>NC_047661.1:113233400-114613400 GCF_011762505.2 Arvicanthis niloticus
GAGATTCTAGATGTCGAATTACAGAAATGCTAGCATCCTTTGTTTAACCTCTTTTCCTGACCACAGGCAGAGAGAAATCTATTTATTTGGGTTAAGTAGCTCCAGGCTCAGCCTCTGTTGATGAAGCTGAGTTGGCTAGCTGAAACAAATGCAAAACTATCATGAAGTAGATTTAAAAAAAAAACCAGTATAATCGTGTTGTTCCTATTTTTTACACTGAAATTACCCCGTCTTTAAAACTGTAATGTACTGACCCAGACACAATACAGAAACCGGAGAAGAAATTGATGACCAAAAGTGTATCCCAGTGCAGGGAGCTGTGTCTTGCAACCCAGAGAAGTCTGTGTCCTAAGTTTAGGGAAAAGGGAAGAGGGACAGGTATGAGAAACAAAACACGTTTTGTCAGGTGCTCATCCTTCACACCTTATAAAGGTGTGGCCAAAAGCATGAGAGAATATTGATACCGATCTTCATTAAGGCCTCTACCTAGTAATCTAAGTGACCATCCATGGTCTCACCATATGCTTTTGTGTGGGCTCACTGAAAACGTTAACGTTGTCATGGTGGCCAGGACTCCTCTTGGAATTTTAAAGATTCAAAATATTGTTCCTTTGGTGAATAAAAGATTCAGGCCATGTCATAGAAATACTGGTATTTAAAATGTGAAAAACAAGCTGTAAATAAAATACCTTCAGAACATGGTAGAAAAGTAGGGGAGAGTATCAGAGAGAGAGAGAGAGAGAGAGAGAGAGAGAGAGAGAGAGAGAGAGAGAGAGAGATTTTGTTCTTTCAGTGGTAGGGATTAAGTCCAGTGAATTATTGCTACCTACTGCTTCTTTCTAAAGATTCTAGGAGCCCTAGCTACATAAGCACTAGGCACCCTGAAGCCCCTAAATCAAAACTTATCTTGAAACATGGAATTGCCAGTCAGTACAAATTAGTCACCAAAGCCTCAGACAGCATCCATGCAGTCTTGAGGAAGGATGACTCTCATTTCCCCTTATTTTCAAACATTCACGAGTGGATTTCCTTGGCATCGAAGGTAAGACTTAGCCAGAACTCTGATGGCAATGGCATCTAAGACATACAGCTGTTGGGCTTTGCATTACAGAGAACTTATGGTAGAGAGTGCTGACTGACAAGAGTTTCAAAATGACCTCTCGGTAAAGGAACCAATAGGCGGCAAGTGAACTTCTTAAAGGGAAAGAATAAACAAATGTGCTACTGAGAAATTGTAATGTTCGATTGTATTGCCAATTTTATATAATCTGTGCCCATTCGTGGCAATCTGGGAACTCCTCTGAGTGTGTTAGCTGAAGAAAGTCAATTTTGAGGGTTAGACCGTGGTCTGAAAAATAATTCCCTTATCTAACTAACTAGCATATGTCTGTTGTTAAAGAATGAAGTATAAACATCAAGATAGAATATATGTGCAGTGTATATGCACAGCCAAGTTATTTATAAACACTTGCCTTTGGAAAAAATATAAGCATACCTTTTTCAGGAAAAAAAAATATGTATTGTAGGTGCTAGTGAAGGTCCTAGCCTCCTCTGTCTGTTTGGGAACAAATCAGTGTTCACTCACATAGTCTCTTTATCTGTTCCCTTTCCTGTGTGCTTTAGAAATTTGCAATTTTAGTTCTTGTGGAGAACTTTTTACCAGTAGCACAGAAACTATATGGTTCACCTTTGTGAAAAGACATTTTCTCAAAGATGTGTAAAATTCTAATTGTCAACTGAACATTTTCTTTCTACTGTCTGAATATAAATCGTTCTTGGGACTGCCTGTCTTCTAGAACTAATGAATCTGTTCCCATTTGGCAGCAGATAGTTGCTCCTGGTGCTTGCTAGCTGACACATGTTCCCATAGCAACAGGAAGGCAATCTGTTTAGTTCCTTTAAATATTGAAATTAAAGCCCGAGAAAAACATATATGGTATTAAGTCATATTCTAGCATCTAGAAAGACTGATTGGATTCATTGTGGAGGACGGAAGCTTGTTCAAGTAATTAATGAAAACGTTCACAGTTTTTTAATAAGGAAGAGGAAAGGAATGCTCGAATTCTGAGTTGCTATTTTAAATTTCAACAGAGAATCAGAATTTCGTTTGATGTTGGCAGATCTGATTTCCCAAACCTGATCTCTCATTACCTACTTGGCTGCCTCACTCACACACATGTCCTAGGGAGCATTGACATTTGTCTGACGTGAAAATTCTGTTAGGAAAAAAAGAATAGATGAGCAGGCAACACTCAGAAATGGTTTACTGACTTCAAAAAATTAAAAGCATATCCCCATTTTTTTTTAACCAGAAGAATAGTTGGAAGGTATTTGCTGCTGATGTGTCTACCCCATGCAACTGCCGTGAAAATTTGACCTCGCACAAACTAGCAGGGGATCATTAATCATCTTGTAAAACAGGCTCTCCACACGGCAGATCCGCCATCTTCATCCCATGAGAGCCCTTCGCTCACCGGATGTGGTTGGACTCCCACATCTTTTATTTATACATAAATTGGTTTTTTTTTTTTTTTTTTTTTGACTGGGATGATGAAGAATCCCCATGGAAGGACCACAGGGATCACATTAGTTCTTTGCCTCCTTCTTTGGGTGAAAAAGATCCAGGCAGAAAAGAATGAGTTATTAGCTTAGCGTGAGCCAGAGCTTGTGGTAAAGGATTAGAATTACTGGCTATCAGTGGTCATCGTTAATGGATTTTCCATGGTGGAATTAATACGGGTTCTTCAGGATTTCGTTAGCCACTTCATCATCCTAGGCACTGCTGAAGTTTGCACTTGTCACACTTTAAAGTTATATGGTAGTGTGGTTTCAATTAGCCTGTGGAGTGGAGCAGGCACGTAGCAAAATACGTTTTGACTTTCTCTTTCCTGTGACATTTTTCTTCTCTCCTTTCCCAGAATGGCTGTCACCTTATCATATCTCCCAGCAATGCACACATTGGTATTTTTATTGGAATCACACGGAATAGTTTATGAATAGCTCCAGTTTTTGTCACTCTAAGAATAATACTGCCCCTAGCAGTGGCCCCATTTCTGTGTACAGATGGTTTTGATGTATATATTTCAGGTATCTGGAGCAAGCAGAGAGAGGCAGTCCTGGCTTGTCCCTGTTTTAGAATTAGCCCTACATCCATAAATGTGCATTTTCTTTCAGGAGTTACACGGTACTGTCATAAGACTGTGTTCTGTGAGTTTTTAAAATAGTGACAGTGCAGCACATCAAGCAAAAATAATTTTAAAACTAGGGCCGTCTTGAACATCTCTGGATCAGTTACTTCGCAAACAATACAGCTTTTTATTAGATCATTATTAGCCATTAGTAAACAGAGCTGTGTTCTTAGCAGCACAAGGCTAGGTCAGTCTACTCAATCAGAAAACCGAAAGTCAAAGACAGTCGTATGTTTGAACTTGTTTCTATGGGGAAGAAAGAATGGATTACTATAAAATCTCCACTGGCTTCCTCTGACATAATGTAGAGTCAAGTGAAATCAGGAGCTAACCACTGTTACTATATCCTATGGTGACATTGGACAGCTGTTGTGGTCAGTCAGATGGTGAAGACACACCCACACACCTACACAGACACACTCACACACACAGTCACATACACACACTCACGCATATACACACAGATCTCAGGATAGGGGTTGGCCACTATTGTTTATATCTTAGGGTGCCATTGGAGGGGTTTGGTGCAGTGTGTTAGAGTGTGGCTCACCGAGAAGTGCTGGCATCTGCACCGCATCTGGCCACATTTCCCTCACTAAGGAGCTCCCTTCGGGGGCCTTAGTCCAAGCTGCCAGGATTGAATTGGCTCACATCTAGGCTGAATGGTTTAATTCTGAGGATTTGGGCCATTTTCCTAAAACTCTCTGGGACTCAGTTTCTTATCTGAGAAGGGAGATAACAATAACACCTGCCTTGGGGAACCCATGAGGCTTAAAGCAGCTGAAGCTCAAAGTCAGCTAAGCCAACCGCCTTAACCGTGGCTTAAGTCTCTTCCTCTTTGGAGCCTTAGTTTTTGCCATTCATAAAATGAACTATCAAGGGTAAAGATTCAATAAAACGATACTGGTTCCGAGCCCTTTGCGTTACTGAGGTAGGAATTCACCTCACTCATCAAAATGCTTTAGCTAACTTGCATTCAGCGTCATTAACAAGTTCCTCCAGGCTTTTTCCTGTGTTTGACAAATGGAAATCTACTCACAGGCCAAACATGTTTTAGAATTTGCTCATGGACTGTTAGAATTATCAGATTCCATAGAGGTATTGTTTACCAGACACCAGATCTGATCCACACAACAAAACTCACCCATAACTGACATCCCCAAAGCCCCCTCCCACTTGCAGTACCAAGTTTTAGCTACATTCTGTATGTTTCTTTAGAAGTTAGAATTTATATATATGTTTTTTGTTTTTGTTTTACCTGAACCTCAAGAACATGTTTGAGGCCCCCTTTTCTCCAGTCCTGTTTTGCTTGCTGCACAGGGCTGCTGCAGTCAGCATCCTGTCTTCCCCAGGCTCCCACCAGTGAGACTCTGAAAGCTGTTTTCCTATAACATTCTCCTGCCTCCTGCTGCTCTTCCCCCAGAGTTTGCTGCTGCTGTTGGGTGGAGAATACAGATAGATGAGGCTGGTGAGCCATCAGAGCAGGCCAGGGACCAACAGATAATCACTCCTTGCCACTGTGCATTTCTGGATTGGAGGTCCTTTCTGGGGGGTTATTTTCTCTCTCCAGTGATTATAGGACTTTAATCATTTCACTGCACATTTATCACTCTGACACATTGTTTTGTCCACAAAACAAAGACAAAAATTAGCAATAAAGGCTTGGTGTTTTTTGTGGTTTTGTTTTTTGTTGTTGTTGTTGTTGTTGTTTTAGTTTTGTTTTGGCTTTTTAAATTTTTTTAATGTTTTAAAATTTATCTTTTATTTATTTATTTATTTATTTATTTATTCATTTATGTCTGTTTGTTTTCTTACCAGTGGACTTTGTCTCTCAGTCACCATGCATAGCATCAGGCCACCAATTATGTCCATGCAATGACGTTTAACCACTTGTAGCTCTTAGAAACCAGTTGGAACAACTGGAGTCAGATCTTTCTAAAAACTGCAGACCTGGGATTTTATGATTTTTGTAAACTGCTCAGGGAACCATTTAGGATTCCCAGAACCTTTTCTCAAGTAAAGCAGAAGGATGAAATTTGACATAGAAACACTATAATTAAGTGCCCAAGTCTGCAAAGTTAAGAAACATCAGAGATGAAGAATATTGGCGGGAAACCCCATAAAGAGGCTTCAGAAGATCCAAAGCTTAGTGAAGATAGCCTAGCACAGATAGGGAGTAGTCAGGCTCTGGGAGAAGGCAGGCACTGCCCGTGCATTGTGGGCCTTGTGGGAATGCTTACTGCTGTTTAAGGCACACACATGTTCCTGTGTTAGAAACCTGTATTTCATACTTTCTTATTCTACATTTCTAGATGGCGCCTGATTCATTCCTTTATTATTTCTGACATCTGTTTGTATCTATTTTCTACTTACTATTTCTGTTTCCTTCTTCCTGACAGATCCCTGAAGTGTAGAAGGTACACAAAGCCCTGGCACTCCCACAGAACTCATGTGGGGAACTTGAATGTTCTCTTTGCCAGCTCCTAACTGTCCTATAGTTTTTTATTTGTGTGGGCACCTGCAGTTGTGATTTTCTTGGGTATACTTTGCATAAAGAAACCTTTCTTTTTTTTTTTCTTTTTCTTTTTTTTTCCATCGCTAAGTGTGACCAAGGCCAGAACCTTTGTCTAGAAGAAAATAAACTACTTCTGGAAACAGGAGCACGGGGCTTTAACAGCTTGCTTTCCCCAACCGACCTCGTAACTCTGTGCCCCAGAAAAATTAGAAATGAGAACGTTTGGAGATGGCTTGGGAAAATTCGTTGAAACTGTGCGCATTAAATCTGAGATTGCAGAGGGGCTGTGCCATTTCCTGTCTCCCTTGCCTGTCATTTGTCTCTTTTCTAATTCCTTTTTTTTTTTTAATCTGCTAGATTAAGTCCACTAAAATTCCATTTTTTGCACATCTCCTCCCTTGTTTAAAAAATCTGTGGTGACTCACCCTTAGTTTTAGACATCAGCTGAAGGACTTAATGAAGCCAGTCTGTGGCCTCCTACAGACTGGCCCACACCCACCAGTCTCCTTTCCTTCAAGAAAGTTTTAGAGATGGCCAAATTGGTTTGTTCTGTGTCCCCGGGACATATATTTTCCTCTATTTATGTCTTTTTCTAAGTGTCTCTCAAATAGCTTTTGATTGGGAGCCTCTGGTGTCTGCACACCAGTCTCTCTAGGCTTAACCTGTGGAAGTGTGGGGAAGGTCTGTGAGCTGAGGAGTATGCCAGACACTTACATAAGGGGGCGCCACTGCTCCCAATATTGGTGTTTATTGACACTAAAGGTAATTGAATTAGGGCCCAGAGAGCACTGAAAGGCTTTGCATGCATTCCAGGATTGCCGCTCTTTGATACCTTTTTCTTTAGGGAAGGTTTCCTGTTTCACTAAGAGACTTGTGATCGACTCTCAGAGCAGTGCCTGATGCCTGATTCAGATTGGCGGGCTGTGAATTCCTGTTCTCATCATTCCCAGGAGCTCATTGACCTGAACTTAGTTTTCATATCTAATTGCTTTTAATGTGTGTGTGGGGGGGTACGAGGGTGAAGACCCAGGGATAGTGTGGCTGGGAGAGTAAGAACAGTAGTCCACCCTGGGAAGTGCTCGCTGGAATTGTCATCCACCATTCTTGTCTTGGTGACATTATAGCTGCTTTATGATGAATTTGAATATATTTAGCATTTTCTGCATTTCAAAGGCACTTCCTGCTTTGAAAATGAAGCCTATTTCAAGTTAGAATAAGACTCCATCTCCTCTGCCCTTAAGTGGTGAAAAGGCATTTAGCACAGGAGAAGGTTCTCTGTGCTTCTCAGAGTGGGAACTTACAACAAAGGAGTCATTTGTGCTTGACAATTCTCTGTGTTATTCAGGAGATTGTCCCTTCTCACAGAAGCCTGTGGCCAAATGGATGTGCTCCCAAGAGAAAGGCACTATCTCTCCTGGCTGAACAAACACTGAGGCATAAAGGCTAGCCACTCTCCAGACATTGCTCCTCCCTCATCCTGAAGTGCTTGCTTTCTTCTGAGAAGAAAGAAGCATGTACCAGGCAGTAAAAGCAGGAAGGCCTTTCTCTACTCCTGTATGTGGCCTGGAGTCAGGGGGAAAGCCTGAAGTTTGTGGGGTTGGAGGTGGGGGTGAGGGTGGAGGTAGCGGGGTTGAGGGTAGGAGTTGGGGGAGCTCTTTCAGTATGTGACCTGACTTTAATTGGTGTCTGCATCCTTTTAAAACTCCTTATTTTATTAATCAACCATTTATTGAGTGTATACCTAGTAAAACACAGCAAGCTAGATCTTAGACACATTTGCAGAGAAAACGAGGTTTATTCTTCCCAAGATAAGAGAGGTGTTCTTTTCTTATGAGTTTTAGTACAGCAAGATGAATTAGATCTTAAGTTATTTCTGGAGGGAATGTTCTGAGGGAAACTTGCGTTGGTGAAACTCCATGCCATGTAGGAGAAATGAAACCCAGTGTGTGTTCGAAATTCATAAACTGGAGGAACTTGGGAACACAGGGATTCTTCCACAGAGGCCAAGGGTCCGGTAAAGGTATGAGCCCTGATAATCAGGCAACTCCAAGGTAGGCTTCCAAATTGCAGGCACTCCACATTGTCTCAGATATAAGATGGTAGAACTTATGTCACTACTAGAAGGTCCTATGCTTTTTAGATGTGCTGTAAACATTGTCATTGCTGCAAAACTTAAGATGTTGATGCCCAACCAATTTTATAAACATAGGAGTGGATCTGTGAGGAACGTTGTCTATAGAATAAGACAGTTACTCACTGAGTCTGTTCAGAACAACAAACACTTCTTTTTCCTTTGTGTGTGTGTGTGTGTGTGTGTGTGTATGTATGTATGTCTGTGTATGTTTATGTATATGTCTGTATGTGTCTGTGCATGTGTGTCTGTGTGTGTCTGTATGTGTTTGTGTATGTCTGTATATGTGTGTCTCTGTGTGTCTGTATCTATGTGTGTGTTTGTGTGTATCAGTGTATGTGTGGGTGAAGGACTATGTCTGTGTGTCTGTACCTGTTTCTGCCTCTCTCTCTCTCTCTCTCTCTCTCTCTCTCTCTCTCTCTCTGTGTGTATCCATGAGTCTGTCTATGAATGCCTTATGTCTGTATATGTGTCTATGTGAATTTGTGTGTATGTCTGTATGTGTTTGTGTCTGTGTGTATTATGTGTGTGTATATGTGTCTGTATATGTCTGTGTATGTGTGTCGGTGTGTATCTGTATCTGTGTGTGTGTCTGTATCTGTATGTCAGTGTGTATCTGTGTATGTGTCTGTATCTGTGTGTCTGTACTCGTGTGTGTGTGTGTGTGTGTGTGTGTGTGTATGTCAGTGTGTGTATGTATGTGTATCTATGCTTGTGTGTATGTGTATATATGTTTGGTCTGTGTATCTGTGTGTCAGGCCAGAGATCAACTCGGAGGGCCTTCCTCAATTGCTGTTAATGGTCATTACTCTGTATTCTTGATCCAGGGTCTCTCATTGAATCTGGACCTCACTGATTCTGCTAGGCCAGCAGGCCAGCAAGCCGCAGAGATTCTCCTGCCTGTGCCTCCCAGCACTGGGACTGTAGACAATGCTACCTTACCTCGCACTTCACGGGTGCCGGAGACGCTGTGCTGGCTGTGGGCACATTACTTACTGAGCCACATGTGAAATCCAGCAGATTCTTTTTCTATAGACTAATTTTTTTTATAGGACCATTCAGATTTCATGAAATAGTCAGTCTAAGAAATCATTTGCCAAGTAGAGAAGAAAGACTCTTTTTTTTTTCAAAATGGGGAAGCAGCCAAACATTGTTCATGATAGAGATAACATTACGTACATGTCATATGTTTTAAAACCAAGTTTATTGTTACAAGGTTCTCTTCTCTTCTCTTCTCTTCTCTTCTCTTCTCTTCTCTTCTCTTCTCTCTCTCTCTCTCTCTCTCTCTCTCTTTCTTTTTCTTTCTTTAATATGTGGCCATGACTATTGCCAGTGATTTGAATTGAAGAACTGCAAACAAGGCTGTGCATATTTTCAGGTCTGTTCTTGCATTGGAAATAGCTCATGTTGCTAAGCTGGGTATGATAAGTACCAGCAGGAAGTGAACCTCAGCGCACACTACTTCCCAAGACTATATTTCTGAGAGTTGTTTGTCTTGAGGCCTGTCTCTGGTAACTGAAGCCCACCAGGTCATTGAAAACTCCTTAATCCCGACAAGATAAGCCACGGTGCTGCCAATGACGCAGACGCCTGGACAAGTGTTAATAGGAGCTGTCGTTGAGTTTTCTAATTGGAAGCTCTAATTAAGTTCCGTCTTGATCTCTATCTCTTGCTGCCTTGACATCCTCTCTGTTGACCTGGTTCTTTGTTCAACGACTTTTTTTCACAGCTAAACAAACACATGCCAGGGATTGCCTGCAACTTTATATTCTGTGTGCCCGAAGAAACAATCCTGCTTTGCCGTTCATATATCTTTAAAAATCTTGAGCTACACATGTGCTGTTGAAATGACTGTTTGAAAAGTAAGCCCCCTAATTGAGTTTCTTCTGGCAGCTGAAACCCTACAAAGGATGCTCCTTTATTTGGGACAATATCTTGCTTTGTGTAGGTTCTGTGTTGAGAAAAGTCCAGATTCTTTCTTTGCAGAATATCTGTCTCGTGCAGACTCATGCACAGAGGTTCTGCATATACAGGTCTGGCCAGTGGCCCTGCATCAGACTCTTTAAGCCCCTCTGTGGCTTCTTCCAGAGGACCTGCTATTTTTCCTCTCTGACAATTCCTTCTTAACACAGATGCATCTCATTCACCCTTTGAATCTCAATTTAAACGTCATTCATGCGGGGGAGTCCCTACTTATCCACAGAAATATGCAATCTGCTGCTTCCATGATTTCCCTTGTCTTAAGATTAGTGCATTTAAACCCACCCCAATCAAGCTTTCCTTGGCCTGTATTATCTGTGTTCCTTTCTGGACTTTTTTAAACATTATTTTTATTATTTGCCTCTCTCTCTCTCTCTCTCTCTCTCTCTCTCTCTCTCTCTCTCTCTCTCTCTCTCTGTCTTCATTGTGTAACACTGTTCCTGCCTCACGGGTGGTTTAATCTTTAAGTATTTGCTGATTGGTGCATTCGCTGATAAAAAGAAAAGTTGAGCAAGGACCTGGTGAACTTCCTGATGAAGAAACCTGTTTCTCTGCAAGTTAACCCTTGAGTTCCACTGTTGCCCTTCACCTATTTTGTAGTTGTTGTTGCCTAATTAACTCTGGATTAACAATGGCCTGCTTTCTTCCTTTAAAGTCAGAAATCACCTTGTGGTATTCTGCAGTGCCAGTGAGAAACCAATGTTTTCATTTAGTGCCTTCTTACCCAGAAGGTGAACAGTTGGACTGAGTCAGAACCGGCAGTTTGTAAAGACAGAACATAAAAAAGAAAATGATTCTTCAAGTACCCAATTAATTCCAGTTTAATTATTTGCAGATAGTTTTCTTCAAGGTTCTCAGTTGCTGTGTTGCCACCCATGAGGCAGGAACAGTTACACAATGGAGAGAAACAGAGAGAGATTGGCCAGGCAAGTATAAAAATAACGTTTAAAAAGGGACAGAAAGGAGCATGGACAATACACAGGCCAAGTAATGCTTGATTAGGGGTGGGTTTAAATGTAGATGGCGTAAGACTTAAGAACACTGACTGCTTTTCTAAAGGATCTGGGTTCAGTTCCCAGCACGGGCATGATGACTCACAGCTGTCTGTAAGTTCAGTTCTGAGGGAATCCACTGCCCTCTTCTGGTGTCTGTGAGAACTGCAGGCATGCCGTACAGGATATACATGCAGGGAAACACCAATGCACATCAATAAAAAGTAATAATCTTTTAAAAAGTCTCAGTTGTGAATTTCTTCTCTAGACCCAGGAAATTGTCCATCCATTGCTGTATGCTGGGTCAATGCAAGATATGTATTTTTTTTTACATATGCATTAAAAAATTAGGGTGGTACCCAGTTAAGATAGTTTATTTTGGTGTGTGTGGGGGCAGGGGGTGGGTGCCCAAGGAAGCAACAAAAGGTTTCACATCCCCTGGAGCTTAGAAGTTACAGAAGGTTGTGAGCTGCCCTACATCACTGCTGGAAACCAAACTCCAGCATCTGCAAGCTGAGTGTGCATTCTTGAGCACTGACCCAGCTCTCTAGCCCCCAAAGATGCATTCGGTATCTGTTTACTGATCTACTCAGGCACATAGTTGACAGGCATTTTCAAGTTCTGTGTTCCTGGTGATTTTCTCTGTGCATCATTATCCTTCTCCTGAAAGGAGTTCTTTCTGGATTTGATTTTCAGAGTACTAGAATACTTGAAGCATGCAGAGAAATAGGACATTCTGGCTTAGCAAAGATTTGAGAAAAATCAGCATTTCTTTTTGATATTAAAATGAGTGAATGTTTTCCTGTGGAAGTGTAAATGTTTTGAATTCCATCATAATAAAATTTTAAATAGATGACCATTGGTCATAACAAACATTTTATTAAAATTCCAAATGGCCCACGATCATGGTAGAGGTCTTTGTAGCATTGTCAAGAGTTAGTAGCAGTAAAAGCAATGCCTAGCCAGCCATATAATTACATGTAATCGTGTGTAATCTCTTGCCTGTAATAACAGCACTTGGAAGGCTGAGGCAAGAAGATCTAAGTGAATACCAGACTGACCTGGGCTACATGCTGAAGTGCAAGCTTGGTAAAGACACACAGTAAAGCCCTGCTATAAACCCAACTAACCAACTTCACAAACAGAGCAAAGTCTGCTGTTAAAAATAGACATATCATCTTCAAACCATATTACTTTACTCTTGGGTATTATGACACTTAAAATCATTTCAGCCTTGATTATGTGCTTTTATTCTTTAAATAAAAGTGTTTTGGTTGCATAGAATTGAATAATATAGGAGGTTGAATCTGTCCAATACACTCATGAAAAATGAAGAGTCGCTCTCCCTAAAGACTGGGCCTATAGTTGTTTCCTCTGAATAACATGTGTGCTATAATGAAATCTGGGGCTAGAAGGGGAAGCTCTCTGTGAATACCACCGAGGAGGTAATTACTTCATTCTCTACAGTATGCCACAGGACAACATTCTCTATCAGTGTCTTTTCTTCAGCTGGGAAATGCTTTGCTTTTAGTGAGTTAAATGGGACATGGTGATAGATGACCACTTCCCCGATGGCTCTGTGAGCTTATGCCTTAAGCGACAGTGATGGCTTCTTAAAGTATTTTGGGTACAAAGCAATGTAGTACATGTTCTCCAAGTAATCATTTGAGGCTAATGGGAGAAGAGTTTACTTGGTTTAGGAACCGAGGAGCCCAAGAAGTTATGTTGGGAGAGTGTGCAGCCTGTGCTCAGATCTCCCCTGTCCATATGTCACACTCGCACTACAGAGCTGCCCAATACTCTCAGAATTCCACAGTTCGAGTGCTAGCAGGGGACAATCAGGGAATCTTTTGGAATCCTCAGGTAGCCAGATGCAGGATGCCAGCTGCACCATGGAGTAAGCTGATGAGATTAGTGGGCTCTCTCTATCTCTTGGTTCTTGGTTCATGGATTCAGCCACACTAATCAGAACTATTCAGAAATATTACTGAGTTTTTGTTATATTGAACACACAAGATACAAAGATACAATAACAACAATAATATAATATTATATAGAGTTATATATAATATGTATTATATGTGTAATATATATTATATATTATATGTATAACATATGTAATAGCAATATATCACATTCTATTTTTTTGTGTTTTTGAAACTGGGTCTCATTTGATGTCATGGCTGGGCCTAGAACTCATATGTAGTAGACCAGGCTAGCCTGTAACTTGTAGCAACCGTCTAACCTCTAACTGCTATTTCATAGTATAGAGATGATTTAAGGTTTATCACAGGATGTCCATATGCTATCTGGAAAATAAGCATTTGTGCTGTGCATTTCTTTTTAATTTAAAGGATGTCAGGGAGCCTCTCTGTCATGCATACTAAGGCATAAGTGTAAAATACTTTAACGTTCTAATGGTAATAGACCTATTCTGAATCTTTTAACTCTCTCTACATTCTGGTAAGCTTATTCTTTCCATCACAGTTTTTATAAAGTGGAGGGGGTAAAGGCGTGTACATCAGAGCACTAAACCCATGGTAACATAGTTGGAGCTCTCGGGCTCTGGACTCAGACGGCTCCATTCCAGATCTGGAGACACCACCCATGTGATGGGGTGTGTCATTACACCATTACTCCTAAGCTGTGGGTTGCTCATCCATATATTAGGAAAGGTGGTATGTGGGCAATATTGCATTGTATTTATTTTCTCTTAATTACAGTTATGTATTTAATTTGTTTTGTGTGTGTGCATAACACAGCTTTTTAAATTGTTGTTATTGTGTCTTCACCATGAATGTTTAACCTCTAGTATAAATGGTTCGTTTAGACTAATGTCTTGCTTTTTCTTTTACCTTTGTAGTTAAGATGAGATCTCAAAAGTAGTCTTTCAGTTACATAAGCTGAGAATGAAGTCATTTTTTAGTTTTTGTCATTAATTCACTGGTTTTTAACATTGACATTAAGTACATCGACGGTATATTGTGTTTTCTATCACAAGAATTGTGTAAGAAGGGCAATGAGGCCAAAGTCGCCATGATTATTCTGGTATGTCACAAAGCTCCTCACTACCAGTGCTGGTGTGGGTGTGGTTAATGAGATGGAGCTTGGAAGGCCAGGAGCTGCCTCACATGTGCTAAGGGCCCACAGAGTTCATGAAGACTCCCTAATTCTGTTTTTATCTGGCTTATTCTTAAATAACTCTTTTGGAATTTAATGTTCTATTTTATATTTGTTCTTAGTTTCAATGATATAATTGTAGAGTTTTTTTCCATAGAAACAGTTCTAAAATATATCGATTCCTGAAAATTGTTAGTTTTTAAACAGAATAGGAAATTTCTCCAAGAAACAAAGTCTCCTAACTGTGTCTTTGATTTTAATGGGATATACCAGCAAACACTGTAAGAACCGTGTAAATGTTTGCTGGCCCGAGTTCCTTCTCCTCACTGCTTCCTTTCCTGCCTGCCTGCCTGCCTGCCTGCCTGCCTTCCTTCCTTCCTTCCTTCCTTCCTTCCTTCCTTCCTTCCTTCCTTCCTTCCCTCCTCCCTCTGTCCCTCCCTCCCTCCTTTTTCTCCCTCCCTTCCTTTCTTTTATTGGAGACAAGGTGTGACTCTGTGGCCCAGAGTGGCCTTGGCCCAAATCCGTCTGCCCCAGCCACCCAAGTGCTGAGATTTTTAGCATGTGCCACTGTGCCAACCGAAACATATGAACACACTGTTTTTATAACATGTAGTTTTCCCGGTTGGTATCTGGTGCTGGGATATCCTGAGACCATTGCCAGTTTTCTCCCTTTTAAAGAAATATTCAATGTTTAAAGCAGTCATGGTGGCATCTTGGAGAGAACTTTCCCTGCTGCCTCCTTCCCTGCTGTTTCCAGTTCATGATGGGACAGTTGCCATTGGAGAGATGGCGCCATGCTGGCCCAGGCAGCAGGTTCCTTTCTGCCCATTCATTTGCTCCCTTGTTACCTGCTGAGCTCTGGGTATTCATTCATCTAGAAAGTCAGTTAGCAGTGCTGATTTACCTGTTAACCGGGTTAGCAAGAGATTAACATCTGTAAAGAATCTTGTATTTGTAACTATCAGAAATAAAATATGGTAGTATTTTTTCACACGTCCATATTCCTGTATTTAGAAGGAAAAATTACCCTTTATCATCAACACCTTAAATAAATTAATAGCTTAACTAGAGCATATTGATTAGAGATATCTGTGCAAAATCTGTATTAGAAAGCTGTAAAATTTCACAAATTGCAATGGAGATATTAAGACTGACATAATTATAAAAAAAAATGTGCTTTTAAGTGATGGTGAAGTCATAGTCACCCTGTCAGGCTCATTTTACTGCCTAACTGTAACAAAAGGAAGATACTGTCTAACATTTAAAAATGTATCGAATTTGGGGGAGGTTGGAAATTTTGACAGAACTTAACATTTATTTTAAGAATAGTGCCTTTGGATGGATCCTACAGGAAAGGATTATTTTATTTTAGTTCTATTTTGGATGAAAGATAAACCCTCTGAAACATTATTATTATTTCTAGACAGATGCTGCAAACCAGTGGGATTATTTGATTCTATCTATTTAAGGAAAAAACATGGACTTTAAGAGAAGTGGCCAAACTATTTACTTGACTAGACTGTAGAAATATTTAAATGTAATAACTAGAGACTTGAAACAACTCGGAAAGATAACTCAGCTTATTGAATGGTTTTGTAGTTTCTGAATGGTAAATTCCAGCTATTTTACTGAAGGGACTGTTAGCCACAGGGGGCATAATGTGTGGGTTCGAACGTGTGTGTGTGTGTGTGTGTGTGTGTGTGTGTGTGTGTGTGTGTACATGTGTGTGCACACACACATGTGAGCTCATGTACCTAACTGGGTATGGTGATGATTAAGTATTAGAAAATACAAAGAGGGAGAAAATGGTACTTGTAACAAATCCACCAAGTTGATTTCACATTTGAAAGAATGACTCTTGGAAAGAGTACAGGATGTGGTTCAGTTTCAAATAGCAAAGGTAATCATATCTGAATTGCCTGTGTGCCAACATTTCTGTATTATATTTCAATGGACTCAGCTTCTCCTTTTTACTGCGCTAGGAACTCTGCATCCTTTTTTAGGTAGTGGCCTTTGATATTTTCAGATAAAAGCTGTCTCCTGAGTCTTTGATCCTGTACTGCTACAGGCTTGGAGACTCTCACTTAGGGTGTTTGAGAAATACTTACTGTCTTCACAGTGTCTTAAATTATTTAAGAATGCAGTGACTTCTAATGAAATATAAAAAGAATTAAGAGAGAATTTAAATGCAGGCTCTTTAAAAGGGTGGAATAATATCTGCTCCAAAATAAAATCCCTAAGCTCTAAATACGTCACTGTACCTGTTGTTGAAAGTTTGATGCAGTATATTTATTGGCGGAAGCCCAGTGAGTTGGGCTGAGGAGATGACTCAGTGGGGGAAGTGCTTGATGTTAAACACAAAAGGACCTGAGTTCCCAGCACCTGCAAAAGATCTGGGTATGACTACAGTTGCCTATAACTGCCACACCAGACAGCAAAGATAGGGGGCCCAAGCAGGTGGGCAGAGGCTGGCTAAGGAAGAGAGCTTTGGGATCATCCCCATCTTAAAAAGGTTGGAGAGCAATAGAAGAAGACTCCCACTAACCTTCTCTGGCCTCTGCATATGCGCGCATATTCACATACATGAACACACACACTCACACATGTGCACGCACATGCACAGGCTTATATGCCCCTAATACACAACTCCAGTGAGAACACTCTATATCATGGGGCAAATCTGTTTTCAGTCCTGAGCTGTTCCACCTACTAGCCATATGTTCTGTTCTCATCTCGTTTATATGCTTTTATTTTCCTAACCTGACCAAGGGATGTAAAAGCAGTAACTATCTCAGATGAGGTTATATAAACCAAATGAGGCGGTGTGTATAAGCCTCGGGATCCAACAGTTAGTATGTATTCAATAAAAGGTGACTGCTTTTCATAATGGCCCCATGAAATCATAACTAGACTTCCAAATCCTATTGCTTAATGTAGCCTTTGTCAGTGGAGGCCACCTGGGGATGTGGAGAGAATCGTGAATGACAAAGAACTTGCCAAGCAAAGCTCATTACCAAGCAATGCTCATTATCAAGCATTGTGTAACATGTACCAACACTTAGTAAATGCTAGCTGGGTTGCAGTTCCTCCAGCTTAACCTTGCTGATGTTTGAAGTGCCTCTGGATAAATCAGAGAATATAGACTTATTTCTCTTAGGAAGTTCACAGAGTGAAGTCTTCCTCATAATACAGTAGTGTATGTGACACTTGGAATTTTAGGCATGATTGGAGAAAAAAAAAAATCTGAATGAACTCTTTTAAATTTGAGTTTCTTAGAATGTTGTCCAGAGCAGACTGGAGGTTACTTTGTAATCATGTGTGAATAAATGGCTTTTTAAAACTAAATAGAATGTGAAGCCAAATTCAAAGGAAATAATTAGCATTTGACATATGTTCATGATGATCATGAGATGAGAGCTTGTAAACAAATCATTTTTTATAGATAATCATTAAAGCCAAGACCAGCATATTTTTATAGTTAAATCAATGTGTGAACTTCAAAGAAGGAGCATGGCCCTCCTTTTAAGCTAGTCTATAACTTTTTCCATGCACACAATTTCCCCCACTTAAGTTAGGACCAACTTAAGTGTTTCCAGCAATATACAGTTTAGGTAAGAGAAGTGCATAAAGCATATAGAATGTGAGTTCCTGAAGGTCTTCTGTTTTCAGGAAACACAAAGAGTAGAATTTTCCAGAACTTGGGACTTGCAACCCTACAGACAGTTGAACAACTGACTGTATTGATCTAGAGTTTGTATCTCATCTTATAAAACTAGGTTAAGAAAGAAAATACCAGTTTATCATAGAACATTACTAATTATTCATCAGTTTTGTATCTGTATATATTTCTGAGTGGCTTGTGATATTTATTCACTTATTTGTTTGTTTATTTGTTTGTTGATTTATCTGAGACAAAAGCCCATATAGCCCAAGATGGCTTTGAAGTCAACATGTCTCAAGGATGACCCTGGAATCCTACCCCTTTTGTCTCCATCTCTTGAGTGCTAGGATTCCAGCGTCTACCACTGTGTTTAATCTAGGACGTGAATGTATTTCAAACCTTAGCTTGTCAAATGATTCTGGAAAGCCCTGCTTATAAGAGGACACACAGAACTTTGCATACAGTTTTCATCATTCAGAGGAACATCCATGAATGTAACCATGGCAACAGCTTCTGTAGCGGTAGCAGCCAAGCTCAGAGCACTTCCAGAAGATCAGTGGAGAAACTCAATAGGATAGTCTTTCTTTTACTTGGCTAAAACTATGTATTATTCAAATTTCTAGGATCTACAGGCACATTCTACAATGTGAATACATTGGTAAGCATCTGTCAATAAATATATGAAATTTGAAATGCTCCAGAATTGGAAACTTTTTGAATGATTATGTGATACCGTAAGTGACAAATTTGGTATGCAACATTAGGTGATAAGTTGCAGTACACATGCTTACAGGTACAGAGACCAACATGCTGTTATGCACTGTAATCCTGGTATTCAGGAAACTGAGAAAGGAGGGTCCAGACCAACCTGGCCTACATCAAGAGACTCTGTTTCAAAACAAAACAACGACAAAAGCAGGAAGAGACGTATCAAGAACACAATGTTAACATGAAACATGATCGAACTTAATGTTTAGACTTGGCATTTTCCCCTATGGTATCTCAGTGTGCAAATTGTGTGTGCATTTTAAAATCCAAATACCTCTGATCCCAGGCGTTTGGAAAAGGGATACCGACCCTGTACATATTCATGTCCTCCAGAGTGACAGTGGAGGAGAGACTTTAGATATATCTAATATAAAGTGGACTCTGAAGAAGCATTTGCGAAGGATAAAGGGCTCAATGCAGGAGCTTTGTGAGAAATCTTCAAAGGGAACTGCCCTCAAATCCTATCTGAGTTTTAAATGGTGAGTAGGCCCTTACCCAGATCGCCAGGGTAATGGAGAAAGCGTTCTAGAGTCCTGTAGCCTAAGAAGAAGAGGTGTGTGAACTTTCTACATTTGAAAACTATTAGGGTTGAGGGCAGACAAGACATGGGATATAGGGGTAGGCTTTGAACATGGGGAAATCTCATTGGCTCTGCTGTATATTGTTTGAATTCATTACGTACAGACACTCTAAAACATTGAAAGGGAAAGACGTGCATATATGGTGTGATTTTATTATTATTATTTTACTATTATTCATTGATTTGGGCCCCTGAATGGAACACTGTGGGGTGCAAGATGGAAGGCTAAACACACAAAAGAATGTCATACAGGGATCCAGACATGAATAGTGACAGCACAGTTTGTAAAGCACATTGGATCTAATAAACATTAAAATGCCTAGGGAAGCTGATGATGGGTACAAAGAGAAATCTAGGGTGGTTTTCAACATTTTGGTTTATATGACTAGACAGATAATTATGTCACCACCCAAGAAACTGTGTGTACCAGGGCAAGTCTGTCTAAAAGGCAACAAATTCATCTGTGACAACAGGCCTATGAGTGGGACACCCAGAGTTACCCAGTTACAACAGCTGCTTGAGTTTTCTAGAGCACTCCACCACCACCAATTTAAAAAAAAAAAAAAAAAAAAAAATCTGGTTTAGAAAGTCCACTGTGAGTTCTGCCTTAGAATGCTCAGTGTCACTTGCTGTTGTTGTGTCACCAGCAGGAAACCATGCAAATACATAAACTAATTAAGAAGGCGGAGGCTGAGTGATGATACAGCTGGGCTAAGATTGCATTTGTTGAAAATAGAAGGGAAAGAGGCTAGGCCAGTGAGAGGAACACCAAGGATGGTGTTAGTGGAAGGTGAGGGGAAAGGGTTTCAGAGTGCCTGCTGGACCTCAAGCCTTGCTTTCTGCCTGTAGAAAATGGAGTAACCATGGCCAGGGTGTCCTGTTCCAGGAAGTCGAGGATCACACAGGTTGAGGAGATGACCACTTGTTGAGCAGCTTGCATGCTAAGTAACCTCAATGTATAGCAAAAGTGTATTTATTACAGAGACAAGCAAAGTCTTTTTAAACTGCATATTTTAATTTTATTGTTTTATTAGATGTATATCAGTATGTTGCCTGCATATGTCTGTGTGCCACATGCCTAGTGCCTGGTGCCTCCAGAGGCTGGTAGAGGATGTCCGACCCCCTGGAACGAGATTTACAGATGATCCTGAGTCACTGTATGGGATCTGAGAATTAAACTCTGATCCTCTTGAAGAGCAACCGGTGCTCTTAATTGCTGAGCTTGCTTTCCAGCTTCATAGCTAATATTTTTTAACCATAAATATATATTGGATAAGTGGAACAAAGTCTTTAAAAGTTAGGGATGAACAGAAGGCTTACATATGTTTGATGGAATGTGGACTCGAAGGAAAAAAAAATCTGATGATTGTGTGAAAAGGGAAGGGTCTGTAATAACAGGAGAATCAGTAAATGAAGAATATGGCCCCAGCCTCTTGTGTAGTAGAAATTAAATGATGTACTGAATGTGCCTGGACTAGAACCGTCCTGAAGAGTGTCTGCAAAAGAGGCCTGGCCAATGGCACAGTAATGTATATGTATACCAAGATCAGCACTGCGGTCATGGTCTGTATCCAGAGTTCTCACATCAGTCGTGACTTGAGAATGTCACCCTGGCCATCATGGACTGAGGCATTTCAGTCATCAGCTGTTGACAGTGTACTTAGACTCTTGAATCTCCAACTACATCTTTATGGGAAAAATGTATTAGACAGGATGATATGATGATGTCTTCTCTCACGCTCCCTCCCTGGCCCCTCCTCTCTTCTCTCTTTTCCTTCCTTCCTTTCTTCCTCCCTCCCCTCGCCCCTCCCTTCCAGGCTCTCTCAGTATAGCACAGGCTAGCCTCAAGCTTACTATGTAAATTGGGCTGAATTTACACCAAGCTGACCTACAAACTGTAATCCTCCTGCTCAACCTCTCCAGTGCTTGGGTTACCGCGCTTGTAGGTGATGACTTCTAAGTCTGTGTCTTGTTCGAATGAATGTGTTGTGAAAGTTCTTAAAGGCTTAGTCTTTGGAGAGTGAGAGGGTGAAGTTAAGCAGGTGATAGTGTGTGGCACACATAGTAGAAATTCTGAGTGGGAGGCATTACAGTATGGGTCTGAATATCCACCGTGTATGTTTCCAGGATGCGTGCCTCTCTTCTTTCTCATGGTCTCCACTGCTGAGCTGCTGTCACTGCCTTTGGGGCACTGCAGACTCACCATACTGCCTTGTATATTAAGGTCTGCTACAAACAAGCAATCATGCTCTGTCTCCTGACTTCTGATGGGAAATTACGCCAAGTACAAATCAGTAGCTATCAAATTCTCTGCTTCTTCACAGCTATCTGTAGATATCCAGGGAACAGGATAGTTTATTTTTCTTCTGTGATAAGATTCTGATCAAGACCTTAAATGTGTTACCTCCTTTCTTTTTATGGCCAGTAAAGTTATGGTCAACCACAACTCTTTTTTTCCTGTGTTATTTCTTCTTCTAGTTGATCTCAAATGCTTGACAGATACAGGTATACTTGTTCTTTTCCTTGTGTCCATGTAAGAGCTGGGTACTTTGAGTATTCAGTGGCCCACTAGTGTACTCAAGGTTCAGTGAGAGACTGTCGCAGACACAGTGGAGAATGACAGGGAATGACATACTAAGTCCAAATCTGGTCTCCATACATGTTCACATGGATGAACACTCCCCCACCTCCACTAGTGTACAGACTCCGACAGTCACACATGCATGTTTCTACTTCATAGTGTGTAACAAATGATCTGGAGACTAAAAAAGGATGGGGTCTTAAGGAGCAAGTATAAGATGAAAAATCAGAAAAGATGGAATCACACTAGAATAGAAAGGGACAGTGGAGGCTGAGGCTGAGGTGAGCACTGGCCTTTTAACTTAGGAACCCTGTGAGCACTGTGGCCCTGTAGCAAGGAAAGGAGCTAGGTGACAGGAACACTGGGGTTGAGAGTGAGCTTCAGGACAGACACTATGGACCTTGTCTTTTACTCAGTTCCAATAGTAGGCCAGTGTCGAGTTTGAGTAGACCTAAGAAACATTTGTCTTGTCATCTCGATTTTTTTGTTATCTCTGTTTCCATTATGTCTTGGCCTCTCTTTTTGGATCATGAGCAACTAAACCAAACAACTTGGTATTGTTTAACAACAACGTGCTATTAAAAGAAGTCTCTCAGATAGCCAAGCTCACACCATTAAATCTTCCTCCTTTGACGTGCTTTATGAGAAGAGAATGCTAGAGACAGATAATAAAATTTATATTTATTTCTAACATGTGCCTAAAAGAAGCACATGTCTGTAGATTGTGAGGCAGCCAGTCCCATAATTCTGCAGTTGTATACATTGAAACTGAGTGGGCAATGACACAGTAAGCTCTCTACCCATTAAGGCTGGTGTCATTTTCTAGTTGGTGATAACATAGTATTTATGATCCCATCACAGATATGTTGAACTTTTACCAGAAAAATCAAAAGTAATTTTTTTTTTCCTGAAGAAAACTGAAGTTAGGGAATAGGAGATTTTGTTTGTTTCTTTGTTTTTCCATGGCAGCGTTAATGTCCCTTTTCGGCAGAAGACAGAGAATGGGTGAATGGAAAGTATCCTCAGGGCCTGACAAGCTATTGAGTGCCACTGTGAGCTGATCCAGTCACCTAAGCACCCCCCTGGTATGAGTGTGACAGCATATTTTCAGGGCGCATTGTGTGTCTGCTAGAAGGCAGGTCTTAAAGAACATTGTGTGTGTGTGTGTGTGTGTGTGTGTGTGTGTGTGTGTGTGTGCGCACACACACACTTTAAGGGGTATAACTGAGGCACCCATCCTAGATTCTGCACACAGAACTAGCCTAGACACATTTATATGAATCATGTAGAGAAATAGGAACAGATCTGTAGGCAATCTCCTTCAGCAAACAGGAATTGAGTGATTACAAATTGCCATTATCTCTGGAAAAAAAATAGCACTGTTAACTAATAGCATATAAAGAGGAAGGATTTGCTATCGTTTTAGTGAAATATGAGTGTACTCTGCAGAATTCATTAGAAAATCAATGCAAAAGACTTAATGTTTGACCCAAAGCTACAATTTCACATTAATGTCATATTTCTAGAGAATTTTAAAACTCCATAAGAGGAATTACTTCAAAGGCATTAGGGGAGGATGGGAATGTACCTCAGAAGTGGATGATTTGCCTAGCATGTGTGATGCCGAGCCTGTACCTGTAACAATACTACAGAACAAGGAAATAAGCTAGGACTGAAGCAGATGAGGGGGAGGGGAAGCGTTTAGATACCTGTCCATGGCATTTGGCTTAGTATACATTTTCAATAGAAATACTTACAAGAACAGGTTTATATTTAAACCAATAGAAAATAGATTCAAAGCCTCTCTGCTTCTTGTCCAATAAGTGTGGGACAAAACAAGCAAAAGGATGCACAAAACAAAGTCTGTTTAGGTAAAGATCGTTCCATGGTAACCGATTATAAAGATTCTATTTAGGTTTGCTGGGCGACTTCAGCAGTCCTGTAACACTTTTATGATGAAATAACACAATTTCTGTGTTTAGACAATGTGTGTAACATAGCATTAGGTCTCATAAACAATGCAATAAGAGTGAACTAGCCTTCTAGTTCCCTGCTCAGATTTGAGAGTATGAAAAATACCATGCGTAGAATTAAGAGTCCTCTGATCCTTCAATTCTGTTGGTCCTCTGTATCTATTCACCAAGATCACCTGGAACATATTAAACCTGAGACTTAGCTCACGCTTTCATAAGATGCTTCAATTGTTTGGCTCAAACAAAATATGTAGATTTTTTTTCTTCTTTTTAATTTCTTTTTGAAGTTATTTATAGACATTTTCTTTAAATCAGTTTTTATATATGAAGTTCCTATCTATAGCATTGTCCTAACATTTCAGTTTTAGGAGGTTGTATTTTAAAACTGTTAACCATGTTAAAGGTATATAAAGTCACACATGAAGCTTTTTATATTCTTCTTATCACAGAATCTTAAGACTTCACATGTAACTCCTTATACAACCAAATATGGACATGTAATATTTATTGTAAGCACAGGATGAGTTGTAACAAGACAAGATTTCAGACTAAAGTGTGGAGTAGAAATCACTTGTTATGACGAGTAGTTGTATGTGTGTGTGTATGTGTGTATGTCTGTGTCCGTGTCCGTGTCCGTGTCTGTGTCTGTGTCTGTGTGTGTGTGTTTATCTACTCCCCAATATATATCATCCCAATTTTAGAGAGGACCACTCAGAACCCATTTTGATTTTATTACTTGTCCCCAAATGAGGTGCTTGGTGGCTGGGAAGCCAAGAGTTGAATCTGCTTGGTTAACAGGTCAACTCTACAGTTGCTCACAGCATCAACCACTTCTCCACAGGGACCTGCTGGAGTCCAGGCTTCAGAAGTATGTGGCAAGAAGAGACAGGCAGTACCATAGTGGGAAGTTGGAATTTTGCCATTTAGCCAATGAGCAAACAGTCCTTATTTCTGCCCCGTGAAGGGCCATGGAAAAGCAGGCCGCTAAGATCAGTAAGCTCTCAACTTTACATGTGAGACATACAAAGGCCCATTCATTAATCAACTGTTTTATATAACACAATCGTTGCTGGCATTTTATTGTTTTATGGAAGGTTATCTTCTTCCCTTCTGAAGATTGACAAGTGCCTTACATGGCTGTGCCTTTTCTCAGACCACTGGAGAGTAGTAAATTGCCATCTTTCTCTTGGCATATTTAGATTAGAAGAAGATGCTGGGCAGGGGGGAAATATAATAAACTAATATAGGATGATGAGCTTTGGCAAAGAAAAATATCAGCCACCCAAGACCGTTAAAAATGGCCCACTTGCAGGTACCTACAGCTACCGAGCATGGGGACCTCAAGTACTCCATTGGAGGGCAGCTCACGCTGCTCTGGGCAAGTTGGTTTTTGTTCAAGTGGGTGGGGAAAGCAGGGTGGTATCAAGATCGTCCTTAGAGCAGCTGTGGAAGTGGCCTGATTGTCACCAACACACCTGGGAAGGCTTGGGCATGTTTCTGAGTCATCTCACACCAGCTGGGCATGGTGCCCAGGAGGCGCACAATGTTCTCTGCCAGCTCTGTGGATCCTAATTGAGTATGATCTTTTAGCTGTATTTCAAGGAGTGAGGTAAGTCAGATCTGCAGTTCCCTTTCCTAACTTACCTTTCAGGGCTTGAGTAGAAAGAACCATTGGTTCAGAAGGAAGATTGGACAGTGGCTACACTAGACAATATCAGAAAATCCCCTTTGTAATATACCTGCCAATTCTGTTCCATTAAGCAAATATTCACTAACTCCCCTTATGTAAATGCAGAGGGACCTATTAAGATAGACCCTTCCCTTACAATTGAAGGGAATTATAATAATGAAAGTGTTGTAATCCAGGAGTTCTAAAAGTGCTTATTGTCTATTTTAACTCCTGAATGTTGCACAGAGTTGAGTTGCCTATGCTTGTGATATAGGTATCATTGCCTGTTCATATGCAGATGTGGATGTAGCTCTTCATATACTTGTGTCTGAATTGTGAGTATGGTTGGAACCACCTGTTGTGATGTTGATCACTATCTTCAGTGCCTTCAAGTGACTATAATACTTTTTGAAAAGGCTCAGAATTAAATGAGGTCCCGTTGAAGAAAAAAAAAAAAATCACTACTAATGGCCTGTCTCATTTTCTATTTAAGAACCTGCACATTAATGATGACTGTAAACTCCTGAACCCATTACATTTAACATCCAAGCACAGGATTAACATATTAAGCATCAAACCCAGAGGTCCAGCAGTGGAACCTGGTTGTGATACTGGAAAGTCAGGAGTACTTGAGATTGCTGAAAAGCATCAATGCCCCTGGTGCCAAAAGCTACTGTGGGGAAGAAGATTTAGACTGGAAGAATGATTTCTATGGTATACAGAGTAAATATTTTAGATGATAACCAAACATGACTGTGTTTTAAACTGCCTAATTTAGAACTCCACAATAATTGCACATCATCTAATCCCTGATGTCTTAGGCTCACTGGAATAGGATAGCAATAGAAATCGCTAATAAGATGTGATAAGATTTATTTGTGTTCTTACCCTCGCACTTTAAAGGGCACCATTCTTCCTCTGGTTTCTCAGATAAGGATATTTGTGATCAGTCCCTCACAGCCATTGGTTGTGGTGCTGCCCTCTGGTCCAGAATTACAGTTTTTTGACTGCAGATGAAGAGCACTGTCAATCGAAAGGGGAAAATGCAGAGATGACATAGGGCCTGATGATGTAACAGTACCAATTCACTGCATCCCACATGGCCTACATACATCCATTTCAGGGTGAGCTCACTAGAGCATCCTGCTAGCTACTCAGCTGGATGGTTTACTTGGGAGATATGTGTCTCCCTTGGTTGGATCAGTGGGGCTTCCTTTTGATTTGACTCATTCTGCTCTAGATAAAACCAATCAAAATAACAAAGTGAAGCCATCCTGGAAGCTCCTCCATAGTTGGCCTCCCTAATCCTTCAGAGCAGGTGTCCTGTCACCATCTGCTCCGAAGATCTGCATAAACTCTTGCCTCAGAGCATGGAAGTATAATCAATGCACAGGTTTAATTTTTGCCTAGTAGAACCTTCCAGGATCTTTTTGCAAGGTGATGGTTCCAATATAGCCTTCCTGAATTTTGTTTGTTTGTTTGTTTGTTTGTTTTTCTTTTCAACTTTTCAAAATAACCAGCAAATGCATGAAGAGCCTAAACTCTTACTGGGAGAAAGTGCCGCTGATTGGCGTCTATGTCCAACTATTTTCATCTGGAGAAATTTTCACTACAGAGACTAGATGCTGTGGTGGTTGAGAAGCCTGTTTGGGTGAAAAGTTGACTCAACTCAGAGGGAGGCTGCCTAAGTACCAATCCTATCCCTGCCCTTTGCCTGCTGGGCAGTTCCTTTAGTGTTCTCAGTTCTTTCTCCCTCTCTCTCTCTCTCTCTCTCTCTCTCTCTCTCTCTCTCTGGTGGGGGGTAGTCAACAGTTTTAGTGCCATAGGGTTGTGCATCTAAAATATGTAGAAGCATTTTAAGTTCCCAAAGTGTTGACAGATACTAGTTTATTGCTGCAGTGTCTACGTTCTCATAACAGTTCCAAAGATTAGAGTTTGACAGGAAAATGCCAACAAGGCCGTCTTGCCTACTGAACCTCAGAGGACAGAGCTTTCTTGCCCATATATAGCTTTGGATAGCACTAGATCCCCCATAGTGTAGGAGATCAAAGCACTCATCTCTAGCTCTGTCTTCAGGCTGCCTTGATGCCTTCCTCTGTATCAGATGTACATCTTGCATGTTACATTGATTCAGGGCTCATCCCAGAAGATGACCTCATGTTACCCTGATTATAGCTGCAGAGATCCAGTTTCCAAATTAGTCACAGTGTGTCTACCAAAGGTTAAGAGGGCGGTATAGTTCAACACATACTTTCTAGAGCACAAGTTCTCAAAATGGAATAGTTGGATGCTCCCAAATATGGAGAAGACTTTCAAATTGAATATGTTGAAAAAGAAGGCAGGAGATCTCTGGACAGGCGATGCTTATACATTTCACAGTAAAGTAAGCATCATGAGTTGCTCAAATGAAATAATGTAGCCCAGAATTCTGCTAGGAGATAGCAGGAGTTAAGCCCCCGTTATAGAATGCAACATGGACTGGAAATACAAAGGTTAAAAATAATGATCAGCTTCCTGGAGTAGAAGATGTGATCTTACAGTTAGCATTGAGGAGCCTACACACTTTGGGAAGTGCCTGTCCTCAAATATGGAAGAATCAAAACAGTTTGACGGCCGCAAGGTGTTAAGATACTTTTAGCAGGCTTCATGAAAGCATTGTAGACTTTAGTTGCCTGGCCAATTTCCAACAGAGATAGTTATGCTTATGTAAGATGCTTTTGAAGTCTCCTAGGGATGAGAATGTGTTTACATTCTAGTTGGAACACTTAACTGTATGGTCTTGTAGCTAACAGCACTTTGGTAGTTAAGTCTGAGTTGGTCACTTTTTGAAGTGTTTAAATATTTAATGGATAAAAGGTGCATCGTAGAGGTTTACTGGGATAATCTCTGTGCCCATTTCACCAGTTTTTTTCCAGAGTAAACTCTCTTGATTTCTCAAAGGGACCATTGTAACTGCAAATGACAAAGATAGGAAGGCTGAACTATTAAGAAACTCCTCGCTTTTGTATCTTGGTCAACAAGTCTTTTGTAAATATCAAATTAATGACAACTTTGGAAAGAGAAATATGGAAAGTGTGCTCAATGTAGGATTTCCCAGTCCTTACAGGAATTCGAATCAACGAAGATTAGATCATCCCCTAAGTGAGTTTTTATGTAGTTGTTTCATTTCCAGTTTTCCATGCCTTCCTAACACTTGATCTTTGTATGAACACTGCTGCCACATTCAGACATGAGTCATGGTCCTTAAAATGTTTTCCCCACATTTGAGACATCATAGGGATACTGTAGAAGATCAGTCTCTCAGTGCTTGCTGGCAGTTTCTACATTCCGAGGCTTGACCTTCTGCACCAGTTCATTGCTTGTACTGATCGAGCTTTGAAGTAGGCTGGCGGACCCCTCAGCACTTGAAATTAAGTTTCTACTACTTAAGTATTGTGTCTTGACTGTACGTCTCTCTCCCCTTCCCTGGGTAGCATGTGTGCATCTATTCTGCAAAGAAAGATGCTATAAACAGAAAGCCAACTCCAGTGGAGGTGAAAACAGGCTGAGGAGAGGCTTCATTGACATTCCAAAAAATGGCTTTTGGATGAGCTATAGATTAGAATCCTAGGGTCTTCCAGGATTGGGTCTGTGATATCAATAAGCCAGCATTAACTCTATTCTGTAGATAAACACAAAGTACATAATAAACTGTCTTCCTGGTTTCCACACTGTTGAGATGAGAGCTTAGGAATTCTAGTCAAAGCACTGAAATGGCTGCTGAAATTACTATTAAAATAAACAAATAATTATACATACATATGTGTGTGTGTGTGTGTGTGTGTGTGTGTGTGTGTGTGCATGTGCAAACTCCTGTTTGTGGTTACTGTCTCACTTATTTATTTTAATATGGTTTATGTTTCTCCTACTTGGCCACTAGAATAATTAAGGCTATTTCTCTCTACACAGGACTGAGTAGGGGGCCTCCAGGGGCCAATGGACACTAAATGTTTCTGAATTTGTGGATCCACGTATTAAGTCTGAAAGCTAGCAGGCTATGATTAAAAAAAGTAGTTGGTATTTCATATTAATGAAAATAAGTCCAGTGTGCAGAAGGATGCTGATAAGGGTGTGACAGCTAGGAAGGCCTTGTTCAAGTCTTTTGGGGGTGGAAACCAGTCATTATTACTTTGCTGAACTTTTTAGAACAAAAAATAAATAAATAAATTCTTTGTAATAAGATTGATGACTTGCAAGATACAAACAGGTCTCAGGAGTAGATCCTTTGTATGATTAAGGGTCTATGGTATTAGGTTCCTAGCTTTATAGTAACGGACATTTGGATGTGCTTGTTAGCTTTGAGGTTTTGATGACTTGTATTTTAAATATTACTGCACTTTCTTTTGTTTTCTCTTTCCACCACAGTGGACAGGAAGCTGTAAACAAGGTGACATCACAGGCTTGCTGTGCAGTCAAAAACCCAGACTATCAGCTTCTTGTTAGCTAGCATTAAAGAAGGCAGAATGTCAGACAGTACACAAACCTTCCTGAAAGCACAGCCCAGTGACAGTGACAGTAGGAGGCAGGTGCAGTCACCTGGGCTGAGGAGCAGAGTGGTGCAGCTGAGAGCAGAATTACCTTCTGTGGAATCCCTAACCAGTGCCAGTAGCTTTGTCTGCTTTAATCTTTACATCCACTCTGTGTGTTACTGTCTTTTTTCTAAAACTTAGTAATTTAAGGCTTCGAGAGGTGGAGTGACTTGCCAGGGTCAAGACAGCTTTTCTCTTGCTCAGATTCCTTCTGTGGCTCATCTTTGGATGTAGTTCAAACTTCCTACATTGGGAGACAAGGCCCTGTTATCTCTCCCTTGCTAATCTTCACAACCTCATCTCCATTCAAATAGATTCCCACATTTACAGGTCTCCTTACACTTCCTAATATTCACAGGTCATTCCTTCTGCGAGGAGCAGTATTCCCTCATCAGAGGAAGATTCCTGTCCCTACATATAGAGTTCTGCTTCCTTGTATAGAGTTTGGGAAATGTCACCTTTTCAACACGTTCCTACACTCATTCAGCCTTCCTAGGAATACAGCAGTAACCAGGAAACACAAAGCCTGCACTTACAGCTTAGACTCTGGTGTACTGTTGCTTGTCTAACTTAGGTGTTACTTTAGAGCACGCTTTTGTATACATTACTCTAGTACAGTCTTAGAGTTTAAGATGTGAGCTACTTTATGAATGTCATAGGCACTTAATATTTATTGAATAAGGATACGAATGACTCCATTTAACATTTTATTTATGATTATCATGTAGAATTTTGAGAATTTTTTGTTTATTCCCTTTTGTCTTTTCAGACTTTATAGTTCCAGACTTTATTGTCTTGTGAACATGTTAATTCGATGTATTATATAGAGTTATAAGTTATGTTCATTGTCTGTTGAACATATTAATATTAGTTCAACAAACCTCTCGTAGAAAGCAGACTTGCTTTCAATTACTTACTGCTACTGGATTTTCTGCCTGGTTTATCATTTTAACTCTGACAGTAACTTTCTTCTTGAAGGATCTCATCCGCATCCCATCTAAAGACAGCTTCCTACTTGAATTCATCTCCTGCAGTGTATGCCCTCTAATGAATCCAGTTCTTAAAATAATCCACTGATTTTTGCCTTTCTGACCACTAAGACCCCCCTTCACCTTAATCTCAGGTTATTGTAAATTTCTTATCAGCATTACAAGTCTGTTTCTTTAGTTAAGCCGTATTGATAATGCCAGCTCATCTTTGTTTTTCTAATGTCCAGTGTTCTGTATGGTTTACTGTATATTAGAATTCTGAATCAAGTTCTAAGTAACAGAGGCTATGCAGACCGTACCCTTCTATCCATCCATGTGTTGTTAAGATGTCCACAAAGTAAAACTCTTAAGTGGAAGGAATTCTAAATGATGGGGTAAGGCCAGCGTCTGCTGCTGATGGTCCCTCACACCCCTCAGGTACTCTTTGGGTCTGCAGGGCACATTTGAAACCATGTGGGATCTCTGCTCCATGTTACTGTTTGCAAAGGAAAGGTCAAAATGAGTCAAGATGACTCAGTGGAGGAAATTATATTCCAGAGACACAAGAGTCACCTTTGCCAACTGTGCATCAGTACACATGTTAAGCCTCATGTTCTTACTTCAGGTCATTTCTCTGGAAACATGTGAATGGCATTAGCCACAACATCCGGTTGTGTCCCTTTCTTTGATTCAAACACTAGAGTAGCTAGGTGATTTCTAGACCCAACTTCAGCCAAGAACATCTCCTGTCTATCAGCCACCAAAAAAAACCTTTGTGAACAAAGTTCTGTTCTGTAGTTAAGCTGAGGAAGCCCCACTCCAGACCTATTCATATATGTAAGTCTGTAGTCTCCAGCACATGCCCTATCTCTGAAGAGAAGTTCCTGTTTGTATCCTCTTACTGTACTATCATACATCCCAAAATCATTTTGCATTTGTCTGTCTTCTTGGTTTGTAAAAAAAAAAAAAAAAAAAGCGCTACTATTTTTAATTCTGTATAAGCTCTTTCTATAACACTCAATACATAATCACCACATACCAGTTAAAACTTAATCAAGGGCTATAGAGATAATTCAGTTGGTAAAGTGTTTGCCATGTAGACACGAAAATCTGAGTTCCATTCAGGTACAGAGCTGGGAAGGTGGGATGTTTTTGCTATCCCAGTGCTGAGACAGATGCTTGGGGCTTGCCACCCAGCCCAACTTAATAAACAAAGTTCTGGACAGACAGAGACTCTTGTCTCAAAAATGATGATGAATGGCTCCTTAGAAATCACAACTGAATTTAGCCTTTAAACCAGTGGTTCTCAACCTGTGGGTCCTGACCCTTGTGAGGGTCATAGAGCTGATATTTATATTAAAATTCCAGACAGTAGCAAAATTACAGCTATCTAGCAGTGACATAATTTTATTGGGAGTCACCACAACATGTGGAACTGTGTGAAAGGGTCACAGCATTCGGAAGGTTAAGAACCACTGCTCTCAACGCTACACACATGCACACATTAACACATAACATGACAAATAGAATAAAGTTTCCTAATTAGTATAGTTAAGTATTTTTAAGACTGTAGAAAAAAAATATTTCTGGAATGAAGTATTTAGACTACTATCTCTTGGAAGAATTAAGTGGTTTTTTTCAAATGTAATTTTATATTAATAAAATAATTAGTGACAAATTTAAGATTTGTATACATTAATGTATTTGTTCCTATGTCTGTTCATGTGTGGGTGGATGCAGCCATGTCATAGCACATAGGAAATCAGATGACAACTTGCAGGAGTTGCCTCTCTCTTTCCACCACATGGATCCCAAGAGTCAACTGTGTTAGGTCATCATGATTGGCAATAAATACTTGCTGAGCCATTTCAGAAACCCCAATGAAATAATATTTTGAAGGATAATTTATATGTATATATGTGTATGTGTGTGTATTTTTATATGTATGTTTATGTACACACATACACATCTATCATCCAAAAGTTTTGTTTTAAGCAAAATAAACAATGAATATAGAAGGGGCAAAGAATTACGGAAGTTCATTGAAGTGGGTCGTTAAAGAAACTGAACTGGAAATAATGTGCTTGTATACAATAAGCTTTCCCTTGTGTGAGCTGTTTCATCACTTATAAAACAGGTATCACGAACATGTTTTCTATCTTCCATGTTTTGTCAAGGGGAAGAAGACTTGACTGATAATCATAAGCACTCCCTTTTAGCAATTCAAATATATAACAAACATTCATCATTCTTAATTAACAAAAATTAAAGTAGAGCTGAAATTATGATGGCGAACCAATCACAGGTTATCAGCCGCTATTCTGTGTTTTCTAAACACCTGCATTAGTTTACCGTGATCACTCAGTCTGTATGCTGGATAGAACATGGGAGGCAAGCATTGTTTGCTTGCACAATTTATTTAGATATTTGCCATACACTGTGGGATCAAGACACATAAGCCTGTTTTACGTTTAGATCAGAGACTAGTACAAAGAACAATGCATATTTAAGTGTACATAAACTCAAAGATGTTATGCTGAAGTGATTTGGGCTTTTTTTTTTTTTTTAAGAAGCCAGGGACTGGATTTTTTTGTTTTTATTTTTTTCTGCATGTAGACTCAAAATGATATTATTGTGTCATATAAAACTTTCTTAAATATAAATAAGCATTATTTATTCTGGGTGAATCTAGTATAAAGTTTTCATATTTTGGAGTTTTGTTGTTGTTTGTATGTTTTCATTCGTTTTTGTCTCTGGGTAAACAAAATAATCTCATTCTTTTCCTTGTTATGGAGTTTTAAGATGAAAGCGTTACTATCTGTAACCACATTTATAATTCAGCAGTTTGTGTGACAGGGTATCGCTGTATAGACCAGGCTGTCCTGGAACTCACTATGTAGACTAGTCTGACCTCTAAGCCAACACCTCTGCCTCCTGATTGCTGGGATTAAAGCTGTAGAACACTTTGCCCACCAATTTAATGATTCTTCTTAGCATGATATTTTATTGTCCTATTGAAAACGTATTTACATTTTAAATTAATGCTCAAAGTATTAGCTATCATCATTGCATTTTTAAAACAATGAATATTACAGTTACTTCTCACTTCTCCTCAACACCTAAGCAACCCCCAGTTGCCTTCTTTGCAGTCAGTCCTCCCTCGTAGTCCTCCCCTCTCATAGTCCCTTTTTTCTCGTAGTCCCTCCCATTTCCTTTCTGCTTTCGGGTCTTGGATTTTTTTATCCTCTCCCTCTCTTTCCTCTGCCTTCTTTTACCGCTCTAATGTTCTTCATTCTACTTCATCTTTGTCCACATGTACATACTTAAGACACACTATAAACTAGGATCGGCCTATGAGAGAGAACACGCGGTTTCAGTCTTCCTGAGTTTGTTTGCTTAAAAAAATGCATAAAAGTTAGATCTGTAAATTGACAGGTTTTATGAGTATTATGACAAAAAAAAAAAAAAATAGATGACTGACTTTTTTCCTCAGTCAAAAGATTTTTTTTTTTTTAAACTGAGTTTTCCAAAGAGCTAAGAAGAAAATTTTCTTTCTCTTTTGGAAAATCCATTTGGTGAAATGTCATCCATTTCTTTTCTTTGCTGTGTCACTTCCAGCTTTTAAAACATTACCACCATTACCCAGCCAAGGAGCAGAGCGCTCTTGTAAATGAGTTTTGGTGCAAAACAAAACCCGCCTAACGGGAAACTGTCATGGGCCACCAGCTGAAGAGCTGGCAGAGACCATTGGAGACATTTTCACCTTTAGGAAAAAGACTGGAAAGTGGGCATCAGGAGACCTCATCTATGTGATGTTAGCCATTGAGGGTCTCTGTACGCGGTAGCATGCATGCTCATCAAAGGAGAAAAGCACAGAATGAGTTGTTATGATTTGTTTATAGCTACAACATGTAGAGAAGAGCCACATAGTTATCTTAATGTTGCAGAATATCCAGAATCATTCTTAAATAGACAATCCTCTACCTCAGACATACCTTTTTAGCAAGTATACCACCTACTAAGAGTTTTTTCTTTCTATTTTTGAAGTTCATAAAGTAAACTGGCAGAATACTTATAAATAGTTGATGTCTTTACAAAGACTAAATAGCCTGACCTAGTTCCACAGGTGATCATTTACAAAGCAAGATGGCCCCAGCCTGGAAATCACTATCAAAAAGTGAAAAAGAGTGAAGTATGGATATCTAGGGGAGGGAACTGGGAAGAACAGACTCAAGTGCCCATGCATTCTTTAGATAATGAACGCAGCTCTAGGGAGAGTGAGCAGGAGAGGCATCAAGAGAGATGGCCTAGTTTATTGTCTAGAGTAAAACAGGAGCAACTCATATTAAAATAAGCCAACGGATAAGAGTTCTGAAGCCAATGGGCAAAGGCTCTGAGTGAAGGGGGATGGGCTTCGACAGCCAGACAGTGTTCCATTTCTTCAATACCTGGTCAGGTTTAAGTACATAGCTACTGTTAAGGCATTTTCTTTGAGGAAGGTTCTTTTTGGGTGTCTTATTTTAACTCATGAAGGAACAGATACGAAGGAGATAAGCTGGTTTCTACAGAGTCCGTCATTCAGTTGGATAGAAGCTGGCCTTCTGCTTGGAAGCCAAGCCATCCATCCTCAAACTCTGTCTTCTTCTCTATTGCCCTACATTGGTCACCCCAGGAAGGAAATAAGACTGTTCAGGAAAACAAAAACAAAAAAGGAAAACTGTTGTCCCATTTTTATTTTATTTAATCTTACTTACTTACTTTATTTATTATTTATTTATTAAAAAAAAATAAAAAGCAGACAGACTGAGAAGGGCCGGAATGGAAATGCTAAACCATTGCAGCCGCCTCCATTCTGGTTGGAATGCGGAGAGCCTGTGTTTCATGGTGTTCATGGGAGCTTGAAACACAAGATTCGTTTTTTTATTAAGAATATTAGCATTAATTTACTAATAGTAAATTGAGTAGTTGTATGTGTTTACTAAATTCATAAGTATTTATGTATTCCTAAGGATAGAACTGTATCAGGTCATGGTGTTTATGTGATACTCCTGATGGTGACAGTCAAGGACTCAGTGAGCTACTTAAGGTAAATAAACTGCAGTGTATCAAGTAACCTTCAGACAGATAAATAACGATGTTGTGATTTGGAGAATGCCAGACATGTTATACATACATATTTACTTATCTGTCTTATGCCTTATCATAGAACCATTACTGTGATTTATATAATTCTATAATGTAATAATGAGCCTTTAAAAATTACACACCTTTATTGAAATCTGGAATGCTGATGAGATAGAAAACCAATGATAATGCGTAGATTATTAATAAATTTAGAAAATTAATAAATTTTCTCTGACAACTTGTTTTATACAATAAAATTAACTAAGAGAATTGAAAAATAAAATTTCAACAAAAGAAAGCAAGAACACTTATTAGGGGAAAAATGTATGAGTATAGCTTTCAAATATCCTCCTCTCCTTTTTTTGTTATACTGGAACATACCTCACTGTAGCCTCCATTAATATTACACTATGTGTTCTTTCAGTAAATAGTATTATATTAAAACGCAGACTGGGTATCTTTCTGTCTGCTGGCACTTATGTATGAATAATGAGGTTACTGAAATAGTTGGTGGTAAGAATGTAACTTTTGGACCAACTGCATATTGTGTCCTTGTTCCTCCAATTACCTTTGTCTATTTTCTTTTAATATCACGTGGCAGATTATTTATCTTCCTGAAACAGCTTTGTTAAGAAGTGAGGGTTGAAATGAGTGTTTCTCTGGTCTTCACTAAAGTTATCCCTTTGCATCTGATTCTCTAAATTTCTTTTTTATTCTATTTCTGGATGTAGACCATCTTAATTAGATTTAGATTTTTCATCACTGTTCAAAGGTATAAAACTAGAATGACCTGGTTAAGAATTTGTTTTCTATGGAAATATATTCATTATTTGAAATATGCTACTTTGGAGAATTAGAACCTTGTGAGGTTTTTTGTTTTGTTTTCTTCTATTTAGTTTTTGCTAAGTTTTACAGTTGATGTTTTTCCAGGTATTAGCAGCCTGCAGTGCAATCCCAAAGTTTTCAACTTCTCAGTAACTTTTTGATGTCTCAGATTCGCACATTCTAGTTAATAAGCCATGCTGGTGGTGGGCTGGCTGGTTGGTACTTGGAACTTCTCATCCACTAAAGATTACTGAAACCTGAATTATCTACAGGAAGAAGTGTAGTGCCCCCTGTGGTGAACTTTTAACATAGCCTTTACAGACAAAAATCTTCCTTTGAAAATTGCAAATTTTAGAAATGCAAACATTTTGATAGAAAAAAATAAAAAGTATTTTAAAAGCCAGTAAGGTCAATAGGTTAATCTCTATTGCTGAGAATGAGACATACTGTCAATTCCCTGACATCAGGTCCTTTGGAAATTAGGGGAAAATACAGGCTTACAGTCCTGGCGCTCAGAAGACTTTGAGTTTTAGAGAGAGAGGTCATGACTTTTCTAATGGGAAAGTTGCCATGTGGTTTAGTACAAACTGGAAAAGCTTGCCGAAGAGTCTATCATACAAATCCTCAAGCTGATAAAAGTCAGTGTTTTGGAGGCACTGAAAGGTCTCTTTAGAAAAATAATGAGTCATGAATTAAAACCACTTCACTTATAAATCACAGTACCAGTCCAATCCGGCTAAGGAACTTTGAAATATTTGTCCTCAGAATCTTAGGTTTGTCTGTTATTTATCTTCTAGTTTTTGACACTTTAGGAGAAAAAATAAAAACAGTGCAACACTGTCTTTTGACATCCTAATTGGTATAATATTTCTTCATCCTGGAACTATGTGACATTATAAAAATGGTGCTCAGTATGAGCGTGGCATTGACTCTGTGATATTCTTTGATAGGTTCCTTTTAAATGGGTGAGTAAATAAACCCATTGTGCAGGCCTGCGCTCAGTCAAAGCTATTGTATGTCATCTTATCTGAAAGTGCATATTTTATATTTCATTTATTATGTGCCTTTGACCAAGAAGGACAGCTTTATCGGAGCCTTTTCAAGGAGTTATTTACATTGCATTTTTACTGGACTTACATCCTAATCCTGGTGTGGCCAGTGCTAGCAAAGTTGGCTTACATTTTCTAATGCCAAAATTCAATTGCAAGTAGGAGCTTAGGAACAATAGGATTCTTTTAAAAATAATTAATCTGTGATATGAAAACTCTTGTGTGTATACTTACTAAGTTAATTTAGATTTGCAGACCTAACACACATTTGATATAAGTACAGTTCTTCATTTGAATACCAGTGTCTCTGGCCAAAAGATACGAGGCAAACTTCATTCATCCCCTGGTTGCTTCAAACTTGTCACCCTGGTCTTGCTTGAGATTCTGTTCTCGGGATCTTGTCAGACTCACTATGCTGTGCATTACCTTCTCTATAGAGAATGTCCCTAGTTTGGGACTCTTAGGCTCGCCCTGTGATCAACCCAGCTTTCTGCTTTCATATCACAAGTTTACTCAGCTAATTACAAAGACCCTCCTCTAAAGGACTCCTCTGCCATATTAGGCAGTGAGTACATTCCCTGTGCTTCATGGTATGCTTCATAGCCCCTGACAGCTTTACTGGCTCCTAATGCCTTCATGCCTACTTTGTGGTAGGTAGCATTGCATATTACATATATTCACATGCATTTATATTTATTTTAATATACACAGAAACCCTCTATGTCTAAGGTATCAGAGATAAACAGCTTTCTAGCAAAGATATTAGATGGCGAAAATTATTGTCGCCTATTAAAAAAATGAAAGGAAAAGAAAACTTTTCCTGTTGATTCCCACCCTGCTTCCCTCACAGGAAAACTTAAGAGGATTCATCTTCGATCAAAATCATTGCTCCCAGTCATGTATGAAATTGCTCCAATACAATTTTAATAAAGCGTGCCAGGAATCATGAGTGGTGGGGAGCAATATTAATAGGCAGTTATGAAAGAATATTGCTTGGGTCCTTTTTCTTAGTAGGTGACTATTTAAGCAGCATGCATGTAACAGAGCTAGTGTGTAAGCAGGGCTTTTGGTCCCGGATGCACCATGATACCCTACCCTGGATATTGTGAATAGTGGTACTCAATGCTCTGTCACTCAACCTAGGAAGAACATGACAGCTTCAATGGTGGCTTTCCCTCCTTCTCATTTGTTTGCAATACTTCCTGGTTTCTACTTCTCCCATCTAAAAACAAATGGTACATTAGTCTCTGAAAAAATAACCCTTATGTTGCAACTTATCAGGTAACTCACCTCAAGAAGTGGCTCACCCTGAAATATTAATTTTTATATTTTACTTTGGTCTATTTTACTCTATTGTGTTAATTTTATTAACATTCTCATGATTCTTTAAATTTCTGGCGTCTAATTTTCAAAAAGGTCTGAGACTTAGCTTACTATCTCTTGAGGATGGAATTTGGGGGATATATAGCTCAATATATGGCTATTGTATCAGAGTACTGTTATTTACCTTGTATTTATGTATGATTGGTAAGTTTTGCTTTATCTTTTAGTTGACACATAGCTGTGAGACCCAGTGTGACAGTTAGATTCGTTTGTACCTTATGTAAAGATCAAGGGAGGGAAATTAGCATATCTACCCCATTAAAGATTTATCATTTCTTTGTGGTGTGGTCAGAATCCTCTCTTCTGGCTGTTTTGAAAAGTACAGTACAGTATAGTTAACACTTTCTCTCACTGTGCAGTGCAATGCATAATTCATTACTCTTCTGTTGAACACTTTGTACCCCTGAGCCAGCCCCTCTCTCCTCATAGGCTTATCAGTGGTGACCTACTGTTGAGTACTGCCTCCACCCCACCCCCACCCTCATGTGCTAACCATTGGAAATGTGAAATAAATAAGAGGAGTCCAAGGGAATAGATCAGATAGAAGCACACTTGTGAAGTAAACTTGCCTCGATAGTGTGATAGGACAGTCACACTAAGTGCAGTGGAATATGATAGGATCTAGTCTCCTAAGAAGCTGTGGGTGATGACAAAATGCCAAAATTGCTTTGGGGATCCGATGGTAACTATTATTTATGTATTTAACCTATATAGAAATTTATCCTAGCCATCTGGTGTCAAGGCACAGCCAGTGTTATAATATCAAGCTTTAGGAAGAATATGGCCATTATGTAGTTTCTAAAATGATTAAAGACAGGACAGTCATGGCCCATGGCAGGAAGGTCACTGGCTACTCTTCCCATTCACTGTTGCCCCTGTCCTAGCACGCACAGGGAAGCACAGTGCATCAGTCACCCAATAAAGAGACAAGTAACCTACCTGTTAGGTTGCTCACATCTCACATCCCTCAGGAGGCTGGATCCTATCTTGTCATTGCGTGTGTAGTTTAAGCCCTCCCTCTGACTCTGTCAACACATTACCTCATTATGATTCTTTCAGATAATAATAAAATGCTAAACTCATATCAAACCAGAAGGAACTCAAAAGAGTTTGCTTTTCAATGTAGACCTCTTCCTAGATACAACCGCTGGGAGCCACACCACACCAGCACGCACAGTAATAGCTAAAACTGATGTTCAGAGGTAGTCTCTATAGACTAGAGAAGGCTCATCATGAGCTTGTTAACAAGGTTACCTTCTGGGAGATTCTGATGGAGCCAAGTGAGGTAGCCACCATAAGATGCTTTCAAATCCTGAATTTGGATGCATTCTTGATGGATTTCGTTTAGAGTGGTTGAAGGTTTCATCTTCCACTGAGACAAACTTCACAAAATCATTGTCATGTTTACTGACCCCCAAGGGCACCCCAGAAAATTCTGATTTTCTAATAGATTTCCAAGTGAAGCTTGGTCCAGGTCAGTGGAAAGTACCTGTGTGCCTTCTGGGTATAGTCAGTACTGTGGCCCCTGGCAATACAGTGGGCAGGGCCACATGCTACCTATCCTAGCAAAAGATCTAATCCACAGGGTGGGGTGGGTGGGGTGGGAGACTGGGGAGAAACATAAAACAAGTAAGTCAGGCAGGTAATTACTGAAATTGATAAATACTGTGAAGAGACTGCTAAGCCACAGGAGGTTGAAGGATGGGGCAGAGAGAAGCTCCTTTATGTAAGATAGTCTGGAAAGACTTTAAGCATATGACATGCAAAGTAGGCAGTTGGTAAAATCTGAGGGGGAAAAATTGGCTTAAAAAAATAACTTAAGTGCTCTTGAAAATCCTTAAATGTCCTTATAAAAAGTTTCTGTTTCTTGGGCATGCTTTATTTGAGTTTCTGTTTTCTTTGGTTGGGCTTCAACATTTTAGTTGTAATTATGTGTGCAAGTTGTTTTCATTTGCTGATGGTTGTCATAAGTGGCTTTGTCTGTAACAGTGTCGTATGGTGCTACAAGGCAAAACTGGTGACAATGTGAGAAAGCACAGGAGTGAGCGTATGTTCAGGTGCTGGGTTTTTAATGTTTGGTTTGGGAATAATTACTCCCTCTTTTTTTTTTTTAATGTCACCATGATTCAATAGTTGTGGCAATCATTTAAATCACAATTATAGAGCAAAAAGGGTTTAATTTTATATTATATAAATTCACATTCAGGAGGATAATGCTTCTATATATGAACAAAAAATGTTTATAATTTTTGAATTGTCTAGAACTTTTCATCACATTATAAATTCTGTTTTTTTAATTATCTACCTTTGTGGGTTTGTGAGCATGCATGTGTGTGTGTGTGAGTGTGTGTGTGTGTGTGTGTGTCTGTGTGTCTGTGTGTGTGTGTCTGTGTACATCAATGTGTCAGTGCAAGCATGCACAGTCACAGCAAGCATTTATAGATCAAATGGATGGCAACCTTAGATCACTACCCTCACTTTCCAGCCTGAGATATGATCTCTGGTTTTGCCATTAGCATATACAAGGCTTGCTGGCCTCTGAATTTCTGGGAATTCTCCTATCTCAACCTCTAATCTCATGTAGAAGCACTGGGATTACAGATGCTAGCTACCACAACTCGCTTCTTTCACATGGTTTCTGGGGATCCAAACTCAGGGCCACACACTTAGGTTGCAAGCTCTTTACCCACTCATCCACTTCCCAACCCTGTTCATCATGGATTTTCATGCTAGTTTCCTGGCTATGCTACAGTTGTGTCAGATGCTAACAAGCCCTTCCTTTTTAACCTGTGGTCTACAGCCTCCGTGAATATCCTGGTATTTTCCATCTCTGACATGGCGAAGTAAAACCAATTACTCTGGAATTTTCAAGCATGGTCAAGAATTGCAATGGAAATGTAAAGTGCCAAGAAAGGGCGTGAGAGGAGAGAAGGCAAATGCCTTGGGATGCATCCAGAAGGCATTGCTTCCAGCTCCATCAGGAAATCCCTTCAGCCTGAGATTCTGACATTCCAGATATAGCCATTTGGAAATAGTGCTTGGTGTAACATTTGTCAGGTTCTTACCAAAATCCAGAAATTGCCAAGTCTCTTGTTCCAATATTAACATGGTTAATCACACAAGTAATCTTTTGTAAGGAATGAGGCCTGTGTCACAATATTCTATATGTAAATATCCTGTGGTTCTGAGGCCTTGAGTAAGACCTTGCCTAAGGCCATTCTGATTGTGAGGAGCACAGCAAGGCGTGGCCAGTTGGTGGTCAGGGGTCCAGGCCAGCAAGTGTGGTTCCACATTTCCTTTTGTGGTTCTTGCAGGACTGTTTTGATTTGAGGATAGGTGAATAACAGCCTATGGTGATGATTACATTTGTCACTACCATAAAATTTGGAAATAATGTTTGGAGCCTGCCTTACCCTGTCATATAGTTTCACGGTTTCGCTGAATCTTTTCCAGTAACCAACCATCATGCCCTGATGGGGACTCACCATTCAAAAAGAAGCAGTGGTCATGCAGTAGCATTAGCATTCCGTAGCGTTTCTTGATTTGCTGAACAGGTTTAATAACAGACATTCGGGCATATGCTTTCTAGACAAAAACTGTCTTTCTTTTGAGTTCTGGGTTGAAGCATAGGTAGGGTATAAAATTCCTTCCAATTTGAGATAACTTGGTGCTGGTCTAAGTAACAATGCCATCTACACTGTAATGTAAATTGGTAGGATCCTTACTCCGTGTTAGCTAATGAATTTTAGCCTTGTCTTTTAAAAACTGTAGTACAAGGTAAGTCAGTTAAGTTTTTAAGATACAAGCTTTGTTTTAATGTGTTGTTTTCTTTTTAATTTTTTGGGCTATACCTCTCTTCCCACTCCTTTTCTTTTCCAGACAGGATCTCACTTGTTGCTCTGGCAGGCTTTGGATTAAGATTTTACAGCAACCTCCTGAATGAAAGAGGTTGCAAACCCTTAGGTTTGCAGAGTTGTTTAAATACCTTCCCGTGGATATGTGGCAGTCCGCGTCCCTGGGCAGCTTTCTTTGCCTGGCAACATTTGAGCCACAGTACTCTCTACCCTTTCTGTCTCTGTTCTTAAAACCTTCATATTATCCCAAGAAGAACATGATGTGCTCAGTCTCAGCCCAGGTTCCTCAATCCTTCCGGACGAAGATCCAGTTGTGAAAGCTTTTTATAAGAATAAAAATGTGCTTGCTTACAAGTAATCTAAGATGAGATGTAATTTCCAGAAGCTATAAGTATGTTTCTGATAATTTACTCTTGCTAAATGGAGGGAAGAGGCTAAAGTAGAATGTGAGAAAGGAAAGGTGTCCCAAACACTCAACAGTTCCCTATTATGTGAATCATTTTAGTAGACCAAGAGTATGGAACACAGACATTCCAAAACCTTGCCTACCTTTTCCTGTTTCGTAGTCATTATTTGTTTGTGGTGGAAAATAGGGCTGTACAAATTATTTAAGCTTCATGTATTGATTTCCAGTTGTTTCATCAGTGGATTCTGCAGTATAAAATGTAAGCCTATGCCTGCTGAATAGTGAGCTCCAGCATCACTTAGTATCTTGCTTGTGATTAAAGCATACAGTGAATTAAGATACAATTGCACTAATAGGTCATTCTATGAAGAAGCACCCACATGATACCCATTACTTAAGCATAATGTGTTTCACAACAATGAATGATGTATGCATGTACATAAAAACAGATGGTGGTTGAAAAGAAAAGTTATTAATCAAGTGAATCTGAATTTAAGCTCCAAGTATTCATTTTTTGGCAGTGACCTTGTCAAACATGAACAGTATCTCCTCCTGAAAACAGGATATTGTGTTCCTTTTTGAAGATCCCAACAGTTATAAAAGTAATAAATGCTAAGTAAAAGAAAAGCCAGATTCTTTCAAAAATTTTAGCTTAAAAATGAGAACTTTAGGAAATATCAGTTCCTAGTGATTTTATGCAATTACAGTTTCACAGATGTACTTTAGAAAATTGTCTTGACAATTGATAATACATCTTACAAAAACATTCTTTTAGAATTTAAACTTATCTATTTTATATTAAATCCAGAAAAACATAATACTTCTTACACATACAATTTTTTGAAGCAATAACAGCTATTGAGTGTGGATTCACAACTTGGTCATACGATGCTTGTTCCAGACCACTGGCCTCGTCTTTCACTCTTTTCTTACCTGTACAATAAAATGCTATCCCATGACAATGGTAGAAATAACGTAGAAAACATGATTTTCTTAATAGAATCTCATGTGAAATTGTTAAATGTATGGCAACCACGACCACTGTTGTTCCTATGACAACCATCTTACCAGTGAATTTGTGAATTAGGAGACCTGAATGCTAGAACCAGGTCTTCCACCAACTTTGACATCTCCAGCAAAGGACTTGGCTTTTCCATCTCAGTCTCATGCTAGGCAAATTTTATTATATAATTCAGACACATGAGCTAATATTACTATAAAATATATTTTGTCTTTCAGTTTGTGGGGACATCCATGGACAATTCTTTGACTTGATGAAGCTCTTTGAAGTGGGAGGATCTCCTGCCAACACTCGCTACCTCTTCTTAGGGGACTATGTTGACAGAGGGTACTTCAGTATTGAAGTAAGTACACATGGTTTACTTCTTAGATGGTCATGGATCACTGATATCTTAGTAAGAAAGAGACATACATGCCTTGCAGAAATCCAGAACCTAAAACAATCAATTTTGATACACTTAATGAGATAAATGCTTCTCATTCTCCTGTGTGCTTTTTATGCAGAGGGATGTCAAAGAAATGATAAGACTTTGTATTTTGTGTATTTTATGGTTTTTTTTTTTTTTGAAGATTGAAAAAAGCAGTGAATGATTGTAATCAAGATGATAGCATAGGTGGGCTTGAGTTTGTGTATCCGTGGCTTATAGTTGTGAAACTGTAAGTCCCTTTCAGTAATGGATACAGAGTACTTGTGTACCTGTGTGAGCACACTGGCAGCTGATGTATCAGGGCACTTGTCATCTAACTAGGTAATTTGTCAAGATCATTCATTAAAACAAAAAAGACAGCCATTGAGCAGAGGCTCTTCTCCAGTCACAGAAAAGCAAGGCCCTCTTGTCCTCCTGGTTATTCTTTCTGGTGCCTGTATAATGTCTCAGGAAAACATGATTTCCATAAGAAAAAAATTAGAAGCCAGAATTTATACACACCAGTTGATTGTCCTCTTAGGCAAAACAAACAAAAAGCAAAAAAAAAAAAAAAAAAAAAAAAAAAAAAAAAAAAGGAAATACCAAAAATTAAAATAAACTATTCTTATATGATAAGTCAATGTCACTGACTCTTCACAGCGTTTACCCACAATCATCATATAAAGAAGTCTGTTTTGAAATATTTTAATATTAGATTTATTAAAAAGATATTTAATGTTAATATGGTGTGTCAACCTCAAACATACCAATTGAAGAGTCAGGGTATTTTGTTGCCTGCAATTGAAACTGCACTTGTGAGGCATGAGTAGCTTTGCAGCAGTTGTTATGATCAGCGTATTAAAGAGAGCAAGCATGTATATCAGTGGTTCTCAACCTGTGGGTTGGGATGATCCCTTTGGGGGTCAAAGAACTTTTTCATAAGGGTTGCCTAAAACCATCTGCATATCAGATACTTACACTGCAATTCATAACAGTAACAGAACTGCAATACAGGGCTCACCACAACATCAAGAGCTACGTTAAAAAGTCACAACACTAGGAAGGTTGAGAACCACTGGTGTGTATGAAGTACTCTTACTAAGACTATTTCAGGGTCTGTACTGTGGAGTAAGTGTTGTCAATTGATAAATGGTCACATTCATTCCTCTCAGTTTCGGAAGGGTTCTGTAAGTAACTTCTTTTCATAGGATGTTGACACTAGGGGTTTAGGATTTCATGGTTGTCCTCTTTCCTCTGTCCCAAACCCTGGTCACACTGTACCTAAAGAAGTAAACATGCATCACAATCTAGAAGCTTATATTCAGTCCTATAGATTTACATATGTGCTCACACGGATACACATGCTCTTCATCTTAGGAGGGTTAATCATTAGATATAAAATATTCTGTGTATGTTATGAGATTGTTGGCTTAGGATATCGCTGGGAGGTCTGCTCATTTCTGAAGGGAAAGGAGGAGGAGTGGATTTGGGGAAATGAAAGAAGAGAGCACTGGAGGTGGCACTGAGAAGAGTAGAGAGAGAGGAAACTGTGGCCTTAGAGGTATTAAAATAAAAAAACTAAGATAGATAGATAGATAGATAGATAGATAGGCAGGCAGGCAGACAGACAGACAGACAGACAGAGAGAGAGAGTATAGTTTTCCGGTGTGTGTTACCCTACCAGGTTTCAAGGCATTTTGGATTTGTGTCTGTAGCCTGAGGTTACACTGCAGGTATTCTTCTAATTTCATACTCTCAATTAAGAGGGATGCCTGTTTACTTCATAACAGATCAGCTTTGATGAACTCTGAGTAGCTGTTGTGGAGAGCACAGACTGCTCATGTCTGTACTCTCCCTCCTCACCCCCAGTAACCCAACTTCCCTTCCTTTGCCATTAGAAATCATTCCCTACAGGATAAGACCCCCAAACGAGCCAACTTGTGAGTAGCAATGAAAGGCATAATTTTGTTCCCAGCCATAATTTGTCTTACAACAAACCTTTCTCTTTCTGATGATTGCATTACCCTACCTAATCTCTTTGATCAAGCATATGTGTATATTTAGGTCCACAGCTGGGTATGTTTTTCTCTACAGACCTTCAGCAAAGTCTGCAAAGTCCAGAATCTGCAGAGTCTTGCACAGCTGTTTCCTTGAGCTTGCTTCATTAGGCTCTTTGCAGGTATCCTGTAGTGCACCGCTACCTTGAGTTTGCAGTAAGCTGGCTTCTCCTGTTCTGCCTGCATCCAGACCTCAGCACAGCACACTGAAGTGTGAAAAGTTGTTGTGTTTATTAGCTCTGAACTCATGGACCAGAATGAACTACAGCAAGCCAGGCAGCATTCCATGCTGCTGCCTGAAAAGAACAAGCACGCAGGAGAACACATGATGGAGGTGACAAACAGGGCCACTGGTCTCAGTAGCTAGCAGTCTTGACAGGGCAATGGTATTCCACTGCCACTTTATGGTGTGCTTGTCAGACCAGACAAATGATGTCTTAGAGAAATTGCATTCTATATTTCAGGAGTTTGGGTCCCTTCCAAGCTCCTGTGGTAGCCTGCACTTAGCCGTCCACAATAGAGAGGCATCAGTTTGAATTATGAAGTTTTGAGGCATAGGGTGTTACCAGTTCAGGGAGCAAATCAGTAGCCAGCTAAAACAGTATTCTCCTTTTGACTCTCTAGCCTCCTGTTCTGTTTTGAAATCCTTAAGAATTGTACTGCAGTTTTTCAAGAAGTCTGCCCATCTAAAAGCCTAAATTACTGAGTAAATTATTACCCTGTTATTATGAGTGAACCAAGCGAAGAGGACAGTCTCCTTAGTGCTGTGTGATTATGGATGAGTCATAAAATAGGGAAAGCTGCGTCTGCGACAGAAATCGAGGCTGACTTTCATTATCGAGTAACTAACTGGAAGTTGTAAATGCTTGTTTAGTTAACAGTAGCAAGAGCAAGATGATCAGAGTGATTGGTACGGCTCATCTGCATCTCGCCATGCAGAGAGATCCCTCATGTGGTGCTCCCTCATGTGGTGCTCCCTCTGCCTTCACAGACTCAGACCCTGAAAAGTTGACTCGCACGCATCAGTCACCCAATAACATAGACGTCAACAGTCCTTACCTGGGTGACACTGATTTCTCTTGCTTCTTTTGGTTGTGATGATGTTTACAAGTCCGTGCTCGAAAATGAATCTGAGGTCATAGATTAGCTAATGATCTTCACCTCTTCAGTATGTTGGAACTCTGTATGACATTTAAAGTGGTTTCGAGCACGTCCACGCCGTGCTTGGCAGCCCTGTCCCTCCAGATGTTGAGGGTAAAAGCTGGCAGGACTCCACTCTCCAGTCCACCCTTGACCTTTTTTTTAATGGGCCTTTTCTTCCATGCTGGCTGTGTTTGCAGTCTTAGTAAGTGTTGGGAAGATATTTTATGCTTGCCACAGGATAAAAGGAAATGATATGTGAAAAAAAAAAAAAAGAAAAAAAAAAAACCATCATTCCCATCTTAGAATACTTTGAGCTGAAAATTTGGAAGTTTTAGTAATTTTCCTTTGTTTTTCTTTCTCGTTTCCCCCCTCGTTTTCTCTTCTTATTTTCTTTTTTTAGTTTTCTTCCTCTTTCCTTCTTTTTCCCCACCTTTTGTAATGCAGAGGTGGAGTTCATACACCCCAAATGTCTTACTGTACAGCTATAAAGGCGTTGCATAGTGCATCATTTTCAATGAGTACGTTTGAACACTAGGAACATTTAGCAGACAACATTTCTGAGTATCTTTTAGGTTCAATTATGATAGAATTATAGTAATTATGACTTAAGGTACCTAGTTAGAAAGCTGCAGGCCAATATCAGAATAAGATCTTTAACAGCTGTCAAAAAGAAAATGTGAGTCTTAAGATACGATCCCTCTAGTCTGGTAATTGAGTGTGCTTACAAAATGCAGTTTAGGTTTAGATGCAGAGGCAATTACTTTATTTTAAAATAACTTGTTCTATGAAAAAAGGAATCTAGAGATGTCAGAATTTTGGTTAAATTTTTTCAGAAAGTTATTGACCAGGCAGGAACATGAGAGAACATTGTAGATTCTAGGTCCATGTAACAGTTTTCCTGTGGTCCATGTATGTAGATTTCCAGAGTTGTGTGAGACGTGCATCTAGTGTTATGTAAGTTGTACTCAAACATTTAAAAATATCTGTATTGGATAGGTTTTATGCTTTCTCACCTGAATTGTGAGAAAGTACCCACCTAAGGTAAGGTAGGAATTTTAGTAGTGCCTGTGTTCTAGAATCTAGGGGTAAAAGGCCCCAAACAGATTTCTAATCTACACAGCTCACTGGGAAAAGGAACAGGAAAGGGATTCCAGGACCTTTGGTCAGTCTTCAGGGTATTGACAGAAGTTTCAAGTTTAAATAGAGGGAGAACTGGGGGAGGGGCAGGTGGTATACAGCAGGAAGCAGTTCCCAGTTTAAGGTCTGGTTGACCATTCTATCAGATCTAGCTCTGCAGGGTGTTCCTGTTGCTTGCTCTGCAAGTCTCTGCTGCTCTATTGCTTAAGACAGCAACCCAGTTTCCCTACAGAGATGGGCTCTGCTTAAGGGTGCACTCATCAAAGGCCTGGTGTTCCTAGAAGCTAGTGGAACTGCAGGTTTAGGACAATGGCTGAACCCCAGCACAGGGTGAAACCTGACAGTAAGATGCCTCAGTGATTGTGACCTTTGTACCTTCCTTCTTCAAGGCAATTGGGATAGGTTGGGTAGGACTGCTCTTAAACAGGCAGGAGGGGTTAACATGTCTATGTGTAGAGTTGAACAGGATTCCGATCTAACGGTTTAAGACAAAGCCAACAGTGCAAACCGCAGAGAAGGGCTGCCAGGTTTCTGTCCTGTTTATAGTGAACTGATGAGGCATAGGCTGTTTCTAGGATGATCCTGTTAGCAGAATATTTAAAGGGTCTTCATATAACCATCCCTCTTCCAAAATAGACATTCTAGCTTAAGCTCCAACTTGCAAGTACATATATGTACTTACTATATATGTGTACTTACACATCACCTACATCAAAGGACAATCCTCAAACTTATGATTGGTAACAATTGTCTCATTGACATTCACGGCACATAACAAATCCCTTCTCTGAAACATGAGTCAAATTTGAATAATCCAGCCACCCTTTATTTAAACAAGTAAGTGTAGTTCTAAAATAGGAGTCATAGCAAGGACTCATTAGGCTGCCTCGCTCATCACTGAGATGGCAGGGAGCCTCGCATGCACGGAGGATCATGCTGCTTCAAGGATCACTTATGGAGGACAGTTGGTCAGCTCTTCAGATATGCTTATAGCTTAATCACATGAACCTTAGCTGATGACTATAATTAGAAAATTAATCAAAGCAGCACGTGCACAAGTGCGCGCGCACACACACACACACACACTCATACATAAGCTAATGGCAAGCTATTGTTTATTTCAATCACTATTTCATATTTGAAGATGACATATTGTTGGAACATTACAGTAATCTACACTTGTCTCCTTAATTAGTATTTTCTCAACCCCCCTGGGCTGTATGTTTAAGCATCATTATTTCAACACTTTGATAATTAGTTCTGTGATTATCATAGAAACTTGCAGGTAAGTATTCTTCACAGATAGCCAGCAGATAGGTTTGATAAAAACTTTCTCTGTAGGATCACCGTCTATCTGTTTGTGAAGACTGGTGATTGAAGTGTATATTTCATGTGTGTCTTAGTAATCAGAGTCCGATCTGTCTCATTTTTTTTGCGGTGTCCCTGCCTTGGCTTCACATTGGGAACACAAACTTTGCTAAGAGGAGACCACACACTTGTTTTTTAAAGAATCATTTTCTGCTCTGTGCAGATTCTTAATGAATGCCACTCGCAGATAATATTGGTATTAATATTTGATTGTTCTTTTATACTTCATCTTCTAAAAAGATTGTGTCAATAAAGATTTATCCCAGACCTGGTCCATGTGTACTAGTCATCAGGCTCCTTGTCCGAGTCACTAATTTGAGGGTTTTAAGGCTCACAGAATATATTCCCTGTTCATTATTAGTGAATGTGTTGAGACACACTGCCGTTCAATTTAATTATATATTTCTATAAAACACATGCATGCGTGTATACACACACACACACACAAGTAAGTGTAACTGTTTAAAAATTACGATTGATCAGAAGCCCAGAAGACAGAGAGTTGATGAAAGTATGGTGGAAATGTTGGTAGAAGAGTTGGCGAATACCTTAAGTTTTGCTCTGTTTTCTTTGAAGTATCCTGCGAGGCTGAGAATTGTGGCCATAATAATAAATTGATTTCATGTTAACTGGTGAAATGTACAAGTATCATGGGAGATGCTCATTTTGTGTTTATTTTTTTTTTTCCTAGTGTGTGCTGTATTTGTGGGCCTTGAAAATTCTTTACCCCAAAACACTGTTTTTACTTCGCGGAAATCATGAATGTAGGCACCTCACAGAGTATTTCACGTTTAAACAAGAATGTAAGTATGCTGAGAGGCTTATGTCATATAGGCTCATTTGTCATTGTAACTGATAAATAAAAACATACTGTGTAATTATTCTCTGTGTAAAGTCAAAAGCTTTAGGTGACATTATTTCATGTCATCTTTCTTGAAAGAGGATACATAATTTAGCTTAAAATATATTTGTATTTTTGTATATTTGTTCTTGGAGAATATAATACAATGTATTTTGATTATATTTAGACTTCACTCCTCTCTCTAACCTCTCCACGGCTCACTCCCACCTCCCACAATTGCATTGTTTATATATTCCTAAGTGTGGGGCCATCCAGTAGAACATAGTCAACTTCTCATGGCCCACACCCTTAAGGAAAACTAAGTCATCCCTCCTGTGGAGGACATCCGCTGTCCACAGCGCTCAGTTACTACAGAGTTTATGAACCTATTCCTCCTTTTTGCCAGAAGAGGAGCAGAAAAGTTGTAAGAGGCAGAAATTGGAGAAGTTCAGAAGAAACAATGCCTTCTGAAAATGACAGGAGCCCTGTACCCATGAACTCACAGTAGGTGTGGTAGTCTACACAGGACTTGCACAAGATCGAGCCAGAATGTAATTTTTAATTATAAGTGTTTTTATCAAGTGACCTATTAATCTGAGCTAAAGTTTCATGTATGCCATAGAACAAAACTAGTGATTAGAATAATGATTCTACACGTTAATCTTACTTCAGTCAAGAAAAGGAAATAGGGCCCAATTGAACCTCTGTTTTAGAGACCCATAGATGTCAGCTGACTTCTAGGACATAGACAAAATGAAAACTGATGCCTTCCTTTAGACGTAGGGACTCGGATGAGGGGATGCTTTAAGCTTTGTTTTTCTTTTGTCTGTTTTCACCATTGCTTACTGAAACGTTAATTCTTTTTCTCTCTGTAATTTGGTTTTATATTCAGTGAAGCATAAAGACTTTCCTAAAAACATTAGCTGTGAGTCAGTATGGAGAAAGCAGAACTCTACGATGCGGAAAGAGCTTCAGAAAGTTTCGTGGCAGTTGCATTTCTATAAAACCTTATGGGAATACCAACCAGCTTTAAAGCTTTATTGCCTTTTGTGTGTGTGTGTGTGTGTGTGTGTGTGTGTGTGTGTGTGTACGTACGTGTGCACGTACAAAATATATACTGTTTGCATTTATCAGACAAAAGATGGTAAAAATAAACAATATAGATAAATGACAGAACCAAAAACATTGTGTATTACGGTTAATCTGTGAATCTTAGAAATCATATTGATTCTGTTTTAGAGTGTCACACTCACATTATCCTGGCAAGAAAATATTCAAAAGAAACAAAACAATTTTAGTGACATTGTCCTAGTCATAAAGGCATAAAAGTAAATTTTTCTTTTCACATTTCATAGGTAAAATAAAGTATTCAGAACGCGTTTATGATGCCTGTATGGATGCCTTTGACTGCCTTCCCCTGGCCGCGCTGATGAACCAACAATTCCTGTGTGTACATGGTGGTTTGTCTCCAGAGATTAACACTCTAGATGACATCAGAAAAGTAAGCTCTGTTATTGTCCAAGTCTATTCACTCTATGTCCTTCACCAATCACTGCAAGATATTAACCACCTTGCCTCTGTAACCGCTTGCATCCTATTCAGTTAACATAACTGAATACAGTCACATCTCCAAGATTTGTATCAAATCTTACCTTAGGGACTGGGGCTTGGCTTATCCCCTTGGCACATGTCATTAAAAATACCTATATTTGATCTCTAAAGTGTGAAGAAAGGTTCATTTTCCTTTTGTCAGTTACTCCATTTCATATTCATTATATGTTAGAAGAAACTGCTTGGGCCTTGGAGAAAATTTCACAACTTTACTTTTTGAAATATGCTTAATTGTGATTTTGTTGTTGTTGTTCTTATAAAATATTAAAGTCAGCATCTAGAAATAGCAAAAATGATATTGTTTTGAGTGAATTGGATAGATGGGTAAAAGAATGGTAGACATTTTCAGAAGCATACTTTTAGATGGTGTGGACTTTCAGTCTTATTTCCCAGCAGAAGGATAACTTGGGTGGAGCCAGGACACACATCCTTTTAATAGAACAATGCACACATGCACAGTAGCACTGCATGACAGACATCATATTTTATGTCTTTATGTTCATAATCCTTATAATTGCAGCTGGAAGAAAAAATCTGAGAGAGCATCAAACAAATCTCACTGTATTTTTGATACCCAGATCCCCCCAATTACAGCACAGCAAACACATTTTGTTCTGTCATCTATACCTATTCTTCTGGTTGCCTTAACATATGACATTTGTGTGTATTAATGTGTAAAACATGCTGCACTGTAATTTGGGGATAAGTTTTACCATAAAGCTTTCAGGCTAAGAAGCCAAAGCTACATTTTTCCTGCACGAATTACTGATTTATAAAACCTGACACAGACTCCTTCTCCTTTCTTTAGAGACCTAAGAAAATGGTGTATGCTTTTTTTCAAGCTCAGAAGGAAATAAGAAAATGATTCTGACCTCCTTATACTATTCTTGCCAGTCATTTTAGAAAGAATAAGTTGCTTGAATTATTCTGAATTGCTGTGTTTCAACTATTAAAACTGAGTGTTGGTTGAGTTTGGCTAGAAAGATGCATTCTATCTGGTATTTGTTTGAGCCTGGTATGTTATAAGTAAACTCCAGCTTCAACCAAGTGGTCCAGTAACCTTGATGTCAGTGAGTATCCAATATCTGGTTCAAGTAAAAGCTTACTTAAGATTCCTCATGTACAGAACTCAAATTCTGCCGATGGCTGTGCATTATAAAACATCCTATGATGTCATCTGGATAATTGATACTTATTTCTAGTTTTCTTGAGCTTAAATGTTTCCATTGCTGCCTCACAAATTTTTATTTCGAGCAGCATTTACAAGTTAATTATGTAAGCTGTCTTTAATTAATATTAGTTTAGTAATTAGTATTTTCCACTGTGTTTAGTGAAAAAAATCAAACAATTACTCGTCCTTATATACTAGTAACACTATAGCTGATTACAACAGGGAAGATGGAACATACAGCAATACAAACAACCAAAGGTGTTCTGTTAACAAATGGTGGGCATGCGTGTAGGCTGCACTTGCAGTCATGACCTTAAATGAAAGACACAAAGTGTATCCAGCATCCTCCTAACAGGGGGAAGTGATAACAGTCCACTCTTTAACTTTTTATTGTTTCTGGGGTGGGGAGATAAAAATCGAAAGGATATAGCAATAGCTATTGAACTATTTTGTTAAAGGGCAGAGGGGTGGAGGGAGACAGAGAGAGAGAGAGAGAGTGACAGAGACCCAAATTTTAAAACAAATAATAATTTCGATGACTTACTATTTTTCTAATAATTTTTGTTAGTAGAACTCACAGCACTGAGGCAGTAACCTATCAAATCATGAATATACTTCTATAGCATGAGTATCTTTTGCAATGAAATTAGTGTTTGTCTTTATCTCAGGAAGGCAAATATTCAAGTCCTTCCTTGCGCACACCTCTGTCGTTACAACGCAACTGGCATTAAAGTACAACCTGTCCCTCTCAGGGACAGGAGTCATATATTCTTTCTTATCGAAAGGTAATTATATGATTTTTTTTGTTTACAAATCAAACAAGGGGCTAAAGAGATATCTGTAGCAGAGAACCAGAGGTCGAATCCCAGCAGCCATGTTAGGTGACTCACAGTCACCTAACATCTCTGCCTCAGTAGACACCTGCACTCGAATGCTCAAACCATTGTGCAGATACATAGCAAACACAATGACGTTTTTAAATTTTTTCAATTTTTATTTTATGTACAATGATGTTTTGTCTTCATTTATGCCTGTATAAGAATATCAGATCCCTGGAGCACCAGTTACAGAAAGCTGTGAGCTGTCACGTGGGTCCTGGAAATTGAACCCCGGTTCCTCTGGAAGAGCAGCCAGTACTCTTATCTGCTGAACCATCTCTCCAGCCCCAACACCATTAATTTCTAAAATAAATCGTTAAAAATTAAACAAAAGCGCATTAAATAAACCTCAGAGTCTTCTCTGTGTTAATGCCCTCTTATGTACCACACCATTACTGTTCCTTCTCTTGTGTGGCATAGACGGCAGTGGTATTTGCTAAGTGTTTAAAGCATAATAGGGAGCTAGATAAGGACAAAGCAGTTTATAACTGGAAATCAAATTTCATATGAAGGCCCGTAGGAAGCTGGTAATGCAAAGAAGTGTGACCGTGCAAGTGGCTGGATAAATCCCGAGTTCCTTTACTGTCATACTCTTATTTGTGCCAAGACCAACTAAAAGATCGCAAGTACTTCACCTAGAAGCAGAGGTGGCCTCTAAGGAGTGAGCGTCAATATGACACAAAGCAACAGGCTCCTCTTAAAGTAAAAGCCACCTGCTCTCAGAATCATTCTGTTAGATACAACAAAATAAAATTTAAAAATAAAATAAAATAAAAGTTAATGCCCATCCAGATTTTAAATGACAGTTCTCTGCAGGCAACAGAGTCTCAAAACCTAGCTTCTTCACAAACAAGACAATAGATTTAAATCATGATAGTGACTATGTCACTCGGATGGGAAAAGCAAGGAAACGCTTAAACAAGAAGATGATACAGAGGTGAGAGGAGTAGAGGGAGAGACGAGGGGAGATACTAAGTGGGTCCATCATGAAAGAGAAGAAGAAGGGAAAGCCAGAGCGATGAGAGGAGTGTTTGGGGACTGGAAGAGGGTTAGGTGACATCTCTGCCATCTGAGGTGGTCATCACTCAGCTGGATTTCTGTGTGTTCTGAATTCTCATTGTCCAAAGATGAGTATTTTGTTCTCTGTCTTCTATTTTTCTCAGTTAGACCGATTCAAAGAACCACCTGCTTACGGGCCCATGTGTGACATCCTGTGGTCAGACCCCCTGGAGGACTTTGGAAATGAGAAGACTCAGGAACATTTCACTCACAACACAGTCAGGGGCTGCTCGTACTTCTACAGGTGAGGACCCTGCGTGCTGGAATGTCTGCCTTGCAGTGTGGGAGTTTACAACATGATTACCTAATGAATAGCTGTGCTGTATGGACGCCTGCATATAAATGCATGCATAGATGATTTCTGTGAACAGGAAGGAAGGAAGGGAAGAGCTGGTGCTGAGAGAAAGGATGGCTGCAATTGATAAAATGTACTAAAAACTGTCTCTATTGCATGAACTGTGGGAAAGTTTTATTACTCAGCAAGCTTTTTTTTTTTTCATCCACAAATGTACTTATGTTCTACCAGTTCTTAGAACTTACGTCAGAAAACTAATTTTTCCTTGCTTGACTAAATCATACTCAGTTCATTCTTTACATAGTTTCAAGGGTTTGGGGCTTCCTGGATGGGTGGAAAACATCAGTTATAGAGTTCCCAGGTAACCCGGCAGATGCTCGTTTGATAAGCAGCAATGAAAATGTCTTCCTAGTGCGTTTTACATTTGCAAATGGAACTAGAATTTCCAAGCACTTAATAAAGAAATCCGGAGCGTGTTTGTGGTTCTGTGAGTCTGGCCTACTTTCCTGATGGGACACCTCACTTTTAGCTGCTTCATATGCTACTCTTAAAGTCATCTGGTCCCTTTGCTTGGGATTCAGTGGTGGGAATGTTGCGAGAAGGAAATTGAAAAATGAAAATAATTGGGAATTTAAAATTCTAGAACACATGCTGGGTTTTGTTTTAGTCTCTCTTTCAACTTCAGAAATAACCCTGATGTTCCATGGAAATAACGGCCATTTCCACCAAATAGTTTGAGCCCCAAATTCTGAAAATAAACTCATTTACACACCTCTGCTGTCTACACTAAGCTGATAACATCCTCTGTGTAACTGGCTATCCTATAATGGAACATTTTGTTTTACACATTAAATTTTATTATGGATGCAGTATTTTTTTTCTTTCGTTTGTGAGTATGACTGGGGAACTAGTTCTGAACATAAAGTCATACTTTCTGTAAGCCATCTTGCTGAGAGTGCCTTGTGTTTAACATATCAATAGTGAAGCTTATTCTGAATTGAAGTGTAAAGTTATGGATTATCTTGTGTTTTGGAAGCTGAGATGCCAAGGCCTATGAGTATATGGGGGATAAAATACTCTATAATTCTGAAAAGGCTTAAAACTTTTTTTTTTTTTTTTTTGATAATTACTCAACATAGATGTAACATTTTGTGAAGATGTCTTTCCTTGTAGTCAAAACATTGTTTGAAGTCGATTAAAGCCAAGAGTTAGATCTTTCAAATCTGGTGTTAATTTCCCCAATTATGTAGGTCTCTAGGTTACCTCTTGTTTCACTAAAATCACACCATACAAGATCCAAACAGGATTTTAATGTTGCATCATGTTGTATTTAGCCACAGTACAGCACTTTGTTCTGGCTTCTGGGTCATCTATTCAGGAAAACGTTTCTCTGAATGAAATCCTTGTAAGCTTACAGACTTGCGAAATATATTTGTTTTGTGTCTTAGTCACTTTTCTATGGCTATGCTAAGACAGCATGACCAAAGCCACTTATGGAAAAGAAGAGATATTGGGACTTATAGTTTCAGAGGGTGTCTAACCATTTTGTTAGAGAGCATGAGAGTGAGCAGCCATGGCACTGGAGAAGAAGCTGAGAGTTTACATGTTTTGACAACAATCATGAGGTAGAGAGAGCTAACTTGGAATATTGTGGACTTTTGAAACCTCAAAGCTCACTCCTAGTGACACACCTCCTTCAACAAAGCCACACCTCCTAATCCTTACCAAACAGTTCCATCAACTGGGGACCAACTATTTATATATATGAACCTGTAAAAACCATTCTCATTCAAACCAACACATTCTGTGAACATAGACAAAGACATAAATTATTGTCATCCAGATAATTAGTTAAGCACATTCTCATACTTTTACTCTCCTGATCATATGAGGTTCTTCACAGATGTTGGTGTTTATTCTTAACAGATACTGTGTGGCTGAATCCACAGCTTGTAACACTGTTGGCAGAGGATTCTGATTTAATAGTCTGTCAAATCTCATTTGTACAGAGGTTTTTGATATTTTTGTCTTTAAGAACACCTTGAAAAGATCAGATAGATTTTTAAAAATTACTATTTTAAAGTTCATCTAGACAAATATGTGAGCATAAAATTAGTGAAGGAACTTAGTGATCATATTCTATTGATAATTATTTTGATCTATAATTTTATTTTACATGTCTCCATATAGTCTAGATCTTTAATTTGATATGCCAGTATATCCACTGTGTAACATTTTATCCGGGCTATAGTTTAAATAACATATAGTCATTCAGAAAAGAATATGCATATACACACACACATATATATAATATATAATATATATATATATATATATATATATATATATATATATATATTATATATATATGGCTGGAGAGATTGCTCAGGAAGTAAGAGTGTATAATTCTCTTACAGAGGATCCGAGTTTAGATCTCAGTACCATATCTGGTAGCTCAAAACCTCTGTAAACCTAGCTATACAGTCCTAGCCTTGAATATCTGCATGTACACACACAGACACACAAAATTGAGAATGAAAGAAACCTAAAAGACTTTAGATGTATCTGGATGATTTTTTTCTAGTTTTTTAATTATATTCTTGATAATGCCATAATGTCTAAGACATTCTGGTTTCTTTCTCGAATAAACCTCTTTTATCTTCCTTCTACACCTGTCATCCCACATACCTATCCCTTTCCCGGATTCATGCTGTTGACATTGTTAGGTGACTCATTTGGTTTAATCCGTATCACACTCATGACCCCTGAATTGGGACAAAGTAATTGATTGAAACAAAAAACAATCCTTAAAAACTTGCTCCCCTCACCCCCCAGGATTCCCATTAACTTCATATTCATAGACCATAGGTGCCTGAACTGTTCACACAGGTTACCGAGATATTGAATGCAGCCCAGCATTAGAGTGGGGGTTAGTAAGCACCATGACATGTGGGAGAAAAATCTTCATAGAAAACTCTTGGTAGGATTTGGGTCTTCCATTACCATTTCATAACTGCATCTGATAAATTATGGCAGCACAGTGTTCTGGATTTTTCTGCTTTTCAGTGTCTGAGTTAGTTAGGACATTCCAACATTGGTCTGAGAATCTAGTCTTGAGATACACTGATGTGAATATTAGTGTACCCATGGCTCTACCTACAGCTCACTTGAACTGTACAAGTGAACAGTGGCAGCCCCAGCTCTTCCAAGCACCCCCCCATTCTCCTATTTGTTTTACCCTGTTCTACTCTAAAGTTCTAGACAAGCTCTTTTCTTCTGCCTTTTTTTTTTTTTTTACTAGATCTTCTTCCTAAATAACCCTCCAATCTGAAATCACAGTTACCTATTTTATTATCTGGTGAATTTGAACATTCATTTAAGCCATTTTCTTGTTTTTATATCCAATAGAAATGTATACATAAGGATACCAAGTAACAATGATACTGTTCATTGTATCAGTAATCATAATATCCAAGAAACAGAGACAGTCCAAAAACCTACTTAGTCTACCGTATCGCAATGTACATATAAATGTAGAAATATTAACTTTACAGTTAGATGTATAGTCAGTCTGTGTGTGTACAGTAATTATTATAACTCATATATGCATTGACTATAGCAAATGAAATTTATCTAAACAAAACCACATGTGCCAATATGGATAAATGATATAAATATGATGATGAGCAAAAGATCATCAACAGTCATATAGTGAAGTGAACTCAGCCTACAAGAGAACTCATCTATAACACTGAAAGCCAAGGTGACAGTCACACTCATAAGAGTGACAGCTGGGAGGAAGTTCTGGGTCTCTAAGAACTAGAGACAAAGGTGTCCTTTCTGTGAGGGGACGTCATGTTCTGATCTGTGTTCTTTTTTATAGAGATATTTAACATCGATAAAATGTTAGCCTTTGTGTTAGGAATGTAGTTCAGTGGTGGAGCCTGACATACAATAAGGACCTGGGGTTGAGCCTCAGCAATACAAAGTAAGAGTTTACTAAAGTAATAACTGCTACTTAGTAAGATGCAAGAGAAGACTGGGTTCTGCAAAAGTTCTGGCAGGAAGAGTTGAAGCCTCAGCATCTAAGATCTAAATTCCTTAGAAGACCCTGGGGCAAAGGAGAGACACAAAAAGTCCTAGGAAAAGAAGGCTGACTAAAGCCCCAGGGCACCCCAGGGCTGAGTACCTATTACTAGACCCAAGCAGCAGAGGAGTAGAGCATCTGGACAAGCTGGAAAGGGTAAGAACAGGAGGAAAAGGACAAGAAGGAGGAGATGGGGAGGGGACGAAGAGGAGAAGGTGGTAGTGGCATCTTCCTCTCCATACCATGGCAGGGACTGAGCTACTGGGCTGAAGCAACGAGGAGGACCAGCACCCTCTACATCCCCCCTCTGCCCACTATGCTTGACTGCCTTTGTCGAGTCTCCTTCAGTGACTGCACATGAGCTCCAGAAAGTTGCCAAGTACTCAGAAAAGTGTGTGCAGAAAGCTGTGGGTTCCCTCTGCTGGAATTTCCCATTGCTAAAGGGCCAACCTGCAATCCTACTTCATATAACAAAATGCTAAGTATCAGGAAGGTCTGGGGTACAAACTGTAGAGGCAGCGATTTTGTAGGCCTAGGGGTGAGGTGGGCTTACCCGGAAAGTTCTTCTGGGGTCATTGACCGCATTGTGGGAGAACTGGCCACATCAACAGGAAAAAGCACATAGGGAAAGCATCTGCAAAGGCTTATGCATGCAAACACATTGAAGTGACACTTGTAGGAAAAATCTGGATGAAAAAGTCTAAGGTATTTTTAATTCAAAGTCTAAAGTATATTTGATCTGTTAGAAAAATATAAATGAGACAAGCAGATTGACCCCAACTTTTCTGCAATTGCTCACATGTTCTCTTCAGCTTTCGTTGTTCACACACAATCTGTAAGCCGCCTCTGTACAGAGTACTAACCCTCTTTCATCTAACGATCCACATCCAACTTGGAATCTTATGCAAGATCATGGTCTCAGTGCTCCTTCATGTCTGACAGACTAGGGTCAGGGGTGGGGAGACTTGCTGTCTTACTCTATAATGTCTATATAACTTATGAAATATTTCATCTTTGTTGTATTTTATTGCTGTGTGGATTTTTAAATCTTTTTAAAATCATATAAAAGCCTCATGATAGAAGTAATATATCACACTTATCATGTCAGTACTCAGCCTTGCCTGCCTTCTAACAAAGGGAACAAGCATCCCCTTGTCTTACATTCCCATCCCTCTGTGAAATCAATAAATCCAGGGCTCTGATATACAGTACACACTTACATGTGTGTGCAGATGAACTGAAACTCTTTACAGTTTGCAAAGGAACCATTTTTGCTAAATCACTAAATCCTTCTTACAATCTGTATTAGTTATTTCCCCTGCTGTGACAAAATGCAGGACAAAGCAGTTTGAGGAGGGAAGAAGGGTGCAGCCTGTCATGGTGCAGAGGTCAGGTTGGTTATAGCAGCAGCAGCTACTCACATTACATCTGCTTTGCAGTCAGGAAAGTGGGGGGGAGGGGGATAAATGCAGGTGCTCAGCTTGCTTTCTTTATTTTATTCATGCCAGGGTCCTCACCCAAGGAATGTGCTATCACATGTGGTAGATCTGCCCACTGTGGTGGGCCTAGTGTTAAAATCTCCCACACAGATGTGCCCAGAGATTTGTCTCCTAGGTGTATTCTGGTACCTGTCGAGTTGGCCATCACTGCCTACCATCACACAGTTGATAACTCTACCTATGTACTATTTTAGAAGTATTTATTTTTCCTGTTGACTGGAGAATTTGTGCAAATATATAGCATAGAATCTATTTTTGTCCCATATACTAAATTGTTTCTCCAAAGTAGATTTTTAAAATTTATGAATATGTCTATGTGCATATTTTAGGTTCCAGTAAATATTTGTAGTTTATTTATAAAATGGTGGCTTTCTGACTTTATTTTCAATTGTCAAAAGGTTTTTGGTTTTAAATTTATTTCAAGGCATCTTAGAGCAAAGGCATAGCTTTATAAACAGCATTTTCAGTTTACATTTGCAATCCAGGTTTCAGTTATAATGAGGCTGATTTATTTTCACTCTTAATTTTAATTTTTACTCTAGGTGTGTGAGGATGGGTGTGTGCGAATGTGGGTGTGCAATCCAAGGCACACATGTGGAAGTCAGAGGACACCTTTCAGGGGTAGTGTCTTCTCTTCCACATGTGTGTACCTCATCTGACTCAGAGAGGAACCTGTCCTCAGGAGCAGGGAACTTGTTTCCTGGGTGCTCTGTGTTTGTGCTGGATCCCAGCACCATCTGGATGTCTGTGTGATATACAGTGACTCTTGAAGACTTCGTAACCTCCTCTCCTCTTTTCTCTCCATGTCTGGCAGTTACCCGGCTGTATGTGACTTCCTGCAGCACAATAATTTGTTGTCCATACTCCGAGCCCACGAAGCCCAGGATGCAGGGTGAGTAATGCTGACGGTTTTATCAGTGATAACCATTTTGTCAGGTGTTCTTCCGCTCAGCTTAAGCAATGCAGACTCCCTTTGGCTAGGCGCACACCCAGAAGGAACTACTTTTCAAATGGACTTCTAGCAACACAGATATGGCAGATGGGCAGGAAGTGCATGACCACTCATATCTGGTTTTACATTTACGTTTATAAACGTTAAGTTGAAACCACACATAAGTTTATGAACTGCTTTAACGTCACTCCATCTTTAGAGTGAAGCAGTCTGTTTCCATTTGTTTTCTTAAGGACTTGCTTTCTTAGAGCCACCTCCTTTTACTTCTACCAGTTCTTGCAATCACCATAATGCCCGGGAGATAAATCATCAGCTGCTTCTTGGTCTCAGTTCACAATGTGAGTGAGCGTCACAAATATGTAAAAGACATAACAAGTTGTAGAGTTTTATAGGGGTGACATGTAGACATTTACTAAACTAAAGAAAACAAAATACCATATTCTATCAAATAATCCTCTACAATTAATTTTAAGCTTAGTTTTAAGAGTCTGGAAAACTAAGAAGTGTCAAGGGTTTACCCTAAATAGTTTTGAATCTGAATGAGAGAAAAAAGGGAGATTTATCTTTGCAATTGAGGTCTTTTCTCCAGTCCTCTCAGGCTTTATGGAGAGAGGCCTTTGATTCCCACTAAAAAAATAAAATAAACTCATCCTTTTACATTTTGAACTTTCTGAAAAGTAAAAGGACTCCTTTTTAAAATCTGCATGCTGAAGTGGCATATTTGTTCCCTCCAACGGTGGCACATAAGGTACATGTCCCTGAAACATGACAGAAACTCAGGTTCTTCTGAGTGGTGACTTAGCAGGTAGAAGCTGAGCTGACATAGTGGAGTCAGTGTGTTGTCACTAATCATTGAAGTAACCCATTCATGCACATTTTCAGGACTGCTCACACTTTTCAGGGTTGCAGTGGGCCGTGTTATTTTGGGTGTCTTTTCTATCAGGCCAGACATTGAAAACAGATGTTTGTTAATCGTATTAAAATTCAGGAGATTGTTTGCTTGCATAGAGATGGTTGGTTTGACCAGCTAATGTCAATTAACATCAAGTATTTTTGTTTAAAATGAGCTTTTGTTTAAAATGAGGAAATGGAGTACATTTCATGTAGTTTTGATTTGTGCTGCTTTGTTTGTTTCCTCTTGGTGAAGGGTAGGAACACGTGTGACTTGACCCACTGCTTTTAGGAATCCCATTGCTCATGGACAGAGTTTGTGATTTCTACTGTCACGCTGCTTTTGAATAAAATTTTCATTTTCCTTTGGGAGGGGAAAGAGCCTGTCTTATGCACTCCCACTATGACAACCCCTGCCTCTGCCCCAATAAAAGCATAATTCCATAAACAAGATATATCTGAACTAGTTTAAAAAGCTTTTTAATAGGGTGTTTCTTTGGGGAAAAGTCAATGTGTATTTCCAGAAAGAAAAAAAAAATCAAAATCTGCTTAAAATTAAACCTTTAAAGTGGCTGTCTGTATAAGGGTACAATTTGGGCTACTTTTAGAACTAAGTTATGTTAAGATACAAACAAACAAAAACAAACAAACAAACAAGCTAAGAAATGATAAGATATTGTTGTATAAGAATGCTTCTAAACTGATATTCTCAAATTTGTAAGCGAGAACTCATAAAGTGTTTCTTTATGGTGATAAAACAAGAGCCCTCACCTCTAGTTCTTATTTGGTAGATAATTGCAGTGTTATATTATGAATTATTTTTATCCTGGTAGAGGAAAAGTAGCAGGAAGGCTTCTCATGAATGTTCATTACTGATTGATTAATTCTCACCCTGGTGAGACAATAATCTTTGCTGTGCAGACACCAGCAGAGCCTGGTAATAAATAAAGTTTTAAAATAGAAAGACTCAGTTAGTAAAATTCATAGTTTTAATGAGACATTCTTTGAAGGAAAAAAAAAATCACTGTGTCCTAGAAAATCACTAGCCACAGGTTCATATGTAACCTTATACAGAATAGTTTACAGAATGGCTGGCCTGGGCTTAGTGGTTTCTCTCCCTGTATCTTTCAACTGACTTGATTGGCCACTGTCTGAAAACCACAGTGGCCATGGCAGCCTCTGTCTTTTGTGTTGAACACCTGAAAATGAATTAGAACTCTACTGGGTTCTGCCATCCCTGAGGTTTGCCAAGTTTAAAAGACAGGCCCATTTGGAAACCACATGTGTGATTCTAGGTTAGCATTCTCGTCCCTCCTGAAATGGATCGATGCCTATATTCAAAAGACTCAGAGAGGTTTTATTTAATGCTTATCATTGGGATCCTCTTTGAAAGACAGAACGTAACTAATTCCCTGGTTGCAGGTGTGTAAATTGGTGTCCATGCTCAGCTTGCTTATGACCTTGTGTTTGTTGTCTGCAGGTACCGCATGTACAGGAAAAGCCAAACAACAGGCTTCCCATCTCTAATTACAATCTTCTCGGCACCAAATTACTTAGATGTGTACAATAACAAAGGTGAGCGTGACGCCTTGGTGATGTCCTAAGTAGCTTGTGCCTTCATGCTTTAACTGATTTTGACTTGAGTGTTAACATTTTAAACCATTTTTCTTTTTGTCAATCCCTTATATACTTAAAGGGGTTCAGATATTTGGAGGTGGAGTCCATGCACTGATGCTTTTAACATATTTTCTACATTTTGTTTAGTGTACAGTAGAGATGCTCTCTGCTCTCTGATAAATACAGACTTTCTAAAAAATAATCATTGGAGGTAAATGGTAAACCATGCTCTTTTAAATAGCTACATTTATATATTTAATGTATGATTGTGTTTGTCCAATGAAGGCCTGTCTATCAAAAAAGAAGTCACAGCTTGAAATTCTAATTTTATTTTTTGAGCCTTTACTATGATTCACTTTCTGAGCTGACCGAGTGCAGGTTTAATTCCTTAAAATGAATCTTAAGCTTCAGGGTAACTCTTAACTGATGCTCACCCCTCCTCTATTGCAAAGTGAGTACCTGTAGCCAGTTGCCTCTCACAGATTCACCCAACCAAGATGTCATGAATCAGGATACAACCCACAGTGCTGAACTTTCTTTATGAAATGCCCTACCTGCTTTTTGAAACAAACAGGAAAGCCAGAGGGTATCATGTCCTTCTATAAGGAAAGGAAAGATGAAGGGACCAGGACCTTCCTTTCTCCAGAAAGTTATCTTATCTAAAATGACTTGTCCTACCATGTTTCAGAGCAGATGCTAAAATGTGGAGAAAGGATTAAATCTAGTAGCCATTGGTCTGGGTATTATGGAGATAATGTCTGAGTGTGATATTTTAGAGATTAAGAAAAAAATAAATCAGTCAAATTATATATGAGGGGAAGTATAGTTCAGGCAGGGTGGGGAAAAGGCAGCCTTGTTTCTAAGCATCTTCGAAAATGGAATTCAGACAGTCCCTATACTTTAGCTAATGTGATAGATATTCTCTTACAGAAAGTGGGATCCAGACCTTGACCCTGACAGCACCCAGAAGCCAGACTAGACCACCTTCCTCAGTAGGACAACTGAATAGGTAGTAGTGAAAATTAGGGAAAGAAGATTCATTTCAGTGTGCCCACATTGCTAATGGGAACAGGGAGGTTTACTGACACTGCCCTTTCAAGTGCATCATTAGGGTCCTGACATGAAATTGAGGGTCAGAAATATGGATAGTGAAGCTGTCCTTGTCACAGTGTGGTCCAGGCCATCATTGCCATCTGGCTCTGGCCTCTCTTACAAGTCGATCTGACATTTGTCATCACTAAGTGGATTCTCTTTCCAGGGCACAAGTGTCCCCTCTGGCTGGCACCATGCTTCAGCTTTTTTTTCTCTCTCTTTTTTTTTTTCTTCTCTTTTTTTTTCTTCAGCTTTTTTTTTCTTGAGATTCCTGGGGGAATTTAATAGTGTAATAGCTCAAATATGGTGCATAAGTGTGTCTTTGGGATATTTTCCTTCCTGTCAGGACAGTTACACTCTTGCCCACAGCCTGGCGTCCAGAATATCTGAGGAAGGCCTTGACCTCCATTATTCCCAAGTGTCTGTGGATTATTTGACAGCTTGCTGCATTTGTTGGATGCTCTGTCTACATAGTACTTCCTCTTGTTCAGAGCCACACCCCAATCCCCATAACTTCTAACGCTACCAGGAAGCATGCCTCTTACCCCTCTCTCTGCATGTGTCTTTTACCTGCAGTGAGTGGGGTCTATGCTCAGACCTTCCTCTCAGCCCAGAAAGTGAGGAAGGCTAAATGGCACATACTGTAGCCACATAACCTTGTCTAAGGCCACACAGACTCTGACGGGCCTTCCTCTGGAGCTAAGGAGTATAGATATTCATGGACATACTACAGCCATGTCATAGGTGGTTCCTAGCAATGATGTGCTGTCCTTAGAGAGGCAAGAATGCCCAGTACAACAGAGCATGCTCTCTGCATGTTGTGTGCTCAGAGGCAGTCCATGAAGCAGGATGCTGAGGATTCTAATGACTAATGGTGTCAGCCAAGGGGATCCACACGAAATGCATTTGACAAGAAGTATGTTTCTGAATGGCTAGAGAAAGCCTTGTTTAAAATTTTGATCCAGACATAAAAGAATGCTCAACTTTTGTAGGAAAGATATAAAAAGTAAAGGCTAATAAGTTTTTTTAAGCAACAAACTTAGTTTGAATTAATCTAATAAAAGCTAATTATTTGAATCAGTGAGGTGAAAGTTTTCAGTATTTCTCAGGACGTGAGCACTGGCCCGAGCATTCGCCACCATTTTCCTGTAATATACCTTAAGCGTATAAATTATACATATTGTGCTAGAGAGGTTCAGTCTGTTTTCTACTAACCCTAAGGAGCAGTGCTTGTCTCTAATCTCAGCACTTGGGAAGCGGGGGCATTCTGATCAAGAGAGTAAGGTTACCATCAGCTAGGAATTTCAAGCCTAACCTGGGTGACTTGATATCATATTGCCATAAAACAGTAGACAGAAAGCACCAATGAATATAGTGCCTTCCCAAAATACTTTCTGGGCAGCTACTGGCTGTCAAATAGCGTTGACAGTTAAATAAAACCTAACCTATTAAAATGAAGGCATGTCCATGTCATTCCATAATGTCCTTAGAGACTTCTCATTCTCCTGTGTAACTTTTTCTTGGTGCAGATAGCTGCTTCTCATACACTGGCTATGTTGCCTCTTTGTGCACCGTTCAGATGTGACAAGCCAGGGACTTGAGCACAGAAGGGGGTGCTCCACTGTCTTTGAGATTTCTGTGGATCTTTAGCTCTGATCTCTTGCTGTGGGTAAGCCATGGTCCTTCAGGAAGAGGATAGAACTGTTTGCATTCAGGGAACCTTTTCATAAAGCAGAATTCCTCTCAAGAGAAAAGAGAGACTGAAAGAAAAAAAAAAAAGAAAGGTGTATTCTTCAGTAGGAACATAATGTCAAAAGACTTTTGTGTCAGATTTCTGAAGCACTTTAAAGCTATTATGCTAGCAGCTTGTACAATATACGGGGGTAGGAGTCCATTGTTCACGGCTGCAGTGCAGATTGTTGATTTGAATAAAATCGATCTTAACTAGAATTTTAAAAAGCCGTGCTATAAAATTGAGCTGCAAGACTCTCCGCCACATAGTCAATAGAAAAATAAGAGTGAGGAGACTGTCGGTTAATCTTTGATAGACGATGACTGCAAAGAATGTTAGTTATGTCACAGTTAGTGGAGCGCCTGCAAACTAAGGCAGAGGTGACCCTCTCAGGCTGAGTGGAAGGATGAGAAACGTAAGGTGATCATGCAGTTTTAGGACTAATATTAGCTGTGATCACATGTGTGTTTAACATGCAGTCATACCCATTAGTAGCTTCCTCTTGCCTGTGATTAATCAGCAGCATTTGGGAAGTTGGTGGGACTAAACCTCTCACCCTTTGGTGGCCCCCCTCACTAACTAGGCCATTGCCTGTCTTTTCCCATCTACCTTTTCACAGTTACTTTCACATACATGCACACACACACACACACTGTCTCTCTCTCTCTCTCTCTCTCTCTCTCTCTCTCTCTCTCTCTCTCTCTCTCTCTCTCTCTGCCTCTCTCTCTCTCTCTCTCTCTCTCTCTCTCTCTCTCTCTCTCTCACACACACACACACACACACACACACACACACACCTGAATCTCTTCTCCCCTCACTCTGACAGCTCTTGCGAGATGCCGGGGCAAAGAATGGACATTTAGATCACAATTGTCCCATCCTACAAGAAGCTCATTTTCACTTACTGGATATGCAGTGACAGCTCTCTAAAGTGAAGGAACAATTGATATTTTGTAAATAATGAATGGAGTTGCTTTGAGGTTGCATGCTGTGCAACATGAAAAGTCCATCATCGTTTCTTGTTTCTTCGTATTTCCTGTTATTGGCTGCCACACGTTAGTGCACGGCTACTCAGGAGCGGCCAAGAAGATAGTCGTCCTTCTGCTGTTCATTCACAATATCACCACATATTACTTAGAATACACAAAGTATCTGTATAACCTGCAGAAGCAAACTTTAGCAGTTTTTCAACTTACTGCCCTGAACAAATTTCAAGTTTGCATCTAGCCACATATCTCTCCCCAGTTAAACTAATTTGCTCACACCCCTATCCATTCCAGTAGAGTAGATGCAGCCATAAGAACACAGCATTTCCATGCCTCTGTTGGAAGCCAGTTGTTAAAGAGGGTCATTTCAGACAAGTATTCACTGGCATCTAGGTAAGCATTTCACGTGTGGGAAACTCATAAAATAGAAAAGCACACGTTAAGACCTAAGATTTAATACTGCCACTGCATGTTTTAATTAGTTAATTATGTATGCATGTGTGTGCAAGTATAGGTGTGTGCTTGCTGTGGGATATCTGTGGTGGTCAGATGAAGGCTTTCAGGAGTCACTCGTCTTCTGTCCCCTTGTGGAACCTCAGCATTGAACTCACATCATCAAGACCATGTGTCAGCACCTTTGCCTGCTAGGGCATCTCGCTACCAGATACCATCTACTCTGCATCTTAATTGAAGTGATCCCTATAGAACTCTTGTGTCTTTGCTGGAACAGTGTTCCCACTTTTGTAGAAAGCACCACTACCTAATGAGTATAGTCAGTGAAGTGATTACAAGCCTTCAGCAAAGGAATAGCACAAGTAAGATACACTTGCTCTGCCTTGTTCATTGCTGACACAGTTACTGAACTTCATTTTCAAGAATGTATAAAATGAAGTATTAAGAAAGTGCAGTAAAGAAACATAATGCATTGTAGGCTAATGTAACAATTTCTTAAAGTGTTTTTCAACCTTATTTTATTTTAAGTATATGGGCCTGAGTACATATCTATACACCCTGCACATGTAGTACCTAAGAAGGCCAAGAGAGGGCATCAGATCCCCCAGAACTGGAAGTACAGGTGGTTGTGAGCAGCCACGTGGGTGCGGAGACTCCAACTAGGTTCCTCTGGAGTTTAACCACTGAGCCATCTCTCCAGACCCTTACAATTTTTACAGTATCCCCAAATAAATGTAGTAAGGGTAATAAGAATCAGTTTTATTAATAACCCATCAGTTATATAAAATGAGCCCGAGAGGTTATCTTAGAATGAGCTACATTACCCATTCTACCCAAATCTTGTCTTTGGTTTTTCACTGATTTAAATTTTTATTTATTTTATTTTATTTTATTTTATTTTTATTTTATTTTATTTTTTGAGTTGCCATGCCTCCTCTCCACTATGCTGACCCCTGAGTCTTTCACACAGATCCACTATGGAATGCTCCTTTGTTAGGTGAACAAGAACAACTGGGAATGCACTCTGACACACTAAATGCATTTATAATCAGTCCAGTGATCAATTAGATTATCACACTGGACCTACTAATCTAGGAATCTCCACATAGCATTTAACACAGAAGAAAGGCATAACAATATAGAATCAATGGGTGGCTGGTATTGCAGACCCCGAGAGCTTCTTGACCTTTCCCCCCCAGACCATGTTAATCAGTCTTGCATGGCTTTGCTTCCATGGAGAATGGTGTTGCTGCTGGGTATGAGGCCATGTGTAGTAAGGTAACCATGCCTAGGAAATAGTTATCAGTGTGCAGTTACAGGGCAGCCTTTAACTTCCAAGGCTGTACCAAGTCTCAAGCTGGTGCTTACGGTGGCCTTGGTCATTCCTGTTATGGCACCCTTGGTTCTGAGTCACTATTGAGTCCATATACCTCACTGTGCTGACACAGGGCCTCTTTCCTGATTCCCACCTGTACCTTCCCTCTAGACTTCTGCTTGTATATAACTAGGTCTGGTTTTACATCATTTGGAAACCATCTTGACTTTCACCTACACTTCCCTTTCCTGCCATCTCTCTCCTTTTCTTTGCTTCTTTTGTTTCCTTGACCTTCCACACAACTATCAACTCCTACAAATATAATATGTATGACCATAAGTGAAGAAAAGAATGAATACATCTTCACCATTTCCATCTTTTTTTTCACCATGTTACCCCAAGTTTTTCATCTGAATAATCACCATGTTTAGAATTGGCTGGTACTATGCTTAAAAAGTGAAACACAGGAATTGGGACTGAAGATTTCCACCAAGAATCCACCAAGAATCCACCAAGCAAATGGAAGTCCAGCCCACACAAGACCTGTGTCAGAAATCAAAAATTTAAAAACAGTGAAGGACTGGGGAGATAGAACAGTGATGGGATGTTTGTCTAGCATGTTCAAAGCCCAGAATTGACAAAAAAAGAAAGGAGGGAATCACACCCTGAAGTGTGTGTGTGTGTGTGTGTGTGTGTGTGTGTGCTCGATACATGCATTAGAGTCCTGACAACACTCTTCTTCCTCCATCGTATGAAATGGCACCATCCAAATTTTACACAAAGAAATATATAACAAAGTTTTGAAAGGTATTTTAAGTTTTATGAAGGATGAACATATATTCAAATAATAGCTATACAGAGGTTAGGAATGCCCTCCCATCTACTGATTAAGGAGACCGAAGCATACATACACCAGACATATTGTGATCTGCCTATGTGCCCCAGATATTTACAGTAGAACTTAGATCTCTAATGACACAAAAGTAATAATGATAAATAGCTCAGTAAGCTGATGATCAGGTTGCCTCGTGCTGTGTATATGTTTCTGAAAATACACTACATCCTTTAAATATGTAGTAAAGCCTACAGTTCACAAAATCATGATCACATTTTAAATAACACATTATTTACGGCCAATAATAGTAAATTGTTTTTGTCTTACTCATTCTGTGGAATGGACTAATCATTTGCCTATTGGGTACTGATTCACATAGTAAACCAGTCAATATCTCATACTAAAGAATATCACTGTGAGTCGGGCAGTGGTGGCGCACGCCTTTAATCCCAGCACTAGGGAGGCAGAGGCAGGCAGATTTATGAGTTTGAGGCCAGGCTGGTCTACAGAGTGAGTTCCAGGACAGCCAGGGCTACACAGAGAAACCCTGTCTCAAAAAAGAAAACAAAAAAACAAAACAAAAGAATATCACTGTGGTTAAGTTACCTGGAAACTGAAAAGTTGAACAATGACTTGAGCTTGCATTTTGCACTTAAGTGTGTGAGGGGGAGAGTGACCTGCAGAGGCATTGTGTCACCACATATAGTGCCTACCATGGCTTGGTTTGTCCTTGCCTAAGCCATTGATGGTCTTACAATCTTGAATGAGAAATTATCAAGCAGGACATAGAAAGGAAACCAGAAACTAAAGTTTGAGTTAGGTTTAGAATGCAAGGGACTGTGGAATCTGTTCATATAATGCATAGTATACTGTGGAGAAGTGTGCATTCATAGAATAAACATGCATATGTTTATATAATAATAAATGGACATCGGATGGCCCCAAAGTAATCATTAGGAGAAGATTCATGGTATTTCTGCCAAAATCAGAAACCCCTTGCCTGTGGTCTTGTGCACAATTCATAAACAGCTCTTAGTCATCGGCATAGTCCTGCACAGGTCATGGGCACTTCTAGAAAGTATTCTAAGCACACGTGGCTTAACTCAAGACTTTCCCTCCCAGTCTTTTTGCCTCCTTCTGTGAAGGTGGGACTTTGCAAAGGAATATGGTGATGCTAGGTTTCCGCTAGAGCAATCGTGGGTGGAACAATTGGAAGGAAATCACATTCTGAATCTGTTATGCATAATTTTGCTATTTCTGGATAGATTATGGTGATTGTACTTCTAGCAGGCCACCATTTGTATCTTTCACACTTTTATTGCTTTTCTTTCCTTCTCCATCTCTTTAAGATGGAAGTAGATGATCAATTATAGATAAGGAAATGAAAGTGTTAACACAGGTTAGAAAAAGAATAAAATTCAAGTTGTTGAGAATCTCCCTTTGGATTCTGACGATCTTGCCACTTGTTCTTGCTTCGTTACCACCCTCTCTGGTTATTAATATTGATGGTAAAGGGTATCGGTAACCTTCATTATTTCATGAAATTAAATGTGTGTGTGTGTGTGTGTGTGTGTGTGTGTGTGTGTGTGTGTGTGTGTGTGGGCATGTGTGTTTGTGTGCCTTAACAATTTTAAAATCATAGAAGTCCCTAGGTTCTAAAGCTCTGACTATAGTCCGGAGATTCGGTGAATGGTAAGGCACTGCAACAGCATGATGTATATGCTATATTCCTTGGGCTCCACTGGATACTAGGAGCCAATGATGCTACTGAAAGTACTAGAGGATTTAAGATAAAGCTCTCTAGTAGTCTTTGCCTTCTTTGACAGCATCGCAATAAGTAAATAAGATCCAGTATCCATTCCACAAACAGGACTGGGCCCTTGGTTGCTGGTTTTAAATATATAGAAACATGACTTTGAGGATGGAGTTCTGCAAGTATAATAAAAAAATGTATAATTCTAAAATGATTTATTCTGACATCGCAAGAAGAGTGAGCAGGGCAGCTTTCTCATATGTAGAAGTCAGGTTCTTTCCATTGCCTCAGTCTCTACTGGCAGATTTTCACACCTGCAGCTATAGGAGAAAACTATTTGTTCTGTGCTGTCTGGTCTGCTGTAAGACATGGTGAATAACTTAAGGCCCACAAACATGTCATAGTGTTTCTGCATCCCTCTGGGACAAATGTAAGTGATGGGAGGGCATAGGAACTTGCTAGTGGAATAGAGAAGCTCCCGGCTGGTAGACGGGACATGTTTTAATTGTTGTTGTTGTTTATTTCTTCCCAAAGTCTTAGCAGGTGTTCCCCAATGTTGGTGGAAATACAATCATCTATATTATGTTCACTGCACTGGGTGGGGGTGCCCGTGTCTCAAATATTCGGAGGAACCTGTACTGTTAAGGATGCAGTTTCATTTTGTAATCCCAGTGACAGGGGCAGGTGTCAAGGGAGGAAGGAAGGTGTGGGAGGTGGAGGATGAGAAGTTAACTGTGAATTTTGTGAATGCAGATGCTTCTCACTAATTTGATTTACTTTTTATACATTGTGATGATATATAGTTATTGTGAAAAACACCAAAATCTATGAGTAACTTATAAATATGGGATTGTTCAAAGGATTCTTTTACAAATATGTCATGTCACTGGAGAAAAGAAAACCTGTTGTGGTTCTTCCTTTTAAGTTAAAGATTATTCTTCTCCTCTCCTTCTCCTTCTCCTTCTCCTTCTCCTTCTCCTTCTCCTTCTCCTCCTCCTCCTCCTCCTCCTCCTCCTCCTCCTCCTCCTCCTCCTCCTCCTCCTCCTCTTCCTTCTCCTTCTCCTTCTCTTCTTCCTCCTCCTCCTCTTCTTGTTTTTATTCTTCCTCTTCTTTTTCTTTCTCTTCTTCCTCCTCCTCCCCCTTCTTTTCTTCTTTTTATTCTTTTGCAGAGTAAGCAAAAGTCCAGTTAGTAATTGCCTAAACAGTTACTGAGAACATTGCTCATTCACCGTATTAATAATGAGGTTTTCTGTTAACACCACTCAAATGGGAAAGAGGTCATATAAAGCTTCTAGATCAGTTATAGTTATAAAGTAACAACAAAATGATTTTATGTTGGGGGTCATCACAGCATGAGGAACTATGTGTTTAAGGGTTGGAGCATTAGGAAGGTTGAGAGTCACTGGTCTAGGTAAACTCACATGTTCAGGAGGAAAACTCAGCCCTAATCTAGGTACTTTACATGGCCCTGAGTGTCCTAAGTAATTATTTATATAATATACTACTAGCTGTCTAGGCACAAGGCCTTCCACACTTCTTGTCTATACAGAGAGTAATATAGAAGGAAAAGGAGTCTCTCCAACGTTTGATAGACATTGAATGCTTTGTACCGTTATGGTAAGTGTATATATTCTAGCTAGATGATTTGTATTTGGGCCAAAGTTTGCATCTACTGGCTTGAAAGTGTAGATGCCTCTCTGCCCTTTGCTTCTCTGCTTGTTCTCAAATCATGAGAATACTTTAAAAGCACTGTGATTCTGTGTGTAAAGGTCCAACCCGAGTGCCCTGCTGTGCGTAGAGGGTAAGTGAAGCTACCGCTACTGTAGCAAAGTCTCTTCCCATGGTAAAGAAACAAAATAAGCTGTATTAGCTTCTTCAGGAGGGACTGAAGTAAGCTGTGGTGAGCCCGTGTTGAAACAACCCCCATTTACCACATTGCTCTGCAGAACACAACTTCTCCTCAAGTCACTCACCAGGGCATCCTCCAATTGTGAGTTTGCATCCCATTTCACTGCAGCATGTACTTTGGCAAAAGTTGAACCATTTTTAAATATGAATACCACATCCAAAGTTAAATTAGTATCACTGCTAGGACTAGCATCCGTGCATGTATAATTTATGAAGGACAGCGGGGAACAGTGGAAAAGGAGTGGGTTTCCTGTCAGGAGAAGAAAGGGGGTGAGATGTGTCAATTTTGGGTTGCATGATCTGAACAGGTTTCTCCATTTCCTTGCTACAGTTGCTCTGTCTGCAGCTACGGGGACACACACACACACACACACACACACACACACATTGCTTCTCAGATTTCTTTTGGGGATCAAGTAAAATATTATAGAAAGCTTCCCCCTGTTCTCTATCCAGGGCAGTGTTAATCGCAATATAATTATACCTGGGTAGCAACTAGGAATAGATCCTGAGACCTGAGAATACCACAATCCACAGATGACCAAAGACCGTGCATATAATGGCACAGTGCACACTTACCTTACACACATTATCTCCCATCACTCAGAACACAGTATACAATGGCAGTGTTCTATGAGAAGTTGCTGTTCTTAGTTGTTGAGAGACTGATGGCAAGAAAGGGAAGTTGGTGTGTGTTCAGTATGGACACACTTTTCCTCCTTATCAGACCTTTGCATGCAAGCCTGGCGACATCCTTGTCTAGCAAAGGCCAGCCACCCTTCCTTTCTTTTCTCCTGTGAAACCACCAAGCAGATGTTAATAAAAAGTTGTGGGGGGAGCAATAGAAGGGCAATTACTCTGAAAAGACAGGTTTGAGCCTTAAAAGACTTTTTTGAAGGTATAAAAACAAATGCAGTGGTAACAAATTCTAAAAAATCATTAGCATGAATCTTTTGCTCAGATAGTTAATGTCAGACACTAGCAATACCTTGTCTTGAAGATCAGAAACACTGATGCGGTAATTTGTCAAGGTGTTTTTATGTTTTAATGTTTTGTTTTGCCAAATGGCATGTTGCATAAATAATAGAACAATGCCAAACACAATTTCCAGAAATATGCTGGATTCAGAATTCTATCAGAAGAAAAGAATTTTTTCTGCCTTGCTATCTGAGCTAACTGTACCATCTGTGTTTCCAAAGTGCCTGATTCTATGTTTTCTGGGGCCATATTAGTCAACTAGGTTTAGAGTTGAAAGCAAAGGCCTTATTGCACACAAACATGAGGTAACTGCCAGTTCCTAAAAGCATCGATGTATATAGGATGCAGCTTAATACCTACAGCAGACAAATCACAACATAAAAAAGATGTGTCTTGACAGGCAGTGGTGGCACACACCTTTAATCCCAGCACTTGGGAGGCAGAGGCGGGCAGATTTCTGAGTTTGAGGACAGCCAGGGCTACACAGAAAAACCCTGTCTGGAACTGCCCCCCTACCCCAAAAAAGATGTGTCTTTCCTGAACTCAGACACTGACCAAGCCTACCTAAAAGATATCCGAGTTGAGAAACAATTTCAGAGACAGTGGTTTTCTGGTGTGCACCCAGACCCAGGATACACAGGGTGAATGCAACAAGTGTCTTATGTGAAAGAGACCAACAGGATGAGGGACCACTTTCTTAAAAGAATACTGTAGAAGGAACTGTGTCAGCCTCTCAGATCTAGTCTGAGTAAACTGGAACAGGACACACACACACACATACACACACACACACAAAACAACTACAGCCTGTTTTATGATACCTGTCCTCTAAAACAGGGAGAGAAGTTAAGACAATACATATATGTGGCATAACCATAATCAAAGTTTCCTAACAAATATGACATCTGTGTGCAAGCCAAAGGCTTTTAGAATTCAAGGAAGGAAGATGATCTGTCTATCAAAGGGAATCAGAAAGGGATTCCCTGAGCTGATAGTGTTTGGACTTCTGCACTGTGGGGAGGGCTTGGATTTCAGAGACAGAAAACAACAGTCCAGATGAAGGATTCGTTTTGAAAACATTGTTATGTCAAAGACAGGGTTGTACAAGAGGCTCTGCATTTTTGTGAAAGTCCAAACCCAACCAAAGCATAGATACTAACAGCTTTTGTTCTGTTATCTGTCACCACCATCACTTGCTATAATATATCCCCTATATAAAAGTCAACCTAAAAGTACAATGTAATAAAACAACTTTCTGCATATTTAACTAGTCAGTGTAAATAGCCTGTTTTACAGCACTCAGGATCTAATCATTACAAACCACCAATACAATGCTCATCATGGGGAAGGGGGAGGTATGGATAGTAAGAACTTGTGTAAATCAGGCAGGTTGGAAATGAGACAGCATCCTTATTGAAGGGCTTTCATTTAGGGGGAAATGTATTTGTTCTGTCTTAAGGTCAGTTGAGTAGAAAAAGCAGGTGTAAGTTCAACTTGAGTCTGTCCCATAAGATAGTGTTGTCAGTCAGTAAGCTAAGAGTCTCCGCTGAAACACATGGCTCAACTGTCCCTGAAAGTACTCACAGGGCCCTTGGCTCATTCTGTATGGGCTGATCAGGATTGGCACATGGGTTTCCATACGCAGTTAGGAGTAAGAGTCCTGTGAGAGTCTATCTAGCCCACATGTATCACACAGGGCTGAGAAGCGGGCAGCTTTGCTTCAGGAGCCCTTGGCTGCTACAGCCTATTCTGAAGTGGACGCCAAAGTCAGCGCTCTGTTATTTTATGTGGCCTTAAATCCAAATATCTTCCTGTATTTAATTTTTTAAAAATATGCAATTTATACGGATTAATATAAAAATTGTGATTGCTACTTGGGGGAAGAGTTTGGTTGGTTTGTTTTGAAAGAGAGACAGAGACAGAGAGAGATGGAGATAGAGAGACACAGAGAGAATTCAGTATCTGGAGACCTTACTAAATTATGCCAGACCAATTTAGCATTGCCACCTTTTTCTTATCAGGGAGTAAGGAAGACTAGAATGTTCCTGGCTACAGGAGGCTCTTGATATGATTCCTGATAATTGCCTAACTACATTACAAAGATATTTTCCAAATGATAATGTCATTTCAAATTACCGCTCACATATGTTGCACGCGAAGTAACATCCTCTAAGGAGTAAGGCTTAGGTCCATAAATCAGGAAATCAGGGCTGATGAGGCTATTTGTATTCACAGTTTGGAACTTAATTCGAATACTTGAATTTGCCTGATCCACTACACATAATAAAAACAGAGACGTGTGCTGAGTGCTGTCCTTCTTGACCATGTATAAATATGGAGCTACGTACTAACGGATGCTCTTATGCTGTTTTGTTTTAGCTGCAGTGTTGAAGTACGAGAACAATGTGATGAACATCAGGCAGTTCAACTGCTCCCCCCATCCGTACTGGCTCCCAAATTTCATGGATGTTTTCACCTGGTCGCTGCCGTTTGTTGGGGAGAAAGGTATGCTGTAAAGTCTTGAGCTGTTCTTAATAAGACGTCCTGGGAAGTCAATGGAGAGCTGTTATCAGGAACATTTAGACAGAAGTGGTGTCGTCTAACCGGTAACACTCACAGTTTGTTCTGTGAGAGGAAGGATGGGAGAGTGTGCCCCATGTCTAGTGACCTGATGCAGTGAGTGGATTCAGAGCAAACAAGGAATCTCGAAAAGGAACACAGTCCCAGTTGAACAATGGCCCTCTCTAAAACATTAGAAATAAAGTGTTACCAGGGCTCAGATCTTCCCTTCTTACTCTTTGTCCATGACTCCAAAGTCATGTTTTATTATCACACATTAGGATAGTCATGTTTTCCTTGTGTTTCTCTTATGAGTAGTCACGATTGTAGGCAAAGCTTGGTGCCCACAACATGCTGACGGGTAGCATATAAAGCAGCAGGCCCACAGTTATTAAAAACAGAGCATTTTTCAGAATTGGGCTTTTCCATCCCTTCCCCCACTCCTCTCTTCCTACCATCCCCTCTTTCTTCCCCATTGTCTGGTTTTATTCCTTAACCTAAAGTACAGGAGGAAAAAAATCTATTGGTTGATAGATATAGATAAATATTCAAAAGCCAGGAGCCCCTGGCCTAGCTGACAGACTGGCTCATTCCTTGTGTAGTCTCCCTTGAGTGACCCTGTGTGAAGATAAGTGTTCATTCACTTAAGAAAGTCAGGTGTATGCAGAGTTTTAGAGAAAAGCTATGTAGTATTTGAGAGTGTACAATACTTATGGAGGATTTTTTTTAATTTATTTAAATATCTGATAATGATTCCACGAGGGAAATACTGGGTTGTCAGTGGCAAAGTTTTCCCTTATGTCCAAATAAGTCACAGGTGCCTTGTTACAGTGTCCCAGCCCATGGGACTCCATGCTTCAGGTTCCTACACTGGTTAGTCCCAGTATGCAGACAGGCTCAACTGTTGCCTACTGTGGATACTGAAGCAGTCTGGATCCTGACAAGTACCAGGCATGATAGAACACCCTTTATGTGGAAGGTTTCTGTTAATATTCAAATTTTGACCATATTTTATAAAAGAAGTCAATGATATATTGTAAAACATAATTAGGGTTTGATAATTAAACTCTAGATTAACATCGACACATCCGGCGTTTCTCTCCATGCGTCTTGGGTTCCTAAAGAACATTTCTTAAAATGCTGTGTAACCTTGAGAACAACTTCTGAAATTGTGTGGGCCTATCATTACCTGCTTGATAAAACCCAACCAGATTTCAAGCAACATTGAATGTGATAACATCCACATTGCAAGGATGGAAGGCAGCATACTATTATGTAAACCTATTACCATCTATTTACTTTACTAAATTCTGATTCATCTCAAAGAATCTTAAAGCCTTTTTTTGAAAATCAAATTTAGTGATATTTCTGTCAACATATTTATTTCTAAGAAATCAGTATTCCCAAATCTACTTCAAATGCATTAGCTCATCTCTCAGCAGTTTTTATTAAATACACAGCTACTCACCTATCACGGAGCTGGAGTCTATGGAGGATTAGACAAATTAACTAAAAGGGATCTGGCATTCGCTCAGTCTCTGATGAACAGAAGTCTGTAATCTAATCTACACCAGGCAGCATTATTGCGGAAATAAATACAAAATTCCAAGACAGTTCTCTTCTCCCTTGTAGACTTACAGGGTACTCTCATTCAGCACTTGTTGGTCCCTCCTACACACACTTTCTATTGACCTATATTTAATAAGTATTGGCAGATGATTTCATAAGGATGAAATCATTTATTTTTTAAAAGCCTACATGGGATGGGACAGCATGTTATCTCTTGTGACGCATAAAGGAAGACATAGATCCATATGCTATGGACAGGGATAGAAGCATGGAAATGACTTTATCTGAGACATGCGCAAGTTGCTGATGAGCACAGACAGAGCAGTAAATTATAGGTGGAAACCGGGACTTCTCTTTCCTTTCTTCCATGTCTGGCTGCAGTGACCGAGATGCTGGTAAATGTCCTCAACATCTGCTCAGATGATGAACTGGGGTCAGAAGAAGATGGATTTGACGGTAAGAGGTTAAGCTTTGCACTCATACCATCTGCCCTGTAATTACTGAGGATCTTCCACGCTAACCCCAGTCATAAATTTTTAAGATTTCAGTTTATGTCTAAATCATAATGGTGAACATGAAAGCATTCTGTGTGAGGTAAGAAAATGTCACAAAGAAAACCATGAGAAGCTTGGCCCCATTACTTTGAAACTGTTGTTGAAATGTAAACCATTTTAATAACCATCTTTCGGTTACCCACATTGCTATTTGATATACTTTCACCTCCTTAAAAAAAAAGCAAAAAGAAAAGAAAAGGCAACCCTGTATTTTCTAGCACTCTCTCCTATCATTTATCTTGAAGTGTGGGGTAAAGGAAGGTATTTCATGTGTGCACTTAGATCTGCTATCTCTCACAGTGCCCTCTGCTGTGTGTCCTTAGGTCCGCTATCTCTCACAGCACCCTCTGCTGTGTGCGCTTAGGTGTGTACACTTAGGTCAGCTCTCTCACAGCTCCCTCTGCTGTGTACACTTAGGTCAGCTCTCTCACAGCGCTCTCTGCTGTGTGTGCTTAGGTCTGCTATCTCTCACAGCGCCCTCTGCTGTGTGCGCTTAGGTCAGCTCTCTCACAGCGCCCTCTGCTGTGTACACTTAGGTCAGCTCTCTCACAGCGCCCTCTGCTGTGTACACTTAGGTCAGCTCTCTCACAGTGCCCTCTGCTGTGTGCGCTTAGGTTTGCTCTCTCACAGTGCCCTTTGCTTTAATCCATCATTTTCATTAGCTGCTCCCATGTCTTTACAATTTTCATTTTTAAGCACTATTGATAGCCTCAACTGTTAATACTTTCTGTGTATTAATATATAAAGATGATTTCATGAGAGTCTTTAACTTATTTTGAGATTCTCTAAGATAATTCAGTTACCTTCAAACACTAGGTTTTCCCCAAAGACAGAGAGGTCTGTGAGGTTAAAAATGAAACAGGAGATGACTGTGAGTCTTGGTGAAGCATCTGAAATGCATGGAAGAGACAAAGATGTGGCAAGAGTTGGGACACACTAGAGCAAACTTTCTTCATACATACTAGTGTACCTTGCCCTGTGTGTAGAATACTCGGGATTCCTCAGTGCTTTGAAGAAAGCAGAGTCTTCAAAGAGAAATGGATGTGGAAACAGATAGTGTCAATGGAATAAGACATAATGAATAAAAAGAGAGATGAAGATTAAAGTAGATATTTGATTAATCTAAATGAAGAGCCATTGAACAGTTCTTTAGTGGCCCTTTCTAAAAGTTAGTGTTTGGATGGCATGATTTAGTATTTTATTGTATTAACTCTGATAATAGCTAAAAGCACAAAGTATCTATTGCCCATGTACTTGTTTCAATAGTATAGAATATATATATATATATATATATATATATATATATATCCCACATACATATACACACATACATATGTATATTGTATTTGATATCAATAAATATATAGAATATAGAATTGATCTAAATGTATACATATATCCATTAAGCACACAACTTACTGCTAGCATAGTATTTCTCTTTTCTGTGGCTTCTCTCATCTTTTTTACATAAACTGTTTTCAAACACCACATTGCAAAGGAATAGGATGGGGAGGAAAGAGGATGTAGAAAGAAAAATAATTATTAATAATTTTAAAATATTTTTAGATGTTAACTAAGCAAATGTGGCTAATTTCACAGTTTGTCAGTGTCTAGATTCTAGTTGCTTCCCACTTTATAGCCTCAGGTACTACGGTTAACTTTTCCGTGGGTGGTGTTACCTCTTAAAAGATAACATTTTCATAAATGGCCAGGACTAACTAAAGAATACTAATCAATGATTCTGAATCTTAAACATCAGTAAAAAAACTATTCCAATGTTGCTTTTTCCTACCTTCCTTTTTTTCATTGTAAAGTTAGCCAGATATGATACCCTCTTCCACCCATTCTAAAGCTTCTGGCTGATACACACATAACAAAAAGAAGGTACACAAAAGAATTTGATACAGAATATTAGGTGGCACAGGAGCTATCAGAGAAAACCACCTAGAAAGCTAAGAACAAGTATCTAATTTTTTTCTTGGTCTTGTTGGATAAATAATGGTCAGATTTACAACAATGTGGCCGGACAAAGGGGTGTTATGGAAGGAAATCAGCTGAGGAAGAAGTCAGGGAGTCTGTCTGTCCAGATTTATCATAGCCCTTCAGAATGCTTGCTGGGTGCCATCAAAGTGGATGGAGAACTTTTTGGGCTTGTTTTGTGGAAGAGAAATCCCAGATCTGGGTGCTTCGAGAGGGAAGGTACCAGAAGGGATGGGAGAAAGTCAGAAAAGCTTTGTTTTGTAAGCTTATTCACTTTCCTTCAGTAATTACCATAACAAATTCCATAATTTGGGATATTGTCTTCTGAATGCAGATATTTTCAAAATTAATATTAATTAGCATTAATACGGTAAGCTTCCTAGTAAACAAATCGACATATTAGCCAAGTTCATCAGCCAACATTTATAAAGTATGCTTTGTGTAGACTAAGAACACATGTTTGCAATTGCCTCCTAATGCATTCTAATAGCAAATGATTTGTTGAGCGTCTGGTCGGTATCAGCCCTGTAAGATGTCACAGGTGGCTATGATTCACAGGCTGACCCAGCAGGGCTTCACAGCCTCACTGCTGCTAACTGGTTACCCATTCTTTCTCAGTCGCTTACATGCAGAGATAGCTTGTGAGACACTCTGCTTTAAAATAATTAATTTCAGCCATTCTTGGAAGATTTTTTTTTCCCTTTCGAAGCATATCCTAACACTAAAATTTAAGGTGAGTCGTTCAGACCAATGCAGTATTGCCCAACTCACATGCAGAGAGTTGACCTGGGGGGAACGGGGACCCAGCCTGGTCTTTCCAGGTGGAATTGATACCTAACTTTACATTCCTTCACTGCTCCATCACTGTCAACCTTCATATCAGTTAATACCTTTTAGAACAGCATCATCTATTGATTTCATTCACTTCTGCTAGATGCACATAACTTACATGATCTGTGCTTTCACATTTTCAAGCAGCATTAATACATTTTCAAATGCTTGGCTTATAGTCAGAGCACTTGATTTCACCATATTAAATTGTTACAAGTTTGGAGATGAACAGAAGGAATGAAAAGCATTGCTAGCTACTTGAAGAAGGTGGATGCCATTTGTCTTAATGTCTTGGACACAACATACCCTGCTTAGCAGGTAGTTCTTGACTGCCTTTTCTACTTCTTTTTTTTTTTTTTTTTTTTTAAATCCTTGTACAACATTTTCCATCTCTTTCCCTTAGACTACAGAGGATACTCTGGCAATGGGTGTGTTTCAGCATTTCTTCTATGGATGTGATTATGGGGGCAGAAAGAAGAGTTGGGAGCAGCCATAAGGGAAGATTCCCCCTGGCTGATGGGCCTCCACAACAAATGGTGGTATTGTAGGTCCAAGTTTCCCTTGCAACTCAATATTCAAGTTTCCCAGAAGTGCCTCGGGGCTGGAAAAGTTAGCTAAGCTAACTTGTGAGCATGCAGACCTAAATTCTGATTCCCAGCACCCACTTAAAAGATAGGGGTGGTGACACATACCTAGGGTGCCAGCTCTGGGGCTATGAAGAATGGCAAGTCATTGAAGCACAATGGCCACCCAATATACACTAATCTCTGAGTGTCAGAGTCTGTGAGAGATGCTAACCCTCAAAATAAAAGTGAAGAGAGATCAAGAAAGACACCTGACATTAACCTCTGCCTTTCACCTTCAGTGGCACACATTAACAAGTACATGTAAGAGAGAGGAGAGAAGGAGAGAGAGAGAGAGAGAGAGAGAGAGAGAGAGAGAGAGAGAGAGATTTTTTATTTAAGAAAGAGTTGAGGAGAACTAAACAAGGAAGATTAAATTCTATAAGGAAAGGTGCTCTCTGCAATTCATAATTGATTTCAATTGACAGAAGCTGATTCCTTCCTGAGAATGCTTAACTTTTCTTCTCCTTTTGTGCCTTAGTGTCTCCATATAGAGGGTGGGAACAGAACGTTAATATGGAAATTCACACATTAAATGGTTAAAGAACATCCAACATCTTCTAGCATCTGTACAAGATGGGCAGCTCTTACCCAGGTGAATGGTAGTTTTAGGGTCTGTCCTCTTTGAGAATTAAACGTCTTTGGATCCCGAGTCTGAAAGACATGAAACTAAATGCGACCTTCTCATCTCATATTATGAGTATGCCTGAAATTTAGTTCAGATCTCAGAGATGTCCCCATTAAGGGGTCAATACACAGAGATAAACGTTTAGTGGCAAATATGTTCAACTTTGCATACTGTCCATTTTGGACTAGCCAAACAAGGTGAAACCTAGCAATTTATTTGATCATGATTCTAAAATGCATAGATATCTGCAGTGCTCAAATAAGAGCTTACAGGACATCCTGTGATTTCTTTGGGATAGAGCAGCATATATTTGAGTTTATTTTATTTGCAGCATCCCCAACTGTAGGAAAGCTTGCAGTTCTATTTCCTACCCCACCCCGTCTTCGCCAGTTTGGAACCTGTCATTGAGGGTTGACCCTGAGTTCCTACCAGGCTTCTTGTCTGTTTGCTACAGACATCAAAGAGCTGAATTAAATCTCTTCCTTCAACTGCTGCTTATTTTAGGTGGGAGCTGCTTCCTGATGAGAGATTTTTCTAGCCCTTCTCAATATTCTGCCCCATATCCAGTGGCAGCTAAAAAGTCAGAGGTAATAATAAGAGTTTGCAGCTCATGTTCCTGTCATATCCGCTTGACTTCTAAGTGTCTCTGAGGCCTTCAGCAAGTAGGGATTCCCCACATTGCCTTCCAGGTCTGTCACATCCCCTTTAGTATTTAGTGATGATGATGCCGTGTGACAGCAGCCGACACTTAAAAGTGTCATCCATCATTCTAAGTTGCTGGTATGGAATAAACACTTTCATTAATTTAATCATTTTGGACAGCAAGAAAACTGTTAAGTATGGTTTGTCTTAAGGTTATTAGACAGTTTGTTGTGCTGTTGTTATTGTCTTTAGTCATAAAGACAACCTTTGGATGGATGTAGTATTGTTGTCTCTGTTTTTACTTAGGAAGCAAAGAAAAGTCTGTCAGTGTAAAGCCTAAAATTATATGGCTGGTAAAGCAAGAGCCTAAATACAGACTAGTTGATGCATTTGCCTCTTCTCTGATACTTGAGATGTCTAAGACCTAAGATTACCATTGTTGAGTCTCTTCCTTGGCATCAGCATGACTAGAAAGAAAGAGAAAGCTAGAAAGAGAAGGGTAAGAGGCAGAAAAGGAGGAAGCAGGACAATGAAGAAATACATATATACATATATGTGTGTTTGTGTGTGTTGTTAAATATGATGTAGAATATTTTATAAGGTTGGATTTCACACATTCCTTTGCCCATAAACATTAGTGCAGCACTTGTGAAGCTGAAGCAGGACTGTGAGTTCAAGGCCAGCCCGGGGGCCACCTGTAGAGACCTTGTTCCTGGCCCACCACAAAAAAGCGATGCAAGAGATGGTTTTCATTCACCTGTTTAGGCATCAGCTTCTCTAGGAAGTTATAAGTGTTTCATTGTGTAAAGAGTTGAGGGGTGTGCGGCCACACCAAAAGGTCTCTGGCCACACCTTGGCCTCTGCCTCACAACAAGCCCGCCTGAAAAAGGCCTGCTGTGCCCATCGCTGTGGCCTGTGGTGTTTTGTTCTGTTCTGTTTTGTTTTCTTAGTTTTGTCTTGTCTTGCTCTGTTTTCAGTGTTGAGAGCAAAACACAAACTGTGTGTTGTTGTCTTGAAAAGTTTAGAAAAAGTTTACTGCCGAGGGGTGTCTTCTGAGACCCTAATTTATATGTACTGTGGCCCCTTTTTCCTTTTCGTTTCTCATTTTGGGTGATAAAATGAGAGCCTGCTTTCAATTAAGGCTTTGTTTTTCACCCAGATATTTTAGAGAAGAAGCTCAAATCAGTGCTTCTTGGTTGGTAGCTATTTCTCATTTATGGAGAAGACCCGCTTTAAATAAGGACTCGTAAATGATCCTGACGAGGGGGAAAGCTCCCAGAAATGAAGGGTTTTCACCACCCAGGCCTGTTTTGTTCATTAGCACGAGGAAGAAAGCTGGAAGGGCAGAAAGCACCAGAAAGCTAGTGACAGATTGGTGAGCACGGCACTCTTGTTCATTTGGGATTTGCTTCTAGGCCTCAAAGTCATAGACTCTGAGGTCACTTTTTTTTTCCCCCTTAAATACTAATTATGCTTGAGACTGTGATATTTGACAAGCCTTGCTCACAAGAAAAGGCAGAGGTGAAATTGAAATCCTGTAGCATAAGAAAGTATGAAAGAATAAGAAAAGGAATGCATTTAAAGCCAAGCGTAGTTTCAGGCTGCCCTGGAAAGACAATATTAAATTAGGATTTCTGTCTCTGCTTTCAGCTAGAGGGAAAGCCACACATAGATACCCCGTTCTTATCCACGTTTTCCTATCCTATGCTGACCACAAGCAAGTCGTCAGCCATGGGAGCTGACCAGATTTTCCTAAGCTTCGGTGAAGCCATTTAAACTGTGTGCAAAGAAATGTGCTTGGCTTTGAACTACTAAGTAATTCTTTGTATCTAATATTACAGATTTCCAGAGTGAGATTATCTTGTCTTGCTTTAAAATGTCACACATTTTAAAATGTCACACATACAGAGAACTTTGTAAAAGGTGAAGCTAGGGACTTTAAAATCCAGTGTGGCATCTTAGTGGACGCTAGGGAAGTCCTGAAAGGGTCTTGGCTATAGGAATTTTTACTAGAACTGTACTTATGTTCCTTCCATAACAGGTGCTTGACCTCCTGTACATGACACCATTTGACATGCTACTCTCCTGTAAATGTATGTGGGGACCCTAAGTACTCAGGTTTTACCACCAGAGTCAAGAGATTATTTTCAGCAAGTATTGACAGTATCTAGATGTAATTTTTTACTTTAAGAATCTAAAGTGGTGAATTATTTAAGCCTGAAAATTTTACTCTTGATGTCTCCTCTGCTTCATGCTGAGGGTCTGCCCACTCCAAACTGTTCTCGTGTCTCTGATTATTTTATTTCCAAGCTACCCATTTTTTTTTTCTTTTGTATACAGCCTTTTGGTTTGCAATATAGGTAAGAAATTTATATGCCCTGTAATAACTGACAGTTTGGGGGTCATAAAATATTTTTTAATTGTTTATTGTATTTAATTTACAATGTTGAAATCAAACACATCGTTTTGTGTGTAGGCACCAGGCATATGGCCCAGAATGCCTCAAGTCTTTATGTAGAAATATAAAACAGATAGAAGCACACAAAGCTCTCTGGGGGGTGGCTGTGTGGTTGTCCTTCTGGCTACACTCAAGCATAGTCTGAAAGCAAGTTACCATAATGAGGGTAGAACTCTGAGGTCTGAAGTCATGCATGAACACACAGAAGGGCCGGACAGGGTGTAATTTCGGAACACGGTGAATTATCTCCATTGAAGTGGTTAGGTCTGAACAAAGGTTAAAATACAATTTAAAAGCAGCTATTCAAAAGAACGTCTAAGCATTTCAAACTGTTCCGGGTTCTGTTGACTTCACAGAGCTGTGCCTAAGTAGCACTGGAAGTGAAAGCTAATTGTGATGGTTCAAACCAAGGCACGGCAAGCATGGCACGTAGGCATAACCAGTCAATTTGAGGAGGAGGATTTCTCTTCACTGCATGTTGGAGTGAAAAATGGCAAGATTAACTCTAAGTGCCCAACAGAGTGTAAGAAAGAAAGAAACAAGGCTTTCAAACAAGAGATCTGGGCTGATGACAGACTCAATGGTGTGAGCATTGTGAGGGAGCTAGGCCTCCAGAATTGCTTCCAGAGGAGGAAAAATTAAAAAGAGGTAATTTGAGGGCTGGTCCTTAAAACTGATGCTTCTGAAAGATAGTGAGCAAAAGAAATGCAACCAAGTGAGGGAGACAGAGGAACCCTGACAGGAGCTCGAGAGGCAGTGTGCGGGAATGCGCCAGAGCCAGCTGTTTGAAGGCGTTTGCACATGATACTGCAAACGGAATGGGAGAAAATGAACTCTCAAGACAGTAGCTTTAGACACAGACTATACAGCGTGAAGGGCTGTGTCAAGAGGTTTGGAGGAAAGAAAGGAAAGGGAAAGAAGAAGTGTTAAAATTTTATACTGATGTCAAAAAGAAAAAGAAACAAATAGGTTGGTTTTATTATGATAGAACAAAAAATGGCAGTGATTGGAAACAAATGAAAATAAAATATGGAATGTCTCAACTGTAATATCAAATAATGTATTTGCCCTTATGTATTCTATAACTGGGTGAATAACTGAAGAGATTGGAACTGTTCTCATGGTTCCAGAGTATACAAAATACACTCAGAGAATGATGTTACCTCTAGTACACTGGATTGGTTAAACTTTAAATATGTATAAACCTGCCTGGTGGTGGTGGTGCACACCTTTAGTCCCAGCACCAGGGGGTGGGGGGCAGAGGTGATAGATCTCTGTGAGTTTGAGGCTAGTCTTGTCTATTGAGTGAGTTCTAGGACAGCCAGGGCTACACAAAGAAACCCTGTCTCAAAACACAAACAACAACAATAAAAAGTTGTATAAATACCCTGAATAATATAATTTTCAAACTTTTTCCATGAAATGATTTATGTCCTCTTATGAAAACTCCATCTTACTGTTTCATCTTTAGCTCACGAGTAACTGGCCTCCCATGTTTTCAGAACTTTCTAGAAAAAGAGCTCTTGCTTGTGTTCAGTCGCTGCATCTGTTAGTGTGCTCCACTTTGTTCTGAGGGCTTACCAGGCTACTGACATTCTCCTTGAGTTACTCACTGCTGTCTGGAGTCCATGCTTGGGCCCAAATGGTGTCAAACACAGATCTGGCCCCATCACTGAGTTACTTGACAGTCACTAGGATCACATAATCAGTCTTTCATTGTACTAAGAATTGTCACAAAGAGAGATGTCACGGTTGAAAGAACAGAATGCAAGCATTCTTTTCTTTACAATCAACACATTAGAGCAATTATCATTCGCAGAGGCTCTGAGTTAAGTGTTTCAGCAGGTACCTTGGTATCTGCACATATACTTGCTGAAAATTGCCTGCATGAATGTGTATTTATTTGATAGACTTTTATGTAAAATAAAAATAAAGACTACTTAATTCTTCTACCTCCTTCCTTTAAGTAAATCTACAATGTGCTACGATAAGGAACTTTAGCTGTACCATAGGTTTCCTGCTGGAGGCTTTAAGCAAGCAACTTCTTTCTTCCTTCAGCTTTCTTAAGACAACTCATCTTACCTAGGAGTAGCACCGTCCACATTGTGCTGGGCCTTCCCATATCAACCAACCATCAAGGCTGTTCAAAAAGACTTGTCCACAGTGCAATCTGACCTGAAGAATCTGTCAATTGAAACTATCTTTTCTCAATTTGTGTCATGTGATAATAAAAACTTACCAGGACAGCATGCATGCCTAATCAGCTTCATAATAAAGGCCTGCTAGAGTCATTACATCTTCACCTCTATCCAGTTTTTTGAGCTACCCAGCCATGGTAATTACTTAATTCTTAGAAAATAAGCTTACCTATTAACTTGACAATTACTCTTTTTTTTTAATTTTCTGTTTTCAGTTTTAAAAAAAATTAATGTTGTTTTGTTTGTGTATTATTTTGTCTGCCTTGACAAAGAGGTTGTCCCAGTTAGAACTTTGCAGGCTCTTAGTTTCTTCATTGATAAGTGGAGAAGCTTAAAGGTGCTTAGTGAGGCACACATGGATCATGTGCTCATTCCTTGAGCATTTTATAGAAGGTTTGTAAATTCTTTCATTGTCACCCCAATGAGAATTACAACTGTGGTCCAGGTCTGTGATTCTGCTCAGTGATCACACATGAAGCCTAAACACATCATCTCAGGGAACAACAGTACATAGAATCAAATCAGCGTTTGTAAGGGAAGGACTTTTATCTGCATGGGAACTGAACAGCTAGTGTCGGTCATCAGGCACATAAACTTATACCTTTTTAAGGCTTCCCATGGAAAGAATTTACTTTTGTTTTATGACCAGACAGGTGGACACCAGTGTCTTCTGTCCTTCTTAAAATTTATTACGTGTCAGATGGGGTTTTGTAGTTTTTAAATTTACATTTTAAAAGATAACGTGGGGCTTTCAAATGGGATATTAGAGCAGCCTTACGCCAGATATCACACCGTCGTTACCTGTTACCTCACGAGATTTTCATTAAATTACAATACTTACCAAAAAAAGTATAGAATTTGTAGCTTAGAGTTGGTAGGCATTAGGCTCCAACTGTATGTGGTTATACAGTAGAGTTATGTACAAAGGAAAAACCTAATCTGTGCTTGGAGAAACCTTTGAGCCTGCCTGGGTGGTGGGAGTACATATCCTGAACGGATAGTCTGCCAAGGAGAGAGCTTCCAACAGCAGTCACTTCAGAAACTGAGAGTAACCTAGTTGTCACTAGGACAGTCTGCAGGCTGGAGTATTTATTCTGCCTGCATCACCAAAGACATTGCAAGGAGACTTTAAAGGGATCCCATCTTCACATCCTCTGTCCTAAAAGTCTCAGAGCATGCCTGGCCTAGAGGCCTCATGACAACTTTCCATCTCTTCTCATTTGCTCTTTCCCATTCTAATCTTTGGGGTCTCACTGGGCCCAGTCACTGGGACCATTAAAGAAATCTCCCTACTCAAATTAATGTTGTTTCCTTCTCATCCCTAACCTTCAGAGATATATTAAAGCAGTGTTTATTTCTATGCATATTAAACATTCATAAGCATCATATGTTTGTGTTGTCCAGCTGAAGTGTGAGGCAGTTTTAGTTGCGATGGACATTTTGAAAGAATTTTTGAACATTTAGGACATGTTTAAAAACAGGTCCTAAAAATTTAAAACCTTAAAAAAAATGTAAAGTCTATAATGAGCTAAGATTAAGTAAGTTGAAATAGAAATACAGCATCAGAGATGGAGAGGAATATGGTGCATAAAATACCAATGATGTTCTTGTTCATGAACTTTTTAAAAAATGGATGACACTGGGAATTAAATTGCTAATATTAAATATGCCATTGGCAACAGTGATACAGCCATGACATTTAAAAGTGATTATGTTTACAATATTGTGGTTCTTCCAGCTAGTTACCCTTGGAAAGGAGAATGGTGGTCCTTGGGGAATATTGTTTGGCAGCTACTGTTTTTGAAGCACTTCTATCAGAATAAGGACAGCTACACAGCACTGTGGTTCCTTCCCAGAGCCTGGGATTCTGGATCACAGCGGCATAGTGTGTGGAGCACCCATCCATTGCAGCTGTTGGCCCAGAGTAACCTGGAAAGCATGCCAGTCCTCTGTAAAGTAGGAGCTCATGCTTGCTGTTGTTGAGCTGGGTCAAGAATGAAAGGTCAAAGGAGACAAGGCTTAGGGATGGCACACCACAAAGGTGGGGCATGTATTCAAGTGAGGCACTGTGCATATTCATAAGTGTCATGGTCATCTGTAAGTAACTGTAAAGTCCAGTTATGTCAGATTTCTACATGCATCTGCTCTCATGTTCTCTTTCCCATCAAAGTAAGCTACATTTTTAATCTAACAGTTGAAATAATTCATATTTTATTTACACACTATAAGTAGCCTTACTCAGATTCAGTTATTGCTATATTTGGCTAAAAGTAAAATCTGAAGGTATCTCTGAATTCTGCTTACTAGTAGTCTGACGGTGAGTCAGGTGACCTTACAGTTTCCCAAAGTGATGAATTTGTTAAATTTAACAAACCTGGAAAGGTGATAAAGAGTAAATGTATATGTTATCTTTGAATATGAATTAAAGATTTAAAGAAATGTATAAAGTTTACCAACAAACATAAAGGGGGAAAAAAAGCCCTGTCCTTTAAGAAGTTTGTTGTGTTTGACATAACATTAGGCAAGGCATTTTTCAAAAGCACACATGTTGTACACACATTTGAATTATTTCAAAATCCTATAAGAAAGGAAACCTAAACAATAGGAAAGATTTAAAGCCAGTAGATGAAGTAGTGGAGATTCGCAGTGCGTTTCCATTAAAAATTAAGATGTAACCTTATTTTATTTTTAATTGTGTATGTGTGCAATCAGGTACCCAGAGAGGAGAGAAGAGGTCACTGATTACCCTGTAGCTGGAGTTACAGGCAGATATGAGCTGCCCAATATGGTGTGGAAACCAAACTTACGTCCACTATAAGTCCACGATGTGCTCATAACACTGAACTCTTTCCAGCCCATAATAATAATGTTTAAAGGCTGATCTTTTTTCCCCTCAAAGGCTAAAATGAAAATATTTCTGTTTATAAGGCATCACTACAAAGTTTCCACAAAAATAGTTAAGTTCATTACTTAACATTGTAAAGTTGTGCTTACCTACTAAGGATCCGATTGCTTGCACTTTTAAGACAACATCTTTGTGATCAGTCTTCGGTTGCATGTGTTAGAGGAAGGTAGAGAATGCAATGCCAGGGAGAACTACTATTCTCTGCCTTCTTGAGCCAGCACATGCCTCCAAGTCACATGAAGAAGGTCAGGACATAGACACCACAGCTCCCAAACTTGTCCTTCCGCCTGTCTCTCAAAACCAAGTTCCTTCCAAGCATAGTTTCATCACATTTATTACAAAAATATTCCAGTATTTATTGGAGACTTGAAAGAACTGTGTAGCTCATAGCCGTGTGGCCATCACTTCTTTTCCACAGTTAACACTTACTTGATACAGATACCAACCCATCCTAGACACAGGCATTTTTTTGCTTCCTCAATTTCTGGCAAAGCAGCTTTTCTTTGTGTTTATTCTGTCTGTGATAGGGCCTGACATTGTTATCTACATGTATTCCATTGTTGGAGCCTTCTCAGTGCTCATCCTGCCTCCTCTTCTCACACAGCCTGACCGACCCCCAGAGTATCTAGACTCCATCCTTGCTGGATGTCTAGACACCGGCATTTTCTGAACATTTGTTAGTGGTTGTCGCACAAACATTTGAAAACTATAGGGAATGCTCCCTCTATCGCTCACCCTATTCCCCTCCTTACCTGGCCTTCCCTAAGATGCATCCTGATCTTCCGACAGTTACTTTCAACTATTAAGCATTACCATTTTGGAACAGCAGTAATGTGCTGTGAAATGTTTAACAACCTTTCCTCCAGGGTTTGTATCATGTGCAGGTTTCCACAGCATAAGCTAGCGGTTGTGGCTGCTTTCAAGGTGCCTCTTTGAAATCTGGAGATAGAGAACTAAGAGCCCTGTTCAGTGTCCTCATGCCAGCTGGCCCCTGTGAGCTCTAACACATTGTAGCCACTTCTGCTGGTTTTGCCACCGTCTGTGATCGTGCTTACCAGGGTCCCCAAGGAGAGACTGTGCCATATTCATCCTTCTGGTGCTAACACAGCAGGCTGTTAGTGAAGGCACATGTGACAGGTGGGTGATTTAGAGAGAGAGAGCTGTCTTCCTAACAGCTGGGTTTGGCTTACCTGTGTTTGTAGCATTAGCAGAAGCCACCATGTTAACTGTGACCCAAGCGACAAGGTCAACATCTCTTACAAGGCAGGTACTCAGTGTGGTTAGAACCTCTTCATCCTGGCACTCCCCAGTCCCCTGTAGTGATGTTTGCAGCACTGTCCCAGGCTGAAATCCATCCTGTGGAGGTGGTGGCATGTACTCAGCAGGCCACTTGGCACAGATACCTTTTTTCAGGAGTCCTGAGGGGAGAGGGTAGGTCATGAAAGGCAGGAAGGACACTGTATAAGGAAATCTTTAGATTGCTTTAGTCTGTATATTGGCTTCCCCACCTTTGAAGAAAATAGAGTGCAGGGTGGCTTGAGTCCAGAAATGTTAGAATGATGCCCAGACATATAAGAACTTCAAAGATGAAAAAAGAAGCAAGAAAAAAATAATAAGTCTTAGAATAGAAGCATAAAGTGAAATTTTACTTTGAAATTACTATCTTCTTAGCTCATGAAATAATCCCTTAAGTTTGGGAGTTCCAAATTGCAATAGGAGATTATAGTTTTTTTTCTGTGAAAATTAGCATAGTTTTTACATAAAAGGTATTTTATGTATCTTCCTCACCTATATAACCATAGCATATTACCACAACCAAGGCAAAGTCGTAGCAAGAAGGTTTAATATATTATATTTGTATGTGACAAAAAAAAAAGAGTCTAGGATGCACGCATTTATTCTGCTGACCTTCCTGCCAAGTTATGGGTTGAGACAACGTATAATGGGCTGTGCACCAGGAGTGCTATGCTAACTCTAAGGTCGTGCATGTGGTAACTATCCTGTAGTGGCTTACTTCTATCAAGTCTAATGAGAATCCATGGCATTCATGGACACTCATTTGTTGTGATATTTTATATTTTATGAAGTTGCAATCACATGATATGAATTTAAGACTTTGAGTGATGGAAAAATGTCTAATGTTATCACCAGGGGAAAATGTTTAAAGACGAGTCTTAACAGAAAAATGTTTATAGATGGGTCTTGGCAGATATGATGGATTATCATACCAAAACCTTTGAAGCAGAGTCAGGAAGATGGTACTGAGCTTTAGACCAGCCTGGGCTACAGTGTGAGGCCAGGCTGAGGTAGAGAAAATACCGTGTCTGGGGGAGAAGATAAAATGTAGTCTGTCTCTTCTTGGAGCTTCTTGGTAAACTTATTTGAGTTTTTTGAGTAAATATAGTCTAGTTTTATGAAAAGAATGAAAAGATTTCTGTGGCATTAAAGAATTTCTAAAGAGAAGTTTTCAGTAAGAAAAGTTCCATGCTCACCATTAATCAGGAGATACGGCTCTGCATATGTGGCAGAGTATTTATTACATACTGTGCGATAAATTCATTAGATAGGAACATGTAGCCAGTAGCATATTGATTGGCACTGTCAGAATTCTCAACTCACAACTGAAACCGAATACTGAGCATTCTTCTACGGGTCAGCCCATGGAGAGCTGGGCAGCATGGTTCTAAGGAATTTATCTTCCTCCTTTCCCTGCTTAGAGGCTTCATTTCCATGGCTCTGGCTATGGCTTTTACAAGTCCTTTACTGGAGGGTTTTTTTCTGTGAGCTCATTCTTGTGTATTTTTCACTCATCTTATTTTACGTTTGACCCTTCTCGCTTCTCATAAAGATGTGCAGCTGTAGTCCTAGAATTTTAACCACTCCTCGCTACTTCTCTTGTTTGCATTTCTAAATATAGCCGCCCATGTTGGAGCACTTCCACACTTTCCGTCCTGTGTGTCTGTGGATTAGTTTCAGGATCTGGCCAGATTGGATGCTGGAAGGGTCAGAGTCTCTTCCCTTGCCCAGCACATCATGACCTCTGAGAAAACTGGTCAGTGGTAGATAGGAGGGACTGGAGGATAGACTGAAATCAGAACCAAAGACAAAGATTGACAAAGCAAGTAGGGAGCTCACCTGCAGAGGCCACTTCTATCTCACTTAGGATGATGATGATGATGATGATGGTGGTGGTGGTGGTATCAAATATCCCTTAGTAGTCTTGGTCATTAATCACCAGTGATCTAAAAACAGTGATTTCTCTCTCTTCCTTGATCTCTTGAGCAAAATTTTGATGTGCCAGACAGTCTGAATCACCAATACTATCAGAATCTAGAATAAGGCTTGAGCCAGACGTCATGCACTGTGTTTTCTTCTCTGGTGTTCAGGCTAAGGAATTCTTAATGAGTGGAATCTCATGGCTCTTCGTTACCAGGAATTGCATTGGAGAATAGTTTTTTTCTGTGGGCATTTGAACTTGCTTCATTCAGTGGCAGGCAGAATAGCTAGAAATAGCAACCTTGCCCATTAACATGTGGGAGTAATCTCCATGGTATGGTCTCCACAAGAGAGAAAGAAATAGGCAAAAATGTGGGCTAGCTCATGGACTGGTACCCATCGCCTGGAGATTCCCATGGATGTATGATTTAAATATACATAAGCATCACCGCTGAAGATTAACCACATAGAAGAAGCTTCTTTCTGTTTTTACTTGGAATTAAAAAACAAAACAAACCCAGCTTTTCTACAGCCGTTTCAATATCACCCAAGCTGTCAAAGATATTTTTCTTCTTGAAGAAATGTTCAGGTGAAGGGCAGTTGCTTGGCTCTTAACAAACAATGAGAATGATTCCAAATTACCCAAATACTTTATCCAAGTATTTTCTTCAAAAAGTTTGCCCTTATTATGAGATAAGAGAACAAAAGCTATATTTTACATATCTGTTAGGTCTGATATCAGCAAATCTTAGGAGCTCAAACTCCTCTTTCAAATTAAGAATGCATCTGATCTTAGCAGGAGTTGAAGGAGTATAATTGTCTATGTGTGTGTGTGTGTGTGTCTGTGTGTGTGTGTGTATAAACAGTATATTTTAAAAACAATGTTAGACTTCCTGTAAACCCATGTGACAAGATTTATGAGTAAACAGCTTAAGAAGTATCTTGAGCTCATGGTTAGTTTTGGCAGAGGGGGCATGCTGGGTGAACAGCTCACAGGAAGAGAGAGACGGAGTGCCAGCATTAGCTTGCTCACTTTCCCCTGTAGTTCCTCAATGTCCTGAGCTTCCAGGCACTGCTCTATCCAGTCACATTGACAGTGACAACCATTCCAGTTATTTTTTCCTAGGTTTTTTTTTTCTTTTTATGGATTATGATCTTAAGAGTGGCCATAGCTGTACCTCAGGGGTCAGTGCAGTCAGTGCTTGTTGAGCATTTACAAGGATGTAGGTTCAGCAAAAATTAAAAAAAAAATCTTAATAAGAAAGGTGGTTTTCTGAGTTTTACATTTTGAGAATTAACAAATAAACTAAATTTGTTAAAAGTCATACAATATAATAAAATATTTTTAAAGAATATTTTAAGAATATTTTTAAAAAGCTCATAGTAGCAGTTATTAAGTAAAATTTTTTCATTCATTTATAAAATTCTAGAAGTTGTAAAACACCCCTAGACAGACCCATGTATCACTTAGGAAAAAATTTAAACCTATTTATGTTATTTTATGTATATGAGTGTTTACCTATATATATATGTATGTGCACCAGGTATGTGGTGGTACCCAGAGAGACCAGAAGAGGGCACCAGATCCCCTGAGTCTGGAGTTAGAAATGATTGTGAACCAACATGTGGGTACTGGGAAACAAACCCAGGCCCACTGAAAACTAGTGCCCTTAAGCACTAAGCCATGTCTCCAACACTGGATCCATGCATAGATTTTTATTATCATTTATACCTTTGTTCATAAGTTCAATTCAGTTTTCCACATTTTCTTTCAAAACCCATGGTGATTGAATGCCTAGGGGTACAAGATGGGTTTGTGAGCAGTAAAGAGCACAAATGTTCTTTCAGAAAGTATGGAGTGAGCAGGAGCACTGGTCTGTTAAGTTTAGTGAGAATTTTTGAGAGCCTAATAGTTTCCCAAAGGCATCTTTCAACTTGGAGATAGAGAGAAGACAACACCAATACACCATCTTCTATCTCAGCAGAGAACTGAAACTCAGAAACTAGAGGAGAAAGCAAACCTTCTAGTGGTCTCTACTCTGTGATCGCCTCACCTGGGGACCACCCCTGGGAATTCGCAGCAGTTCCTTTTTGTCTTGAGGATCATAACTTGGTTTTCAGTTGTCCAAAGTACAGATGTTGGGATTCAATTCAAAGATAGCCAAAGGGCAGCAAAATCAAAACAAAACATATCATAACCGTTAACTGCTAGAGTTGTAAAGTAATTGTGGGCAGATAAAACATCACTGACGGCTGGGGTCTGTTTTGAAATACAGGAGCCACGGCTGCAGCCCGGAAGGAGGTCATCAGGAACAAGATCCGAGCAATAGGCAAAATGGCCAGAGTGTTCTCAGTTCTCAGGTGGGCTCATCTTTCCTCCCCTTCTGTTTGGAATATTATTGTATGCCTCATAGTGGCTGCCTTAACCCTCCAATAGTTGAAATGTTTTACCCTGCAAGGTTTGTGATCCTTGTCTTGTTTATCTGTTTAAATGGAAATTGTCAACTCATCTGCATTTTATTTGCCTTCAATCTACTAAATCAGTTCCATGAAGAAAAGGTAGGTAAGTGGATTGTGAGCCATTTTATCCCCTGGGTTGCTGCAGGATTTAAAACATTTTATAAGGAAAGTGATTAGGATCCCATTTTAGTTTGTGCTCTGGCTTTGGGGGAAATGATGAATTTATAGGGTGCATTTCACTAGCTTTTGAGGAAATGAATATTAACCATACATCTGTTTGTGTGAATCTGATTGACTCATGTATGCGATACAAAAGGCATCTTCTGTAGTAGTTTCCTATAGGAAACTTTGTTTGCTTTTTAGAGGATCGTGAATCATCTTATTGATGTTATTAAACATGTGGTTTGAAAGCAAAGAGTTGATGGAAGAGACTTCCTGCACCTTACTTTATCGACTTCTAGATAATGCACAGTAACTATATATTTCTTCAAAGACCACTTTTCAGTATGGTGTAGTTTTTATACAAGTGTTGTCCATTCCTGACCATACACGTTAATGTGGATAGATACAAATGCTTTAGGAGTAATATGACTGCATACATTTGACAAATGACTGCTGTAATTCATATCTGTCTCTCTTTCCCCATTCCGCTCTCCTATCTCTTCTCTCCCGGCTTCCTCCCTTTTCCTCTCCCTCCCTCCACACTCTGTCTTCCTCTATCTCTATTTCCCTGCAATTAGAAGCTTGAAATTGACTTCAGACATCTTACTCAATCACTCTCTCTTCTATTTATTGACACAGGGTATCTTGCTGAACCCTGTGGGAGTTCACTCACCCATTGCAGCTAGTGTAGCTAGCCAGCTTGTCCCACCTCTGCCTTCAAGGTGCTGAGAACTCCATTCTTACTTGCACAGCAAATGTTCTATCTACTGAACTCTCTCCCAGCTTTTAGTTCTTTCTCTTTAGGGGGCTTTGCCAGTTCGTTGTTTGTTTTTCTGCCTGCCATTGCTGTTACTCTTGGTAAAGTCACTGAAGAGTCACTAAGTGACTTGGTGCTGAAAGTAGGTACCCATGAAAAGGATGAGAAGCATCCCCATCCTTTCACAAGGACACTCCAAGTCAACAGCAACTCTGAAGGAGCTAGAGCCCTTATAAAAAGTCACATTGAAGGTAGAAGTGAACAGAATCACTCCTGCAACTTAGTGAACAAAGCTCTGAGTCTTCCAAGTATTCTTCCAAGACTCTTGAGAATCGCTTACTTTTGCAGTGAGTAAACAGCATCAAACTAAATCTAAGTATGCACCACAAAGAATAACCAAGCACATGAGGGCGACCATGTTATTAATATGGCATTTAATGAGGGCACCAAAGAGTCATGAGAGATGTCATCTGAGCAGATATGCATCGCCTTCATGAAGAAATGCACTAAGAGAGTTCAAAGCAAAGAAGATATCATGTGCAAAGACCCTTATGTAGAAGTAGGATGGGCAGTTCTGAAGCCCTCCAGGAAGTCCTGTATGGTTAAACAACTGGCCTGTAGGAGATAAGCAATTTTCTAAAAATCCTGTGTTGAGTGGGTACCTCAGTCATGAACGTTTGCACATGTATTATCCTTATACTTACCAAACTATACTCTTTGTCTAACAGAAGTCACTAGGAGAAATAAAAATACCAAGGATTTTCATATAAAAGTACATAGATAAAAACAAAGAAAATACAGGAGGAGCCTCAATGTAGACATAAAATGTTTATTATTATCATTATCATTATTTGAGTTTTTAAACCACATAAAGGTGGAAGAATCTATGTATCCATGTTGTGGATGGAATCCAGTCCATCGCAAAGGTCTGGAAGTTTCCTCCAGGCCCATGACTGCTGTTGTCTAATATGACACACAGGTGAACTAAGGGTGATCTCTAGCTCAAGTTGGCACATGTCAGTAGGAAGCAAAAGCAAGATGCATTTCATTGAAGTCCCATTTTAAAAGCATCTGTGGGCCTCATGTAAGAGACAGGAGTCGAATCCACACAAAAGTAAAGTACGTTTGGTAGGCCGGGTTGAGCATTCAGTCTAAAGTGGAATTCAAGTGAGGCAGTTAACATAGCTGAACTGGAATGGCAGACATATAAACTATTGTAAGGCTGTGAAACATGTGCTGTATATGTGAGCAGATGTTCAATGTGACATTCAACAGAAGGAACCTTTATGTTTCCTAGGTGGATTACTCTTCATGAGACTGTCAGCGGAGGAGTAGGTTAGGTGGGTGGATGGGTAGGACCACAGCTGTGAAGAGATGTAGTGAAGAAATCATGACGTAGTCATTCAAAGTCATAAGGATAAGTCTTGGGGTCCTAGGACCAGTGCCAACGGGATCTGTTTGAGGTGCAAGCTCAATGCTGGATCTTATCCTCATATTATACACGTTTAGCAATAATCCACCTAGCAAACTGCAGTCAGTGGAAAAGCAACACTAATGTCTTACTCAAAACGATAATGTGGGATAGAACAGATGCAAGTAAGGCCAGCAATCTGGTGATGAATTGCAGGTATGTGAAGACACTGAGTAGTAAAAGGCATTAAGGTGAGCAATTTGGTAAAACCTGAAGCAGAGAGAAACAACTCATCTATATCCTCAAGGTCCTTGAACACTAGGATAAAGTGTCTAATTCTTCTGTGTATGGCAAGGAAGAGTCCTGGAATGATTTTCATGGGATGGGAGGCATGCTCCAACATGTTCCTTAGATATAGATGCTAATGACTGGATTGGCTACTGAGCTAACTTGTTAGAAGGAAGAATGTTTAAGAGGCTCTGAAGTGATGCAGGCAAAAGGCTGGAGCAGGCTCTTGGATGAGGCATGCAAAGGAAGGATGTGAATACAAGGATGTGAAGACACTTACAGTTTGTAAGTCAGGAAGCAGCAGCATTGATCTTGGATGATGACACAGATTTCTCAGGTAGAGAAATGGATGCATACCACACACCATGCACCAACATGCACCATGATAGGAGAATCAGAAAACAGTCTTTTAATACCCCTTGATAGCCAGGAATGGTGGCACATACCTTTAGTCCCAGCACTCTGGAAGCAAAGACCAGCTTCATCTATAAGGCAAGTTTCAGGATAGCCAGAGCTACATAGAGAAACCCTGTCTTTAAAAACCAAAAATAAATACCCCTTGCAGCGGATGTGCAGGCAAGTCACCTGCGATCTGCAAATCACAAATAGGATAGACAGCCTGCTTCAAAACAAGCAGCATGCAGACACAACAGGAATAGAAGCAACTGCTCTGTCAGGTTTAGATGAGATGCCAGCAGTGGCCCTAATTTGGCTTTTGGGTAACTGTATAGTGTTACTGTGAGCTTAGATTTGACCCAGAACATGGGTTGCAACACTTTGTAAGCCAAGGCCAGCTCATGGGGTGGGTGACAAGAGTCACCCTGGTAGGAGATTTTTAGCACATTTTTCTGGAACTGTGTTCTCTCTAATACACTCTGATGGTTCTGCACTGGTGAGATCAGCTGGCCTAGATTCCATTCTTTTCTACAAGAACCTTTACCTATGCAATAAGTGATAAGGAAGAAACCATTTTGAAAGTCTACAGAGCCATAGCTCCATGTGCCCAATAGGATGCTATTGGCTGGGAAAGAATGAATATTTCTCCAAAGATCAAACATTTCTTGGGAAGGCTGCAGGGACTGCACCTGGCAGATTTATGTTGAGGCAGTTAGAAATCCCATCCTGGAGCATCTGAGAGAAACAAAAGTCAGAAGTGCAGAGAGGGATGTGAGCAATAACATAAATGTGTGGTCTTACTGACAGAGAGCATGCAATGTCTGAGAAGGAATCCAACAAAACTTCCAAACATCATCTTCTAATAGAAACACAACATGAGACATGTCCATCTCTTTAAATGTTCCAGAAACCACCATAAAAGAAACATAAATGCAAATAATCCCAGCTTCCTAATTCAGCATATGATCAATGTACGATTTAGGAGGTACTCACAGCCTAATCTTTCATACTCCATCCTGGAAAATTGGCACATGATTTGAAAGCATGCTGTTTGATTTATACGCTCCATGTTTCCTGAAGTTGAAAGCTGTCGGTAGCTAGGGCTAGAGGGAGGAGGGAAAGGTCCATCGAGGGACTGAGAAGGGCACCTCTACAATGAACAGGATGAATGTGATACAAGGAGACTGTTGAGAAGGTCACACTCCTCAGTGAGAACCACTGAAGAAAACAGTTTCCCTGAGAACTCTGGAGAGATGAGTGGACTTCAGAGTGGAGAGACTCTTATGGTGAAGCAAGAGTGGGAGTCAGAACCACAGGAAGGAGGAAGTGAGTGGAATGAAGGAAGTGAGGCAAATGAGAGAAGGCAGCAGGCAGACAGCCATTCTGTCAGGATTTTTACATTGTTCATGATTTAGTCCCTACCACTGTAAATGTGATCGGTTAGAGGAGGGAAACTGAAACCCCAACAGTGAAAAGTGTCTTGATCAACAGTGTGCCTGAGAGATTTTCCTGGCATCAACTGTTTTCAAAGGGTGGCGGTGGGATGGGGCAGAAGTGTCCAAAATAAAGAAAGAGGCTCAGTATCTTTAGTACAATAACAGAATTTTGAGAATTTAAAAATTACTTTGTACACACACACACACACACACACATACACACATACACACACACACACACACTACCACCACCAACAACAACAATAAGAAGAACAACAAAAACAACAAAACCTGTCATCCTGTCATTAAAATGCTAGCAACCAGGGCTGGAGAGATGGCTCAGCAGTTAAGAGCACTGACTGCACTTCCAGAGGTCCTGAGTTCAGTTCCCAGCAACCACATGGTGGCTTATAACTGTCTGTAATGGGATTGGATGCCCTCTCCTAGTAGGTGTGTCTGAAGATAGTGACAGTATACTCACATAGATAAAGTAAATAAATCTAAATAAAATAAAATAAAAATAATAGCAACCAAATGCTTACTGGTCATTGTTGGCACCGATTGTTCATTTTATTTGAGCAGTCCTGCTTTTAAAATGGGATGTGATGCCAGGATTTATTTGGTAAATAGAAATATATGCCAGTCCTGAGGTTAAAACCTGACTTTGAATATGAATATGAAGCAGAGCTGTATTCATTTTTGTAGACGTACTTCTGAGTTTTCCAAATCTGCATTATTAGTATTCAGTGTATTCCTTTTTTACATGACCTAGTAGTTTGACTCGAGAACCATGAAAAGGCTGCAATTCCCACGTGAATGTAAACAGTGATTAATTGGCTGACTCAGTCCTAATATTCATGAGTAAACTCTGCAGTTAATGAGCTGGGAACCGAAACTGTAGATCAGAACTGCCATTCTCCTTTCAATGGTTTTTTTTTTTTAAAATCTCCTTCCCACAAATACGTGCTGTGTGTGGACTGCATGCATGGTGTTGATCGAATGTATGTACTGTGGTGTTAGAGCAGTCAAAGCGGAAACAAAGTCCTGTCCTCAGAAAGCTTGGCCAGTAGAGAAGTGGTCATTGCAGACCAAAAATAAGCAATCAAACAGGTAAGGTGATGCATGACTTGTGGAAAGTGTTATCTGGAGTAACATTAGAAGGGGCAACTTAAAGAGTCATTTGATGGCAGAGAGAAGGAGATACACACACAGTCCTGAGAAGAGGATGACTAGGGGCGGTCCCCTGGAATAAGGTGTGCTACATGAAGGACCCTGGTGGCAAGGGTAGTCTAATGCTGGGTTGAAAGGGAGGCGTGTACATGGAGGAGCTGTTCTTTTTTGGTCCCTTTTAGACTTGTAAAGATTTTACCTGCACCCTTGATGGAGAGGGCGTCAGGTAATTTTGCATCAAGGAGCAACAGAAATGGCATTACTATTAAATGTTTGCCTTCTTGTCTGAAAATACCTATGGGCAGAAAGGGCAGACCTGTGAAAGATGGAGAAGAATGGCCTTCTACAAGGTTGTCATAGGAGAGAGTAATGGCTAGTGGGTACCAGGATGCTCTGGGGAATGGTAAACGTTGTGATGTTGACTGGGGTGGATGCTGTATATTCCTCACACCACTGCACATAGGTACTGAGGTTGGGTGTGTGAACTTTTAAGAGAAGCACTGAGATAAAGGGTGTATTTAGGGGTAGAGACATCAAGTGGCTTCAGTGAAGTTGCTGTACAATGGGAAAACAAATGTAGCTACACAATGACCTTGAGTTGGGGCAACTGAACCAAGGAATCCCAGTTCCTGAACTGAAGAAAGGAACAGATCTAGGAAGACATTCCTTTTTAGTCATGCTAGAAATCCTCATAAAACTTTTGGTGGTAGTTGTGGCTACTGGGCACTGTGTGTATGTGTGTGTGCTTGTGTGCTCATGCATGCCTCTGTGTGTGTGGGGGGGGGTTCTGCTCAAGTGTGTGCACATGCCTCTGTGTGTGTGTGTGTGTGTGTGTGTGTGTGTGTTTGTGTGTATGTGTGTGTATGTGCTTGTGTGCTCGTGCATGCCTCTGTGTGTGTGTGGGGGGGGTTCTGCTCAAGTGTGTGCGCGTGCCTGTGTGTGTGTGTGTGTGTATTACATGTATTATAAACTTTTCCCTGCACATGTAGCATTACAAGATCTGCTGCATAGAAAGATAATAAGCTATTCCTATTTCATAGTTGGTTTTTAATTATTGAGTTTGTTAACGTGTCAAAAGTGATTGCTAGATGATAGGGATAATTGGAAAAATGAATCACAATAATTTTAAAACAGGGTCGTATGACTATTGGAAGAATTTCATGTAAACAAATCTGAAGAAAGAAGATGAAAAAGAAAAGCTCAGACATGTTACCAACTGCTTATGGTTAGCAGTTGCCATCACTATGTCTGTCATGTGACACGTGGTCCTTCCATTTCCCCCAGAAAAAAAATTCCTGAATAGATGGGTTTCATAGGCTGTGCTGAGTCCTTTACTATAAAGCAGGTTTCTGCATATATTTGTGCTGCTGTTCACTGGGTACACAGGTCCTTGTTGTTACTGGAGATACACAGCGGCAGCTTTGCTTTGTGATGTGGGTTATAAAGCTAGAATCACCTTCAGGATCCTCAGTATGTAGAAGACACCATAACTCCAAAATGGCATAATGTAATTTCATCGCTGAAGTCATTTATAGAATATTCTCTCTGTATAAACAGATAATGTGTCTTGTGTTTTAAATAAAACCAAAGATTCATAGAACCAGTGTGAGGTAAATATGGGTTCTTATGTGTCTTTTTTTTTCCACAAAAAGAAACCAAACTTAACTTCCACGACCCCTCTGTGTCTTCCAGAGAAGAGAGTGAGAGTGTTCTGACACTGAAGGGCCTGACCCCGACTGGCATGCTCCCCAGTGGAGTGCTCTCTGGCGGAAAACAAACTCTGCAAAGCGGTAAGCAGGCCTGGGGACATGACTGGGAATGCATGGCCAACTGTGTCAGTGGAGCCTTGAGTTTCTTGTTCATTGAAGCTCATTCTGCATTTCAGTTCTTCTTGGCTGGAAGAAGGGCTAAAACCCACACATTAGGTTATATTCAGTCATGTCTAACACAAAGACAGCCTCACTCACTGCAATACACCCTTCTTCTCACTAGCACTGCACCCCCAGCTTCAGGCCTACCTCCAGGACATCTATTTAGGGTCTGTGTACACAACAGTAGGTTTGAGCCGTTGGAACTCCCCCTGTCAGCCACTCCATTATGTAAGTTTTTGGTTGTATCCTAATAAGTAGTCAGCTTCTCTACATGATTGATGAAAGCTATACACGTATATGTGCGTTATTGTAGATTTTATTTAAAAGAATATAAAAAGAACATTTTAATTATCCACTTGAACAGAAATGAGACTTATATTAGCTTTTTTCTCTGATTCATCAGAAATACAAAAAGAGAAGTGATCGCAGCTATATTTTATTGGGTCTTTTTGTTGTTGATTCTTTTTTTTTTATTAATAATAACATCTATTTTCAGTAGGCATTTTACTTTCTAGTCATAACTGGCTGCACAAGTACCATGCAGCATAATTTTTGTGATGATGAGATTTTCTCATGTCTTCAAAGGCTGCTGGTGACATCGAATGATTGAACATTTGACAGATAATCAATACAAAAGAAAAAAATCTTTTAAATGACCCCAAACTTTCAGTAAATTTAACTTAAAGATTCACATATAGTTAGTGTTACCCACGCTAGACAACATAATTATATATACTCTTTCATTCTGTTGTATTTGGCATTTTTATCCATTTTAATTAATATCACTAATTAAAATATAACATACAATAGGGAAATTTTACTGTTATGTTAGACTTCAACAGATAAAAAATTTACAGCAGAAAATATACTATAGTATTTTAGTACAGTCTCAGCCTCTTGTGTATTTCTCTCCCTGGACCTTTCTCGTATTTTCTTTCCTATCCCTATTCTCCATCCCAAGAGACTCAGGTTTTTTTTTTTTTTTTTTTTTTTTAACGTTATGTTATTAAGACATTTCTTCCACACAGCACATAACAGTCAACCCATGAGCATGACATTGTCAGACTGTTACACGTTAGTGACAACAGTCAGAGCCTTTATTTTCTGATGGTTTTCCTCTAAAACTACTATCCCTTAGTTGTACCCCCAAAATTCAAAAACAGTTCAGCAAAAGACAGAAAATCTGGAATAACTGAGTGGAAAAAAAAAGTCCCCCTGAAAATCTGTAGTTAGAAATTAATCACTTCATAAAAACAAAAACAACCCCTCCCCCCCCCAAAAAAAAAACCTTTTCCTGTTCCATCTAAATGAACATCCTGAGAAAGCACAAGGAGATCATTTGTATGAGTGAAATGCAACTCTGCCCAGCTGATGGAAAGTTACAGCTTCTAGTAAGCGCAGCATACAGCAGAGGCACACACAGTCAGTGCCCGACTGCAGACCTCCTGTGCTTAGGACACACCAGGCTGTGTGTACTTCTGCCTTGGGAGTGCTGCTGTGGTTCCAGGGTTTCGGCTTTGCTTCTAAAGCTAAGGTCTTTAAATGTTTACAGTAGACAGTGTCACCTTCAGGCCGTCACCTGTGTTTGTAGTTTCACTTAGTTGAGTTCCTTTTATTTTATTTTAAATCCATCTGTTTGTGTTATTCATGTGGAATTCACACACACACACACACACACACACACACACACAGACTGACTGAGTTGAGACTTCATTTGTCCTGAGAATTTGACAACTCGGTATATATTTAAAACCACTGCATTGTCTGCTTCATGATTCGTATCTGATCCCCATCCATTGACATAAAAGGAGAAGCTGCTCAAGGCTTTGACAGTCAGCTCTTCTTCTCCATGGTTATGAGGAATCCAGAATACACTGTTAACTGGCATGCATATGCCACTTGTAGCTGTAAATTTTTAATTATGAGAAAATGCAAGTTGAAGTTCGGGGGTGAAATATTGATGTCAAGCATTTTGAACTTGGACAAATGTTTAATATTTTGGCATTTAATTAAGGGAACATCACCTAGCTATAATAGCACAGAGAAACCTGTATATCTGTACAGGGAGATGGTAAAGTCTAAGTAGACACTGGGCTTACTCGACCTCCAAAATTGCCAATTCAGCACATAATAAGGTGCCTCACTGAGGGAATTCAACCTTGAGACACCCTGTTCCTGAAGGTGTTGATAGAATTATTGCGGCTCTGGCCTTGCCCCCACTTCACACACACACACACGACTGGAGGAACTTTGTTTCTAACAATGGAATTGCAACAAGGGAAAAAACAAAAAACTTGCACTGAGCTTGCCTGATAAAAGATGTCCAGGCCTTATCTTTCTCTCTGTGGTTCCCTTCTGCTCCCTGGCCTCCTCCAGAAATTGTCTTTAAAAACTTGTAGGTGTTTTCCCCCTAGACATTCTGAGTTATCTCCCTTTAAGTCCAGCCCTTACCCCCTGTGCATTTCAACTCTGGAAACCCTACCTTCCACTCTTCAGTAGCAAAAAGTGTAGCACCAGTGTCACACTCAGCTCAAAGCTCGTCTGATTCCTCTGACATTACAGCTACACATCACTGAGCATGGATTCTAAAATGCCCTAAAAATCAGAAACACACTGTAGATTTCCATACCCAAGTCATCAATTCTGCCCACACAGCAGAAAGCTTTTCTGCAGGTTTCCCTCGAGGACTTTGTCATTGATTAGTGAGCCAGGACTTTAAGTCACCTATCCATTCCCTCAGGTGTATGCAGGCTGTGACCGACATGTCTCACTTCCTGTTGTCTGTGTTTTTTTTTTTTTTTTTCCTCTCTCTCTCTAGCCTTTCTGTCTAGTTGTCTGTGCCAGAAGCCTGCACTTAGAGGAACATTAGTTTCCCCCCCACACCCCCAGTTCCTTTGATCGTCACTGACTTGTTCTTTAGAGTTAAGAATCCTCTACTCATTTTCTCATTCATTTTGCACCCCCTTTCTTCTCTTCAGCTACTGTTGAGGCTATTGAGGCTGATGAAGGTAAATTGGCCAGTCCCCTTTCTGTTGTGCCTGCAACAGATAAGGGCTCTGCTGGGTGTATTCATTATTTATTTTTTTATTTTTTTATTTTTTTCTTTGCTGTAGCTTGTACAGAGTGTGTGGGTGTTGGGCTAACAGTTGTGGCTCAGTATTAACCGAATTGTTCTTGCTTTAAAGGGGAAAATGTCCTTCTATGGTTTGTTTGTTTGTTTTTTTCCCTTAAAGCTATGTTTGACTTTTGTATACAATGAACCTAGCCTAATCACAGAAAACTAAGTATTGTAATATATATATATAAATTTCTATATATCATGAATGATGTGGGGTGGGGGTTATGACAGCTGCTTTGACAAGTGACATGTAAAACAATATGCTTTGAGCTGAACCACCCCTCCCTCAGATCCGGTAGGACAGAGATGAAAGAATAAGATTAAGTTGATTCTAGTCTTCTCAAGCTTGCAACACCAGATGTGCTTGGTAATGCTTGCTTAATGTTCAACATCACTTATGTCTCTAAAATATTCCAGTGTGAGACAGATGTGTAGAGGTTAACTTTTAGCCATATCAATTTTAACCAATTGACATTCAGAAGAAAGTTAGCATTCAAAAAAATATGATTAGGAGCTCAAAGAGTATCTGTGGCTGTGGAAGTGGCCAATCACAAGACGATCAGGCAGACAGTTAATTAATCATTCCACCTGTCTGCTCTATGTTAGATCTCTTGCTAGGAGCTTCAGGGGATATTGAGAATTGTTCATCACCGACTGCCTTTACTAGCACCTCGCAAGAGCAGTACACTTGACCCATTAGTAGCTAATTTTTAATTGAAGGCTGTTTTTACGCGGTTATATGAGAACTGCACATGAAAATAGTTTTAATATTATGCATATCACACCCTCTGGAATTTTTTTGAAAGAATAACTTGAAGTTCCCCTTTAAAACAAAATTCTTCAGTTGTATTTTGTTCTTGCAAAATAACTTACTTTTTTTTTTTTTTTTACAAAATTGTGTGCATATACAGTCCTTTGGTATGATGTAAAAAGTGTCACTTTAGCCTTACAATTTGCTCATGATTTGGATATGGTAGGGGAAATGACAGCGATGTAAGAGAAAAATACAACTGTTTCCTAAATAGCAGTGAGCAAACTGCTATTTATGTGGGAATTCTCTATTCCTCTTGGCAACATCTAATCTGCAGTGTGCATTCCTGTTGAGAGTTTGGCTGTTTTCTGTGACTCTGTGGCTCTGTGTTGTGCTAAGTATACTCCCAATGTAAATTGCTAACACCATTGTCTGACCAGCAACTAGAGCAGAGCGCTTCCTTCCGTACAGGGGTAGACAGATGTGATCAGAAATGGAGCCCCATCCCCAGCTAGCCTCTGTTCCATGCATCCCTGTGCTCTGACTTCATTGGCTTCAAAACCTAGAGCTTCCACTTTTTCCTATTTAAATGAATCACAGTTTCATAATGTATCATGGTAGACTATTGATTATGAGATGATATCATTTAGGGGAAAAAAAGTAGAGTGTCTGTTATTTTTGCCCCATAAAATAATTGAGTTAATTTTTCAGGGTGGGCGCTCATTTAGGCAGCTCTAGTGCATTTCAGCTCATTACCAAATTACAGAATTACGAAGCTTTGCTTTGGGCCTTGGTCTTTCCCCACCTCCCGTGTTCTTCCTCTCACACTTGACTAATCACCATTATGCTAACCTTAAAATGCAGAGGGGGAACAATCTGTTTTTCTTTATAATGAGCTTTAAACAACTGTGTAAATCTAGGAATGTCATCCGTACTAATGAAGGGCTGCACATTTGTATTTGAGTGGCTGGCAAAGTGTCAGCTTTAAACTGCTTTACTCCCCATTCCCTCCCCCCCCCCAAAAAAAAGCGGGGAGGATACACACACCTTGAAATTGTCCTTAATACACCATGGAGATGCAGCCCAACTTAGCATTGGTGATTGGCTTCCCGTAGGTGCACCTGGCTCATATTTCACAGGGAGTAAAGCAAACTGATGCCATTGCTCCCCGTCTGTGTGTTTTATTTTCAGCTCACTGTTGGTGCACCCACTGAGGAAGTTATTTTTAGTTTTTTTTTTTCACCAATACTTCTTATCTCTAGCACACTAAAGGTCACTAAGAAGAAGGAAAGAGAAGTCAAGGTTTTAGTTAAAAGTACCCAAACCACTTGGTTCTGCAGTCACCACCTAATGCTGCCCTATTTAGGCACTAATGGGTACCAGATGAACATCAGTTCGGCCTGTTCACTACTAAAGGGCAGAAAGTGCTTCTCTACATAGTCATGTGATCCGTATTTATGAGTTTCTTTTACCTCCTCACCCACTATACATCCTCCAGTTAAGTGAGAAAACAGCTTATAATTTCTCCCCCGATCCCAACACTCAATGTTGAGATCTTATTGGCCTTGGGGATGGCACAGAAGTGTCCCTGTCCATTCCTTTTCTAGTTCTTTAGACCTTCTGTTCCAAGCCATGGCTAGAATTGGGAGTAGAGAGGGCTTCCACTGAATTTGCCATTACTAGCACAGTGGCAGAGTGAGAATGGGGGGAAAGTGCAGTCTATTTAGGTCAGGGTTAGTGACCCATCAAGCCAGTAATGTGGCCAGTGTTGCTGGATCCAGAAGACTGCCCTGGGAACAGGTGTTTTTCTTTACATACCCACTGTGGATTTCTGTGATTTAAACTTTGATGAAGACAAAGAGAAATGCTTGCATCTTAAACACTTCAAGAGGACATTTTGGTTGGCAAGAGACATTGGCTGTTTTCAAACCCTTGGTTCCCTCCAGTATGGTAAGGAGTCTGTCGTGTTGTCTTCAGGTCCTGTCACTTGTTCTCCACTAAAGGATCCCCACCCACTACGAAGTCTCTAACCTCACTTGATGCAGCCGCGGTGCCCCTTGGTACGCTCCACCTAACGCTCTCTCTCTCTTCTTAATGATTTTCTATTTAGCTATCAAAGGATTTTCACCACAACATAAGATCACTAGCTTCGAGGAGGCCAAGGGCTTAGACCGAATTAACGAGAGGATGCCGCCTCGCAGAGACGCCATGCCCTCCGACGCAAACCTTAACTCCATCAACAAGGCTCTCGCCTCAGAGACTAACGGCACGGACAGCAATGGCAGTAATAGCAGCAATATTCAGTGACCACTTCCTGTTCACTTTTTTTTTTTTGAGCTGCAGGGCATGATGGGATTGCTGCATCTCAGCAGTTGGATGTTCTTGCCTCTGACGGTAGCTTGTTTGCTCTGGGGGCCAGGAATTGGATTCAGTTTACACTATCATGAAAAAAAAAAAGAGGAAGAGAGATAATAAACTATATTTTGGTGAGGGTGGTGATTAACCACCTCTTTTGGGTATGCCTTTAAAAAAAATGCTTCTAGGAAAAAAAAAGTTTTAAAAAGAAAGCTAACGCTAGTCTATACTGCAATGTTAGGGGAATGAACACGTTTTCCTACTGCACTGGGGACTTTTAGATAGGTTAATGAAAGGTCTTTTATTCTGTTACTGGACACGAAAACTTTGTCTAATTTCTTATACTCTATTGTACGTTTACAGTTGCAGCACTAAAATGGAAGACATCAAACATTTTTAACAGAAAAAAAAAGATGTACAAACTAAATAAGGACTATTTATTGATAATGTTTTGCTACTCTTGTCAGACAATGGCTATAAACTGAATTAGGCAGTCTTAAAAAAAAAAAACCTGGAAAAAAAAAAAGAATGTTGCAAATTTGTTAAAATGCCAAAAAGAAAAAAAAAAAAAGGACAGTTTAATTTTGTATAGATCACGCTTACCTCAGGTTCCTTTAGTTTGCTTGAATGCCCTTCTCTTCTTTCCATAGAACATCATTAATTTGGCAGTGAGTACATTTTCTTTAAGTTTAAAAAAAACTGGAATAATTATACCCATCTTTTTTGCTGTTTATATTTAGGGGTTTTGTTGATAAATCAAGTCTTGGTTGTGGCTTGCTGAATTCAATATTTATGAGTGGTGCATTTTTAAGTATAGTGAACACGACACCATAGTGCAGTGATGAAGCCTCTATATTCTGTAAAAAACAAAAACAAAAAAAAAATCTGCCTATGCATGTTTTTTAAGAAAAAATAAAATAAAATAAAATGGCTGTGCCGGCCTGTACGGACTGTAATGCGCTTAGTGGCCTGACATGTACTGGAAATGTATGTATACTGGCGAACTTTATATTCTCTAAAATGCTTAATGCCTTTGAAATTTTGTAATCAAAACAAAAGCTTTGAAAAACTCTAAAGGGGAGAGTATTCTTAAAAGTTTTTAACATAAGCCTGTCAGTGCACACATAGATGGTTGGCATGTTTAGCAAACTTTGTGAAATTTAAATAAGTTTGTAGTTACATGTGAAACTCTTAAATGCATGGTAACCGTTAATGTCATAACAGTTTAGTTATTTCATTCTGTTGTCATGTGCCACAGACTACGTACCTTTTTTTCACTTTTTTTCTCCCCTTTGTATATTAGTTACGGGTTACAACTGGTTCATTCTGAAAACAACAACAAACAACAAAAGTCCATTCATATTTTTTAACAATTGTATAAGTGCCCAAGTCATTCACTACAGCCTAAAGCCTTGCCTTTGTAATTTGACTTCTGAAATGTTGGCGATCAAAGCATGCACCTGTACCAATGACAAAGAAAAAGCATTTTATATTACTACTCAATAAAATGTGCATGAACTTAAAGAATGCTCATCCTTTCACTGAGTCTGCTGTAGGAAATGTCGTGAACAGCCACCATGGTGTCCTCTGGATGCTGGCCCTGCACACATAGGATAGGCTGCTTCCCAAGGACCTCATGATCCAAGGAGTGGTACCCACTTCTTCTGTAAAAGTCTTGGTGGGTTTGTGTCTCAAAAATCAGGCAAGAGAAGTCTACTTACAGAGCAAATGCCATCTTCTGGCTCCTTATATGCAGGACTGATTTTTAAAATCCAGAGCATTCTTTTACATTGGAAACAATAGTCATCAATTGGTTGTCAGGTTGTTTTAGTTGTATGGGATGCCCTCCCAGCTACCGCAGGAAGGACTAGTCTCCTAAGCGCATTTCCATCGCAGACGGGCTGCATTTGTCCTGATAAGAAGTTTGTATTCACATGCTTTTTAGTTGTTACCCTGCAGAGATTTAGGAGACACCACATTTCAGTTTGTTTCTAACATTGTTTATTTTTCAGTGCACTTTGTTTATGTAATAAATTATGCCTATTATATTAAGTAATGAGAGTATGGCAATTAGTAATAAAGTGTACCAAAACAAAGATATATTCGCTAACAAAAACTTCCCCATGGTTATTTGAATGAATCAAAATGTTTCTCCTGTGGATATTTCCCCATCTCTAAACAAAAGTGACACCGAAGGAAAACAGATGCAACTCGCTAGAATGCTGTGAAAGTAATGGTCATTCTCATACCAATGTGTGTATTTTCTTTCTTCTAACTGCAGAGAAAATATCCCCCAAAATATTAATAATGATCAGGGGTTTTTTTGATTCCTTTCTTTTGCAAATTGTGCTAAGGAAACTGGCATAGAAATAAACATTTGGCATTGAAATAAGCAGTCGATGTGAGTATTGCTTGTCTTTTTGCTCAGTGTTAGGAAAGAGACATTTTTTTTTTCACATAATAATTTGATCTGTCAAATCGATACAGAGTTGAAGATCTTTCTCCAGGATTGACAATACTTACAAATCTTCACTACTTGTGCCGTCTCTTTAAGATGTAGACAGACTATTGGATTCATGAGCTCTCTTACTGGGTACCTGGGTGCAAACACATATGCATGTGGGCACTCACAGATGCAGCCACACTCTCTTCCCCAGCTGCTTTTGCCTGTGCCAGGGTGACTCTCATTTTCTGCTATGTAGTGTTGGAGAACCAGTTTCTGCTATGTAGTGTTGGAGAACTAGCTCTGGTAGTCTTCCTCAGCGAGCTTCCTTGTCTGAAATCTATTCGTCTTATATGTATTTTCAAAAATCTAAAAAGGGAACTCGAGAGACTCACCTGTGATGAGTACCAAGTGTGGTATTTCTGCCTGCCTACAACCCATCACTTAGGATCACTGTGAATACCGGGCTATCCATGCTATCTGTCCAGATGATGCTACTGTGGTACAGTGAAAGCCCCTGAACCATTTTTGTCCTGAAGTATTTGCTTTCTGCCTGCCCTTGCTGTACCCATATGAGATCATTTTAATATGCATCTATTTTCCTTTCCTTAAATTGGGCCTTAAAATTAAGATGAAGTCAGTCAGCTACAGGGATGGGATACGCTGTCTCATCTTAAACTTCAGTACTTCATGTCTGTCACTCACTGGGCTCCTTGAATTATACAAACCCAAGATCTCCAAACCTGAAGATACTTTCTCTACCCTGGTGATGTGACCATCTACTTTATTCATTGAATTAGCAGATGTTTCTGCTATGCTCTGAACATTCCTCTTCCTGTTGCACATTCTTATTTTTCACTCACGTGCATACACACACACACAGTCACTGTGTCAGGCAGTTCCCAAAGGTCCCTTGGAAGGCTAATAAACACAGGTATGTTTATAGAGAAGAGACTGTTGGGGCATAGGAGGGTGTTTCAGGAGAGTGGGATGGATGCTGGAGCTCAGAGAGTGGGCTGATGGGGTACACTGACTGATTCTATAGCTCTCTGTGCTAGGTGGAAACTCAGTAGAACAACGAAATTCAATACCCAGGCTGCTCTGCCACCATGCTTGAACTGGGGTATGAGTCAGCATCTGTGCATACGTACTGGCTTGTGGGAAACGTAGCACACTGGTTCAGATATGAGTCTGCCCTACTCTACTGCTTGCCACAGGGCTGTGAGACCTTTTCTGAGCTTCATAAAATCCTAATCCATTTTTGGCCAAGTGAATGATGAACTCTTAAGCTCTCTACATGAATTAAAAGAGATGAAGGAGTTGGCAGGGCACAAAATCAGCCCTCAAGAAATGCGCATCGTATTCAGCAGCCTGCTGAGTCACATGAAGGCTTACATATTCTGAGACTGAAACTCCTGTGTGTGTGCACACGAGCGTGCGCGCTCGAGGTGGTGTCCCCTGAGAGTGTTTGTGTGATCAGAAAAACCTAGTAGGAGAAATGGCATTCATTTGGCACTTTCCTCCAAGGATTAGATAGGGAGGGGGGCAAGCTGGAGAGCAGCACATCTAGCCTGGGAGAAGATGTAAGAGCAAAGAAGACAAGCTATCCACTTTGGGACCACTTGGCTTAAAGCACCGGAGGAATGAGTGTGAAAGATGCAACCCGATACAGCCTGATGAGTTGTTTGTATCTAGAAGTCTTCAGTGCTTACAGTGATATACCTGGTAGACTGTATGTAAACCACAGAGGCATTGCTATTATTGAGTCTGTAGCCTCAGGATTAATTTGGTGGATGGACAGTGTCATCAAGGACTCGGGCTGTCCCCATCCTTCTCAGGATGTTGGCTTCTGTCCTCTGCTGCAGAGAACTGTCTGTAAACACCTGGCATTGCTTCCTCACACAACACTATCTGACTAGTGGAAAATAACAGCAAAAATAATCTATAAATACAGCAAGGCCCAATTTATTGCTCATTGCAGCAGTGTAACCACTACCTCAGCAGGGTCGCAGTAAATCCAGATGTGGGGAAGGCAAAAGCAAAATATTTATGATGTTTTGTTTGGTTGAGGTTGGTCTTTCTATGTAGGAGTCTAATAAAAATCAGAGGAAGTTTGTGGCTCTGTGGGTTAAAATTGGTACACACAGCAAGGGGGATATTTACTAAGAGAATTTTGGAGTGAGCAGTAAATATCTAGCTAGACAAGGATGAGACTCTGTCTCCTCGTCAAACTCACTAAGCAATTTTTGACAACTAATGTATTCTCTCACTCTCTATCTCTCACTCACTCTATCTCTCTCTCTATCTCTCTCGTGTGTGTGTGTGTGTGTGTGTGTGTGTGCGTGTGTGCGTGTGTGAAAATATGCTGTGTCCTATTAAATGGATGGATTGGGAGACTTAATGCAGCTAAACTTTCAGTTCCTCTCAAATGGATTTACACATTTAACATACTTCCAACAGAACTCCTAGCAAGAGTTACGTATAGATATACAAAAGCTGATTCCAAAATCCATAGCAAGAGAATTGAAACTGTGGGCTGGTAATATGGCCTAATGGCAGCATACAGAAGGCCCTGTTCATTCTCCAGTACCACCAAAGATAAATAAAATGCATTCTATATCTGAGCTACTGAGTAGCTTTCTGCTTACAGAACCCACACAAAGCTCAGGCAACAGCAAGAGAGGCTAGATACTGGCTTACAAATGGTCAACCAGGGAACATGCAAAATACTTCAGTGGAGCAAGAGATAGCTTTCAAAGAATTCATTACAACAATTGTAGATCTACCGACAGAAGAAAAGACAGCATGTACCTCTATCGGATAACTTGCTCCAAAATGAAAAACAAAATAGATTGTAGATTTCATTTTTAAATATGTAATATAAAAACAAAGAAATTGCTAGAAAAAAATAACATGAAATATGTCTGTGGCCTTGGCTAGGCACAGAGTTTACATGTTGACATAAAGTCAAAGATCAGAATTGAAAATTACAGATGAACTGGATTTTGTTAAAATTATTTTTTCCTCTTGCTTCATAGAGTCCCAGAGTCTGGAAGAAAAATGTTGGCAGATTTTACCTCTGTCAGAGAACTTGGCTGTGCAAATCTTCCTAAACTCAATAACAAAATTTAAATGCATAAGAGATTGGGGGGGGGGGAATCAAATAAGATGTGCAGAAAAATAAATGTGCACATTCAAAGATGGTCACCATCATGGTGACTGGAGAACAGAAAGTCACAGAGATTGTTGTGGCCTGAATATGAAATGTCCCATACAAGGTCTCGTGTTTGAACACTCGGTCTCCAGTTAGAAGCAAGACATTAGGAAATGGAGTCTGTGCTGGTGGACCTATATCACTGGGTGACTTTGAGGGTTTCTAGCCTGTCTCCACTTACTTCCCTCCCTCCTTTCCTCTCTCCCTCCATTCCTCTCTCCCCTTTTCCTTCTCTCTTTCCCTCCCTCCCTCCCTCCCTCCCTCCCTCCCTCCCTCCCTCCCTCCCTCCCTTCCTTCCTCCCGCCTTCTCCCCTCTCCTTATGTAGGCAAATGGCACATGACCTCTCTGCTTCCTGATTGAGAAGTTGGCCTCATGTTGTTGTTGTCATACATTCCCTGCCATGACCGACAGTTTTCCCCTCTGGAACTGTAAGCCAAAATAAACCCTCTCTCTCCTAAGTTACCTTTTGTCAAGGTATTACGTCACAGCAACAGAAAGGAGACCCATACAGTGCTGTACCACTACAGTCCTGTTTGAATAGAAGAAGAAAAACAGCAGAGCACACAGATACACAGATACACATTAAAACCACTAGACAACACCAGAGGCTCTTCAGCACACACTCAACTTGATCCTTGATACAGTCTCAGTGGAAAACCACTCTAGAGCACAGCTAAACAGTTTCAGATAAAAACCGGTCATGCCAGGAAGAACTCCAAGCCCTACATAGTTACATCAGAGAAATGAGCACTTGTGTTCATGAAGAAACTTACACTAACTAAAGTGTGTCCGTTCAGTTGAATAGTGATTACCAACAAATACAATCAGATGAAACCGATTGTTGAGGTTGAATTGTGTACCCCTGGAAGATGTCTCACTGTATCCACCCCTGCAACATTGGAATGTGCTCTTTGGAAATGGTGATCATGGATCTAGGTGAGTTGGAAGACAGTCCTCTAGGCTAATTTGACAGCAACTTGAAGACAGGCTGGGAGAAGGTTGTGTAACTGTGGAAGCAGACACTGCGGTTATACACTTGTAAGTTCAGAGTAGGTGTCTTCTGGACAAACTACAAAAAGCTATGAAGAAACTAGAAAGAGTTCCCATTCAGGGCTGCGCAGAGCTTGGCCTAGTTGCCAGTTTCTTAATTTCAGAATTACAACCTACAAACCCGTAAGACAGGAGAGTTGCCTTGTTTTGTTTTGTTTTGTTTTGTTTTGTTTTGTTTTTGTTTTTTATCACTTTTGCATGTACAGTTGTTTGCCTGCAAGTCTATCTGTGTGCCCTGTGCACAGTTAATGCTGGTGTGAGCAGACTCAGGTGTCATATACCCTGGAACTGGAGTTACAAATGGTTGCGAGCTGATAGGTGGGGGCTGGGAATCAATCAGACTCAGGTCCTCTTGAAGAGCATCCAGTGTTCTTAACCGCTAAGCCCCCAAGTTCTATTGTTTTAAGCCATCAAATTTGTGAGCTGTTTTTATCATAGTACTTGGAGGCCAATGTAATTGATGAATGCAAAGACATAATCAGATCAGAGCAGGAAATGTTAAAGATGGAGACAGATCTGAGGGATTCTGTACACACACACACAAAAATTAATAGTTTAGACTTCTCTGATGTTATCTATGCTGAGGAGAGGCAAGGGCTAGCCTGGATGAGAGACAAAGGACTTTAGGACTCACAGTACCTCAGCCAACCATTTTCTAATCTGTTCCTCCAGGCCCCAATCTGAGGACACCATGCAGTGGCACACTCAGATAAACACTGTATGCACTTTTGCCATATGGACAACTGCACTTTAAAAATGGGCTCTGAGCAATCTGTTCAAGCTGTACCTGAAGAAGGAGACTGTTCCCCTGCTATCTGCCAGGAAATAAATCTGTCTCCAGCAGCAGAGTAAGAAGCCACCTCTATCTCAGCAAACAGCCTTGAAACTTCCAAAGCAAACAAACAGCCTTGAAAGGAGTCTGCAGCAATAGCTGTCACAAGATGTACAGAAGCACAATAGGCTTCGGCCACAGAAGATCCCATACTAAAATGATCCAATTTATTCCATTTTTATGGCCTTCCGCAAAAGACCAAGCTTTTGTGACAGGCAGCAGAGATCATTGCTTCAGTGGGGTTGGGGGTGGGTGGGTGTAAAGGTTACAGGAAGAAGGGGCTTGATAGAGCCATTCTTTATTCCTGAGTATGAGCCAAAGAAAACTACCACTGAGATAGGATGCTGCTGGGGCAGAGGCCTGGCTGTCCTGCAACGTGCTCTATACACCAGGCTGAACTCAAACTTGCCATCTATCAGTCTTCAAATATTGGAACCAGAACTGTCGGACTGTTGGAGCACATTGTTCTTCTATATGAATCTATAAGCATAAGATTCATAATGGAAGACATGAGGATGTACCTCACTTGGTTAAGTAGAATACTGTCTGGCATGCTTGAAGCCTTGGGTGTGACCATAAGCGCCATGTATGCCATGGACTTAGTGACACATAGCTGTTATCCTAGGACTCAGAATGTAGAAGTAGGAGAATCAGAAATGCAGAGTTATACTCAGTTTTGATATATACTGAATGCCTAACATTTCATCTGTGACTTGTTTTGCACCAAATCAGTTACTTTTCTGAAGCTCTCAGTTCTGAAGGAAAGAGAAGAAAATTAATTACCATACTAAACTTAAAGACGTCACTTGAAAACACTGAGTTAATTGTTATGTCAAGTCTCCTAATATTAGAGTTATATTCAGTTTATACCAGTTTTGGCTAGAAAGCCTGTCTCAATAAAGTCAGACAGAACTGTGAAAAAAATCTTTGCTGAAATTAAAACATAAAAAGAAAAGAAAAAAGAAAAGGGAAAACCTGTAAGGTCTCAAATCACTGCTTGTTCTTTCCTGTGGAGTCCACTTTTTCTGCAGTGGTCCTCTGTTTAAGGGATGGGTAATCAGAGGCAGTTTGGTCTGAACAGTTTACACAAGCCTAGGAAAGTTCATGTACACAAGTCTACAGGAAACACACACAATAAAGTCTTTGAGAATTAGAAGACAAACATTAGGTTTTGAATGTCTCCTCCTGACATTTGCTCAGTTTCAGAGGAGTATGTCTCAGGAGGAAACCAGTTCTCCAATTGTGCCAGCTTTCAATTATTTTCAAGAAACCAATTACATGATCTATTTCTTTAAAAGATAAAAGTTTTGACCTGACCTCCTTGGCTGAATCAGAAGAGCAGAATTTCCTGCCAAGGTGTAGGCATTTTTCATTTTGGAAATGAAATGAAATGCAGTATTACACCTGACCTCTTTCCCCATCACAAACCAGGCCATCTGCCCTGAGTTTTAATTTATTTTCTTATTTCTCCTAAGGAACATTGCTACTTTAAACTCTAAGCCTGTGTCCTAAGGCAAAACTGACACGTTGGGGAGCTAGCTTAGAAGGTGGTTAATTAATTCCATAACAAATATGTTTGACCTCCTATTAGCAAGGCTTTCTGCAAGGAATAGATATCATGTGGAAATTATGGACTCAGGTCAATAAATACAGCAGCTGAGTGAGAATCATTGTGGCTGCATTTGTTCTAATGTAGAATGTCTAACATTTCATCTGTGACTTGTTTTGCACCAAATAAGTTACTTTCCTGAAGCTCTCTGTACTTAAGGAAAGAGAAGAAAATTAATTACCATACTAAGATTAAAGAGGTCACTTGAAAATAATGAGTTAATTGTTATGTCAAGTCTCCTAATATTATTTTCCTCCATGTTCATCATGAAAATCAGTTTAACTATCTTGTGTCTATCTTCCTCTGAATCCTGTCATGCCCAGTCTCTAAAGGTGATAAACACACTGGCTAACACTTGCTGCCTGTCACCTGCAGCCCTGAGTTGGATCATATAACAGCCACATTGTTTTATTTGTCCCTCCAGTCTTCTTGTTATTGAATATCACAACTTTTTAGGGCTAAAGCAATTTGGAGCACAATTAGAAACTCAATTTATATAGCACAATTGTTTGTCTGACCGGTTCTGTCCTTGCTCCATTTTAATGAGGAGAAAAGTTACTAGCCATAAAAAATAGGACTCTACATCTAAGACTTGACTTTCCAGTGTCACTGCTTGGAGGAAGAGATGTGAGCAAGCAAATAGTTCTTTGGCTACTGAGAGAGTTATATGTTTCTCATAAAAAAAATAAAATAAAAAAAAAAAAAAAAAAAAAAAAAAAAGCCTAACAAAATTCTAGTCAGAACACCTAGCTTTCTCCTAGTTACATCTTGTTCATTCTGAACCTTGGAGGAAGAGATGTCGCAGGTTCTGAACATAAGTCATTGAAAGCATTTGCCTCATTCTCTCTTCAGCATTTAGCAATGCTGGCACGGCTCCAGCAAACTCCAACACAATCCCTTCATGGCTCCCACCTTCTCCTGCCTTCACCTATAGCTTGAATCACAGATTTCATGGGGTCCTAATGCCTTTCCAAGGCAGTGCCTTGCTTCAATTTGCTCATGGTATTTTTAAAGACATTTTGTGACCCAGACCTTTCTCAGTAAATCACTGAATAACTACTTTGCAGAGATGTTTTTATTCCATTAATGATAAGGAGTCTTTGTTATTGAGCCACTATCTAAGAATTCTAAAGTTCAACCTCTGCATTCTCTATCAAATATTTCTGTGTCATAAAAATCCAAAGTTCCTTGTGTGCTTTAGTTTATACTAAATAAATACTTGGGGTGTTCTAGCTATGTGCCCAATATGTATTGAGTGAATGCATCAGACACAGGAACTCTTCTAGAAAGGGCAGGCCCTTGCGAGGAAGGCTCCGGTGGTCATTGGGTTCCTGCTTATTAAAGATTAAGTAAACAATGAAGTGAAAGGGAAGTTCTGGAAATTAGGGAAGAAAACAGGGGATATGATCCCCAAAAGGCTCCAAAATAAGTAGCAATCACATTACAGAAAATTTACAATGTTGTGGTGATTTAAATATGCTTGGCCCAGGAAGTGACATTATTTGGAGGTGTGGCCTTGTTGGAGGAAGTGTATCACTGTGGGCATGATGGACCCTCATCCTAGCTGCCTGGAGGCCAGTTTTCTTCTAGTGGCCTTCAGATGAAGATGTAGAACTCTCAGCTCCTCCTGCACTATGCCAGCTTGGCAGCCCATGTTCTCACCTTGATGATAATGGACTGAACTTTTGAACCTGTAAGATAGCCCCAATTAAATGTTGTCATTATTAGAGTTGCCTTGGTCATGGTGTCTCTTCACAGCAGTAAAAACCCTAACTAAGACACCCTGTGTTGCTTAGATTTTGTCACTTGACACAAACTGAGGTCACCTGAAAAGAGAGAACCTCAGTTGAGAAATTGCTTCCATCTTATTGGCCTCTTGATATGTCTCTAGGATATTTTCTCAACTAATGATGAACCTGAGTGTACCAATCCCTCTCTAAGCAGTACCAACCCTGGGCAGGTAGTCCTGGTTTATATAAGAAATCAAGTTAGGTAAACCAATAAACAGTGTTCATTTCTGCCTCTGCCTCTGCCTCTGCCCCTGCTTGAGCCTATGCCATGATGAATTCTTTCAGCTATGAACTGTGATCGGGACATGTAAGTCACATAAACCCGCTGGGCCAGAGATGCTTTGAGTCATGGTATTTTACCACAGCAACAGAACCTGAATTAATGCACACCCGAAAGTCAGAGATGAACACTAGTAGCTTGTGAGCAGCTGTCAATACAGATCAGCAGGAGGGTCAGTGGTGAGGTGAGCGTATGAATGAGGGACTCAGTCTGAGCATTTGCACATCACCAATGACCAGATGCAGCTACAGAGGGAGACAAGTCAATAATTTTTAATTCTAACCCTCTTCTCCTTCTGTGGTATTATACTGATTACCTCACACTCCCTTCCAAATACAAACACTGTTGTAGTTTCAGTTTTGTTCGTATGTAAACTCCATGACTAAAAGCAATTAAGAGAAGGAAAGAGATCTTCTAGCTTACACTTCCATGGTCACAGTTCATGACTAAGGGAAGTTGAGGCAGAAATTTAAGTAGGAACTGAAGGAGAAATCATGGAGCAGTGGTGCTTACTTGCTTGCTCACTGGCTTGTGAGATACCATATACAGGTCAGAACCACCTACTTATAGATGCTGCTGCCCACAGTGGCCCTTCCCACGTCAATTAGCTATCAAGAGAATGACTTGCCCATAGGCAGGCTGATCTAATCCAGACAATTCTTTAGTTGAGGTATTTTCTTCCTAGTTGACTAAGTTTTGCCAAGTTGATAATAAAAACTAACCAACTAATCAAAAGAGAAAGGGGGGGGGAGGAGGAGAAACTGCAAAGTTTTATCTCTGTTGAAGAAAACTGTATATGATACGTAGATCCTTGTTAGACAAAGAGTAATAACTATATACTAAGTAACCCAACAAGATGGGAAAATGAGAAGCTGAGAGAGACTATTTAAATCTGAGAGGCTAAACCTAAATTACTTATTGATCTTTGACCAAATTATAAAGTTCCCTATTATTTATTGGGAAAGTTACACAAAAGCTAGCATTGTTAGCTCAATTTAAAACAGGAAGACCTGAATCCACTGCTTGATAAGACTTGAGGAGAAAAAAAAAAACTACAAATTTTTTGATTCTCAAAATTAGTATAAAACAAAAAGAATGCTAAACCGACTTTAAACAAAATGAAATGGGAAGGGTAAAAAAATGATGGTTCCATTAGAGTTGGGTTAGACCAGGAAAGGACATCAAAGATGCTGTGGTCTGGCATCTAGTGGCTAAGTTACAGACAAGTGTTATCTTTGGGAACTGCTCAAGGAACCAGCAAACTAATTGGTTTAGCAAAATTTTGTACTTGAGACTATAGTGAAAATACATAGTATTATACTTTTTATTTTGTCTTTTTTTTTTTTTTTTTTTTTCAGAGCTGAGGACTGAACCCAGGGCCTTGTGCTTGCTAGGCAAGTGCTCTACCACTGAGCTAAATCCCCAACCCCAGTATTATACTTTTTAAAGTGTTTAATGGAGAAACAAAAATAAATAAATAAATAAATAAATAAATAAATAAATATCTCTTTGCATGTACTTACAAATACACACAAGCCAGCCACATAAGTTCACAAACTGTACTCACTAAATATGCAGGCAGTGGGTACAGTAAGGAGGCAGTTGAAGGTGTATTAAAATTTATTTCTAAGCATAATCTAGTCACTCCCTCAGCTGTATTTTGCTCAGTTTAGATAACAGTTTCCTTAATTCAGTAAATCTATTTTACTCTTACTCTTAATGGGAATTAGTAGAAGTTTCTCATTGAGAAGTAATCTCCCTCCAACTTCCACCTTTCTCATTCTGTCTTCTGTTGCATGTAATTTTGAAAACACACTTGCTCCTTTGCCCTGGGCTGGGCTCTCAGCTTAGCTCTGCCAACTGCCTCCCTGGTCTCACTCAGCTCTGCCAACAGCCAGCTGGCCATTTTTGCCCCCAGGAGCTGTGATTGCTCTCCCAGCCCCTCACAGCCAGCTTTGCCAAGCCTCTAACAACTGCCTCAGCTACCCCACTTCTCTTCCTGCTCACCTTAGCACCACAGATGGAAAACACCAGACATTTCTATTATCTTAAAACTAGCCCGATAACTCAATGGCTGGGCAAAGAATTTCCTACCCTAAACTTATCAACTATTTCCCTCCATAGTCCTTTGTGGGACCGTGAAAGGATATCTTGGTTTTTGGTGGAGCACTGGCTACAAATGGCCAGAGACCCTGCAAGGGATGGCATACATTTCGTCACACTCCCAGACTCCAGGCTCCTGACACACAGCCAAAGACCTCAATTAATTCGAGCCTTTCAGTCTCATAGGGCAATGCCCCTACAGCCCCTCTCAAAGAGAGGTTTTTGTCACCTAGCACAGGTAGAGGGTGTGACTATAGGCCTCAGGGCCTCAAGAGATCTCCATATTAATGAGATACCTAAAGGCCAGAGGGCATAGCCAATAAAACGTTCTTCCCTGAGACCTTCTTCCCTGAGAAATTGGGGGGGAGGGAGGTCGGGGGGGGGGGTCAGCTCATCCACTTTCTGACAATAAACCTTTTAAAACCAAGGATTTCCTCTTCCTCATGTCTTTGGGGGCCCCCTGTGGGGAACGGTGGAGAAGGCCTTTAACTAATGAGCCTAATTGCTGCTGCCTAATCTCCCACCCAGAAAAATTCTCCAGGTTTTGCTGCAAAAAGCCGCCAACTCAAGCAAGCTAACCAACCCAGCCAAAAGAACCACAACACAGGGGTCCCAAGACCTCCTTGATCCAAAAGCTTAGGGGCCTGCAGCTTCCTCCTTGATCCAAAGCCTGGTCCAAAAACCTCTTCTCCTGTGTCCCTTCTCTTCCTCCTGGGACCTGGAAGTCCCACTTTTTCCCCTTTGTCCAGCAATTGGCTTCTGCCTCCTCTATTGACACAATCAAGAACCAATTAGGGAATCAACACCTCTTCCTATAGTCTTCGTCTCCTACCTATGATTTTCCCCGCCTCTCATCCTTTCTCTTCTCTCTCCAATAGCCCTCATTCTATCTTCTATTGTTCCAATTTCTGAACACAATATGCAAACTGTTCAAGTGAAGACATGTTGCTTTTATTCTCTGACTAAACAACTGCTGAGATACATACAAGGCCACTGTTGTCTAATGTGGAGGAGCATGGTTCCTCCCCCCAAGGATGTGAAGCAGGCAGGAGCCATAGCAGAATGGATAGTACATGGTTCTATCAGAACAAGCCACTGGAGGACCCCAAAATGAGAGAAGTTTTCACAGCCCAAGAGTAAGGATGAGCCATTTCTCCATCGACACATACAAACATGGATATTCCCCATTCTTTAAAATATTCTAAATTTAGGAAGAAAATGTCAAATTTTAATAGGTACTCTGATAACTTGACACATCTTCTACTGGATGTTAAAGTTTTTGAAATTTAGGATTGCTCATTGTGAAGTTAAGGAGAGTAAGAGTCATCCATGTGATTGGGAGAACAGTGCAGTGTGTTGTGAATAAAAAGGAGACTCGTGTGTCACTTTCATTTGTGGCTTTGGCACGTTTTAAGCAAGAGTTTCTTTTCTCAAGTCATAGGACGGAATCTCCAAAGAAACATGTTTATAAAAGCAGCACGGCACTTCCTTTCAGCATTCAGTAAAGAGTTAACTTTCAGCAGAGCAGGTGTTCACACAGGAAAGGGTGGAAGGATTTCAGTTCCCCCAAAGCAGAGTCTGAGATAAGGCTCTCAGTGATGGCAGTCTATCTCAGAAAAAGGAAGAGATAGGGAAGGGAGGGGAGAGTAGGAAAGAGAAGAGGGGAAGGAAAAGGTGGGAAGGGCAGGAGAGAGGAGGGGAGAAGAGGAAGTCTGGAATGGAGTTGAAAGTCCACCAGGTAGAAACACTCCTCAGCCTGACTGCTGAGGGCTCCCTGGGGTATACAGTCTCCCAGCTTCCCAACCCTGTGCCTGCATGAGGATCAGGGGAGTGCCTGTGATGCCCAAGTAGAGGAGTAGAAGACTGAAAGAACCTTCGGTTGGCAAACTGAAAGGAAAATGACTGAGTAAAGGAGCTCCCAGAACTGTGCTCAAACAGAAAAGCTGGAGTTGAGTGAGAGCACACGACCCAAGGCTTCCTCTACTAATTTACACTAGGACTGCCTTTCCTGATGCTAAATAGAAACAGGATTCAAATCTTCAAGTAAGGAAAAAATATCAATAAAAATACTTCTGTTTAATATTAATCTTGTAAGATTTGCATTAGGGATATGGTGTAGCCCCCAATATGTCTGCTTATTAGCTTTTTTTTTCAACCTGAGAGACACGGTACAGCAAATTCCAAATCAAATACTTGCATACAAATGGATTTCTTTCCTTGTTGCCTTAGCCTCGAAGTCCTGCAGCCTTATGTTGTTTGGAGAGGAATTGACACTAGAATGGAGAAAATAGGCAAGAAGCTGCAGGGAGAAGCAAACAGATGGATCATGTAGGTTTCACCAAAGGAGCTAACAGGAGTTATTTTTATCTCTGAATTGTGCTCTTATTTGTATTTGACTATGTATTCTACCCATCACCACTGCAGGATAATGCCGCTTTCTCTGCATAATACTGACAAGCTTTTATTCTATGCCTGCAAGGATTTATCATTAAATGCCTAAATGAGGGTGGAAGCCTTTGCTCCAGGGACCAAGTTCACAGAATTTAACATAGCATTTGTAAGTGCTTATGTGATTAAAGTATTTCACAATCGAGTTTGCTTCATAAGGCTATTTGAGAATGTAATATATTATTCTTCCAACTTTTGGAAAGTTTAAATTTGTTTACATTAAATTTTATCAAGTTTAGCACTATGTATGTCGTAGGGTTTCTACTGTGGAATAAGATGCCATAACCATAAGCAATTCAGAGAGGGAGAGGGTTAATATCATCTTATAGCTTGTAGTCCATCATCCAGAGAAGTGACATCAGGAACTTAGGGCAAGAGCTGACGTAGAGGCAGTGTAGGAGCGCTGCTTACTGGATTGCTCCTCATGGCTTGATCAGCCTGTTTTCTTATAGGAACCAGGACCACTGCCAAGGGACGGCACTGCCCACAGTGAGCTGGGACCACTCGCTTCAACTTCCAGTTAAGAAAATGCAGCACAGACTTAAACACAGACAAATTTTGCGAAGGCATCCTCTCAATTGAGAGTCCCTATCCGCAAATGACACTAGCTTGAGTCAAGTTCACATAAAACTAGCCAGCACAACAAATAACAACACAGGAAATCATGCAATTCATGTAAAGGGGTTAAAAGTCTAATAAATGAGATTAAAAACAGATCAAGAAGCACCTTTAACTAAATTTTGCTTTCATAGACTGTATTTTCCCCTTAAAAATTATATAAATGTATACATACAATATGAAAATAGTTGCATATATTATGTATGGCAAACTTTCTAGAAGATAAGTAAGTAATCTTAAAACTTTTCTTAATAAATATGACAGTGTAGCGCTTTCTAATAAAGCCCTTGTGTTTTATTATGGGACATAAATTATAAATATTCAAAGTTTTGCATTCTTGAATATTTAAATATTGCTAATCTTTCAATTATAATTACTATTATAAGGAGTGTTTTTGAACATATATCCAAGATCACCTTTGGGAGATTTTTATTATGATTATTTCCTAGAAGTAGGAGAGATAAAACACAGGCTATATATCATTAAGGCATAGTTGGTAGATATTTGAGGTTTAATTACATGGAGATAAATTGTATAAAACAACTAACATACTGGACATGAGGAAAAAACAGACCATGGCCCCTGAGAGAGAAACACTTTGTTAAGCCCTTATTGCCTTCAGGGAATATAGGCCACATACCCCATGTGGAGCCTGCAGGTAACTGGAGCCATGAAACTAGAACTAAGTCTCAAGAAGACCAATGTGCTCTATATTCATAAGACAGTGGCAAACCGGACAGCTCCAGAAAGCTCTAAGTCTCCCACAGAGGTGGACAATTAAGCTCTGTCCTTGTGTGCATTTGAGGAAGCTACCTGAGGCTGGGAAAGATTTCAGAAGGATGAGAGGATCAAGAGAAAGTACTCACACAGTGAGGAAGCAGTCGCTGCTCCCAAGAGCCTACCAGAAGCTCCTGAGATGCACATATACTGGACACGCATACAGAAGGGCTGCACTTCAAAGAGTTACCCAAAACAGATCTTGCTCATTGTAAATGTAACATATTTTAAGAGCCACACTGTAAAGAATAATATGTCTCAAAGTGAATTAACTTAATCCTAAACAAAACTGAAGACCCCTTTCTGATCCTAGTAGGTGGTACGAACGATAGCTCCAAATACTCATAAGATTGACACAGAAGGATTGCATGAGCCTGAGAGTTACAAGCCATATTGTGCAACATAGCAAACTTTTATTTACAAAGGAAAAAAAATAAGGATTATTTACAGAAGTTTAAAAATATCCACAAACTAAATAAGTAAAAGTCATAATATCTGATGTCTAGGAACAAATTGCCAAGCATAAAATAAAAGAGAAAAATATAACTCATAGAGAGAAAATCAGATGGTCAACTAATAGAAACTTAGTCAGAACTAAAACAGTTGTTAAAACCAATAATTAGATAAGGAGATGTAGATGATGATGATGATGATGATGATGATGATGATGATTATGATTATTATTATTGTTATTGTTATTTTCCATATAGAGCGAATTGAGCACATGAGCATCTCTGAGAGAATGTGCCTTATGAAGTCTGTGTGCTAGACGTATCTCCTGCCACCTGACTCCAGAGATTCAAACATGTAGCATGGACATGAAAGATCTATACATGGACAAATTGTATATAGACAGCAAGAGAGCATAGGTAGGAACACGGATGATACAGATGTAATTTTGTTAGGTTGCTTTAAAGATTTAACCAAAACTCTAGAAATAGAAAATACAGTGTTGAAGTGAAAAAATACACTGAATAGCAATAAGAGCAGATTGTATTATATTGTGGGGAAATTTTTATCTTCAATTAAGAACAAAAACTATCCAAAACAAAATGTCTTATAGAGGGAACTAGAAAAACTATGAATCTTGAGATAATAGAATCCAGAAAGGAAAACAGAAGCAGAATATGGAGCAGTAAAGATATGTTAGATAGTTGAAAGGTTTTGAAATTTGATGGAAAAACCTTAACTAGTAAAACTGCCTTCGGATGTTTAGTAGAATGTCTTTGCAATGACCAACACAGTTTCGAATTTGACTAACTGCGCTGTGCTTGGTTATTTGATCTCTGGGCAGAGCTATGTCCTCAAGGAGCTTGGATTTTCTTAGTAGACAATGACTCGGACTCATGAACAAGGACAGTGTCTAAATACATCAAGTTGAGTTGATTTTATTTTTGAACTGTTGTGGCCATGTGATTGTATATTAAAACAACACACAATATAGAAGGGTGAGCCATGCAAATCAATGCCCTTTCTCTTCTCTTGTTCTTGTGAATCTCACTAGTAAACACTTTCATATTTGGAGAGAAAAAAAATCCTACAGTCATGTGATCTATTTTACATTGTTTTGCATTGTTTTAAAAATAAATCTCTGCAAAACATCTTTGTAAGAAGTGCAGCTGGATCAAGATGGTTGGAAAATACTGATGAGTTTCGCAAATCATTCCTAGCAGAAGGCGTCAGAGACAGCCTGACTCTCCTGGAAAGCCACAAATGTGGCTCAGAGAGATAGTTACTGAGGATTCCAGACTGTAACTGTCTCAGTCTACAACATCTATTTCCAAATTTCTCCTTAGGATGGATTCAGCAACAGAACCAACAGGAAGTTGGAAATGGACTACTTGATGACAGACTACTTTGTAAATTAGTGACTCTACTATTGTTTGAGGAGTTGGCCAAGAGACTTTGATGAGAAAATGAAGTGAAGGCTAAGGAGAGGAAAAGTCTATTTGGGAGTGTCATTGGCAGAGCTATTCTTTCAAATCTGGCTGTGTTTAAAAAGGAAAAATCAAACTTCTAAGAATGAAACATCTAAGACAGAAACAAACAGAGAAACAGTAGTATCTTAATGTATGTAGCACTCAGATTAAACATGGCCATTTAGCACTTCTCAAACTGCATGAGTAAAGTTGAATGTTAAGATGCAGCTTTTTATAGATTAAGCTGGAGTCTGAGTATCTCCATTTCTCATAAACTCCCAGATGAAGTTCACAATGAGTCACTCTCAGGGTTTGTAGTTCGAGATCGACTTCTACCTTGGTTCACTGGCTACCTCAAAACTAATTTCAAATACCACATCACTTCAGCTACAGATATTTCAGCACATATCTCTAAAATGTGAACTCATTTTAACGATGTCACCATAATAACATTTTTTTAAAAATTAATATTTGCTTGGTAACATTAATTGTTCTGTCATTATTCAAACACCACTGATTGCTTTATAATTGTTTAATTGATTTTCTTTCTTTCTTTTATTTTGAGTTAAGATTAAAATAAGTTCCAAACATTGCAGTTGGTCAATGGGGAGACTGAATGTTCCAGCAAGCACGTGCTTCATTTCATCTGGAGGCTTGCTCATAAGTACCTTCTTCCTCAGCCAGCTCTACACTGTTTCACAACTCATTTTTAAGAAATTGAATAATTTGTCCTATAGAGTCTCCAATAGTCTAATTTTTCTTGATGACAGAATCTTCATTAAGTTTTCCTGATGGCATGGTCTTCATTAAGCTTTCTTGATGACATGGTTTCTATTATGTTTTTCTGATGACAAGTTTCCATTAAATTTTTCTTATGACATGTCTTTCAAGAGTAAGTGACTCCTCTATCCTACAAATCACATCTTCTCATTTTAATATGCCCACGCCTGAGTGCACACACAGACATTCAAGCACATATCCTCCATCTCTGCTTCCTGTAATAGAGCTTCTAGGAACTTGGCTCTTCCTGGGCACAGCTGTTATATGTCTGTTTGTTCTGATATTTCTCTTTTCTTCTTGTCCCAGCAGAGTTCCTCCATCCCTTGGAATGTACTGGGTGATAGGACTGATTTCTGTTCTGAGGTGGTGACACTTGCTACCCATCAGTTACTATGAGGATGGAGAATAGTCACCAAAGATAAGTTATGGTTAGAAGCTCTGAGGAAAATCCCAACCTCCCATCCCCAATGAGAAGAGAAGGTCTGGAGTTGGCATTAATAGTGAAACGTGCCTGTTATCCACAGAGGATATAAGGCTAATTCTTTGTCTAGTTCTAGCTCTGTCATGGATTTTTCTTTTGTTTTGAAGATGGATAAGAACATAAAATATATTCAATGCTAAATGTATAAAACTTAATGAAAAGCTTCACAGCTTATGTTTCCCATGCTAATTCTAACTATATATAAATTTCTTATGTTATATCGATTTTAGGTCTGTTTAATTTGAGTGTGTGATGTTTTTATTTATTTGCAAGGTTTTCACACACATTTTATATAAAAATAATTGATTGTGTCTATTTAATGAGGTTTCCATGAAAATTTTCAGAAAATAGGTTTCATCTATAGGAGCGCAATATTCTCCAGTTCCCCAGGATGGAAACTCACGTGTTCAGGACCTTCTTCATCTATTCAGCTGTAATGAACTGGTGAACATAAACATCTCTTTGGCTTTTGTGACGCATCAAGGCATATTATCGCCTGTGAGAAGCAGGCCTTAGGAACCCTTGACTTAGACCAGAGAGAGATTCATTTCGCCTAGGGCTCTGATTAGTTAGGGTTTTTATTACAGTGAAGAGATATTGTGAGCAAGGCAACTCTTATAAAAGAAAACATTTAATTAGGGTTGGCTTACAGTTTCAGAAATTCAGTTCATTATTATCATGGCAGGAAGTGTGGCTGCTTGCTGGCAGACATGATGCTAAAAGAGCCAAGAGTTCTACATCTTGATCCAAAACCAGCCGTAAGGAGGCTCTCCTGCAATGGGAAGGAGCTTGAGCACCAGGGGACCTCACAGCCCAACTACACAATGACACACTTCCTTCAAGAAGGCCACACTTATTGCAAGGCCACACCTCCTAATAGTGCCACTTCTCATGGGCAAAGCATATTCAAACTACCACATTCCACTCTCTGGCCCCCATAGGCTTTGTCAAACACAATTGTTTTGGGAGGTCCTACCTAGCCATAGCAAAAGTCAAAATGCATTTAGTCCAACTTCAAAAGCCCCCACACCCTATTACAGTCTCCACAATGTTTAAAAGTCCAAAGTTCAAAGTCTCTTCTGAGATTCATCTCTTAACTATAATCCCGTGTAAAATAAAAATCAAAAAGCATACAATATACTTCCAACATATAGCACAAAATGTCATAGTGAGGAAATACTGGGCCAAAACAAGAGCAAAAACAACTTGGGAAGCTCCAAAATCTGTATCTCCACCTCTGTTGTCCAACTCCTTTCAGCTTTATAAGCTGCAACCCAATTCTTTCTCCTGGGTTGGTTCTACTTCCTGTTAGCAGCTTTCCCTCTCAGGTATCTCACAGTTCTGGCATCTCTATTATCTTGGGGTCTCCAAAGCAAGTTCAACTTCACAGCTTCTACCAGTGTGGAAGAGTCTTTTTGGGATCCACACATGATCTTCTGGCTTCTTCCAAAGGGATTGAGTCACTTCTCCAGCTCTACTCTCTGTAGCATTTTAGGCTCTGGCTTAACTCCATTTCACTGTTGCTGCTGATGCTGCTGGTGGTGGTGGTCATCCATGGTACTGGCATCTCTAACATGCTGGAGTTTCTCACTGCAACTAGGCTTCACTAATACTCTCTCATAGGCTCTCTTCATGGAGCCAAACCTCAACTTCTTTGAATGAACCCTTCAGTCCTGGGCCTTCAACTACCATTGAAGTTGCACCTCCATCAATGGTCTTTCCAGGCCTCTCATAGTGCCAAGTCATAGCTGCTCTTCATGACCCTTTCATGCCTTCAAAAAAAAAAAAAAAAAGTCCACTTGGATGACTCTTACACATCACCAAGTCTAGTTGCTAGCAAGATGTCTATCTCTGAAACACAGCTTCTTTGTGCTCTCAGTAAAACACTTCCCAGACAATTTCACCTCAGTGATGCTGGTCTCTTCTCAATAACCACTTGTTTCTTAGCTTCAGCTAACCAGCATCAATTGTCCCAGTAACCCCTTCCAGTCTTGACTCTAAAAGCCAGAGCCATATAGCCAAAGCTGCTGAGTTCTGCTAGAACATGGTTCCCTGGTTCTATTACATCTTTACCAGCTTCTGTTTTTGATGATTTCCTTCACACTGTAAACTTGGCAGTTCTGAAAACTGCTCTGTAGACTGCCCTTAAACTCAGAGATCTGCATGCCTCTGTCTCCTGAGATTAAAGTATATACTACCAAATCAAGACCTAAGGTTTTCTTTAATTCCTTTTCACAAGATCTTTATAAGCATGGCCACTATGTCTCAAGATCTGGATCACAGGTGCATCATCCATCTCTCAATTGTAGTTCATTCAGGTTAGGGTGGCACATACTTGTAAGATTTGTTGAAGGAGGCAGGAAGTGTGGAAGCCTGCCGGCAGACATAGTGCTGAAGGAGCCAAGAGTTCTACATCTTGATCCAAAAAGAGCCAGGAGAAGACTCTTCCATACTGGGTAGAACACGAACACTAGGAGAACTCACAGCCCACTTATGCAATGATACACTTCCTCTAACAAGGCCACATCTGTTCCAATAAGATCACATCTCCAATAGTGCCACTTCCTGTGGGTCAAGCATATTCAAACCACCACAGGCTCCAGTACATTATAACTACTAGAGTTATAATAACTAATAACTATTAGAGTTAGAAGTAGGGTTGTAATGCCTATTCTAACTTCATGCAGCTAGTGTAACAATTCAATCAAAAAACCCCTAGCTGGTGATTGGACACTTGGGAGAATTGGTTTGTGTAACATGTTCCCTTGCCTCAGGTCTAGAAATTAAATTTGGAATGGGTACTTGTGGGATACAGAAGGCAAGCTCATTTCATGTTATTTTATAGCAAATCAAATGTCTGATTTCTCTCCACTTTGTCCTGTTACTTGATACTGCTCAGTGCCTCAATTCTTTAATCAATCAAGACAGTAAAGATAATATCCAAGATATTTTATTTAATTGGGATACATTCATATAAGAACATTTTCTTATTAATCCTTTATTTGCCCTGTATGTTTTTAAAGGAGAGAAAAAATGTTGACCCCTTTACTAATTTTCAAAGCAGAAATTTATCACAAATATTTGGAAATGAGCTGTGCTGTGTCAGTCCTGTAGCTTGATTTTTTTATTTTATTTTATTTTATTTTTTTTGGCTGATAATTGAATGTTTGTCCACCATGGTCTTGAGCTGTCCCCTTTGTGGCTTGTTATAAACAGTCTTTCCCTCTCTCATAAATATTTTAATGACAGTGGCTTTGTTTCTGAGCACCCAAAAAGCAGCTCCTATGAACCTGTGTAGCCTGGCTCTAGAGACACCCCTCCTGAGATTGGCTGGTGTCACCATCCAAACTCCCAAGTGGCTCAGGTTTGAAACTAGGCTTCTTTTTTCCATTTCCCACTCGAGGCCTGGAATCAACCACTTCTCCAAGAAACTATCTTCTTACAGTGGGATATGAACTACCATGGATATGATGTGTATCACCACATGGCAAGATCTTGCTTCCAGACTTCTGCAGTGACCACATCTGGAAAGCTATTTCTTTTCAAATATAACCTACCTTTCTCACCTAGATTCAGGATTTAAATGGTCTTATTTAGTTTCTCTTTCATCTGTTTCTTGCCCTCCACCCCTATTACCCAACTACACAAAATGTAGAATCATGGTTTCCAATGAGTCAGCATAATTACTCATGAGATTTATTCCACAGGAATGCATTACCATCTTATAATATGAATATGAAGTTGCCTCTAACAATGTGCTTACTGAAAATGCCCTAAGTTTTCTTGTTATTTTCTGTCCAGTTCTTTTTGTCTTTAACATATGTCACCATGAATACGTAATCAATTTACTGTGCTGTAAAGTTTCTTGAAACAATCCCTTCCTTGTCTCTGTGGCACCAACTTGCTAACTGACTTCTGTTCCTTCTCTGCCAGTGTTGCATCTGCTTTTTAGTCACTTTTAAAATACTTACTTGTATGTCATTACTATGTAAAAATTTCACCGTCAGTTTTACAAAGCAAATTTATTCAAAGAATTATGTTCCTTTTCTTTTTCTACTGCCTACTCTCTGCCTTCAGTAATAGCTCTAATGAAACAGAGGTCTTCCTCTTCTTTTCTTCTTCTTCTTCTTCTTCTTCTTCTTCTTCTTCTTCTTCTTCTTCTTCTTCTTCTTCTTCTTCTTCTTCTTCTTCTTCTTTTTTCTTCTTCTTCTTCTTCTTCTTCTTCTCTTCTTCTTCTTCTTCTTCTTCTTCTTCTTCTTCTTCTTCTTCTTCTTCTTCTTCTCTCTCCTTCTCCTTCTCCTTCTCCTTCTCCTTCTCCTTCTCCTTCTCCTTCTCCTTCTCCTTCTCCTTCTCCTTCTCCTTCTCCTTCTCCTTCTCCTTCTCCTTCTCCTTCTCCTTCTCCTTCTTCTCCTCCTCCTCCTCCTCCTCTTCTTCTTCTTCCTCCTCCTCCTCTTCCTCCTGTTCCTCCTCCTCTTCCTTCTTCCATTTTTGTTTTGATTTGTTTTGGAAAGAGAAAAGGTCTCACAGGATGTCCCTGGACTTAATTGCAGTTGAGAATAATCTTGAGTTTGGATCTCTCTGCCTCCACCAAAGAGCTGGGATTCGAGGCTGCACTGTTGCACCCAGTTTTATTCTTCCTTTAAAGTAAACTGGTAGGTGTGTACAATTTTATATTGCACACATTCTCATGTGACTTATACTTTGTGCATATTTTTCTAATATATTTTTTTATATTTTTCTTTTATTGACCATGGACTACCTTAAAATATAAAAGACAGAATATTAGAACTCTCAAAGCTTAGGTAATAGGTACTTAATTAAGTCTGACTTTTCTTCTCTCTTTAATTTTAACAAATATTTAGATTGGTAAGAAACTTCATTTTTCATGAGAACTCCACTCTTTTTGTTAGAAGCATTTGATGTTTGGGAGATTTTTTTTTTTTGTTTGTTTTGTTTTTTTTGTTTTTCGAGATAGGGTTTCTCTGTGTAGCCCTGGCTGTCCTGGAACTCACTCTGTAGACCAGGCTGTCCTCGAACTCAGAAATCTGCCTGCCTCTGCCTCCCAAGTGCTGGGATTAAAGGTGTGCACCACCACTGCACGGCGGGAGAATTTTTTTAATTCAATTTTTTTTATTATCTTATGTTCCTGGGTGTTTTTCTACTTGTATATTTGTATACCATGTGCAAGAATAAAGCATGTACTCTCCTGGAGCTGGAGTTAGACGGTTATGAGTCATTATGTGGGTGCTGGAAATTAAACTTGAGACCTTTGGAAGAGCCACCAGTGTTTTTAACCACTAAGCCATCTCTCCAGTCTCTGGGAGAATTTTTAATGTGTTCTAGTACACATATAACATATATAAAAGTATAAGTGCATAATTTTATAGAATTTTAAAATTGAAATGTATCGAATATATTGTTTCATGTTGAAATGAAGAAAATAGCTATTGGGTAAAACAATCAAAATTATAATGTATATTATGGATAAGATTAGAACCCAGGACTAATTTGTTATAGCCTACACTTCTTCATTTGCATTTGGAAACTTTAGGCTGCATGCTAGAAGAAAAGTGTGGTGTATTTCCATTGTACCAGATTCAAGTGTCAGCAATTTGATTGTTTGGGATAGATAAATAAATAAATAAATAAATACTAGATAGATAGATAGATAGATAGATAGATAGATAGATAGATAGGAAACGTTTGTGTGAGATTTATGAGCACCAAGGCACTAATTTGCATGTTTGTTTTGCTGAATTCTCGTCCTCTAGAAGTTGGTGGGCTCATGTCCTAGGCCGGCATTCAATGTTTGCTACAGAGCAGACCAAGGCCTGTGAATGAGGAATAGAAAGAAATGAGGATGTTGCCAGTTTAGCTTGCCTTAGAGATAATTTGCCTGAGAAGAGGAACTATAATCTCCTCTACAACACTTTGGATCTTGCAAATACACCTGAGGGAAGTCCTGAAGTTTGAGGTTCTCAAAGTTCCTGCCTCATAAAGACTCATATCTGAAAAGAAGCTAGAGGCTTCCATAACACAGACAGGATACCTGGAAGGAATTTAGTCTTAAGGACAGTGGAATAGAAGTCTGGAGGTAGATGACATTGCAAACAAACAACAAGTAGAAAAAAAATTGCTTATGGCTTTTTGCTGTGGCCATTTCTCTGAGAATGGAATAGCTCACGCCTTCAGAGAAACCATGAGGAATAATCTCATGAATCAAGGTAGAGTGTGAAAGCAGAGAAAAAATTTAAGTCCCTCACATCTATTGGTCTATAAAGTGTGTACTGCCCTGTGCACATACTCCCTTCTATGTAGAGACACTTCTTGGTAAACACAAGTGTGGATGGACAAGCTGCATGCAGATGCCTGGGAGGTCAACCCATTCTGTTCCCGAGTTAACTATTAAATCTCTTGGGGTTAATAAGAAATGAAGAGAAGGCTTCAGAGTTTTCTTTCTTGTAGTATTTATATCGTTCTAACTCAACTTTCAGCCTTAACTATGAGGGCTCATATTTAAGAGGCCAAAAGACATTAACAGAGACTAACTAGTTCTAACAGGAGGTCTGTTCTACTTCATTGTTGCTTATGTGTTGTGATGGCTATTTGTTCAATATAATGATGCAGGCATCAGATGTGAAGCTGGAACTGATGCTTGCTTTGTATAGTGAGTGTACATATAGGCCACAGGAAATGGAGTTTATCTTGTATAGTGTAGTTTTCCACAGATAAATTATTTTTGATTAGCCTCGTCATCTTCTTAGGATACTATGACCTACACTATATAACAACATAGGAAAATGTGATTAAGTCAAATTAACAGAGCTGGACCTGCCAACAATCCCTTGAAGCATGGCTTAACTAGTTAGGATAAAAAATTCTAGCATTGTTCTTAGTGGATGATTTTAGAGACTAGCCAGGTTTCCCTTTGCGTGCAGCCTTGTGTTAAAATCCTGCATGTGTGTGCTCTGGGAGGCAAGAGCTATTTTTCGTTGGAAAGTTGCTTAAACCCTCACCCAGCTGAGAAGCAGAGCTGGTGGCTTAAAAGCAGTGGAAAAAATAAGATTGGCTGGGAAAAGGCCTGGGGACGTTTTTTAATGTTTTTGGATCATTTGCCTCAATATGCTTTTAGTTATTTGCTCACCAAAATGTGCCTTTTCCCTCCTCAGGGAAGAATTTGCTTGAGTATCTGTTAGACTATACAATTCTACAGAGTTTGGAGGACAAAGAGCACAACTCAGGAACCATATTCACATTGGGGCAAAGAAGAGACTTAAAATTGATCTACAGCCTTTGATAGTGCATATTGTAGAATTGAAGGATACGCTTGAAAGAACTTGTGATGATCACCTGGTAATGCCACACTCATGGTATACCTTGTGAACTAGTCACCATGGCAACAAGCCCGGCATGCTCTGCTATGGAGCACTATACAGGTGAGTTATAGCACCTGCTACCAAGTGAGGGCAGACATCCGCTGGGGACTGTGCTCTTTCACTCTCCATCAGGCTCTCAGACCTCATAGCCTAAGAGTAGGTCTCCAGCCAAAACACAACTGCTAGCAACGTGGCTCTGCATTCGCTTCTACTAATTTTATTTCCTCTCTGTCATGTCTTAGTGACCCTCCAGAATCAGCCCTTAAAAACAATCCAGCTGGCTCCATTATCAGGATGAAGTTGGACCTGGGTGTCTCATTTGGAATCCAGTTTGGAGTTTCATCTCCCCTATGCCAAGTTCCGTGGCCTTGGAGATTTATTTAAGTTTAATAAACCTCAGTATTTTTTAATTTCATCTGTAAAATGGCAGTTATTCTGTATCGTGTCATAAAGAAAAGGTTCAAATTGTAAATTTGTAAATGATGAAACTCAAATAGCCCCTATTTATCTCTTGAGCCCACTGTTTCTGCTCCTTTGAAACCAATTTATCCTTATAGTAAGTATACACAACTGCTGATAACTAACCTATCAAATGAAACTCTAAAGGGATACTTTTAGATAGTTTAACTCTATGTTATTACATGTGATAAGTACATCACAGGATGGATTAAGGAGATGATCAAGGATTGGATGAGATTCCCAAGACCCAGCAGTTCATCTCCTACACTAAAAAATAAACTATGCATCTAACCTATCATTTAAAGCATTTACGTGTCCCTCCCCATCGAGAGGAAGGGAAAATAGTGTGTTGTGTCTTCCATCCTGGCCTCTGAATGTAGAGACTTTGGAAGACACACTAAGCATCTGAATCAGAGACACTGGGCAAGAATCACAAAGCAATCACACTTGTGGCAGAAGCCAAAATGAAAGTTAGTTGTTTCTTCTTCCTTTGCCAAGTCAATGGCAGACTCTGGCCTGCAGATCTCAGAATTTTACAGTGTGCTTCCAGCGAGGAATTGCTTTCATGTTTGTCTCCTGTGCTAAATCCGGATCACTCCTCACAGTGTCTTTCTTGCCTGGAGCCCAGAAAAATGCTTTACTGCTTTGGAAGAGTTCTGAATGTTCTCTTAATGGAAAGCAAGCCTTGAGTTTGCACCTACCTACACCTCTCCCTGCAGTCATAAAGCTTCCCTTCTCCAAATGCTCTATGATGGCATCTATTGATGATCCGTCATGTCCTTGATGGAGTGCTTCAGAATTCTGTTCTGATCTTTTTTTTTTTTTTAATACAGGAGTTGATTGATAAGAGGCCTCCATCATCTGTGTGTGAATCATAAACAGAAGTGACAAAATCTATGTGTCCCCTTCTTGAGGAAGCTGAGATAGATGGCCTTATCTCCCAGACACACCTCTTCTCTCTTTTGCTATATTCTCAAATTAGGAATCATGTGGGATTTTGAATGACTATTGGCTTTCTGGAAGTTGAGAGGAAAACTTGGAGCAGAAAGTCAGAAACATTGGTGCCCATGTATTCTTTCTCAGTGTGCACTGTGGATACAGAGATAAATGAAATAGCTCTCAACATGGTGGCTTTTCTCTTCCAATTAGAGAGGACTAGGAAAAATTAAGAGACATGAATTTGCAGGCAAGTATACACTGGTTGCAGTGGAAAAGCCAAGGGAAGTCGCCAGAAGGCAAAGTAAATAGATACTTTGCTTATTTTCCACAAGAAGAGTTGGGAGAAGTGATAAAGGTGCTGAGTAAGACATTTCTGTCCTGGACAAACAATCACACGCAGAGTGAAGGAGTGGGCATTACACAAGAGCTTCCTCCTGTCATCTCAGAACATGTTCTAAGAGATGGTGATGCTTCAGTTGTATCCCTAGAAATTCTGATTTAATTCAAGATTCTCCAGAAGAACAGAGAAAAAATACTATGAGAAGAAATTTAGTAGACCAGCTTCATGATATAGATTGACTAGTTTGATGATGAGTGTACACTGGAGAAACTGAGAACCTAGTAGTTGCTCTGCCCTTTAGTCTGGATGCCTAAAGAATCCTGATATGATGTTGAAGGCCTTCAGGCCCTAAAATGATCATGGTGTTTTTGTCCATATTGGAAGGATAAGAAGCTGGGTTCTGGTGTTAGCAAAGAATGGTAGCAAGAGGATAGATGCATCCTTCTGCAAAAAGTGAAGGAGGTCAGCAAAGGAGTACAACTTTCTCTTCCACTTCTTTGTATCTGGGTGACCAACAGAAGGTCCACCCAATAGAGGAGAAGGACTTCTATACTCAGTTAACCCTTCCTGGAGAGGCATTCACACAAATGCCTTAGTTGACCCCTGATCCAAGGAAGCTGACAATCAAGATTAACTACCCCAATATCTATAAACTCTTTCCTATCTAGAAGGCAGGGCTTGTGGAGATGAGTAAAGATGAGGAATGTAGAGTAGCTGGCATTTTCTATGTCTTGGTCAGATTAAATGCCAAAGGCAATAAAGTCACCCTTAAGGGTTACAAACCGATGGCAATGGCAAAGAGTGGGAGTGAAGCAGGATCAACCACTTTTTGAAAGGTGTTCAGTGAATGGACAGCCTAGAGTGGTGCTGGGAATATGTGAGGGTATCATGGGAAAGATGTGGTTCTTAAAAACAGAATAAAGCTTTATAAGAAGTCAGTGGCTATGAATGGGATGATCTAGATCCCTAACTATGTTACTCTAGTGAGCATGAGGAATCACAGAATAGCTACAGCCTTACACATCATATTCCCTCTGTCAGGAAGAGAAAGGCCACCGGGCGGTGATGGCGCACGCCTTTAATCCCAGCACTTGGGAGGCAGAGGCAGGTGGATCTCTGAGTTTGAGGCCAGCCTGGTCTACAGAGTGAGTTCCAGGACAGCCAGGGCTACACAGAGAAACCCTGTCTTGAAAAACAAAAAAAAAAAAAAGAAGAAGAAGAAGAAGAAGAAGAAGAAGAAGAAGAAGAAGAAGAAGAAGAAGAAGAAGAAGAAGAAGAAAAAGGCCATTTCTGGATTACCAGATTAACTGTAAGTAGTAAGCATCTTTCAATAAAGAGAATAAGGCAGCCCAATGTGTCTCCTCCCTTCCATCCTTTGAGCAAACCATGGCCTATTTCTTAGCTTTTCTTCCCATCGCTTCCCTAAGAATACAGCAAGTTTTCAAAAGACACACATTTGGGTTCTCTCAGATTGTCCTCTTCTCTTAATGAAACCTCCAGCCACTGGTGTGGAATTGACAGGAAGCTAAGCCCACTGGCTGCCTTACCACAAAAATATTCTCTTGTCCCACAGAAGTCTGGGACTGGGTTAGTTGGTACTTTCAGTCTTACTTCAGGGTTGCCATTCCCTTCAGCTTCTTCAATCCTTCCGCTAACTCTTTCATAGAGGTCCTGACCTCTGTCTAATGCTTGACTGTGAGTATCTGCATCTGTCTCAGTCAGTTACTGGTAGGTAGAACCTCTCAGAGGACAGCCATGCTAGGCTAATTTCTTCGGGTTCAGTTTTTAAAGTATGAGACAGCTTGAGAGTTACATATCAGGGAACTGCTGGTGAGCAGAGAAGGAGCAATGGTTTCTAGATAATTGGCAGGGCTAGCTCTGGCTTATGTAACAGTTACCTCTGGCAATTTGTCCCAACACTCCTCTTGGCAGCCACACTGTGGTGCTTTAATAGCAGGAACTTGGCCAGTTTTCAGCCAATCTGCTTTTTCCTTTGCCTGGCTACAACTACAGTAACTATCTTTCACCTTCTCTCCAGATCGACCTGGTTCTGTAAACATGTCAGCCAGGGCTTACATGAAGCTACATTCTGCCTCAGTGCCTCTAGTGTATAATTTTAGTTCCAGAAGTCATCTTTACCTTTACACAAAGAGATTCTATGATTTGAGCATAAACCCAGGTGGCATTAGAACCTGTGGAAGAGTTAAAATGGTCCCAGATTTTAAAGCATTTTACAACTAGGAAGGAAGGGGTTAGCACCATCACTAAAGAGAAAACCAGCCTTGTCCTTTGGAGTGGTAAACCCACAAACAACTGTTCTATTTATCTTAGTACCATCACCCAGGGGTGCCTGGCTGATGTGTGTCCCTAGAGGAGCACATACAAAAAAATTTATTCGTGTGTCCTCTACCCTTATCTACCCTGCCAGGATATGCACATTAATGCCAGTGTTGACTCTGGATAAAGAGAGCTTCCTTAGTGACCTTCACCAGACCTAGGAGAATTCTTTAAAATAGACTTTCTATTAAATAAACGAGCTAGACATGCTTTTCATAATGACAAACATCATTCTGTCCAGACAGGAAGTGGAAGAATGTTCTTTTGCATTAATATCTCTTATGGAAAGAATCAACAAGTTTCATATAAAGAGAAATTCTGGGTGGGAGAGGTAGACAGGTCCACCCTATTGTCTTTCACCTATCACCTAGTGGGAAGTCCCTTCTAAATTTCTCTTAGCAGTAAATATTTCCTAAAGGACCTGTATTGAAAAGTAATTTCTTGGCACAAAATAGTAGTAGTAGTAATAGTAGTGGTAGTAATGAGAAGACAAAGAAGAAAGAGGAAGAGGAGAAAGATGAAGAAAGAACAGGGAAGAGAAGAAGGATGCTGTCTCAAGGTTTGGATGTGGTTGACCTAGAAAGATTCTCATTTTAGAAACTTGATATTCCATAAGGTGATGTAGAAAGACATAGAACTTCAAGAAGTGAGGAATAGTCAAGAGATATGCACAAGGTCAAGGAAGTCAGCCTTCCAGCATGAAGGGGGAAATAAGCCCAAAGTCATACCCCAACTGAGGACCTATGGCAGTTGCTGGATTCTAAAGCGAAACAGTCAGTTTTATTTTAGACTGTAGTCCCAAATCCATGCCCATATGGGTAATGTGAATTAGATTCAGTTGGATGGGGATTTAGAGGAGTGGATCCAGGAGGAGTTAGTAGGGGTGGTGAAAGAGAATATAATCAAAATAAATTGTACACATACTTGAAATTTCAAAGAATTAATAAGAATTACTATTTTTTTTAAGTGAAATCTATTAGAAAGTAATTAGGTCATTGTGAGTGCTGCCCTTGAAAGGGATTAAAGTGGTTTTCATGGGACCCTGGCCACTGCTCAAAGAGGATTGTCATGTTAAAGAAAGCAAGCTCTTGCCCTTCCAGCTTGCACCTTCTGCCACAGCACATCATCAACATCTCTGACCCTCCGAAGACCCACAGTTAGGAAGCTTCCCAGGAGAGCTGCTGTAGCCAGGGCCACAGGTCTCCCAGGTGACCTGCATCAACCCAGGGACATAGGAGGCAGACTCCAGACAAAGGCACCCAGGCCAGTTAACACCAGAGATAACTAGATTACAAGAGGCAAGCACAAGACCATAAGCAACAGAAGACAATATATTTTGGTTCCATCAGAGCCTAATTCTCCCAACACTGCAAGCCCTGGATAACCTAACACACCTGAAAACTATGATACTGACCTAAAATCCTACCTCACAAAAATAATAGAGTCTCTTAAGGAGGATATAAATAGCTCACTGAAAGAAATACAGGAAAACATGGGTAAACATGTAGAAGCCCTTAAAGAGGTAACAAATAAATCCCTTTAAAAAAATACAGGAAAAAACAAGCAAACAGGTGAAGGAATTGAACAAAGTAGTCCAAGACCTAAAAATGGAAGCAGAAATAATAAAGAAATCACAAATGGAGGCAACCTTGGAAATGGAAAACCTAGGAAAAAGGTCAGAAGTTACAGATGTAAGCATCAACAACAGAATACAAGAGATAGAAGAGAGAATCTCAGGCATAGAAGATACCTTAGAAGATACTGACATACTAAATCAAAACACTAAATGAACAGAACAAAAAAAAGGATATTAAAAGCTGTAAGGGGAAAAGGCCAAGTAATATATAAAGACAGACCTATCAGAATTATACCTGACTTCTCAACAGAGACCTTAAAAGCCAGAAGAGTCTGGATAGAGGTCATGCACAACCTAAGAGTACACAAATGACAGCTCAGGCTATTATACCCTACAAAACTCTCAATCATTATAGATGGAGAAATCAAAATATTCCATGACAAAACGAAATTTGCACAACATCTATCTACTAATCCAGCCCTACAGAAAATTTTAGAAGAAAACTTCAACACAAGGAAGGTACCTATACCCAAGAACAAACTAGAAATTAATCATCTCACAACAAAACCAAAAGGAGAGAATCACATACACATAATGCCACCTACACCAACAAACATAACAGGAACTAACAATCATCTGTCTTTTATATGTCTCAATTATCAACAGACTCAATTCTCCAATAAAAAGACATAAGCTAACAGACTGGATGTGCAAGTAGAATCCTGCATTTTGCTGCATACAAGGAACACACCTCAATGACAAAGACAGAAACTACCTCAGAGCAAAAAGCTGGAAAAAAGTCTTCCAAGCAAACAGTCCCAAGAAACAAGCAGGAATTGCCATTCTAATTTCCAATAAAATAGACTTTCAACCAAAAGTTATCAAGTGAGATGGGGAAGGACACTTCATATTCATCAAAAGAAAAATCAACCAAGGGAAAGTCTCAATTCTGAACATTTGTGCCTCAAATGCAAGGGCACCCACATTCATTAAAAAAACTTTACTAAAGCTCAAAACATACATAGAACCCCCCACAGTAATAGTGGGAGACTTCAACACCCCACTCTCATCAGCAGACAGCTCATTGAAACAAACTAAACAGAGATACAATGAAACTAATAGAGGTTATGAACCAAATGGATTTAACAGATATATATAGAACATTGCACCCTAAAACTAAAGAATATGCCTTTTACTCAGCACTGCATGTTACCTTCTTCAAAATTGACCATATAATTAGTTGAAAAACAAGCCTCAACAGATACAAGAAAATTGAAATAATCCTATGCGTCCTATCAGATCACCATAGACTAAGGCTAGACTTCAATTACAACAAAAACAACAGAAAACCCACATACCCATGGAAACTAAACAACTACTCAATGATAATTTGGTCAGGGAAGAAAGAAAAGAAATTAAAGACTTCCTGAAATTCCATAAAAATGATGACACAGCATACTCAAACTTATAGAACACAATGAAAGCAGTGCTAAGAGGAAAAATCATAGCACTGCGTGCTCTGCCAAAGAAATTGGAGAGATCCTACACTAGCAACTTAACAGCACACCTGAAAGCCCTAGAACAAAAAGAACCAAACACACCCAAGAGAAGTAAAAAGCAGAAAGTATTCAAACTCAGGGTGGAAATCAACAAAATAGAAACAAAGAGAATTACACAAACAATCAACAAAACCAAAATCTGGTGCTTTGAGAAAATCAACAAGATAGATAACCCCTAGCCAAACTATGTGGCAGAAATAGTATCCAAATTAACAAAATCAGAAATGAAAAGGGAGATATAACAAAAGAAACAGGAAATTCAAAAAAATCATCAGATCCTACTACAAAAGTCTATACTCAACAAAACTAAAAAATCTAGATGCAATCGATGATTTTCTAGACAGATACCATGTACCAAAGTTAAATCAAGAGCAGGCAAACTATCCAAACAGTTCCATATCCTCTAAGGAAATAGAAGAAGTCATTAAAAACCTCCCAACCAAAAAAAATCCCAGGGCCAGCATTAGTACAGAATTCTATCAGACCTTCAAAGAAGAGCTAACACTAACACTCCTCAATCTATTATATTAAATTGAAACAAAATGAACACTATTCAATTCATTCTATGAAGCCACAATTACTCTCATACCTAGGCCACTCAAAGACCCAAGAAAAAAGGAGAACTTCACACCAATTTTGCTTATGAATTTCGATGCAAAAATACTAAGTAAAATTCTAGCAAACCAAATCCAAGAACAAATAAAAACCATCATTCACCAGGATCAAGTAAGCTTCATCCCAGGGATGCAAGTTTGGTTCAGTTTACAAAAAAAATCCATTGACATAATTCACTATATAAACAAACTCAAAGAAAAAAATTCACATAATCATCTCTTTAGATGCTGAAAAAGTATTTGACAAAATACAACACCCTTTCATGTTAAAAGTATTGGCGAGATCAGGATTCTAAGGCCTATACCTAAACATCATAAAAGCAATATACAGAAAACCAACAGTCAATATCAAATTAAATGAAGAGGTGCTTGAAGCAATCCCACTAAAATCAGGGACAAGATAAGGCTGCCCACATTCCCTATTTATCTATTCAATATAGTACTTGAAGTTCTAGCCAGAGCAGTAAGACAACAAAAGGAGATCAAGTGGATACAAACTGGCAAAAACATCCAGGTATCACTATTTGCTGATAGTATACATACATGACCCCAAAAAGTCTACCAGAGAACTTCTACAGTTGATAAACAACTTCAGCAAAATGGCTGAATATAAAATTAACTCGAATAAATCAATATCCTTCCATTATCCAAATGATACATGGGCTGAAAAAAATAGGGAAACAACACTCTTTACAATAGTCACAAATAATATAGAATATCTTGGTGTAATTCCAACCAAACAAGTGAAAGATCTATATGATAAAAACTTCAATTCTTTCAAGAAAGAAATAAAAGAAGACCTCAGAAAATGGAGAGATCTCCCACACTCATGGATTGGTAGGATTAACATAGTAAAAACGGCCATCCTGCCAAAAGCAATCTACAAATTCAAAGCAATCCCCATCAAAATTCCAACACAATTCTTTACCGATACGGAAAGAGCAATTCTCAATTTTATATGGAAAAACAAAAAACCCAGGATAGCAAAAACAATTCTTAACAATACAAGAACTTCTGGGAGAATCACCATCCCTGACTTCAAGCTGTACTATAGAGCAATAGTGATAAATACTGCATGGTACTGGTACAGAGACAGACAGGTTGATCAATGGAATAAAATTGGAGACCCAGAAATAAACCCACACACTTATGGTCACTTGATCTTTGACAAAGAAGCCAAAAATATACAATGAAAAAAAGAAAGCATCTTCAATAAATGGTGCTGGTCTAAGTGGCAGTCTGTATGTAGAAAAATAAAAATAGATTCAATTTGTCTCCTTGCCCAAAGGTCAAGTCCAAGTGGTTCAAGGACCTCAACTTAAAACCAGGTATACTGAATCTAATAGAAGAAAAGGTGGGAAAGTACCTTGAACTAATTGGCATGGGGGTGGGGGGTGTTCCTAAACAGAACTCTAATAGCTCCGGTTCTAAGATCAAGAATTGATAAAAGGGACCTCATGAAACTGAAAAGCTTCTGTAAGGTAAAGAACATAGTCAATAGGACAAATCAGAAACCTACACTTTGGGAAAAATTTTTCACTAATCCCACATCTGATAGAGGCCTAATATCAAAAATATATAAAGAACTCAAGAAGCTAGCCTCCAAAAAAACCCCAAACAACCCAATCAAAGAATGGGATATAGAGCTAAAATTCACAACAGAGGAATCACAAATGGCCTAGAAACACTGAAAGAAACGTTCAAAGTCCTTAGTGATCAAGGAAATGCAAATCAAATGTCCCTGAGATTCCACCTTACACCAATCAGAATGGCTAAGATCAAAAACCCTAGTGACAGCACATGTTGGCAAGGATGTAGAAAAAGAACACTCCTTCATTGCTGGTGGAATTGCAAACTGGTACAACCACTCTGGAAATCAATCTGGAGGTTCCTCAGAAAATTGGAACTAGATCTAACTGAAGAACCAGCTATACCATTCTTGGGCATATATCCAAAAGATTCCCCACCATTCCACAGGGGCAATTGCTTCACTATGTTTATAGCGGCCTTATCTGTGTTAGCCAGAAGCTGGCAACAACCGAGATGTCCCCCAAAGAAGAATGGATACAGAAAATGTGACTCATTTACACAATGGAATACTACTTAGCTATTAAGAATGAGGACATCATGAGATTTTGAAGCAAATAGGTGGAACTAGAAAATATCATCCTGAGTGAGGTAACTCAGACACAAAAGCACATGCATAATATGTACTCACTAATAAGTGGAAATTAGCCAAAAATGTATAGTATACCCAAATACAATCCATAGAACTCAAGAAGGTTAACAAGCTGAAGGGCTCAAGTAGGAATGTTTCAATCCCACTTGGGAAGGAGAAGAAACCAATCAAGGGAGGCAAAGGGAGGGGGACCTTGGTGGGAGAAGGGAGAGGAAAGGGGGAACATGTTAAGTAAGGTACTGGGTTGGGGGAGACTGGAGAGAAGCCCTGAGGGTCATCAGAATGAATGATAATATGGAGAGTGAGGGGACACTCTAGAAAGTACTGAAGACCTGGGAGGTGGGAGACTCTTAGGACTGAAATGGAAGAACCTTAGATGAACTGCTCAAGACTGGGGAATCCACTTCCAGTAGAAAGATAGGGCATCAAGTGGAGGGATGGGGTTGCCAAAAACTCTGACCCAGATTTATCCTTGTCTAAAAGAACTGCAGAAACAAAATTGGAGAAGAGAATGAGAAAGAAGGTCCAGTGACTGACCCAAATTGGGATTCATCTCAAGGGGAGGTTCCAAGACCTGACACTATTACTGATGCTATGGTGTGCTTACAGACAAGAGCCTAGCATGGCTGTCCTCTGAGAGGCCCAACAAGCAGCTTACTGAGACAGATGCAGATACTTACAGACAACCAATGAACTGAAGTTGGGGACCCCTGTGGTTGAAATACATAAGGCTGGAAGATGCTGAGGAGGAGGGCCACCTCATAGGAAAACCAGCAGTCTCAGCTAACCCAGACCCCTGAGATCTTGGAGACACGAACCCACCGACCAGGCAGCATATAGGAGCTGACTCAAGGCCCCCAAAACATATACACCAGAGGACGGCCTGTCTGGCCTCTGTGGGAGGATACGTGCTTAACCCTGTAGAGACTTGAGGCCCCAGGGAGTGAGGTGGCCTGGTAGGAGTGGGGGCATCCTCTTGGAATCAGGTGGAGGAAAAACAGATTGAAGAACTGTGGGAAAGCAGACCAGGTAGGGGATAACAACTAGATTGTGAAAAACATAAATGTAATTTAAAAAAAAAAAAGCAAGTTTTTTTTTGTTTTTTGTTTTTTTTTTTGCCCCAGTACTATCCATTCTTGGACCTCACCAGTGGCAGAATCAGTAGAGTTGTCCAATCATTGACTTTCAACCTCATGAAACTGTGAACTAAACAAATGTTACTTTCCACATCAGTGTCAGGTGTTGTCCTATAATGACTGAACATGGACTAGTTCATGCTGCTACAGGTGGATTGGAACTTATGAAGAGAGCAGCCTTCACAGTGCAAAGGGAGCATTTTTGAACACATGTGTCTAGAAATATTTCCTGTGTCCCTCAGTTTGTCTCCAGAATATCTCCTGTTTGAATGCACCCCTTCTCCATGTTTTGAGGAAAACAGTTCAGAATCTGTTTCAGTTAAATAGTGATGAACTGCATGAAACTCACTAATCTCCATTTTAATAGGATGGATACATTCAGTAATGACTCTCGTGTGTCAACAACTCTGGAGGTTGAGAAGACAAATAAAACCACCGGAATAAAACAAATAGAACAAATAAACAAAAGGCCTGGAACAGAGCAACAGGAAGTCTTTCTATTATCTGTCCTCTTGTCCTTTAATCTCTACCCGCAGAAGACCAAATGGCCACTTCAGGACCACTTAAATTTCCTAAAATTATTTTACCCAAATCCCAAATTATTTGATTCAATTCAGCAGTCTGAAGTGGGAATTAAAATAAAAATCTGTTTGGCGTCAACCTGAATGAGTGTGTTTTCTGGCACACATATGTAGGCAAAATTATACAATTCATAATTCATGAGTGTGCCTAATGCTTTATCTGGAACCAGCAGTTATTTTATTTTCCAAGTTTTAACCCTTATGTTGCAAAGCAGATGGGCCAGGGCAATCTCGTAGGAAAATGAAATAGAGGGTAAAAACAGTGGAAATGTTAGCTTGCCCTTTTCCATATCATTGGACTTCTGTTAGCTAACAGAAATGATCACTGAATCTTCAGAGGAGGGTGATCGATTAATCCACATGAAATGAAAATTTTTGCTCGTATTGCCAAGACAAAGAAATAGACTGTTTCTAGGACCCCGAAGATGTCCAGAAGTCCTTTCACTTCTCAGTTGGCATTTGCTCCTTTTTCCTAGATGATCATGGATTAGTTTTGCCTTTGCCTGTCTATAAATTTTGGGTAACTGTAATGCTATAGTGCTTATGTCTGGGTAATATTCCCTCGAGGTTAGAGAATCATCCTTGTGCACACAGCCATCTTTCTTACTGCATAGTATTTAGTTGAAAATGCTATGGCTTCTATGCCTTCTGTTAGATTTACTTTTTATTTATGTCTCAGGTTGAACAATGCTGTTACCTGCTATCTAAGAGCCAGGATGTTACAGCATCTGTGAATCCTAGGGTTAGGGAATCACTGCTGCTCCAAGTCTCTTAAAACTCTCATAAAAAAAAGGGGGGGGAGGGGGGATTCCAGTCACCCAATCTTCTGTGCTCAGATATTGTTGCTCCTTTCTCCTTTAGACACTGTCTTAAGAGTTTTCGTGGTTGTGTCATTAAGGTCTTAACTGGCATTTTCTGTTATACTTGATGGCTTTTCCTGTGTTTAAGGGGCATCTCCATGTCCTCTTTAATAAAGTTCCCATTAAGCCCTTTGTTCTTTCTGCAGGATTTTTTTGTCTGGACTTACACATATGACTTACTAAGCATTTCTATCTTTTATCTTAATCATTTTCTTTACTCTAAATTTTGCAGGCAGTTTTGCAGGACTGTATGTGGCAACTAGACTAATCCTGTTTGTTGTGGCCCAAGCTGCCCCAAGTTAGGTGCCAAAAATGTTGAGAACCATACTAGCCTACATTTGTGGGTCAAAATGTCTTGGACCACTCTATCAATGTTGGAACCCGCACTGCCAAAAGCCTTGGGGGCTAAACTGTTAGAGCCTGCACTGCCCCAAGCTGCTCTGGTCCCGGGTCGGGGGTTCAGCAAGAGAGAGAGAGTGAGGATGGACTGGAAGAATGGAAACCAGACAGAGTGTGATTCAATCCTGTTTATTCTTTAGTCTCTCTTCTTCTCTCCAAGTCCCAAGTCTTGAGTTCCTAGTCCCTAGTTCCTAGTCCCTAGTGCCTCCATGTTCCAAGTTACTTCTTCCAAGTGCTAAGTGCCTAATGTCTAATTCCAAGTTCTTCCCTTAGGTCTTATCTCTAAATCACACCTTAAGTCATGCCCTTAAGTCTCGGCTCTAAATCACACCTTTAATACTCACACACCCAAGGGAAGATCCTGGGTATCTAAAACAAGATATTATCAGAGTGTGCTCAGCTGTTGTAGGCTGTTGTAATCAAGTCTCTTGTCAGGGTATATGGCTCAAGATGGCTACACAGATGATAGCTGCCTTCTGTCGGCTCCCCACACCTGTTAACTATATTGTTCATAATAAAGGTGAATATTACTATCCATTTTTTCTTCCCAACCCCCACCCAGGTAACGGGAAGCACATATGCAGGAATGTCACGGTGTTATGAATTTATATGTAGGTTTCTATCCACTTTTTGGTTTGTTGATATTTTAGGGGCTGGATTGACACTCACTTTGTAGATCATTCAGGCCTGGAACTCACAGAGATTCATCTCTGCCTCCAGATTAATGAATTAAAGATGTGGACGACCACTCCCAATCCTGTTCTTTTCTGATAATCTTTACTTCATATGTTTTATTTTAGAACTGCTTTGTCTCTGTGGTGAGACAAAGCTGCTATCGTTGTGAAAAGCCTTCTCCTTTGGTGTAGTGTCCCCTTACACACACTTTGGCCCTGGATGCTTTAGTGTTTAGAAGATTTATCTATTGTATCTATTATCTAGTGTTCTATTTATTACTTCTGTGTTCTAAAGCATACATGTTTCTTTACAAGAGATTTACATCACTATTTCATTTTTTTTTTTTTTTTGCATCAGTGCATACTTTAAGGTGACTACTATTCACCCTAGCACTTGGGAAGCAGAGACAAGCAGATATGAGTTCTAGCCCATCCTGATCTACACAGTGAGCTCTAAGCTGGTCAGCTAGGGCTACTGAAAGTATAAATCTTAATGTGCTTTAATTAAAATTTTATTCAACTTTTATTCTGAATGCCAATTCTAACTTGATATATATATTCATTATACTGTGTAGACTTGGGATCTAGTTAATTTTGGAGTTTGTTGTTTTTATTCATTTGTAAACTTTTTATAATAAAATATATTAAATTAAAAGCACATATTTAATGTTAAAGAAATTGATAAATATTGTCTGGGAAAAGTTAAAAAGGGCAAAAGAAACACAAAGCTTTATGGAAGCATGCTAAGGAATTATGAACATCTTGTATTTGAGAGTGGTTGTTTTTACCATCTAATTGTATATGAAGATTGTTCTTTTTGATAGAGCTCTCTCTTTTCCCCATGTTTATCAGAACTGGAAAAAGCTGGCTCATTCATGATACATGAAAAATTAGGAAGAAGCAAAGTAGAATTGTAAAACATGCAGGATTAAAAGTAAATACACAACTCAGAAAGAGATTGGCTGTAGGGTTAAGGAAAGACAGAATATTTAATACAATCCGAGTCCAAGTCAGGTTCTCATGTAGAAAGACAAAATCAGGAACCGGAATAGCTTTCCAACATTTACCTCAGCTGACCTGCCCAAGGTAACAGAAATCCCACCATGACTGTGCATGGTTTATAGTCACAACACAGGAAAGGGTTGCAGAGTCAATCTCCAACTATGGGTGTGGCTTCATATAGCCTCAGATCTGGATCTAGCTGAGAATAGAAAAAACTACAAAGTGGGAGTGGAACTAGATTTGTGTCTTGAGATTTAGTTTTCGAATTGGGAAATTGTCAGAGATTTTGGTCCCTAAAGGCACACAGTGGCCCTATGTCAGATTCATTTTTTTCTTGTCTTCAGATCTATTTCCAAGATTTACCCCTTGCTTATTCCTGACAAAAATTGTCTTTCCGTATTTGCTGTGTAGGCAGCATGAGGAAAGGGTATGTGCTTCTAGCCTTGACTCATATTTTTTTATGTAAGGAGCTAAGAAAGGGTATTTACCCAGAAACCCCTCTCTCTGTGTCTGCCATTGCTTTGCTATCTTGGCAGGGTGGTGTGAGCCCTCCAGTAGTGGATGGTGCCAGTACCACACAGAGCCCTGTTCTGTAGAGCACGGGTACCCTCCCATCTCCCATATTGCCTTTGAACTGAGTGTAAGAATATTAAACACAGCAGAACTCAAATGAAAACATTAACATGGAAGCATTTCAAGAGTGAAATAAAAAGCATCAGAATCATCAGATCATTTGGATCCCTCTTCAGCATCTCCCCGTCTCAGGGTAAACAGCAGTCTAGGAATATACGTGTTACATACATGAGGATTTCTATGCGCTGCCTTCCCTAGTGCTGGCAGAAATTCTCACAATATTGCTCTGGAGTTGTTCTTTTGAGTTTTATCCCCAGAGCATTTATTCAAGAGAATCAGTTTAGCCATTTTTCAAGCTGTGAGAATATGGAATGCATAACTTTTTCCCGCTATAGTTACTTTTTTGGAATGTATTTATGTAATTCAAAGCAGATGCATCTACAAAATTTACACATGGAAGCCCAGATAACTGGAGGAAAGGAGTCAGGTCTGGCTTGGAGAAGTTTTGATATTTTTATCCAGCAAATGATTGCAATGTGTAAAACTCTTTGTAGGGCCCTGGATGGAGTGGCTCCGCTCTGGAAAGAGTCAAATATGGTGTCAGGAAATAAACATCGGACAACAGTGCACTTCAGCTTTCTGTCTCCAGCTTGAGGAATGACCATGCTTACTACTGTCAAATGGAAGTGGCAGCCAGCGAAAGGAGCAAGGTTCTCCAAGGTTTTTGTGAGCAAACTATCATGGTCTAGCCCGACATTTCACCAACTGAAAAGCAGAAAAGCATGTGATCAAAGCAGCAATATGGTCCTTTGAATTGGCTGTCCATATGCGCCCTTGTAACAGGTTTTTGGAGTCCAAGACTTAATGTGCAGGCAACGTGGGAAACAGCTCTTCTCTGTTTTCAGAAGTGAATTCTCAGTCCTGAGTTGAGGGTACAGATGGATGAACTCCCTTCCCTGAGCAAACTCCACTGCCGTGGAGTTCCTTTCTGTTTGCCTTTGAAGAAGGAAGTCCACAAACACAGAAAGATGAGGGAAGGGAACTGTAGGTTGTTTTGCATCTGAGAATGTCAATAGCAATTAAAAAAAAAAAATGTGGTTGCTGTTAAGGTTAAAGGTGTTGAGCATAATATTTAAAATGGGGGCACCTGATCGGCTTGTTCTTTAGCAGCCGCCATGTTCCCAACTAGACAAGGCCTGAAGCCAAGAGCAGCAGTGTGCTCCCGCAGCTGCTCTGGTCAGACTGGGGCTCAGGCCGGGGCTCAGGCCGGCTGGAAGCACCAGACCTGGCACCTATGAGACGCCACCATGGTGGCTAGATCAGCCAATCCACCATACTGTCCACAATGCTTGGCTGAGCCCAAATAATACCCGCCATCCGCAGTACCTGGTAGAATGAAGACTCTTAATACTTAATGGCTATCCAATTAGTACATATATTTGGAAATGCTCAATTAACAATATGTCCACACAGTTGTAAACCCAATTAACTAACCTAGATGTGAATAACTACCGACACTGCTAAAGACACACAGAGGTCTCCAGCCATCTTCTCTCTTCCTTTTCCTCTCCTTCTTCGCTCCTCCCACATTAGCTCCTCCCCCAGCAGCTCCACTGCAAACAATGTAGCAGCAGCAGGAAACCATCCTGCTACATAAAGGCTTGCATTCGATGTTTGATGCTGACTCTCGCTCCTCACTGATTTTACATTGTTGATAACTTGGACTATCATCTGCTCATCTCTCCATTGGATTGTAACCTTTAAGACACATGTAGCCTCAGCTTTCGATCCATGAGATAACGATTCCATGAAGGAGGGAAGCAATAGGGCTAGGATGGAACTAACTACTCAGTTAAACTGACATGGCATGAACCTACCTTCTAGCCATGTATGTTTATAGCTGTTTGTGCTACTGTAAGGGCTAAAAGGTTTCTTTGCAGAGAACAACACCAAATATAGAGACTCTCAGCAGCTCAAGGTGCTGAATAATAGGAACCGAGAGTGCTAAGCCCAAAACAGGGCAATCAGGCCACTCAGGGAGTATTGTGGAAGAGTGGGAGAGCTGTCAAATGCTCTCTTCAGGGAGTGAAACGACCTTTGCAATTATGAACCTACATGCATGGTGATCACCTGCATTGGGCCTGTACAAGGCTAGACCTGGCAACCAATTATCATAGATAGGGGAGGGGCTTACAGGGCCCCTTCCTTCCTTCCTTCCTTCCTTCCTTCCTTCCTTCCTTCCTTCCTTCCTTCCTTCCTTCCTTCCTTCCAGAACTATAGCTTATTGAAGGATTCACAAGAAAGAAGAGTCATTGTCTTCAGATGTGTACCCACTGGTGAAACAGTGAGGTTCCATTGGCTCGTCCTAGGCCTGCTGTCACACAGACAGCCTTGATTAAACTAAGTGAGTGAATCATAGGGGAAACACAAAAACATGAACAGAAAAAGAGACTTGTAGGGATGTGGGAAGGTTGCCAGAGGAAGAGGGAGTTAAGAGGGATGTGACGGGATAATAATCAAATATATTACACCTTTCAACCAAATCATTAAAAAAAAAACCCAAAATTTAATTAATAAAACCTGGTTTTGTGTCACTAACCTTCCACTGGTTGGTGGAAGCTCCTGACAGGAGCCTTAGTGTCCGTCCTACCTATCAATTAGTACAACTGAAATACTAGTTTCCTTTATTAAAGTCTTAATTTTTCTACTTAAAAGTCTGAAAATTAAAGCAATCACTTTTGTTTACTTTTTAATTTATTGTTCATACAACTTCATGTTTTTGTATTTCACACACATGCATATGTATATACATATATATGTATATGTATATAACAAAATATATACAGGTTATACTTTGTCCATTGTCATCCCTTACTATTTTCTCTCATCTATATCCTCCAATTTCCTATGAAACTCTTCCTTCCAACAAGTCTCTCTCATACTTTAACTGTGTATATGTGTATGTGAGTATGTGTGTGTGTGTGTGTGTGAGTGTGTGTGTATATAAATGTGTGTGTGTTCCACTGAATTTAATTAAGGTTTCTTGCATGGACATATGAACATAGGTTGTTCACTATTTATTGGAACATCAGGAACTTACCAGAGGCAACATCCTAGAAGAGTATGCCTTTCTTTGCCCCAATAACAATCAACTGACTGCCAATAGCTCTTCAGAGAGAGGTAATCCGTCAGGAGTGCCTCCATGACCCATGGTAGGGTGCTGATGGACCCTGTTTTGTGCAAGCCTTGGACAGGTAACCACAACTGCAGTGAGTTTATGAATGCACAATCTATATCATTTCCAGGAGGCAGCATCTCACAGTATTCCTTCTCCTCCTCTAGCTCTTAGATTCTTTGCACCACCTTTTTAGATGTTTCTAAATCTTGAAGTGTGTAGTACAGATGTTCTATTGAGGCCAAAGCACCCAACTATAATTCATTCTTAGCATGATGACCAGTTATAAGCCTAAACTAACTATTATGAAATAAAAAGACAGCAGCAGTAGTTTACATGGATTAAAAAATATTTTGAAGACAGTTTGAAGATATAATGTCTATTTAACAAAACAGAACCACGGACTTTGTGCCAGACGAACCATATCAAGAATGGATTTGGTGGCAAGATATAGATAAATAAAGATGGAACAGAAAAGGAGACTTCCTCACTGCTGGAGGAGAAAAATCATTAGTTATTTAACCCCACTGTTAGCTATGTGAACTATATTACCAACCTGCCAGAAAAAAAAAAAAATGTGTCAACTGATGTAATAGTGGCAAGACTGTCATTGATGTAACCAACTGCTTTCCAGCTGGATTTTTAAACAGTCAGTTTTAATTTAATATTAAATTTCAATTAAACTTTTGCAGGGAGCCAAACCCAGGAAATTACTCTCTGTTCTGTAACACCTAGTCAGTTAAGGTACAAGGTTAAGAAAGGATGTTCATGGTCTCAGGCCCCAGGAACTTAAAGAACGTCTGGTATTTCCTGGAAGCCATTTATGATAATGAGATGGTCTTAGGCAATGAGGATACGATAGTGGGAGAGCCTTAAGCAATGAGCCTTGCCTAAACTTCCCATTTTGCTATGCTTTATAACCTGCCACCTGAAATTAAAATTTAAGAGCTTGAACAAAACCCTCGACTTGCTCTCCTTCTTTGTGTGTCTTGACTCTTCAGTCTTTCGCCCCCCTCCCTAGGTCCTCGTTGAATTCCCCGTGGGCTGGAGCAAACTTTAATGTATTTGATTGTTTTAAAATGTCAATGATAAAGTAAAAAGGAATAAAAACCATAACAAGTTTCTTATTATAACTCTAAAAATATAGATAGAAACAACATATCTTAATTATATAGGAAAATATTTATATACTTCCAAAAATCACAGATACATATTTTAAATTGCCTCTACAACTAAACATTCTAAAAATATATATGAGATGAAAAATACATAGTACTACTAGTCTCTCTGTCTCTCTCTGTCTGTCTCTATCTCTGTCTGTCTCTGTCTCTGTCTGTCTGTCTGTCTGTCTGTCTCTCTCTTTCTCTCTCTCTCTCTCTCTCTCTCTCTCTCTCTCTCTCTCACTCTCAGTACTGGGTATAGAGTTCAGGGTCTCTGATGTGCTAACAAGATACTTTATCACTAAGTTCCACTATATTACATACTTCTCTTTCTACTTAAGAGTATCAGAAATCTTGTTTTAATTTCCTTTATTATTTCTAACTTTAGTTCTCAATTTACCCAGGGTCAGACATTTTGTTCACTACTTATATGTGTTTTGCTTCTCTAAACAGTTTGTTGATCATCCCAAGACAATTGATGTGACATTTTCGAGGGCAGAATATCCAAAATCTCTAGGATATGACATCCAGTAACTTTTTGAAGGCAAAGCTCTCGATGTCATGCTCTGGTCTTAGGGATGGAGACCAATAATGAATATCCTTCAGTGTGTGCACACCTGTTGGAGGAGTGGCAGAGTTTGCAGAATGAAAAAAAAAAGATGGTGCAAAGTGTTTGTGAGAGAGATCATTTAAAGTTTCACTACAGAAGTGCTCTGTTTGAGAGATCAGCGCATATTGAAATGAATTTGTTATGAATTGGTAATAAATTTCAAGGCAAAGGGCTAGCTAGACCAGAAATGCAAGTCATTGGAAAAGAGATATTATTTAAATCTATTAAAAGGACATAAATAATTACACTCAGAGATATGAAGAGTCTCCCAGACCAAGTCCTGAATGATCTACAGTTTGGAAGTTAGGGAGAAGAGAAAGAGCTTCTGTGGGATAAGAAGAAGAAGCAGTGCTGAACAAGAAACCACCGACAGTGTGAGATGGCATGTACGAGAGCAGAAAGGAAGTGGAAAGATGCAAAGCAGAGGTGAAAGTCACAAGGAAACGGTACCAATGCAAGCAAGTGCGAACAGGTGGTGACCTTTGTACATTGCAAATTAAAAGGAAAAAAGCACTTCAAAGGCAACCTCATTTTAGGAAGAGAGACGTGAGTGACAAATATGAATAAAAGTACAAAGGCCAAAGAGGTTGGGACATGTGGAAAAGCAAAAGAAATTTCTAATGATACACGAGGTGAAAATATTTCCTAAAATGAAGACCATCTTGAATTTTCTGGAGTCTGAGCAAAATTAATATACAGAACTGACAGCACAATTTGATATGTAGCCAAAATTAATGAAAAGCCAAGGGTCATAAAACACTCTGGTGGGCTTGTAATGAGTCCTTAGTACATGTAAAGCATGAAGGTCAGTGCCCAAGCATAATAAGCATTTGATAAATGTCTTGCTTTGTCCCTTTGCTTTGCTTTTTAGTTGTCATTGCTACGATCACTCTTCTCTTTCAATCTTGTTTCTGTGTTGCTGACCTCAGGATCCTTGGCCTACTTCTTCTTTGGGAAGTCTGGCCAGTACTCACACCTTCTATTGTTCTATCTTTACTGATCAGTCTGCATCTCTGTGTGATTGTCCACAAAGCACTTCAAATTCCAGTTCCCATGATATATATCATATTATACCCTCTTTCTTTGGTCCTCTGTATTTTGTTTGTTTGCCAATATGACACGAGCTAGAGTAACCTGGGAAGAGGAACTTCAATTGAGAAAAATTCCTCCACCAAGAAAGTGCTCCCAGGCAAGTCTGTAGAGCATTTTCGTGATTAATGATTAATGTGGGTGAGTGCCACTCCTGGGCAGGTGATCTTGAGCTATGTAAGGGAAAGGACTGAGGAAGTCAGGAAGAGCAAGCCAGTAAGCAATGTTCCTCCATAGTCTCCGCTTCTGTTTCTGGTCTATGTTCTGACCAGACATCCCATCATGATAGTCTACAACTTTAAAATGAAATAAACCCTTTTCTCCCTAAGTGACTTTTGTTCATGGTGTTTTATCACAGCCATAGAAACTAAGAGATTCTGCCTTCTGTTCAGAAAGTGCCGGGCCCTGATCCATAGAGAACATATGTCTTATATTCAGGATGAGAGTTTCCTTCTCAGATAAACCTTTCTGGAAACACTCTCTTGCATACACATAAAAATGAATAGAAATCCAGTAAAGCTGACAATGAGAATTAGCCATCACATTAGGTTTTGTAAACATAGCAACGAAGACTCCACTTATATTCAACATGGAAGAAGAGGAGGAGAAGGGTTAGCTCAGTACAGGGTGGGCTGAGACTGGAGAGGAGTTTCAAGTTGTAGTTAAATGGGTGTAGGAAGCTGTGGTTGATAGTTTCAGCATACACTGATTTTAGCTAAAAGTTAGTCATTTGTAATGTTAATACTTTGACCAGAGCAAGTGTTGCCATTCCTTTGAACCCATCTGCCATTTCTATTCGTCTAGACACTGGAGGTTTTTAGATAGTCATGCTCATGTTAATAATACCCATTCCCTCAAATTTCATCCATTTCAATCACCCACTAGATAGATAGTTAGATCATAGATAGATTACAGATAGGTAATTTATAGATAAATAAATGATAGATAGATGATAGATTAAATAGATGATAGATGAGGATAGATAAATAATAGCTATATATATATGATTGATGGATGATATATAGATGATTGATAGATAATAAATAAATAAATAAACATAACAAGAGAAAAACAACCTTTTACCTTATATTTCTTAGGATTCATTTGAATTGATCTGTTGTTGTACACATGATTATGATGCCTTTGTCTAAACTAGTTTTTGGATCCATGTGATGGTATTTTCTCTATGTAGCTTTTAACCAGCAAAGTCAAGAACTCAAAATATTTGACAGATGAGTAATGAGCCATGTGTCAGTATAACAGTATCTCTTTGTTATGTATTTGTTTTCCAATAGAGCGTCAGTTTACTTTGAAATAATCTAACAACTATATCAAGTTTATCTTCCTTCAAACTCCCTTATGCAGCTTCCAAAGCAACCTTCCTAAAACAACGTTCCAATTACTTCTTCTGAGTGGTTCACGATTCCTTTGAGAGGGAAGCAGTGCATACTGACATTCAAGCCCCTCCCTTCCTCATCTTCAGCCTTACCCCTTCCATATGGACACTTGGAGACTTTGCATAGATGTTATGGGTGAATGATTTCTGTCTCATTTTACAAACAAGTGACACTGTTAAGGGAAGGGTGTCTGGGATAATTATGTAGTTTATATAATCTTAAGAAAAACATTGTGATTAAAAGTTTCCTTCCTTCCTTTCTCCTTCCCTGCTTCCCTTCTATTCATTCTTTCTCCCTCCCTCCCTCCTTCTCTCCTTACCTACTTTCCTTCCTTCTTTCCTTCCTTCTTTTCTCCCTCCCTTAATTTCTTTCTTCTGATTTTCTTCTCTCTACCCACCCCATTCTACTTATCATTATCTCAGAGATACGCAGCATTAAATGGTGTAGACTATAGATGACTAAGACTGGCACTTGGTAGTCCATTTTGTATCACACTGTGACTTCATGGGGTTCACTGCCCTGTTTCTGTTTTCTTTTATGATACCTTAAAATTGGAGATGAAACTCTTTGCTTGTTATTTAATTGAATATTTTCTGCTGTTCACAATTTACTTTGTTTTTTTTTTCTAGAGTTTTAAATACGATGAACCTCAGCCTGTAATGATAATATTCTACATCTAAAAAATTAAAGGTAATCTAGTTCTCTGGAATTTGTCTAGTTTTGTTCTGTACTTCTACAGCACAATAAGACAATGTTTCAGACTACAGTGGAATCTAATGATCTAAACATTGAAAGCAATTTCTTCTATTCAAAAACTACCACCTTTCTTATATGAAATAAAACAAACTATGCAAACTATGAAGGTTTGAAGGAAAATGGTCTCCATTGGCTCATATGTCTCCCAGCAGATGGAACTGTTTGGCAAGGATTAGAAGGTTTGACCTTGTTGAAGAAGGTATGTCACTGGGGCAGCAGTTGAGGATTCAAACCACTAAACCAATCCCAGCTTCTCTGACTCATGCTTGTGGATAAAGATGTAATCTCTCAGCTACTGCTTGCTTGTTTGCTGCCATGCTCTCCCCTACAGTGATCATGAACTCACCCTCTGAAACTTTAAATTATAATAAACTCTCTCCTATATATGTTGCCATGGTCACGGTGTACTATCACAGCAATAAAAAAGGAACTAACACACACAAACACACTGTTGATAAATTGTATGTTTTAAAATTTACTTTATTTATGCATATGAGAATTTTGCCTGCATGTGTGTATATGCATCATGTACATGCCTGGTGACTATAGAGGTCAGAAGAGAGCATTAGATTCCTTGGAATTAGAATTACCTTCAGTTCTGAGCCTCCATTTAGATTCAGGGAACCAAAGCTGGGTCCTCTGTAAGAACAAGTATTCTTAATGAATGAGTCGTCTTTCAAGACTCATTTACAAATTTTAGTATACCACATTTATAAATTTTAACATACCACATTATTTAGAATGTATGTGATCATAAGATTTCTTTGTATTGCCAAATGTTAAATGTACACCAGGTTAATTATATAGCTCTCCAGCTACACGGAAAGCTCTACTTGATTAATTCATGCATGAAGACAGTAGGTCAGAGGTTCTGAGTGTCTTACTGTGTGGGACCTTGGATTAAGGCTCACCTGGTACCTGTTTTTGTATATACTACAGCAACTCTCAGTACGTGTGGTCCTCCAAAGAGTACTTTTATTATTTCTGTGTTCTTTTGCAGCTTTGAAGGTCTCTATCATAAACATAAAGCATGGAAAAATGTAGAAACAGAAGAGATTTTTCCAATGCATAGACCTAATACAGGATTTGAAAATCCCTGTGATTTTTTTAAATGGGTGAAGAAATTTTATTTGAAAGCTCTTTTTCTCTGTCTCTCTCTGCCTCTCTCTGCCTCTCTCTGTCTCACTGTCTCTGTCTCTCTGTCTCTCTGTCTCTCTGTTTCTCTCTCTCTCTCTCTCTCTCTCTCTCTCTCTCTCTCTCTCTCTCAGTACTGGGTATAGAGTTCAGGGTCTCTGATGTGCTAACAAGATACTTATCTTCTGAGAATATACATCAAAATGGTGACATAACTGAGGTCATTATTCTTTTTGTTTATTTCATTTTGTTTTTCAAGACAGAGTTTCTCTGTGTACCTGTGAAGAACAGGCTCTCTTTGAACTTTGAGATCTGGCTGCATTTGCCTCTTGTGTGCTAGGATCAACCCAGCTAGGATACTACTCCTATTTGGAGTGATGAAGATGGGCTGATCCAAGGGCTTGATGGATGACAGCAACATGCAGATTATTCTATACTTACCCTCTCTCGCACTGTCACTGTGTAAATTAGCTTCAAACCAGCTCCAAATGCTAGGTCAGTCTTTTAGCAACGTTAAAGGGGAAAAGGATGCACTTATAGGTTACCACGTGGTGCTGTTAGACTCCAAAGTCATTTGTAAATAGACAAATACTGTATTCATATACACAGCACCACAGATGTGCCAGCACTGTCTTATGTGCAGAGTGATGTGAGCTGGAAGCCACCCAGCTTCATTTCTACAAGTCTTAAAAGCATTAAAATGATTGCTTACAAGTTTCCAGTCTAACACAATCTTACTTCTCTTTATAGAATGCCAGATAACTAACTGATGGAGGTTTTAGCTTCTTGGGAAAATTTATCTACAGGGATGAAACATCCATATATAGGTTTGGATCCTTGAATAACAAAAATTGTTACTGTAACTAACAGTGGTAACCTGAGTTTAGTTTGCTACAATTTGATCTAATATTTATCGAAGTTCCTGAAAAACATGTCTGAACTCTGGGCAGAAATGAAGATGCAAGTAAAATAAAAAATATTCCTTTAATTTTTTGTAACATTTTTAGTAGTATTTCAAGTGACACGGATATTCTTGATAAAATGATGTGGAGAGTAAAGGAAATGTGTGTGCGTGTGCCTGCATATCATGTCTCTAATCTAGGTATATGCAAATGTTGGGTTCATTGTACTTACTGTTAGAACCCTGAGCAAGCACATATACAATTATGTGCTTGGCCAGATTGTTAAGCTGCACAAACTACTATAATACAACTTCATATATTCACTATTTTCTACACAACAGACAGTTTATTTCTCACTGTTCTTGAGGTTGTGAATTGCAAGATCAATGGAGCTGCAGATGGTGAGGACCCAGATTTCCAGTTCATAAACACTACCCTCTTCTTATGTCCTCACCTGACAGAAGAGGTGAAGGTCTCAGTTGGACTTTTCTGAACTCTAATCCCCTACCAGTCCCACACCCAACCTATTTGCCTTGCCAAGATTTCACTTCCCACCCCATCATCTTTGGTTTTAGGAATACAATTTAGGGATCTGGGAATGGTGGATGAGCACATACATTCAGATCATGGCACAGGTACATATGAGACAATGGTTACATTTAAGTGAAGGGCAAATGGACAGCTTAGCAAGTGCCCCAGCCATTTGACCTGAGGTAAACATACAGTAGCCTTGGCCAACTGCAAGCACTGTTCTTTTGCCTTGTGTGTATGAAGTTAGTTTCCTGTCTGCTCTTCTGGTTATGTCATCCTTCTAATGGAGTCATATCAAGTATAAAACACGCATACACTTCTCTCTAAGCAGATAACTAGGAGAAACATGCCTATCTGACTTGATTATTTCCAGGGCTGGCATGCAAATTGAGAAGACACCTTAAAGCAGTATGCCCACAAATGACTATAAGTTAGTTTGCATATTTCCTGTTCTAATACATTTGGAACAAAATGTGTTGTTTAAGAACACAAAACTCCTTATCAGAAGGAGAGTCAAATCATGCTTTCTTTATAGACATAGCCTGTTAAGGGAGTTACACTAGACAAACAGGGGAACCTTATACAAGGAAGATTTTTTTTTCCTGAGTCTAAGGTTTTCATCTAGAAATATCTAAAAGATAACAAGACATGGTGATGCATGCCTCTAATACACTTGGGAAGCTGTAGTAGGTTGAGCTCTGTGAGTTCAAAGACAGCCTGATCTACATAGTGAGTTCCAGGCAAACCAGGGCCACATAGTGAGACCCTGTCTTAAAATAAATAAATGAAAATAAATAGCCATAAAAGTTAGAAGTTTTCTGCTTGAATGTTAAGATTAGATTTGTTAAGATTAGATTTCCAATGCATTAAAGATGCTAGAGCATGGTTAGTAGACAGAGATGTTTGCAACAGCACAAGTCACAGCACCTGTGGTTTTCAGCATTAAACAAAATGATTTCATATTATAAAAAACAGGTGAAATATGACAGATATGCAGGTAAAGGATTACTGTGCTCTACTTTTCTTAGATTCTTATTAGAGCTCACAGCATTCTCACATCTATGTGTATGGTTGGAGGGATGCCTTAGAATATGCAACAGAGCATAAAACATATCAATAATTCTCTATAATATTATGAATTCGTTTCAATATTCTTATTTATTTTTTATTTAATATTTTCCTTAGTGTGGAGTATAGATTCCATTGGCTCATTCTCACAGGCCACAACCAGAACTGGAAATAAAGCTCAGTGTTAGCATTTACAAGGACTTGGACTTGATTCCCAGCATCTTCTTTTATGTGTGCAAAATAGCCTCAGTCAGTGACTGTCTAGGACAGACACTGGACTCATCTAGCTAGTATTTGTGAAAAAAGACGGGATAAAATATGTGTTACCAACAGCTAACCTTGGGACAAAAGGGAAGAGTAGTACCCTGATTCAGTGCAAATAAGATGTAAGTACTTACTGGCAAAGATGTCCAGTTAGTTAGGCAACATGTGAAGCACATGAACTTTGTGCCTTAGTTATATAGGTTTGCTGGTTAAAGAGCTAAAGAAAATCATCTGTGATAGATGCACAGTTTCAAACCTCAAAGCCTTATCACAGCTTTGACTCTAAGGTATTATGGTTTTCCTGATTGTACTTCATTTAGTTGTGAAATCTATAACAGAGATGAATATCATATGATACATAGATTGTATATAGATAGATTATAGACATATAATAGATTAAAGACACTTAATTGATAGATGACAAATGATGGGCAGCTAATAGGTCTGTAGATTATAGATAGGTAAGAGATGATTATGGAAAGATGCTAGATTCTACATGATAGATGTAGAATGATAGCTAAGGCAGATTACAGCTGATGGAAGGACAGATGGATAAATGGATACATGATAGATTATAAATGAGGTTATAAAGGACAGATGATAAACAGGTAGATGGGTAGATACTAGGTAGATACTTAATAGACAGACAGGTTAACATATCAGCCTTTCATCTTTCTTGGCTGAGAATATATTAATCCACACACTGCAATACTTCTGTTTTTGACACTGTGTGAACTTTATAAAGCAGTAATGTGATATATGTATCATAGAAGTCAGATGAAGGAGCGGAGATTTAAGAATGTAAGACTGAAATTGCATAGCCCTTGGAATCCTTGTGGAGTGACACTGCCAGTCCTCAAACTTGTTTGCTCAGCAACAGGAGGGTACCATTAATAATAATCACTTTACTTACTTGACATATGGATGGAACGTCCATTGTATGTGCATTTTATTTAGTGTTGCCTGATAAAGATAAAGGCCATCCAGTTAAATTTGAATTTCAGAGATACAACTTTTAATTTAAGTGTTTAATATAACTCATGAGATATGTAGACATACATGAAGCACAATTAGTTGTTTATATGAAATTTTATTTGTTCCAGATGACAGCCCAAGTTGCAGAAAACAACTGGCTAAATCGTTTCAATTCCCACTCTTTCTGATATGAATTGTAGTGGACAACAGCCACAGACAGTGGCCAAGCCTTTAACAGCAACAAAAATTAGTTAGGAGTGAGTGGGACTATGAAGGGTTGAACAACCTTGGAAGTGAATCGGGATCCAAAGGCCAAGAGCAAGAACAGAAAGACTCTCTCGGCAGAGAGTCGGTCCACAAAGGGAATAAAGAGTTCACAGTTGACTCAAGGCTGAGGTCAGAGAAAAATATCATTGTAAATTAAATTAAAACAAAACAAAACAACAACAACAATAACAACAACAAAACAATTCTCTAGTGGATGGCACATCCTGAGGTCCAAGAGCACAGCAGTCATACCTCCTCTGTGTTGCTTCATGGATGCAGCCTTTCTGTAAAGAGTATACATGAATGATCATTATTGGGTAAATGTTTGCAGCAGACTACAAAGCATCCCTCTGTTCCAGTGTGGTCTGAGTGGCTAGTTCACTGGTCTTCTCTGATGACGAGGGAAGATCTGTAAAGAGCACTCTAGGATGCTTTTGTTCATGGCACTGACCTGAGTGGTGATGGTCAACAACATGCATTCCTTCTGGACAGCCTTTGAACTTAATTATGCACAGACTACATCAATTTATTAACTCCATTTACTTAAAAATATTAAATTGATGCATCTACTCAAATAGAGTGGTTTTATGTCCTCACTCTGTGCTATTTGCTTACAAAAGAAAAATTATCATATTTAGTCAGTAATTATATTCAAAAAGGCCCACAGCTCGGCCAAAAGGAAATAAGACATTTGCCAAAATGATGGCATAACCAACCTGTTCTGGGAGAACCCAGAGACTGGCTGCCATATGTGGCCATGCTACCAGCCCACACCCGGTGAGAGCATTGGATTAGAGTTGTAAACTGGAATTTTTGTCCGAGAGAAATGAGTGGACCAGATTGACATATTTCTAATGTAAGGATATTGCTTTTCAAAAATACAGCCTCAATCAAAAAACCTATACCCAAAGCAGTTGTTGTATTTCTATATCTATGTCTCTTTTTCCCAGAAGAATCTCAAAGGGCATACAATTTCAAATTCTATGCTTTTTGGACCATAATCATTTTCTCATAAGACTCTCTGTTGCCCAGCCAGAATTCTGAGCATCTGATATCTAGTGTTTTGGGCTCTTCTGAAACCCCTGACTTCTAGAACTCTGGAGTTCTTTAAAAAATGGGTTTGGTCACACTTTAAAACAGAAGCAATGCACAATTAAGAGTGACATCTGGCCTTCCTCTGGGCCCACCACACACACTCTATCTCATTCTTCTCAACATCCTAGAAGGTTATGTAAATTATGAAGACCAAAAGACTAAACATTTTGGTCAAGGGCACACAGCTGGAGTTGGACAGCACTGCATTTATACTTATGGATGTCTGAATCAAAAGCCAGGATTCTGTCTGTTGCCTCAAATTAATGGAAACTTTTCTTAGGCAAATTTTACACAATGTTATACAGAAGAAGCATTGGTTCATGCTTCAGTATCTATCCTTGGATGCCTGAAAGCTTCTCAGTTTGAACTAGTCATGAAACTGCCCTTTTCTCCTTGCCATGTGGATTTGTTTCCTTTAATCTTATCCCTTTTGGATAGAGCACTGAACAGATCTGTCCTAAGCAGACTTTTTTTGGAAAGGAGACTGATAGGCAGTTTTCAACATAAGGAGAAAATAAAGGCAGGCTTTTGAAATGGTTAAATCTTAAAATATAGACTGGCAAAGCCTTGGCAGAACTGGAGTCTAGACCCAGAGCTCAGTGTGGGTCACATTTCCTCAGTGCTCAGCCCTCTTAGCAGGCATCTAAAGATAGGTTTTGACTTTGAAGAATACATGAGCTTGATTATTTGTACTGTTAAAAAGGATATATTTCATTTGTTCATTACTGAAGAAAGATACACTATACTAAGTAAGGTTTCATTTTCTTTTTATTTATAAAATAATAGTATCCCCCATTTTGAAGCTACGGGTCATTTTCTACAAAACAAAAATCCATACTGAAACTACCAAATATAAAACTGTTAAGTGTGGATGCATTTGTCTGGAAATTAGGCATCTGCAACTTCAAGTCTCCCCCCAAACTCTCCTCCCCCAACTCTTAGTTGATTTGTGGCACTATAAGACAGCCTGTAAGACACACTGGGCACTACTCTGGATTTTCTGGAAGGTCATCTCTAGCACTGGCTTCCAAGGACCTGTAGATTTCCATCTGTTCTGTTCGCTGACCACATCAATGTCACAGCATGCTGCTCTCTCTCTTCCACAGAGCATCTTCTTCAGGTCTTCATCATATGCACTTTCTTAGCATCAAGGTTATGACACTCATGAGTGAGGACACTAGACCTTTCCCCTTACTTTCAAGAAAGCTGAAACTTGAAGCTGAGCCCGTCTCTTGCCCGCGGCATCCGTTTCCTCAGCCAGTGGCATTACAACGCTTGAGCTAGTCTGCTGAGCCCTCCCCGTCTTCATTCTCTGCACTGTATGCACAGGCCAGGACATCCATATCCTCAAACAACTTACAAGATGTATTTCTCTACAATGGTGTATTATGGTCTGGCAAAGGAGAAAAAAATGTTTCTATGCTGTTCATTTCTGGAAGAGGTAGAGATCCCAGCTCAGAGCAAACCAATGCCAATGACTTGAAGTTCGGGTGTTTGGCTCATACTGCTACTGCCTCCCAGTGGTCCTCCGAGTCCCTCACAATAATGAGCATCCAACAGGGGGATGCGAATTTCCGTGGAAAAGCATACCACTTTGGTGTAATGGTATACAATGCAGTGAGTATTCAATCCAGGTGAGTTCTTACTCACCTACTGACACCAGTCATAGTGCGTCATCAGAAATCGGCTGAGTCTCTTCTAAAAGAGCATGTTCTGGAACATTACATCTCAGCTTTTTACCTTAAGCAGCCTAAGGGTAGAAAACAACCACCCTGAGCAGTACAGATGACTCCTAATTATCAAGGTTTTGTGTGAATTAACACAGGATGTACTAACTTTTCCACTAAATAACTAGCAGATAATTGGGGCTTATTACATAGTAGCAATTTCCCTTCTGACTGAAGGCTTTGGATGTAGACATTAGACAAATATTGTAAACACCCTGTATCCCAAAGCAGAAAGATCACTGGTGTTCAGCAGGGAAAGTATCAAGGTTCACTGTCCTTTTTTCTTCTAAGTATCCACTAGCATTATGGGAGTTGTGAAAGTTAGTGACCAAACCCAATAAAGGCCCTAGTAATTATAAAAGAGTAAATGATACACAATTTCCCAAAGCGTATCATATTTAATCACTTTCTCAGAAAAGATAAGAAAAGTCAGGAAGAAAAAAAAAGCATTTTGGAAAACTCAAAGAAATCATGTATTTTCCTTAGTGTCATATAATGGTGTCTCAAGCATGACTTATTTTGCTTTTCTGTGAGGTAAATCTTCATCCAGAAATTATTAGAAGAATGCTAGGGATATTTCTTGGTCAGATGCTAGGTTGTTGCAGTATCCCCTCGTTTTAAAAGTTGTTTTTTAAATTTACACGAAGCAGTTTTCTTACCAATTTTATCATAAGGAGGAGTTGGTGGAGGTGGAAATGCTATTTGTGGATTAGCTTTTCAAGAAAAGATGATCTGAAATACTCTAAAAGATGAGCTAAATAAAACAGCACTTGAAACACAAGACACTAAATGGTAGATCATACAATTCATGTCCACATACCAACTGATCAAGCCTTATGTAAGTATAAACAAATGATTCTTTTCCTGGGATCATTTGAAATTTTACCTATGATAATGTTTTTCCTGGTGATAACAACTGAGATTTGGAGACAAAACACCTCGAAGGATAAACCTTCTAAAGAGTGGCTCCATAAACATGAACTCAAATACCCCACTTTAGAGAAATTTAACAGGCTAATCATTCAGCACTATCCTCTGGCTTTCTCTTCTTTCTCTAAATTGGATTGCACATACATTTCAAGATATGTTTAAGCAAACCCAGTTTCCATGGTGACATGATAACTGGGTTTTTAAATTCAGTATGCAATATCTAATTTTGTGTGTTAACTATCTGGGTAAAGTTACAGACAGACTGATAAAAAACATTACTCCAGGGTTTTTTTTTTTTTTTTTTTTCTTGCCCTACCTCAGACCTGGTCAATCTTTACCTCATTCAGACTGAATCTATTTTTTCTACATAATTAAGTAGATGATTTCTCTTTTCTGCAAGATTTCTCTTTTGCTGCAGGACTTTAAAAATAACACAGAGAGGCGAGCAACTTCTCCTGTTTAGGATAGAAGAAACTTCAACATATGAAAACAAGCGAAATCATTTTTAAGAAATTTCCTCAGTAGCCCTCATTAGAAATGACATTTTCAAAATAAATCCCTAATATTAGAGCTTGTCGCGCTCCCTAATTTTAGTTTTTCCCTCCCACACCCAGTCACGAGCTTTGCAGCTTAGAGTCACAATCTGGCTTAAGAATGAGGGAGCAGATTTACATGGAAAATGGTGCACAAGTCCATGTTGAAGCAAACAGGGTGTGTGTGTGTGTGTGTGTGTGTGTGTGTGTGTCTGTTGAAACCCACTGCTTTTTCTTATTAACAGCTATTTAAGCTGTAATTAATTGACACTATATTTATTAAGACCTATCCAGTTATTAAACTCCTTGAAGGTTGAGGCAAAACGTATTCTATTATATTTGTTTGTCAAAAAGCAGAGATAAAGGAATGGATAGACAGATCGATCGGTGAGTGGGTATATAGATGCAGAAGACATAGGATAATATCACATGCTGTCAAGATCAAAAGAGAACTTCTAGAAAAATACCCACAAGGCAAATATCTTCCAAGAAATAAATCAGAGCTAAGAATTCAACAAGAGTAATCTTGGTGATCATTTATTTATTTATTGTACACATCTTTCCTAGATTAATAAACCACGGATACTTGCATAACCAGAGAGAATGCTGGTTTGGCTTGGGATATTTCCATGTGAATACCATGTAGCCCTCCAATGTCCCAGCTTCACAGAGACAGTGTCCAGGAGGTAAAGAGAAGATCCTGTCCTGTTTGCCACTAAATGATGCCCAGTTACTTGACCATAACAAAGGGGCAGTGTAATGGAGAGGAGAAAGAGGGTACCAAAATGGTAAGAAGAGCAAATGATTCCAAGGATCCATTGGAGTGGAGTGAAGTGGATAGATGATATGACATGAACAAATTTTGAAGAAATAATTTTGAATTAAGCTTTTACTTCATGAGTGGAGTACATACTGCTCATCACTAGCACATGTGTGCATCCTTTCAAATCATATTGGAAATTTAACTGTAGACATCCTGGTTTTTGTGAGTCAACTACTGACTCCACATTTTCATTCTGAGTAACTTGAACCCTTGGCTCTGTCTCTGGATGCCCTGTCTCCTTTTCTTGACTTTTATTCTTCTCTACTGCTTCTTAGTTTATTTTTATGACTTCAACAAACTCATCTTAGAAATACAAACTCCTGAATGATGGTAACACTATGGTCTTGATGTGTCATATCCCTTTTGTGTGTCAGCCTGACTTTCTTTGTTCCCATGGAGCATGCTTTCTGGTTCTCCAAAGAATTGATCATTTTAATCACAATTTACAGTGTAAATATTTCATATGAATTTATCTCACACTATCTTCCATGAATCTTATTAAAGAAGCCAGTATTATTACTACATCTTTAGTTAATGATAATGAAATCCTCTTAGCACAGGCTTAGACAGTGGCATATGATTAACTGAAAGACACAAATCAGTTCTATTTAACATTAAAGCTTGTAGCCCATACATTGTCTTGGATGAAGCACTTGCTGGCTGGACTGTGGAAAAATAAGCTGCCAGAGAGGAAATGGTGACCTAGAAGATGGCAATTCAAAAGCTAGTATAGGCCACGCAGGCTGCTAAGACCTAACCAAAGCTCTGACAAAGTTAGACCCACTCAGGACTTTCTTCCTCCATCTATGGAGTATAGGGAGGTAAGCACACCTGTGGGCTATGGGATAACAGGCAAAGCTAGCATGTGTGCCACATCCGTGCTCCACCAAATGGTAAAGAGAAAGCAAGGGGAGGACAATGAGAGTTATTTCTCACACCCAGGAAATTTGTCCTGCATGCTTGCCAATTATGTGTGTGTGTGTGTGTGTGTGTGTGTGTGTGTGTGTGTGTGTGTGATGCTTGCCAATTATGTGTGTGTGTGTGTGTGTGTGTGTATATATATATATATATATATATATATATATATCACAGTTTCTTAAACTTAGAAAATTTATGACCCCCTTTGCCCATGAAAGTTTTATGACTCCAAGTACACAGATATGTAAAATAGGTACACCAATCAAATGACTACTCATAATAAAACATCTAGAAGTCTATTTTAAAACAGTTCTTTGTTGCACTCATGGTTTCAACATAATATGAAAGCAAATTTGTACACTAATGAGATGGGTGTGCCTGCTTTCTTTCACAGAAAGAATGAAACCTTAGCTGAATATTTGCTATACCAGGCAGATAGCATCTTCAGTGGTTTTTAGAGTTGACTGTGTTCTCATTATATAATCATCACTACTGAGAATGACACTTTGCATAAATACACAGTACAAAAATACACAGAAATAAATTTAGGGTCATTTCAGAAATTGTTGGAATTCTGTCCTAATCTCAATTAAAAATCAGACCAGCAATTCAAACAAAAATTTATAAAATCAACCATTCAGATACAATACCCATCCAAAAGGATTGTTAATTTGACTCATGCTGAGGAGTGATGATAGGAATATATTAAAAAGGTTTTGTTTTTCAGAATGAAATTCAATCCAATAAAACTGGGTTACTGTGTATAGTACAGTCACTGCAATTTATAACAAACAGCAGCCTGAAAACTGAGCTACAGTGTCTCCTGGAACTTTGCTGGAGTTGAGTGATAAGGCAACATGTGCTGTTCAAAGTACAAATGCTGTATCCAGAGCTAAGGCTCGGGTGAAGTTATGGGATGTGATGCAACATGGGCTAACACTGCCCGGAATACCTCCAATTCATCGTGGTTTGATTTTGAATGCAATTTGGCCATTGAGTATTCAGAAACCTTTATTTTCCTTCTGTGTAGCCCTGGCTGTCCTGGAACTCACTCTGTAGACCAGGCTGGCCTCGAACTCAGAAATCCGCCTGCCTCTGCCTCCCAAGTGCTGGGATTAAAGGTGTGCGCCACTACTGCCAGGCATTCAGAAATCTTTTATTGTTGCAGATTGTTTCGTGATTTAGTATATGCAGTTTCACTGCCTCTTGTGTGGTCTCCACATGTAGTTTAAGTAACTGGGTAATAGTAGCATCCTCTGTAAACATTCAGAGTGAATTGACCTCTCATGGTTGCCTTTTTTCTTTACACTTGGTTACATTTAAAAAAAATATTTGCTTGTCCGTTTGCCTCCATTGGAATATAAACTCTGAGAGTAAAGAAGTTGGCTCTCTTCACTGTTTTGTTATCCACCATTGGATCAGTGCCTGGTCAAAGATAAAAAAGAAATGTTTGCTGGATACATGTAAGACAGAAGGAAACCTAATGAAGTAGTCAAAAGAGAAGGTTACAAGTTTTTAAAAAATGTGTCCATTTGTCGTTTTTTTTTTCATACCTGCTTGTTGCTGTTATCCATTTTACCTTGTTCTTTGTAACCCTGTGCCAAGTCCTGTGTTAATAGGCATGAAGAAAGTGCAGGTAACTATGTACCATTGTTCCAGTTGTATCAAAAAATAATGACAAATGGGAAGAGGTCTGTATGGTAATAATAAGTAATCAGGAAAATGAGCTCCTCCTTATCTTATTGGAATTCATTGAGAGTTAAAAATATCTGTAGCAAAGCAATTGAAAATTGGAAATTAACTATTTCTCATTTAAGATAAAAACCATGTCTCTAGATTTAGTGTCATTAATTTATTTCATATTAGTGACTGATAGATACATATTTTTGTATGTTGCCAAATATGTCAAACATGCTTTTCCAGGGAACTTTGTGGCTAATAATTAACTTTGGGAAGAAAAGAACAACACAAAACAACCTATAACAACTGGCTAAGTCACCTCCACAAAATCAGCCGGGCTCCATGTCCCAGCTCCATGTTGGTGTTACATCTGGTTTCTATGTGGATTGAATTCGGTGACCTTGAATAGCAAAGAGCTCTTCAGAGGATGTTCAAACGTTCAAGCGTTCAAGCCAGTGGTTCTCAGGATCTGGTACCAGCCTGTAGCATCATCATCATCTAGGTATTTACTGTAAAAGCCAATCTGTAGGCCAGCCTAGATCTTCTCAGTTAAAAGGAGTGCATCTGGCAGCTTACATTTTTAACAGCCTCCCAGGACTCTGGGGAATGAGGGGTTGAGAACCTTTCAGCTTCCTTAGCATCTGTACTCAGAGAAACCATGGGAATGAGTCTGCTTCTCAGATCTCTTAATCCAGGTATACAATCAATTAATTATTTTATGTTTTCATCTAAAACTGAGTATGATGGCCACAGTCTCTTCCACAAAAATCTTATATGTAATTTTCACTACAGTGTTGGAGTTACTGCAAGTTGAAGATATTACGTAGAGTTAATGACGATCTAGCATATTTATAGTGGTTACAATACAATTTACCAGATCTTGGTCACCTTTTGGTGTTTTTCTTGTCATTCACTGTGGCTCACAAGTAGGGGGCTAAGCAGGATTGCTATGAAGTCCAGGTTGGTTTGGCCTAGAGAATGAAACTTATCTCAAAAACCCAACCACACAAATAAACAAGAAGTCCATAGAAAAGGCTTTCTTATTGTATTTTAATGCCTAAGGATAATCTGTTCTATTTTAAAGACTCAGCATATAGTGGCCAACACAAAAAATGGCTTCATCAAGAGGTTCTAAGAGACTAACAATGGCAGGAAAAATATAGAGAAACCTGGGCTGTGGATTTATCTAGTTTTATTTAGTTAGTTGGAGTGGGATAAAGTGGACCGCTAAGAGCTAATGAGAAAAAAAATAATGCCTCAGAGGCCTTCAGATACCTGTCTCCCTCTCCTGCGTTCCTGATTTAGTGAGTCTAGGGAGGCAGTCTTGTCTTTCTATTTTTCCAGAAAGGCTGTTCCTCTACAAGGGAAGAAAATATCTGACCACTTTGTGCAATTAGGGAATGCTCATCAACTCTCATTACAGCATGAATTCCTCCTGTGTAAAACTAGGGATGTGAAGGTAGAATTGCCTTCATTAATTAGACAAATAATCTTTTCAGATATGAAGTACTTATTTTTCTGCCCATTAATGTTTCTTACCATTTTCTCTCATAGGCATAAACACCACACACACACACACACACACACACACACACACACTCCATTTTCAAATTCTTTCACCTTCATAAAAAGGTTTGGCTGTGTGTAGCTACAGAGCAGTCAGCCTTCATTATGTAAAAACACCAGGAACCTCATATTATCCTACTTAATTTAGTTGTCTCCTAGAGGAGAGCTTGCCTAATAAGAATTGCTTTTCCCCTCAGTATAGACCGAGTGAAGATGCTCTGCATCTCATCCCTCTTGACTCCTCTGCTGTCTCATCACTCTTGAAACTGAATTAAAATTCTGTTGTGATTGAAGCTCAGTGTTCTTGCAAACTTGCAAGAACTAAGTGCCTTCCTTACATGTTATTGTTATTATGTTATTACTCATAATATACACAATCAGCTGAATGTCAGCAGTGTTGCAAAAGCTTTAACAAGGCCCCTGTTTAGGGATTGCATAAAAGCCACTCAAGCAGAATTGAATTAGCATATGAGTTGATTTAGAGCATATGAACGTGAATATTGATGGATTCTTTGGATGTGAAGTATCTTATAGGAAGGACAGCAGAAGAAAAGATGTCTAGAAATACAGGCTTCCTATTAGTTAAATCATCTGCCAATTTAACCTGAAAATTCAATTATCTCTTCAGAAAATAATCATTATTAATCCATTATTTATTGTTTCAGGTTTTTTAATTGAAAAAAATGGAGTTATTGACTGAAAGTGTACGTGATGCCCGGAGTTTTAAGCACTTTTAATTGCCCATTCAGCTGTTGACTATGCACCGTCTATGAGGTTTGCATTCTCCATACCTTCTTTACATTATTAGTAAATAAGATTTAGTTCTTTGTTTGCAGCTAAAATGTTTGAGAATTCCTACATGTTCCTTGGGACACACTCCTCTCTTTTTCATTTAATATTTCCCTGGCATGTCCTGAGGTAATTTTGGAGTCTAAGAACATCATGAAAGTGGATTCACCGTGCTTTCTTTTGCCCTGACTTCTGGGCTAGTGTCTGGGGGAGTAAGATGGGTCGTGTCTTCTTTTACCACAGTGTAGCTGTCCAGTAAACACCACTCATTTTGTTTGTCATTGGACAGGAAGGTTGTTAGCAGTTGGTACTCTGATGAATAAAGCCACTAGGAACAGTTTTGTACATTTTTGGTGACTCTATGAAATACATACCTGAAGTTGTCAGGTAGGTATGTGATTAACTCTAATTTATCATGCTGGCACATCGAATGATTGCTCTACTTAACACTTCTGCAATGTACTGGAGTTCCAGTTCCTTAACATCCTCATCAACATTTACTATTATCAATTTTCAAAATGTTAAATATCCACATGATATGTAATAATAACTGCTAAGTCTTTATGGGGTCAGAATTAATTTGCTAATTTTTTATGTGCAGGGACTTTTTAAGGTAGAAAATTTGGATCTGAGGCTCATATAGTTTTATTTTGATTGCATACAAATCAAATTTATTTTGAATGTATTTTTAGCAAAATCCAAATTTTCTTCCATGCTGTAAGGACATGATCCCTGGATCTGTAGAACATTCCTCTTTGCTTGCTTTGCAATCATTTTTTTTCTACATGCTACTATTGTTAGAATATTGATAAAGGCTGATTAATGGAAAAATCTTCTGTTCAATACAATAGAATCTCTGGCTTGGGTGAAAAAAAATCTTTATTGTAGTTGAGTGGGTCAATCACCTGGCCAAAATATTATCCCTAGGAAGGCAGATCTAGCTTAAGACATGCTAAAGAGATAGGTGGAGTAGTTATCCCTTTAAAGAGATACTTTACTTTTCCTTCCCCGGATTCCTGCCTCTAAGATAGTCTCTTACAGAGCCATAGGTGTGTTGCTTCTTCTGCCTCTCTTGGCTGAATTACTGAGAAAAGCCAGCCTTTTCCTTTTCTTCTTTCTATAGCACTGTGGTGTCCTTCTTATTCCCTTTCTAAAGTGTCCTCCCTGCCGTGTGACTGTCTGCGGCCATGTGGCACACCTTAATTCTGATAACTCAACAGGCGAGGTTTTCTGTTCCTCCATTCTCTTCCTCTGGGCATCTGCTAAAATTTATAACTTGCATATCCTTGGTTTTTTTTTTTTTTCCATTTAAATACTAATAAAATTGTCTTTGAGATTCTGTTTATATTCATTGTTAATTATTTTATTAATGAGACTAAAGACTCCAAGAAGTTCTATTTATCCAATCTAAAGTATCTATCTATCTTATCTATCTATCTATCTATCTATCTATCTATCTATCTATCTATCTATGCATTCAGAATATTTGGGTTTGTACCTAATAGAAAGCTCAGAGAGAGAGAGAGAGAGAGAGAGAGAGAGAGAGAGAGAGAGAGAGATATTATTTTTCTTCTTTGAATTGCTTTTTTTGGGAAAAGGCTGTTGCCCAATGGGTCTTTGGCACTTTTTCTGCATATCTCTTCTAAGTGCCAAAATGTAGTCTGACCTCTCTAGAGATGACACTGTCTTGTTGCTGAAGACTTGTGTGCTGGATTAGAGACAAATACACACACACACATACACACACACACACACACACACACACACACAAAACACCACAAGATGGAAGAAATATTTGCAAACCTATATTTGATAACAGACTAGTAATCTATATTAGGAAATAAAAACTCTTAAACTCTGCAACAAAAATTTAAAAATTCTTACTTAAGATATACAAATAACTTAATAAGTATATTAAAAGAGGATCTATATTAACTAAAAAAATCATGAAAAATATTTAACATTAGCTTTTAGAGGAAACATAAATCAAAATTATACTGAGATACTGCTTAACAGTCACAATAAAATTGAAGTTAATAATAGTGTTATTGAATCTGTGGAGAAATGAGAGCCCATGTATATTGCTGATCAGAGTGTAAATAATCACTTTGGAAAAATGTTTGGCATCCTTCAATATAGTAAACATAGATGTTCCATATAGCCCAACAGTTTTATTCATAGATGAATATTGGCCAATATTGAGCATGTGACCACCTAAAACTGTTCACCAGCAGTATATGATCCAAAGTATTCCGACAAGCTCCTCTCCCCATTCAAGACCTAATAAATCAAACGGGTGTTAAAATGTGACTAGTATTAAGCTAGGATTGTATAATTATATTTTTATTTTATTTTTTTTTTGCATAGTTCCATGAACGTTTTCTTCCAGTTCCTTTTCCTGCTGTTATTCTCTCCCCCCTCCCCCCCCCGACTCCTTGTCTCCTTCCTGCTCCTCCTGTAAGGCCTGCATGTAAATACTGCGACATATACTAGGACCATGTTTTTAGTCAGAATGGAACTCAAGAAGTAAAGGTTTTGTTAGTGTGCAACTCTGCTCTGTGACGCACTGCTGGGCATATCTATATAATTTATTGTATATTATGTAAAAAAATGACCACAGATGCCCAAAGCAAGAATGTGATTTTCTTTTAACCTGATTTGTAGGAGGAATACACTCAGATGAACCTGGAATGTAAATGAGATAGGAGGTAAGAGACTGAGTCACCTCCAAGTCCGGGGCTTTAGATCGAGGAAGATCATTGTGGTGGTTAATATTAACTTACCGGACTCATAGTAGCTGTCTGTGTAGTGAACCCATAAATGTATCTGTGAGGATGGTTGTAGAGATGTCTAACTGAAGAGAGAAGATACACTCTCAGTATTGGAAGCTACATTCTTGGGTTTTTTGTTGGGGTCCACACTAGCCCCAAGTTGGGGCAGCCAAAACACGTCGCAACCCAGGCAAAATGTTGAGGCCTGGGCCAACCCACGTTTGGGCGGCCACTGTATCCCGGCCCAAGCGGTCTGCGGGTCAGGGTTCAGCAAGAGCGAGGGTGAGGGCAGACTCAAAGAATGGAGACCAGACAGGGTGTGATTCAATCCCGTTTATTCTTCAGTCGCTCTTCCTCTAAGTGTCTCCTGTCTGATTCTCCCTCTATAGTCTCTGATTCTCTCTATATAGTCTCTGATTCTCCCTCTATAGTCTGTCTTCTGATCTGTTCTGTCTCTGCCTTTTATATGTCTCACTTCTAAGCCACGCCTCTAAGTTACACCTTTAATCATGCCCTTAGGTCTTATCTCTAACTCTGATCTCTATACTTCTAAGTCATACTCTTAAGTCACACACCTTTAATCTCACGCACCTTTAATCTCAAGGTATCTAAACCAAGATTATCGGAGTGTTCTCAGCTGTTGTAGGCTATTGTAATCCAAGTCTCATGTCAGGGGTATATGGCTCAAGATGGCTGCAAAGCTGATAGTGGCTTTCTGCTAAAAGTCGGCCCCCAACAGTCTTTGACTGAATAAGAGAGTGTCACTGAGACAGTCCCTGAGCACTAGTGTTCTTTGCTTGGCTTCCTGCCTGTGGATGCACTGAGACCTGTTCTTTCAAACTCCTGCCACCATGCCTTCCCACTGGGAGGCTCTGTGTCCCTAAACTGTGCGGCAAAAATGCATCTTTCCATTCTTGAGTTATAAGGCTTATTATTTATTTTTTCTTTGCCACAGAAAAAATACTTTAATATATATATGTATATATTTTAAAGAGGATCTGCATTGACTAATAAACTCATTAAAAGATATTTGACATCAGCTTTTAGAAGAAACCTAAAACAAAATCATTCTCAAATACTGTATGTATCTGACACGATGCATATAGAAATTAGAATATTAACTTGCATGCTTATGGGTACCAGACTTCCTGTTCCTTGCCAGGGAACTGGTCATCATGGGCTTCACACATCCAGGTATCTGGAGAAATGAAAACATAGGAGGTAGACTAATTTTTAATTTTAAGTTTTTGATATGGAAGCAGGTGAGTATTGATTGACATAAAATATTGTGTCTATATGAATGAACTCCTCAGTAGAAAACCTGAGTTGGCTTTGTGAATGATAAATGCCATTGTCAATTAACAACATTTTTTGAGGAAAACCATAATTCCACCATTATTTGGCTGAGTGATCACTTTTATTGAACAGTGAGTGACTGGAGTTGGATCTTTTGAACTTTGTTCCTTGCTTCATAGACACCCCATAATATTCATGTTTTGTGGCAAAGACAATGGCTGGAGTTCTGGAGATTTCCTATTTCTTTGCCAGAATCAAGTTACATCTTTGTTGGGAAAAATCAAGTATGTCCCATATCTTTCCAAGTATGTAAATTTATCAGGATGGACCTATAGTTGAGGATACCTCAATTCCTAGAATCTGCTCTAATCAGGGACACAAAGATGCTGTTGCCACTATCCATCCAGGATTACACAATTTCAGTTTTCTTCTGTGATTGTAAAATGTTTTATGCATTCTCCAGTGTGGGTCTACCATCTACTCAGGGGGGTCATTGGCCACCAGCCTGTAGGACTGTGAAAGGTAGCCTTGTTCCCTGTTGAAGTAAGGCACGAAACCCTGGAAACCTTGAAGGGAAAGTAGGCTTTTTGCCTGTTTCCAGGCACAAGGCCCCTGTCAGTAGCCGCAGTCCCCCATAGACTTGTGGCCATCAGTCACATAAGGGCAACGCCCCACATGTAGAGGACATGACCTGTGGTCACATAGGCTCAAGACAGCTCTCCATTTTAATGAGATACTTAAAGGCCTGAAGGACAATAAGCTTTCCTTCCCAAACATTCCTCTCTGCAAAAGGTATTTAATCTCAGGCCCACCCTGAGAAGTAGAGTATGGTTTTACTCATCCACTTTCCTCCAAGACAATAAGTATCTTAAAACCATGGACTGCCTATTTTCATCTGGATCCGCCATAGGGATCCTTGGAGAAGGCCTTCATCTACAGAGCCACTGTCTTCAAGCCAAGAACTCTTCCTGTGGGACAGCCAGAGCTCCCCCTTCCCCTCCTCCACTCCTGCCCTGGGCTAGACCCAGCAGGGCCCCTACTCCATTCTCAGCTCTTCTGTGGATCCCAGCAGCGCCTGGGTGCTCAAGAGCCTGAGAACCAGATGGCCCAGACATCTTTGCAGGCTGGAGGACCCCCATGCCAGCTCCAGCAGTCCCATGCCTCAGACTGTGCTTCTCCACCCATGAAGTGGTGTCCCAAGGCTTCCCTAAATCTGACACCCTCCTAGCAACAGCAACAGCGTGGGGTAAGCACAGTCAACTTCCCCAGTCCTGCCTCCCCAGCAGCTGTGCCCTGTGGGGGTGGGGATGAGGGACCCCTTAGCCCTACACCAGCCCACAAGGGTAGAGAAAGCAGAGTTTGATGGAACACTTCTGGAGACAGCTTCAGTGAGACAGCTGTCTTTTATTGTTCCAGGAGTAGGGTATCTAAGGGCTCTTAGGGATTATGGGCATAAGGGGCTGATTGGCCATAACAAAGCACCTAATTAGCATATGAGTGGAAAGCTAGAGAAGGACTTGTTTGCTGAGTCATGAATCCCTTGCAGAGAGCTATCCTCATGTCATCCTCCAAACAACATCAGGTATCTGTGCTCAGAGGGCTATCTGGATATGGTAGATTGTACCCTTAATAGCAGGGTTCTCCCAACATCTCCCCCTGTTTTATTTTATAATGGAGAGGTATTACCATGCACTATAGAGCCTTATAACCTAAATCAGAGGGGTCCAAGGTCTGATAGGAGACTATAACCTGCTTGGTGGTAATTCTAGCAATGATGCTACTCTGTCATCAGAAAAACTATGTAAGACAGGGAGCAAGCATCAACATAAAACTTAACATAGCTGGAGAGTTAAGGAGGGGTAAAAGCCCAGAAAAAAGAGCTTATTAAACCAGCTTAATTGTTCAGTGGGTTGAAATCTTGAGAACAGGTCTTTATGAAGTTTCTTGAGGGTTTTAATGTTGGTCTCAACAATATTTGATTCATTTACATGAAAGTAATATTCTCTCAATACAATGCAAGTCCTCTCCTGTTCAGCAGTTATTAGGTTTAGTGTTTCCTTGGTTTAGAGCATGACCCTGGCAAGAGAATTCATCTGATGTCTCGAGTGTGATGGAAGGAAGGGCTTCCAGAGATTGCTTCAGTGAAACAGCTCTTTTATTTTTCCAGAGGTAGGGCTTATAATGGCTTTTAAAGGTACAGGGGGGAAAGGGCTGATTGGTTATAACACAGCATCTAATTATCATACTGACAGGAATGGCCAAGTCTCCCTGCTCTTAAAACATTTTGAATTAGACAGTGTTGGAGCAGCAAAGGCTTGGAAATCTGGTACGAGATGGTTTCAGTGTCGTGGGTAGCTGTGATCCATTTGTCGCTCAGGTTTTAGTCCTTGACATGCCTGCCTGTGTTCTGGGGCCATTGTTTTCCAATTAAGATTCTTTAGGAGCATTGCTTTGGCTGGAGTCTGTTATTTTTCTGTCTAAACTTGCTTGTACATATAGTATAAAATTTAGGAGAGTTTCAGTTGTTTTTTGATTGTTTGGTGTTTGTTTGTTTTAGGAAAGTTGGTAAAGGATCCTCTCCAGGTCCTGTGGCAAAGGGGTTAAATGATCCCAGGCCAGGAGAGCTCATAAGTGAACCTGCTCAATGCAACCAGTAGTCAGTAAGGCCTGCTGAGTCCCTGTAGAGAATTCATGCTGGCCACACAATCGGTCTTAGCTCTATTTTATTAACTGAGTGTGTGGGTTGGGAGGTGTCTTGTTGTGGTCCTATTTGTTGATTATGCATTTCATTTTTTCTAGTCTGCTTCTGACTTTCATCTCTAGGAAAGGCTTTCCATTGTACAAACAGAGGACTACAGAGAGTAGATTGGCATGCATCTCTCCAATCTTGGGAGGTTAAAAAGTTGCTATTGAAACTTTGTAAAACAGATTTGGTCCATGGGGGATGAATTCTGTCCTTGCAGATGGCTTGGCCTAGTTCTTTTAGGTCAGCTTCTGAGAGGGGATATCAAGCCCCAGATATTGCCTGGATACACATAGGTTAACCAGAAAAGTCCCTAGGGCAGAGGTTCTGGATCCCTGAATCATTGTGGCTAAGTGGGCTAGGAATAATTGCTCCCAGAGTCTCTAAGATTACTAAGCTACTCAATGGCTTTGGGGAATGATACTGCAGATAGTGGTGCTGAGGAGGGTCAGGACTCATCTGAGTGTTTCTAGGAGCCTTGGTCTTAACTTCCATGTCTCTGTCCTCTGTAGCCAATGAGGGCCCATAGGGTGGAAGATGGATGCGAAGCGAGGAGGAGTATTGTGGGTTATGGAGTGACTTCTGTCTAATAGCCTTTTCTAGTGTGGCTAAATCAGCCACCAGACAATTCTAAGGGTCTTTTTCCTCATCTGAGTCTCTTGCTTTATCTTCCTGTGTTGTTTTCCTCTAACAGTTCACTCTTAGACTTGGGTGTTCTCCCTGTGCATTGCTTAATAGCAACTGTCATGTAGAAGAAGAAGAAGGCAAAAGATAGCCTTCTTAGATTTCCTTTTTATGAGTCAGGAAGACAACTTGGGTCCAGATGACAGGGTCAAAAAAAATCAGCCAACAGGACCCATGGTATGACTTGAAGCCCCTCATCCAAGAATTTTAGGTCCTTTTTTGAGGGGTGATTTAAAGTTCTCTCAATTTAAGTAAGGCTCTAAGGGAATGGATTTGGAAATCCCTCTGATTTGATGTTGAGTTCCCCATTATAGAAAAGATAGGAAGTGTCTTCAGTGGTGTTCAAAGTTCTGGGGTGAATTCACCATGGTAGATTGAGCACACTCCAATAATCACAAGCCTGCCTGCAGATTTAAAAGATTGGCAACAGTCCTAGAGACTTTTAAATGGTTGCTGTGAACCAGGTTCTTCATGAGAGGCAATTTTTTTTTCACACCCAGTCAGGCTGTTGAAATCTGGATAAAGGTTAGGAGGACCTTTGGCCAATGTCAGGGAGTCACCCCAGCTGTGAGGCTTCGGTTGTTCTGCAAACCATATCCAGACTATAGTAGAAGGCACAATTAAAGGAAAGCAAAGAAAGGAAAGGAGAAGACCGCCCCTCAGGTGAGATGGACAGGTGAAAATACCACTACCTCTGGGGGATGCTCACTAACTCTGTGGTTCCCGGGGTCCCTGTTTGGGCACCAGCTATGGGTCTTTCTTCTCCTCAGGGGTTGTTGGCCATTGTCCCATGAGGGTGGAGGGAACAGAAGTACAAGTAGGGTTCAGATTGCAGTATGATGGAAGAACTTCCAGAGATAACTTCAATTAAACAGCTCTCTTTATTTTGCCAGGCGTAGAGTATATGGTTCTTAAAGGTAAGTGGGGGTGTATGTAATGGTTGATTGGTTATAACATGGCACCTAATTATTATATGGATGAGACTGGCTGATTGATCATAACACAGTTCTTAATTAGCATATGGGTGAGACTGGCTGACTGGTTATAACACAGTTCCTAATTATACAGGACTTGTGTTCTGAGTCTTGCAGCATTTGCAGAGAGCTCTGCACAGGGTCATTCTCCAAACAAGGCCAGGCATCTGTGCTCAGAGACACTCTGGAACAAAAACCAGGTAGCGAAAGCAAAACCCCTGCTGAAAAAGGCAGTTTTGCATTTTATGCCAAGCAGAGCTATCAGGACATAGTGGAGTGTGACCTTAATAGCAGGGTTCTCCAACACCCCAGATATGAAGTTACTCAAGTACCTTCTTGTTGGTAAAAAGGAGGACCATGGGAGCTGGGCGAGTTGGAAGGAGGTAGAGAACGGGTTTTATTAGAGCTCAAAATCTACCTGAAGGCTTGATCCAGAGGACTCAGAAAACATCAGGGCATGAAGATAATATAACTAGTGGGAAAAGGTTAAAAATGGCTTGCAAACCTTTTATTTCCTATCACCTGATACAGTCACCTTTTTGTTTCTGCAGTAGAGTTGGTTCTGGAAGTATGAATGACACCAAACACTGATATGTTCAAGTGACATGTATAAGACAGGGTAGAATTTGATGTAGCATATGCAGCTTCAGCTTTCAAAGCATCTCTGGGTTGCTTACACTATTTAGTAAGACCTAAGACCATCAGGATAGTGGTTGTGCTGTGTCATTTGGTGAATGAGTACAAAAAACCAAAAAAGAAACAAAAGTCCTGTGTACATGTGCACAGACATGTTTTCTGAGGAATTTTTCCAGTCTCTACTAAATCCAAATAGACGTGGAAACTGGCTACAAAGGGTTGAAGGTAACTTTTGTCACTCATGTAGTTCCTATCTTACAGAAAGTGTACAACCCTAGAGAATATCATCTTTAAAAAATATCCACATACACACAAACACATATGCAAATGCATACATATATACATATCCATTAAAATAACAAAAACACTATCAATAAAAGGTAGAAAGCAAAAGATTAAAAATAAGTTTTGGACATCAGCAGTGACGAGAACAAACACTAGAAGAGTTTCTGTGAAGACTTTTTATCTTGCATGTGTTCTCACAGAACTCTGAACAGTTCTGACATTGTCTTATATATAAACAAGGATCCCACACACACAGAGAAAAACATTGTAGATATGGAGATGCATATTTGAAAAAAAATATTTACAGATAAGAAAGCAGGAGTGATCAGTGTGGTGAAGCTGATACTGCAGTTGTATGAACCATGGCTTTTAGTACATGCCTATTGGTGTAAATAACAGTAGATGTATGTGCACATGTAGACCATTAAACACACACATGTTCTGGCCCTCTTCCCTATGTGGACTGAGAGACGATGAGAGTCCAGCAGCACTTAAGGTAGTTAGCTCTTTCTTTGCTTTGATAACATTGACATTATTTAAACATTTGGTGAGTAAGAGTACATGAAAATAAATGTGAATATCCAAACATGTTTATGTCCTTTGTGAGAGTTACAAAACAATTGGGGATCAGAACAGAAATAAGGAGCAGGGAGCTGATTGCTGTCCATAGCCTGGATGCCAGAAGCTGTAATCCACTCCATCTGGAACCCCCTTTCTTAGATACAATGCAATATGCTGAGTGAGCTAATCACCAACATTTCTAATAAGTTGGACCTGAAGTTATGTGAAGATTCTGTTTTGAATTCTAGAAACTCAGGGAACAGAGAGCCAATGCTTACACATCTATGTAATTGCCTCTAACATATCTTAGGATTAACAGCAAAACATGAAAGGAAGGAAAAATGGGATCATTTCTCTGGGTAGATTTATATTCCATCCCATTAGTTGAGATGGTGGACACAAAAGACCCACACATGTTAAGAGCTGAAGAGACTGAAACAGCAAGCACACCATATTGCTGGCATTTTCCCTTGCTACCCATCCCATCTGTATTGTTTAGGCTAATGCAGTATTGAACAGATGGACCATGTCCTGGAGGTCAGAGAAAAACATAACAGCTGAGCTGACAGCCAAATTAGTAGAGAAACACCCTATTATACATGCTTCTGACTCAGAGAAAGCCTTTCTCTCAAACCCATTGGCATTTTCGAAAATCAGCTGGTTTTACCCAACCAATTCCTCAAGGAAATATAGAGAGTAAATCTGAAGCTGTTAAAATAAACAGATCTTATTCCCAGTTAACAAAAGACAATGCCATTTTGTCACAGTAAATTACCTTCTGTTTTATTTTATTTATTTGGACTTCCATACATTCTTAAGTGACCTCAATGCCTGGCAAAGTGTTATTTTAGCTTTAAGTGGCAACATAGTGATGGAAAGTCACCCTGTATACCAGCTATTCTAGTTCTGAAGTACTAATTTTCTTCTACTATTTCTCTACTACCAATTTCTTGCCACCTCCCCTCTGCACTAAGGGAGTGCTCCTCAAGCAGTCCAATTCCCCTCTCTTTTTCCTCATCCTTTCTTTCTCTCTTTCTCTCTCTCTTTCTTTCTTTCTTCCTTCCTTCCTTCCTTCCTTCCTTCCTTCCTTCCTTCCTATGTATGTATGTATTCCACAAGTTCCTTTCTCTCTTTTTTTCTCATCTTTTAACTCTCTATTTGTCTATCTATCTATCTATCTATCTATCTATCTATCTATCTATCTATCTATCTATTATCTATCATCTATCTATCTATTATCTATCTCTAAACATATCTCATACATATCTATTTATTTATATATTTATTTAATGTATGTGAGTACACTATCCAGAAGAGGCCATTGGATCACATTACAGATTGTTGTGAGCCATCATGTGGTTGCTGGGAGTTGAACTCAGATCCTCTGGAAGAGCAGTCAGTGCTCTTAACTGCTGAGCCATCTCTCCAGCACCCCAATTCCCTTCTCTTAAATGCATGAGTAATTAGCCATTTTCTTAAATTATATCCTTTGACAGGTTGGCATTTTTCACAAATTGAAATCCAAGCTTCTTCAAATGATCTACAATTACTTTCCCAGTCTAGGGTCAGTCTTCACTCTCATATCACAACGCTCTTCTGGTGGTTACATCAGATGACACGAACTCAAGTGGCCACTCTCAGAACCCTGAGCCTTGGCTCTTGTTTCTCTGCTTGAAGAACCTTCTCACTCTCTTTTACAAGAGAAACTTGCTAATCTCCTAATCATCAGCCCCAAAATGTTTACTTTGATGTACCCCACTCCATATTACCTGGTGTGAATTAATCACCCATGTGCTGATGCATTTATACAAGTAATAAAGGATGGACTGGATCATAAAACCTATATATAAATTAATATTTCTTGAGAGGCAAGTTCCATTCTTTTAATTCAAAACTTTGAGATTCTCTCTCTCTCTCTCTCTCTCTCTCTCTCTCTCTCTCTCTCTCTCTCTCCCTGTGTGTGTGTGTGTAGGTACATGAGTGTGAGGCTAGTGACCTTGATGCCTTTAGATCTGAATTTATAGGAGGCAGTGACCTAGCCACCCTATGTCAGTGCAAGGTACAAAATTGGGGTTTTCTGCAAGAGCATAAATATTCACTGTTAACACTGAGATATCTCCATCCCTGGATTCCATCCCTGGATTTTTATTTAGTATATTTACTAAAATTCTAATAAGTATTAAGTATATGTTCAGGAAATAAATAAACTAATGTCAAGATAATCCAACCATGGTGCCTTGTTATTCCACAGACAAATACAGATGTTGTCTAAATGCACAGACATGTGACTGAAAGTTTTCTTCCACTCACAGCCTGTGTTGTGTGTGGTGGATCAAACATACTGGTAGTACTTCAGTTGCCCAGACATTCCAGAACATTGCCACCCATTCACAAAGGCCCCCTTGTCTGTGATGGTGGACAATGTTCATGTTACTCCAACTCCTGTTCAGAAGTCTTAACTTCTAGTAAGCCTGTTTGTGGAGATGATACACCTAAGAGAGTAGTCAGCATTGAATGAGCTCACCAATGTGAGCCCTTTATCTGACAGGATTAATAACTTTATATACAAAGGGATGCCAGTGGGCTGCCCTGTCCTCTGCCTCTCTGTGTACCATGGAAGGTGATATGAGGGGCTAGGGAAATGGCAGCTGTCTCCAAAATAAAAAAGAAAATCCTTAAAATGAAAATTATCTTATTTTTACCTTGGCATTTGATTTCCTGACTTCTGGAGAAAAGAACATAACCTTCTGTGTTTTCAGCTTTCTAGATATGTCTTTTTTTTCCCAATCTGGAACAACGTAGCTTCCATAGCTCAGACTTGAGAAAGTGAGCAGAAGAACTTTGGAACCAACTGGAACCAATGCCTCTGAACAGGTAGTGCTACAATAAAACAACCCTGGTGTCATGACCTCAGTTACTTTCCAGTCTGTCCCAAGTCCTATCATCTAGTTCTGAGTTTTTCTGTGAGGTTCTGTTTAGTCTGTCCTTACATCTATCTTCCCACACTGTCAGTCCAAAGACCATCTGCACCAAGTTATAGGTGAGTATCTGAATTATAGTTAAGTGCCAACCTCAATTTGAAGAACCAGAGACAGAGATTGTCAAAGCCCTGTTCTCATAGATTCACCTGCCTTGTTTCCATTTCTATCTTGTTATAAATGAATCATGATGATGATTGCTATCATGAGACAGGTGAGTTCAAGTACTGGGAAGTCTGTGGAGATGTTTCCCAGGGACTCATTTTGCTGTTAACCAAGAGAAGGCTCAGTACACCGAGGAACACCCCCACCACCATATTGCAGGTGATGTTACTGTTGCTTTCTTGATAAAAATGATGCATGAAGACACATGCTGGATAAGTTCCTCTATCTTCTGGAAAAAACAAATATAGTTTGCATCTTGAAAACTATGAGGTGACAAGGAGAATGTGGGGAATGAAGGCTGAGACCAAGCTATACTTTGTAGAAGACAATGTAAGTCAATGACTACATGTTTCCACTACTCATTATACACTATGACCATAAATGATGAAGCAATATATCTTTGGGATCAAACATTGAAAACCCACTGGGTTTCAGTAAAAACTGCTTGACATGGAAAATCCCTGTCCATGGTTCTGAAAGCAGTGGAAGAACCCCAAAGGCCCTTGTTGAGTATTCACAGCATTTCAACCTTCTCAAGAGGGGCTCTATGAGAAACCAGAAAGAACTGGCAATGAGGCCCCACAGGGGAACCCACTGAGCTCTTAACTGAGTGCCAGCATGTGCCTTCAATCTTTTTGCTTCCTCTAGGAAGAGGGTGTGTATGAGGAGTAGCCAGGTGAGTTATGATGGAGCGTGTTGTCTATGCAGCATGACAGTACGGGAGGCACCCATTTCTTATGAACTGACCAATCCCTATAAAACAAGCAACATATCTCTCTTCCATACTCCATCTCCTGGAAGCCTTGTACAACCACTCCAACTGTTTGCCTAGATCTTTTGATTGCACAGCTAACAGGCTCTGTTGTGCTTTAAAATGGGAAACAGACTCACATCTGTGGTAGTCATTGGATCAGTTCTAATTCCCACAGTGTGCCTAGCTACCAAACCCCACCTTCTCCACCCTCAGAATTCTGCTCATCTGGCTTTGTCACCATGGATCTGTCCCAGGTAGACTCATTCTGCTTGACACATGTCAGTTGCTTCACAGCCTTCCAACGCTCATCTATAAATAAAGCTTGCTTCTGATCCAAATGATGATTTACTTTTTATTTCCCTGTGGCAGGGTCTTTATTATCTTTGTGTACCTTTGTCTTTCTTTGGTTGAGAACAGGAGCACAGGTGACAATGGCCACAATATAATCATGTATTGATATCTAACTATGAGACTCTCTCATGTAACACGAGTTAGAAACAAGCATTTTTGTTGAAATATCATGCTAATTCTCTGGGTTAGATATTTTACATTTTGTCTTCCTTGAAAACCAACATGTTGATGCATTCACCTTGTATTATGTTTTTGAAGGAAAGGGTTGTTTACAGGAAAACGAAAAGTGTCCTTTCACTTCCTCTTAGTTACCATTGACAACAGTGGAGTATATTGTTTTCCAAGCTCTCCTGTGACTGTGTGAGTGGGAGGGCTCATGAATTACTTCCTCCTTCATTATACAGTATGCTTTAGAAGTGACATGAAGAAAGACAACGTGGGCCTGCTCTCAAGTTTGTCAATGCCAATTATCAGATTTAATCTTTGATTTCCTTTGACTACCTCTAGATGACTATTTTGTCATTTACCATGTGGTGCAAGTTAAGAGGAGCATTCTCGTACCTATCGCTGAGTGTTCCTTTCCTCTGTCTCTGTAACTATGCTACCTCCAAGAGTGACTCCTGTCCCAGGTCTCTTGAGGTAGGTTTGGTTACAATCCTTCCTGGTTTGGCCCGAGGAGCAATGTACCTTGTCACAACTTAAGGAGAACGTTAAGTCGGGCTGCAACATAAAACGAGGTTAAAATGTATTCCACTGATTGAAGAACAGACAGAACTGTCAGGGCTTTGAAAAAATGTGGAGCAGATAAAATGACTCAATATTTTGTTTTCATTTCTAAATAAGAAGTGTGTGTATGTGGGGTGGGAGGCATGAGACAGGCTGGCCTTCTCTCCTTTTGCCACAGTCTTATGATTTCTGTGTTACAGACATTTGCTATAGCATCCACATTTACCTCTTATTTAATAAAGATAATAATAATAACAATATAATAATAATAATAATAATAATAATAATAATAATAATAATAATAATCAACCACTTATGGATGTTTTAAACAGTGATCTATTCTTTATACATTCTGAAATTTATGTTTTCTTTAAGGGATCAGATAATTGTTTTGATCCAGAGGCCCTTGAGTCATGAGACTTTTCCAGGGTAGTGGGGGTCTTTCTTCTATCTATTGTCCTGTATTACTACTGCTTCTCTGGAGTCCTCATCTGTGACTCTGATTTCTTAGTTACCTAGAACTGATGCATATCATTATCCCTGAAGAGTGTTTATTCGCCCTCTGTCACTCTTTGTCAGATCCTTACGAGCATATCCTGATGATTGTCTAGAAGCCGATGGTTTCCTCTTTCAACACTTCTCTGCCCTGATACTGTGATACACTTTTCTCTAACTATTGCAATTACCATAGCAGTCACAGAAGCAACGTCAAGAATGATTTTTTCTCTTGTCTACCCAAGTTGAGTTCAAATAGGTCAGAACTGTTTATCCTTTCCTCTTTAGCACCTGCTTATGCTAACACAAGTGTCAGACTTATCCAACAAATTTCAGTTGTGGAGACTCATGCAGAACTCACACAATAATTCTTAGTCACAGTAAGAGTCCCCATTTTTCAGTCTTGTGTCCTCAGAGGATTGGTTTTGAAGCATCGCCATAATCTAATCCCATTCCACTCTCTATTTCCAGTCTCTACTGGTCCCCAGTAAGAACCTTTGCCTATTCTGGGAACATGCAATACATCTTTCTGCCACCAGTCTTCAATCATGAGCTGCTCACCTCTGCATCACTCTGCTTTTTACTTCTGAAAAAGTGAGAATTGAGAAGGGTGGGTGGTCCCATCCCTCAACCAGGGAGCTGTGCCTAACCTCTGGATATGATCTCTACTGGTTCTCTCTCTCCTTTGTTGAGTATTTCAGCTAATGTCATCCCTGTTGGATCCTGGGAGCCTCTTGCTTTCCTAGTGTCTGGGACTTTCTGTTGGCTACCCCCAGTTTCCCATACCCCATTGCTACACACCCCTGTTCAATTTCCAGACCCTCTGTACATCTCCCCCACTTCCTCCCACACCTGATCCTGCCCCAGCTTTTTCTTCTCCCTCTTGTTTCTTCTTCCCATATCCAGCCTACTCTTTACCTCCTGTGATTATTTTATTATACCTCCTTCTAAGTATGATTGAGGCATCCACACTTTGGTCTTCCTTCGTCTTGACTTCCATGTAATTTGTATCATGACTGTTCCCAGATTTTTTTCTAATACCCACTTATCAGTGAATACATACCATGTGTGTTCTTTTGTGATTGGGTTACCTCACTCAGGATGATATTTTCTAGTTCCATTTATTTGCCTTAGAATTTCATGAAGTTATTGTTTTTAATAGCTGAGTAGTACTCCATTATGTAAATGTACTACATTTTCTGTATCCATTCCTCTATTGAGTGACATCTGTGTTCTTTCCAGCTTCTGGCTATTATAATTAAGGCTGCTATGAACATAGTGGAGCATGTGTCTTTGTTATATGTTGGAGCATCTTCTGGGTATATGCCAAAAGAAGTGGTATAGCTGGGTCCTCAGGTAGAACTATTTCCAATTTTCTGAGCAAGTGCCTGAGTGATTTCCAGAGTGGTTGTACCAGTTTACAATCCCACCAGCAATGGAGGAGTGTTTCTTTCTCCACATCCTCACCAGCATCTGCTGTCACCTGAGTTTTTTGTCCTAGCCAATCTGACTGGTGTGAGATAGAATCTCAGGATTGTTTTGATTTGCATTTCCCTGATGACTAAGGATGTTGAACATTTCTTTAGGTGCTTCTCAGCCATTCGAGTTACTCAGTTGAAAACTCTTTGTTTAGGTCTGTACCTCACTTTTCAATAGGATTATTTGGTTCTCTGGAGTCTAATTTCTTGAGTTCTTTGTATATTTTGAATATTAGTCCTCTATTGGATATAGGGTTGGTGAAGACTTTTTCCCAAACTGTGGATTGGTGTTTTGTCCCATTGACAGTGTTCTTTGCTTTACAGAAGCTTTTCAATTTTAACTGGTATTATTTATCTATTGTTGATCTTAAGGCTTAAGCCATTGGTGTTCTGTTCAGGAAATTTTCTTCTGTGCCCATGTATTCGAGGCTCTTTCTCACTTTTTCTTCTATTAGATTCAGTGTATCTGGTTTTATGTGGAGGTCTAATTGTAATATCTGCCATAGTTGGCTGCTACTAGAATGTCTTATATCATTGTAGGACTTACAAGATGGTGTCCCTTCTGTAAGGACAAATGCTGTAATGACACAGCTTTCCTCACACTATCATATTTCTGCTGAAATACTTGGCGTGGTTATAAGGGCCTAATTCTTAGCCCCTACTTTTTCCTTCCTTTCTTCAGTGCCTCTTTGCAGTACACACACACACACACACACACACACACACACACACACACACACTGTACTACAGAATACATAGTATATAATAACTGTATTGAATACATCACCTTGTGAGCAATTTGGTTGACCTGGCTGGTGGAAATAATTTACTTATCTTTCAGTCAGAATTTCAGCCTACTCAAATCCAACCCAAAGTTTGTGATCACTTTTTTTCCACATTTCCATATGACATGACAAGACTGGCCCTCACCGACTCTCAGCTGGATAGTACATATGTGATACAAGGATGAAATTTAATTTGGGGTTATCATCTACATATTTCTGAAGTAGAATTTAGTAAATTATTAGTAAATAATAAGGCAATTTTCAAAAGATTGAGATTATGTTTCAATGTACTCAAAACAAAACTAAGTATATATATTTTATGTAGTTAAGTCCAAATTGACTTTAATTGTAAGATATATAATTTTTATGCATTATTATCAATGGCATAACCTGCTAAAATTTAAACCCAGCCTTAGGATTAATTTTTATTGATATTCTGAATATTTGCTACTTGGTACATGTATAAAATAGGATCTTCAAGCTAAACATATTGGCTAAGATATTTCTAAGCTTAACAAATTCTACTTTTGATACATTTTCGATTTGGTTGTTTTACATTGTTAATTACAGCTTGCTTATTTAGTCTGTCAGTGTGTGTGTGTTTGTGTGTGTATTTTGGTGTGTGTGTGTGTGTGTGTGTGCTGTGACTCAATTCTCTTCTTCTACTATGTGAGATGTAGGTTTCAGGAATGGAACTTAGATCCTCTCGCTTGGTAGCAAGCTCCTTTACTAGCTGAGCCATCTCACCAGCCAGAAACTTGGTTTTTGATACTTGTGATTTCCAATGATACTTCCCTTTTCTGGCTAAACAAGAACACAGCACAATAACGCATCACTATCATTTGGCAGATTTTCCTTTGAGGCACAGATATGCACTTTGCCAATCTCAATATTTGAGCATGGGGTAATATTCCCAAAGTTCTCCAAGGGATTTTGTAGGTAGGATGAGAGGTTATAGTCATTCAGTTTTACTCCTAGACTATCAAAGAAGATCAAGTACAAGCAGGTAATCATAGTTGCCATTACTGACATCACCTAACAGCAGCAAAAGACACCAAAGTTTCCTAGACTCATTCTTACTATAGAATGATGTTAATAATAGTGTGAACAATGGTTAAACCTCCCCAAATGTATTTTAGTACCGTTTACATAGAGAAATATTTGTTAAGTTGGTATATTTCAGTGGATTAAAAGTGGTTTAATTTTTTAGATGAAATCAGTCACACATATAAAGCTGCAGTGTTACATATAAAGATGATTGGAGATTTTGTCTCAGGAGTTTTGGTCCAGGTTTTGTGTTGAAATCATTTTAATTTCACCAGTCTGCATCCCAGAATCATCATGTGAGGGATAAGAGAACTTCAACACTAATTGCCAAGGCACTCAAAAGCAACAAGGCTGGAGTTTGAAATCATTAGTCCAGATTCTCATCCAAGACAAAAATCCCTTGGACCACAACTCTGCCTAGAGACTTGAATTTATCTGATGAAATCTGGCACAAGCTCTGTATAATAGAAGCAGAACACATGGGGGATGATAATGCTCAATCTGCGATTATTTGAGAAGAAATTGTCCATATGCAAAGTCTCCAAGGCCTGGAGAGAAAGTAATCAGAGAGATTAACCCAAGAGTTCATTTGTATAGAAAGAGCTAGACCCTTGGAGATTTCAAGTATTTTTCTCTCCTCCTGAATATTGACAAAGAACCAGAGACATAATGCTGGAAGGAAATTAGATTGCAAAATGGTTAATCCTCCCCAAATGGAACTCTGGTAAAGAATTTATGCATGGAGCTTGAAATATACACAGCAGAGCCAAGTGACTCAGTCCATTTAGAAAAAAAAATTGAAATTTAATTAAATGCAGGGAGAAAAGAGAAGATACGTTATCTTGCTTTCAAAGATATATAGAATCACTGTGAATGTAATATGCAAGTAATGTTATTTGCCTTCTAGTTTTGCAAACCATGCAATATAAACTATTGTTTTATTACTATGACTATGTTTTCAAATTATTTTGTAGCTAGTCTTCAGAAAAACACACACCCATTTGTTTTGCTTTATTTTAAAGGCAGTTACATGCTAAGAAAGTAGCATGAAGAATGGCTGCTTAGAAGATTTTGTGTCTCACTGTTTCTTTTAGGCTTCGAACAAACAGATAATTACAATCATTGAGGAGCACTGAGCCTTGGGGGAAAACAGGTTCATCATACCCGAGTTTAAATATCTCAAAGATTTGCTACATGTGGCTTAAGAATGATGAGTTAAAAACAAAACAACAAAACCAGCAAAAACAAACAAACAAACAAACAAACAAAAATCTCCTGAGCATAGTTTAGCTCCTGGAAGCCATTCAAGGACAGTCATTGCAATAAGCAATGACATAGAGAGTGCAAGGACCTCCAATCTGATTGGGGAAAAAGAGGAAGCCGTACACACAGGCTTTATGAACAGTCTTGTGAGAAATGGTGTCCTATACTAGATGTTTCCAAAGCTAAGAAGTATATGGAAGCTGTATAGAAAACATTCCTGTCAACATTGTGGGCATAGTTGGATCCCATTTGTCACTGGTGCGACTTTCATGCACTGAGCTTGAATACTCACTTTAACAAAATTCTAAAATGTTGAATTTAGTATCACATGATCCAGCACCAAGGGACACAAAAGGCCAGCCTGTCTGAAGGGCAAAGGAGCTCACAGCGGTGGATGCAGCTGTCAATCTGCTCCTGGGGATAGACTGTTGTTCCCACTTAGCTCAGCTGTGTCTACTGAGCTTTGATTTCCCTTTACAGATCATGAGGGAAGGAAGAGAAAGTCATCTTTGAATCAAGCTTCCACTTTTGGACAACATTTGAAATGAACTGGAATTGACTTGTTCCCCTATAAGTTTATAAACATTCACTATACACGAATCTGACATTCAGACTAGGCCTTGAAAGGGCTCAACTTCTGGGATCTAGAAGCACTACAGACAAAATCTTCTCGTGATTCCCTCCCTTTGTTTAGTGATGGGTTCTCTAGTATCAAAAGAAAATTGTACATTTAGAACAACTCTTTTGCACAGCCCATCTTTCTCACTTAAATTTTAAGTATCTTTCCTTTCAGGCTATTGAAGAGCTGATATGCTGCTCATAATTTATTTACTACAATGCTTCTAAAAAACATGTCATTAGTCAACTACTGCGGTATGGTTTTCTTAATCAAAGATTTATTGGGGCAGCTTAAGAACAGTCAGATATATGTTATCCCTACTTGAGAGATGTGTGCCATAAGCAACTCTGCGTGGAAGATTTATGCTGACTTACTCTACATTGTCTTGCCTTTGATTAATTTTTATCAACCATAACAAAATTCTCCTTGCCAATGAATTATGTATATGAACTTCATGCATGAACAATTTCTTTGCTGTTATCTTAATTCCCCACTATCCAGATAGTTTAAAAACATTCAAGGGATAAGCAATTAATACAGAATTTCTTTATTTGAGATTTCTGTGATATTTTTCTGCTGAGAAACCCCAGTGTGCAATCAGAAATTGTTCAAAGGTGACATCAGTTGCCAGACTTCCAGAGAAGGAGTAAGTATAGCAACCACTACCACTGTCTTGTGCCACAGACAGTTTTCGATCAGAATTTACCAAGTCATAGTTTGAAAACAACATTTCATATAGATGATGGTAAGCCGTCTCAAAGTATCCAAAGGGCAGGCCAGAGTCCTACTCTCTGCTGTGAGTATTTTATTTCCTCTGTCTGAAATCTTCAAAGAAATACAATAAGAAGTGACATTTTCAAATCTGAATGGCAAAACCCAGGTGAACCAGGCGGTGTGAACAATCATGTCACAAAGAACTGAATTTTACTTCTCAAAGAAAAACATGTTTTAATAAACTCCAGGGTCCTTTCAGTGAATATGAAAAAAAATGTTAACTTTCAGAAGTACTAACAGATATAAAACCTTGTCTTTTCCCTTTTAAAACTTCTAATATTGACATTTATAGTACAAAAGGAGAGAGAGAGAGAGAGAGAGAGAGAGAGAGAGAGAGAGAGAGATTAAGGGAAAAAGAAGTGTTGGTTTCTAAAGCTATCTTGACTGTCTCCAAATGGTAGGTACTTTCAATCTCTCTGACATTTTTGTTGGCACAAATTGTTTTTCCATGCTCATGCGGAGGAAAATTGACATCTTGCTTCCTCTTGTTCCTTCAGGCCTGTTGTCTAACTCTTTGTCTTCTAGTTCTGCTTCTTAAAAGGCTATATTGTGTGAGGATGTCTGCCTCTGCCTCTGAGTACCCTATGCTACCCAGGTTCACAGGCAGCTCACCAGTGTATAATAAGCACATGAGAGTAGACAGAACACTGTACTGCACATCAGAACCCTTCAGTAGCCACAGGTGGCATTTGGAAAAATCACTAGGCTTTTAATTGGTCCATTTTCCTTATTTATAAAACAAATGGTTAGGCCATATTAGTGCTTACCTTTTGCCTACTTGAATTTGTATATTGGTTAAAATAATTGAGATCAATTAAGAAATAAAAGGTTAGTCTGTTTTTAAAATTTATATAAATTACATCTTTTATGTTTAACTGTAAACTTTAACCACACAGACAGTAACCACATATTTGGAGGTTTTTATTTTAAATGTTCATATTCTTTAACACATTTACTAGAGTATGCTTGCACATTTCTATATAAAATCGTGAACATAGGAAAGAGGTAAATTTCTATCTTTTTCAACAGCTTAATTTTTCTAGATGGGTCCAAATGGGTGCTTGAATAAACCAGATTCAAATATCAGTTTTATAGCACTGAAAAAAGATTTCTAAAGGAAAGTGCCAGAAATAGACTCCAGAGAAGCAGATCAGCCCCACATCTGACAGGACTGGAAACTCTAAAAGGAACGCAGAGGACAGTGTTTCCTAAGTAACAAGGAGCAGTGGAGGGAGCCCACTGATTGGACTTTGTAGTAAAATTAGGCTTCCAGGTCACAGACTAGTGAGGGGACCTCAGGAAGAGCCAGCAATCTCAGTATCACTGAGGTATGCTCAAGCTTTAGAAATGTGTGAGTTGCTTTGATCCTTAAGATCCTCGCTCCAAAACTCTGTCTTTTGTAGCTTAAGTAAGCTTAAAGGCGAGTTCTGGGAAGGATCACATTATTTCCAAGTGATTTAACAACATCCTAAAACAAAGTTTGAGTATTTTGTTGGGAATACAAATGTATCAATTACCCTAACAGCAAAAGTCTCGGTGTGTGGTTTCTACTAACAATTTCTAGATGTGAAAAAATTGCAGGAAAATACAACCTCCATCAAAGTTGCTATCAAGCCATAGTAACTGCCCCAGAAATGACACAGATGTCAGAATTCATGTGAAGGAATGCTAGAACTGTTATAATAAGTTAAACGAAATGTGCAAACACTGACCGTGTCCTGTAACGAGCTGGATATTCTAAACCCTCCCAGTCATAATTATAGATTAAGAACTGCTCAGATAGAAAAAAAAAGACTAAATTTTTATAATTCACAGTAGTCTTGAACACAGAATTAGTGAACACTTCTCAAAGCGTCTTAGGATAAACAGAGGATGCCTTGAGTTTCTGTTCTGTGCTCAGCCCTTTCTGTCCTTCTTCAGTGTTAGTATGAAAGTTAAAAAGCAAACGTGGGGATGTATTTGCAACACAGTGTAGCAGAACAAAAGTCATAGAGCAAAATGCTTATCTTAAAAAAGAAAGGAAACAGGCAACCTTGTTTCTGGTTTTAACAGTAGCAGAATTGGCTAAGATGTATGTCCATGGCATGAACACTTGCCCAGTGTGTGGAAAGGCCTGGCCAGATACCAGAATATACCCCCAGCATTGGGAAGAAAGAAAAAGTAGTAAAGAAAGATCAACTAGAACTCAATATTGGCAAAAAAAAAAAAAAAAAAAAAAAAAAAAAAAAAGATAAATACAATTCAAAGAGAAAGCAATGAAACAGAAAACAAATTAACATCAGAGAAAATAAGCCAAATTCTAGCTTGGGACATGTGTTAAATCTCAGAAGGTTCAGTTAAGCTATAGGAAGAAGGCACCATGTAAGTTAAATAAATTACTTATGTCATGTAAGTCATATAAGTCAGGATGTGCTATGGGTGCCCAAGGGAGTACCAGTGCCACAGATTCAGTGTTTACTGAGTAACAGGAACCAAAGGGATGACTCTCTTCTGAATTCTAAGACTGAATGGAATGGAATGGAAATATGCACCCTTTCAAGGCTCACTATAAAAAAAGGAGGTCTAACAAGTGCCCCCCTCCCCAAGTGCAGTCATTAGCTTACAGTTTAAGTGAAACATCTGTGAGTAAGGAGAGCTCCAGGCCAAGAGGCTCCCAGTGATGAATTTAAACAGTGAAGGAAATGATGATATTAATCATAATCATCTCCTTTCAGAAAACTAAAAGAGAAACAATGTCTCCCATTGCATTCTAAGAGGCTGGTGTGACCATGTTACCTCCTCTACAAAATGCCTTGTCAGAAGCAACATTTCTCACCTAAATGTGAGTAAATGAAATACAGCAACGTATAAAAGGACAATGTATAGCAAGCAGTCAATTAGGGTTTATCCTGTAAATACAAAATTAATAAAATTAAGCAAAGCTTAATAATCCAAGTTCAATCCTGGGACTCACATGGTTCTGTCAAGTTGTCCTGTGGCCTTCTAATATAGGTCTCTTATGCACAAATAAAAAAAAAACTATAATAAAAATTAGCTCAACAGTTGAAGTTGGTATAATTAATCCTAATGAACACACACACACACACACACACACACACACACACACACACTACATATACATACATAACCTCAATACATGTTGGAGAAGCAGTGGCTAAAATTCAAAATGTTACCAAATTAAGACTAAAAATTAAAAATTTCAATTTTAATACTTAAGAAAAACCTGTATCTAAGATTAATGAAGGACTCAAAAGGGTTTTATTTTTAAGGTTGTCTGCTCATAATCATACTTAATATTTTCAATGGAGGCTCTAGTCAACAAGTTAGATAAAAGAAATGCATATGAATTAGACACGATGACAGAGAATGGCTTTGATTCATCGGCATCACTGCCCGTGTGGAAACCCACTTGGATGCATTGGTGAGCTAATGGGCCACAGCATGCGGTCTGTAACATCCTGTCATCCGATGGAAAATTCCAGTAAACTGTGTTTCTGTGTACAAGCAATTAATGATTGGCAATTCAAAATTTGAAACATATCACGACAACTATGTGCCGAGCTGATTTATTTAGCACAAACTATGAAGTACTGCTGAGAGAAATGAAGAGGCCCGTGCTCCCTGTCAAAAGACTCGACACTGTCAAGCTATCGCTTCTCACACTATCTACAGATTCAATGCATTTGTAATTCAAATCCCAGAACAACTGCTATGTGATATCCTTACAGGCTGATTCTAAAATTCATATGGAAATACAAAGGACCTGAGGAACTAAGTAAATGACTTAACACTGTAGTTAAGAAGACAATAGGCTGTTTGTGTGTAGATTGACATTGTGGTCACTGGAAAGGCATCAAAACCTGTACACATGTTGATTAATATTTACAAAAATGGCAAAAGTGTGTCTATAGGGAAAGGTTAATTTTAAAAAATGATATGAAAAATCTGCCCCCTCCTCTATAAGTCAGCATACATATATAAAAATTAACTCAATGTTGGTCACAGACTGAATGTAAACCACAAAACTAACAATATCCTAGTGGAAAACATCAGAGAAAATTATGTGAATTTGAATTTGGCAACTATCTTGGAGGTAATGTGAAACTTCTAGTCTGTAAGAAAAAAAAAACATGAATAAATTAGACCTCATTGACAGAGGAAACTCTAGAAAGTCTCTGCTAAGCAGAGGGGAGACATAGCTTAGCCTGTGGGATAAGATTTGCTATTGACATGTGCAAGAAAGGATTTGAATATGGGTACATTGAGAATGCTTAACATAAAGAGTATGAACACTGAATGAAGAATATTAAATATGGGCACATGAAGAGTGTAACAGTGTAACAGTTTACAGTGAGCTTATCCAGAGAAGAACAAGTGAAAGCTTTGAATAAATACTTTATCCAAGAAAATAAACAAATGACAAATGGGTATAGGCCAAGATGCTTAATATCAACAGAAGAAAAAGAAATGCAAAATGAAGTGACAAATTGCTCAAAGACAAAGTCCAGAAGCTAACAAAAGAGTCACATTCGTGTTTTCTAAGAAAGAGATGGAGCCCATAGAAATGGCATGAAGTACTGACTGGACTATACATAGCGTCATTAATTTATAAACCACTTCTTCATTTCTTACAGTATAAAGCATGTTCACAGCTTCTGTTATAATTTACTACCATCCTTTTCACACCAACTTAAATGAATACGCACATCCATACAATGATTTGTACCAGTGTGTTATATATAACAGCAGCTCTGTGGGTACCATCTTACATCCTGGAAACACCAGAGTCAGTGGTCAGATCATGAAATATTCATAACAATGAACTATTACTTGGTGATGAAAGGGAGTGAACAAAAGACATGCAAAAATCTCAAAATAACTATGAGTAAATATCCATAAAATTTACAAGTTTGTACTACAAATTCTGTTCACATAAAATTTAAAAAGCATCAGATAATCTATGGTGACAAGAAGCAAACGAGTGCTCACCTGGTCTTGGTGATGGCTGAGAGGAGCAGAAATGAGGAAGTGTGATTGTGGGTGAGCGAACTTTTGTGAGTGCTGGACACTTTCATTAACTGTTGTGGGATTGTTCCATATGTACGTGTCAGTTCAGAAATCATCAGGTTATGTCCTTTAGTGTGTGCCACTTATTACATGCCAATGATACCTCTGAAAACCTGCATGTTTACAAATACAGATATCAGGAAGAGGAGGGGAGGAAGGAAGGGAGACAGATACACAAATATACACACAGAGAGGGGGAGGAAGAGAGTGGGGGACCAAGGAAGAAAGGGAGGTGGGAAGGGAGGAAGGGAGGGAGGGAAAGAGGGAGAGAGGGGAAAGATACAGATATACAAAGATACAGGAGAGATAGAGGAAGAGAGGAAGGGAGAAAAGGAAGGAAGGAGGGAGGGACAGAGGGAAGAGGGAAGGAGGGAGGGAGAGAGAGAGAGAGATTCTTGAATGTTAAGACACACCATTCTTTATTTCAGGACTTAATTCACATTTGTTCAGTGTCCATGATGAAGGCAGGAAAAGTCAAGACCTCTAGTCAGTGTGTCTCTGAGAGTATTTGTTGTTTATTATCTCAGTGTCTAAGTCTCAGAATGATAGATTTTTTTCTGCTGCCTTCTGTTGCCCTGATCACAATCTTATAACCTGAGTATCATTGTGAATACTTTATTGATTCCTTTGTAGTTGTAAGCTATTAATGAATGGGCACAAAATCATTACTAACACGATTGGAAGGCAAGTATCTTAGACTCCATGGTAGATACTACTTCTACTGACTCAGCATGATTGGCTTCTCCTGTGGCCTCTGAGTAAGGTGTTTCTGTGCCCTAACTGTCTCCTGCAGTTCACCAGGAGACTCCCGCTCCTTCCAAAATCCTTTTAATAAATGGAAATGCAAAATTCCACTTTCGGAATGCTAACTTTGCTTAGTGAGAACCAGTTGGTCCATCTGTCAACACTTGGTTTTTCTTCTTGCATAGAAGCAGACTAGAACCATTTCCTTTACCTCAAGCTGAGGGGAGGGTAACATGTTTTTCCTCCTCTCTCCATGCCAGAATAAAAAACATAGCTGCCCTCCTACATATCAAAATCTGTGGTAAAGAGCATGAACACACCTAAAAGAACACAAAGAAGCCCCAACAGATATCAAAGTAAGGAGTCATCGTGAGGCCTAAGACATGGGAGATGGTTCAGTTGAAAAGATCTTGTGGGCAAGTGTGATGATCTAAGCTTGAATCAAGAACCCATGTGAAGCTGGGCATGATATTACATATAGGTTCTCCTACCCAGTGACAGGCAGTAGAGGCAGGAGAATTCCTGGAAGCTTGCCCAGTAGACTGGTGTAACCAGAGACAACAACAAAGAGATCCCTTGCAAGCAAGTAGAAGGTAAGGAGCATCCTTTGAAGTTAACTTCTCACTTCCACACACACCTTGACATGAGTGTGCCTATACTCACAAACATGAATGTGCACATATATCATACACACCAAAAAAGACAAAGGAAGAAGAAGACATTATCAATCTTTTGGATTGCAGACTGCATCATGTAAAACTTTGAAGCTTCCACCCACAATATATGCATGTGTATGCATGTGTATATTATGTATAAATTCTATTGTATATAGTATAAAAATCATAAGTATTTCAAGTATGAAATAAATATAACATAATCATTAATTTAAAAATTAGTATTTCAGGAAGGCTAACCAAAACAATAATTTGAACACAATGTAACTGCATGTCTTAGAGTATTAAAAAGAAAAACAAAATCCTTGCTTTAACCTATTATAATTCATCAAGTAGAATTTGGTTTAAGTTATACAGAATTTATTTAAATAAGTATTTCAGTTCCTTTTCATAGCTGGAAGATGTTGCTGTGAGCAAATCTGATGGTGTGAGTGTGCCTGGTAATTAGTAGCCTCGGTTCATTGCTTTTGTGGTGGTGTGATGACGTCAGGGTCTTACAAGCTAATTGGACAAGGTGTTGCATTGCTTGCACTTTTCCGAAATGAGGTTAAAAACTACCTAAACTTCAAATGCAAGATTCTTAGCACATTTTTAAAAGTGTGTATGTGGTTTTGAATATGAGGCTCCTTATTCTCAAAATAAGAAAAAATGAAGGAATCGTTTTAAATATCTGTTTATAAACATGTTTTCCCACTGGCCTGGGAGCTCATAGGGAGGGACCCATGGCTTCAGCTGTATTTGTAGGGGAGGATGGCCTTGTTGGGCACAGGTGGGAGAGGAGGTCCTTGGTCCTGTGAAGGCTGGGTGCCGCAGTGTGGGGGAATTTGAGGGTCGGGAGGTGGGAGTGGGTGGGTGGGTGGGTACACATTCTCATAGAAGCAGGAGAAAAGGAATGGGATAGGGGGTTTCTTGGTGGGGTGAAATGGGAAAAGGAGATAACATCTGAAATGTAAATAAAATATGCAATAAAAATTAATTTCAAAAAAGCAAAAAGGGGAATAAAAAACAAATAAACATCTATATATGTTTATATATGTATATGTGTATATGTGTGTAATTCATTATTCATTATAACATTTCACTTTTAATCACTAATGACATTTTTGTGTTTTTATTTTTGAATAAATTCATTATATTAACAACTTCTTGATGTCACTGAAATAAAGCAAATGGACTGTATCTAATATTTCTTGATATTTATTCAATACTAACAAGTGATTTACTATGTAGTAACAAGTACATAGTTCTATAGAATGGAGAGTTAATTCAATTATTCTATCTTTCACTGTGTCCATTCCAAGGATATCTTTTTGTCCTGAGTTTTATTCTCTTTTAAAAACTTAGTGTGACAAGTGTCAAATTTAACAGCTTGTGCATATTTCAACTTTAGTGGCTTGTCCATCATCTCTCAGAAAACTCTATAGAATCTGAAACTGACCCTATGTAAGAGGCTAATTTATATAAGTTCACTGAAAGTTAAATGATTTATAATTCAAAAATATATTTTTAAATTATGACTGTTGTTAGTAGAGTTTTGTATATTACTGATTAAGATTTTGCATGTGAGGCTGTTAGATCCATGTCATTCTCCTGTGTAGACAAGTTCACTTTTCTTGTGTTAGATCCATGTCATTATGGCCTCCCTGCTGTGGTACCACCTCCCCATATAGTGGTACAGACTCCCCATTCAGAGTCTGTACCATTATACAGACTCTGAATTTATTTATTTATTTATTTATTTATTTATTTATTTATTTATTTATTTATTTATTTATTTAAAGAGTTTTACCAAGAACTCAAAGACTCGAGAGGCATTTCTAATATTCTTATTTAACAATTATCATCCTGGACATTTCTTGTTTCCTGTTGATTCTTCCTGGAAGTTCAAGTGGAGCACTCTTGGGACATTTCTGTTCCACTCCATATATACACTGTCTTTCTCATCTTCTGTCTCTGTTAATATGTTCTGCACTTAAAATGTTGTCTGCAAACTTTTCTCCATTTCTCAAGTTCTTTCTTTTGTATCTAGCTATCTATCTAACTTCAATTAAAGTGTTTTTCTTAATTTTAATTACTTATTTTTATTTCCAGAATTTACTTTTGTTCCTAATTAAACATTGCCCTTTTTCCTACATTGCCTTAGTCTTGGGTAGGTATTTATTTTTATTGTTCTCTATTTGACTACTTCAAACATGTTTGCTTTAAGACCTCTTTGTCATTTTTTCTGTATTATTCTGGGATGTGAATTTTTCAGATCATTACAGCCATGACTGGGCTTATGGAATTTTCCTTCCACTTTCTTTTGTGAGGTTGACTAAGGAGTGTCCTTTGGAGAAACTGTTTCCATGGAAGTACTATCTAACCTGTGAAGGTACCTCTTTAGAAAAATTTGATGCAGCCTTTGGCCAATTTTGTTAGTACTAGCAAACTAGTTTTGCATTAGCTTCACAAATGTAAGGTTCTGAGGTACATAAACAGAGGGACTGAATTTTAGCTCCCTCTACTCTCTGTTCCAACCCAATGACTAAGGTAGTAGGCTTCCCTATCACACTTTTGAACCTTGGTCAAATCTCTCAATTGTCTACTTCAATGACTGGTTAGATTTTCTTAGTTAGTGACTCTATTAAAAAAAGAGGCAAATATAGCATTATCAGCATTTGAGAATGTAGCTGTATTTCCTGTCTACAAACTATGAAGTCATCCATCCAGTCACCAACACCTGAGTGTCATTGTTTCTAATGTTCACCAACAAAGAAACTAAAAGTAGTCTATTGAGCCCCTTACATTATTCATCTCTATAAAAACTAATGTGATAAGATTTATGGTGCCATTGTTAAATTTTATGGGCAACAAAATAAACATGCATCAGATAATCTTTAAATGACACAGACCTTGATGATTTTGAGTCAGTCGGTATTTCTAAAAGTTGTTTCCTAATGAAGTATCTTCAGTTACTTTGCAAATTATGAAATTGTTTTTGTAGAGTTTTTTTAATCCAACACACATTTTTGTGTATATATTTTTATTGGTTTATCCTCATCTCTACTTGAAATTACACTATTTCTCATATATATATATATATATATATATATATATATATATATATAGAGAGAGAGAGAGAGAGAGAGAGAGAGAGATTTAAAATGGCAAAATAAAGGCCAATAGACATGACAACCATTTATTTATTATGTGTGTGCTAATCATTTTGTTTTATTCAGTATTTCAAACAATATTCCATACAGGCTTTTGTCTTATTTGATTAATAAAACTGTGGCTTAGTGACTTGAATTACATTCCCAAAGACCCACACTACATTTATAGTCAAGCTTAAAGCCAAGTTCCCACTTATCTGGTTGGTCTCTCTCTTCTCTTTATGGCCATCTTGCCTTTGATGGCTACTGAGATATTGGATACCATTTTACCTTGATAGCATTAATTTTAAATGGATGAATGTGGTAATTTCTCTATCTTTAGAAACAATAGTGAGTGTTAATATAAGCAAAACATCCTGTATAGTAAATATTGTGGATGTCTTAAAATCTAAGATCTAATAATGCAAATAGAAGAGAAAATTGGGTTTGAACGCTCATTGTATACATTTCCTCACATCGTATACAGTCAGGAACAGATCAGAGAAGTACTGTTTAACTCTTCTGGTCATAATTACCATTTCATTTTAATACTTTGATGGAGCAAGGCAGGTTAATAATTGCTGTCCAATTTGCAGGCTATTATAACAGGTGGCTGCATAATACATCTATGTGGTTTCAGAATGAGGCCAGTCCCTTGTCAAAAACAGTAGGCACATTTTCCTTCATGTAATAATGGAGCTGAATGTGCTCAGTTGAAATTAGTACCAGGCATAGAAAGGCCTACTGATTTTCTTTGTTTGGAAAAAGTGAGACTTTGCACAGTAGCATAAAACAATTGCAGTGCTACATGAGACCAGGTTACCACCATCTCAATTGCCTCTTACGTGCTCTCAATTTCCTGGAGCCAGGTAAGAATCTCAATTTTAAGTTTCTAGCTTTTACTGAAAATCATTATACACAATTTCCATTGCTTTTTTTTTTTTAAAGCAATGCATGGTCCTTATTTACATTTGTGGAGCACAAAGAGAAGAAACACAAAAATATTGAAAATAATTATATTGTTTCCTAAAGGAGACACCATGTTACGTTACAGTCCCAGGGCCATTTTGGCTAAGCTAGCAGCCCATCAATCACTAATTCAGAAAATGCCTTACAGTCTTTTCTATAGCCTGATTTTATGGAGGCATTTTCTCATTGAAGATTCCCTCCTCTTTGATGACTTCAACATGTGTCAGACTGACATAAAACGAACTAGCACAGTGTCTTAACTTACACTAAATCTCTTAGACTATGAATCTAACCCCATCAATGTAATCATCATATGCTGGTGACTGTGAACAGAGGAATTAGTACACTCCTCAGATTTACACACACACACACACACACACACACACACACACACACACACACACACACAGAGACATGCACACCCATACACACACACACACACACACACAGAGACATGCACACCCATACACACACACACACACACACACACACACACACACACACACACTGGTCTGTAATGGTCTGTACTATGAAGACATTGTGGTAAGACAACAGAAACGTCTCACTCAACTCACCATAATTGACCAATGCAAAGAGCTCAACAATCTCCAGTCTGTGGCCAATGCTCCAGGAATGGGAGAGTCAGGACCAAAAAACAAACAAACAAACAAACAAACAAACAAAAAACAAAAAAACTCTGTCGAGAGCCCCCACAAACATACACACTGCCCCTCACATTTACTCTACTCAAATATATTGCAGAAGTAGATCCTTGAAGTGGAAAGTACCGCTGAAGGGGAAAATATTAGAGAGGTAAACCATCAGTGCTAACAAAATTAAGTCTATTGTATCCTCAGTGTTTCATTGATAAGTGGAAGGAAAATACATGCTTATTAGTTTTCAGAGGAAAACAAACAGACTGAAGATTGGTTTCTGAATTTGGCACTGCCCTAAAGCTATAGGGAAAGTTTAGTGAATACAGTTTATTTTATTTCACATATTCGCTCATTAATCATTAATTGCTTCATTGATCATTGGAATTTAACAATTATCCCTTTCAATTGTTATGTAAACATTGGTGTGTTTATTAAGCTATAGAAGCTAAGTAGCTCCACGTGTTGACAACCTATCAAACTGGTAGGCTATATGTACTTTGAAAGCGACCTAGATTTTCCTGTTAGAAATTATTGGATCTCCTCAATTCTCTTCAATGAGTAGATTAGTATTATGATAAAAAATAAAATAAAATTCTCTAAAAGTAACATTTTGCAGGATTGGTGACATTTCATTTGCTGTATATTTTTCTCCCATAGGCTTATCTCCCTGAAGCATCTCTCTCCAAGAAAAGAATAAGGCACAGAACACCTCTACATATGAAAAATGCATGAAGCTCAGTAGGCACCCAAAATCTGCACAGCCAGCCAGATCTTGCTGGCAACAGAGAACAATCTGAAAAGTGTCTGTCTAGGTCAGCCTCTGGTATAACTCCAAAGGAGTGAAAAGGCTAATTCTCTCTTCACTGTGTTGTATTTACAGAAACATGAAAGCTGTGTGGACAAAGCCCAGCTAGAAAGGCGTTTCCTGGAATTACAGTGCATGGATTTGATCTCTAGCTTATTAGATAACCTTCTTCAATTTCAGTTTTTCTTATTTATAGGATGGAAAATCAATATTTATTTCTAGGATTAAAGGAGATAAAACATGAAAAATATTTGGATAGTAACCAGTCCTTAATAATGTATGTTATTGTTATTGTTCTTAAGAACCTTCTTAATGTTGTTAATAATAAATAAGACAAGTCAAAGAGTAAACTGGTGGCTACCAGTTTTGCTGAGAGCAAGGGCACAACAAGACATAATTGTCCTTCTACATTTATGTTTAGAATTACCTTCTTGTTGCTTGGTCTATCTTCAACATTCTGTCCTTTTTCTGTTATTGAAATAGAATTAGTGAAACTTCCTATTTTTTCTGGTCACTGTATATGTTAAAAGTATAAACTTCTTGTATAAAGTATGGGTTAATCCATATGCTAAACATTATTGCTTTATTTTTCTTTTTATTATATTTATATATTTATTTTGTGTATGTGTGTGTGTGTGTATGTGAATGTTCATGCCACTTGTGTTCATAGAGTGTGAGAACTACTTGAACAAGGAGGATCTCTCCATCCAGTGTGTGGTCTTGTGATCAAACTCAGGTTGTCAGGTTTGGCAGTAAATGCCTGAACATGGAACCTTTTGGATGAGTCTATATTGGATCTTATATTTTTGAAATGTCAATTGGGATTTTCATTTTTGACTTACATATTATTATTCATTATTTTTAACTTAAAATCTGCCTTAGTATTCTTTTAGAGTAAAACAAGAATAACTCATTATGATAAGTATTTAACTCAGAGGGCAACAATTTAAAATTCCTTTCCTATATCAAACACAGGCAATACAATCTCAAGTGAAAAAGCAGGAATTAGCAGAATTGGCAAACATATGATGATTTGAGATGTCTTTAACATTTGTTCTGTCACGGGAGACAAAGTTTGTAAAGACACAGAAAACATTAAATACATGGCCAACAATATTGAATCAATTAAACTACAACTGTAGAATATGCATTCTCTCCATGTATACAATTATTAAACAAATTTTACAAAGAAAAACATCCATCAAACCTCAAAATTATGTTAGGCTCATATCTAGGGTCAATTTATCTCATTTCAAGATGTTTTGTGTAGTGTTTTAAATGGTTGGTTCTGGTCCACAGATGCCCAGGAGTGCTAACACTGAGTATCTGGAAAGAGAGGAAGTCATATTAGTGTTACCCCACAGGCTGTGAAGTTAATTTGAAAAGAGACACAGGTATCCGTAGAGAGCTTGACAGCATCCCGAAGGCTATAGGATCAGACTGTACTGTCTCACTGCTCTGTATAAATGATTCTTCTTTTCCATAGTTGTGCCACAGGGAAAAGGTACGCTTTCAGAAAAACTACAAGCTGCAACACAAATTCTCTCCAGCCTCAAAGCTCACGGTTAAAATGCAAAACCAAGTAAAGTCAGAATTTTAAAGAAATAATCACTGTTTTTAGGTGATATATAAACTATGGTATACTCATGGCAAAAATATTCCTCTTCTTCCTCCTCCTCCTCCTCCTCCTCTTCCTCCTCCTCCTCTTTTTCCTCCTCTTCCTCCCCTTCCTCCTCTTCCTCCTCCTCCTCCTCCTCTTCCTCCCCTTCCTCCTCTTCCTCCCCTTCCTCCTCTTCCTCTCCCTCCTTCTCCTCTTCCTCCTCTTCCTTCTCCTCCTCTTTTTCCTCTTCCTCTTCCTCCTTCTCTCCCTCCACCTCCTCATCTTCCTTCATGCTGAGTTTGCTACCTTAGGTGGAAAATGTCTTGGGTCAAAGGTCATCAGTGTGGTATATTCATGGTATAGATACTTGAGAGGAACATTTTTAGGTTAGGGAGAACATGACCTGTGCAGAGAGTTGAGTTTCTCCTTGACTAATGATTAGTTTGGAAAGGATGGAAAGTAAGTCATTAGGGAAAGGAACCAAGTTGTCATCCTAGCCAGATTAACAGTTTGAATGCTGTAATTGCTCCCAAATATTGCATTGGATAAATAATAAATTAAGTATCAAAGGGGGGAAGCAGTACTCAGGTATGAATAGAAAGGTCTGAATAAGGATTGATTACCTAGTAATATACTCTTTGTCACTTAGGTATGATTTAAAATTATGGATCCATGGGTGTTTAAATAGAAATGTTCCAGTTGCCATAACAACATTATAATGCCCTATTAAGTCACTTTTCAGCACATTGTTTATAATATGATTACATTATTTTAAACTATGGTTGCCAGGAGAAGTAAAATGCTTCTCGCATTGAGATAACCCAGTGCTCATTCAGACAAAACACTAAATTATGATTAGGAGCTGTACATATTGTGTATGAAATGCTGATAAACATTATAACCATAAACGGGTATTATTGCCTTCGAACTCTGAAGTACTGTTATCTGAAATTTAATATGTGAGAAAAAGTTCTGATATTTGAGGAAGGTTTTCAAACACTCTGCTTTTCTGCTAGTTGCTGCTGTGGCTGGTATCTGCTGGACTTCATCATCTTTTCATCAAGTCTTTTATTATGAGTAGATCTTTTCCAAACACTATGACCATAAGAAATTCAGTGTGTGTGTATATTTCACATGTATGTGTTTGTGTATGTGTGCATGTGTGTGTGCTGTTCTGCATGTGAGGGTAGCAGTGCATAGACTAATGTGTGTTCAAGTGGAGGATACAGAGGAGAATTTGATGTCTTTCTCTGAAGATAGTTCTTCATCTTTGCCCCTGAGACAGTGTCTCTCACTGAACTGTTAACTCAGATGGGATGCTAGCAAGCATTTGGGATCAGTCCGTCTATGTCCTTAAATCTAAAGTTATAGGGGTGCACAGCAATGCCTGCATACAGCAATGCCTGCATTTTATGTGAGTCCTGGGATTTGAACTCATGCCCTCATGTTGCTTGCACAACAAACAATCATACTCACCCAGCCATCTCCCCAACCCCCAAACTCATTTATTTTTAAAACCCGAATACTTTCTTTACATTTCAACCAGAATTATTTTAATGAAAACATTACTTAAACATCCAGAGACTTGAATCAATATCTTAGGAACAATATAAATTAGTATGCTATAAACAGACTTGTAAAACTGCAGCACTGATTTAATATGGCTGCTTGAACCTTTTAAGGAAAGTGTTCTTTCTCTGAAAGATAAATGTAGTGATGGCTGCTAAGCCATAAACTTTTCAAATCGCACACTGATGTGCTACTGTGCAAAGCCTGGCTCATACTGGATGTGTAGTATGGTGACATTGCAGAGGACTGGTGAGAAGCCAGAGGTGGGGCTTCTGAAGGAAATCGTTCACTGAAAGAGTGTCCTTAGGGCTGGGTCATACAGTGGCCTCTTCCAGTATTCTCTTTTCTCTGTTTCCTAACCATGAGGATATGGACTTCATGACTATGCTCTCTCTGCCACAATTGACAGACAGCTGTTAAACTCTGGTCCAAGTAAATAATTCTCCCTGTTAAGGTAATCATTCTGCCATATTCCCAAGAAAGCTAATATACCCAGGTAAAGTTCTTGTGTACTTAAACTCAAGAGGCTTTAAAGTAAGTCCACTCTTCTCTTTAAATCTTCAAAGCCTAATGCAGTGGTTCTCAACCTTCCTAATGCTGTGGACTTTAATGCATTTTCTCATATTGTGGTGACCTACAACATAGAATTATTTTTATTCCTACTTCATAAACTGTGATTTTGCTACTGTTGTGTATCATAATGTAAATATCTATGTTTCCTGATAGTCTCAGGCAACCCCTGTGAAAGAGTCATTTAACCAGCAAAGTGGTCAGGACCCACAGGTTGAGAACCACTGGCCTAATGATTCTCCATACACTGCTTTTGGTACTGAGAGTCCAGCTCAGGACCTTACATATTGTAGACAAGTGTTCTACCACCAAGCTACCTTCATATCCTCTATAGTTAGTTTCCATCTTTGTTAACGATATCAAAACAAACAAAATCCAAGAAAACAGGTATTTTCATTACCTTTACTGTTTTGTGTGTGTGTGTGTGTGTGCCTATGAGTGCATGTGTATGTGTGTGTGAGTGTGTGAATGTGTGTTCTTGTGCATGTGAGTGCAGTGCTTGAGAGGCCAGAAGACATCACTGGGTTTTTTAGAACTGTCAAGGGTAATGGTGAACTGTCCAGTCTGGGTGCTGAAATTCTTAGCCCTCTGCAAGAATAATATGGGCTTTTAACATCTGGTAGGCCTGGGTAGAAGCTCAGTTGGTCACTCTCCAGTACTTCTGCATCTCCACCAGCAGGGCCAGCTCTCCTGCTTTGCCCATTTGAAAGGCAAGGGCCAGCTCAACACAGTGCTATAACATGGCTTCAGGCAGCAGCCCAGACCACTGATATCTGCATGACCTTTGGTAGTAACACAGGTCTGGGATAGCAACACAGATCCTGGGTTTGATAGGACCAAGGACTATGACATGACCTCCGGAAGCAGCATAGGCCTGGATGTCACTATAGCTTCAAGTGACAGTGCAGGCCACTCAGACCAGTATGTTCCCAATGGCAACATGAACCTCCGATATCCACATGGTCTTATGTGGCAGCCCAGACCACAGATATCCACATGGCATTTGGTGGTAACTTGGGCCACACTACAGCTGCAACAGGACCATGATCCAGTCATGGCCCCATAGGCAGTATGGGCCACTCAAATAAATCTGGTTTTTGTCATCATCATGGCCTCCAGATATCAACATGATCTTAGGCAGCAGTCCAGACCATTAATATATGGATGGCCTTTAGTGGCAACAGACCCCTGGCTGCAGTAGGGCCATGGACTCAGACATGGTTCTCAGCAGCAACTTTAGCCAGATATCACCATAGCTTCAGGTGTTCGTGAAGACTCCTCATATCTTCCTATTCCTCACTGCCCTTGCATCTCCAGTTCCACCTCTCTCCACAGTACGTCAACTGCTCAGCTCAGCTTTCTCTCCCATCTTTCTCATCTTTCCATCACACATTCATTCATCATAGTGGCACCTGCCATGGGGACTTCGGCGATTTTTTTGTTTATTTGTTTTGCTTTCTGGCTGGCCCAGGCCCAACAAGAAGCACTTTTAAGAATGGGCCATTGTCTAGTCAAAGGGATGGGCTATTGTTTCAGGCTCAGTAGATTCAGGACACTACGGTTGCTCACAGATAGCCCCATCCATGATTTGATATCAATCTTTCTATAACAGAACCTTGGCCTTGGGTAAAAGGACCTTTCAGAATTGATAATGAGCCCTTCACTGGAGCTGTCACCCTTTGATTACGGAATATTAATGGAGCTGTCTGTGACCTGACCAGGCCTGCATCTCTCTGCTTTGTTAGAGCATCTATGCTCTGTATTGCATCATTCTGTGGCCTTCAATTAACCCCATCTCCCTAGTTTTAATCTGTTTTCCTACAAGCCCCTCTTGTAGTTTCATGTGAACTTTCCTGTGTACGTTTGCACACGTGAACGTAACATGGCGTGTTCATCTTCCTATGTCTGTACTATTTTGCTTTGCTCAGTGACATCCAGGTCCATTGACTTTCCTAAAGACATCATGACCTTGGCTTCACTGGAGCTCCACTGTATACATCCTGTCATCTCTTAACGTGGGGCTCAGCTATGGTGAATAATGTTTGGAAAACACTAGTATAAAGGGGTGTTTTGGGTATACTGACTTCATTTCTTTTGTGTGTATACCCAGATTGATACAGCTGGGTCATGTGGCAGGTACTACTGCTACTACTATTATTGTTTTGGAAAAGACCTAAATAATAATTTTTGTAGTGACTGGATTCACCTGCATTTGCAGTAGTAATGCTTACAGGTTCCCTTTTACCTCACATCCCCACCTCTGTGTGTCTGTGTGTCTGTGTGTCTGTGTGTGTGTGTGTATGATATTTTATGATAACTATTCTGACTGAGTGAGATTGAATCTCAGTGTCTGATTCTCAGCAAGTGTTGAAATATCACACCGATTTGTAATTTTCTCTGAGGTACCCTTCCAATTATCTTGGCGGGTTAACTTTCTAATTGGTTCTTTACTGGTTCCTACTGTTTTCCTTTCTTGCCTACGAAATTTTGGTTTCTCATTTTTTAAAACAAAAACATGAATTTATTTGTGTGTGTGTGTGAGTGTGTGTGTGTGTGTGTGTGTCTGTCTATTCACAGGTGTTCCATGGTGCACATGTGGAGGTCAGAGAACAACTTTCATTGGTTGGTTATTTCCTTCCATCAAGAGGAGCATGAAGATCTAATTCAGGTTACCTGGCTCAATGGCAATCACCTTTACCATCCAACTTCTTCATCCCAGAGCCCATCTAAGAAAGGCAAAAGAAAACAGTTTCATTTGTGTTGTCTTGAATCTTCTCCTTTTCAGAAGCATGTGAACGGAGTACTCTATCCCTCATCCTCACAATGATAGAATGGAGCACCTGGTCGTTATCACTGTTTGCCCTGATTACTCAGGACGTTAAGATTCAACCATGAATGTTACTGGATTTCATGTGATATCATGGATGAATGATTAATCATAGGTTCCTCTTTTTGCTTTTATAAGTAGTCCTACCATTGATGATTGAATTGATTGATGTCAGAGTTCTCTGTTTTCTCCATTAAGCTATTTACTAACCCAAACCTTCCCATATAAAGCCTATCTGTCCATACCTTAATTCTGACCTTCATAAAGGCTTTCTATGGTTTCTAGCTATCTGGAATATGGCATTGGATTCTTTGCTGGAAGGTATAAATCTTTTTATAATATGAACTCATGTCACTTTGCCTAAATGTTGCCCTGACAGTTTCCCCTTTACATACTGTGCTAGCAAGTGAACTGATGTCCATGTGTGTAAGAAGTTTCCCTATGACTCAGAATTATTGTTTCCTTTCTTATAAGCCTGACATTACTTCCCATGTGACAAATTTCTTGTACCTGTCAAGATCATGTTCATTGGTCTTCTTTGAGTGTGTCTGAAAATTCCTTGTGTAAGAAGTAGTGGCTCCTTTTTGATGATTCTATGGCTTTCTGCATATACCTCTATCATGAAAGGTGTGCTGTTTATCATCTTTGTCTTCTCTTCTATGAGGTACTAATATTCTTAATTATCTATAGATCACTTTCCTCTATTTATGTCTAGAAAGGTTAGATATTTGCTAAATTGATGGGTGACTAAAGCAATGACTACTCTTTAAGGATTAATGTGGTGCTAGCAATGTGAAAGAATTTTGTAGGAAATAATAAATAAGAAGCATGTTCTTAAATGTAGTGGTTTGAATAGGTTTGGCCCCCCATAGACTCACATGTTTGAATGCTTGCCCCACAGGCAGTGAAGCTATTAGGTGTGTCCTTGATAGATTACGTGTGTCCTTGTTGGAGGAAATGTGTCACTGTTCAGGTGGGCTTTGAGGACCTATCCTTAAGCTCCTCCCAGGACAGAAAAGCCAGTCTTCTCCTGACTGCTCTCGCATCAAGATGTAGAACCCTTGGCTCCTTCTCCAGCACCATGTCTGCCTGGATGCTGCCATGCTTCCTGCCATGATGATAATGGACTAAATCTCTGAACCTGTAAGCCAGTCCCAATTAAATGTTGTTCCTTATAAGAGTTGCCTTGGTCATGGTGTCTGTTCACAACAGTGAAACCCTAACTAAGACACTTACCTTCACACATTATGCATTTTTGGGATGAGCTTTATCATGAGTTAAGAAAATTAAAGCGTGCTGGGCGGTGGTGGCGCACGCCTTTAATCCCAGCACTTGGGAAGCAGAAGTAGGTGGATTTCTGAGTTGGAGGCCAGCCTGGTCTACAGAGTGAGTACCAAGACAGCCAGGGCTATACAGAGAAACCCTGTCTCGAAAAAAACAAAACAAAAACAAAACAAAAAAAAGAGTTAAGAAAATTAAAGCAGAATAAGTTTAGTGACCAGTTGCCTGCGGAGCTGACAAAAAGACTCATATTTGGGTGAGCAAATCATAGCCTGTCAAAGAAAGTTTCTCCGTGGATTAGCTTGTTATTTTTGTGAAATAAGACTGGAAGGCTCATCACTGAACCATCATCTCTTGACACCACTCCCCTCCAGTTTTTACTTTCATCTGTGCTCCAGTGCAGCTTGTACTTAGCCTGTTTAGAACAGAATGCTGTATTCTCACATGACAAAAGTGATTATCCTCTCTCACTTGTCTCAGATTACAACAGTGAATGAAGCAGGTGTGGTGGAAATTATGCTTGTGCATAGTTTCCCCTTATGGTTTTCTTAAAAGAAGAGACAGACAAGTCTCAGTGATGACATAGAAGATTGTTCACTTTCAAAGTCAATGGTTCATGCTTGACACATTGGAGTGAATTATTTAATTGCAAGCTGAGAATTTCTCCTCCTTATGGCATTGCAGGGTTAATCTGAACCAAGTATGTCAGTCATCTAGTACCAGGGCAAGTTGCAGGGAAAATTATATTCTGGAAGGAGGGTGTTAGGTTGGTGGAGAATATGTGGTGGCTATACTCTCTCATGAGCTCAGATACTGCTGTGATGCTTAGAGTATTGAACAGAGATTTCCTTTTGAATATGTGGAAGATGGTAAGGCTTATTACAGAATAATAGGAAATACCCATATGAGCTGAGAGTGGATAATGCCAGAGATGCTACTGTGCCACCTTCCTTGTGTGAGGAGGTTATCTCCAGGAAGACAGATTTCCTGAGGTACCTTCTCCTGAGATTTCTCATGCAAGAAAACAAAAAGAAGAAAAAGGAAATTAAAAAGAAACCATGATGAAAGAACTCGAGTCTCAGATGCTCACCTAGAGTTTTCACAGAAGAAAGCCTGCCTTACATTTCTGTGTAGGTGTAGTTCATCTGGGCCCACCAGCAAAATTGTGCAAAAGGTGTGTTCATGAAGTCACATGAGCCAACCTTGCCGTGTGGATTTCACAAGTGAAAGGCAAAGCTTCTAATTGAAGGGAATGAAAAACAGAATGATAAGTGATTTGATGTGGCACTGTTTTTTGTTTGTTTGCTTGCTTGTTTGTAAGGAAGCAATTCCAAAGGAACTAGTTAGAGTTACGTTCTGAAATAATGTTTGCTTCATGTTCTTTTACTGATCTCTGCCCCACCCCCACCTTCTTTCTAACTTTGAAATTTTTCTACCACTCCAGAATGTGAAATCAGTTTATTGCCAATATCTCCAGAGGCATTTCTATAAAAAATGAAGACAGTTCACCAGCATGGAAGGAGACTGGGAAATAAAATACTCAGAAGACACAGACAGTAAGGCGTGCTGTACTTCCCCTTGAGGTCCAGGGCTCAAGAAACAAGGAGATTTCTGATGAAGCTGTCATAGGAGACACCCATACCACATTTTGCCGATCTCTCCTTCTTGTTCCCTTCTTGCCTTTCTTTTGGTTCTTTCACAGGTTCATTCTATATGTTCCCCTCACACCTTCTTTCTGTTGACTTCTCCATCTCCCTTGTTTAAGTTCTATTTTTTCCTCTGATCTCAGGGCCCCTGCTTCCTTGCTTTACACTCTCATCTGGATACACATAATTAACAAGATGAGGTCATGAGCTACATATGAGGGTAAGGATATGTATTTGCCTTTCTAATCCTGAGTTATATTTAATATGATGCTTTTTTCTGGTTCCACCTATTTTCCTAAATTTTTTCATAACTTCTTTATAGTGTTTTATATATGTTTCACATTTCAGATTCCATTTTTCAGTTGATAGACATCTAGATTAATTCTATTTTCTCACTACTGAGAGTACAGCATCAATGGACATGGATATGCAAGACTCTCTGTATTAAGATGCAGAGTTCTTTGACTATAGGCCCAAGAATGTTGTACTTAGTACATGTCATATGGTAGTTATACTTTTAGTTTTTGATGAACCTCCTACTGATTTCCATAGAGGTCATCCTGCTTTACACTTCTACTAACCATGGATGGCATTCCTCACCGTCCACACCCACATTCTCACTAACGTTTCCTTTCGTTTGTTTTCTTGATGATAGCTATTCTGACTGGAGTGAGTGAGCATATAAAAGTAATTTAAATTTACATTTCTCAGAAAGCTAGATATTTTAACCACATTTAAAATTATTTATTAGCCATCTGTATTTGTTATTTTGGGAGTTTTTTGTTCAGATAAAAGCCCTCTTTCATTTTGCTGTTTAACTTTTGAAGTTTTATTTTATATATTCTAGATATTCAAGAGTGAAAATAGAAACATTCTTTTTTTTAATAGTATCTCACTAAGTAGCCCACGCTGCCCTCAAAATTGCAGCGTTTCCCATGTTCCCTTAAGTTCACAATTTTTATGCCTCTGCCTACCTGAATGTTGGCATTAAAGATGTTTACTTCTATGCCCATCCAGAAACATTCTTAGCATGAGAAAATGAATTTGATGAATGCTTGGTAGGACTCTCAGATTAGAAGTATGAGCTCCCTCCTATCTCTCTATTCCTTTCCTCTCTCTATTTCATATGGTAATCATATGTACCCAGGTGTGGGGACAACTACTGGAACATGGGATACTGACAATGACCACATTCTCAACCACAGATGATTCTCCCTTTTCCAGAACCAATCCATAGCAATAGCTCTTCAGTATGTGGTAAGGTCTGATGATTGTCTACCCCATCTGTGCTGGGATTTCAGCTGGCTTGATCTTGTGCAGGTCTTGTGCGGGTGAGCATAGCTTCTGGGAGTTCATGAGTGCAACAGCCATGTCATGTCAGAAGACAGCATTGCATGACTCCTTACCATCCTCTGGCTATTTCAATCTCTCCATCTTCTTTTCAGGGATGTTTCTTGAGCCTTGGTGAGAGGACGGGTGTGATTGTAGATGCCGCATTTAGGGATGAGCCATCAGTCACTTATTCTTAGCACTTTGACCAGTTATGCATCTCCCTGTTGACCACTGCCAACTGTACAAAGAAGCTTTTCTGAGCTAGAAAGCAGCTCAGGTCTGTGGATGTAACCATAAATATTTAGAAGACAATTCAACAATATGACCAATTAGCAGGTTCTACTGTGAGTCTATGACCTCCCCATCCATGGGCTTTTGACCAGGATTACAGTACTAGGCATGAAATTTACTACTGTTGAGCAGGCATTGACTCCAATGAGAAAGCTGCCCATTACTTCACGACCACCATGTGACTATTGTATCTGTGAGCATGTCTAGCCTGGTAGGTCAGTATTGTAGTATGCAGGGTCCATTGTTACATAGGAACATGATGCATTTTCTTTACTATCAGCTAGCATAGGATCTTCCAACACTCTGAAAGGTAGACTTAAAGCAGGAAAATTTCTAGTACTCTTATGATATATATATATATATCATAAGAGTACTATATATATATATCTATTATATATATATTATATATAATATATATTTAATTTATATATTATATAAATTATATTTATAAAAATATAAATATAATTATATATATATAAATATATATAATTATATTATATATATATATATATATATATATAAAATTTATTGAAGGTATTGTGTGTCTTCAACAATAGGGACTTACCATGACATATTATCAAGGACAAAGGCAAAAGATGGTGTTTTGGAGATGTATGAAACATCCCCAATCCATAACTTATATAGATAGAAGTAGCCCCTGCTTTGCACTGTGATTTTCACTTAATAACCCCTGGCTTCTGGGACTATTCAGAATAATTCTTTTCTAAGTTTCTTTTTCCCCTGAAGTTATATTTTGAGTTAGTATTCCACTAGTTTACCAGTTATATATCTACCTGTTGATCACTGCCAACTGTACAAAGCTTTTCTGACCAAGAAAACAGCACTTGGGTGTGTGGATATAAACATAAATATTTAGAAGGCAATTCAACAACATGACCATTTAGCAGGTTCTACTGTAGGCCTATGACCTCCCCAGCCATGGAGAAGAAACTAGTATTTTTCTAAGTAGCTCTTTCAAAAATCCCTAGTCTTGGTTTAAGCCTTCACAACCTCATTGTGTCCTCTTCCCTCTCATCCCGACCCTGTTTAATCCATTGGCTCTTCTTCCATTTCACAAGTACTCTAATATTTCTCCATTTTTTTAAATTGCAGTGAGACAGTAGGCTTCCATATGATTTTTTAATACACACTCTTTGTGTTATTTATCCCTTCAGCATTTCCACCACTCAATTTTGTCTCTTTCTCCAATATCTCTCCCTCCACAGTACACCCAGCTCTTGATATAACAATATAAAGAAACATTTATATTCCCTGTATTGAAAAATAAATGATAAACAAACAAATAAATAGAAACAAATGCAAATGTCTCCTAATATTACATGACTTAGTTTTGGCCTCTCTCACCTCAAACATGGAAGGCATCACTGCCGAGAACTGTGACAACCACACCACTCTGCCACTCTGCCCCTGCTTCCCGGGTGGTTGAGTATGTGCTGAACACTTAATGCAAGGGTTTTCACATCAATTCATCACCAGTGGTAGCTGACTTAAAAATGCAACTACTGTTTTTCCTTTCTTGAGTCTCCTTTGTATTCTTTTCATGCTTTTTATTCATTTCAAATAAACCTTGTGCCCTAGAGTCTTTTTATTCTAGAGTAAGTTTCTGAAAGATTCAAAACTAGAGAATCTTCTTTACTAAGAATGAATGAGAAGACCAGTAATTGAGGGTACACACACACACACACACACACACACACACACACTGAGAGAGAGAGGGAGAGAGAGAGAGAGAGAGAGAGAGAGAGAGAGAGAGAGAGAGAGAGAAAGCCAATAAGATATTGCATTGTATTGTAATAAAATATCCTAAGCAAGAAATGAATGAACATAATTATAAAAAATGTTTTAATATAGAAACCCAAAGAGATTTATAAAACTGCCTGAAAACAGCAATAAAATGAAAGCTATGTAATTGAATGAGAATGAGAGGACTAAATTGTGCAAGGCTCATACACACACACACACACACACACACACACACTTCGGAGGGGTAATATATTACATTACATGGAAATGGAAATATCCCAAGCAAGAAATGACTGAGCATAATTATGAAAAATGTTTTAATATAGAAACCCAAAGAGACTGCCTAAAAACAACAACAAAATCAAAGATACAGCATGAGAGCTGTCAACTCTAAGGAGATAGCAGATTATGAGGGTATGGTGAAAATGAAAAGGGAATTTAGTGAAATAAAGATATATTGTGTATTTAATAAAATTCCATTAGCAGAAAACTAAAGCAATATGTGGCATTCAAACTTAAAATCATCATCTAGATGCCAAGAAAAAATTTAAAAAAGTGAAAGGGAAGAGAAGATAAAAGTTAAATATTGAGTATACTGATTTTTCATATTATGTCCCAGCTTTGGCTCCAGTGGTCACAGGTATCTTGTGACTGACAAGTAGATATTTACATTTAACACAATGACTCTTCCAATTCTGCATTTGTCACTTTTCCTTTAGTACTACAAGGGTAACATGCTCTCTCGCATTTCTCCTGGGCGATATATCATTAGATTGTGTCTTTTAATCATGTTTCATTCTTGCTTTTGTGTGGTAAGAAAAGAGATTTTATGTATATCTTTTTTTCTCATCTCTGACCTTTTCTCTCTCCTGTCATCTTTGGCTGGAAATATTCCTTACTAATTGTTATGGAAAGGATACTTGAGTGAACAAATAAGCAAATGAAAGACTATCTTAGGTATGTTAGCTAATCTGAAAGAGAAAATACTGAAACCAACAATGAAAGTGGGGGAACAAAGAAATCCACCCTACATTGATATAAGATGAATTCTATAGTGCTGTCTAGAAATTGGCAACTGAAAACTTGAACTGACAGCAAGAGAAATTAAGCTGAGAAGTGGGGACAGTATGAACTTCAGAGGGCCATTATCAACCAACAAAGCGTATGGTGGGTTCATCTTACATATTCCACATCCACAGAAGAAAACTTAATTTATCCTCAGTCTTACCTCTTGCCTGTATTAGTCAGGCTACACCACTGTGAAATGTTACGGGAAGTTTGATAAAGAGGAAGAGAAGAAATGGCAAAGCAGAAGAATTGATGCCTTGAGAATGAGTAAGTCTGTTCTCCCATTTTTGGTATGGTATTCTGAGTTAGGTAGACAACTTGCCTGGCACTTCCCCTTTTCTGGATAAGTAATCATAGCAGTGGCAACTAGTGACATGATGCATGGAAAGATACAGTCTTGAGCCAACTATATCAACTGTGATAAAGCTGAAAATTTTCAACTGAGTTAATATGAAAATACAGCAGGCTAAGCTTTGTAGGAAGCACCTAAAGCAGTATGAAGAGGAAAATGTTTAATTGGAAAGAAAACTGTAGAAAATTAATGAACTCAATTTCTGTGTTAGTAATCTGAAATAGGGTCATTTAAAAAATAGTCACAAGACTGAAAATTATGTCAGATCTGAAAACAACAAAACAGAAAATGCAAAAATAGTAAAGAAAATTAGCCAACCCACAAGCATTTTGTGAGACAATTCACGAAACTGATGAACATCTAACATGACTGTTGAAAAAGAGAAGTCTTTAGTTATAAATATAAGAGAAAATAGGGGTAATATTTTAATTGTAGATACTATAAACATGTAACAATCTGGTGTTATGATCAAACTAAAACAGAGTAAGAAACTTATAATCTAAATACTCTTACACCAAAGAAATTTATTTTTTAAATAAAACTTCTAGGCATATGTATTTTCTTCTCTAAATAAATAAATAAATAAATAAATAAATAAATAACTGCTTTACATTCATGGCAAAACTAGGAGGAACTAGCAAAGATTTCCTGTATCCCACATATGTCCAGTCTGCTAATGATCAACATCCCCTACCTGAATGAAGCAGTTGTTGCACTTGATAAGAACACATCACCGCACTGGTATAGTGAGATGCTCATTGCCCATGCGAGGGCTCACTCTTGCTGTCTTATGTTCCAAGAATTTGGACCAAGTTATAATGATACACACTCACTGTTATGGTGACTTACAGAGATGGTTCATTGCTGAGTTTCATCTGGTTTAAGCTTTCCCTCAGTCAGCTAGAGCCTACAGTGAATATTTTTAAAACTCAGTAATAAGACAAATTTTAATTAGAATGGACAAAGTATTCAAAAAGACACACCTCTACAAAAAATACGCAAAAACTAAACACATATATGAAACACCCTTTCTCTTTATTCATTAAAGACAATGAACTATCTATTCCCACTACCTCCTTTAAAGGTATGAGAAAATATGATCACTCTAGGTTTCAGGAAGATAAGTAGTAATTCAAACTTTTACTGTGGCCATAGACTTGCCTCTTGAAATGTAAGTTTTATTAAAAATGTCTTCTTGGAAAGGAAACCCAAAGCTTAGTTTTACTATAAGCTGTATCAAACAATTAAGAAAGTTAATACCATGGACTGGAAAAGGGGTTTCCAAGCAAACGGACCCAAGAAGCAAGCTGGAGTAGTCATTCTAATATCTAGTAAAATAGACTTTGTACCAAATTTAATCAAAAGAGATGCAGAAGGACTTCATATTCATCAAAGGAAAAATCCACCAAGAGGACCTCTCAATCCTGGACATATATGTCCCAAATGCAAGGGCACCCACATTTGTAAAAGAAATGTTACTGAAGCTTAAATTTGCACACTGAACTTCACACAATCATAGTGGGGAACTTCAGCATCCCACTTTCACCAATGGACAGGTCATCAAGATAGAACTTAAACAGAGAATTAATAAAACTAACAGAGGTTGGGAAAGTCAGTGTAAGCTTCGCACAAACTATCCTTGAAGACTGAGAATTTCTGCTCTTACTCAGCCTTGTGCAGCTGGCTCATTAAGCTGCCATAAGACATGAGAGAGGAACGAGAGGATCTCAGTTGGAAAGGCAGAAGTAATGTGCTAATCACCTATGTGGAAGGGCTAATGCCCTTGACAGGCCTGCTAGAAGGAAAATAGGAGTTGTGGGATACAAAATTAATGTGGGAATTCAGCGATACTGATATCAACAACAAGAAATAAACAATGAGAATTTTAAATATAATTTATAATAGCAACAGAACTGGTTTTTAAGGGTACTCTTGATAAGACATGTATAGTATGTAGACTAAAACTGCAAAAACACTTTCAGGAGAAATATGACAGTGAAATCAGAAACACACATGCATTCGAGATCACAAGACTCAAGATAAGACTCTTCTGACTTAACATACTGTTTCAGACAATTCCAAAGTCCTGTCAACCTTTTAGTCTGTAACAGTTGACTCTAACATTTATAAGAAAATAACATGACTTTAATAACAAGAACAAAAGACTTATACCATTCAATTTCAAGACTAATTTAGAAAGGTAAAACATGGCATGCTCTAAGTGTAAAAATCAAAAATAAGATCATTAACACAGAATAAAGAGTCTTGAAACAAGATATCCACAATTAATTGGTTTATAGCACATGCTAAGACACCTCAGGAGTGAATGGATTGTCTTTCACAAATGATGCTAGCATGGATAGATAGTCATTTGGGAAAGAGAGGGCTTTTCTACTTATATAGAAATATAAACAAATGGGATTAACCATAGATCTTAATGTAAAAGTCAAAAATATTAAAAGACTTAGAAAACAACTAGGATAAAATATTCATGAACCTGGTTTGACAATATAATAAGTAAAATAGGAAGTATAGAAAAGAATGAATTAATAAATTAAACTTAATCAAAATTCAGAGCCCTTGTTCTAACAGAAATACAGTAAACAGTGATAAAAATCCTCAGACTGGGAAAAAATATAAATCATATATATGTATAAATGTATTCACATATACATATGTTCATATATGTATGTATACATGTGTCCATATATACACATATAATATATAAATATATATGCATGATAATAGGGAAAATTCAAATTTTTTTTTACAATTTGATAAGTCAAAAAAAAAAAAAAACCCAGTATTTGAGCAAACCTTTAGATAGTCCACCATTGAAAATATACAGATGTAAATATAAAATATACAGATCACCATTCTATGTATATGCATGTAGGAGATGGAGCACTTGTTTTTGTGAAGGCCTAAACACCAGTATTAACAACAGCTATACTGATAACATCCAGAGTTGAAACACTGCACTGATAATAAATATTTGATATTATGAACAAACTACAGGGTGTCATAGAATACCACTGGGAAAAAATAAAGGAACAAAATGTTGACACAGGTAACAATATTGACAAATCTCAGAATAACACTGCAAGTAAAAGTTGTATAAAAGAGAATAATTATATGAATAAATTTGTACGAAATTACAGAAAGGCCAAACATATACAAAAGCAAAATCTAGACTCATAATTACTCACTAATATTAGGGAGAAAGGTTATAACTAAATGTTCTTATTCATAATAGGATCAAATGGTTCATTAAAATGTCAATACATTTTTATCTTGAAGAGACGAGCTTGGTGTTTGGTGTTTGTCCTACACATCTTTATGTATGCATGTGCTATATTCCTATGACTCCAGTCAAGTGAAGTTCAGTTGTGTTCAGAAATGGTTAAAATCTCAAAACTAAAAGAAATTTTATAAATATTCAGAAAGGAATTACTTTCCCACCCAACATTTATGGACATTTTTAGATGTTATTTCCCAAACAATATGTTACAGCATCTGTTGATACAGATTTCATATTGCGTTAGATACTCCACATTACACAGGATTAGACCCTTTAAATGGAAGGTTATATGTAAACATTCCATCATTTTGTACAATGGTCTTGAATGTTTGCAGATTTTGTTAACAACAGCAGCTTTCAAAAACAATGCCAAATAGATGTAAATAAAAACCACCCCAACTTTTGTATTTTATTGCTTCATAACAAGAGATCCCCAGATGCCAGACATGGAGGCTCAGGAGTGGAGACTCCCCTACCAGTTTCCTGTCTTGCATTGGCTGGGTCTTACCTGACTGTCTTCCCATTCCTTCTTTTTGTAATGGAAATGTTTCTTCTGAGCAGTTGAATATTGTAATACTTGTTAAGAGATAGCCATGAATCTCAGAAGGGAACTTTTTAAATTTTGAACAGTGCTTGGATTGTTCAAGATTATAATTTTAAAGACTAGTTCAATACGTTTTTCCTGTGGTATGAAAATGGGGCTTAATGATAGACAGTAGAATACTGTGATTTTAAAGTGATGTGTTTGGGTAACAAAGTGATGCGCAGTATGTGTTGGGATAGTTAATTGCTATTTCCAATGTTACTAATGAAAATATCTGTTTGTGTGTTTTTATTAGAGTAGTTTCAGAAATGTCTAACTGAACTGAGAGAACTCACCTTAATCGTTGGTAGCGCTGGACTGTGGGTCCAGACTGAGTAAACAGAGGAGCAGTAGAGCATCAGCGTTCCCCTCGCATCTGCTTTCTGACTAGGATGCACAGTGGAGAGCCGCCGTACATTTCTACTACTATGTGTTCCCTGCCATGGTGGACTGTAGCTCCTCAAACCACAAGCCCACATAAACTTTGAAAATTGCTTCTTGTCAAGTATTTGATCACAGTAATGAGAATAGTAGCTGAATTACTATACATCCTGATTTATAGTCTTTCAGATACATACCCAGATATGACATGTCTGGATTGTATGGTAGTTTTATTTTAGGGCTTTGAAGAACCCCCACAGTGATTTCTATAAGTTTACAGTTCCATCAGAGTATGGAAGACTCCTCTCTCCCCACATCTTCCCCAGCACTTATTGACATGTGTTTTTTTGATGATAGCTATGCTCATAGCTATGGCAGTGAGATAGATTCTCAATGTGGCTTTATGTTTAAGTATTTTTATCCACTGGGTCATCTTGTTTAATTTGCATTTCTCCAATGAATAAATATCGTGAATTAAATATTGTGAAGAGGTCCTGAATTTGCAAAGGGAATGGTAGCTATGGAAGGGGCAAGAAGGAATAGAGGGGGAAGTGGTATAAAATTATATCAATTTAAAAAATCTTTGGCTATAGCTGTGTGGCTTCACTTATAAATTGTTGTCTTAGTAAGCTTTAATTATTAACTTTATACAACTTAGAAATCACCTTCAGAGAACTTGAGTTGAGAAATTTACTAGATCAAATTGGTTTTTAAACATTTGTGTGGGGATTGTCTTAATTGTTAATTGACACCAAAGGTCAGCCATCCTACTATGGGCAATACCATTCCTCAGTAAGATGGTCATGGTAAGAAAGTTAGCTAAGCATGTGTCCATGAAAGCCATCAAACAGAATTCCTACATGGTTTCTGATGTACTTCTTTGGCTGTGATTAAGTTTGTTAATTGGATGTAAGTCTGGGAATGGAGGGAAGGAATTTATGTAATCATGACTTCAGGTTCCTGCTAGAGATATTTCACTGACTCCCTTTAATAGTAGTCTGTGACCTTAGATATTAAGTAAAGGAAACTCCTTTTTCCCCTAAGTTGTGATACCTTTTGGATTGCTAAAATGGCTCTTTGGATATTGGGGCATATTTTTTGCATATGAATGAATTTCAGGAGTGCTTTCTCCAGATCTGTAAAGAATATCTCTAAATTTTTGATGAGGATTAGATTGATATTATAGATCACTTTTGCTAATATGGCCATTTTATATTAATTCTGCTGTTCCATGAGCACAGCAAGTCTTTCTATCTTGTAGTGTCTTTTTAAAATTGTTTTCGTTATGAAGATCTTTGCCTTCCTTATGTTTATTCTGTGTGTGTGTGTGTGTGTGTGTGTGTTCGCGCACGTGTGTGCTTGTGCATATGCATTATCTGCTTTTTGTTTTGCTTTGCCATTGGATAGAAGTTTTTTCTTTATTTTTTCTCAATATGCACATTATTGTTAAGTAAAAAGCCATGGACTTTTTGCATGTTGGTCTCTGTCTCCTAATTTTCTGTTGAAAGATCACAGAGATTTTTTTTTTTTGGAGGATTAGTAACCGTCTTTTAAGGATATGTTTATATAATTTTCAAATAGTGACACAGACTTTTCATTTTTCTATCAATTTTATTACTTTCTCTTGTCTTATTTATCTCTCTAAGGCTTCAAGTGTTATACTGAATGAAATTTGAGATAGTAGACACCTTTGTCACATTTACTTCTGTATCTGTCCTTGTTTTGAAGGAAATCTTCTCAGCATTTCTCTATCTATTTCAGGAGTGCTTTCTCCAGATCTGTAAAGGATATCTCTAAATTTTTGATGAGGATTATATCTATCTAGTATAATGTGGGGTAAAGGGTTTTTATATGTAGCTTTATTATGTTGCAATATGGTCCTTTACTTTCTAGGTTCTTCATGGCTTTTGTCATAAAGGGGTGATGAACTTAGTCACAGATCTTTTTTGAATCAATTGAGATGATTATGTAATTTATATTCTTTTACCTGCTTATACACTGTACTCTATTTTTGATTTGCATATGTTAAATCTTTTTTTTATCCTGAAGATGAAGTCATCTTAGAATGGTAGACTTTCTTTCTAAAGATGCATCTGAATGAAGCATATAAGTATATTTTCACAATTTTTATGTCTATATTCACCTAGAAAATTTGTCTATACTTTTTTGGGTTTGTTCTTATCTAACTTAATTTTAATATAAGAGTAATAATGGCTTCAGAGTTTGAATTTTATAGTATTGAGTCAACGTCTATCATATCAAGTAGTTTGAGGAATATTTGTGTTACTTCTTGTATAAAAGTCATGTAGAATTTGGCAGTGAATCTATCAAGTCCTATTGGGAGACAATTTCTAATGCAATATTGTTGCTTATATTTATATAATTTTGTCAGTAATAAAATCAACATGTGAGAACCTCAGAAATTTAAAAGAATGTTTCTAGACATACATGAACTACCATCTGCCTGTGTGCATCTTCTTTCAAGCCTTTGAATATTTCTACAACTATATCTTTTACGTTGTTATTTGGAATTTCATCCATTTCAATATTTTTGTAGCCAGTAACTAAGGGGTTAAGAGTTTTTAGAGGAATCATTTTAATTTTCTTTTATGTTTCTTATGTTTCTTTGTGATACTTGCACATCTGCTGAGACACATATCTCTGCTGTGGAAGTTATCTTTGTAGCTTTGATTTGAAGAGCCAATTCTCAATAACACTCAGACAGAAGGAAATAAACTGCCATAACAACAATAACACTGAATCAAACCAGATATAGATTGATTTAAGCTAACCACTTTGAATTGATTTAAGCCAACTACTGTACCAGCAAAAGCTACAGGAAGAAGAAAAAAACCCCAACAAATCTGTCAAGTGAGTAGAGAATCACATGCAAGAGGAGAGGCCATGTGAAGGAAGCCTCTTCCCTCTGATTTGCTATTAACTTCTGCTTTCATTTTGCTCACTGTCCTTGAAATTTTTCTTGGGTAAGAGGTAGCCGTGGCATTTGAGGAGTCGGCTGATCTCTGGCTTGATGCCATCATTCTCTACAAGGATAAGCCCAGCTTTGCCAAAGAGGGCAAGCCCCTGACTGGTGATCCTTTCATTTCCTTTCCACCTGAGCTGCTTAATAAGTTTGTGTCCATCTCAACAGCAGTCAACTACTGCTTAAGCCATCACCTCCTATCCATGGACTGTAGCTGGGCTGACCTTTGGGTTATTCTTTATTCTCAGGCTACCAGTATAGATCATTGTGAAGATATAAGATGTAGATAAAGATATAGATACAGCTATAAATAGATAGAAAGATGTAGATATAGATATGTATATTTTCATATATATATGACGGTTTTGAGTGTGTTGGAATTTATGTCATTTCCAAAGCTAATTTTTTGCACGAGAGTCGTTCCCACCAAATTCCTCAACTGGATTTAAGGCTCATGAGAACTGTGAGTTTGGCTGTGGCCTGGACTACTGACCGTCTCTTTGACATCACTATCACCTGGCTTGGTTGCAGTCTTTGTCTCACCTTTCTTCAAAGGCAGGGCCATTGACTTGTGTTTTACTGCTTAGCCTGTCTGTGTCTCTAGGCTTTTCAGCTGCCCGAAGATCTCTTTTGTGCTTTCCCATGTGCTTCCTCTCTTTCTCTTTTTGGTATGTAGTGTATCCTTTGTTTCCTTGAGTTTTCTCAATCTTGGTATTACAGGGTAGCTGTTTCTAATCTCCTGTCTTGGCCTACTACTGTGGTTAACAAAATTGAAAAATGTCATAAATTAATCTAAGGTTCTCCAGAGCATGGTTACAAAAGGATTACTGATGAATAAAAATGTAATTGAATAGAAGGTTAAATTCTAATAGCTGTAATAACTATACTTGCCGGGAGCCAAGCCCAGGAAATTACCCACTGTTTTGGAAAACCTAGTCAGTTAAAGTACAAGTTTAAGAAAGGACGTTCACAGTCTCAGGCCCTAGTCAGTTAAAGTACAAGTTTAAAAAAGAATGTTCACAGTCTCAGGCCCCAGAAATTTAACATCCGGTATTTCTCAGAAGCCAGTTACAATAGTGGGATGCTCTTGGGCAATGAGGATATGATAGTGGGAGAGCCTTAAGCAATGAGCATTGCCTAAACTTCCCGTTTTGCTATGCCTTTATAACCTGCCACCTGAAGTTAAAATTTGAGAGCTTGATCAAAACCCTCGACTTGCTCTTCTTCGTGTCTCTTGTCCTTTCATTTGTCCGCTCCATTCCTAGGTCCTTGTTGAATTTCCCGCGGTTCGGGCATAAATTCTAATAGCTGTAATAACTATACTTATCTTATACTTATACTTCACAAACATTTTTTTAAAAATTAGCCATTTGTTGTTTGTGCACTACATTTAACATAAATCAGTGTTTGAGGTTATGTTCTACAACCAGCTAGAGTCATATAAAGCTGGTGAAGCCTTGAGCAGTTACATGTTTTGTAGAGAAGAAATCTGTTCATGCTCCCCAGTATATACAGGATTTTCAAGGTATGAGAAACATCACAGCAACCACTGTCAGTGGGTGGGGACTGTTTTTCATACTTGTTTGACCTTAGAAACTGTTCTGAGAACAATTATTCAGAGTCATGAAAATTTTTCTGAAAATAAAATTCACAGAGACCAGAAAGACATTGAAAAAAAATGGCTGTGCTTTATTGTTCCTTTTCTCTATCATAAATTATTTACTTCTTGTAGCCATAGTTAAGATAAATGTGTGGCAAGGCAAATATTTACATACTCTGTTTCAATAACATCAGAAACCTTTGCTTTTGTTATTTGTAGTTAGTGCTTGGGTCCTATGAGCAAGAATTTCATTATTTCTCTCATGGATTATTTCTCCATGTCCAGTTTGTTCATTAGTCAATTCCTGTAGTTCGTTCTACCCAAGTGAGTGAGAAGATGTTTAACTTTCTTTCACACACAGAACAGAAATAGAGAGTTGTCATCTGTCAATTCTATTGTGGCCATTATTTATAGCTGTGACCTGCACAGCTATGATCTATTTGTCCTCTGGTTCTGACGTGAACTTGCTTGTCACATCCTTTCACATCAGTGCCAACATTTTGAGACTTTGTGCTCAACTATTGCTTCTAGGTTCAAATCAGTGACTGTGGAGTATGAGAGCCTCTGACTTACTCTATACTGAGCGCTACATCAGGGGCTGAACCTAACCTGTCTCACACAAGGTAACCCTAGTGTTGGTGGCTATGGCTTTTCTGTAGCAAATCTATTGAATGATAGGGAATAAGAATTAGAGGCCTTGACTGCATAGGGGTTGATGTCAAAAGTATCCCCTCTCCAGGAAAAAGACATCGGGAAGGGTATGGCCCTCATGCCTCACTGGACAACGACAGGAGGACTGGAGCCATTACAAGATCCCCTTTAATTACTGGAGGTCAGGCCTCTATCTCCGCCTTGGCAAGATTAGAATCGCCACAGCCCTTCTATACTTGGAGAAGGGAGGAGATGTCAGGGGAAGCCCTGCTTATACACTGAAGGCCTAAAATCAGCCATAAGCCTAAAATCAGCAATAGGCCTGACATACATGCCTGCTACACAAAGTCTTGGGTCTCTATAAAAAAACACTGAAACAGATGTCTATAAACTATTGTAAACAGGCAGCTTTTGTGGAAATCTACCAGCTTGAGTAGTTATAGACCTTGTAAATAGGCAGCCTTGGCAGATAGTACCAACTTAGATAAGGACAAGTAAAGCATAGGCATAGTCATAGTGACCTGACCCCTGAACCTTCACCCAGCTGATACCCTGTTCTGAAAGATATCTGTACTCCCCCTGAACATCTATGCTCCTGTGTCATCCCCTTCCCCACATCCTGCATTTTCGTGTTTATAACCCCTGTGTTAAAAAGTAAAAATTATGATTTGATAATAATAAAAAAAGAAAAAGAAAGAAATGAAAAGAAAAGAAATAACACACAGTGTCCCCCTGGCTCTGCTGACTTAGCTTCTGACAATCCATTTTCTTGTTCTCAGAAATACTTTGAATTATAAAATTTTATTGTGGTTTTTGTTAGTATGCTGGGTAAAATAATTTTTATTGATTTCATTTTAAATTTCAAAGTTTGTAGTGAGTTAAGATGTCCTTCAACATAATTATAGGTCATATTTATTTTCATATTGCAAGTTAATCTGTTGAACATTTTTTTAAAAATGGATTCCTTTTTGAGAATTTCATATATGAGCACTGTATTTACATAATTTTTTCTTTCTCTCCTTCCTCCCACTCTTCCCAACCCCCAATACTTTTCAAATATATCTTATTTAATTATTGTTCATATATGTATGTATATATGTAGACATGTATAAGTATGAATGTATATACAAATACTGATAAAATAAAGTGTTTTGGGAAAAAAAAACAAACCAAAAAAAAAAAAAAAAGAATTAGAGACTTTTCCTCTTTCACAAGCCATGAAACTTCTTTTACAAATTGGTGACTCATTCACTAGGGCTGATGGCTCCAACATCTCTAATGCGGGATTCAGTCATGTAAAAAATCTTCATGTCTTCACTCCAGTTCAGAGACTTCATCATATTTCTACAACTAAAGGAAATAATCATATTATTCTTAATGAAGTTTTTTTTTTGTCCTGAGCTTTTGTCCCTAAGCAACAGAATTCTTTGCTTGCAGAAGCTTAATTTCCTAAAATCAGTGATGGGATTTTCTCTTTCAGATGGGTTATACACAAATAATGTATGCCATGCATGTGTTTATGGGTGTCAAAACATACTGAGCCTTGTTACTTTATTGAAGAAATCTAAAGTTAGCCAGGACAAAAGCTGCTGTCCTTTGTCAAGATTCTAGTTCTCTAGTAAATATCCTTTAGACTTCGTTGACCAGAGACACTGTCTTCAATTCGTCTCTCTTATCATAAGTTCCTAGACTTGTATACTGTGATAATCCCAGAGGAGTTTTATAAAGACATTCATCTCTGTATCATTTTGATGACCCAGAACTATGTCCAGCAAGAACCAGAAACCTCTTTGTGTCAAATTGCCACCTAAGTACTAGTTCCCAAAGCAGCTTCAGAACAGCATCACATAGCTATTTAAGAAATGTCTGTCACTTGACCACCGGTGAACTTTATCACATGGATTCTCCAGAGTCATGTCCCATCGTCACATTACTGTTTCAAAACTCTGTCACAATTGTGTCATATTTTCTTCTCTTGATTTTGTCAGAAGGCCAACCATAGCATAGTCTCACATGTCTCTAGAAACAAGAGAGCTACAAAAGCTGATAACCATGGCTAAATTTTATTATCAACTTGATAAGACCTAGAATTGCCTAGGAAACAAGTTTCTGAGCAGACTGTGTGGGGTTATGTTGACTAGGTTAGAGGTACATGGCCCTATTTCTTGGGTTGGGTCCTGAACTTTATAAAAGGGCAGAGCTTAGCTGAGTGCCAGCATTGACCTCCCTAGTTTCTTACTGTGGATACAGTGTGACTACCTGCCTAATGCTGCTGCCGCCTACCTTTCTTCATCACTATTGACTCTATTTTACAACTGTGAGACTAAATAAACCCTTTTTCTCTTAAGCTGCTTTTGTCAGAGAACCTTCTTCTAACATAAGGAAAAATAACTAATACTTAGGCTGACTCATTAGTTTAGTTCGAGGCAAGGTCTACAAGCAAAAAAATAAGGGAGACAATGGCAAGCTATCTAATAGGAACCTAACCCAGCATTGTCTATCACTGAAGTCATGAATGTGCAAAGTGTGCACATGTATGAGTCTATCTGTACATGAGGTTAAGAGCCAGAGCTATAGAGAACTGAATTACCTAAAGGTTTAGGGGCTTGATTCCATCACAGCTGATCTGTGAAGTGCCCAACTTCTAAATCGCCATCGAGAGAACAACTGGCTGAGTGCCATCACTGTTAGCAATAACTGGGTATCTATGAATTGTTTTCTAGGTTTTAGTGTATTTGTGCTCAGATGGACTTCTAACACTATTAAAAAAAAACAAGATGAAAAACAAATAAACAAGCAAACAAACAAAAACCTTTGAGCTATATCCACCCCAATGGAGAACTCCATGAGGTTCAATAAAAACCCTAGAGCTAGGTAGGCGTCATTCCTCCCAGCTCAGCAACATCAAGTTTTCTTCGTTTTACTCAGCAGAGAGCACAGCAAATGAGACACATGAATGGTCACACAGCTCTCTTGAGAATACTGAGTGACACAACAATCTCCTCTTAATTTTGAATTGTTTTGCTGCTGTTGTTGAGGGCTGGGATATTAGCAAACCGTAAACAGTTAGCTATATGAAGTGTCATTATGTCAATGGCAGAGTGTGAGAAAAAAAACAAAACAAAACAAAACAAAAGCAACAGTTTGTTACCAGGGCACCATTTCAGTGCTAGCTGAAGACAACACTCAGGACACAGCATCTGCTTGACTGGGGCTGAAGCTGGTAAATCACAGTGTCTTTAACCTTGTTTTTTAAATCCCAGGGTTTTAATTGTAATGACTAGTCACGTGCACTTCTTGTGATGCTTCCTAATTAATTGACCCATCTGCCATTCTGATTTAATTAAAATTTGTTTCTTAAGTGCTTCAACTCATTTATCCTTTAACTGAGATTTCAGTATTTATACAAAACAATTAGAACAATGTTCTGTGGATTATGAATAAGATAAAACAATGTACACACACACACACACACACACACACACACACCACGGACACATTCCATGGGCTATGAAGAGGGCATTGCAGTTATTTTATTGGCAGGATTAAGTAACTCAAGATACCTTTGAAATGGCTGCAAAACCGGGGACAGTGATGATGAAGAATAGAAGCTAAGGTGTTGCTTGCAGCTTCCCAGCAGCCAATGCTTTTGCAAGGCAGCTGAGCACAGAGTCTGAGCAAATTACAAAGCAATGTTCTGCGAGGAGCAGGGACCAGCCTCCCTCCCACTACCTAATGCCAGGCTGCAGCGCCCGCCCACTGTGCTCCCCTTCGTTTGTCTTCAATGACAGCCTGACTCTCAAAAGTGTCACTAATAAGCCAGTTCCCAATTAGCTATGGAGGTTTTTCAGGGCTCCTGGCAATACTCCCACAGCTTCTGGGGGCTGTTGCTGCCTACAAACGGGAGGATCATTTCTGCTTTGCAAGACTTGAAGGCAAGAGCTGCCGTGAAGGCAGTGCTGCAGTTTCGTTATTTCTTGCTAGCAGGAGAACAGAACACATTGCCTTTAATGCTCAAATATGTCATTTGAGAAAAACAAAACAAAACAAAAAACTAAGTCTTACTGCCCAAACCTGAACCAGTACTTTTTTTTTTGTACAAGTGTGTGCACACATCCACAGCCCACAATGTTCTTATAGCAAAATCCTCAGAAAATCCTACATAGCAATTTGGGGGCTGCAGGGTGTAATAAAGTTAAGGCTTTGGAATGAGACTGCAAGAAAGGCAGAAGTAGGGCCTGCTACTTTGCTGCCATTGAAACAGTTGACAGTCAGTCAACTCTTGCAGTGCCTTTGTGCTTGACCTGAGCATCAAGGAGCAGGGCAGTTTCATTTGGGCCGTTTTGTATGGGTCATAGCAGACAGCCCCATGTACTCTTTCATAAGTCATATTGCTGCTAGACAGTTAATCACTGGTTTGTGTCTGTGTTTAGAATGTGCGTAGGACAAAGAAAATCCCTTTTTCCTGTTGAAGGTGTCAGGGCATTGCTTGTTTGTCATCCATGGGCTCTAAATATAGGGTGGAGTCTTGTTTTCAGAGAACAACTCTGAAAGCATCCTGGTCCTCCCTGCCAGTGAATCTCAGAGGGTTCTTAGTACTCTCACAGAAGACGTATACAGTAGGCACTGTTGTTTGTGTTTCACAGATGATGTAGTTACAAGCAGCTCAACCAGAGGCAAACCCAGGAAGCTCCACATCTCAAACTCTTGACAGTATATTGTGAATCATGTATGTACCTGATCCTCCATCAGCTTTTAGAGATGATGTACGAACATGGTAGATGTGGAAAGACTTTTATAACATTCTTTAGTCTACTTAACGTGAGGGTAGATGTGAACATTGCAAGGAGAAATCTGTGATCTTGGACGGAGGACCTAGTCCTAAGTCCCTTGTCTTTTATGCAACTTACGACGCAAACTGGCTTCCCCAGTAAGTGTGCAACAATTGTTTCATGTTACTGTTGCTGTTCAAGGTTGAATGCATGCAAACGGAAAAGTCTACAATAACTCCATGTGACGCTTGAGTACCACTGCATTATCTCCAGGCATGTGACTATTCGCTTCAAAGTCTACTTGCAGGCCTGGCATCAGCCATTTGTTTCACTCTCAATTCTCCAAGCCCTAAGGTCTTCCTGGGGGCTGAGGAGTAGCAGAAGGCTACTGTCCCACTTGACAGGCATTAACTGCAAGACATTTTAGTGGAGTTTCACGGTCACATGAATCTAGAATGATGTATTTTATACACTGTTGGGGTGCTGGGTACAGCAGCCTATAGAAAGAAGAGGAAAAGAATGAGAATCTTGGGTCCCAGATTCTCCTTTAATAAGCACCACTGTGGATGCAAGAATGTATGAAGTAACATGAACCAGTATGAAAAAGTGCCAGGGACCTGCTCTGGTCTTCAGAATGGATGGTTTGAGGTGGGACACAGTGTCAGAAGAATATCAAAGACTGATTTCTGGCCTGTACCTCTTACTATTTTGGCTAATAAGCACCGATTTCTTTTCTCTTACTACTTTGTGCTAATAAGTGCTGGTTTCTTACTATTCTGTGGATAAATGCTGCTGGTCTCTGGTAATAAACTTCTGCTGGCAGCAGCAGGGGATTAAGAAGAAAAAAGTTTTAATTGCTAGGGCTCTTTTCTCTCTGGCTCAGGGACCTCTTGCTGGCTAGGCAAGAGGCTGGGGACTCATTAACTCTTTGTGAACCAGAAAAAAAAAGAAAGGAAAAGATAGAAACTCATTTACACAGACAACACACACACAGACACAGACACACACACAGACACACACACACACACACACACACACACACACACACACACTCATACACTCTTACACTCATAGACAAACACATACCCAAGTTGGGCCCAAACACCTTTCTCATCAACTCCAAAAGTATCCAAACCTACCTACCTACATACACATATACCGACACACACACACACACACACACACACACACACACACACACCTACCCACCCACATGCACACACACATATATATATGTACCTGTAGAGAAACAGAATATATATATATATATATATATATATATAGTCTGTTTATATATATATATAAACATATAGTACATGGGGCTGAGCCCAAATGCTATACTTTATTATCTTCTCTCTGACCTTCTTATACCTGTCTAGACAAAAGTTCTTTAGAAAACTACTTCATAAAATGTACAAAAGTAGAGTCACAAAAAATTTTAATAGTAAGTTCAAAGCAGTGTTTTATTCTATAAGCTCATTATAAGTTTAAAGCAACAGTTTCATGTAGTGCACACTATGGCTTCATTCTTGGACCTTACCTAGAATGAATGTTTTTCCATTACCACAAATTTGTACCAGGCCCATTTCTCTTTTTAGTGTAATTGTAAAGCTCATTGTAGTCCTTATTTCAGCATTTACTGTTCTTTGAGGGATGGGTACATTCATCCTATTCTTGATTCTAACTTTATCTTTCTGACAAAACAACTAAAACCATCTCCAAAAAAGTTCTTCCTAAAATTGTTTGAATCAAATCAACAATTCTTTAAAATCATTAATTTATTTAAATAGTATTAATTCATGAATGTTCATCTTCATGTTGATTTCTAGGAAGTTTGCTGGATAGGGTGAGCTAATGCCCAGGAATCATTAGGCTCTGCAATAGTGACCGTGAAAGCATATCAGCAGTAAGGAGCAATCCCAGGATGAAGTCTCTGAGGACTTTGTATACTAGAGCTCACCCACTGCAGGCCATGCAAAATGGTAGGCCATCTCCAGAAAATTTAATTGCATGCCTTAGTCTTTCCTAGATGGCTTCTGACAAGAAAGCTTTGTTAAAGATTAGGAAACATTTCAATTGTGTATAGCTTTAAATATTGCAAGAAAGCAGTGACAGGGCCCAGGCTCCATATCCCCTCCCTTTAACTATAGATTCTCAAAGTCTTCTTGCTTGTGAAGGTAAAAAAGGAAACGTGTTTATTAAATACCCAGAACAGAGGAGAGAGAGAGAGAGAAAGAGAGAGAGAGAGAGAGAGAGAGACAGAGACAGAGACAGAGACAGAGACAGAGACAGAGAAAGGGAGAGAGAAAAAGGGAGGGGGTGGCTGGTACAAAGGTCTCTTAGCAATATAGAGAATGACATTAACTTAAGTACATAGAAAAAACAACAAAAACCAGACATGGCTTTAGAGTACTGCTATTCATTCTGGAGTGACACTATTTTTGTTCTTCCTTTCATATTTAGCTGTGAATCTCAGCAATGCGGCTACCTCTTTTCACAGTTTACAGGGACTGATGTTACAGTCCAATTGTTTACTGAACTGTTTCCTCTCCTCAATTTTTCACAATGAAACTTATGTTAGATGCATAGTTATATGCCTCCATGCTTAATAGAAACTTCTATATCTTAATACAAGTAACCTCAAGATTAACTGTAATTTTATTTAGAACATACATGATCTTCTATATCAGTGACTTTCCACCTGTGAGCTGCAAACCTTCAAGGGTTGAACAACATTTTCACAGGGGTCATGTATCAAATAAACTGCATATCAGATATTTACATTTACAGGAAAGTTAAAAATACTTTTCTCTAGTGGTTCTCAATATATGGGTCATGACCTCTTTGGGGATCACATACCAGATATCCTGCATGATGATTCATAGCTGTATCAAAATTACAGTTATGTGATAGCAACAAAAATAATTTTATGGTTGGGATAACCATAGCATGAGGAACTGTATTAAGGCTTACAGAATTAGAAAAGTTGAGAACTGTTCTATCAATCACAATATTTTCATATAAATTTACTGGGAAGTCAGGATTTCATTATTAGGTTAGATGAAGTGATGTGTTCATATGATTTTTCTCCCTAAAACAGTACTTCTGGACTTGATGAATCACAATGGCATCCTTATGAGGGCCAGTTAGGGAAAGACTTCTGCTTGCAAATGAGGCCTTTGAAGCCTACATGATCGAGGGTAAGCAAGCCTTTTGCAAAATAAAATTAACTTCTCCCCATGACATGAGATAAGTATTAAAATTCTTCACTATGTCATGTCCCATTGCTTTAGGAACAGGTACAGATGTGAGGAATGTTCACATTAAATTGGCTCCAGAACTCACCTTGGGGAAGTGGATTTTCAGCTTCTCTGAGACTCACAGCCTGGAGTGGGAGGTTGGCATGGATTTCTGGTTGAGCATCCTGCTCTTGCTCCTCTCCACCACCTGGGCCCACCATGACACCTCGCATGTGGGTTTTCCTTCACAGCCAGAAGTCTCCCTTTGCCTTTGCTGATTCTCTTGCATTCCATCTGTAAGTGGAAACAAACAAGTGTGGAAGAAATCTCATTTGTTAAATATAACCATTTTCTTCTTTTTACTGTAACTCTGCCTACTTCACTTAAAAAAAAAAAAAAGAAAAGAAAAAGAAAAACTCTGGACAGCTGTCACCTGCTACCAAACCCATTCAATCCAAACATTGCCAAGGTCATTGCCCTAGACTCCTACAGACTTCAAAAAGGTCCCTGTGAAATTTGTTCAGTTCCTGCCTCTGACAAAGCTCTGAGCTACCTGTTCATTCAATAAAGGTGAATTAATTGTTGCTAGGACAGCTTATCAGTCACCTCACACACCCTTGATTGTTTCCATTTACTTAATAGCCTGCCTACCATTTTTCAAGCCGACTCACATGGATCAAATGGAATCTTGAAATATCACTTCATGGAATTATCATCTGCATGCTATATTACAATACATTTTAAGGCTTTCCTCCCTACCTAAAAGAATTAAATTAATAAAAATCTTTGTCCTTATATTTCTAAAACCATTCCTTATACTGTGATGGTTCCATTTTGTCCACTTAAGGACTGATTTAAGGCTAATATGTTATTCAGAAAATAACCCTCAAATATTATTTTATGAATTACGATAGTATTTTGTTTTGTGATAATTTCTTTCAACATTTTATTACATATATTTAAGATATAGAACATGTTGTTTTCATATGCATATTGTCCTAGTTTGGTTTCTGATGTTGGAATAAAACACCTATCAAAAGCAACTAACTTAGTGAGGAAAGGGCTTGTTTTGGCTTATGAGTTCTGACTTCAGTCAACTACTGGGCAAACCCAAGGCAGAAACTCAGGAAGTGGAGTCTGGTAAGAAAACTTTAATGGAAACCTGCCTCCACCATAGTAGCACAGAGGCAAGTTAGTGGGGACACTTTTCTCATGAATGATCAATGTGTGAAGGCCTACTTTGAATAGTGTAACCCTGTGCAGGTGATCCTATCTTGTATAAAAAAATGCAGGCTGAACAAGCCATGGAGAATAAGCCATTAAAACCATTTCTTCTTGGTCTCTGCTTCAGTTCCTACCTTCAGGTTCCTGCCCTGACTGCTCTGAAAGATGTGCGGTGACATGAAAGTGTAAATGAACTATATACTTCCGAATGGCTTTTACATGATGCTTTGCTTTCCTGGTTTTTTTCTTTTAATTAATTAATTAATTTCCTTTTTGCTTTCCTTTTTCATTCTCTTTCTCTTTTCTTTCTTCTTTCTTTTTTTCCCTTTTCTTTTGGTTGTAGTTTTATCTCATCAATAACTTAGACAAGTTCCATTTTGAACTTCCTTGCAGAAATCCATTTGTAATAATCACATTCAGACTTTCAGGGTTATTCTTTGGCAATGTTTCTGGATACAAACATCAATGCCACAGGCGCATGAGTCATTGGAGGGATCTGGAGGAAACAAGAGGCCCAGGTCTTGTTGGTCAATCTCAGTGTAGACATCCCTGGGAGGTCAGTGACAGTGTTGATGTTCTCATCGCTAATAAATGCCTACTGGTAGCTGTCCTCAGGCCATGTGAGGTCATGAATAAAGTCTCTGGCTCCACTCATTTACAGGTTGGTAAAAGTCAGATGGATCTGTGAGGGATGTAGTTGAGTGGCAAAGCCAGCATGCTTCCCTTTAGTAGCTTTATGTGAAAAGGAAGTAGTAGGTTTGGAATGCGATAAAACACTGAAGGATTCAGACTGTGAACAAATACAAAGCAAAATTGTTTGTTTTATTATGAAGAAACTGGCCATTTTTTCAGCTCTTCTTCCTTGGTAACACCTGTACCTTGCCACAGAAAATATTCACATCATATAATTCCCATTAAGGTCTGTTCTCTCTCTACTAGAGCTGGTTTCTAATAGCATTCATTAAATGTGTTCAACTATTTTAAAGAAGTACATAAAGAAGTTACAAATTTTCAAAGAAAAATTTAATTTCCATATTCTGATTTTCATATATAATCTGGAGTAAACAATTTTTTCCACAAATATCTACTAGACAGTTCTCATGCTCATCTTAGAGCATTTTAAAATTTTAAGTCAGTTTTTATTAAAGTAGTCTATCCAACAATAAATTAAAAAGAAAACCAATCATCTCCTGGCTTATGCCTCTTTACTATTAGATCTGCCACTCTGAACCAACAAGTTTTTAACATTTTTGACTGACTATCATTTTTTTGGAGTTTGTCTCTGCTGTTTGCCTATACCACTGCTTCTTGGTTGGCCACTTTAGAGTTTTTGTTTTTGACAAATGAGGATTCACCTCATTTTACTGTCATTTCATCCCTTGCTTCCTGTATTTTCTTAATAGAATGCTGCAATTAGATTGGGGATTTTTAGTTAATTTCTTTGCAACTAGATTGGGGTTTTTAATTAATTCTTTTGTAACTGTGCATAAATGAATAGTGGGGCTTTCCTCTTATTTCACTCAGTACCACTTTTTGGACTGGTGATCTTAGTGAAACTGACCGTTTCTTCAGCTCTTCTTCCTTGGTAACACCTGTAACTTGCCATATAAAATATTCACATCATATAATTCACATTAAGGTCTGTTCCCTCTCTACTACAGCTGACTTCTAATAGCATCCATTAAACATGTTTACATTAACTATTTTGAAGGATATCTAGATGACATACTATAAGTACTTGTATATTATTTCATTTTCCTTTTCAACACATGTGAATTTATAGTAATTTATGTATTACAAATTCTTCATTGCAACCAACAACTTTGCTAACTTACTTCTCCCATTTTAAATATAATATTTTATAATCTTTGAGAATATTTTACATTTACACTATTTTTTATCATATTTGTTCCCACTTCTCTCCAATTCTTTCCAGATCTACACCCCAAGCCCCTCGACCCATCCTAACTTTATTTCCTAATATTTTTATAGCCCACTAAATCTGCTTTGTACTATCCATATATCTCTGGAAAACAGACAATTTACCAGGCACCATACCTCTGAAAATGGACTCTCCCTTCCCTGCTAATCAACAGCTGTCAATATGTCCTTGGTTAATGGTTGGGATTTCTGAGCCCCTCCCATTCTATGCTGAGATGTTGATTGGCTAGATCTTCTACAGGTCTTATTCAGGAAATAACATTTGCTTTGAGTTAATGAGTCCATCAGTTTTGCCAGAAAACATTGTTCACGTGTTCCTCTCCAACCTCTGGGCTTTACAGTGTTTCTGCTCCCCCTTCCATGTTTCCTGAATCTTCAGAAAAGGACATATGATACAGATGATACATTTGCCTTTAAGCACTTCTCTGACACTCATTTTTCGTTGCTTTGCCTAGTTTTAAGTTGCTATATTAACCATTGTTCACTGCACAGAAAACTGATGAGTTCTGAGACTGGTAGTAAGCTATAGGTATATCAATATGCATTTAAAAAAAGTTTAGAAGTCAGAGTTCCTATGTATGTCTAGTAAAATAATTGTAATAATCTGACCCTTGAGAACTTTGAGTTTCCATGGACTCTAGGACAGATTTATAATACTAGGCATGCATTTCCTTTTGTGGAGAGGGCCTTCCATCCAATAAAAAGAAGTTGGTTACTACTATGACATTTGTCCTACTATTGTAATTAAGGGGATTTCTTACCAGGCAGTTCATTATTATAACTCACAGGCTTCATGGCAAGGTCAAAAACTGTTGATGAACTTTCTCCCCTGGAAGCCTGTATGATGTCTTTCACTTTTATGAAAGTTATTCAGCAGCTTCCTCATCCTAGCAACCTTTTTCATGCCTTGTGAACAAAGTGTCTGGTATCGTCAACAATAGGATGTTACTATTAAGTTCTAGTGCGCAAACAAGTCCAATGGCAATAGTTTGTATTATACGTGGGACCTTGGGAACATCTGTCTGACCTATGTCTTGAGGTGAGATATGCCATAATTAGCACTGAACTTTTTGTTTGGTAATATATAGCTTCTGGGAGGAGGATTATCACTTGTGTAGGGTAACTTTGAATTAGTGTGTGTGTGTGTGTGTGTGTGTGTGTGTGTGTATACTTATAGTTTATAAAATAGGTTTTTATATGGCTTTTCAAGCTTCCTTAGTGTTCATTGTCTAACCTCTCACCGTCTTCTGTCACCTACCCTTACATGCCATCATCTGCTTAGAATTTCCTGCAGCTTGGAGTGGCTTCTTTGAGTTGGTGCCAATCTCCCCTTATCTTGATGCATTTCACTGTTTTGCTTTGCACATCTTCAAAAAACTTCTAATGAAAATGTATGTACAAGGTAAGAGTTTGTATGTGATTAAAATTGCCTGTATTCTTCCTTTGTATGCACAAAATATAGGCACTCTTAGCTAGTGGCCATTGTTTTAGTATCAGTGATGAACCTTATTTAACACAGATAATCTTACAAAACACTGTGACAATGTAACTTTGTAACTATCATAAGGCAAATTAAAATAGGATATCTCCGAAATAATTCTGGAACTCAGATCATGCCATGTCCCCATGCAATCTATAAGAATATGCAAAACCCTGTTGCTTAATTTCTATCAGTAGCTCTAGTTTTCATACTAACTAACCGAATTCTATATCTCCCTGTTTCATAGCTCCTTATTCCTAAATAAAAATAAAAAGTACATCAAAATCATGAATCCATCCCACTTTCTGACGACACTCAAAATGTTATTTCCTCTAACTCTTGAAAATCACCCAAGTTGAAATCCTGTCCTATGAATTCTAATACTGTTTTGGAGAATTACCCATGTATCCCATGGGTAGAAGTCTTACTGAAGTAAGAATCACTAACCCGACTTATCCAACTGCATATGTATTCCTATGATTTTTGCTTGGTGGGCATTAATACAGTTTATTTATCCTCTGGCTGAATAGAGAACTAAAGGCTAAAAATCTGTCTGGGGTTTAAAGGATCACCCCTCATTCTGTTTGCCTCAGATATTTTGATGAGATGTCTAGGGCCAGTCTTGTTTTTGTGTAAAGCTACATGTTCCATTTCCTTAAAACTTGGGGGACGAATAGAAACATTAAGTAATATTTACTGAACACTTATCATGGTCCAAGCATTAAATTAGGCATTCTTGATGCCTTCACATACTTAATCCTTGAAGAAAACAGATGAGAGAGCTCTACCTGAACTTTATATAAATGAAGTAACTGTCTCAAGGTCATAGCTAGCTAGTGGCAGGACTGGATTTGAGCCCAGACCTGTCCTGCTCTTAATCCCTGGAGTTGCACAATTATGCTAATGATACTTCAAGATTGTCTCAGGAGCATTCTGGCACAAAGAGTTACTTAGTGAAAAAAATGTGAAACTAATGATTAAAATCAGAATTTGAGATTACATATGGGTTTTATTGGCAGGCAATTCTCAACCTAAAATTTCCTCATGTTCAGCCGAGTGTAATTCAACCTTAAGAAAAGAAAGCCAATGGCAATTCCAGAGAGAATAAAATATGATGAGCCCCTCTCCAAAAGGACAGTTGGAATTGTATCATAAACACTGACTTGGAGAATACTGACTACTAGCATACTGGACCACAAAAAATATTTTAAAATGGATTTTAAAACCCATAAATTTTATTAAAATTAGCTAAGATTCCCTCTATTTCTTTTTTCATTTGAAATTCAAACAGTTCCAACAAAAGAGTTTGAAAAATGGTTAAATACATGAAATGTGATAGCTTACAATGAAAGCACAGAGGTCTATATGAGTACAAGTTGAATTGGAAATGAAGGTTTTATCAAAACTTGATCTTTGAAGGGACAATGGCTGCATCTGAAGCTCTGGTCAGGATTCACAGCCTTCCATCAGCTATGGCTAGAAGCCCTTGTGTTTGTGCAACAGCCCCCAAACTTCAGAAGAAAACCAAACCCAATAGGACCACACAGAGCTTTTAAAAACAACTCAACTGTGAGTGTTAGCGATCGCAATTCATATTATTTTCCACGAAATGCCCCTTGATGGGACAGCGATGTCTATGCATTAGAGACAAGAAAGGCTATATGAACATATTAGCTTTGACAGAACCAAACTTCTGTAGCCAGAAGTCTGCTGTAGCACCTGATTTTGAAGGTGTAATGACCTTTCAGGAGAAGTGAGCAGTATTATACTTGGCTTTACTGAAACCACAAAGAAAGGATACAAGATTTGGATTTAAGTCCCAGAACAAAGAATATGGCATCACTCATTGACTTAGAGTAAAACTCATCTTTTTAGAGTTTAATTGTCTTCCTTGAAAACTGTAAAACAATTTCTACCTTCCCATGTCTTCCGTCCTCTCCAGGGTTGTTTGAAATGACTAACAATGATAGCTTTTCTTGGTCTTCAGAGTTGGGTATACATGCAGGAAAATGTGCATTACATTTGTGTTGCATTTGTGTGTGTGTGTGTGTGTGTGTGTATGTGTGTGTGTGTGAGAGAGAGAGGGGGGGGGCATGGAGGGAAAGGAGAAGAGGGAAAGACAGAGGCAGGGGGCATGTTGGGGAGAGAGGCTTGCAGAGCAAATCTCTTACTTTGCAGGCCTCTCAGATGTGTTTGCTTGGCCCAATGAACTTATGTAAAAACACATGGTCTGGGGGGAAGCAAGATATAGAGAAGCTTCCTGTTTTACTGGCAATTAGTTAAGAAGGGAATGGGAGCAAGAGATTATCTAAGTGCCCATCATCAGTATGCTACTTTCCACATATAAGTTTTAACACCTATAAAGTCTCCAGAATTTTCTAAAATAGTGCCACCAGCTGGGAGCCTATTGGGGAAACATCATACTCTATGGTGGCACACATAATGGGAGTTTTGATGGGGATAGAGGCTGAAGATCAGGACATCTGGGTGAACGGTGATTTTCTCTAGCCCTAGTGGCTAAGTAGGTTGAGCCTCCGTGCTTAGTAAGTTAGTGTTTTATGCTAATTCTCAACCAAGTGCCTATGCTGAATAGCAAAACAAAAATCTATACTTTTGTAACCTCAGGCAGGTCAATCCTCTCTTATATAACATACACAACAGTGGAGATGCCAAGTTCCTGAAGTCAAGGAGAGGAGGGATCAGCCTTAAACCTACTCCATTCTGATCTGTAGGAGGAAAAACTCACAAGGATTTTTCTTGGGAGTAGGAAAAGCAAAAAAAAGCACCATCATTACCATTTCTGTGGGGTTGTTCAAGTTCCTGCAATAGCAGATTTTCTTTTGCTTTCCTGTAGGCATCTTGGGATTTCAAACATGGTTTCCTTGAGTGCAACAGCTTTGGGTATTTCTAATATGTTATGGCTTAATTTGACTAGCAATTTCTAAAGATACATGATGGTGCCGGGCATATTTGGCTACAGTGGGCCAGTCTTTCCCTTGAATATTGTGGTGGTGTTGGAGAATGTAGCAGAGATGGGGTGGGAAGAGGGGAAAGGATGTGGAATGGATTCCAAGGCGAGGCAAGTTTTGTTTATCTTCTCCTGACTCCACCTCAATGCTGATATGTCAGAGAAGAAAAAATATATCACACCCAATGCTGCACTTCCTACTATTGATTAAGCCTTGAACTTTTGCTAATTTTATCTGACATTATCAGCGCAGTTTCTCTCAAACAAAATCAAGACAAAAGAGCCAGCAAACACAACCGGAAAAACAATAGGTGATTTAGTCTCTCAAACAATGTAAGTCTTTCACAAAGTTAATGAATAGTTACTACTGCTGATTGTTCATGTAGGTTAACAGGTCCCCCACATGTTAATTATTGATAAGGATGGAGTCAGGCTGAAGGGACAGTCAACCATCCCTATGCCATGCACCAAAATCACTGGAATGAAGATGGATGGTATACTCTGGCCTTCTGTGGTTTTGTTTCTTTCTGCAATACTAAGGATACAGCTGAAGGCCTCCTGAAATCTCAGCTTCTCACATCCTAGCTGACTAGCCATGATTTGACTGCTCAGATCAGCAAATGAGGGGCAAACAAGAGCATGAAAACCATGGAGATATTGTGAGGCTTTACTGAGGCTATATTGCATAGCTATCTTGTGTCTGACAAAGACTAGATATGCAATAAGTGATAGGCTCAGACATTTGAATAGTTGGTCCCCATTTGGTAGAACTGTTTGGAAATGGTTAAAGTGTGGCCTTATTTGGAAGAGTTGTGTCACAGGATGGGCTTTGGGGTTTCAAAAGACTCCTGCCATTCCTAGTGTTCTCTCTGCTTGTGGTTGTGGGTGAAGACGTGAGCTGTCTGCTGTGCCCTCACTCCACTGCCATGTAACCTAACCCTTTGAAGTACAGGCCAAATTTTATATTTTACTTTAAAAGTGGCCTCAGTCACAGTGTTTTATCATAGCAATAAGAAAGTAACTAAAACAGCACCTCACATAGCAACTTCATGGTTTGAACAGTTGTTTGTGTCTGTAATAGTCTCCGCCTATTATAAGACAATTCATCTTTGATAGAGGTGAGTGCTACATTTACCAGCTGGGCTTCTGCATGACCTGTGAGACCCAAGCTAGACCTGGGAGTATGGTAATTGTTGTAATAATTATTTAAATAGGCCAACTATCTAATCTGCTGCGGCTTTGCCTGGCTCAGCTGCCATGTTCTGTGGCCAGAGGCCACATGAGCGCTGCAGCTAGAAATGGCCGGCCAGAAACACCAGCCCTGCCACCCACGAGACGCCAGTATAGAGATGGCTCTGCCAATCTTCCATGCTGTCTCCACAAGGCTGGGCATTGCCCAGACCATCCTGCCATCCATGCAGGCCCAGTAAGAAAATGAGACTCTAATGCTTAAAGATTAATCAAAGGCTTCATATATTTAGTAATGCTCAATAACAATATGCCCTTACAAAAAGAGTTGTTTCCCAACTAGCTAACCTAAATAAAATTTGTTACCCACGACTGTTCTGCATACCTGCATGGCTCTCCATGGCTCCTACATCTCTGCTCTTTCTAGCTCCTCCTCTTCCTTTTCCTCTTCCTCTTCTTACTCGTCCCACCTTAGCTCCTCCTACAGGTAATCATTTCTTAAATGAGTTCCTTGGGATTCATGGTTGTCCCTTCTCCATCACTGAAAATTTTAAAATTGTTTTTATTTTATATATATTGGTTTTGCCTGTATGGATAACTGTATCACTTGTGTGCCTGGAGACTACAGAGTCTGAAAAGAGTTTCAGATCCCTTGGAACTAGAGTTACAGATGATTATGGGGTAACAGACTGTGCTGGGACTCAAACCCAGCTCCCCTGGAAACACAGCTTTCTCACAAGGCCTGTGATTATTGTTTATGTACAAGCTGTCCTGGTTGTTAGCAGTGGTCAAGTTCTTTGCAACTCTTAAAATGTTTAAAATATCCCCAGCTTCGTGACTATCTCTAAAACAGTGACCCAATACCACACAGCCAAGGATCTTGGGATGTTATGTGAGCTGACTCTCACATCTGAAAAGCTCTGCCAAAGGTTGAGCTGACAGCAGACAGTCTGGAATTGACCACTGAGATGTCTTCCCCACCAGAAACAAACTTCTTCATGTTTTGTTTTCTTTCCAGAAACAATTTAACAAGAAGGTATAGTTTTATCCAAATGTAATTATAAAGGATACATTAAGGCAATCCCATGAAGGCCTGGCACACAGTAGGCACCCATACTAAATCCGATTAATGTTTCCCTACTAGAAAATGATCGTATCTCCAATTTTGCATGCCACACCATCCTGTTAGAATCCTCCATTCTTATTGCCGTGTACTCATTTGCTGAAAAATATTACCTACCCTGCCAGAAACCCTGTGGCAGGGTGAGTCCACAAAGCCCAGAGATCTCAAGTAGAATGGATATGAAAAACCCTCGGTAACAGAATTCCGAACACATCATGAGAAGCATGAGGTCTTGTCTCAGTGGTGTGAGTTCACTGACCACAGACAAGGTAAAAGTACATTTACAAGGAGTAGGAAATGTAAACATTGCTGCCAAATTTCCCTTGTCTTCCATGCATTGCTAATGTCTAAGCATTGCGGCATGTTCCAATTCTTGGTACTGAGTGAAACCTGTAAGAGAAAATTGGATTCCACTGAAAGATGAGGTGTTCCAAACACTCATTGCTTCTGTCTCACTTGAGAAACAGCTCCCTTGCTACTCGGAGATATATTAATATCCCTCCCTGTCAGTTCTTTTGCGTTTGCTGGAAGTTGTAAGTAACAGAGGATCTTTGTCATAAATGCCAGAAAATTATTATGGGGAAAAGTTACATTTCATCAGCATTTTTCAAAGGTTATTTCTTTTCATATTTTTCCCTTGAAGTGAAAAGAACTTCATTTTCAGACTGCAGTGAGTTCTGTACTTACTTGGACTCAACTGGGACTTGAAATCCAGCCCAAAGTGTATGAAGCCCTTGGAAGGTGACAGTCACATGATCACGGGGTTCAGACATTTATATGATCACAAATGGGGACTTTACGGTTCGAGGATTCACATGATTTTGTCACGTTTCCTTTGGAATCAGTCTAGGATCTTGATGTCTACATCTCTGTGAGCAAATGTTTGCTAGGGATGAGGTTGGCTTTCCCTTCTCAAAATCTTCAGCTGCCCCCACATTTGTGCAGTATCTTCTTGCTCTTCTTGCTTGCAGCCCTCTCATTTTCTCTATTCGATTAGAACCGAATCCAAGGGACAGAGACAGTGGGAAAAATGATTATGGCATCCTGTAATCCTCAGCAGGGATAGGGTTCTGATGTAAATGTGAAGTTAACAGTCTTCTGTGGCAGGCCTGGCACTGTTGATCAGGTGAGTCTCTAAAGGAGAGTCCAGATAGTATTGATTTTCATTCCTTACCGAGAATGGAGGTGAATGGCTATTGTTTTATAATTCAACACGTATTAAGCCTCATGATACCTGAAGAATATTAATAAAGAAGTCATATAGGAACTAGTGTGTGTGTGTGTGTGTGTGTGTGTGTGTGTGTGTGTTTAAGGGTTCACATAGAAATGGTCTGGAAGAATATTGTTTCATTAATATAGAACAAGTGTGATCAAATTCTTCTATTGTAAATGAAAAAATGTTATCTCCATTTTCTGAAAAACAAAGTAAACTTCTCACCTTAAAATATAGGTTAGATGCATTGTGCTTAATTTTAATTTAATTTTTTACCAGCACCAGGAAATAAACTAAGTGCCCCCCATATTCATTAGGCAAGAGCTCTATAGTCCCAACACTGCACAGGTTTTTTAACAAACAGAAACTTAAGATTTCATTGTTCCAACTTGTGTCAGATTCAACTGTGTGTGTGTGTGTGTGTGTGTGTGTGTGTGTAACTGTTTTTTTTTTAACTTAACCTAGAAAACAAAGCATTTATTGTTAATTGTTGATTATTTTTTATTTTCTGGTATCACTTGCCAAACATCATATACAGCATAAACCACATATTACTTCATTTTTCTTGTTTAAAACAGTCTTATTTTTTATTGTGTCTAGGTGTTTATGTCTGTGTGTGGGTTTGTGCACATAGGCCAAATGACACTGAAATTTTCTGCATCCCGGTCCTGGAGTCGAAAGCAAGTTGTAAACCAGCAGACATTGGGGCCATAAATGCAAACTCTAGCTCATAACTGCTTAGCCATTTCTCCCTCCCTCATTTCACTTTATTGCTAAACAATTTTTTATCTCCCAGCTGAAGAACTCAAGGCCACCTCATACTCCATGGAAGAATTCCTGGAACTTTCTTTGTGGCGTTTTTGATACATCTCATGTCTCTCCATTTCTACAGCCTCATTCTTGGTTTCAGGAGTCAGTCTAGGATGGCTCCTAACTTTCTCTCTGCTTTCTGTCTTGTCAGTATTTTAAACAATGAATCCTCTTAAGCCATAGCCAAACATGTTCTCCCAAATGGCTGCATTCATTACAATATTATCGACAAACCAAAGAAGCCAGCAACTGGAAAGATCTCTTCAGTGGCCTTTTCAGATACAACTTATACTTCCCCAAATTTCTTTTAAACTAGAATCACATAGATGTTTTGGAGAGCATCAGCTTATCATTTGAGGTGGGATTGCTAACAAAACAAAGAGAAATTAAACTTTAAAAACCACACAGAAAAATGAACATATCTCCTACCATCAAGAGAAAGCCTAAGTTAAAGTTACATGGAAAGAAGCAGAAAAGGAAACTCTGGAAAATAGAAGTCTGGTAGAAGAAGCGGCTTGGTAGGGTCCCTTTGAATAGCTGTGAGGGAAGCATTTATGTTAAGTCCCCCTCCTTGTCTTACAGATAGCGACTGCCTGTCTATATCTCTGACTGTTATTTTTCTTTTGTGAATGCCTATCTGAGTATCCAGTTTCCTCTTTAAAACATTTTCATTGCTATAATTAACTTTTTGATTAAAAGGTAATTATATCATTCTATACCTTTGAGGTTCCTTTTCTATTTCTCCTACTCCCTCCCAATTTCATGATCCATTGTTGTTACAGATACATAAAAGTGAATAATCAACATATAAACACAACCTGTTAAGCCCCTTCAGCGTTGCCTGCATGCATATGTTTCTAGGTTGGTAAGAGACAACCAATCCAGGGGATCATCCCTGGGGAAGACTGAGTCTCACTCTCTTAGTCACTATTAGGTGCTTATAGCTCTTCATCTATGGTTTGAGTCTCATGGAATCCCTCCATTCTATATTGAGACATCAGGATTTGTTTAGGTAGTCATGCCATTGAGGTTTCATGGGGGATAGCTTCCTGTCATAGCTAGAAAGTATAATCTCATAGCAGACTTCATGGCCCTTGGTTCTTACAGTATTTTTGCTCTCTCATCTGAGATGTTCCTTGAGTCTTCCATGCAAGGCCTGTGTTGTAGATGTATCAGTTGGGCTCCCTTATCTCATGGTCAGTTGTTCTCTGCATTTGTGGCAAGTTGTGGCTTTCTGTAATTATCTCCTAGTGCTGTAAAAGGAGCTCCCATTGCAATGGGTGGTAGTTACACTCACCTGTGGATATAAGAATGAGTGTTTAGAATTCAGATATAATTATGCTGAGTTCAGAACATGGATGTAGTAAGTTCTCATCTAAAATCCATGACTTCACAAGCCATATGTAGTTGACCAGATTTTATACTGACAGGAAGAGCAGAGTGGAAAAGATGGGGAAGGGACTCCATTGGCAAGGGAGATAAATAGAGGAGAGGGTGAGGGGCTCATAAATTACGTTAAGGATAATTGAAAATTTCATAAACCATCATATTTTGTACTTACCTAAAATTATATATGACATTTAAGTATAGGCTTATACATATTTTTATCTGTACCTTTGCATATTTTAAATGAAGCTACATCACATGGAATGATAATACTTACTTCAAGAGCCATGACTACCAAACAGAATTTTCAGTACCAGGCATGAAAAACCTCCTTTTGAGTTGTTGGCCAGAAGAGACCCAGACACTTTCCAAAACAATACAAGCTATTGCAATTGTCTTTTGTCACATCCCAGAAGTCGAAAGCAAGTCCCTATTGCTAGAGACACCATGTACTTTGGAACAAGACTTAGAGAATTTGAGCTGACCTGAATAGCTTCTCCCCTAGAACTAGCTCTTTTAGTCCTGGAAGATGATACACAAGCAGCTAAGGGGGGAATCAGTCAGTAGCTCTACCTAGCTGTGATGCCTATGAACCACAATAATCATGAGCATTGCAAAATATCCCTAAAATTGTAACAGTAGCAATTGGATCTTGATAGTAGCCAATGGCTATCTAATTAAATCTAAGGCCCACAGAGAAGGTGAGAAATAATGCCCAGTACTGCAAACTTAGCCAATTCCCTTCCTTATAAAGAAAATGGTCATCTGGATTTGGGGCCTGTACTCTTGGGCCTTTAGATGAACTGCCTCCACTGAGACCCTTTTGCAACATCAGATCATGTTCTCCAAGATTAAGGACAAAAAGTTCAATATACTTTAAAAATTCTTTACTTAATTTTTGAGATTATAATGTATAATTATACATTTTGTAAATGTATAATTCTTCCCTCCCTTTCTTTCCCCCAAACTCTCCCATATCCCTCCTTAATCTGTTTTAAATTCATGGCCTCTTTCTTCATTACTTATTGTTATATACTTATATATAGACACATCACTATTCCAAAATGCCTTAGTACAACCTGATTAGTCTGCATGTTCATTGTATGCATGTTTTTAGGACTGGCTACTTGATACTATATAATCAAGCTTTCATAAAACTAAAAGATTTCGGTACAGTTAAAGAAACAACCAACCAGAAGAAAAAGTAACCCACAGAATGGGAGCAGCTATACATCTGCAGAGTATTAATATCTTTCCACGAGAAAGCACAGCAAGTCTCTTATGAAGCTGGAAGAGGAGAAACTTGCACTGTTCCTAGTGGATGGGCAACTGTAGGTGTCTAGGTGACAGCCATATGGCTGTTCTGTGGGGAATTGTCACACACTGGGTGTCATCCTGCTGGATATTTAGAAAATTTTTCTGAGAAGTTCTGCTAGTGTAGTTTCTTTGAGACCTGAACAGCACAAATGTAGCATCTCTGCCCTTCTCAGTGAGCAGAATGCCTCCTTCACTATCTCTCCACAGCAATGACTGCCAAGCCTTGACCTCTGAGTCTCCAGTTTTATTGAAATCCTTTGGTGGCACTGCCAATGCAGACATCAGAGGCTCACACTATCCTTAAGGGCTGGCTCAATACTGGACAATAGCCCTATTCTGGTCCCATAACTTTCTGCTCAGCTTTGGCCTCTCTTTCTTATTTTATTCTATTTATTATTATTCTTTAATTTTCATCATTTCTAGATATATAGCTATATTGATATAGTGCAGAGTGAAGAAGGAACTGACACTAAAATCCTACTGTATGATATCAGGCTCTTGTTCTGTCTCTGTCTTTGTCTCTCTCTGTCTCTCTGTCTCTCTGTTTCTTTCTCCTTCCTGTCCTCCTGTCTCTTTCCTTTCTCCCTCCACTTAAGTATTGAAACAGAAATTATTCTAGAATGACAGATAAGGATGCTGCAACCATTTATACATCCAGCTCTCACTTTGCAAACCGTTGTGGCAGGAGGATTTAAAGGGGTTCTTCCTGACTCCTGGACTCCTAGCTCTCTCCACTAACCCATGCTGGTAAGGAAGGACATAGGACTCTACTAAATCCACTCTGTCCTTTTTCTTCTTTTAAAATTGGTGAAACTTTATTTTTTTTAATTCATGAGCCATTCTCATCTGCAAATTTAAGCAGTTTTTTTTCTGCTTAATAGTTATCTTCACACAAGTTTTTAGGCAATGTTAAGTCTCTATTTGCCTTTTTATTTTATGTGTGAAAAAGTAAAACCTCATGCATTAATGTTCCTTTTCCTCCACTGCACTTACTGTTCAATTAGGACAATTAACTCATCAGAATGTGACATTGCGTATAATGTTGGCAGTGTCTTTACCATGGATGCCATGAGTGTGCTCAGCCCTCACAGGCGCACTGAAGCTGGATCAGGTATTTTTAGCCCTTCTTGGGATCTTTTTTTCTTTAAACTGTATACTGTGGTAAGGTGAGAAGACAGATCTGCAGTTTAGCCCTGGAAACACAGAAGTGGTGCTGATGAGTCTTCTGAAAACAACAAGGCTGGATGCTCCCCTAGCATGTGTAACTATCCCTGGGTTATACACTGGGACAGGAGCCAAAGTCAAAAGCCAAAAAAAATTCTTGCCCTCTGCAGATCTGGGTTCTTTTATTGGCTTTGGCTAGACTGAGGGCCCGAGATACTCAAAGCCTGGGAGAGTGCCACTTCCTGACTTTGAAGCTTGAGGGTGAATTACACAAGACTTCTTGCTTGCTACATGAGCCAAAGAATTAAGACAACTGCGATGAAGCAGAGGCTCTTGGTGCATCTGAAGGTCTCAGTGCAGACAGTGAACTAAGCTCCTCTGTTGGCTGTGGAGAGCAGTCACAGTGGATGCCAGGACAGATCTTTACACACAGACTGTAACTGTTTTGCTGAGAATCTAGAGCCTATTCCATGAAGGACAGTAAAAGCCTTGTTGACTGATATAGCAGTGAGCTGTTTAGGGTCTTTGCCAATTTCAATACAGAGAAAGTCATAAAAGTTTTAAATGGATTCCAGAGGTCATAACTTGTTGTATTCTGCTCCTGTCAAATCGCCTAACTTCAGCAATTCCTAGGAACCCCATGAATAACATGATGCTGATATTCCAGCTATGCTGAGTCTACACATTAGAAAACACTGTTATCTAGAACATTCCACAGAAGTATCTATGGTTACTGTCAGTATTGTTATATTTCTGCTGGAATATAGTTTCTGTTCAGCTGAGTTGGATCTGCCCCAATTCTTTCAGCTATGGCAGGAAGACGGTCCTGCGAGGCTCCTGAGCAAATACTTGCCACTCAGAGCATATGCTTGGAGAATAGTTTCCACTCTGTGCTGAGTCTCAGGCTAGCCTCTCAATTAGAGCTGTGGGAACTGCTCACAGAGCTTATAAGACCTTCTTTAGCCTCATTAGAGGTTCCAAGACACAAGGCACTGGTTCAGTGCCCTATGAAGAGGGAAAAAAAGTTAAAACTTCAATAGATTTTGGAAAGTCAATGACAGGTTTTGGAGCAAAATTCTTTTCCTAATAGTCACTGTGTGAGAGTGTTTGATGACAGCTATAGGTCCCCCCAAGGCTGTGAGTGGCCTGATCCATGCACTTACTTCTTAAAGCAGTTTAGATCTAAGGTGTATGCATTTCAGACTTGCCACAGAGTTGGCTATTTTGCATAGTTTGATAGATAAAAACCAAAATTTTTCTTTTTTTTTTTAAATAGAGAAACATATGCTAGTATAATTTAATGAATAACAGAATGGGCTTTGGGGACCTAGAGTACCTGGTCTCTAATTACAGGAGGTACATCCTTTTAGTAAACTCTAATTTCTCAAGTGAATTCATTAATGCTGGATGAACTAGTGTAGCAAACACATGCCAGAAACCTGATACAAGAGGGATCGATCACCCTTGTAGGAGACTCAAGATGGTTGTCCCTGTATAGTTGGTGGCTTTCCTATGAGAAGCGATGAAGAGCCAGACTGGATCCATCTTGAAATACTGCTGCCTTTACAAAATATGGAAGGGCAAGCATAGGGAAGCCACTTGGTGAGTGTGAATGGGCCAAGCTGAGAACTCCGTCTTCAGTCATCCCACGCTACTGCCTCCTCCTGTCAGGCAAAGGTGCCAAGTGCTCTCCAATTCACCTCCATATGTGTTCCAGGGGAAGGGAAATAGGTTTGGAGAACAGTGAAAGAAAGAGAAAGAGAGTTGTGGGTAATGGGCATGACAGTGTAGAAGAGAATGTGGCATGTGGTTAGTCCTCAGACATCTCTAAACATCAGGATTGCAGCAATGTTTCTAAGTACAGCTTTCACAGAATAATTTCCAATGCAGGGGGTGTAGATTAAAATCTTTCATAGTTTACCAGTGACTTCAGTGAGCATTAACACCCATCGGCACCACTATTGGGTGTATGTTTTGTTAGACATTATACATTATGTTTGTTCTTATTTAATCCTCATAAAAACTGTTCATGCAAGGTTCATTCAGCAGTCTGGAGAGGTGAGAGGATCATTTCTAGATCCAGGAATACAAAGATGAGGTCAGCCTCCACCCTAGACTGCTCATTGCTGGCCTGACTTGCTTCTCCAGTGTTCAGAGTGTGAAAAACTGCATTCATCTTCCTATTGAAGAAACTAAAGATTTAAGCACAATTACCTCGAAATGTTGGGTCTATGGATCTAAGACAAAAGCTAGATACAGGGATGGCTTTATAGGACTCTGTACTGTATGATAACATGACCTAAAATAATTATTAAGACTATGTTTCAAACATTTGCATTATATATCAATATGGTAGAGTGCTTTGTTTCAACAAAAGAATCATTATTCTCCCTCCAACCCTTAATCCACACTGACAATTACTTTTCTTTTATCTAATTCAAGTAGAGTGGTCTTTGAGTTTATTTATTTATTCTTTCAGTTCAAGGTTGAAGTAAAGTAGAGATTAAAGAGCATCTGTTAATATCCCTAGCTCTGTTTTTCTAGAAATGCTTAGTGTATCTAATGATAGAGGAGATGTTTGGGATAAACATTAGAAAGAAGTTAAGAATATATTTGGACTGATTCAGACTGGAAAAACCTAAAACAGAGTGAAGAGAAGGGGGTGGGGGTGGATGTAAGAGGAGAAACTCAAGTAGTTCCCAGGTAGAGAAGCTGTTGGGAGACAGCTTCCCATGGGGCAGTGAGACAGAACTTGCTGGGAGGCTCATACAGATGAGATCACAGACAGCCTCACAAAGACTCCTGTCATCTCAAGCTTAGTGTAGAAATGCCACACTGGTGAGTCCTGGAACTGCAGCACGCTTACTGGTCACTGGGAGATCTGATTAAGAAGCAAATGCTGACTCAGGAGATCTGGAACTAAGGCTGAGATGGGCATGAGCACTCAGCACCCACGTAGTAACAAAGCAGGAATGGAAAGCAACTGCAGAGTCTTTCCCTCCATAGACAGGGGTCATGAGAAGGAACGAGCACCCACACGAGATCAGCCATCCTCTGAGGACTGTCCAGGTGTCACCTGAGCAAACAGTATCCACTGTCCTATCTAAAAGCCCAGAAAAGTTTAACTTTTCCTTTCTTCTTTCTTCCATTTGTTAATAGCCAAAAGCTTGCCCAGTAACACCAAAAGGAAGTCAGGACTCCTAGACTCCAGAGTCGTTGTGCTCCCTTCCTGAGTGTCTCATGCCATCTAGACATGAGTGAGACACCATTCATGACATTTTGGAGCAAAGACGTACAGTGCCTTGGGTACCCATCCTGGTGATGGTGGCATAGAAAATCTTCCTCAGTTGACAACGAGTCCCCAGACCACAGGTGCCAACATACTTACAATGAGGGACAAGAGTAGAAAAATGACTGTTGCCTCTGGAACTCAACATGCCGGTGTCTGCATCTTGGCCTTGCCAACTATGCAGCTACCTACTTGTGAGGTTATCTCCATTTTGAGCATTTTGGGATGAGTAAATGGGCACCTGTATTAAGATTTTTTTTTAAATGGTATGAGTGACAGCTGAGCCAAGTTAATCAGAGAGAGAGAGAGAGTCAATTTCAGCAAGATCCTTTAAAAAATAAAAGATATTTTAAAGGAAAATTCAGTGTTTAATCTTACAAATATATTTATGTCATATTGGTCCTCAGGAAAAGAGCTCTTCTGCTGAATGATGCTCAGGCATACGTTACACAAAGGCCTTCCAGAGGACCACTCCCAGGCTTGCTCTATCCACCAGTGAGCCCTTAGTCTCTCATCCTATCTCTGCTTTCAGGACACTTACAGGCTCTAACAGTTCTCTTCTATCCCTACCTTGTAGTTCAAAGTCAAGTTCCTCTTGGTAACACTGACTGAAAAAGAAAATAATCACTTGGTGTATTCTTTTACTCATATTTAAATATACCAGATTGAGACAGAATTGCCAATAAATAAGCATTGTTTGGGGGTACTATGAAAGACATTTGCTTGATCATGTCCTTTTTTTTCTTTTCTTAGGCACATAAACTTGGTTCAGGGTATTCTGGCTCATTCGATTCAGGGAAGAGACATTTTGTCCAAGACGTATAATTGCTGCCATTCTAAAGAAAATGTTCACAATTTTCCCATTATGCAGATAGCTTTAGAAAAATAGCTGTGGGATAGAAGAAGCAACGTGTGTGCCTGCAGGGAGAAGCCAGTGACTTCCCGAGTGAGCGATTCTCTGCTTCTCTGGGAACAGAAGACATGTACAACTGCCAAACTTTACACTAGCAAATCATGCTTGTTTATGCCATAGACTGCAATACTCTTGACCCTTAAATTTATTTGATTAGCAGCAACTCAGCCAGCAATGGCCAGTGACCCAGTGTTAATTGGGATTCAAACACTGCTGATTTCTTTAGATGAAACACCTCGTTCGGTTCCTCAAAATTCTCTTGGAGGTGGCTCTGCCACCATACTCCACTTCCTACATGAAACATTTGTTAAATTGCTCCAAATTTTAGAACATTTTACCTTGAAAACATTGCTAGCTAAAATTCACGTCTTGCTATACAGCATATAAAACTAAGTACTAATATATTAGCCCACTCAGTCTTTTGTTTGGTTGGTTGCTTTAATTTTATTTAATTTTTGTTACTTATTCACTTTACATCCCACTCACTGCTCCCCTCTCAGTCACCCTCTTCCCAAATCCTTCCCCCAACCCCCATTCTCTTCTCCTCTGAAGGGTGGGGCCCCTGGGTATACACCCCACCCTGGCACTTCAAGTCTCTGCTCGTCTAGGTGCTTCTTCTCCCACTGAGGCCATACAAGGCAGCCAAGCTAGAAAAACATATCCCACATACAGGCAACAACTTTTAGGATAGCCCCCCACTCCAGTTGTTCAGGACCCACATGAAGGTCAAGCTGTACATATGCTACATATGAGCGGGGAGGCTTAGGTCCAACCTGTGTATGATCTTTCATAGTTCAGACTCTGAGAGCCCCAAGGGTCCAGGTTAGTTGACTCTGTGGTCTTCCTGTGGAATTCCTATCCCTTTCAGGACCCACAATCCTTCCTTCTATTCTTTGGTAAGAATCTCCAAGCTCCATCCACTGTTTGTCTGTGGATGTCTGTATCTGTCTGAGTCAGCTGCTGGGTGGAACCTCTCAGAGGACACCATGCTCCTGTTTGCAAGCATAACGGTATTATTAATAGTGTTAGGGACTGGTACCTGCTCATAGAATGGGTCTCGAGTTGGGCCAGTTATTGGTTGGCCATTCCCTTAGTATCTACTCCATCCCCAATGCCTGCATTATCTGTAGACAGGATAAATTTGGGGTTGAAAGTTTTGTTCTTAAGTTGGTGTCTCTATCACTCCACTGGTATTCCTGCTTGGCTAAAGGAGGTGGCATCCTCAAAATCTATATCCCCAATGTTGTGAGTCACAGTTATGGTCACCCCCATTGATTCTTGGGTGCCTCCCTTGTCCCAGGCCATATCTTGTCCTGGAGATGCTCCCCGTCTCATCACCCCAGTCACTTGTAGATTTCCATTCATTTTAATGGTCATGTAGCCATCTCTCCTGTACTTCCCCACACCTGATACTGAATCCTCTATTTCCCTCTCCATTCCCCCTTCCTCTTATTTCTCTCCCTCCATCTGTCTCTTATGACTGTTTTATTCTCCCTTCTAAGTGAGATTCAAGCTTCTTTGCTTGGCTCTTCCTTCTTGTTTAGCTTCTTTGGGTCTGTAGCTTATAACAAGGTGCCTGTACTTTATGGCTAATATTCACTTACAAGTGAGCACATGCCATGCTTGTCCTTTAAGATTGGGTTACCTCACTTAAGATGATATTCTCAATTTCCATCCGTTTGCCTGCAAAATTTATTATGTCTTTGTTTTTTAATACTTGAATACTATTTCATTGTGTAGATGTACACATTTTCTTTTCCCATTCTTCAGTTGAGTAACATCTAGGTTGTCTCTAGTTTCTGAATATTACCAACAAAGCTGCTATGAACATAGTTGAGCAAGTGTCCTTTTGAGATGTTGGAGTATATTTTGGTTATATGTCCAGGAGTGGTATAGCTGGATCTTGAGGTAGAACTATTTTGTTTTCTAAGAAAATGCCAAATTAATTTCCAAAGTGATTGTTCAAGTTAGCACTCCCACCAACAATGGAGGAGTGTTCTTCTTATTCCACATCCTCACCAGCATGTGCTATCTCTTGAGGTTTTGATCTTAGCCATTCTGATGGGTGTAAAATAGAACCTAAGAGCTTTTTTAAAAATTCATTTCCCCTGATGACTAAGGATTTGAACATTTCTTTAAGTGCTTCTTAGACATTTGAGATTTCTTTGTTGAGAATTCTCTGGTTAGTTCCCATTTTTAATTGGGTTATTTGGATTGTTGATGTCTAACTTTTTGAGATCTTTGTAAATTTTGGATATTAGCCCACATTCAGATATAGGGTTGGTGAAGATCCTTTCCCAACCTGGGAGCTGCAGATTTGTTCTATTGGCAGTGTCCTTTGCCTTACAGAAGCTTTGAAGCTTTATGAGGTCTCATTTATCAGTTGTTTACCTTAGAGCCTGAGCCATTGGTGTTCTGTTCCAGAACTTTTCTCCAGTATCAATGCATTCAAGGGTATTTCCCACTTTCTCTTCTATGAGATTCAATGTATTCCATTTTATGTTGAGGTCCTTGATCCACTAGGACTTGAGTTTGGTGCAGGGTTATAAGTATAGATCTATGTTCATTCTTCTACGTGTAGACATGTAGTTAGTCCAACACCATTTGTTGAAAATGTTTTCATTTTTCCATTGTAGATTTTGGCTTATCAAAAAATCAAGTGTACATGGGTATGTGGGTTTATTTACTTGGTTTTGACTCTCTCAACTTTATATGGAAAAACAAAAATCTCAGGATAGCCAAAACAATCCTGAACAATAAAAGAACTTTGGGAGGAATCACCATCCCTGACCACAAGATGTACTACAGAGCAGTAGTGATAAAAAAAACTTCATGGTATTGGTACAGAGACAGTCACCTTGATCAATGGAATTGAATCAAAGACCCAGAAGTAATCCCATTTACTCTTATAACCACAAACTGCTGAGTCTTGTGCAGCTTGGGCCCTGGAACCCTGGCTTGGGAAGGAGGGGGAATGAAGAAAGGACAGACACACAGACATGTGTATAGTAAACCTGGAATGGGTGGTATTCTCTAACCACTGCCACCTGCAACCTCAACATGTGTATTAGATACAGCACAGGGGAAGGAGTTAGCTAATCTAGGTAGGAGGTCTTTATATGTGCAGTCTCCAGCTGTGAACATCCAGGAGGAAGATTCTGCAGTTTCTATTATTCACATATACTGATCAATTAATCATAAATATCTGTGGTGGTTTAAATAGGCAAAGTCTCCATAGAGTCTTGTTTGAGTGCTTGGCCCACGGGAAATGGCACAATTAGGAGGTGTGGCCTTGTTGTAGTAGATGCGGCCTTGTTGGAGAAAATGAAGTCTCATATCCGCTCAAGCTAAGCCCAGTGTGACACTCCTTTTCCTGCTTGCTGATCAGAATGTAGAACTCTTGGCTCCTCCAGCACCGTCTGCCTGTATGCTGCCAAGCTTCTTGCCATGAAGATAATGGACTGAATTTCTGAAACAGTAAGCCAACTCCAGTTAAACATTGTTCCTTATAGAGTTGCCATAGTTATATCTCTTCACAGAAATAAAACTCTAAGACAACATCCATGCAGCCATATGGGTAATAGCTTTGTCAAATGTACATGAGTCCATTAACTTTGGAGTCCTTGACATGGCCATGCTTATGTCAAAATATACATGCACTCTGGCTTCACTCGGGGCTTCATTTGATGCCTACAGCAATGTCCATGGATTAGATATCTTTATTTTAACTTTTTAGTACTCGTAGTACTTTGAGTCATAGAGTAGATGCTCCATAAACAGTTTTGAGTGAATAAGTGAAAATCTTGAGACCAGTATTATTTTACAAATGATAAAGCCAAAGCTTTGTGCCTTAATCTTATCTTGTTTAAGGATAAAACTTGCTTAGAAATTCCCCTAAATTCCCACAGCAAATAATGGGGAAAAATAAGAACCAAGTCTGATTCCAGTTGCTGCCATGGTACATGTAGTTGGATAATTCTTATAACCACATGGATAATCGGTATAAGAGTTAAAGCTCTCAATGTCCAGAAGAGCTTAATTGATGAGCTTGTCTGAGATTCTATCTGTTGAATACTGGGTTTAGAATGTATTGAAGAAGGTACATAATTTTATGAAAAGAGAATAAATAAGGAAGCTATTTGGTGTGTGTGTGAGAGAGAGAGAGAAAGAGAGAGAGAGAGAGAGAGAGAGAGAGAGAGAGAGAGAGAGAGAGAGAGAGAGAATATTAAAGATGAGATGATCATAAATTCATAATTCTAGCCTAGCTTCTTGGTTAATTTGCAAGCTTGATCAACATCTGAGATGAAGCCAAATAAAAAGATGATAAGAATGGACGATATCTTAAGTGCAGGTAGTGATAAGGGGACTAAACCCAGAATTGCTGTGGTTGGCTACAGCATAGAGTTCAGAAGGTTGAGAGATTAATTAGAAGAGTTTTGTGACTCAAACCTAAAGTGATTAAAATCATATTAATTGTGTCTTGGGGGGATGGAGGAAGGATGATGACATGTATTTTGAGGTGAGCTTACACAAGTGTTCAGAGGTGCTTAGAGTCTAGAAGACAACCTCTGGTGTTGTTCTACAGGGGCTGGAGACCTTTGGTTTGAGACAGTGTTTATCACTTCCCATCATGCTTGGCTGGCTGGTGGGCCAGTGAGCTCCAGGGATATGTGTGTCTCTGTTTCTCTTACACTGGACTATAAGGATACATCACCACACTGGGCTGTTTTTATGTAGTGTTCATGACTGGTCTTCATGATTGAAAGATAAGCACTTTAAACCAGCACTCTCTCTGGCCTTACTGCAATTGTGTCTGAAAAACTTAAATGACTCTAAGATGCACTTTAGAAACAAATGGTAGGCCCTTTTCAAAGAATGGATATTGGGTGAGAAAAACGTATTTTCTTAGCATTACTGTAATATTAGTACCTTGATACCTAAGGTGTAATAGAAAAAAATACATCCTTGAAGATGTATTAAATGCACAAAAAGGGGGAAGTTTGACCTGTTACAGGGCACAGAATCTGACCTACTTACAGGCATGGTTTTAATAGCAGTGTTTAATTCACTTCAATGACTATACTCAATTCTCTGGGAGCCCCATTACTCTGTTGTCTGACATATAACTGTATTACACATAATTTTACCCACCTGGACTCAAAATGAACTTGAACTTGCCACATCTTTCACATAGCCATTGTAATTTTACAGTACTATGCTTCTAAATGATGACTGGATTACAGGAATCACTCTTGCCTTTCATCCTGCACCACCATGCTTGCACAGCTCCCACACACAGGCCTTGTAGTTTTGAAAACTTATGAAAGTAGGAAAAAAATGTTGTTTCTATGTCAGTGTGTGGGCTACAGACAGACCATGAAAAGCCTCTTGAAATGCAAGTGGGAACAGATACAGGAACATAATATCTCACTGGCCATGAGGACTTCTTCAAAAGAAGAATCTTGGGAAAATCAACTCTAGTGAACAAAGGGGCATGAAGGCGAAATCAGAGGATGGAGTTTGATGTGGTTTGCGGAGAGAAGGGTCACACCAACAATGGGGTGCACTCTGGATGCTTTTGAGCAAACTGAGTGAAGCAGCAGAGGAGAAGGCCCATTTCCTGGAAAGGTCAAGACAAATTACAACATGTTTCATCTTTGCTTATATGTTCGGTTGTGTGGCTGTTTCTTGCTTGATTGAGTGGGAGGTAGCAGAAAGCTGCTCATGGACAGCTTGATAGTTGTGAAAGATTTTTCTAAAGAGAGTATGCAAAGGCAGGGATGAACAGAACATCTACCCCAAAACAGAGGCCAATCAATGAAGTATGGCCAACGTTTTCCCTCAGGTAAAGATGAAGATGTGGTTTTTAAGAAGGATGGTGATACATGTATCCTAGAAAGAGTCCGAAGTATAATTGTGCCCTTTCTTCATGGGCTGACAGAAGATCTTCCCTGAAAAAAAAAACTGTTGTAAATCCCCCACCTCTCTCCATTTTTCATGTTCAGCTACAAGTCAGCACATGGTTAAGTGAACTCTTGGTCTTGAGGCCAGGTTCACTTCTGCCTAGTCTCTTATGCTACCCCACAGGCTACTGCAAAGGCTCAAGTTCTTTATTTTAAACATTGCTTTTGTCTCCTAAAGAGCAAGATGACACTGTATTTCATAATACCGAGATCTGCCTTCACAGAGCAGACATAGTTTCAGAAACTCTGGCTCGGTGTGTGGAAACCTTGTGTTCAAAAGAGTATAATTATTTTGTACCAAGGCAATAAGAAGGGAGTAGACAATGCAATCAGCATTCTTTCAAAGTACTCTGTTTAGACACTCAGCCTCCTAGTACTCTGAATGCTGAAGTGTTATGGCCTTTGCATTATCTAAGGATCAAGGAAATTTTATGGGGAGCCAAATTATAGCTTTCTCTCTAGAACTACAAACACATGATTTATCTGAGAAAAAAAGGGGGGACCATAGGAGACCTTTCATTTGACAATGATTTTAAATGCTACCATCTTAATTTGTAGATCTAGTAAACTCATATTTTTTGAAATATAATCAACACATATTGAGTGCCTTCAATGTACCCAGCACTATGTTCATTACTTTTGTGTATATGGAGTAATTACTCTCTCCATAGCTCTGTGGGGGTAGCTATCATTAACGTTGTTCTCATTTAAGGAGTGGGAAAAAATAAGAAATACTCATGCTTAAAGGAATCTGCCTAACATAGCAGAATTAAGAAATGAAAGACTGGGAATTTAAGCTCCAACTCTATAATTTATTTTTTTTTTGACATATAGACAAACCAGTTTTCAAAATCTCTGTATCTGGGAAGAACTTTCAAGAAGTCTCCTACTGAATAAATTCAATGTACCAGATTTCAAACAATTTTGTTGTTTTCTCTAGTTCCATATACTTCTGACAGACAAACTCTTTTGGGAGAAACAAATTATTCAATATTCTTTCAAAAATATTCACTTGATCACCCATCAACTGGTTTAAGGATGTCAGTTCAATAAAACACTTTATAAATTCAGGTAATTAATATTTTTTATTTATTTCCAAATTTAATTCAACTAATATACATCACTCCATTCTTTGTCCATTCTCTTTTACTTACTAGCTTATTTACATCATCAATCCATGACATTCTGACATGTATCTATTAAACCAATCTTGTTCACAAATTTAAACTGTTGCTAACAAAGTATATTCATATTATATATTATGTTTTCAGGGCTGAGAATTTGGTATTAGATAATCATTTTGTGTGCCCCCCTTGAGAAGACTATTTCTCCTGTTCTCAATGTTCTTTAATTGCCTATAGTCCTTTGTGTGGTGTTGAGGTTTCCAGGTTTTTCCCCATCCCTATTACCATGTAGATTTTGCTGTCTTCATTCTGTTCATGATTAGGCAGCCATGTTGGTGAGATTTTATGGTTGTAGTTCTTTATTGAACATTGTAGACTTCACTCATTTATTGTCTATATTTGAAAGAAAAAGCTTTAGGTTAGTTAGCAAAGATAATTTACTATGATAAATCACAGTAACAAAGAAAATAAAAACTTAGGGAGGAAAAGATTTATTTCATCTTTCAGTTCCAGGAATAGTCTGTCACTGAGGTTGAGACAGGAACTCCAGGCAGGAAACTGGAGACATGAAGCAGAGGCCATGGAAGAATGCTTCTTACTGGCTTGCTGTCCAGGTTTGCTCATCCCATTTTTTATGCAGCCAAGAACCACTTGCCCAGGGAAAGCATGGACCACAGTGAGCTGAGTCCTCCTATATCAAAAAATTGCCCCACAGACGTGCCCACTGAACACTGATGGAGATAATTCCTTAACTGAAATTCTTCTTCCTGGGTATGTCTAGCTTTGTGTCAAATTGACAAAAACTAATCAGAACAGCTGCTTCTTCTGTCATAAGGCAAGGAGCTTTAAGCTTAGATTTAATTGCGTTGATTAACATCTCCTTTGTAGCTCTTGATGAGCCAATCAAAATAAAATTGAGGACTCTTTCCTTTACATATGTACTTATATAGGGAATTGTGTATCATATTTTGTTTTTCATATAAATTAAAATATAATTTATGATAATTATGCATTTGTCAACATAGCATTGATAATTCCATCATGATATATTATTTAAAATGTTGATAAAATATGATTATAAAGTAACATTATTTTAATATTTTGTTACCTGCATTTTAATATATTCCAGCTTTCTATAGTGTTATGATATAGGATCCATAAGCTTCATAAGACTGCCCAGTAATTCAGTGGCATAAAATAGGCTATAAGGCTCTGAAGTAAGGGAGTCCACATTCCCAGGGTCCCGAGATTACAGAAAGTAGAACTCAAATGGGCTAATGAAGGAGGAAAGACAGCAAGTGAGGGGGAAAGGGTGTTTGTGAAAAAATATTGGAGAGTACAGAGAAGATTATTCAAATTGTATTCTCTAGAGTAAAGGAATGAAGGTTCAAGGTTAGGTATAGAGAGAAAGTGAAGAAAAGAAGGGAGGAGAAACAAACAAGACCTTTAATGCTCTTAGAGAAAAACACAAAGAATAGAATTTCTTTTGCATTTGCTCTCCTATGATAAACAATAAACATGAAAGTATCTTAAAATGTAATGCCACATATTGATTATGCAAAATATATTTATGTTTTCAGTATAAATGTGTGTTCATAAATGTTGAAATCAAGTACTTCCAGCCAAATATTCTTTGAACTTAGCCTGATGTTTAAAAAGACCATGAACCAAGTGAGAAGGAATCACTGGAACACAAACTAAACATCAAGGTCAAACCAAGAATTCTCAGTACCGGGGTGTGGCTCAGTGGTAGACTGCTTGTGTAACATGTATGAGCTGGATCTATTCAGCAGCTGCATAATACATATCTGGACAAATATATAAAATCAAGAACTCTATTGTTCCTCAAAAAATAAAGAGTAATAAATAAATGGGTTGGAGTGGACAGTATGGAAAATATACACAAGAGTGGCTAAATAAAATCTAGATTAGAAACATAAAATGGTAAATATAAATGCAGGAAGGTAGTTCTTGGAGTTTGGGGGGAGGACTCATGTGCCTTGTGACTATTCTGAACGCAACCACTAAACAATGACAAGGGGGTTAACTCTTCTAGCTCTATCACATGAGGTGTAAACTGTGGTGGGAAAATCAGTCACAGAGCTAGGCTTTGCTTGTCTATTATGTTGAGGAGGAAGAAAGTGCTGTGGGTAGGTAAGATCTGGTCAGAACCATATTTGTTGGTGGGGGTTTGAGGGCAAAGCTGGGCACCAGGAGCTTTCTTCTCTATCTCATGGAGAAAACAAAGCTTTCTTTTAGCCCCTTTTCTAGATGTGTGGTAGTAAATCTCCTTGAACCTCCTGTTCCTCATCCACATTATAAAGGAAGTACTTGAAGCCATTGGCATATGGGTTACATTGGATAAAAATCCATTCTCCTTAAGACAGTGTGTGGCAGGGGTTAAGAGAACAGAAAACACAATATTGTTTCCAATCAGATCTGATGGTTTGGTGAAAATTCCTTATGTCTACTGCATGCGACTGTTGTTTTTGAGCAGATATAGTACTCTGTGTAGCTGGGAGAAATTAGCATAAGAACATTTAGATTTTTATAAAGCTCTTCATTAAAAATATTTTTAATTAGAGTGTGGGCAAGCTTTCCTGTTTTTCAGTACGTATACCTAATGCGGAAATGTGATAATTTATGCATATTAACCACAGCCTATCAGATTCTCTTTACAGGGTTCACAAAATGGGTTCTGTTATGACAGCCAGCTCCTGGGTTCAATGTACACCGAAGATCTGAAAGCGTAATATGGATGCCATACAGTGATCTCCATCTGCTGACTTAAAATCTGAAATATAGATGTCCATTTTTTTCTGTCTCTTAGATACTGATTATAAACTGATATATTAGGATTAACTTCTAAATTTATTTAGTGAAGATTTAAAAGTTTGTTTTCCTTTTGAGACATTCTATGAAATTAATTATTAAATTTAAAATAAGTAATTTATTTCCTCAAAGTTTCTGCGTGATATCTCGGTGTGGATTATCTACTCTATTTCTTCTACATCTCACAACATTAACATTCAGTCTATATTTTAGTCAACGTGAGGAGTGGTTTTACCAGAAGATAACCCTACTTTATGGTAGGTGAAGTTACTGGGTCAATTTGCCAGCTCTTAAAATTATCAGAAGACCTAGAAAAAATAGATTCCAGAACATTCTAGAGAAATAGTAGACTTTCTTTTGGGTCATCTTAATCAGGTTGTTGTTTCTGGTACCGATCTCAGGACAATGTTGGACAACCAAAAATGTGATGCTTGGCTCTCCTTTTCATTAGCTCACTGTGTTATCAGGTGAACTATGCTTCAGGTGTGTATCTATACTTGAGCTAATAAAAAGCAAAAAAAAAAAAAAAAACGTAAAAAATAAAACTTTTGATTGAAAGAAATTCTTTCCGATATGCTACAAGGTAGCTGCTTAGTTTGTCTCCCCACTTTCATTTTATGCTGTTTACAAAAGTTACCAGTTCAAAAGCGGGATACAAGAGGGTGCTGGGAGTTGAACATGATCAAAGCACACTATATGGAGTTACAAAAAGACTGTACAAAGACATTATTTTGTACAATTATCAAATGCTAATAAAAAGAATCTTTTAGTGATTATTTTATTTATTTACATCCCAAACGTTGCCCTTCCTCCTGGTCCCCCATTCTAGAGTTGGTCATTTTATCTCCCTCCTCTTCACTTCTGAGAGGGTTCCCCCAAACCTCTTTCCCTGGGGCAGGGGCATCAGGTCTATAGGATTAAACACATCCTCTCCCACTGAGGCCAGACAAGGCAGTCCTCTGCTACATATGTGCTTAGGTCCTCAGACCATCCTGTGTATGCTCTTTGGTTGGTGGCTTAGTCTCAGGACCTCCCAGGGGTCCAGGATAGTTGACACTGTTGGTCTTCCCAACTTGGAGTCCATCCCATGGGCAGGCACCAAACCCTGACATTATTACTGATGCCACGTTATGCTTACATACAGGAAAGACTCTACCAGCAGCTGACTGAGACAGATAAAGATTCTTAAAGCTAACTGTTGGACTGAGGTTGGAGATCCCAATAGAAGAATTAGGGGAAAGATTGAAGAAGCTGAAGTGGTTGGAAACCACTTCATAAAAAGGGTCTTTTAAAAAATGATTGCCCCAAGGAAGTAATACTGGGAAAATGATCTCACAGTAGAAGAAACTTGAATTTATTTCATGATATTGAAGATATAAAGAACAAAATGTTGAAAATGATCTCTGCTTATAGTAGGTTACATTTTTACCAAGGTGTAGAAAATATGAATATTCTATACTAAATTTATGTGATAAGAGGAAAAATGATTCAAATTAAACCTAATTATTGTTTACAAAGCAAAATGACAGTTTAATTATTAAAAAGTCAGAATTCTATAAATAAAATGAGTTTCTTTTATTGTAAAACTTACATAACCTACTTTATGTATAGTAATCATCACAATTGTCATTTGCTATGATTAGTAATTTAATGTTTATTTTTATATTTTCAAATTAGTGTTTCTTCAAACTGTAATCCTGAAGGCAAAGACTCCAATTTTTGTTGAAAGTTTCCTCATATGTAGCAGTAATGCTCAACAAATATTGAATAAAAAATAGATAAAGGGGGTGCAAAGGACATAGATAAATTGGGAATACATTTGATTTGCATGAAAAGTAAACTTTGATTCCTAGAATCCATTGTTGGTGGTAAGAAGTTCTCTGGGGCTAACTGGCCAGTCAGTCTAGCCTAACTGGTGAGCTGTCAACCAATTGATGTCCCTGAATAAGAGATGAACTGTCTTCCTGAGGATGACAACTAAGGTTGTCTGCTGGTCTGTATGTGTGAACACAAACACACATACATACATACATACAGACAGACAGACAGACAGACACACACACACACACACACACACAGAGATAAACAGAGACACACACAGCACACTACACCACACTACACCACCTCACACCACACAAAACCAACCAACCAACCAACCAACCAACCAACCAACCAACTAAACAAACAAAAAACAAGGTTGTATGCTCTTGAAGGTTATGTAAATTTTGTGGCTGCTTTTTCTCCACAGTTCGGATGGTCTTCCAGAATCTTTGCTTCATGCTTGGTGCTGTATGTTGACCCATATTTTTCAAACATAAATGTTGATACTTAAGGGATGATCAAAAAGAGAAAGTAAAACAAAATAAAAGAAAGACATTTGTTTCAGATGTAAAACTGCACAGTTTTTCTCTCTTGAACAGGCCACTTGAACAGTCTTTAGTTCAGAGTTAACTACAGTGGGAATTTTGACAATGTTTATCATTACCACATTGAATATCTAGAGTGTACTAAGTAGGTAACACACACAAAGCTGAGAATGTGAAACGGTTTATTGGGAGACAAAAGTGGGAGGTGAGGTTGCTTTAAAAAAGTGCTTAATGGATGTTAATAAATCACATGTAGTTATGTCTTTTTACCCCTCCCTAATGCTAAACAAATGTTTTCCTTTGTGGCTACAAATTTTTATAATGTATCAACCCTTCCCAGTACAATGAAACTAAATAAAACAAAACTGTAATTGTCCACATGTATAAAGTTATATGAGCTAATATAACTCTTTTCCTCTTCCTGTACTTTCACTCTTTCTGAGTCTCTTCTATGGCTTGTGTATTCCTTTGAAATTTGCTATCTGACTGCTAGGCACCTGCACCCTGCTCTTCCTTTTGTGGAGAAAGCATTAAGCCTTTCTTCCATTTGCTTTAAGATGCTGTTAGACTCCTGTCAGGAGAATGTAATTAAAAAGACAGGAACAGCAGGGGAAATGTTAGACAATTACTAGGAGACATGGGGTAAAAACAAGGTTGAGACAAACTAGTTTATATAAAGAGAAGTTCTGATTACCAGCATATTATTATTGGTAGTTAACATTTATTGACCATCAACAGGATTCAGAGAGGGTAAAGAATATGGAATCAGCCCTCTTTCTAGCCAGAATGTAATACTCCCAAAGCTGCTAGTCTTAGATGATGCTTTTATAGAGGCATGGGGGTGGAAGATTTCTGATCTTGTGGAGATCTTGGGTTTTTATAACAAAAAAATATTATAAATAATGCAGGCAAGAAAATTTCTTATAATGAACATTCAATACAAATAAATTACCCAGAAGAGAGAAGCAGCTTAATAATGAATAACGTTGGATAAGCAAGTGAAGAGTCTGGCTGCCTTGTGGATGTTTCTCATAGGAAACTTAACTAAATTTTTCAAATTGTGATTTGTTGATGGGTCTTACAAATCTCTCCATATTGCTTTGTCTAGAGAAAAGTGTTGAGGTAATTTTCAAAGTACTCAAACAAATTTATCAAATATAAATATCAAACCCTGGGTAGATCAGTCAAACAATACTGGGAGGCAATTGATTTTTTTTTCTTTTTTTTTAAGTCTACATTTTTCATTTGCTGAGACTTTTAGAGCTGTGAAAAATAACTGGCAAGTGTTAGGAACTAAAAGACATGCTCAATAAAAATGCATAAAAACAATGAAATGTTTTTTTAAAAATCAAAGTAAGAGAAAATTTGGGTTTGGGACTTTCCACAGAGAAAACATTTTAAGAAAAAATTAATTTTAATCAACCATAGCAAAATGACAATACATGTCACACAATGTAACCAATACTTTCACATGGCAATGACAGACCCTATTAGAGCCCAGAAATCATCAGTCACTTCTGCTCGCTTATTAAATTCAGTGCATCCAGATTTACTTTGAGGCACGATCTCATTCTTAGCAGGGCAACCGAGACACAGTTACTCTTTTAAGTTTTGAAACTATTTTGGATGCTTTTCTTTCCAATGTACATACCTTATTTCTTTCCAAAGCAAAGTGTATTCTGCTCAATTTTGATCCACATATTTCAAGCTATGTTGGAAAATTGGAACGGAATTAAAAACACTCATCTGTGAATTTCACCGCCCTGGGCACAGATTTTTGAGCCTGTTGCCTTCTCTTAATGAAGCTGAAATGTCTGTGAATGCAAAGTTCTAATCTGATCCTTCACGTGGTTTTGAAGGCTATTCATCTAAGTAGGACCACAACATGTATTTGGTTTGGGGGCTGACTCAGTGGATAAGACCACTGGCTGCTTTTTCAGATGATCTGGATTTAAATCCAGCACCTTTAGTGGGGTTCACAACCATCTTTAACTGTAGAGCCACAAGATCTGATGTCCTGCTTTGGCCTTTTGAGTACTAGGCATGCAAGGGGTACACAGACATACATTCAGGAAAAACACTAATATATGTGAAATAAGATAAAAAATCAGTGTTTAAAATGTATTATATATCATGTACAAAATATGTAATGTTATTTGATATATAAAAATGCTTTTGGAAACTCAACATATATTTTAAAAAATGTGATATCTATGCTCTTGTCTTAAATTCAGCAAATGTAAGAATGTCTGCATTGAGATTCTTACCATAGGCACCTTTGAGACGATGGAGAAAAAACAGGCTACCCATACACGACATTATAAAAACTCATACTTCCTAATGAATCATAAAGGACTTTACCTGACTTATTCAGTGTGGAGACTAATATAGAACGTGCCTCTTTTACTCTAGACACTCTAAACTCTTGGAACTGTTTAACCCATTTCTCTAACTCTGTAACATATATTCTTCTGATTATGAACACAAGATCTTTGCACAGATACACACAGAGGAAATACATTAACATGGCAGAGTGAATCATGTAGATGTTCTGAGATTGAGCTTGTTTATGTGTTTAAAAGTAAATAGATATTTTGTTCTTTCTCTTCCTGTGAGAACAGAAATGGACTTGTTTCTATCTCTATGTATGCATACAATTAAAGAATTGGCTTTTACTCTCTCACCTAACTAAAGAGATAGAATCAACTAGTTCTATCAGTATTTGTGACATAATTTTTCTTGAGCTTGGTCTCTTTCACTTTCTTCCTATACTCACTCATAGGCAAATATTAGCTTAACTACCCAAGTATGGTGATATTTGCTTTAAACGGTAGCACCACAGAGGCAGAGTCATGTGGATCTCTATGGGTTTTCTTTCTGCCAGATCTACATAGCAGGTTCAAGGCCAAACAAAGAAACATAGTGAGACCTTGTCTCAAAAAGCAAACAAACAAGCAGACAAACAAACAAAAATTGGCTTAAACAAAGAGACATCATACTTGATGTCTCCTGTCATCTATATCTGCTAAAGATATCTTGCCTTTTGACATCACCTCAGGATGTTGTCTTCTACAAGCCTCGTGCTAGAGAACCATGAAATAAAGTTGTGAAAGCAGGCAAGCAAACAAAGAAGAAAACTCAATAAATAAATGTATATAATGTTTTATGAAAGTTTATGGCTTTTTATTGGGTCACATTCATAACTATCCTTGGATGTATGCAGACTGCATGCAGGCTGTAGGTTGAACACACTTTCTCCATCCTCAACACTAGTTCAGGCTAAGTAATCCAAGACTCCAGTCAATAAACCTTTTGATATTCAGAGCTATCCTCTGTAGGTGCCTACCCTTTTAGGTCTTGTTTCTGTGGCCGGCTCATAGCCTGAACTTTCTCTTCCGCAACCTGGAGACAGGCAAAGTGCTATTCCCAGTTGCTTCCTGGATTGTGATTCATGTATGCTGACTGTAACATAGAGGTACAGAATTACTTTAAACATAGTTTTGCAGGGATTAAATATTTTTAAATGAACTAGGAGACAAATGCTTAGGGAACTAGAACTATTTTCACAGAAAATCAAAATGTGTGAAAATTATTTTTAAGGCCCAAGTTTCCATTCCTGCAGTATTTTGAATATTTGCCAACTGTGTGAATAATTATTGTGTTCTAAAAGCCAAATATGTTAAGTCAGTTGTGTGTGAAAAATAAATTTATTGTGCACAACTTATTCCTTCTTACATTCTTATATAATATAAACATAGCCCAATTAACTAAAATATTGGTTCGTGATCTACCACAGGTGGTCACGGACTAATAGATGCATAGATTAGGCCTGGCTTTTCAATCCATAGCTAATTACTAGATTTGAAGGGCTTAGATGGTAGCTTACCTTCTAAAAAGCAGAGACTTATAGGTAGAAGGTATAAAACAGGCCAATTTAATAAAGAAACAGTATGTGATATGTAATTAGGACATGAATACAATTTTTGTTCTTTTCTGCTTTGACAACTGTAGAAGGATCAGTGTTAGTTCAAGTTCCACAGCTATAATTATTGCAAAGATCACTTGGAAGTCCCAAAGGTTGTGTTGGCACTCTCGTATTACTACGGTGGTGTTCTCGTGTAACTGCCTTGGATGAGCTATTACTGATTCTTCCTTTGGCTCAACTACCAGGCTGAGCATCTCTGCTGGATTTATGATGCATATTCATCCATTGCTGATTCCCAGTGAAGTCTGCTAAAGATAGCCAGACAAGCCTGATCAATTCTGTGGCTCTTGCATCTGCCTCTGATGAACTCTAGGTTCAGCCATGAAGGTGAGCTTTGAAGTGAGGAATACTACTGGAGAGTGGTCAGGTCAACCATCTCAGTGTTAGGCTAAGGAAGTCAGCAGAAGGCAAGAATGGCCTTTCAGTCAAGTTCTTCCAACCAACATAATGTTATGGTTGCATGGGAAATTTGGAGAAACAAAGCACAAGACGGTAGAATGATGGAGCTTGAAAGATAAAAGCAAAATGAGATAGACATCAGAGATGAGAGTCCAAGGCCTCCTTTTATATTGGATATCACTTCAGGCTGAAAGTGCTGACACTTTGGGTCTACTGTCAGCTGACTGTCTGACTTGAGCCATGTTACAAAGTATCTCCTTATCTGAGGGTTTCAGTAAAATGTATATGAAAACATTACCTAGGCAGCTTTCCTGATTGCATCAGATAAAGTGAGGCCCAGCACCCAGGAAAAAACTAGATGATCAGCAAACCAAGATTATAGGTTTTACCATTGCTATTTGGAGTAGTGATAAAGCTAAGAAAATAAAGCCCTATGAACATTTATATAAATCTGCTTTCCCTAAGTCTTAGAAGACTGTTCAAATGGATTTAGCATAAAGAGTATTCATTATATTTTTGATGAAAGCCTTGTATAAGCCTTGCAAGCTTATACCATTATCTGTAATGGGACAATAATCCACTAGAGAGAATGGAGTTTAGCTAAAACATCATGGCTACAGATATTTTAATCTTTTAAATTTTAATCATCTCTGTAGATAAGTAGATTGCTTGGCATTTATCATCTTAATGGGTGTATTTTGTTTGCTCTGCCATTTTTCGAGGAAGTTTTAGGGATATTTGAGATTTTAGAAATTATGCAAATAATGAAATGTGCATGGACAGAGGCCCCCATGGGTGGGTAGCAGTCCCTTAAGAAAGCTTGAAGTCTTGTTGTGTAGGAGGAGATGCTAGCACTGAGCTTGATCTTACTGTTGGCTCAGCCAAAAGCATGACTTGTGGTTCTCACAGGAATGAGCCCACCAGATGAACATTGCCGTCTCTCTCTACACTTTGGACAATATGTTTTCATTCTTCTGTCCCTTACTCTAATGTTTACACATCATCTGTCTCTTCTGCATTCAGTCTCCTCTGCCCATGACTTCCTGCTCTGTACATTTCCTTCCTATTTGTGACACCACCAACTTTCTCCTCCTTTAGCCCCTCTGAGATCCCATGGCATTGTGCTATCTGCAAATCTGACATCAGCATCTTGGAATATAAGATGTATCTTTCTGTGGTCATATCCTCAAGTTTCACCTGGCAACAGCTTATTCTGAAATGCTAAAAAACAAACATCAGTGAATGATTGTATCCTAAGTCCACAGAGTATTATTTAGCTGCAGATTAAACTGCAGTATCTCAGTGCTTGGTAAATACTTGGTAATGATGCAATCAATGCCACCTTGACATGCAGTCTCAAGGAGCTGGAGACTAAACAAAGAGGATAGCAAACTGAAAGAATGACTTTATCACAATCTCAAGACATCTGCCTGATAAGTAACAACTTCCTGCAACATGGTCACAAAATTTTTTAAAGAAAAAGTAAAATTCTAAGATATTATACCATCTATAGTTTTTTTGTTTGTTTATTTGCTTGTTTCTGTTTTTGTTATGTTTTTGACACCTGATTTTTCTCTGGTTGCTAGAATTCTTTGCAAAACACATACACACAGAGAGAGAGAAAGAGAGAGAGTGAGAGAGAGAGAGAGAGAGAGAGAGAGAGAGAGAGAGAGAGAGAGAGATGCTGTATTTCTTCCCTTCCATCTCCCAGAACGTGCTGAAGGTGATAGCAGAGCTGCAGCCTTGCTCCTTAGGTTCCTGTACTGATGAAGCATCACCCTCTCTGTTTGCTGTACCAAAGATTTGGCTGCTGTTGCTGAGAAAACCATATGGTTATCGGGCAAAAAACGTGCAACAGTTTCTCTCCTTTTGCTGTCAGTGAGTTGCAAAGCTTACAGCTACAATTTTGGGAAGGGATTCAGGAAGTTTTGCAAGCTGTGGCAAGCAGTCTCTGGACTCTGCGTGGCTGGGGAGAGAAGATGCTGCAGCTCCGTGCATTTCCTAAGCAGCAAATGCTGACGTTCTACCACTGGCTCATCCCATGGAGAGAGAGAGGTCATCTGGACATGCAAATAATTTAAAAATAGATGCATTATTATAATTTGATAATGATGTAATCTATTTTCCATTCAATTCATTCTTGTAGTTTAAATAATATGTGGTAGTGAGGCTGTGAGTAGCCACTGATTAGAGGGTACAGTAGCAGTAATACCCCACTTAGAGGCTGATGGCTTGCTGGAGCAGAGAACACCCTCAGCTTTGCTTTGAGCTATTAATTAAGGAACCAGTCATTAACTGCTGCTAACAATTGATTTAGAAGGAATTATTGCTTAAATAGCAGGAGGTATTTAAGAGGAATGTAAATTAAAACAAAGAACTGCAGGATCCAGAGGAGAAGAAAAATAGAAGTTCTTGAAATATAGAAACTAACCGCAAGGGCTCTGTAATTACTCTGTGATAAACAATCATTGCGAAGCTCATCCCTTCGTTTTAGTGCGTCTCCCCTACAAATAGTGACAGTACATCTTAACAGTCAAAGAGCCCACCATCTTCACTAATTGAGTGATGAAACTGAATGACATTGTGGAAAGCATGAGAGAAGTAGTAAACAGTCATTTTAATTATCAAGGTATTTGAGTGGATCACAGACATTATGGACATGGACCAGAAACTCTGCTGTGAGATTGTGCCTTTTAGCTGAGAGACAGAAACCACCTCCATGATGTCTCGACACAATGGCTGCCTACAGAAGACTCGAAGAATTCTAACAATAGTTGTCATTACAATAAAATGGGGGAAATCAAACCAAGTTCCACTGATAGATGAGGTGCAAGCCATGAGCAATTAATATCTGCTGAGAGGAGGAAGTAGTTCTCCCTAGGGATGAACATCCGGAATTCAATACTAAGTGGTCATCCCTTGGAAACATACATGCTGAAAACAGTGAACAGACTCAGTAGGTTGTATTATTGTTTCCATACAGTAACAATGGTTAATGAAGAATAGGCTATTAGTTTAAAATAGGAAGGTAGCATTGGTTATGGGAGGTATAGGAGGGAGAAGAGGGAGAGGCAAAACATTATAACTATATTTTAATTAAATAAAAACACAAAAAATGTTTAAACAAAAAACTGTAAGTCTATTGTCTAAGACCAATATTGCTAAGTACAGCTGCAATAAATGAATGATTTCAAGGACCTTGAACTGGTTTCTGTTATAAACTGTAGCCTCCTCTCCTGAAGAATACCCTCTTCTTGTTACCTTGACAACAAGATTTGCTGGAGTTACTTGTTTCCATGTAAAGTAGCAATGAGAAAACTAAAGTAACAAAGAAACTAAAGAAAATCTATAGCTTCTTAGTAAATTATTGACCTTCCTACTAAGGCTAGTTTAGGAATTATGGTGTCAATAATTCCCAAAATGCTCCACTCCAAAAAAAAAAGTTTACTTGTCCTAAACTTCAAGTATATTTATTGTCTATTATGCCTGCAAATGAAACCATGGAAGATTTTCTCCCTGCTTGAACTGCTAATGGACCAGACTTTATTGATGATTTTCTTTTCTTTTTGTTTCCTCTTTTTTTAACTTAAGAGGTAGGTGGCATCATAAAGTCTACAGCTTTAATGCACTTGCTTTGTCTAGTCATTAGGTAAGGAAAAATGCTTTCCTGAAATGTGGATGTAGCAAACATTGATTGCTAGTCTTCATGATGAACGCTTAAATTGTAAGTAGTGATCCTGCTGGAATGCATTCTTCTTTAGATGCATTTTAAAAAGTGGGACTAGAGAGATGGCTTGGTGGTTAAAAAACATTTGTTGCTTTGGCAGAGGAGTCGGGTTTGCTTCCCAGCACCCACAGGGAGTTCCACATCCATCGGTAACTCCAGTTCCAGAGAATCCAACACCATTTTTCTGGCCTCCACAGGCATTGTATGCAGACTGTGCACAGACATGTATGAAGACAAACACATTCATCACACCCATATGCATAAAATAAAAATAAATAAATCTAAAAAACAAAATCTGGGGTGATTTTTGTGCATTGTACACATACACACACACACACTCAGAGAGAGAGAGAGAGAACATTTTCCTACATATTAATAGACATTCAGATTTCTTTCTCTATGTGTGTATATGCACATATGTATGTAGAGGGGAATCCATGTGTGGAAGTCAGAGGAGGATTTTGGGTGTCCTGCTCTCTATCAGGCTCTACCTTATTCCCTTCATACAGGTTCTCCAATTGACCCTGATGTAGGCTAGCAGCCACAAAGTCCCAGAATTCTTTACCCTTTTTATCTTCACCTGAGTTTACAAGGATGGTCTCGCAGGCTTTATTTACACAGATACTAGAGATTTAAACACAAATTCTCCCATTTATACTGCTGATTCTTATCCACAGAATCATATCCTCAGACTTTATATTGATTTATAAGAATGAAAATACCATGAAAAAAAACTAGGAAAAATTATTTCTTTCTCTTATTTTGAATTTTCCCAAGATTGATTAAACACAGCTGGGGAGATGCAAAGCTGGGAAAATGCTACGAATGAACTTGGGTTTCTTGACACACATCTTTGTGCTGCGTCCTTAGCTGCTTCTTTCTGATATGTGCAGGAACTCCCTATTCTTCATATCACAATAATCAAAACATCTACATGTTAAAGATATGGTTTTTCACTACTCTGATGTGTATATTTTAATTCACACAGGACCACATATAATATGCCAGGTATCTATAGTGCAAGACATTAAAAACTTGAGATTTCGTTATTAGATTGGCTTAAAATCCAGTATTACTATATGAGTATACAAAAAGAAATGCAACCACATTACTAACTTTCATTAATAAAGCCTGTTTTAAAATTTATTTTTCTCCATCAAATTCTTTTTAAATATTGATGTCAAATTATGATCAACATAGGGAACGTAACATTGAAACGATTGATTTAAAACATTGTATGTTTCTTGATTTGTTGAGACTATTAACTTACATTTTCTCACTCAATTCATCATCATCCTTCTCTTGCTTATTGAAGGACATTGTGTCTATAGATATAAAAGGTGATTGTGTGTGTTCGTGTCACTTTGAAGAGTATTTTATGATGCTATTGACATTTAAGTTTGTGACCTTTGATTTGCCCTCCTTGGTATGGATGGCCTTTATCCAATCCTCTGCAATCTTAATAGAAGAGGAAGATCATCTTTGTCATTCCCTTCAAGCAAGAGGAAGTTCCCCAGCCAAGTGTCTGTTAGCTAAGTACCAGCAGGCATCTGGGGCTCTACGCTGCTGGCTCATGCTGCAGCTTGGTACTTGGCATCCTATGTATCACTATGTGGCTATTCATTACAAATCTTTTCGTAGTTCAAGTTGCTTCTGTCTCTGGAGAACCTTGACTCATAGAATGGCCACACGTAGCATGATATAATTTTCCTTTTGTGGGGAAATTGTAAAGAGTATTTTTGGTTTAGCTCATGAATAGATTCCACATTACCTCTACCATCATCATCATCAGGATGCAGACGGTACTGTTCTCCCCACATTGCTCATCTAGAGGGGTCACAGCTTTCACTTGTGGCCCTGGTCTCTTCATTGTCAAGATAATTTGATAATATTAAATACCATACAAGCCATATTGTGCAGTGCATGAAGACCATTCAGGATTCTATTCTTGAGATTCATCTAAGTCTCTCCATGTGTCAAATGTTACACTGGACTTTTGTTTTGTTGTTTGTTTGGTTTTTTTTTTTGAGACAAGGTTTCCCTGTATAGTCTTGGCTATTCTAGAACTTTCTTTGTAGATCAGGCTGGCCTCGAACTCACAAAGATCTGCTTGCCTCTGCCTCCAAGTGTACAGGTTAAAGGCATGTGCCACCACCACAGGGCATGGTATGCTGGTATGCAATGCTAAATAATACTTCATTGTATGTCAATAGTTTTTACATAAAATTTTATCTATATCTTGCCATGAATTGGGGTTTTAAAATAGTATACTACTTATTTTGTTGTCTATAACATAAAGTGAATTGTTTGATATGAGTAAAAATAATATACATAGAATGTTAAAATATACTTTTTCTTTTTTCTTTCTTCTTCTTTTTTTTTTACTGAAAATAGAAATTTTTTCGTACAAAATAATGATTATGGTTTCTGCTTCCCCACCTCCTCTGAGGTAATCTTCACCTCCCCTTTGAAGTACTCATTTTTTCTGTCTCTTGTTAGAAAACAAACAAGCTTCTAAAGAAGAAAATAAAATAAGCTTTAAAAAACTAACTAGAATAATACAAATCAGACAAATAGAAGAAAAAGAACTAAAGAAATACACAAGAAACTCATATACACAGAGAGACACATACTTGCTCATACAGGAATACTATAAAACATAAAACCAGAAGCCACAACATATACACAGAACTTGTAAGATTAAAATTAATAAATAAATGAATTAATAATAAAAGTAAATAAAAGCCTTGAAGAAACATGAGGAACAAAGCCTTCAAAGATGCCACTGAACACTAGGTATCAAAGGTAAAGACTTTAAGCCCTAGTTCTCTGTGTTCAGTAAGCTATGTAAATGTTGACCATCAAGTCAGTTAGATATAAACCAGTTCTGGCACTGGAGGTTGCATTTGATTGTGAGAGATGTCTTCTAGGGGCTTCCCTGTTATTTAGTGATTTCAATTAGATTTTGTGGTGGTTTGAATAAAAATGGCGGCCCGTGGGACCATAGAAAGTAGCACTATTTGAAGCTGTGGCCTCAGAGAAAGCGTGCCTCTTGGGATGGGCTTTGCAGTTTCAAATGCTTAAGCCAGGCTCAATGTCACTCTTCCTACTCTCTGACGATCCAGATGTAGAGCTTTCAGCTCCTTTTAAGACCCCATGACCTCTGGCCTAAGTGGATTTCATTCGGGCAGATATATTTTTTGCTCACATTATCTGACTCTCATGGTGCAGTTTCATGCACATCTTATCTTCATCCTGGGAGTAGAGTGAAAATCTATTACCTATGTAACATATACTGGACTTTGAGTAGAAAATGAAGATCACTGGCAGACCAAAGACCATTTCTAAAGCCTTTTTAGGGAGCATTTTTTCACTTCATTTTTCAAATTCAGATCATATATGTTAAATGCTATATAAACTGATTCTTTAGAATCTTTAATTTTGATTTAGACAGTATCTCATCTAAAGCTATAGGAAAAATATAACTCAGTTACTTTGTTTATTAATGCTTAGAAGGATCCAAATTAAGATATTTTGAAAGTAAAAAAGAAGTGTTTTATGGTAGTTCCATTAACATACTAATGGCTCAGATGAACTTAAATTATTTATGTTCATATCTGATCTCTAGAGAAATTTATCCAACATAGTTATCCAAAAATTTAAAGCCAGGTATACAATAGGTGCCTAGAAAATGTTCCTACAATGATAGAAAGAAGACAGAGGCAGGAGCTGGCATTTTCCTGAGATACATTATTCTGGGAGAAATATATGAAGCTTAAACATAATAACATTCAGCATATCTAATAATAGCTAATAAAATTAGCTGCTTATAATTTAGCATTTTAAAATTCATTTAGTTACTATATTTTCACACAGATAATTTTCCTCATATAGAATACCTATTCTTCCAGCATCCTATGTATTTGTCCTCCTCCTCCTCCTTTTTCTCCTCCTCCTCTTCCTCCTCCTTATCCTTCCTCTTCTCTTCTTCATTATTATTGCTACAGCTCTTTATTGTGTTTGTACAGTGTTATGGTATGTGACCCATTCTGATCTCAAACATCCACCTTCCTGCCTCAACTTCCTGAGCCTTAGGGTTAATTAAAGATGTGACTCTGCTACCTGGTAGCAGACTTCTATATCTCAATTCAAATAGCAGAGCTCTACACGACACTGTTCCAGAAGATGAGTAAAAAGAATAACAGCAACAAATGTTGATCGCTTGTTCTTTGCAAGCAGTATCCTAAATACTTATTATGAATCAACTCATCCAAACACTATATCCTGAATGGCTGTATTAACCTTTATCCTTTTTTTTTTTTTTTTTTTTTTTTTTTTTTTTTGTTTAATGCTCGTCAGATTTTACTCCCTGTATTCAAATGTTTAGGAATCCAAATAGCACACTTTAAAACTAGAAAAATGTCTGGTTCTTGTGGCAGAACTAAAATCCTCTCTACTCAGAAGACTAAGGTGGTAGTGGTGCTGATGGTGATGGTGGTGGTGGTGATGGTGGTGGTGGTGGTGGTGGTATATTGTAAATTCAAGGCCACCTGCAGGCAACTTAGTGAGACACTGTCTCAAAATTAAAAACAAATAAAAATAGGGCCAAGGGTAGAGTGCCATAGTACCAGCTTGCCTGTAATGTATACAGTTCACGTTCAATCTCCAACAACCATACACGCATACAAAAGCCTTTAAAAAATGCAACAAGACCAAAACCAAATCCAATTTATACAATAATTTATAGTTGTGTCAGAAAAATATCACAAGTGTACTGGACCAGATTTTCACCTCCCTTGTGTGTAGGCTGTCTCAGCCTGTTCTACCATATTTCCAGTCTCCCACACACGACTATCTGGGCCAAGAAAGCTCATCAAGTCTGATGTCAGGGGAACTAACTATGAAACTACTATGAAAATTTAGGTCCAGCTGGGTGACATTTTACCGTCTTGTGATTGGAATGAGCTTTGTTTCAAGCCATTGGCTTCATCTTAAACCAAGCCCAGCTACAGGTGAGCAATATTTATGAATGAGTGGAACCTAGGAAGAAGCAGAGAAAGGCCCTGTCCAAGAAAGATTGTCAATGGGCATTCAGCCTGAGAGTTGACTAAAGCAAGCTCCCATACTGACTTGGGCTAGAATCTGCCAGAAAGAAACACAAGCAAGACAGAAGTCCTGAGCCTGGCAAACATGCAGACGAGAGGCACAAGCAGGAGGTAGGAGAGTGTGAGAGCAGGTGAAGCCCAACTTTAAACCAGCTCAAGCCCATGGGAGCTGAGGCTTGGAGGAAGATGGTAGAGACATGGGAGGGCTTAGGAGCTTAGTTTTCCTTCCCTTATGAGCCTTCCTTGTTTAGTTCTTGGAAGCTTTCTACTGACTATACTTGGAACCTCACCTTCTTCAAAACTTGTAGGCAAGTACTTTGTGCAGTTAGCATGTGACTTAGTTAAGGTCTTATTGCTATGAAGATGCCATGACCACAGGAGCATTTGTAAAGGAAAGCAATTAATTGGAGTTGGCTTATGTTTCAGGGGTTTGGTCCATTATTATCCTGACTGGAAGCATAAAGACATGCAGACAGGCATGGTGCTGGAGAGATGCTGTGAGCTCTATACATGGATCCACAGACAGCAGCAAGGGACAGACATTGGGCTATGCTTGAACATTTGAAACCTTAAAGCCCATTCCCAGTGACATACTTCCTTTAATAAGGCCATGCCTACTCCAACAAAGACACAACTCCATGGCCACTTCCTGTGGGCCAAGCATTCAAATATATGAGCCTAGGGGCACAATTCCTATTCAAACAACCAGAAAACCTGAATTCCACTTTTGGAATTCTGAGCCATTTGATTTGTCGGTTTGCTGCTCTGTGAAATGGTCTTCCTTCCTGGCTTGCTATGCAAACTGTATTCCTGGATATTTTCAAGGTACTGAGAATACTTCTGCCCATAGTAAGTGCTATAAAAAAGCATGGTAATTAAATTACACAATTCAATTAGACTATGGTAAGATACCGTGAAAATTTCTTTGCTGTCATGGTGGAGACAACTGTTTCAGAGGATGACTAGGAAGTACAAGACTAGTAGTCTTGTTTCATTTTTCTTTCCTTGCTGGGAGCTTGTCTAGACTTTTGTTGTAATGTCACCTTCAAGACTGAAACACAAAGATGGGCTTTTCATTTTTACATTCCCTATCCTTGTCTCTTTTGAATTGTCTGGATTAATATATACTAATTTGTTAATTAATGAATTAATATGCATTAATATGTCTGTGAGTATGGTTTCTCTCATGTCTTGTCTGTGTGTGTATAAATTCTGTGAGAACATTGCTGAAATGTAAAGTCTGGTTAATGTACCTGTTGTTAGCCTTCACGTTCTGTTTCCGCAAGCTCTCGGGTTCTGGTTCCAGTCACACTTTCAGTAGTAGTATTGTACTAAGATTATTATCACATAAAACACAGTGCACACACTCATGCATCTAGTATGTGTGTATGTAAGGCACTATGGTAAAAATAATATTTATTTAGCTTTATTTAGGCTCTAGACACATGAAATGTATCACACAGCATTTTCACTGAGAAAATATTCTTTTTCTTTTAATGTTTCATATTCTGAGGAAACCAATCAGAGTATATAACAATAGCATTTGGGGGTTTTATTCATTATTTTATTTTTTGTATTTATTGTGATGTGTGTGTTTATGTTCACATATATGTTTGTGAATACCACAGAAGAGAGCATTTGATGCTCTGGATTCTGAGTTATAGGAGGCTGAAAGTTTGGTGCTGAAACCCAACTCAAGTCCTCTGAAAGAGAAGCAATCATAGTCCATCATTGAGGTATGTCTTCAGTACCCAATAATCACAGGTTAGATGCCCATCTATCTGCTTCTTTCAGATACACTCTTTTGAACATTGAGCAGAGAACTTTAGCCTCACCCCCCATGTTCACATGCTGCATGGACATTTGAACATAAACTCTTCTGTGGATTGTGTCCTTGTAAGCAAAGCTTGTTTCCTGGACTCCACAGCATATGGTCACCCTGTGGGGGATGCCCTAGTAGGTGGAGAAAGTGGGACTTTCTGACAGTCACACACTGTCTCTGGCAACTTGAGCTCAGGCCTCAGCAGGAGCTGCATGAACAGTAACCCCCTTCCAGGTATGTTGCCAGGATGTCAGAGCTCTGCCCACGCTGAATTATTAACAGTTCAAGGGGAAATGTTCACATAGATGTTCTCTATGGGAGATTCCCAGGAACACTCCTACTACTCTCTCCGTCCGCTCCCAGGGTTCCAGGAGAACACATCCACACTGCTATGAGGCCAATGGACCCATTAAACAGGATAATTTTGTCAACTTTTAAAATCACATAAGATTATTAGCTTCCTGAATGTTGAGCAAATGAACTGCAATTAACTTCTTAGGAAACTTTGTTCCATCCACAGATACTATTGCAATCTTAAAACGTTTCTTTAAAATACTTAAAAGTTTGAACACTACAAAGCAAAAGTATACTGTCTTTCCTTTTAGGAAAAGTAGATTCCAATTTCATACCTTCTAGTCACTGGTCAAACACTGAAGCTCCTGACACTGGTCCTTGTCTTGGTGGCTTTCTTATCTACCCACAGAAGCTGAGTGTGGGAAAGGGTGGCAGCATGCAATGCCAGGCTGCTCCCTGTGAGCAGATGCCCCAGGCTAACAAGCAGCTACTACGTCCAGTAGGTGCCATCTGCTACACCTGGCAATGGCAAAAACTGTGGGTTGAAGTCTTTCTGCAACATCTTGGCTCGATGAACTTGCCTGGCAGGGTGCTTGAGCAGGTGGCTTGGCCACAGCTTGCTTTCCAGTATGTTGTGTTCTGAATTAGTCCTGGGGGGAGGGTGGTGAGGGGAACTGATTCACAACTCATCTCTGCCTACTTGTTCAGGTTATTGTTGAGACTTTAGCACGTTTGGAATGTCATCCAAAGTGCAAGAGGCCACAGACAACAAAGTCCAAAAACCAACAAACCAAAATACTTCCTAGAATCCTATCACCCATCAGACAGAGTCAGGGACCCCTCCTTCATTGAGCCTCTTCTTGGAACCCTTTTTTCATCTCTGAATCCCTTTTCCTTCCATTCAATTTCTCTCAGCAGCATTCACCCCTCCATGTCTTGTTGTTTTACCGGGAGACACATCAGAGAAATGGCTTCTCTGTTCATTGACCTCAGGGGCATGAATCTGGAGTTTGCACATGAACAGTGCTCCTACCAAGTGAATGGAGAAGCATTGAACAATATTTTACAAATCGCCACAAGCTCAACTATGGATTTCTGCTCTTCTTATTTGACCAGGAAACACCATGTAGGAAAGCTCTTCTAGGAATCCTGGACTTTGGAGACTTCTAAGACAAGCTGGACATTTGTAAAAGGACCTCTAAATATTCTGTAGTCCACTGTACCTTTTGACTATGCATTGTATATGCTAGAATACATTTCCTTTGGTTTGCTTACTTTCATTATCTTGCTTTCTTGGATTTTCTATGTCATCTCCTCTTTTTTTTCCCCTTTCCTTAATTTTTCCCAATTTTTTACCCAATGTTTTTCCCAAATCTCATGGTTCTTCTTCTCCCAGTAAACATGAGAAGGTTTCACCTGGTTCAGAGCAAGTTTTCCATGCAACAAATGGAGAAGCACAAGATGAGGCTGTCAAAAACAACAGCAGCTTATGCCAGGGTTGAAGTAGGCTTTAGTGAAAGTCAATCAGAGCTCTGTGGGTTTTTTTTGTTTTTGTTTTTTTTTTTTTTTTTAATGCTGGCAACCATAGGGTTGCACTTTCTGGATTAGGTGCGGCTGGACAGATGACCAGCTCCATTGTGAGCAGATAAAAAGAATACCATATGTAGCATGTAGGCAGAAATGTGTCCTTGGTTTCTTCAGAACTGTGTGCCTCTGAGACAACAATTACAAGGGCTTTCAATGATGCCTGCTCCATCAGCCTCGACTGTGATTATAAGGAGCAAAGCCTCCAAGGAAGAAATGAACTTTAGTTGCCTTAGGTGAGTGAAATTTTGAAGTCATTCCACCATGGTATATATTTAGCCTGGGCTGACTGATACATCCTCAAAATTGGACTCCGATGAAGAAAAGGAGAGTCTCTGCAGGACACTTTGATAATAGCAAATGAATTATTCTTAATTGTAAGAGCAAAGAATCCAAGCTATTTCTTTTAATGGCAAACTATAACGGAGCTGCAGGAGCATATAGGCATTGCATTTCAAAAGAAGGTGTCTTTACACAGAAGCAACTAGGATAGAGAATAAAGCTGCCAAGCAGAAAATTCGGGCAGCAGGTATGATGAGGTCTCATGGTGAGGATAGAGATCACAACCAAGAACCTGAAGGAAATGGCCACTGAGCAGCTATTCATCATTCAAATGCTTAGCTGTCCGGAATTTTATTAGAAACCAGGAGAACAGCAGCCAGGTCAGAGAAGCTCTGCTGTGTTTAGAGCCCTTTCCTCTTGACTGATTTTGTCTTATACCAACACGGTCAGCATGAATTAAAGTGAGGAAGCTTACCTACATACAAGTAACCAAGAAGCCTGATCAAGCTCACTCAGGCAAGGAGTAATAAATCTGAATCTTAAACTCCATTTTCACACTGAAGTCATTTCAAAAATTTCAGCTATAGGAAAAGATCCTTGGGGGCAAATTGGGACAAGGAACTTAGGTTATAAAGTATGTGATTGATCCTGGAAAAGAACATTTTAGTCATGTATATAAGGAGGACACTTTCTGAAGCTCTAAAGTTGTAGACAACATAGTGGAAATCTCCAAGGAACCAAAGACCTAAAAACACAAGGAAAACTGTTCAGCAGTTACAAAGCAGAGGGAAGAGACTGGAAACTCATTTTCAGTATCACATTTCCAATCAAGTCAAGCATCAATCCAGCAATGGTAGTAAATTCCTAACATGTTTTGTGCTTGTAAAAAAAAAAAAACTCAAAGCCAGAATGATAGGAAAATTTCAAATTTGATTTCAAGATTTGTTATATAGATTATTATTGACTGTAATAGAGGCGGGGCTATAGAGTCAATTCTGTTTCATAGAGTTATTGATGTAATAAAGATAGTCGGATGTAAAAATGCATCTAAGGCCTCATTCTGTTTATACAAGTAAAAACCAACGCCAGAGAAGCGAGCTCTGGACTCAATGATGTAGCGATGGATTTTTTTTAACCCATGTGAAGAACCATGTTTCCTTTCCTGCTCTTCAACAGTTGACTGCAGCATCCTAAACACTATATTACATGTGAATTAGAACATTTGATAATTCAATTGAGTCATGTTAAAAATGTTATATAAATGGAGGAATAAAAATGCAAACACCACACAAAACCCTGCACTCGAGGAGGCCATCTACTATCTAACATATACATCAAATCCTTGCTCTGTACACTTCAGTAATACAAGGATTACACAAAGCATCTTTGCTGTAACCTGACTTACACAATTGGTTTGCTCTCTTTTTTTATCAGCCAATAGCACTTGGCTAGGTGTAGTGCTACAGAGGACTGGAGAGCTACAGCTGACAATTTAGTCTCTTGCTGTTTAGAGCAGCTGATTGTGGGGTGTAGGGGCTGCCCTTTTCTCTCTCTGGTCATGGGGTTGTTTTTCAGATTCATATCTCTGAAACATTTCCCAGGTTACTTTCAAACCTCATGATGGTTTATTAGTCAAGCTTCTGCCAGGGACCACAATTTGGCCCAGATGCTTCATTTAAGGATACTTTGAGGAGAGGATCTGCTTCACCATTTTGAGCAAATGGAGAAAGAGGTGCTTCCAGCTGGCTCTCTAGCTGCCTCATCCCTGAAGAAGGGAATGGAGAAACAGAGGAGCTAGAACCCCAAGAGTACCTTGACTCCACATGAAGGCCAACCAGGCAGACAGTCAAGATATAGAAACACAGGGAGGAATTCAGCATCTGCAGACAGTGGGAGAAAACAGTCTGGCTTTGCTCTCTTCCAGCCTTCTAGGACAGTTTTCATCTCCAAGTCCAGAAAGATGCAGATGTAAACTGACCTGGAAGATGCAGGTCCCCAGTGGTCAGCCTCACAGGATAAGCCCAGGGCAGGGACATATGGAGGTAGGGACTGGAAGGAGAGATGGGAGAGATGAGGAACTGACTGCTCCTCACAAAACGCTGAGGCAAGGCCTCCATTATCAGCTCCTTCTCTTCACTTGTAATTCACAGAAGAACCAGTTTGGTGTTTCCTCAGGTGTCCTCTTGTTGACCTTTCGTTCACTGAAGAACACATCAGTGAAAACAATATGTGCTAAGCGAAGATAATCCCGCCCTCCTTCTTTTTATTTCCTCTTTGCTGACATTACATTTATACTATGTTGGTATCTAGCTTAAAGATGAAACATACTTGTCCTTTTCACCTCTAATCCAGCCTGAAAATAATGCTTTTTCTATAGATTTTTAATTTCACTTTGCCCATAAATCAAACATATTTCCTAAAAAACTAAAACAAAACAAAAATTTTAAAGGTTTTATGCAAACATCATGTTTGAAAAAAAATCTCATCTCTAGAAGAGAGGTTAAAAGGCATCTTTGATATTTAAATAGCTGTTGGGAAAGCAGATTATCCTTTTTTTTTTTCTCACATGCAATCTTGATGGGATGAAATGGTAACAAATCTAGGGTCCTTTGTCAGATGTACACTAGTATATGGCATGCCTGAACAGGGCACAGCAGGTTTCAAGCTGCCTGGAATTCATTCAATTGAAAGGTCCCTACAGGTGGAAACCTTGGCTCCAACAGAGAACATCTTTCAATGAACTCCACTTACCTCTTCCTTTGCTTCAACTCCTTGTAAATGTGCCTCCAGAACCCAGCATCACCATTACCAACTCAGAAAAACAAAACAAAACAAAACAAAACAAAACAAAACAAAACAAAACAAAACAAAACAAAACAAAACTCTTGAGCAAGGTACCATGTAAAGAGTCTAGCTCTGGGTCTGAATAAAGCAGCAGAATAGAACAGAACAAAGCAGAACAGAAACATAAATGTCAGGGGATTAGACAACAAATGTGAGGTATCCCGGCAGCCATTGATAACATCACTCTCTCATATTCATTAGCTTTACGCAAGCCCACATAAAACCCAGAAATCTGCAATAGCACCAAGATTAATGCAGAGCAAATGTCACCTGACTCTGGATCAGCTCCAGCAAAGTACACTGAGGGAGTTACTTATTTTCGGCATGCCTTTGGCAAGGCAGAGAGAATGTCACTGCGTTCTGAAGGCAGATCTTAAGTCTATAGTCTCTGGGGACAAAGAATGACTCTCTACTTTGAATAGACACACTGAAGGTGGCCTTGAAGAGGAGGCCACTGAATCTACCTCTGACTTCCCTCAGGGATGAAGGGCATGCTGACTTACTAAATGTGAATCTTAAGATTTGACTTGACAGATGCAATTTATCTCTGTCTTGAAGCTTCAGGGTATCAAGAGAGCTATTGGGCTTTGTGATTCCCATAGTTAGTATGCAGGCATGCTTGTTTCTGGTTTAACCCAGGGTGGCCACTGTCCTTCACATGTACAGAAAGAAAAATGATGGCTTGTTGTTTTAATTTTTAATTTTACACCTGAAGTTTTGAAACTTTCCATTTATGAACAAAGATGAAATTATTGGATAGTCTTTTCTCTACTGATCTGTCTGTACAACTGTCCTGGGGTGATCCATTCAGGCAAAGAACAATCACTGAGGAAAGTACACGAAGCTGTAGTTTTAAGTGAGGAGCCTCTCATCCCACCTGTGAGGTAGGTGAGCAGACAGCTTCCTGCACAGCACTGTGCGCTCTGAAGATCACAAGCTCACACTACAGAAGGCCTCTCTGGCTCTTTTGCTTCCTCCTCTCTCCTCTCTCCCTTCTGCCCTATGCTTTCCTCATCTCTTCCTACCTACATCTGTACTGTGATGTATCCTTTGTCAGGAAAGGCCTATCCCCAGACTTCTATGCATATAAATTTTACGTATTTAAAGACTTAGTTCAACCCTGCCCCCACTATCATAAACATTTTCCTAATGACGTTGGGTGATCGAATCCTTGAGTTCCCCTTTAAGTCTTAGCTGTACTAAGCTGTATTGTCTAATTATAGTACCTCTGAGTATCAGTCGGCTTCACACATAGGAATGTAACTCTAATACTTTTGTAACTACATGGGAGATGGCTGAGAACAGGGTACAGACTAAATCATATTAAGTATCCCCCATGCCCTGTGATACTTTCTTTTCAAAATCTTCACAATTTTAGATTATTTCTTCAAAAACATTATCTTCCTTTTTCTTGTTCTCAACCTAGTCTCTCTTGAGAGGTGTAACATCATTTTATGTTATGATGGTTAATCTCCATTGTTGACCTGACGGGCTGAAGAAATGATGGCAAGAGGAGACAAAGCCTGGCCACATAGGGCAGGGGCTCCATAGTAGAAGTACTAAGAATGTCTCCACTGGGAACCAGGAAACCCAGAAGAGGGCTCTGGTTCTTGGACTCTTATTATTCTTACCCTTTCTGGAAGCTATATATGAGGACATGAGTGGAACTGAGAGAGGCCACCTGGATACCTCTTGGTTTGATCGACAGGACTACCAGCTCATGCCTCCTCTTTATCTCACTCTAATCTATACCATAGGCCAGTTAAAAAGCCCTAAGACAACAGCATGGTAGAACCGTCCTCTCTAATCTCTCCTGCTGCCCTGTTCTTCCCTCTCCTAAGGTCTTTATACTAAAGCATTTCTTCTATGGTCGGTGAATTTCATTTATCAAATTTGTGAAACAAAAGCCTGACCGATCCCAGATCATTGGAAGCTTTGTGAGTATCAAGAGCCCCACGTACCAAGCTAGGCTCATCAAGACCCAGGAAAGGTTCTAAACTTCTAAGGACACCCACAAAGTTTTCTATGCAAGAAACTTTATGGAAACAGACATCTTAGCATGTCAATTAAAGAGTTTCTATGTTGAGTAAATTGAGTACAAAGACCTACCTTAAGTGAAGGTGGTGCCTTCCCATGGGCTTGAGTCCCTGGACTTAGAAGTAGAGAGAAAAGCAAACTGAGTGTAGCATTCACTCCCTCTCTGCTTCCTAACAGCAGATGCAATCCGACCAGTTGCCCAGCACTGCCAAGTCATAACTTTCCCACCCTGGTGGACTGTAAATTTAATCTGTGAACCAAAATAAGCCCTTTCTCCCTCAAGTAGATTTTGTCAGGCATTTTGTCACAGCAGCAACAACAACAAAAATAACTGCTATTAACAATTAATACTAGCCTACACATACATGCATGTGTGTGTTCTTATGTGTATCCACAGGTACAGGTACATATCTGAATCTTTGTTTGAGTATGATGTGGGGAAAGAGAGGCAAATTCAGAAAGTATGTGATTATTTGCAAGTGAGGGAAAAAAAGAGAGTGAAAATATGAAAACCTTCCATGAGCAGATAAAGTAACAATTGTTAGAATAAAATGTTGTTCTCTCCTTGTTATCAAAGAGGAAAATTATGTTTTAGGCCATACAAATGGGGCCCTTTTATTGCATATGATACTCTTAATCTTGGAAGCAGAGTTTGGTAGATGAAATACGGGGAAGAAATTTCAAAAGGAAGTGTAGAAAAAAGCACACGTCATTCATTGTCTTAATTACACTTTATTATTACAGAGCCATTTAAGCTCGCTGGACACCAGGAAGAATATCATGGATATTTTTAGGAGTATATTAGTTATGTTGATGCATTAAAACAAATGGTGACATTTGGATTGTTAAATAGAGGACATTAATCATAAATACCTGGTAAAACAGTTCGGTGAACTTTGGAAACCCAATGCAGAATTCTGTTTGCCTCATGAAATCTGAATGTTGCCTCCTGCATGTATTCTTAAGTATGTGTAAGAAAAGCATAATTTACCTACAAAGTGATCTTTCCTCTGACTTGGTGGGGCTTCCTTTTCCACATGATGGATTGTCATATCCTGGAGCATGGTTGTCTCTGAATTAGCTCTCCAGCTGGTTATACTTTGCCTATGCATAGAGGTCTATGTTATTAAGTGTGTGTTATCTGTGGTACCTTGAAAACTAGCTAATTGCTCATAACTAAATATCTCGGTTGCTGAGAAAAGTTCTTCTTAGGTTGACAACTAGCCTAGAAGATCCAAAAAAATGTTTCACCTATAGGGCTTAAATTTTGAGATAATTGATCTAATAGAGAAAATCTAATTAACTAATAATATTGTATACACTCCCATTTTATACCCAAATAGACATAACTTACAAGTACAGATCTTGGAAATGGACTGTGGCTTCCTCCTGTGCTTGTGGCTTCGTTTTCCATCTTGAATTATGGACCTCTGAGCAGCCTAAGTAGGCGCTGCCATGAGAGGAACAGGACCATGTAATTTCCAAGTAAAATGAATTTGTCCTTTTTGTTAGTGTGAGTGTATGTGTGTGTGTGTGTGTGTATGAGGTAAGTTGGTATGTAATTTTCATGTGCTTCTTTATTTTGATGATTACTTGCATATCTCAGGGCTCTGAGATATTAAATTATAAATAAGTACTCAAAATGTGCCAAAATGATTTCTTTTATGCCTATTATTGATAATCTTGAGATACAATGTAGGGAAAATTAAGAGGGGGAAAACATACAGATAGAAAAGTTAATAAATAAAGCTTACTGAAAATTCTTGATTTTTCCCATTGTATAAAGATTAGATTCAGTTCTGTCTAAACATTACCTTTTGAGAAAATAGGAACAGTTTTATAACCTGATATAAAGCAAACACCCTTCTCTGTTCCTCCTCCAGGGAAGGAGACTGGCCATTTCTATTTGCGCATTTGTTTTTACTTAGTTGTTTGAGAATCCACAACCTCCAAGAAGAACATCAGGACTCAGAATCGATGGGTTTTAAGAAAGAAATGAACCCTTGGGGCATTTTCTAGAGACATAAAATGTTTTATCAGTAAATAAACTTAATGAGTTTTTAGTGTAGGACGCTTTTAAATGTATGCGCTAATTCTAGCATATATGCATATACTCTAGAAATATACACACTCATTGTGTAAAAATAAATAAATGATGGGGTTAAAGCTTTGATCTTAGAAGAACACAAAGCCGAGGTTTGTTGATGACTCACTTCCAGTTCTGCGCAGGTTTTGTCCACTTGATTTAGAACTGAATGTGTATCAGTTTTTGAAGCATGTGCTGCCAGTATTGGTTTTGTGTGCTCTTCCTTTGGCATTAGCATTTTCTCCCTAGAGCCTAAATCCCGTTGCTTATGAAGGACTGCTCTCAGTCAAGAAGTTGCAGTGTATAGCCAGCTAGCCCTCCAGAGACCACAGGCCTTCAAGGATCTCCATTTCCAAGGCAGGGGTGACAAGATCTCAGCAAACTGTCTACAAAGACTGAGAAATCCTGAAGTACATTTAATCCCTAGTGCCCTTCAAAAGAGCCAGAGAAAGCAGAAACCTTTGCACAGGACCCTTGTCATCTCAACTTCTGTGGAAGCTGACCTAACAGGGCATCCAGCCATCACCAGGGTGAAAGTGGTCCACAAGAACATGAAATCTTACTGTATGATGGATGCTATGCTGATTTCAAGTAAGGTGATGAAGACACCCCACGACAACTCCAAACATTAGTCAACTTCCTTCTGACAGCTACAGAATGTGGTGCTTCTGTTATACTTCTCTCAGTCACTGTGATATTTATCCATAATTATCAACCTGACACAACCTAGTGTCCTTTGAAGGAAAGCCCTCAATTAAGAAATTACCCAGGTCAGATCGTCCCATGGGCATGTCCACGGGAGATTTTCTTGGTTATTGATTAATGTAATAGGGTCTAGTCCATGAGTGGACAGCATCATTCCCACAATAGGTGTTTCTGGGATGAATAAGAAAGCTAGTTAAAAATGAGTCTGTGAGACACCAGGAGAGAGAGAACAGTCAAGTCTCTCCGTGATTCCTACCTCCAAGTTCCTGCTTCTAGTTCTTTCCCCAGTTTCTCTCCATGATGGACTGTGACCTGTAAGTATAAAATGAAATAAATTCATTTCCTCAGTTACTTTTGGTTAGAATATTTTAATCACAGCTACAGAAATGAAACTATTGCAGATACTGAGATCTTCACAGTTCAGTTACTGGCTTATGTCTGCCTGGTTATTAAACAAATGACTTGGAAAAAAAAAAGAAAATTGACCTCTAAGCATCCTATCTCTGCCTTTTATCTTCATTATTACACATTTGGGGCATGGTTCTAATCAGAAAAAGTCATATTTTTAGAGAAATGTGAGGAAATTTCTCCTATCTTTAAATTCAGAAGTATTTACTTCAAACTTTAGATCATTTTGCAAAAGACAAAGCATAATGTTTCTAATGTCAGAACATAAACGATGGGTGTCAGCAGCAGACAAAACTATTTTTTTCTGTTTCAACTTGTTGCTTTAAAAAATAAATTACAAGATTTAGCTAGAAGAAAATGATGTTTCCTTCCTGTTATGTTCCCTACTCCCATTCTCTGTGGAGATCACTAATGCCAGCACCTTCTTGTTTTCTTCAGAGATATGTTATATAAGCAGACATATACTTTTTTGTATACCATTATGAACTTTTCTTTTCTCACTTAATGAAAATTTAAAATTATTCTCTATTATAAATAAAATGACATTCTTATTTAAAAAAAAATAACAACTAGACACCTCATACAGTCCCCTTAACTTACTTTTAAAATGAAAGAAGAAAAATAAAGCAAATTGGTCATGATAATTTTGTTATTTATTACCTCTAATCACTAACTGCAATTACATATATAGGTTGGCAATATTTTAAATGCTTTATTTTATTAGTCTTTAATAATTATTACACATCAGGACACAAAGTATTTGTATTTGTTTAATTAACAAATATAATAGATTTTATAACAGATTATTGCATCACATACATTTAACAAAATTTTTTCTGTATTCTATTGATGGGCATTGAACTTTTGCTATTCTAGACTCTGTTCAGATGACCATCTTGGCATACTCACTACCCATGGTCCCGTACACCTTCATGGAAAACTCCTGAAAGTTATTTTGCAAGTTCAAAGTATTCGACAATTCTAATGTAGGTAGAAAACATCTAATTGCTGTTTTCAGAGGAAATCTAAGTTAATGACTTGATAAATAATACATCTATATCTACAGATATATAGCCTAGGTGACCTCTGAGCTATAGGGCCAGGCTCAAACTCCCACAAGTAGAACACAGGGTAGAGGAATTTTAGCATAGAAACATGGCTGCTTTAGCAAGTGATCACATCCAAGGACCTTCTAGGTTTATGTGATACAGCTAAAATGCACATGTGCCACACACCTTAAATTCTTCTGGCTGAAATACAAACATTCCCCTAGTACACACCTTTAAGATCAAGTTAGTTTGTAGAAGGAAGCTGTCATGTTTGGAAGTAGTGTCTAATTGAAGGGCAGACAAACTGATGAAGCAGAGAAATATTTGACAGAATGAGTCAGAAATATAATGTGCCCAACTCTCATGAAAACAGACAGAAAAGAAAAGCTATTCAATAGCAACACAGGAAGACGGATTCAGCCAATTGGGAGTCAGTACAGTAAGTACTATTCAATAGAGTTGAGTTTGTTTGTAAGTTCATGAAGTTAAGTGCAGTTTAGCAGAGGTAGTTGAAGTCTAAGACAAAAATAAGCCAGAAGATTAGGACAAATTACAAGAATTAGTTTGAGGCCAAACAGAACAATTCAGTGAGAAGCTAAGAAAAGCCTAATTGAACCAGGCGGCTTAGAGAGGAGTTTGAGCCAGAATGGCTGAGTTCAGCCAGCCAGCCAGAGTTCAGAAAGAACTAGAAAGGTTAAACTTATTCACCCTTTCATATAACTCTCAGAGACTGAAATGTTCTAGGCCAAGGTTAGCAAATGGAGATTGGAACATTAGATTGTGCAGAGGCTAGAAACTTCCAGGCCTAGGCCTTGGCCTAGGGATAGATACAAAAGAGAAAAAAACACTCTGAGCTCAGCCCAGGCCATACATTCTCCCAGTTTCCATATGGCTCTCATATCATCTCTTTATCTGAAGAAATAAAAGGTCCTTTTACAGGACAGAAAGTAGCTAATAGTCTAAGTTACTTCTGTGTGTTATAACTGTTGACTCTGACCACACCAGGTCCTCCTGTTAGGCCCTTAATATAATACATGAAGCTCACCTTTAGAACCCATCTTCACGGAAGAAGTGACATGTACTTTTGAGAAGAGTTTTAATGTAATTATGTCCCTTTGTGCACATGGGATTGTGTTACATCAAGAAACTTTTTATAAATTGTTCTGTACTTACATATGCCTAAAATAAACTATGTGGTGCTAAACTCTAAAAGTTTGAACCAACACTGGCTACTGAGTCATGTTGAACCAGATTTCTTTCATGCAGGTCAATGCTGACCATGACATTTTCAGAGACACCAAAAAAGTTGCTCCTTAAAAAAAAAAGACAGTTTATATTTTATGTGTGTAAATTGTTTGCCTACATGTATTTATGTATACCAAGGATCTGTCTGCAGCGTCTAGAAAAAAAAAGTGTCAGATCCTCAGGAAGAAGAGTTGTGAGATATCTCATGGATGCCAGAAACTAGACCTGGGTTGTATAATAGTTATTTCTCTAGCCTCAAGATGCCTCTTTGTTTCTATACAAAAATCAAATTAAAACTGGATAATGACTCAGGTATAAACCTGAAAGTGAAAATATCAGAGCAAAACAAGAAAAGCAGCGCTTTACTTCTTGGGTTGGTCAAGGACCTTTGAGGAAAAAACTCTAAAAACACAGAGGTGAAGGAAAACAAAATAGATACATGGTAGTACGTCAACCTAAAGTAACGTATGGAGCACAGGAACCATTGTTAGAGTGAAGAGACAATGTAGGAAGGATAAAGCCTAAAATATATGAGGCAAATAAAAAACCTTTAGTAACAGCAACCAAAAAATTCAATTTAAAAATGAGCATTATACCTAAGTATATCTTTCTCGAAAGAATACATACAAATGAACAGTAAATCTATAAAAATCATGCTTAATGCTCTTGTCATCAGGAAAACGCTGATTGAAACAACAGCGTGAAAACCACAACTGGACACACTGCAGAGATAAACAGATCATAAGGAATACTATGGAAGAAGGGTCAAAAAGATTTTAAGAGAATATTGGAACACCTTCTGTGAAACATTTATGGGGGAGAGGGAAAGGAAGGGAGGGGAAGAGAATGGAAGAGAAGGGAGGAGAGGAAGGGAAGGGAAGGGAAGGGAAGGGAAGGGAAGGGAAGGGAAGGGAAGGGAAGGGAAGGGAAGGGAAGGGAAGGGAAGGGAAGAAGAAAAAGAAAAAGAAAAAGAAAAAGAAAAAAGACCAGAAAAATGAAAACATCAGTTGACATGTCGACATGCTAATGAGGAAAGGGTGAAATTTCATGGAGTCCCAGAGCCTACTCAAAAACTCCAGCCAGCTATGGGCTGCTGAGAGAAAGAAAAGTAGCCTTCCCTAATGATGAGCACCCTTCTTGGTTTTCCAGTACACAGTGGACAGCCCTGAAACCATATACACACAAGCATTAAAAATGAACTCAATGGGTTGTACTTACTTACATTTGTGTATGTACCTACCTACTTACCTCCCCACCTACCTACCTACATTCCTACACATATACATGTAATAATAATAATAAAGAAAATGAGGCTATCAACAAAAGTTTGAAAAGATTAGAGAACTTTGAGGAAAAGTAGCTAAAAGGGTCTGGAAGGAGAAAATGGAAGCATAAAAATGATGTAGTTGCATTTCAGTGAAAACCATAATTTAAATACACAATCCATATCACTTTACTCTGGTCAGAATGACTATCAGCAAACAGATAAAAGGTACCAAGTTTTGGCCAGAATTGGAGGAAAAAGAACCTTTGCTTACTGTCAATGGGGGTGCAAATCAGGACAGCAGATACTCTGGTTCGTCAAACAATCAAAAATAGAAGTAATACATGATCCAACTACTTGATTACTTGGTACACATCCAAAGGAAATAAAATCAGTATGTTAAAGAGACATCTGTATTTCTATGTTTATTGAAACCATATTTTCAATAAAAAAATAAATAAATGGAAACAACGTAAGTGCCTGCCAGCTAATGTGTAGATGAAGACAATGTGGAGTACTACTCCACCATACGGAATAAAAAACAAAAAAAATCGAAGAAGAAATAAAAAACTTTCCATGATTCAGGATATACAATAGGTATACTAGATAAATTCAGGACACAAAATAGAAACAAACAAAAAAACAAAACAAAGAATTAATGAAGTTTTTGAAAAGCTGGTGATTTGAACAGCAAGATTAACAAATGCTTAACAATTCTAACCAGAGATGAGAGAAGACACAAATTAATAAAATTAGAAATGAAAAGGGATACAGACTTCATTACAAATATCAGTGAAATGAATAAGTCATAAGGACATATTTTTAAAACCTATATTTAAACTGGAAAATATAAAAGAGATGGATAATTATCTAGGTACATATGGCAAACTAAAATTAAACAGAGATAAGTAGTTTAAATAAATCCATAGTCAGCAACTAGATTAAATGGCTCCCAACTAAAAACAACCAGATACATTAACATCAGAATATTATGGAAAACTAAAAGAAGGATTAACAAAATGTCTACTCAAAGTATTCCACGAAAAAGAAAGGGAAGCAAAGCTTCTAGGATTTCTATTAAGACAGTATTACCCTGATACTAAATCTAGAAAAAATACAACACACACAAAAAAAGAAAATTACAAAATTGTCTCTCTGCTGAACATAGATGGAACAATTCTCAATAAAATATCGACAAACTTAATTCAAGATCACAGAAGAAAGGATTATTCATCCTGGAAAAGTTGGCTTCATTCCAGGGACACAAGGATTGTTCAGCATCCTTATATAAATAAATGTTTTCTTTTATATTTATAGACTCCTATAGAGAAATCACATGATAATCTCAATGGATGCAAAAAGGGCCTTTGACAAAATTTCATATTCCCTCATGATGAAAGTCATGGAGAGACTACAAATGGAAGGGGTATTACATCAGTGTAATAAAGGTCACACATTACATGCATAGTGACAACAGCATGCTTAAAGAAGAAGAATTACTCACAATACCACTAAGATTAGGAACAAGACAAGGTGTCTGTTGTCAAGTCTTAGCTAGAGCAGTAAGACAAGAGAAGAAAGTAAAATGCATGAGATAAGAAGAAAACTTCAAGGTATCCCTATTAACAGATAAACTAATCTCTATATAAGAAGCTGTAAAGACTCCATGGGGCAGGTGGGGGGGGGAACCTCTTAGAGCACATAAACACTTTCAGCAAAGTGGCAGGATATAAAATTGATACACGTAAAATAGTGGCTTTTTTATACACCAATGACTAACACACTGTAAGATAAATCCTAATTCACAATAGTCATAAATAAATAAATAAATAAATAAATAAATAAATAGCTTATGAATATGCATACCTTCCAAGGAAAATCAAACATCTCTTAAATGAAAACTTAACTTTACATAAGAAATAAACTGAGGAAGATACTAAAAGATGGAAAGATATTTTGTGATCATGGTATGGAATAAATTCACCCATTCTTTATGACTCTTTAACATGTTTTTATGTGTGTTGGGCATAGAGAATTCCTCTGTATGCCATTCTCTAAACACATCGCAATGCATTTACCTCTTCAAATTGTCTTAATCTACCTCTCTGCCTGTACATGTTCATAAAGTATTATTGTTGGGCTACAGGTGTGCACATCTGGAGCACATTGGGAAATTCATTTTCTAATTTGGTTGCTTCAATTTGCTGTCGCAGCTATGTCCCATCATCTTAGCTGTCTCATTTGAAAATCCCTGCCAGCAGTGTCACATTTCCATTCCTTTGATTACTGCTGAATTAAGTTGATAATCTTGTCACACACATATTATATATTCAGATTTTCTCTGCTAAGAAGAGCCTATTTATGTCTTCTATTTTTCACTTCCTATCAGATTATTGACTTGTAGAAATTCTTTCCTTTGAATGAATTTATAGCAGCATTTGAAGGTATTAGAATACTGTACTTGTTACAGATATTTTCTCTCAGCTGTGATTTTGTTTGTGTTTGTGAAAGAGACTATTCTGCTTGTATTGATCCTGTAAATACAACTAGCTTTCTTAATTCTAAATTCTGGAGTTTCTACGTTTATATCTTCATTACAAAATTGTTAATGCCTATTTGTTGGGTTAGTTAGAATTAATCTTGTTATCTATGTAGTGATCCAGTATTATTTCTTATATGTGAGTATATACTTGTTCAAATACCATTTGTTGAATAGCTTGTCTATTCCTTATTTAATTCTTTCTTTTATGTAAATTTTATAGCTTTATTTAAATTAGGACCTTTCTATGTTTCTATTTCTTCAGCTTTCTTTGTGTATAACTATGTCAACATTATACTGTGCTAAACACTATAAAGACACTATAGTCTTTAGACCTTTTACGAAAATTGCCCTCATATCTTGGTCAAGCTTTCTATTTTTTTTTTTTTTATTTTTCATGTTTGCTGCCCATGTATGTCATCCAGAAATGACCATTAAAGCAAATAAAAAATTGTATGATTTTAATTGAGATTTTGTTTTGTAAACTAATTTATACCATATATCATGGTGTTGAATCATTAGCATTTTAAATTGGGTTTCAAAGCTATAGTTGTGTCCCCTTAAAATCATTATAAGTGAATTTTCATTTTTCTATATTATCCATAAAAGAGATTTACATTATCTTTGGCTCATTACCCCTGCTATCAATAGTCACTTCTTCGCAACTGAGAAACTACCGCCAGAACCAATACAATCATCATACTAATTTAGTAAGCTTCAGGACTCATACAAGAAGGGGTAGAGTATAGAGACAGAAAGAATTTCTTTCAAAGAAGTCTGGCAAGATTGAGGTGGAGTTCACTGGTAGAGCATGCACAGGACTCTGGGCTCAATTCCTAGCCTCAAACTAAAAAATGCTTTTCTTCCCTTTTAATGTGATTTTTAAAAGAATTGTTTTATTTTTAGTTGTGCATGAGCTCTCTCTCTCTCTCTCTCTCTCTCTCTCTCTCTCTCTGTGTGTGTGTGTGTGTGTGTGTGTGTGTGTGTGCATGTATGTGTGTAAACTGCAGCTGCTGGAGAAGGGTCCTTAGTGAGCCTACACTTCCAGATTTTGAACTCCATGTGGACCTCTTCTCCCTCCACTCCTCTTTTTGACAGCCAAGTTCAGACAAGATGGCAAGAACTGTACTGCAGCTGGGTGTCTCCTCTCCCCACTGAGGAAGTCGAGAACTGACTAGGGACAGCTTCCCTTCTATCATGTCAGTCCTGCTCTCATTCAGTCCAGGTAGTTTAGTGCTTAGTTTAATTTAGAACTCAATGGGAAATGGGTACTGGCCACTGCAGTTAATATAAGTTTCCAACAGTACCTCTCTGTTTTCACACTGAATAGTCAAACTCACTGATCCATCTTTAACTTTCTGTGAACTTTATGTTATTGTATTGCATCAACTTCCTTTGGGAGGTGTCTTTTTACTTAATTACATCCTTTAACTCTCAATAAAGGTGGAAGACTGGTGAATCCTCTTAATTCATTTATTTTCCTCATAATTCTTCAGCAAACTCAAGGCTTCAGGTGCCTCCAAAGTGTGGTTGATCTGTGTGCCCTGGAATTCACATTAGTGTCCATCAGTCTATCTGCCCATGAACTATGTTCTTGATTTTAAATAAAAGTATCTGTGGATTTATGCTTGGAAGTTGGTAGATACAGATCAGAGTTGGTTTTTTCCCTCCAGAGATTCAAATATGTGGTTTATTTGGGAGACCTCAACTTTCTGCATGATACCAGAGATATCACAAACCTAAACATGATGCATGCAGTGAACAGTTTCATCTAATTCTGACTTTAGTCAATAATTCTAAGCATGATTTTAGTCAATAGTCACTCTTTCTTTCTATTTTATTTCTTTTCCTTATATTAATTCCCCTTAAATCCATCTTTTTTATTTAAATTTTCTTGGTACAATTTCCATATAATTGAAGCAGAAATTTGCTTCAGTTTACCAAACCAGCATTAGCAAATAGTAAGTAACAAATTTTAAATGTTTATAACAAATGCTGGAGAGATGGATCAGCAGTTAAGTGTGCTTGCTGTTCCTCAAGCACCAGAGTTCTCTTTTCAGTATTGGTGTTGGGTGGCTCACAATTGCCTGTAATAGCACCTCCAGGAGATCCAATGCCTCCTTCTGATACCCTTAGATAGCTGCACATGTGTGCATATGCATGCATGAGTGTACACACAACACATACAAGTAAATACTCAAAATGTCATTGAAAGTATAGGACCATGTCATACTCTACTAAAAAAAAATTTTTTTAGATTTATTTGAGAGTCATATTGATAGCTTCTAACAAAACACACCAATACATCTAGGATTAAAAACAATGATAAAGAGTATATCTAATACCATCCTTGCATCTGTGATCAGCGTTAATCTTAATGACCTATTCCCTATTTAGTTTTCAAAATATTTATTATGTGTAGTCCATTAAGTCCATTGGTGAATCTTGATATTTTTTGCCAAGGATGATCTTCTGTTGCTTTTCCGACCATCTTCTACATTAACTCCCTCATCACAGACACTTAGTACTTCTTACTTTAGTACTATCATCATTTAGTCCTATTGTTTACAAACATGTCCATGTTAGTTCTAGATCTTATACTATTTATACGTGTCTACTGAAACTTCAGTGATCTGAGAAATATTCCATGTCTACCATTAAATACAGTGGTCAGTACTCAGAAATAGCAACTGAGCACTTCAACTCAGTTTAGTTATGACTGAGCAATTAACTAAACATCTTAATACTTTTAATTGATTTGAGTAAACTTTCAGTACATGACTAATGGCAGCATATTGCAGTACACATCCATGTTTAAGGCATTTTTCAGCAGTATCTATCCCTTTCCTTTTGTGACTATTCCCTAGTGTGGGGCGGTGGGCTATGAGAAGCAGCTGGGTGCTTGGTCCAGCATGAGCTTGGAAGCCCGGAACCTTATTGGACAGTAGGAGTTCAGCTCTGCTCCCAGGCCCTGGTTCTTTTCATTTAGCTTCAGCCCTCCAACAACCCCTCCCACAGAGAGGTGTGTAGTCCACAGTCACTAGGAACAGGCCTCAGGCCCTAGAGAGATTTACATACTAATGAGGTACCTGAAGGCCAGAGGGTAGAACAAATTAAGCATTCTTCCCCAGCCCCTCCCTCCTCTCTCCCTCCCTATTTAACTCAGGTCTGCCCTGGGTTGGGGGGGGGGGGGCAATCATTCTTCAGGATGGGATGAATGATGCTCATTTTCTTCTACTTGACTCAATGGAAATATTGAAGCTCCCTTTTGGAAATAGACAACAACAACAATAATAATATTTTGATCAATGTGCAGGAAAAAAATTAAAAAGTTAATGTTTTAGGAAAACAAAATTGAAATGATACTTTCATCAAGTCCACATTTCTATATTTTGAAACTCTTACCCTGGGAGGAAGGCAAGAATATTATAGCTCTCTCACAGAGGCGTTGGTGTACAGAAGAAAAGGTTACCTGGATGTGAGGTGGAGTGTGAACAACTTCAGCTATGATGTATTTATGAGCTTCAGAGTTTTCGGCCTTACCATCAGTGAGGACTCTGGTTTCATTGCATTGAATATTCTCAATGTATCTAGTCTTCCTACATTAAAATGTCTCAGATTTTCAAAGAGGGTAAAACCACTACAGAAACCCCATTGAATTTCATTTATACTATTATGATAAATTTTGGAAAACTTAACAGATCCTTTGAATTTGTATGATTATGTGTTTTTCTTTATTCTTTGATCCAGCATTTCAATCAAAATAGGCTAGCTAGTGCTTCATAACAAATCACCCTTGAGATTTAAAACATGATTCTTTTCGGTGAATTGTTTCTTGCTCCCTTCCACTCCTGTGAAGGATTGTCATTGTGACTATTAGCCCCGAGAAGCTCTGGGCTCCACTTCATCAATGATTTTGGGTTAACAAGATAGAAAAAGTGGAAAGTTTGTATGTGAGCAAACAAATTCAGAGTCAGGAGTGTCCACACAGGTGACTAAGTCCACTGAGCAGTTCTCCAAGGAGATGGGACTTGGCCTCAGGTGACTAACATTTTAAAACATCTCTGCCCATGACCATCCATAATCATCAAAAGCATCATATTTCCTGAATAAGGGCTGAGACGTCACTCTTCTGTGGCAATTTTGAAATGCATTTTGGTGTTTTTTTAAAAAAAAACGAAAAGGAGGAAACACACTTTAAAAACAAGTGTATAACGATATGGCACCTAAGCAGTTGTCAAAGTCAACTGTCAAGAATAATCAGTTCTGAATTGTATTTTCAGTCTCCTCTTCCTCATAAGAAATAACCCCACACAACATCTCTGCCTATAGGTGGCAATATTGATGTTTGTTCAGGTCAAGCACAAAAGATGGGATGAGTGGGGGAACATAATTTAATGACCTAATTAAGAAACTGATTGTCTCTGGAATCTTTGAGAAAGACGAAGTAACTTTTGAATTGGGGTCAACTTACTCATCTTTATGGAATTTATACTACCTTTGCCAAACAATTCCCATTGAATTACAGATTGGAGTGGGAAAAAAATATCTTTTCAATTGTGTGTACTTTTCAATTGTGTTAACAAGCCCCAGTGTTATTGTCTTTGAATACACCTTGCTTATTCATAACATTTTAAACTATCAATAAAACTAGACTTTTACTTGAGCTACCTTTAGATACATTAGAATAAAATCTGAACTATTTGTCCAAGACCAGCAGCCAATAAGTTTAGTTCTTAGAACACAATGAATTTCATGTCTTTTGAGACAGTGATGATCAACAATGACTCCTGCGATGAGAGGCTCCACCGTCCTTTGGTGGAATGTATTTTAACTTTGTAAACTAAATTAACATTTCTTGGAGCTCATAAATCCAAGTGTGCACCAAATCAAGAGAAAAATCCCTAGGGGGCTTCTTCTACCCTTTTGCAAATTATAATATAACTGCCAGTGGACAAGCACAGGTTTCTGTTAAGAGTGGTTTATAGCTCTTGAATGGTGTAATTCACCACTCAATTACTTCTATATTAATTCTGTTGTATTCCATCTCTGAAGCTTCATCATTATACTGTGGAGGGAAATGAGTTTAACTTGGGAAATAATACATTGAAGAGAAAACAAAGAGGTTTCAGAGACGAGAGGAGATTGAATGGTTTGGTCTGAGTAATATTGACAAATAAACTGTACATTCTTAATTTGGTAACAAACATGAACAACATGCAGTTTCTCTTACTTTATGGACCCAAGGCAGATGAAAGGCATGACACAACATGTGTTGTGTGTCTAGAGTTCAGCTTCCAGCTTTATCTCTGGCTTCTCACTCCCATCCTTCTGAGGGTACCATGACAAAGCCTTGGCCAGAAGTATGTGCGAGCGGCAGGGGGCCAGCCTTGCCCTGACAATGGCCTTACCAGCACACTCTAAAGATTAACCTGACATCTGTCTCCTGCTGTATGCTTTAATTAACATTAATTAATCCATTCCTTTTGGAGTTTTCAATTTGCCTGGATGATCCATTATAAATTAGAAAATAATATGCTCAGGTTATAATTTCAAGCACTCTCAGCTGATAGTTAATGAGCTTGACTCGGGATGGGTAAACTGAAAGAATGAATTTTTAATGCTAATTTAAAGGACATTAGTTGCTATAGATACAATGATTTAACTGTCCCTGTTTGAAGCAGAAAAATTAGGTTTCAGCTACAGTGGTGCCCATAGGTAACCAGTGACCTCTGTACTGGTTAAAATTTGTCTGGACTGCAGAGACTTGCAGAGGATGTTTGCCTCAGACTTGAGGAAAACATGCTTGGTTGGGAAAGCTGGATGCTCTTATCTTGTAACCTGGTTCCTCCTATTTCTCCTTGGGAACACATTGAAGCAAAGTCATATTCTAAGGTCAGCTATGTCCACTTGGCTCGCTTCCCTCACAAACAAGAGGCATGACACTGGTTCCACCTCCTTATCTCTTTGGCCTTTATGAGCATTGCTCTCATTAAGTGCCAATCATTGTCTTATACTGAATTTGACCATGCAACAGTGAGTGTATCGATAACACAATTTTTACTTGTTTATTTTTTGCTTTTATTATTAGTATTACTATTTTAGTTTTAATTTTTTTTTTATTTTCATGGGGGAGATCATAAGGGTCGTGGGACCTGGAAGGACTGGGAAAGGATTCCCAAAGAATCAATAAAAATATTATGTTAAAAAAATTCCAACTCAGTCAATTCTATTAAGAGTCAGTTCTAAGTTTTCTACTCTGAAAGACCCCATTTGTAAGACTGCAAAAAGAGTCACAGTGTCTTTAGGACATATATTCAAGATGGTACAGGTGGTGAGTGCTAGATTCCAGACTGGAGTGCAGGAGTGAGTGCACTTCTAACTAGACATTGATTCTAACTCAAGAGACCATGATCAGTCAAAGATGGGCTTTCAGTTAACATTACATGATCCATTAACAGTGTCCAGAGACCATTATCCCAGATACCATCAGCGCTGAGGTCTTCTAGAACCCAGGCAGTGGACGGACAGGATGAAGAGCCTCTGTTCAGTGCCTGTATGTTCTCACAGGGGGTCCACAAGCATGTACTTAACACTGCCAAGTGATTAGCGGAAACACAAAGACATAATTTCATTTTTTTTCATATTTTTATTGGATATTATGTTTACATTTCAGATTTTATCCCCTCACCCCATTCCCCCCACCACCCAGGAACCCCCTATCCCATACCCCCTCCTGCCTCCACAAGGGTGTTCCCCCACCTACCCCCACTCTCCCCCCAACCCTCGAATTCCTCCCCACTTGGTGTTCAGCCTTCATGGGACCAAGGATCTCCTCTCCTACCTATGCCTGACAAGGCCATCCTCCCTAAGTATATAAGTGCCTGATAAGTTCTAATAGTATTACGAACACTTATCTACTGAGTAATGCACACCAAATAATGTTCCATCCTTCAAGACTTGTCTGCATGAGAATTGTTTGGGTCATAGAGTATGGAGTTTTTACAACTGCATTACTGTCTATATTCTGAAGAGCTAAGTCATAATTTTGACTTTCGGTTAAATGAGATTTATTATACACATGGCATCATAATCCTTTAATAAATGTCAAACTCAGAACGCAGATTATATTTTTAGCAATCTAGAACTCTTTTCAACAAAGTAGCAAGAAATAAAATGGGATTTTCCAAATAGGGAGTACTATGTGTCTCAGGACTATGTACACATTTCATCTGAGCTCACATCTTTCCGCCTTTCTTCAAACAGGAAACACTTAGGATCCCCTTTAAATGGCCTCTGAGTGCAGATGGGTCAAGAGAGCCGTGATGTAAAGAAAAGAGACAAGTGCTGAGGGACGGCTGTGCTCTAAAGGCCTGGGAAGAAAGCTGATAGAGTTGCCCGCTCTGGCTATGACACATCCCAACTCCTGGGAGGAAATCAAGAGCGGAAACTGGGCAACCATGGAGATGAGTCATAAGGAAGGAGACAGCAAGCGTTATGAAGCCGACAGCTGCAGAACAATGGAAGCCGCGCGAGGCTATTTTTGTTTGCCTTCAACAATTAATTGAACCTGGTGGAGCTGACAGTATGCCTTCTCTCAATCTTCCCTTACTAAATGTGGAACTTTCCATGTCAAAAACTAGCATCTTCTTCCTGTTTGAGATTGATTAAAACGCCACTGTGCTCTTTCATGTGTTTATCTCCAGAAGGAGCTTATTGCAAGACAAAAAGTATTCAAACGTAGAAAAAAAAAAAACAAAAACAAACAAAAACAACAACAACAACAACAAAAGAAAACTGAGCTTCCAAAGCTGAACTGAGAATTCAGATATCTGTGGCCCTCTCCTAATAGTAAGTATGCAAAGAACAGCCAGAGGCCTTGGGCAGCAGACGGCTTGCATAGCTACAGTTATGGATTTTTTCTTTTTCTTTTTTTTTTAAATTTAATTACGTTTCCACCAAAAAATAAAAAAATTCAGTCAAGGAAAATGTAGCTATTCCTAAAAATTTCCCGCTGCTCCAAAGTCAAGACAGGTATAAATTTAACATTATCATATCAGAAAACAAAATTTGGGGCAGAATTATGAAACTTATGTGAAAATGATTGTCAATGCATTGATCCTAAGATATCATGAACATTTGTTAATATCTTCCAATCAACATTGGTTCTTTGGAGCCGATGATTATCCTATTATAAAGGGATTTAATAATTTTCCTAAGTTAGAATCATCCCTTAGGTAGCAGGATAAAGAGCAGATATGGAGACACTAGGACCTGAATGGGATTGGGGTAGACGATGTGAAATTCACTAATAATAATAATGATAATGTTGTAATAATAATAATAATATATTTAAAAAGAAATATCACTTTGGTTGGAAGTTCCAAGGTTCTAAAGGAGGTTTTAATTCAAGTGGACACATGTATCATAAAGTGGTCACAGGATTGACTTCAGTGAGCAATGACTAACAATGCCAGGAACAGTGTGGATATTGTCAGATACTTCATCTTAAAAGAGCTGTGTCAGAATTCCAGAAGGGCCGAGACAACTGAAAATGTCTCCAGGGCATGAGCAGCCTTCATGGCATGTAGATGGGAGAAAAAGATGAACCATTTAGCGTAAGTGTTAATACAATCTAATTACTAGAGATGGAGGAGTCTGGGGGGGGGGACAAATTGGAGAGCAGATAAGCAGGAGAACTCACCACGAATTCCTCCCATCCTTGCACATCCCAGAGACAGCTCTAGCTTCTCATCTCTGAAGTGTGATTACATCGTTCTAGTCTTTTTTTCCCCAAATGCACCCATGTGAACACAAAAATCATGATATTCTTGATGGCCACAAGCTGCTGTGGGACCTCAGTGTTCATTCCATTTCTTCTTAATGCAGTTTTTTTTTTTTCAGGGCATATAAAATTGTATTTGTTAAATACAACCTGATGTTATAGGACATGATTTATGCAGTTTTTTTCTTCATTACTTTTGAGTAGAGCATAAAAAAAAAATACTTTAAAGGAGGCTTGGCAATGTAACTCAAGTGATTGCCTACATGCATGAAGCCTGAGGTTTGATTGTCATCATCACAGGGATAGTGAGGCAGAGGCCGGCCTGGACCATGTGAGAGCCTATATCACCAAGCGAGAAAACGCTAAGCAACCAAACACACAAAAAATATTGTAAATAATTAGAAACTCATTTCTGTGGGAGGTCACACGCTGTGAAGCCTGGCTGACCACCCTCTGTCCTGTATATGCCCTGGAGTTGACATCCTCCTACAGCTTGGCTCTTTTGTTGCTATTTTCTTGATTGTTTTAGTTTCTTTTCTCAATATAAAATCAAGTTTTATGGACTAAGCAATTTAGTTCTTCTCCCCAGGAAGAAATTCTTCCCAAGGTACAATTACTTTGTATATTGATTTAAGACATCTTTTAAAGTTTACCCTTGCATTTTCTATACAATGATGCTTTACAATTACCTCTGCATTATAATGCTTACTTTTCTGGATATGGCTTTTAAGCCTCATTTAATATTTCAGAATCACATGTGAGAATCTTAGCCTTGTTCTTTACCTGGGCTATTTCAATATACTTATCTTATATTTGATGCTGTGATCATTGGAAGATTGCATTGCCTTCTGAGACCATCATTTATATAGCCAAAGTGAAGTGTTACTTGAAAGACTCTGACCTCCGGATGATGTGCACAGTGTTCTTCTCGGTGGTTTGTTTCTCAAAGACAATATACGTGCTGGGCAAGAGTGAGTGCATCTGAACAGGTGCACATGTGTGAGATCGCATGCAGAGAATAACAGGCATTCGGAAACAATTATTTAAGTTATATTATGCCAGAGATGCCCTATAGTTTTAAGTGTGCTTATAAGGTGACTTGCAGACTTGCGATGATATAATTCATGTTTTAGCTATTCCAATAAAACCCAGATGAGCTTACACTGCTAACCACTTCCTCCTCTTATTCCCGACTCTGTGCTCTCACTTCTGGTGTTATTTAAATAATTTTCAATCACGTATGTCCTTTCAATTTTAAAACTAATTTATAGTCGTAAAGTCTTACCCGCCAGCCTTTGCTTACCATTTTGCACCAGGTTTTATTTACTTGGTTGCTCCATCTCTTGCTTTGACTCCTGAGGCTGCTGTGAAGGATAGCCCTGATTCCTGCAGCTCTGTCCCTACTGTGTACTGTGCCGAGCAGTCTGATCAGGCATGGAAAGCATTGCTCACACATGTCTGCCATGGTGTTCGATGTCACAAGTGTTTCCTCATTGTCTTCTGGGAGGAAATGGGCAGGGGGAGTCCATCAGCGTAGTTTGCTCTCATCTGAAATGACCTTGACATTGCTTCCTGTTCGCAAAGATAATTTGTCTTTAAGAGGAAGTGGTGCCCTCTTCCTTGGGCCAGGCTTTTTCCTTTGTATGTATTATATAATAATAAGAGATTTCACATTTTTTTTTTTTAGAAAGAGGGTGGCCTCAAACTCTCAAGTTAGCTAACAATGACCATGATCCTCCTGCCTCTCTCCCCTCAGTGCTAGAATGACAAGTCCAACATTTGAAAAGACTTTATCTCTGCATCTTTTAGTGTCCTTTTATTTCTGTGCTATTGGGGTTCACTCTCAGACAGTAAGCGAGCACCCCACCCACACGCTGCACTACCAGCTTCTGGATGTGCGTTTTACTGTTACCAGCATGGCTTCCCATCCTCTCCTTAAGATTTCTTTCTTAAATATTTTTTTCCTTCTGCTGTTTCACTGGATTCCAGCAGTTTCGACTTTACTGCCAGACACCTTGATATCACTGTCTGCGATCCACTTGTGTCGCCCCAAGGTGTTTCATTTATGATTGTGATCATTTCAAATTGTTGTGGTGAAACGTATGGAAAATTTTATTTTTTAGCCTACATGGACCTCCATTCTCTGCTTCCTGCTTCCAGTTTCTGGCCGTTTCCCAGGTACTATCCATAGACCTCATCTGCAGGTGGGTTACTTCCGCCCCTGCCAGTCTCCTTTCAGTCTCTGACTTCTCAGCAGGACATGGGTAGCGCTGGATTGTTACTTGCTCTCTGCCCCCCACAGAAGCACATCACAAAAATTTACCCATAATGGCTCTGGCTCCAAATGAACTCACATTTTGAAATACTGTGAGTGACACTCCTTTATATATGGGGGGGGGGCACACATATAGCCACATTGAGGCTATACTATTGCTTGGTTTTCATCATTCAAATTTCATTGTTTCCTTGGAAAACAGAGTTCTTGCAAATGAGAATGCAAGGCTTACCTGCAGATATGAAGTTCCCAGGGCTTGAAGCAAGGACATATACATTTACAGAAAGAATCGAAAGACTCTGCTCTTTAGAATACAATAATATCATTACACAAAAGAAACAGAGACTCTACTACATAACTATCTGCTGCAAGGATGCTCCACAGTTAAGAGCCTTTAGGTGTCAAATGCTCACAGATGCCTGTATCACGGTAGCTTAGGCACTTTGGACACAAAACTGCTACATGGTAGTTTATAGTTGCTATAGTAACAATTTACCATCTTTCAGATAAGAATGTAACAATATCACAGTAGTGAGTGATGACTTCATCAGTAAATTGCACTTTAAAAAAAGAGTCAGGAATATATGATTCCAGATGTAAATGAAACCAAAATTTATATCCACCACACACGTGTGATGATAACTGGTCCAGGTAAAGCATGGTACATTTCATCAGATTTTGAGCATGAATAACAGTTATACTTTTTCCATTGGTATCTACACAGCAAGGCTTGGTTTGTCGGGATGTGTGCAGTACAAACATACATACTAAGCCGTTTCTGTGATCAGAAGACCTTAGTGTAGAATGTGTGATAGATTATTAGATCAACTCTATCTTGTTTTTTTTTTAGATTGACAGTTTACTTTGCTGCCATCCATGCCTTCAAATAAGATTGTGCATAAAATAAACACTCTTTTTATAAACTGAGATTAATTCAACTGTTTTCCATTTTAAATATCTCACCATATATTCACACACTTCTGGCTCATAACATATAGTATCTTATGAAATTTGGGTAATTTTTGCCAATAGTAATATCTTTTGTGATGTTTTCTCTAAGCCCTGATGGAGGCCAGGCCCGCTTTGTTTCTATGGTGATGCCCTGGGAGATGACAGTCTGGAGTTTTCTGGGAAGATTTCTCTGTTCACACCAAAGCTATGCAGGAAAGAAATGACTACTCTAAAACCTCATTATCCTTATGCCTCCGTGTTACCCACTGCTGAACCTACATCTACTAATTAGCCACCCACAGTTACCAGGTATGATTCAGACAGCTCTCTTGTATTCTCTGCTAACCTGGTCCGTCTTCATTATTTTCTCAGACTCTGGAAAATCAAATCACAGACCAAATGCCACATCAGTTTTATGCAGGTTAAAATTGTAAAAGAAACTTTGATTCTATTTGATAAACTGGTTCCAAGTGTTTCTACCCATTTTAAGTTGTATTAAAACCTTCTAATCTTCAACTTGCAACCAACTGAGTTCATACACTAAAAATCTTCAAGCACAAAGCTCTCAAATGGCCTTAATAAAATATTTAAGGCAATGGGGCATATGTGTCACGTCTGAGGCGAAGATTTAGTGGGACTGGCATGTGTTTCCTGCAGGTTTGGTTCTGAATTTAGTCACATTGTTAATTCTTCAAAGAAAAGAATGGCCTAACAATGCTCCCCAAGTTTGGCATAAAATAACCCCAGTGATTTAGACGCTGTTAATGTGAGTTCTCAACATTCTTCAAGCGGAATTTATACCATGATTTGCTTCTCATGTTCTGGGACACGGAAGTTAAATAAGTGGAACAGAAAAAATGTGACAACTTCCTTGAGAACTGTTAAAAAAATAGGAGAAAAGCAAGAAGTAGTTGATGTGCTGATTGCAGTCTGCCTTTGCTTTATCAAAGTTATTCTGGTCTGTGTGCTCATGCAAAGTTCAGACCCATGGTCCAGTGTTCTTATGCCAGTCCCTTACCCTTGGCCACTTTACCAGCTAATAACTAAACACTGCCCAGTTTCCCATTTCTTGCTTCGAGGCAAGACTCTTGCAAGTCACTGCCTTTACCATCTTCCCTTCTCATTGTCCCTGAGACCACTGCAGCCTCTCCTCAGAGGCCACATCTCTTAGTTAAATCACTAACAGTATTGTTAGCACCCAGACCAGTGCATGCATTTAAGATTTTATTGTATTAGATCCCTCTGCTCCAGCTTTGACAACAGATCTGTAGCTCCCCTTTGAAGCCTGCCTTTCATGAATGTTCACTCTTTTGCTTCAATTCTTTCTTACATCCTAACTATCCCTAGAGAAGCCAGAAGTTACTAAATTGGCCCAAAACCAACTTCCAGATTCAAATTCTTCATTATTTTTTCAGGTTTGGCTTTCCCACTTACTCTCCCAGCCTCCTACCCACCTCAGCCTTCCCTATAACTAACCAGAGGAGACCACAGTCAGTAATCTGGACTTTATGAATTTCCCTCTTTGCTTGAATGTTTTCTAAAACAGCCTTTTCTTTGCCCTCGGGTTTCAGTTTTGCAATTACTTCTTGCAGGAAGTATCAGGGTTTTTTTTGTTTTGTTTTGTTTTGTTTTTTCGTGGTTCTGTGCATATTTATCTAACCTGAGGCCTGATCCGTTTACCATGGGTGCTTGGTTTTCTTTGTCGTGTTTTGGTTTAATGTCAAATGATATAAGCCAGTATCTAATGAAGATACGCTTGCCCTCACTTCTTCAACTTTCTGTCTATGCAAGGTCAATGATTCCTCTTATACTGAAAATGACAAACCCTCCCCCACAAACAAAACAAACCAATCCCAGCATATCACATCAGACTAATTGTGGAGGTTGTTATCTCAAGCATATAAAATTCTGTCACTTATTATATAAGACAGATTACACAAAAGGATATTATTGTACCACATTTTTCATTTTTCTTGAAGGATTAAGTTCTTATAATCATAAACATGATGATTTAAATATGTTACTCAATTTATATTTAACAATTAATTTTAAATTACATTAGCAAGTCTAACCCAGCAATCTATAACAATGGGAGCATTACCATGATAAAATGGTCACTGTGTGAGAACTGTAAAGATGTGTTGACCATTTAGATAAACTTGTGTTTCACTGATGATACGAAGTGACATGTAGCGCTAACTCATGTACAAATTAATGTGGAATAATGCAAATAAAAATCATTTGGCAAAAGCCAAAATAAAAATGCTTGCTTATGCTGGAGCCTATTCTGCCCAATTAAGGACAGAAGCAACACCTTCAGTATAGCAGGGCCATCTTCTTCAAATCTAACTGATGCCATAACTTATTTTTTTTGATAAGGTTGTTTTCTTGGTGTTTTCTGAGTTCTTAGTATAGTGTAAATAAATACTTCCACCCTCCCCCCCAAATCTTTCTTTGTCTATGTGCTATTAGTCGTGGCTCTCTGGAAAAAAAATGTATAATCATAATTATTTAATATCAAAATACGTAAATATTTAACTATCTGTATTATAATTAGCTACTGTATGAGTGATGGTGTTGGTGGTGATATTAATCAATTATTGCAATGATGGAGGCCAAGATAATTGATATAACATGATTTGAAGATGGGCAGAGCCAGCAGCATGCTACTGATCCTCTAAAAAATGGTTGAGTCTAAGACAAGAAGTACATTTATTCAGCAGTAGACATGGATGCTGCAGCTTCTGCAGGGCAGATTTCTCTTCCTCCATGTTTCTGTCCTCCTCAGATGCTCACAGGATGGGACATGCCTGTCCAAGTGATGATGGTAAGTCTTTTGTCCCCAGTTTACTAGGTCACACATTAGCACCTCAAAGACCACGAGACCTAGGACTTTGCCAGCTGGAAAGTCAACATTCTTTGAAATCAGCCATCAGGAGCTGCATCACAAGTCTTGTAGGAAGTTAAATTCCAGAATTTTGAAGTGCTCTTATGATTTCCCCTGGCCAACTAGTTAGGCAGAACAGTGAGGACATTTCCCCAAATATCTGGAAATCTTTAAATATATATTAGTTATTGATTCCTAACTTATTTTCCCTGAGTGATGATTCTATACTGTTTTATTGTTTGACAGTTATGGAGTCTTTTATTTATGGTATAGTACATCACTTATCACTGTGAATGTGCCCTATGTATACTGACGGAAGTTCTCTGAGCCAAACCTGGTGGAAGAATAATCCTAAGTATTTTTAATCTTTTTAATACTTAATCCTAAGTATTTTTAGAAAGAAGGTCAAGAAAAGACATGCACGGAGAAGGAGCAAAGTAACCATGGAGCCTCAGGGTGAAGCACTTGCTTCGTGTACACAAGGCCCTGGGTTCAAGCCCCACTCCCAAAATATAAAATAAACAGAATTGTTTTATAACCTTGTTGAACAGAGTATTTTATTCTTACTGATGCTTCATAGTTTTCATATTGATTACGTTTCTACAAATTTCTTACAGAAAGTAATGCATTCTCCATGTATAACTGAGATCTGCTTACTTTGCTTTATGGATACACTGATTTCTAGTTTTGATGCAACAATTAGTTACTCAGGTTTCTATATTTCTATACCTTTTAATTCTCCTACTTTGTCTCTGTCAATATGTTTTTCCCTTGATACCTAATTTGTCTGTAAAATCCACTCCACAGCTATTCTTACTGTTCAAATAGAATGTGTTTCTCACCCGTTACTTGTCAGCTGATCTTTATTTACTTCATGTGTAAGTTATGCATTTTCTCTGTCTTCTTACCTAGTCATAAAGCACAGCTTGTCAATTTGAATATTTAGATTATTTTTTTATTTTACTTTGAATCAAATTAAGTTCTATTGTATTATATAAAACATCAAAATTGTATAGCTGTGTATAGTTTGATTCGATGCTTGTATATTTTGCTGTTATCACTGTGGTGGTTATTGTTAGTTGTCAGTGTGACAAAATCTAGAATCACCTACACATGGGAAATGTTCAGCACAATGTTCCTTGCTGACATGATGTGACTAACTCCAGTGCTGTGACCTCCCTGACATAACAGACTGTCACCTGTGAGCTGAAAAAAAACTCTCTTAAATTGCTTTTGTAGGAATATTTTATAAACAGCAGGAAAAGAAACAGACATCCACACAATGTGTGTTGTTATATTCGGTATACATTACATACACATATAGTAAAACTATATGATGTAAACTTGATGATAGTTTAGGTTTTTCTTTAATAGGCACATGTACTTTCATTGTAGAAAATATATACTTAATTATACATTTCCCTTATCTGGCATTTTCTTTTCCTCCTCAAATCTGTGCTTCTGTTTGGAATCATCTTTTATCATTCTAGAGTAATTTATTTGATACTAAGGTTTCTATGTTTTGTCAATATGAAATGCTTTTATTTCTGTGTTATTTCCAAATGACATTTTTGATGAACATAGAATTTTGGGTTAGCTGATATATATATATATATATATATATATATATATATATATATATGTGTGTGTGTGTGTGTGTGTGTGTGTGTGTGTGTGTGTGTGTTTAGTCTTTATTTCTTCTGATATGTCAGCCGTTGTTTTTACCACTTTTTCTTTAGTGTAATAAATCATCTGGATGTTTTCAACAGCTTGGGGCATGTGGATTATTCTTGGCACTGGTTTCCGCAGTCTGCCAAGCGCCTCATCGTTCTCTTTTGCCTTTAATGTGAGTTGACTCCTTTGCAGTCTTTGGAACTGTAAGTTGTTCATCACGAGAATTGTGTATTTTCACTGATCAGATATTCAAACCTTTATCTGTTGCCTTTTATCATCTTAATTCCTCATAGCATTTCAGTCACATATATTACTATAATTTTTTTCTCTATTGGGCAGTGAGATCTTGTACTTAGATTTTATCTTTCTTATTCAATTTACTAAGATTGACTAATTCTCACATAGATTTAAAGTTGGTAACATTTTAATTTTAGACAATATCAATTTAAACTTCTTAACTTCCACTCAATTATAACTTATATGCTAGGATTTTCTATTTGTTTATTCATTGTGGTAATACCACCTTAAGTCAGTCTCTCACCTGCTTCTTCAAACATGTCAAGAATAGCTTTGAAGGCTACATTTTTCTTGATTATGAATCTTATACTTTTTCTTGTGTGTACTCCTTTTTATTATATGCTGAATATTGCATGTGAAACAGAGACTTTAATTATGATATATACCTCTAAATGTGATGGTTTTTCAGTGTAACAGACAAATTATCTTTGTCTGAAATCATCTGCTGAAGTCTAAATCTCCTATTGTAGATAGGAATTGGAAGTTGGGTTTTCTGGCTTTTTAGCTCTAACTTTCAGCCAATCTCCTCCATGTCTCTCTTGTGTACATGGAATTCAAGGTTCAGCCAAGGACCTCAGTAGAATTTACTCAGTTTTGAGAATGTTTACGCATTCAGTTTCTACATAGTCTACTTACAAATTGCGTTCTTGGGCTTTTCTTGTCAGTAACACTCTAGCCTCTGCTTCAGCTTCAGCCTCCCACTCATTACACACTGTTTGTGCCCACAATAACAAGGGTCCCCAATGCAAACCCACCCACTATTGTTTCATAAATTGATTCCTCTTCAACATTTAATTACTCTTGATCTCTTTCTCTGGTGCTTTCATATAATGGAAAGGAAACCACTAATAGCATTTTAGGGGTTTCTTTAGAACAGCAATTGACATTTATCTGGTTTACTTGCTAAAATTAGTTAAACTTGGAAAAATATTTAAGCAGTTTTTAAGATGGGAAATAATAGTGTCATATTTAGAGAGGAATCCTGTGCTAGATAAGAAAGTGTTATTCTCCACCCACATTTTTCATTTTAGTGTGTGCATATACAGGCATGCACATGTGTACATGATGGCATGTGTGTGGGTATAGGTGCAGGCTGATATTTGGAATTATCAATTGCTCTTCCAACTTACTGAAGCAGTGCCTCTCAACCAGTTACGGGGTTCACTGATCTAATGTGTACCTTAACCCAACTTGATCTGAGGATCCCCTCTCTGTATCAGGTGGGATGCCTCTGCCACCTGTTATTTATATGGGTTCTGAGGATCTAATCTTTTGTCCTCATACTTAAGAGACAACACTTTAACCACAGAGAATTCATCAGAGTTTAGAAGTGTCTATATGTACATCTATCTCTCATCACAAACAAAATATTTTTGGGTTATAGTTACCTAAAACTATTGGCAAATAATCAAAGATTAAAATTTAGTCTTTGGCATGTGCTTGGAATCATATTAAATTCTTAATTAATTACTTCATATTATTCTTTCAGCTTTTCAGTAAGCTAAATACTAGTACTGTCTGTATTGAAGAGGTTAGCAAAACAGGTCCAGTAAAGTCTTATGAATAGCTACTACATTTTTGGCAAGTAACAAAATTGGATTTCTAAATGAAGAACTTTTCTTCAAAATCAACTCTTTCTTAGTCCTATTCACTGACTTCCAAGGGCCTCTGGAAATATTTTGAGATTCCCTTATCAACATGTCTGACAGAATGTGGCTATACAGTAAAGAATATGGTCAGATAAGATCTAAATCCCATGTGTGTTCTCTGTACCAGACACCTCACTCTGCTGTGTGCAGCATCTCACCTAAAAGTCAACACATACCTGAGAAATTGATGTTATAGTAACATTTTAGAGGCAAGAAGATGATAACCCTAATGGGTTACACAACAAAACCCACATTATACCTAGATGAAGGTGGATCATGGGGCATAAACACTTCAGGCCCTTATCTATTTCATACTGCTCTTGATTCTATAGTCCTACTTGATGTGTTTCACTAGGTTCTGCACTTCCTGTCTTCCTATGACTCTCACTCTAGTTTAATTCATAATCATAGAAATGATGACCAAGGAAGTGAAACTCATTTTCCCTGGATCTTAAACCAAATTGAAACCTTATATTAAAAAGAAATGGTGCCTTCATTCTAAGTACTGATGACTGCAGATAAGTGCAACTCTCACCTCCATGAGAACTTCTCTATGTTAAAGACAGAGACCATTACAGAAAACCACATACTGGCCAAAAGGCTGAGGACAACTGAGGACAGCTGAGGACAGGCCTAATGTATACCTTACAGTACCAATACAATACAACCTAAGTTTCAGGGAACATTGATGAAGAGGGGCCAGAAAGATATTAAGGAATCTTCTGTGACAATGTTTTCCTTGGAAATGACAGAGAAGCTACACTCATGATACTCAAACAATATGGCTGCTTAAACAGGACCTGAGCAATGGCAACACCAGTGGAAGGGGAAAATCTCACTGACCCTAACCCTAATTAAAGAACTACAGGCAACTAAGAGTTGCTGAGAAAAGGGGAAAAGGAGCAATTTCTTTAGACACACGAATTGGCTATTAAATAACAATTGGTCAACCCTGAAAACATATACATACAAGTAACGTTAAACAGACATACGTGATTTTCTTTATATATTTATGCATTTATACAGATATTTAAAATAACAAAAAAATGAAGCCATCAATTTGAGAGAGTGGGGACAAAGACGACATTGGAGGGAGGTAAGGAACAAATGATGTAATTATATTTAAATAAGAGAAATAAAAGTTGGTATATTGTTAAGTGTTACCTGTTATATTCTTTAAGACACCCCCTTTCCTCTTCATTTTATTTTGGAGCATGTTTGGTGTAAGAGAAAATAATGTAGGTATTTTCATTTGCAGATGCCCCCCCCTTTTTTTTTTCTCTCCAGCATAGCATTAGTTTGCTTTCTCTCAAAACATGAAGAAAGTATCAGTGGCTTCCAAGGACATGAATTATTTAATATTTTACATTAGTTCACCTCATTTACTGGAGTGTCCTTGGGACATATTCATTACACTGGAAGGATGTCAAGGGAAACATTTTAAGAACTATGATAATGATAATAATAATGGCCAAGCAGAAATCTGAAATCATTGTAAACAACTCGACGCTCTCAGATTGCATTAAAGAGCAAAGGATATTCACAAAATGATCATGGGGCTTTTAACTTGGCAGAGTTTATTCAAAATGTCCAGATTACTTATTTTCATCCTGCCCTGCATAAACTGAGTAGATTCAATTACCTGATGGCTTGCTTTGAAGCACAGTAATTCTAGCCCTCGTTAATATACCCCATCTGTTGTTTGATTATGTCATTCTTCAAGAGCAAAGTTATAAAAGCAAGCTTTGAAATGCATAAATTGACTTTCTGCATATACACACTAATGTCGAGTTAGGGAGACTCACTTGAAGTAGATTGGAGTTAATTGGGAATTTACCACTTGTTTCTCATTTATTCCTTATTCCTGTTCCTGCTTTGCACACCAACCAAGCAGTGCATTGTTATTTTTTGTAAAACCAGAAGAATTAACTTCCTGCATGTGCCCTGCTTGTCACCACATCAGGAAGAACGAATTGAAATTCTAGTCATTGGTTGGGTCTGTCATGGCACCTGTTTTTCAAACCATATGCTATCTTAGAAAGCAATGTACCCTGACAGACCGCCCAGCCAGGGTACAACTCCATTACTGTAGTTGAAGTCAACATGAAGATGAACAATTCTCCACAGCTAGCTGTCAAGTGTTTGACTGAGCAGGAATACAGACTCCGGGTTGTACTATCTGGCACAATGTTCTAAGCACTAAGCTGAGAAGTCCTTTATTCACTCTTTTTAAGGATGAGAATGTTTGGAGAAATTATTAATAATACCTGCATTAGTCTACTTAAGGGTGAGATATTTCCTTAGATCCTGTAGCATCTTGTCAGACCATAATGAAATTAACCCATTAGCATCCACAAATGGACCACTCTATATTTGCCAGAAAAGAGGTGAATAGTACAAGTCATACTCTGCAAGGAAGACAACGTTTAAAAGCTACAGTTTCTCTTTCATTGAATACAACAGTATTCTCTGGCTTTTCCTTATGCTACTAATGCTATTATTTCCAATCTTCATCATTATCATCATCATTATCATCATTATTATCATCATCATCAATATATATGTGTGTACAAATATATGCCCATCATATATGCATATATGACATCATATATGCATGTTTACATATATATGACATTATATATAGATAGATGATATAGATAGATGATAGATAGACACAGAGACAGACATAGATACAGATACAGATGATATGTGTGCATATATATATATACATATATATATATGATAAAGAGAGAGAGGGGAGAGGAAGAGAATGGCCTTCTAACTAGTAATGGCCTAGGCTTTTTTGAAACCTAACAAATATGACAAGAAGGAACAAATACTCAGAAGTAAAAGATAAAGAAAAGAAAAACTACATCTCTATTCAGGTATTTTGAAAACTCCTGAGGCATCCTTGGAAAACTAAATATCAGGTTATGAACCCATCCTGACCAAGCTTTCCATTCTGCTTGTGACGAGCTAAAATTAAAGCATTTTGACGGCACACATTAGAACAATATAATGTTGCTGGATCCATTGACTATAAACTCATGAACTTTTGGGGCATCCAAACTGAGACTGTTGGGTCATAAATGCAGCTAACATCACTGAAGACTCTGAATACCAGCAAACTCCTTGACAAACCGAAAGGTGCCAAAGGATTCCAAGTAAGAGACAGTCATTATGGAGACAGTAAAACAGGCTTCTCCTGAGATCTGCTTCTTAAGATCATATGAAAGGTGTTTTGGAAGAGAAGAGGGAGGAAAAATCTCAGGCAGTAACAGTGAGAGCTACCTGAGTCAGAAAGTCTTTGTGCTGAAGGGATGACAACTCCCAGAAGGTGGAAAGCTAAAGAAAATATGTATGAGAAGCTTGCTATAGTCACAATTCTGTCACTGTTGAGCTTTAAAAGACAATTCAAGCATCTAGAAAAAAAAAGGTTTAAGATCTATGTATTAAAATTGCTAGAAGTTTAATAAAGCATCCTTTAATTCCATTTATTTGCTTCACTAGCTTTTGCTGGAAGTACACCTCCAGCCCTCATTCCTTAAGGAATAAAATCAAGTTTCTTTGTAGAACACAGAACTTATACCCTTCTACTTTTCAAGTATTTTCTTTTAAGATTTCTCTTTCCATTCCGTGTTTGAAGTGTGTCATTTTTCATACTTCGTATAGTCCTGAAGCTGCACAGTGGTTGTTTCCCAACCACAGTGTCTCCTCCAGAGCACTGCCACAGAGCTTTGTACCACCTTCTTTCTGAAAATACATCTTGCTGTACAACAGGCACCTATTTCCACTGTGCTGGCTAAGAATGCTGCTGCATATGCCATATGCTATCACCTGATGCCAACTGGATGCTCACTTAATATTCCCGGACAGACAGATGAATGGATGGATGCATAGAATTCCATGCATCGAGAATCTATTCAGTTGGAATAATATGACTTCAAGAAATACTGAAAACTTAGATTCAGCCCTCTGTAATTTATTTCTTCCTTGCTTGCTTATCATTTCTTTTTCTTGGTTTGCAATTGTACTGTTCAATACTTTTGATTTGTACAATACATGGATTGTGTTATATAATAAATTACAAAAAAATTCCAAAGAGGTAAGTAAGCTCTTTAAGTTAAAATTTAATACCCTGCAGACTGTAATGGAGAGCAGATGAATTTTTCACTAGGAATAAGATACTGGTTTATGTAACATGGGAGAGCAGGGGCTGAAGTAATTGATTAGTAGTAAGTTTTCATAAAAGCTCAATTGTATCACCACTGTGGAAAAGTGTAGAGATTTTAGGAGTAGCATAGGGTCACGGGAAGTGAAGGAAAAGGAGATTGGCTTTGCTAGGAAGGAAGACAATAGCAAAGAAAAAATGTATTAAGACATGCTTTATTCAAATCAAATTATTTTCAGAATATTTGTGAGCTATCTGTGCAGCAGACAGCATGCATTTTGAGCACAATCACTCATATTCCAGCTTTACATATAATTAAAGATGTGGAGCTTACAGAAATAGCTGACCTCCTGTGAAAGACAAACTAATATAAAACTGCTACTCAGTCCTGTTGGAACCCAACAGAAAGTTTAATTATGAATTAATTTTAGAATATTCTTAAAAATAATAAATAAGATGTTCAATCACATTTTAATTTATATATTAACAAAGTCATACCTGCTAATATCCTATTGAGATATCAGATTTGCTAATAGCTATTATGGTTGATCTGGATAGCGTAATCTTTAAAGAAATTATTATTATTATTATTATTATTATTATTATTATTATTATTGGAATAAATTAATAATAAACAGAAACTGAAATGTGTCTTATTTCTGAATATAAGTGAAAGTAATTTACATATAAAATACTTAACAAAGACCACAAATGACAATTGGATCCTATACATTCTCCAATAAAGCAAATGATCCATAAATGTTTAAAAAATGAAATAGGCACAGGTGCAAGAACTACGTACACAGTCTTATTAAACAATGAGATAAGATTTAGGTCACAAATGCTAAGGGAAGGTTCTCTAACATACAGTTTTGAACAAGATGTTAGTGCTAACATCTACAGCTGACTGCTGAAGAAGCCATTCCATCAGACAGAAATTCCAGGGCATGTTAGAAAGCCCACAGTTCATGTGAGACTTGGCATCTCTTAGTCTAAAGCACAAAGGGCATGAAGTTCAGGGAGGTTAAGGTTTCAATCTGCACATCTTGCCGTGCCAGTTCCACAGCCAGTATCCCATTAGCCTGCTTCAAATTTCTGCTTTGATTATAGAATCATTGATCGTTTGCACAAAACACAAATTTTGCTCCTAGCCTACCTTCCCTAAATTTCTATATAAATGACAAGTGCAGATGTCTTGATCCACGATCAGTTACGTTGCTTCTATGGAAGTTCGTGACTCATAGGTAGCCAAGCATCTCTGGCTTAATTTTTTTTTATTTAATTTTATTTTTTTTTACTTATTCGCTTTACATCCCACTCACTGTCCCCCTCTAGGTCACCTTTTCCCACAATCCTGCTCCCATCCCCTCTTCCCTTCTCTTCTGAATGGGTAGGGGTCCCCATGAATATCCCTCACCCAAGCACTTCATGTCCTTGCTAGGCTAGGCATTTCTTCTCTCACTGAAAACAGACAAGGCAGTCCAGCTAGTAGAACATATCCCATGTACAGGCAAAAGCTTTTGGGATAGCTCCTTCTTCAGTTGTTCAGGACCCACATGATGGTCAAACTGCACATCTGCTACATACATGCAGGGAAGCCTAGATCCAGCCCATGCATGTTCTTTGGTTGGTGGTTCAGACTCTAAAAGCCCCAAGGGTCCAGGTTAGTTGACTATATTGGTCTTCCTGTAGACTTCCTATCCCCTTAGGGGCTGTAATCCTTCCCCTATTTTTCTATAAGAGTCTCCAAGCTCCACCCACAGTTGTCTATCTATATCTGTCTGAGTAAGCTACTGGGTGGGGCCTCTCAGAGAACACCATGTTCCTGTCTGCAAGCATAACAGAGTATCATTAATAGTGTTAGAAAATGGTTCTTGCCCATGGGATGTATCTCAAGCTGATCTAAATTATGAGTTGTCCATTTCCTCAGTCTCTGCTCCATCTCCCATGCCTGCATTACTTGTAGATAGAATAAATTTTAGGTTGAAATTTTTGTGGATACGTTGGTGTCTCTGTTGTTCCACTAGGGTTCCTGCCTGGCTATAGGAGGTGGCCACTTCAGGTTTCATATTCCCAATGTTGTGAGTCACAGCTAAGGTCACTCCATTGATTCTTGGGTGCCTTCCTTCTCCCAGGCCTCTGTCGTGTCCTGGAGATGTCTCCCCCCTCCTCATCCCAGTCAGTTGCAGATTTCCATGCATTTTCATGGCCATCTAGCAATCTCTCCTATTTTTCCCCACACCTAATTATTCTGAACTCTCATTCTCCTCCCCTTTCCTCCTCCCTCCCAGTTTCCTCCCTCCATCTGCCTTTAATATTATTTTATTCTTCCTTCTAAGTGAAATTGAAGCTTCCCTGTTTGGATCATTCTTGTTTAGCTTCTTGGGTCTGTGGAGTGTAAGATGATGGTACCGGTATTTTATGGCTAATACCTACTTGTAAGTGAGTACATACCATGCATGACCTTTTGGGACTGGGTTACCTTATTCTGGATGATATTCTCAAGTACCATCCTTTTACTTGCAAAATCTATGATGTCATTGTTTTCTACAGTTGATTATTATTCCATTTTGTTTTGTATCACATTTTCCTTATTCATTCTTCAGTTCAATAACATCCAAATTGTTTCCAGTTTCTGGCTATTACAAATAAAGCTGCTATTAATATAGTTGAACAAGTGTCTTTGTGGGATGTTGGAGCATCTTTTTAGTATATGCCCAGAAATGGTATAGCTGGGTCTTCAGGTAGAACAATTCCCAGTTTTCTCAGAAAATGCCAAATTGATTTCTAAAGTGGTTGTCCAATTTTTCACTCCCACCAGCAATGAAGAAGTGTTCCCCTTGCTCCACAACTTCATCTCACTTAATTATTTACAGATAGAAAAATGTGTTGTTGTGTCTCCTTCTCATGTCTCAGTGACAAACCCGTATTTTGCAAAAATAGACAACAGGAGCAAGCAATTCCTCCATTAAGTTGAAAATATTACAAAGAAATAAAAAGTGATAAAGCTGTTGAAAAAGAGTAGCTGGTCATGTTGATGTTGACGCTTGCCAGTGGGATCCCAGATGCACAGCCAGGGAAAATTAGGGAGGGAAGACGTCGATATAAATGAAGAAAGTAGATGGGATTGGAAGGATGATGACGCTCCAGAGGAAGAAATATCAACAAAAACCATGATGTCCAAGAAAATCTGATATGTGTTATATTAAGGAAGAAGTAGAGGATTAATTGTGAAGAGTTGCCATGTAGAAATCATCATGTCCACACTTAGAAATCTGAAGGTGTGCAATATAAGAGAAGAAATGCTCTCTGCAAGCTCACAATGTAAGCAAACAAATGGTGTTTGAAGCCCTTCTCTGTAAGTTTTTGATTAAGTGATAAAACACTTTAATTCTCGGCCTTTCTAAAGCTTTAAGTTGCATTGCACTAAAATATTCATTTTATCATTTCCCATTTTGTTGTAAATTGCCAATGTTTTGATAAAAATACACTAGAGCTTTTCTAATAGATTAGTGAAGTTCTTTTTATAGTATGTACAAAGAGTCATGTGGGCATGGACTTCTGTAAGGAGTGAGGTTGGATGCCTGTTAAAGGAAAGATTCAGAAAGCTACACTTTCAGTTGTGGCTCATGGGATTCCAGACTCTAAAAATAGCATATGGCATTGACATCATCCTTAGTTGCCTTCCAGAACTTGAAGAAAAAATTCTATTGCTGAAGACACCATAAATTTCATATTACACCAGACTCTGAAATGGAGGGATCCAGCTGAGACAGACCTAGGAGGCTCTTCCCTGAATACTAGCTCTAGTACCAGAAAGTTCTATATAAACTGTCAAGGGATAAAAGCACTCATAGGATGCTTTCATATTAAGGATATGATAACTGTAAAGGTTATGAGCCATAATGGATAGCACGGGAGGGTGAAATACCCCTGGGGTAACTAATAGCCACCTACTTAGACTTAAAGTCCATTCAAGAAGAGATGGTTCATGCCTGCCACTGTAAACATAGCCAACTCCCTGTGGCTGGAGAGATAGTAGACCTTAGAGGAGAATGTACTATCACCGTGCTCCTAAACCAGCATAATTCCCAACTGCATTCTAAATATGTATCTTCATGTCCACAAAGGAGTTTCTTTTCACAGAAGGAAAGAGACCATTGCAGAAGGCCAAAGCTGGTTAAAGTGCAGAGAAGAAAATGTAAAAACCTTTTAAACACTGACACCAACAGTACAGAATGAAATTCAGTAACTGATTTTATGTGAGAGGTCACAACTGAAAATATACACAAGCAACATCTCACTGTATAAAACTGCGTGTGGGGTGTGTGTACAAACTGCATACAAAATATAAATGGAGCTGTACTTGGACGTTGAACACAACACAAAATATCTCATTCTACAGGTGCAACTAATATAAGATACTTTCTTATCTTAACTTCTGGCTTCAAACAGTTCAGACAGGGATGCCCAATCTGCTTGAAGTGCAGAAAAAAGATATTTAGCTGAAAATGAAGACAGTTAAAGAGTCCAGAGGACAATGATCTTGAACCCTCTAGTGAGAGAGTAAATTCCATCATGTATGTGGTTTAAGCATAACCATAATAAAAGTAGGACATGAAATAATAAAATACATTCATGCTCCCGGAATCTTTGAGAAAAATTCAATTGATAGATTTCCTCCTCAGGACTACAGAGAAGTGTAAAGCATATTTTAGGAAGTTTTTATTTTTATAATGTTTAAAATATTAAAAACCATAGTAGCTTCAAATAGATATTTCACTAATGGGGTGTAGTTTTATATAGACGGAGTCATCAATAATTCTTGATATATAAGGTGTTTTACCTTGTATATTTTAAGCACATCTTAAAGTGAATACCACCCAGTTTACAATGGGATAATTGACCTGATAATATAAAAGTGTCATGACCACAGGTGAGCAATTTCTCGGTAACCTATGATGGAAGGGCATTTATTCTCGCATAAAAAGAACACTGTGATAAATTAAAGACTGTGTGGATGAAAATAACTGAGCTAATTTCCCAAAGAAACTTCATTTGGAGTTGGCAGAAGCCAGCTGGGGCATTGTGTTGAGTTTTTATCACATCTCTATGTAATTTGCCATTAAAATTGCTTATAACATTTCCTAATGCTGCCTACATGTTGAAAGAAGCTAAGCCATTAGAGTTCTTGAGATTGGATGATTCACATTTGTGAATTCTCATTGTGTTCACTGCTTTTCTGTTGCTGTTTTGATAAAACTCTGACCAAAGACAACTTGGGGAAAAAAGCCTTCATTTTCTCATAAAGGTTATATATTCTAGCCATTAGGGAGACAAGACTGGTTACTTAAGGTAGGAACCTAGAGACAGGAACAGAAGCAAAGACCACGGACGAGTGCTACTTACTAGCTTGCTTTCTCTGGTTTGTTCAGCGAGTCTCTTATACGACCTACAACCAGCTATCGAGGAATGGCATTGCCCACAATAGACTGGACCTTCTTATATTAAGTAGCAATTAAAAAATACACCCACAGCCAAGCACACAGGCCACTCTGAAAGAGAAAATCCCTCAACTAAAAATCTGTTGACTCAAATGACAGTATTATTTTTCAAGTTGACAAATACTAACTCACATAATTAGTAATAAAATAAGAGAATTTTTATATTTTCACATGCTTTGGTTGAAATTGCTTATATAAAGCACACAGTTTAACAAATGTGGGAGAGAGAGAAATGCTTTTGGTTTAAGGTTGTATTTGTGCTTTTAGTAGAAGTATCTTCAACTCTTTTAAGATTTGATTTTATTCTATTATTATTATTTGAGACAGAGTCTCACTGCACAGCATTAACTGATCTAAAACCCCCTTTGTAGACCAGGCTGGCCTTGAACGCAGAGATCAACCTGCCTCTGCCTCCCAAATGCACCACCATGCCCAATAAAGTTATGTTTTGTCCACATATACTGTAGTTACATAGTAGCAGTTATCAAAAACACTAAGAGCATTGATTAAATTGAAGACTAACTTTTACTATTAAAGCTTCCTGACTGAGACCTGTGTTACACAGTTGATAAACCATCATGTTTGCTTTCAATCAACATGGAGTGCATGAGAAGAGAGACCAGTAAGTTATTTAAACATCGTATACATTATGAAAGAAAGTAGGGACAGTAAAATACGAGAGGGAGAGAATTTATCTGTCATAGCTGGTAGGAAGATGTGGATAATGGGACTGTCGCTGGACAGACTTACTAAGTAAGGCTGCTGTGGGTGTCAGGATGTGTTGAAGAGGGATTTCTAATTTAACAAAGCTAGAGCACATTCTAGTCTGGATAACCCAACATATAGGCAGAGGGAAATGCAGTATGTTTTGAGACCTGCACGTTTTGGATTGGCTGAACAATAAATAATAAGGAACGCTGGCTCACTGGGAGGTGTGTGCAGCATTCCAAGAGGCAAGCGTGAATAGTTGAGCTTTGAAAAAAAATACTATTTTGATTATGCCAAGTCCCCTTTCTACGTGGAAGTATGACTAATCATTGCTCATTTTAATTGATAATTTGGCAGGTAAAATATGCGCGTTTGTATTCTTCTTATTAAAATGATCCTGGAGCTCTCTTTAAAGCAGAAAGGTTAGTTGTGCATTTGCTACTTTCTGTATTAGCTTCCTAGTGTGCGGTCATTATGTCAGTGTTCTCTGCTTTCCTTGTGATTTCCTGGTGTATTTTATGTGTGTTAACAACTTGGCACTGTCTAAAAATCCATTTCTTATTATAATTTGACCTTTATTTTCATGTAGAAACATTTTAAAAGGTAGGACAGTTAGGCATCTTTCTTATTTTTTTTTCACTAGAAAACCACATTTGCCCTCAATTTTAATGTTCACTTTATATGTCTTTCTAAAACTTTAAACAAAATATTAGCACACACACCTACTTGAATTGGACAATGCTGACAGGACATGAACACTACCATCCTTCACCACCCAACTTTCTTCATTTCTCCTCATATCTTCTAGCTCAACATCTTGTTCAGAAACTCTTCTGTTTGCTCGTTATCCCTTTCCTAATCTGGATGGCAGCTATCAGTTTCTCCATTCTTTCATGGTCTCAGACACCTAGACATCAACAGTATGTAAGGTCAGTGCCTTCCCCGTAAGTGTATGTGCTGGCAAGTCACTTAAGTCTAAGTTGTTTGTATGGGTCACAAGATACTAGTGCCTCCTGACATTAGTTATGTATTTAACAAGCTCTCAAGAGATGCCTAGCAGACAGCATCATCTGTCATTTTTAAGGCAGTCGAGAGGCTTGCCTGGGCTCCTGAAGGCATATGTAGGCAGGCAGTTAAGAAACAAGTATTTATTGCATGCCCACAGGGTGCAATGAACTAGGCGCTTATTAGTTACTCTTTCACCACAGATGAGCCTCTGGAAATGGAAAAACTCATCACAACTGACAGGTATTGACACAAGCAACAAAAGTGAGAAATACATAGCAGCCAGCTAGACAGCAGAGTTAAAATAACAAGACTAGAAACCAAATGTACCCAGAAGGAGTGCATGCTGAACCTTTGAGGTGGGTGGCCCTTTCTAACTATTGCTTATGTTTCTATCTGGTTCAACTTTGTTCAAGTTTATCATTTAAACCTGAAAATAAAGACTCACAGAAGCTTCCAGAGGAATAAAATTACTTTATGTCAACCCCCTTTGTTGTATCAAGCAACCGCATTACTTGTTTTTCTCATTGTTAATTTTGTTTTGCAGAATCTTCAGCAATGAGGTCTTAACTAACTAGCTTTGCTGGTTAGTTAAGCAGCAAAGTACCAGAATTGTTAATGCCTCTGGGACATCTCTGGCAAAGAGCTCATGCAGAAATATACACTTAGCATTGAGTTTTTGGTTTATTTGCCCAATTATGTGGTTTTTTTCTAATATATATTTTCAGCATCTTCATCAAAACTGGAGTAGCTATAGTTTGATACATTTATATCTGGGTCCTTTTTCTATTCCATGGATCTTCGTGTATACTTTTGAGCTAATAACATAGTCTTTTATTACCATGACACCATAGTATAACTTGAAATAAAAAATGTTAATACCTTCAGCATTGTAGTAGTAGTAGTAGTTCTTCTTCTTTTTCTTCTTCTTCCTCCTCCTCCTCCTCCTACTCTTCTTCTTCTTCTTCTTCTTCTTCTTCTTCCTCTTCTTCTTCTTCTTCTTCTTCTTCTTCTTCTTCTTCTTCTTCTTCTTCTTCTTCTTCTTCTTCTTCTTCTTCTTCTTCCTTCTCTTCCTCCTCTTATTCTTCTCCTTCCTCTTTCTTCTCCTTTTTCTCCTACACATTCCCTACTTTCTCTTTTTCTTCAAAATTTCTGTGGCTATCCATGGTCTTTCATGCATCTACATAAATTCTTAATACTATTTTTCATTTGCTTTTGAAGATCAATAAATCATGATCAGGATTGAATTGAATCTCTTTGGTTTGGGCCAGATAGAAATTCTCCTGACATTCACTCTTCTAATATATGAGCAAAGGTCTTTCCATCTTCTTATCTTACTAATTTTTCTTCAGTGCATTGAAGTTTCCATTGTAAAGATCTCTCAGATTATTGATTCTGTTTATTCCTACATGAGGATATTTGGTGGCTGTTATGAATTTGATTGTTTTACTGATTTTGATTAGTAAGTTTGTTGTTGGTTTTAAGGAGGTCATTGATGTTTTCTGTGTGAATGTTAATTTTGTGACATGTCCTGCTACTTTCCTGAATGGGTTTATCAGTTCTAGAAGGGTTTGGTAGAATCTCTTGTCTAAATATAGTATCATATTTCTTCTGCAAAAAGGGGATAATTTGATTTAGTTCACTCCCATTTGTATTCCATTTATTTCCTTTTCTTGTCTTATTGCTCTTTCTAAGACTCTAAGGACTATGTTTAATAGCAGAAGGTATGCACCCTTCTCTTGTTCCTGTAATCAGCGGGAATAGCTGAAGTTTTCTACATTTGCTACTATATGCTTGTAATATATATGCTTGTAATATCTGGCCTTTATTGAGTTGAATTTTCTCCCTCTATCTTTAGCCTCTCCATGACTTTTATAATGAAGAGATGTTGGATTCTGTTGAAAATTTTTTCTATATTAATTGAAAGGATCGTGTGATTTCTTTTAGTCTGCTTCTGGGGTGAATTAAATTTCTTGATTTGCAAATGTTAAACCATCCTTACATTGTTGGAATGAAGCCAACCTTATTAGGCTGCACATCTTTTTCATACAACTTAAATTCAGTTTGTAACAGTTTAGCAGAATTCTTCCCTTTACTATTCTGTGGCCTTCTTTGAACAATATTGGTGTGAGTTCTTCTTTGAAAGTCTTGTGGAATTCTACTGCGAATCCATGTGGTCCTGGAGAGTTCATTTAAGGGGGAAATATTTTTATTACTTTTTCAGTCTTGCTGTAGATTATAGGTCCACTTAAATTATTTATTCCATCTTGATTCAAAACTGGTAGACCATAAGCACATAGAAATTTACCCATTTCCTTAAATTTTCAAACTGAGTTGAATCTAGGTTTTCAACTTAGATGCTTATTCTTTTCTGAATTTCATAGATATTTGTCATTATGTGTTTCCTTTGACCTCTAACTTCATTAACATGGCTATTCTCTCCCATTCTTTTAGCTAAAAATATGTCAATCCTGTTAAATTTTCAAAGAAGCAACTCTATTTCACTGTTTGTTCTTTTTTCCCATTACTATTTCATTAACTCTACCTCGATCTTAATTATTTCTTCTTGTCCACCACTTTTTTTTTTCTTTCCTCTGAGGTTGTTATTTTCCAATTTTATTTAGGCTTGATCATTAGCAGTCAGACTGAAGGCCCACGTTAATCCAAATGAGTGTAACACAAGGACAGGGTATGATTCACAGTTTGAAAGGAGGCTTCTGTGTTGAGGAGAGGAGCTGCTAAGCCTGACGGTGGCCCTAGTCCTGTGGTGACACCACAGTCAAGGTCACTGCCAGAGTGAAGGTCCTCTGCCAATAGCAGATATTCTCTGAGAGCCTTCACACCAGGAGATTCAGAGTAGAACAAGGCTATGCAAGGACACAAGGAAGAGACTCCCTAAGTCTGAGCATCCCAATGGGAGACTGAGCGGCCCATGGCAGAGCAGCAGTGTCAGCCTATGATGAATGGTCAGGGCAGGGGAGGCAAGAGATTGCCACCCAAAGCACGAGCAGACGCTGGACTTGGGTGTTCGGCTGACTGCTGACTTTCATCCAAGGAGTTCTTTGGTCTTTGCTGCCAGATGCCGGTCCAGCTTTGCCACCGTGTTGTCCGCCATTTGGCTGATCTGCTTCTTGATGAGTCTAATGGTGTCCTCCTAAGCTTTGTTTTTTGACTTCTTCAGATTATTCATTGCATTAGTGCGAACCTTCAGTAAATTTTCTTTGGCCTTGTCGGTGTTCTGTTTGGCCAGTTTCACCAGCATTTCTCTGTGTTCCCTGGTTACTTTAGAAATGGGTACCCGAATTAGTGTTCCTTCCACTTCTGGGTTCAGATTCATTCCACTTTCTCTTATAGCCTTGATAGCTGCAGCTGTACACTCTGGGAAGCTGGCCATATTCACCAGAATCATCTGTGGCGACTTCATGGAGATCTGGCCAATCTGATTTAGAGCGAGCTTCCTATCAGCAGTTACCACAGTAATATGATCAAGGGATCCTGGTGCAGTCCTTATGTTGAGTCTTATTGAAATTATCCTTAAGTGATTCTATCACAGATTTCATGTCTTCGTCCACCTCTTCCAGGCTGATTATATCCTCAACCAAGGCTGTATCAATGTTCACTCTGGCCTGGGGCTACCCTTTGCCTTTAGCTTTAGCTTTCTTGGTTGCAAAACGGCCAACTGGTACTGCTGGGTAGGCTGAGTATTGCCTATAGATTTGTTGTCTTTCCATTCACTGTCTTTATGGAAACTTCTGAACCAGGTCTGGTCAAAGCAGTAAGGTAACTTCAAAAGGCAGGGTGCAGCAGGCAAAAGCATCTTATTCCTAAGGCCATGATGGAAGAGAATCCTCAGAAGCAACCAAAAATGAATTTATGCCAACTGCCAAGAAACTCCTCAAACTAAGACATGACCTTGACATTGTGCATTCATTCTTGTCCACTACTTTTTGGGTTTGTTTTATTCTCCATTTTTCAAACCATTAAGGTTCATTATTGAGTTATTTATTTGATATCTCTCTCTCTCTCTCTCTCTCTCTCTCTCTCTCTCTCTCTCTCTCTTGCTCTCTGTGTGTGTCTTTGTTTCTGTCTCTGTATGTGCTTGTCTCTATCTCTGTCTCTCTCCCTTTGTGTGTGTGTATGTGTCTTTGTCTCTGTCTCCCAGTGTGTATGCTTGTCTCTGTATATGTGTGTCTTTGTCTCTGTATGTGTCTATTTATCCATCTCTCTGTCTCTCTCTGTCTCTCTCTTTCTCTCTCTGTTTGTGTGTGTGTACATATATGTGTGTGTTTCTTTGTCTCTATATATTTCTTAATGGAGGCAATTGTTGCTGTAAATTTTCCTGTTAGAATTGCTTTCATTGATTTTGCTAGAAATGGATACATTGTGTTTTCATTCATTCAATTCAAATAATTTTTAAGCCTCACACTTCACTTCCTCAGTGATGTATTTGTTATTCAGTAGAGTGTTATTTGGTCTCTGAGTTTTTATATTTTCTGTAGCTTCTATTGTGGTTGACATCTAACTCTATTTCATTGTGGTCAATACAGAATGCTGTTTCAGTTTTCCTGTGTTTGTGAAGGCTTGCTTTGTGTCTTAAAATGTGTTCTGCTTTAGAAAAAATTCAATGTGCTACTAAGAAAAAATGTGTATTCTTTGTTGTTTGGTTGGAATGTTCCGTAATGACTGATAGGTACATTTGATTTCTGTTGTCATTTAACTCCAATGTCTCTCTTTTTAGGTTTTGAGAAAATGACCTATTTATTGGTGATAATGGAGTATTGAAGTCACTGGCTATCATTATTTTGGGAATAATCCATGGCTATATACTTAATAGTGTTTGTTTTATGATGTTGGGTATACCTATACTTTGTGTGTATGTATTTAGAATTATAATATCATCTTGATGGGCTGTTCTCTATGACATGAAGTGGTTTCTTTATTTCTTGTAACTTGTTTTGGCTTGACATTTATTTCATCAGATATTAGAATATACCAACTTGTTTCCAACTTCTATTTCCTTGTAATATTTTTTCCCATCCTTTTGTCCTGAGGTGTTTTCTATCCTCAATACTGACATGTGTTCCTGAGGGGCAACAAAAAGATGTATCCTGTTTAATAATTATCTTGGTCAGGGTCTCTATTCCTACACAAACATCATGACCAAGAAGCAAGTTGGGGAGAAAATGGGTTTATTCAGCTTACACTTCCACACTTCTGTTCATCACCAAAGGAAGTCAGGACTGGAACTCAAGCAGGTCAGGAAGCAGGAGCTGATGCAGAGGCCATGGAGGGATGTTACTTACTTGCTTGCTTCCCCTGGCTTGTTCAGCTTGCTTTCTTATAGAACTCAAGACTACCAGCGCAGGGGTGGTACCACCCACAAGGGGCCCTCCCCTTCTTGATGAGTAATTGAGAAAATGTCTTTCAGCTGGATCTCATAGAGGCATTTTCTCAACTGAAGCTCCTTTCTCTGTGATAATTTCTGCTTGTGTCAAGTTGACACAAAACCAGCCAGTACAGTAATCAATTTGTTAGTGTGCCTTTTTATATAGGAATTGAGAGCATAAATATTCACAGTTATTACGGTAAGGTGTGTGATGACTTTGTGCTGTTTTCTTAGACATCTTTTATTTACTCCCTGCATGTCGGTTGTTTCTCACTGTGGCATCTCAGGCATATCTTTTCCCCTGGTCTGAAGAACTCCTGCCATTCTCCTCTATAGAGCTGGCTTAGTGGTCATAAATATTTTTAGTTTGTTTTTATCATGCAAGGTTTTTTTTATTTTTCTTTCACTTATAAAAGATGACTTTGGTGAATATAATATTTGTGATCTTTCAGAGCCCGAATGCATCTTTCCTTTTTTATTTTAAAGGTTTCTATGGAGTAATCAGCCATTATTCTAGTAGGTGTGTCTTCATATGTGATTTTGCCATTCTGTCTTGCAACTTGCAATATCTTTTACATTTTGTTTTTATGCTTCAACTCTAATATATCATGAGAAGTTTATTTTCTGGTCCTATTTGGATTTTGAAAGCCTCTTGTACCCATATGAGAAACTCTTTCTCAAAAATTGGAAAATCTTTTTAAAATTTTTTTGAAAGAATAATTGGATTTTGTGTTTAAACACTAGTTTTAACATATCACTAGTTTTAACATATCAATGATACTATATTACAACACATATTTTTAAAATTCAAATTTACCATATTCACAAACTTTTTATAATTTTCAAAATATTTATTTAATTAAAATAAAATAGAATTACTTTGATCTTCCTATCTCCCTTCACCCCTCTGAGGAACCCTCCCGCCAAAATTTTCCATGTTCTTCCCCTTTGAGCTGAGAACTTCTCTCTCTCTCTCTCTCTCTCTCTCTCTCTCTCTCTCTGTCTCTCCTCTCTCCTCTCTCTCTCTCTCTCTCTCTCTCTCTCTCTCTCTCTGTCTCTCTGTGTGTATTCACATGTACGGGGGTATGTGTGGTGTGTACATATACATGTGAGTATGTGTCTTATAGCTTCTATGCCTATGATGAAACACCATGACAAAAGCAAATTAGAGAAGAAAGGATTTATTTATTTTACACTACCACATTGCTATTTATAATCAAAGGAAGTCAGAGCAGGAACTCAAATAGGGCAGGAATCTGGAGGCAGAAGCTGATGCAGATGCCGTAGAGGGGTGCTGCTTACTGACTTTCTTGACATGACTTGCTCAGCCCGCTTTCTTATAGAATACAGGACCATCAGCCAAGGGATGGGACCTCTCGCAATGGACTGGACCCTTCCCTATCAATTATTAATTAAAAAGTGCCTTACAGCTGGATATTGCCAAGGCATTTTATTAATTGAGGTTCCCTACTCTCAGATAACTTTAGCTTGTGTCAAATTGACATAAAACTATCCAGTACCGTATGCTTTTACACAGGTATAAATAAATTGCAGATGTTAATGTTAGGTGCTCTCCTTAGCCATTATCTTTTTTCACTTGGTCTGTTGAAATGGTGTCTCTTATTGGTTGGCTCGGTGGCTAATCAATGAGCATTCAGGATCTGCTTATCTATTCACTCTTCCCTAGGGATGTTAACAGTTGAGGCACAACCACACCCAGCTTTTAAGTCAGTGTTGGACATCCAAACTCAAGTCCTCTACTTGTAGTGCAAGTAATTTCCACACTCCTTGAGTCTTCTGCTCTCTCATGGTCCACATGAAGATTGCCACTCTGTATGTGGTTAGATAAATTAGATCTGTCTTTAGGGTTATACCTTGGCACTGATGAATGATCAAGATTTAGACATGTTTCCTTTCTCTGAACGTTAGTCTTCATAAGCATGCTATCATTAGGAAAAGCAAATTGTGTGCGTGTGTGTTTGTGTGTGTGTTCATATGTGCATGTTTGTGTGGCTTCTTGCAGAAGCTACTACAGAGGTGGAGTTACAACTGGTTTTGTGATGCCTGACATGTATATAGGAAAAAGAATTTTGTCTTATTCACTTTACCACTTCTTCAGCTCCTGAAATTTTAATATATCAAATCTGTCTCTTATACAGAACCTTAACTGGGACCATTCAGACTCATTGCTGTTTGTCTGCCTAATTTTGGTTCTTTAAGGTCAGAGAAATGATATTTCATTTTCAGTGGGCTCTGGAGTTCTAAAGTAAATTAATCTAGCAATCTCCAGTTGGATTTGATTCATTTACATCTGTTATTTCCTCATACCCAGTTAGCCAATAAGTTGCTTTCACTTTACACCTGCAAGAAAATGGGATTGTGAGTAAATGACTTTTTTTATGTGGTTCTTTTTCCAGGATTTCTCATAAATTCACTTGGCACAGAAAAGGCAAGGCAAAAGATGTTTTTGGCTGCATCTTCTGTTGTCCTATTTTAGCTATATCACAACAGGTTCTGCTTCTTATTATTTAAACCTTATCAAGGGCTACGCTGTAAATATGGTACCATTGCTACATTCATATGTTGGGAAATGTCAGTATGATTTTGTTAGGGGTGTGGTTTCAGAAACTAATTATAAGACCAGAGCACAAACTCCTGAGACAAGTCACCTTCTGAGAACAACGTGGGAAGGCAGTATCTAGAAACCAAAATGTGACTTCAGTAGATGCTGAGGACTTTCTAGCCTCCAAGTGTATGAGAAATAATTCATGTGGACCTAGGTTTGTCTAGCTTATAGTATTTTATAATACCATGTCCAAATGGCCTGGATCAATTAAAGCAGTTAGGCAATTTTTGATTAGCCCTTTGAACCTTTGAATGGATCTTTCTGTAAACAACAAACTGTAGTCCAAACCTACTTTCAGTATTCTGAAAGTCTCAGGGTATATTGCTCACTAAGGACTGGATGACTGCTCCCTGCCAAGACTCCACAGGCTAGACACTCTATGAAGAAATAGAAGTTAAGGTAATATACACCTCTTCTGTGCAAATTATGGGAAACATTTGACTCAGCTTCCCTTAATGGATACTCTCAGAACAATCCAAGAAGCAGAAAGAGGTCTTACACAACCACATCTATGTGCAGGAAGAGTCATTAAAACCAATTCACTCAACAATCTTCTGGGGAAAAACACTCAGCTCTTAAACCCTTGATTTGCAGCTTAGATGGTGGCATGCCAGTTGGATGGGCCTAATAGGTACCATTTGTAATCATTCCCCTTAATTTTATACACAGCACTAATAAGTAGGCCTCTTTCTCCATTTAAACTTGTGAGTGGTTGGGAAAACTTTAAAAAGGCTAATATAAATTATTCAAAATAGCTCAAAGCCATCTAGCAGGAACTCTCAGGATTACTAAAATGGTTCAAAGAAATACCTCTTAAGTACCAATTAAGTACCTCCTCATTAATTTCCTTTAGATGTCTGTATCTTGAGTAATTGCTCTTTTAAGAAAACTTTCTACCCATATTTAAGTGCTTCTGTCCCTCTGTCCCCTCCACAGCTTTCTGTTATTACTTATTTTAAGCTTATTAAAAGTTCAGGGATCATTGAATGGACACAACACTCTGCAACTTATTTCTAGAATAAAGAGGTCAACCAACTTTGTCCTTGCCAATATCTACAGCAAGCATTTCTGCTTCCTCTTTCTTTTTCCTCGCTTACTCCCCATTCATTTCTCCTTTATTGAGTTTCTACACTGCTTATATGAATAGCTCCAATGAGATAAGAATAATTGCCCTAAATCTTTTATGTAATTTATTTTGCTAGATATTCTAAGGACCAATTGACCATTTAACAGTTAAGAGTCCTAACAGTTTTCTTATTTTCCTGCTATTTCAAAGACACAAAGTAAAGCACAAAGAGTTAAACAAGTTTAACAAGCCTTTTCCCACATTTAAGCTCTTGCTGGTCTGCAGTGGTATTGGTAGGGGTAGGAGTTTTCAGATAATCATAAAAATTCCCCTCACCAACTTACTGACTATTCTAGAACAACAGAACCTTCAAATCATATTTTGTAGGTAACAACTCTCAGAATAAGGTTCATGACAGTGGAATTATTTACGAGGTTTCAACCTGCCTAGGACAAAATAACTTTATTTATCTTCAGTGGGCATACTTCTATCCAGCAAGTTTCTCTAAAAGTAAATGCCCCTAGAGTTTGAAATTCTAGACACATAGAAAAGAAGATACTTCTGCTTTGCCCTTATTTGAGTTTGACCTCAAATCTGTATTTCTACTTTCAGTATCTACTTATTGTCATGATCAGTAACAGTGGGAAGCTACAGTTCCTTAAGGAAACTGTCACTGCCAACCTCAGGAATATGACCTTGCCTTCTCTTCAGACAAAAAAAAATGAAGCATAGATATATAAATATCTGGTGTGTGTGTGTGTGTGTGTGTGTGTCCACTAAACTTCTTGAGGCCAAGGTTATCTAGTTTTGAGTATACAGTCAAGATCCATGCAATCCAGATTGAGTTTCTTCAGCCAAGCCAGTCTCCTCCAGAAGGCAGTGTGAGTTTTCTTAGGTCTACTTCCTCATCTCCTACAGAGCCCAAAGTAGATATATATTATGTCTCTGTAAGATGAATAAGTATTTTAAGTCACAGAGTATCTGGACAGCATGTGTATCAATGAAGCATTTCATGTTAGCACACAAAAAAAGAAGGTGCTAATCATAAAATATATTTGTGTTATGATACAGAAATTTTGACTCCTTATAGAATGGTTATCAAAAATTCCACTTCAGAAAGTGGAATTTATAATATAAATATAAACTGATAACATCAAACTTAAAGTTCGGTTGTATATGGATTAAGCAATGTCTTTCAAAATTTACACCTTCATAGAACCAATAAATACAAGTTATTTCAAAATAGAGACCTTGAGGTTGTAAGAAGTTGAAATAAAGCTTTACTAAAACAGAGCTCATGACCTATATGCTGAAAAGAAGAGGAAAATTGGAACATGAGTACTCACAAGGAGATGAAAATTGATAGTGAAGGAAGCTATTTTAAGTAATGTATCTTCATGTCTATAAATATCAAGGGCTGTGGACTATTAAAAGCCAGGGGAGATCAAAGGGTTCTCCTTCAGACTTTTAGTTAGATACAGCCTTCTAGTACCTTGACTTTGGACTTCTAGTCACCAAAATAAATTTCTGTTCTTTTAAACCATATAGCTTGTGACATTTTGTTCTGGCAACTTCAGGAAGCCCCAATGCAAATTATTTGCATCACTTTATGGTATATTGTTCAATTTTATTTTAGCTTTTTACTTTGTTGATAGAGCATTTCCTAAGTGTTGCAATGAACTTGTAAAAATTATTCAAATCTTATGTATATTATGGTTTAAAACCTGGCCATAATGAGGTTGCTAAGTTCTAGATGTATCCTTCTTTTGTACAATACTGGGAAACAGTTTAAAGTCTACACCCAAATAAAAGGATAAGTATTATAAGAAAGTAGAGTTTACCTCAAGTAATAGTATATAGGCACTTTAAAACTTGAAAACTCTATTGACTATGAGAACTAACACAATAGCCAAAAGATATAAGTAACTCATGGAACAAGATATCAAAACCTCAAATAATTCTATTAAAATGGGGTACTAATCAAAACAGTTAATTTGCAATGGAGGAAACTCAAATGGCTGGGAAACATTTAAGGAAATGTTCAACAGTCTTAACCATCGGAAAATGCAAATCAAAGCTACTTTCAGATTCCATCTTATACTTGTCAGAATGGCTAAGATCAATGACACAAGTGACAAATCATGCAGGCAAGGATGTGGAATAAAGGAAACACTCATTTGTACTGGTGGATGTGCAACTAAGAAAGCCCATATAAAAACCATTATGCTGGGTCTTCAGAAAGATGGGATCGATCTACACCAAGACCTAGCTACACTATTCTTGGACATATACCCAAAGGTACTTCATCCTACCACAAGAACATTTTCCCAACCATTCTTTGTTGCTCTATTCATAATAAACAGAAATTGGAAACGACATAGATATTCTTCAACAGAAGAATAAATTAAAGTGTGGTACATTTACACAATAGATTATTTATTCAGCTCTTTTAAAAAGCAAAACCATGAAATTTGGAAGTAAATGGATAGATCTAAAAATAATCATCCTGAATAATAGTCTAGACCCAAAAAGATAAATATGGTACATATTTTCTTATATGTGAATATTAGCTGTTTAATATATGAGAATGAAACTCTAATCTGTAGAACCAGAAAGGTTAAACATAGCAGGGCCACACAGACCTCCCTTGGAGGGGTAATTAGAATAGATTTTATAGGAGCACTGGAGCAGCGGGAATGAGAACGGGAGCATCAAGAAGTGGCGGGGGTGAAATGGAGTCGAGGGTGGGAATACATGGAGAGACAGCTAGAAGTGAGGAGCATTTAAGGTAGTATCTAAACCTAGAGCTGTGGAAACTTCTTAAAATGTATGAAGGCAATCTTGATGATATCTCTAAATAATGAGGGAGACAGAATCGCAGTTGCCCATTTCTTGTCACCAAACCAGTACTGAGATTCAGTTATATTCAATTAAGCTGTTAGTCAAAGGGGTCCCATGGAAATCCCCAAACAACCTTGGCTGTTGCCAAGGCAATATGTTGCTTTCCAAATACTGATATCAAGGTCTCGTTACTGAAGATAACACTGACAAACTCACTGAACATGAAGAGGTCAAGTTGGTGCCTATAGAACCTTCACCACCCACGTTCTAGTTTCTTTGGTACAGGAAGGTACTTGGCAAGTCACAAAAAAAAAAAAAAAAGAAAAAAAAAGAAAAGAAATGTAAACACCAACCCAGGTCTAAAACCTTTGATCTACAATGCTGTCCTGTATGAAAAACATGCTAAGGCAATGGTGAAATAGACTTAAATATATACTGCTGGTCTTTTAGAAAAAAAAAATCATTCTGAGTGAAATAACCCAGAACGAGAAAGACAGAGATGGTATATACTTACTTATAAGTAGATATTAGCTGTTAAGTAAAAGATAATCACGCTATAATCCACAAACCCAGAGAAGCTACGTAATAAGGAGAGATCAAGGGAGGATTCCTGAATCGCTGGAAAGGGGAAACAGAATAGATTTTGTTGGTAGACTGGAGGCAGTTGGGGATGAAAACAGACATGTCAGTGGGAGAGATGGAGAGAGAACGAAGACTGGGAGAAATGACTGAAATTGGGGGCATTTTGGGTGATGTGAAAACCTCGTGCGAGGACAAGTCCCTGGAATCAGTGAAGATGCCTTTAGCAATGAATCCTAGTAATAGTGGATACAGAGCTTAAATTGGACATTTTCTGTAATCATGCAAGACTTCCAGCCATGGACTGGAACATCAACCCAGTCATAAAACCATTGACCTGTAATTTATCCTGCCTGCCAGATGTGCTGTGTTAATGATGGTACAGCATTTGTGGAAGTGGCCAACCAATGACTGGTCCAACTTGAGGTCCAAGCTATGAAAATGAACATACACCTGACACTGCCTGGATGGCCAGGAACCAGAAGCTAGATAGCCCAGAGATCTAGGATTGGATTAAACACAACCATTTAAAAGAAAGAAAATGAGAGAGAGAGAGAGAGAGAGAGAGAGAGAGAGAGAGAGAGAGAGAGCGAGAGAGAGAAAGGGAGGAAGGAAGAAGCAGCTTCTTCGTACAACTAATGGGATTACACAGAGAGAACCACAGCCAGATATGCTGAGTCGAAGAGGGGGCGTGGAACACTCAGCTCTAAATGTGATGTCCCCTGTAACCATTTGGGCTTTTCTGTCTGCTTCATTCCAGAATAATTACATGGAGGCTTATTTATTTATGATTCAATGCCTAAGCCTTAAGCAAGTCTTGTTCCCATAAAGCTCATAACTCAGTTATCCCATTTGTACTAATCTAAGTTCTGTCATATGGCTGGTTACCTCCCCTCAGCTTCATACATCTGACTTCCTCAACATCTTGGTGGCAAATCGCCCCATGTCTGTCTCTTTCCCAGTTTCCACCTTCTGGTTCCTGCTTTTGCTATAGAGCCATCAGCTTTTTAATAAACCAATCAGAAGTAGAGAGAGAAAGTGTATACAAAACACTGAGACAGGTGATGTTAACAATACCGAAGTCCTGCCTATACTCAGATCTCTGCTGCTTCAGAAACGAGCATTTGTATAAACAGAGACAATCTTTACACAGTTTACAAAAACATCGCTCCAACAGTCTCCATCTAGTCCTTCCTCTCAGAGCTTAGGCAACCCTGCAGAAAAGGAGGTGGAACGAGTATAATAGCCAAGGTGGGGGATGGAGGACACCAAGGAAGACAAGGCCATCTAAATCAACTGAGCAAGACTTAAAAGAAGAACTCAGAGACTGAAACAGAAAGCACAGGGCCTCCACAGTATTTTTATGGGATTGCTGAGTTTACTGACAAGTGGGTGTCTGAATTTTGTGCCTTTTCTTCGGACTCTTTTTCTCCTGTTAATTTTCCTTGCCAACTTCAAGTTGATGATTTTTGATTTGTCTTATTATATTTTACTTTGTTATGTTTTGTTTTTATCTTTTAGAAAACCATTCTTTTCAAATAAAAGAGAGAAATGTAGTAGATCCAGATGGCCTGGTGGAGAGAACCTGGGTGGAGAGAGGGGACAGGACTCTAATCAGGACATACTTTACAAGAAAAAGGATCTATTTCAATAAAGGAGAAAAATACTTAAAAACTCATATGCAATTTGCCAGTTAAAGAATAAAACAGAACAAATATACAATCCACATAGATATAGAAGTGTTTGCAGATCACACAAGGACTAGATATTTATTATCAGTCCTACTCAATACTGCAGTAGAGATTCTAGCCTTTGCACTGAGGAAAAAATAAAGGAAGGAGCTGAGAAGATGTAAGGGAGAGTTGAAATTGATTTAGGAATGGCAATATGGTTTTTCTCAATAATACAAAAATATTTTAGTGGAATCAATTATCAAAATCAGCAAGATTTCAATATACATAGATTATAAAAAAATGTTATAACTTAACACATGATACAAATAAAACTTAAATCCTAAAAGTGAGATTGTTCAAGTAGCAATCAAATTCAAAGCTGATATATTCCAATCTATTTCTGAACTCCTTCAGTGAAGACTACATGGCACTACTGAAAGTAATGAAGAAACATATTTTGTCTATACCAACTGAAAAACTCAGTACCACCAGCTTAGCCATTTTCCATGCTTTTATGGCCAAATTCAGTCCATCATTATCAAGTTACAAAAAGTTCCTATTCAGTTTTCATAAAATTTTGTATGATGATTCTAAAATATATCTGAAAATACAAAAAATAAGAGCAAGAGAGGTATAATAATGGAAGTGAAGTGTTTAATTCTCAGTCATGTTTATTAAATGAATATACAAGTACAAAACATACAAAAGTACCAAATATTATGTGTGGGCTCTCTCTCTCCCTATCTCTCTGTCTCTGTCTCTCTGTCTCTCTCTGTCTCTCTGTCTGTGTGCATGTGTGTGTAAAATTGAAGCATAATTTTTATCATTAAAGGAGCTGCATGTGAAAGAGAATGGCTACTATGTTTTGGGATGGTTGTTTTATGCAAAATTTATGTGGCAACTTGGTTGCATCGTGATAAAATTAATAGATGATGTTTTTATAGTTTTCTACTCTTTATTTCCATTGATTTATCTATTCATTTTACAATATTATTCCCTTTGCCTCCTAGTTTGCCCCACACAGCTCCTCCCTCCATTCCCCATTCCCTTTCTCTTGTGAGAAGAGGGAGGTACTCTTGGGTATTACTCAACCCTTGCACATCAAGTCACTGGTCACTGCAGGACTAGGCACATCTTCTCCTACTGAGGCCATAAAAGGTAGCCTAGTTTGGGAAACAGAATCCACAAGCAGGTAACAGATAGCCCTGTCTCCAGTTTTTAAGGGAACCCACATGAAGACCAAGCTACACATTTGCTACTTAAGTGTAGGGTCTTAGGTTTAGCCTATACTTTCTCTTTGGTTGGTGGCACAGTCTCTGGAAGCCTCTAAAGGCCAAATTGACTCTTTTAGTCTTCCTGTGGAGTCCCTATCCCCTTCTGTTCCCCCAATCCTTCCACCAACTCTTCCCTTAGAGTCCCCAAGCTCTGTCCATTGTTTGGCTATGGGTCTCTCATCTGTTTCCATTAGCTTCTGGGTGGAGCTCTCAGAGAACAGTTATGTTAGGTTCCTGTATGCAAGTATAGGAGAGTATCATTACTAGTCTTGCCCATGGAATGGGTCTCAAGTTGGCCCAGTCATTGCTTAACCATTCCCTTTGTCCTTGTTCATCTTTGTCCCTCAACATCTTGTACACAGGACACATTTTGGGTCAGAGGTTTTATGGGTGTGTTGCTGTTCTTATCCATCCACTGAGAGTCCTTCCTGGCTACAGGAGGCAGCCACCTCAAGCTCTATATCCCCCAATGCTAGGACTCTCAGCTAGAGTCACCCCCATAGACCCCCTGAGGTCTCTCCCCATCCCAAGTCTTTGACCCATCCTAGAGACTGCAACCCCCTTGGCACTACCAACTTCCATTCTTTATCCCATGTTCTCCCTACATCTGATCCCCCCTTTCTTCCTCATTCCCTCTCTCTCCCAGTTTCCTCCCTCCCTTCATCTCCATTATCTATTTTATTTCCCCTTCTGAGAAAGAGTCAACCATCATCCCATGGCCACTCCTTGGTATTTAGCTTTTGGGAGTCTGTAGATTGTATCATGGTTATCCTGTACTTTATGGCTAATAGCTGCTTACAAATGAGTACACACTATGCATATCCTTTGGGTGTAGGTGACCTCATTCAGTATATTCTCTAGTTCCATCTATTTACCTTCAAAATTAATTATGTCAAAGAGAGAGGGGGGAGGAAGAGACAGACAGACACATACACACACAGAGAGAGAGAGAGAGAGAGAGAGAGAGAGAGAGAGAGCGCACATGTTAATGTCAAAGGACAATCCCTTTCATCTTGTTTGTGTAGGGTCTTTTCTTCACTACTTCAAACACCAAGCTATCTGGACTATGAACTCTGGGATTTTCTTGTCTTTATCTTCAAGCTCACTGTGGGAACACTGAGGTTATAGTTGGAAGCTACTCATGCAACCTAACATTGTGACTTGGGGATCCAAACTCAAGTCCTCATGCTTTTGACACCAGCACTTTACCCACAGAGCCATCTCCCCAACTCATGCAATTTTAAGAACTTCCTCATCCTTTTCCTCTTCCTCCTCCTCCTCATCATCATCAACATCATCATCATCTCCTTCTTCTCTCTCTTTATCTCTCTTTCTCTTGGTTTCTATTTCTTTGTCCCTCCATCCCCACTTTCCTTCCTTCAACCACTTTTTCTTTTTTACATTTCACAATAAAATTATACCCCAATATGATCCTCACTCTGAATCAGTCCATTCCCTGAGCTGTGAGCTGAGAAAAGTCTCATTATAAGTTGCCTAGTTTTAGGGATTGTGTTACAGAATAAAATGTCTTAAAACAGGGAACAGAAATATAGACAATTCCCAATGTTAAATCTTAAAGTGATTAATTATAAATTTGGATAAAAGAACTTGGAAAGTTTCAAGCAGTTTTCACAAAATATTGATGATCTGAGTTAAACTTAAAAGATTAATTCTTCTCATTAAAATTCTTTAATAAATTATGAAAATTTTTAGTAAGAGACAGTCATTTTTTAAACTGAAGATTCAACACTAAACCTATCACTAGAGTTTCTAGCTCAGAGGCTGAAATGGTATATCTTATTCCCAAGGAACCTAAAGACAAATGTGTGAGAGAGAAAAACTTGGAACATGTATTCGTTGGTTTTGCTTTGTTTTGGTCAGCATTTTACTACTGCAACCATGACCAAGGCAGCTCTTATAAGAAAAGCACTTAATTGAGGCTGGCTTACAGATTCATAGGTTCAGTTCATTATCATCAAGATGGGAGCATGACAGCTTCCAGGCAGCCATGGTGCAGGAAGAGCTGAAAGTTCTACATCTTCATCTAAAGGTTGCGAGAAGACTGACTCTTCTGCGTTGGACAGAGCTTTGAAGCCCACCTATACAGTGACACACTTCCTCCAACAAGGCCACACCTCCTAATAGTACTGCTCCCTGGGTCAAGTATACTCAAACTGCCATATGCTTGTTTCATTGAGACAGGATTTTACTTAGTCATCCAGTTTAGTCTCAAAAACATGACTATGCTCTTTTCTTTGACTTCTGAGTGTAGTACCTCATCTAGGTGTGAAAGTACATTCTCTCTTACAATAATTTCAACAAAAATTAATAGGTCTAGAATTCACTGGTTAAGAGCACTGGCTTCTTTTCAATTTCCAGTGGTGGCTCACCACTGTCTGTAAATCCAGTTCTGGGGAAATCTGGCTTCTTTCTCTGGCTTCAAGGAAGTAACAGACATGCACATGGTGCCCAAATATACAGTCAGGTAAAATATCCATAAGCATAATATAAAGACAAATAGATAAATCTTTTTAAAAATCCAAAAACTAATTAAACATAACACAAAAGCCTAAATTTAACTATGAGGATAGGAGAAAGAGTTCAATTTATTTAAAATTTCTGTGTGCCAAGTCCCTAGAAACATATAAAATATGAGCTATTTAAGAAAAGCCAAACTGAGCAATTTTAAAAGTTAAATAAAAGGAATTTCAATTCCATTTTACCTTTAAATTTGGAGATATGATTGCCCTTTAATTGAACCACATAATTGGCTTTTAGTAACGAACTACTTGGATTAGATGGTTGGAGCTGGAACTCTGTCTCCAGTGTCTCTTAAATTGCCTCCTTTCTTCCCATTCTTGTTTCCAGAGTCTGATTTTTCTACCAATATACAAAACGCAAAAACTCGAGTATTCCTCAGTTGCCTGCTTCATTACTCGTTCATACCTTGGCATTGATTTAGAGCCTAAGACCACAGTCACGTCTCTACTGCCTGCCTTCTACTCATGAGCTCTCAGGAATACCCCTTGCTTTTACAAAGAGCCATTCCAGATCTCTGACCCACCTTGCTATCAGCAGCCTTCACTACTGCTCAGGGTGTTCTTTTTTGCTGGGAGTGCCTGGCCCCATCACCAGCCCAGACCAGGCTAACCTCCAGGCTTCTGGAGAGGACCACCTCCCATCATCCCTAAGCTTTCCCTCCAAGTCCTTGCTGCATATGAAAATTCACATGCTTATCATTTCCTAGGCTCTTACAAAACTTTCATCAGATCATTTAAACTCTTCTTACATTATCTGCGTGTGTGTGTGTGTGTGTGTGTGTGTGTGTGTGTGTGTGCGCTCGCGTGTGCACGTCAGTTCTACCTTCTATGGATTTTGATGGCTTTCAACCTCGGACTTCTGATTGTCCCTGAACCTCTATTCACTTTTTGTTTTAAAGACATAACATTCATTGTTAATTCTTTCTTCTTAGTCCTTGGATATTTGGCAAATATATCCCCAGTTGTATTATGATACTTAATGTGCAACAACAAAAAGGAAAATGGAGAACAAAGCTTCCCTGAATTCATGAAGCTCTGAATAGAAATAAAATAAAGCCTAAAGGAATGCCTGACATAGTAACCTTTACCCCAGGACAGTTGTAACAATCAGACCAATATTTACTTATTTGTATCAGCAGGCTGTATGAAAAATAATATCAACTTTACTGCTCTGATCAGAAAAGTGATGACCCAAAATACTGAATATTTTAATCAAGATCCAGAAGCAGCACCCATGTCCTGAAGAACATGACTGCTAACCTGCATCACACGGGATGTGGTTGCAGTTGTGACTGGTTACTTTCATAAATTAGTACACTACTGTCCACGTGAACTATAATGTGAGCCTCCACGGTGAGTCTCAGGTACAACTTGAGGCTCTCTAGTAGCCATGTTATAGGGACAGAAGTAAAGAAAAAGGAAACTTTATGTCAGCTTTTGTTTCCTTTAGCTCATGTACTGTTTCAGCACAATACATGTATGAATCACTGAATTGATATTTCAGTTACATTTGCTTTAAAAGTAAGTATTCAAAATCCTATGGGGTTCTACACTTGCCCACTGGTCACTCCAGCTGTAGTTTAAGCCCTTAACAAGCCATTTGTCCTCTTGGCAACTGTGTCAGTCAAAGTACTATTAAGATTCTTGATGGCCAGCCTGGCAGTGGTGGTACACACCTTTAATCCCAGCACTTGGGAGGCAAAGGCAGGTGGATTTCTGAGTTCGAGGCCAGCCTGGTCTACAGAGTGAGTTCCAGGACAGCCAGGACTACACAGAAAAACCCTATCTTGAAAAAAAAAAAGATTCTTGATGGCCAAGTTTATTTTTGTTGATTGGAAGGCATTGGATCCAATGTGAGAATACAGCTCTAATTAAAATAAATATGGCCCTGAAGAAATAAATCCAGAGACATTAAGAATGTTTGAACTTTTTACTAGTATTTTCTGATAGTCAGAAAAAGGGAGAGCTTTCTAGATCTTTCTTCTATGTCACAGCTACTAAACTGGCCCTTTCATGGTCTCTTCATTTCCTGGATCTCTAGCAGTCATGACTCTGCACCTTCCCTCATGCAGCAGAGAGCTCCTGATTGGTGGAATGTGTTCTCTGATCCAGTGGAACACAGCTGAAGTGAGGACAAAGTGAGTTGAAATTTCAAATGGACAAGAATGTGTGTGTTCTCTCCTATTGGGATAAGCCATAAGGACAGTGCAGTTCTTGGACTTAGAGGAGCTGCAGCCTAGGTCACAGAAATACGACCTTTTACAATGGAAGGAGAAAGGTGTCTGGAAGCTTTGTACTTTTAAAAATAATCAAATTATACTCCTTTGGTCCTCTGCCTAATTCCCATGAAGCAGAGGTTAAGTATTTGCTTTTGTGCCATCCTTAACAGCAAACAAAACAACAAAACATCCTTATTGAGCTAAGGAGGCAAACTTAAGTCCTGGGTAAGAGCACACACACTGTGCTTGAGTCAATGGCCCCAGGTGTGTACTTGGTGCCTTCCATGTTCTGTTTGCAAAGCTTCTGCCTTCTATGTCCACTTTTAACTTCTCTCTTTCTGTGTCCTTTAAAAATGATTTATTTTCAACCTCTGGGTTTCCTAAGCAGTGAGCCAACCTCAGGTCCATCCTCTGCTGTGGCCTGATGGCTCCTTGTTTGAGCAGTCAATACTCACACATCCACAACACTTCTGTTCTTAATACTATTCACATGTTTTTTTGTTGTTAATGGGGTTTGTTGTTGTTCGGTGTGTGTGTGTGTGTGTGTGTGTGTGTGTGTGTGGTGTGTGTCCCTTGTCATTTTTCTTCCCCTAGCACCCAGTGTGATTGCTGACACATAGTAGCCCCTCAAAACATGTTTGCTTATGCCTCTGAAACTCTTTATCAAACTATCCATTTATCCAGATTTTTGATATCAGTGTTACTTTAAAAAAATATTGTCTCAAGTTTGCCTGGATCTTTCCAGTTCCCAGCAGTTATGATGAGGTGCAGATAGAAATGGTGATTTTTTTTAAAGGTTTTAATCACTAAAAATATAAAGAAGTTTTGAAGTCTGTCTCCCAGAACTTTCAACAAATAAAAAAAAAATATTGCTTTTGAAAAGGAAAAAAATGTCTTTTTTATATTACATCAAGAATGGCATTCACAAAGGAGAAAAGCTATGATGTTTTTGCTGCAGTTGTTGTTGTTGTTGTTGTTGTTTTTTTTTTTTTTTTTTTTTTTTTTCACATCTCTCCAAACCCACTGACAGACATTGATATTGGGATAATTAATTAGTATGTATTTTGTTTTGCTTCACTATAGAAGGCATTTGATGGAAGAAAGAAGGAAAATCAAGAGAACAAGATAGATGTTAAATTTTAGCAAAAAAAAAAATCAAAGGAAACATTTTATAACAATTAGCAAAAAGCAAGTTAGATTATCCCGTAGATGTGTACATGAGTTACCCTTAGAATAATGGGAAGAACTTTTTTTACTCAGTCTAATAAAATAAGATGCAAACCAAGTAACTCTGTTTTAATGAACTGTCCCCTGAGGCTTGAGTGGGTCCCTTAATAGCAAGCATCACGTTCTTTCTCAGGGACCTCTCCCAGAAAATAAATCAATTTAGGTTTTGCAAACAGCGAAGATTGATATTCCTGTCAGAGCTGATTCCTACTTTCTTCTTACAGCTGTTTCCAGAGGGAGGCAGAAACAAAAGCAGAATTTCACAACCAGATCCTTGGGGATTTTTCTAGTCGCCCAGGGAGCACAAGCTGAGGCCCCTTATTTGTAATGGAACAGCCATCTCTGCTGAAGCAACCTGAACACCCACCCCGCCCCCAGTAAGGTTCATGTATCAAGCAATCTTCCTCATCTATAACGTTTGTGACTCCTAAGAAATAAATGAGTGGAATTCTGCCCTGGGTCTATCAGAAATGAGTGAACTGAGGACATTGCTGTTGCTGGGAGATTTACATGCAGTCACTCAATTTATGCAAGGTGGCTAAACTCATCCACAAAAAAAAAAAAAAAAAAAAAAAAAAAAAAATTCTATTTCATTCCATTCCATTTCAGCAGGTTTCATGGCAGAAATTTTTCCTTGCTAAGTTTATTTCATCTTCTCAGTACCTAGAGATACAGATGTAGGCATTCAGTCGTGGGAAAGGGCTGGTTGGTGGCTCTGTCATGAGGTTGTGCAGCATAGAGAGAAAGCATGTGAACTGATGCTGGCCTGGTATGCTACTTGCAGCACCAAGAGTTACTCAGTCAAATCAGAACAGAGTGCCTGAAGCATCAGGGACACATTATACCTGAATTTTAAGGAGTCAGAAGAGCTCAGTTGTTTCCCAAATGCCAATATGTTTTAGGGCCCTTATAATAGAACTCTATAAATTCATATTCTATAGACTAGAGAGCTACATTCCAAGGGTTTCGTGAAACTGTTTCCTGTATATCTCTTGTGTAGAGATAAACTCTTGTGCACTGTGTAAAAGCATTCACCTGTCAATTTAAAGCTGACTGGCCAATGAGCTTTGGCAGGATATTAGAACATGGGACAACCAGCAGAAATAGAGAGAAGGATGCTGGGATAGGGACAGGTGGGAGATTGGACCTGGAACACTGATGGGGATAGCAAGAAAATCCTGAGGAGCAGGTAACCAGCCAGGTGGGAGAACTTGGAGTAGAACAACAGGATGTTTAACTTATGAGCTAGTCAGGGAACAGCCAAGACCTATGACCTAGTTATGTGTAAATATATTTGAGTCTCAGTCATTATTCAGGAGCAGGGGCAGGGAAGAAACACACAAGCATACAGAAAATGCACACTACAAATGACATCTGTTAAGGCTTAGGTAAAATATTAATGCCTAGGTAACAGTTACCTGTCTAGCTTGCCATTTTGTGCTATTACATACAAATGTTATAAGGACACTTTCTCATATGCTGTTACTAGGAAACTTTCTCATGCCCAAGTTGACTGCATCTTCTGTTATGTTCTGTGGGCTTGGAAACCAATCACAATACAAGTCATTTTGAACTGCTTTGGATAGTCAGCCACAATAAGTTTGGACCTGAACCAATTACCAAGCAGCACTTCCTGTACCTATATATAAGCTTTTATGGCATTGTTTTTATAAGCTACTTTTGGCCTGGACCCCAACATAAGAAAAACACCTGTAGCAATATTAAAAGAAAGAAAGAAAGAAAGAAAACATTTGGAGTAAGACTTCCATTTTGAGTAAGGGTCAAGTGAAGTTTAAGTTCCCAAGACCTCCCTGGGAACTGAGATTCTGCATGGCAGAAAGAGACATGTATATGGGTAACTGACATCCTGGTTGGCAAGTTAAGGCATGAATGTTAGACAAGGCAAGTCCCCTGTCACAATTGAATACCCCACCAATGGGAGCAGCTTAAGTGTACAACAAAGACATGTTCCTATGGAAATCTCCTATCCGTCAATCCTGATTGGTGGAATAACTTGGCACAAATGTTTATGGATTTTAGGCTTAAAAGTCACATAGGATCTTAATTCAATGCCACATCCAGCTCCTTCCTGAGAAGGAAGGATCTGTGCCTCTGATCAGTCAGTCTTGGGGTAAGGCATTCAATAGACCATCCGTATTTGACTGAGATTGGTGTTTGAGTGGTTTGGGCAACAATTCCTAGACCCCCAACAGCATCAACCGATGCTTAGAGTCCAAGCTTAGAAAAGTTCCAGACATTGGGAGCCAGACTAGAAAGCGAGGCACAACCCCTCTAAGAATCCCTGCTGCAGCACCCAGGCACTTGAGTGGCAGTTCATGAACAGTAGCAGCAGATAGTGAGCAGGAATGCACTCCAGCCTACAGCTACAGCTACAGCATCTAGGATGGCATTGCACTCGCAAGGTTGCTGAGAGAGCCAACAGTGCGCTAGGAACCTCAGGTACACTCCACAGGCAACCAGCTTCTCAAAGCTGCACAAACTAAGTACAGAATGTAAATATGTAACTCAGAGCTGAGGCAAGTAGCCCTTGTTCACAGCCAATGCCTAAAGATAAAGGCCTAAAGTCAGGCAGAAGCATGACTAGTCAGTGAGCCTTGCCCAAGGCCAGCAGAAGGGAAAACCAATGGGCAGCCTTGTGAACCAAGCTGAAAGGGTGGAGTTAACCATCAAAGACATGTGCTGGTGGGACTAAAAGGCTCCAAACTTCTGGACTTGTAAGGTATTAAGTTTGAAAAAATAAAAGAGGAAAGACACTAAATACAAAATATCATAGATAGATATAAACAGATTTAAATTGGTAAACTGAAGTCCTTAAGGAGAGAGAGATTAAAGAGAAAAACATTCTCTATGTTAAAAATGAAAAAAAAAAAAAAAACCCACCATGGCACAGGGAATCTCAATTCTATATAATTTTGCTGTACTTATCAGCATGAAAATAATTATTTTTTCAATAATGATTATAATTTTATATATCTTTTTAAAGAGAAATCAAAAGAAAGCAGACACAAATAAGAAGAGGACTAAAAGATGGAATGCTAGGTTACAGGCCTTAGAAGAAAAATTAAAAGGTTATATAAATAAGAATGAGGAAAATACTAAAATAGTAGACATACAATAAGAGAAATATGTAAAATGAAGATAGGCCATAGAAGACAAATTGGAAAAATTTATACATAAAAATGAAGAAAATACTAAGATAGTAGAGATACAAGAAGAAAAATGTGAAAAATGGAGACAAGCCTTAAAAGAAAAAATTTTAAAAATTACAATTAGAATTGAGGAAGACACTGAAATAGAGGCAGGGGAAGGAAGGCCTGAACATGCAGCACCACCTTGTAACAAGACTGCAAAAGGTCAAGCTGTATGTTTAAATATCCAAGAATGTCTTATCCAGGCTTGATAAAGAAATTAGGAGAAGATGAGGGATATTCACAGGAATATCAACAATTCAAGTGCCAACCTATAGAGGCAGAGGATTTACCAAGGATTAAGGAAGCAGTAATGAGCTATGGTTTACATTTGCAATATGCCAGAGACTTAATAACTGAGCCATACAAAACTGCCTAATTCCAAAAGGTTGAAGAGATTTGATGATAGCCATTTTAGAACCTGGCCCTCAATTACATGGATAACATGATAGAAAGATGGGCTTCAATCATGGAGCAACAAAATAGGACCAGAGGCATTGAGATTGCCAAGAATCAGGTACCAGGTAAAGGTCTGTATTCTAAATTGTGAGTACAGATTACCCTTAATAACACTGTACTTTTAATAATGTCATACAATATCTTTAAGTGCTTGGACAACAGGAATGAGCTGAATCACTTAAAAAGATAATCCAGGGTAAGGTCATATTAAAAGGGATTTTAGGCAAAGTGTGTCTAGAAACAATGTTTTCTTTCTAGAGATAATCCAAAACAATAAATAAAGTAAAATAAGGCCTCTGCCTTCTGAAATATGCAAAGGTGTGGCAAAGGCACTCAGTGGACTAATAAATGTAGACCAAGAAGATACAGATGGGGCGACTCCTTGTCGGGGAATGCTCAGAACTTGTCATGCTATGCCTTCATATAGCATGGATGAAAATTTATATTGCAGTTTGGTCATAGAATCCAAGCCAACTTACAATGCTTAAGATGCTCAAACAATGAACAAAGAGTCATCTTTAAGTGACTTGTGCACACTGCATAACACATTCCATACTTGTGTTAATGCAGAAATATATAATACCTTTGAAGGTTTATATGTTTTCAGAGAAAAACAACCAGAAAAGCAGTCCCAACAAGATTCACCTTGGGGATGCTAAAAAGGACCCTGAGATGCTGAAGGGCATTTATTCCATCATCCTTCCTGATCCTACCTCAGACTGCCTCAATGCTGCTTTCTCAAAATTCTACATCTAGAACAGCTGCAGAGAAAGCTGCTGACCCCAACTGGTGCAGCATCACAGACTGTTCCAGTCAGGACTTTAGGTAAACCCTGAATTTTCTCAGGACATAAAGACTGGACAGCAACTTTTACAGTTAACTTTCTTAAAATTTGATCACTTTCTTAACTTTCTTAGTCCTCAAAATGAAACTACATCCCAAAATCAGCAGGAAGAAATTTTAAGAGAGTGATACCCCAACCCCAAAGGCAGGATGAGTGATATATTTGGTCGTTAAGTGGGTTATAGATGTCTGTAATTGTTTAAGTGGTTACAATTTGTAAGGTCTTGGATCATGGAGAAAAAAATATAGAAGGTTAGAGTAAGGGATTTTTCTCTTTCTGTGTCTTTCCTCTACACTCCTTTCTCTTCCATGTAGTGTTAAGAGGAAAGGGTGGGAAAGGGATGAGAAGGAAAACGTGGGGCTATAAGAATAATATGGGGGGAAAGGGTAGATTATTGAATCTACATTTAGACCAAACCAAAGAGTATTAACAAGCCAAAAATTTTATATTGATAAATCTTTGCTTATTGATACAAAATTGAGTTTGTATTTTGTTACACTGGTATAGATATTTTTATATTGATGAAAAAGTGAGGTTGTATTTTGCTACAACATTCTATGTATACGTGTTTTCAACTCTTAGAAATAATGAACCTAGGTGCTTTTTAAAAATGCAGTATTAAGTTCTAGTTATTGTAAGCTGTTATTACAAACTGTTTAGGATACAAACTGTTAAGTATACTAGTTAAGAGTCAATCAAACATATGGTCGTATAGGTGCCAGCTTAGCTTTAGTCTCCTGTAGATGTTTCCAAGCTTAATCAGAAAGTGGAGAGTTAGAAACAATTCTGCAGCACTAAGGTCTGTCAGATGATCCTGGGCCAGAAGGCAGAAGAACAGATGCTCCAACGTTTTGAAGTAGAACGAGTGTCCAGGTGTTCAGAGGTCTCTATAAATTGACTAAGTTCTAGAAGCTATGCTTTGTGCTTCCCATAATTATAGTTAACTCAGTCATTCTGGATTTCTGATGGGGTTGAAAACTTATAGCCTCATAGCCAATCCTGACTATTTACTTTGAGAGAAAAGATTTGAGTGGATGGTCGTCAGCTAACATTCATTCTAAAGCCAGGTTCAGAACTAAATGTTTCAGTTAGGATAGACAACAGAGGTGCTGGTTAGTCAACAAAAGGATGGACTGGGTATTAGGACTATCTTGTACCTCACTGGTAAAAATTGGCATAATTATGCTCTAATTGTATTTTGAGAGAAAAGTTTTACTTTAACAGGAAGGGTGATGTGTAGGAGGAGCTAAGTGGGAAGGAGTACTGAGAGGAAGAGATGGAGTAAGAACAGGAGGAGAAGAAGGAGAGTAGAAGCTAGGTGATGAAAGAGAGAAAGAGGGGGGAGACAGGGAGGCAGATGTTCATGTATCTCCACCAGTCAAAAATAGTGGTTATATCTAGGTTGGGTAGTGGGTTACACCTCTGATTGAACAATACCAAATTTATAAAGCCTATGATTAACAATTTTAAAAAATGTATAAATGCAAAAAGGAAAAGGAGGCATGGGATAGGGCTTTTCTAAGGGGGGGGATGGGGAAAGGGGATGGCATCTGAAGTGTAAATAAAATATCTAATAAAAAAAAAGAAACAAATAATTCAGATATACTATAGATCGGTGGTCTTCAAAAATGACAGAGATTTACAAAATAAAATATTTAAAGGTATTTATTATTTAAAGGCATTTTTGACAGTGAGACATATCAGCTTCTGATAGCACCCCCTTTCTATTTCAAAGAATATAAGCATCAAAGAATCCCCTTATGAAGTTTGCTTCAAATGTGGCAAACCGACATTGGACAAAATTGCCCTTGCTTCAATGGCAGACAGAATGATGCCTAAAATGGACAAACAGGATGCAGGGAAATTGACTTCAGAGCTTTGCGAGAACAAGGTAGGCAAGTCCTTCACATTTCCTGATTCACAGAAAAGTTTGTCAGATATGCTATGCCAGAAGGCTAAAGACAGATGCTCCAACATTCTAGTGGGATTTGGGGGGGGTGGGGGACTGTCCAGGCTGCCAACTTTCTATGTCATTTCTATAGTTTTGCAGGCTGCTTGCTTGCACTTCCTACATACTCAGGTTATATTCATTCCTTCTCAGAACTCTAACGGAGTTGAAGACTACATAGTTATGGTCTCACAATTAAGCTTATATTATTTAGGGTTTTTTAAAAGTTCTTGTGTCTATGAAGATGTTTTAGGTTGGTAATGCAAGTTATGATAGAAATTGATTTAGGTTGAGAACTCTGAACTCACCAAGATAGGATAGAAAATAAAGTGCTTTCTGCAAGTTCCCAAAACATATGGACTGAACATTATGAAAGTAAATTTTACCTGATAGTTTTCATAATTGTTACTATTGTAGTTTATTTCTGTAAGAAAAAGCCTTTCATCGGACTAAAAAGGGAAAATGTAGAGATACGCTCTTGTGCAGTGTGTAAAAGCATTCACCTGTCAATAAAAAGTGAGTGGGGCAAAGAGTCGGGGGAGAGAGAGAGAGAGAGAGAGAGAGAGAGAGAGAGAGAGAGAGAGACAGAGACAGAGACAGAGACAGAGACAGAGACAGAGACAGATGCTGGGAAACAGAAGGTGGGAGATTGGCCCCAGAATACTGATGGAAACAGCACCACAGCACCAAAAACATGAGGGCCAGGTAACCACAGTTACCAGACACGTGGCAGAACTTTGAATAAAACAACAGGATGATTAATGTATCAGCTAGTCATAGAACAGCCAAAGCTCATTTCCTAGATATCTGTAAATATATTTGAGTCTCAGAGTTGTTATTACAGGAGTAAGGGCCAGGAGAAAAAAAAACACAAGCTTATAGAAAATGCACAACCACATCTTTCTCTCTGTGGTTCCTGTGAAACTGTGTCAACACTGACAAACAAATCTTTATTTCCACTTCTGTAAAATAAAGCTCAAGTCTCCATCCCTCATCAGGGAAACTTGTATTTGTAAAAGACGGAGACCAACACAGAAAATCGCAACCAATAAAAGTGCAGAGTTGTGGATCTCAGTCTCATTGTGTACATCTACAAAACATTCCTGCACCTAAGGCTAGGTGAACATTTCAGAAGAAAGAGAGGCAAGACTGTAAGAGCCAGAGGATCAGGAAGTTTACTGGGAGATTGGGTCTCCTAGGAACATCAGAAGCTACATCCATAAAGTCCCATCAACTTGGACTGCCCAAATGTGAGCCAAACAAGGATGATAGCAGTGGACACACCAAAGTGAATGAGGAAACCCATGAGGCCTCAAGACTCTGCAAAGACATATGGGCAACTGAGGAAAGCTGGGAGCAGGGGAGATCATTATCTCTATGGAGAAGCACATCAATTGATTGTTCAGTGTCAGGCAGTCAGTCCTGAAAACATATGTATAAGCAAGTATTATGCAGATTGAGCAGGTTATATTTAGAAATATATGTGTATATACATCATATACATATATGTCATCTACATATACATTATCTTCATATACATATACATGTATACACATATATGTATGCAATAGCAATTAATGATAAAAGAGGCCATGGGTTTGAAAGAGACTAAGTAGGGGTATATATGAGGGTTTGCAGAGAGAAAAGGAAAGACAGAAGTGTGATTAAATTATGATTTCAAAGGTAAATTTTTAAAAAGAACAAGTAAATAAATGAAAGATACACCATTTTATATAGAGAAAATATTTTGTTTAGTGTGGAGATGGAGAACCTTATAGCTACAACATGAATAGAGAATTTGTTGTTTTTACTTTTCTTCTTGAAAATGTTCCCGCCTGCCCACTTCAATATTGCTTGGCCCTTCCTGACTCTTTTCTAACTTTTCTTTCTTTCTTTCAACTTATAATTTTAATACAAGATATTTTGATCATCTTTCCTCTGACAAATTTTTTTTCAGTTCTTCCCCACATCCCAACTCTATGTTCCATCTCTCTGTCTGTCTGTCTGTCTGTCTGCCTACCTTCCTACAGACCTGTCATCTATATATCTACACAGACACACACACACACACACGCACACGCACACGCACATGCACACACACATATACACACACCCACATATATGTGTATGTCACCATTTCTCTCCCATTCTTTTTCAAAAGAAAAAAAAAAAACAAGAAAAAAAAGAAATGAACAACCTTATAACACAAGATGAAAATCAAGAAAAATCAAATAGGAAAAGACCAAAATAAAATTTAAAGTCCATGAAAAAGCATGAAGTTTGTTTTTGTTGACTATCTACTTCTGTATGTGAGGTTTGCCCCAGAGTATTGTTGATATACACAATGGTATTCCACTGAATAAAACTAATTTTTCATTTGCTATCACGTTTCAACTGCAACTAGTGTCTTGATGAGGTTTGGGACCCTATGACCATTTCTCAGTCTTGGTGCTGGGATCCTGTTTGGCTTGAACCTTTGCAGGTCATATGTGCACTACAACAGTCTTCATCGATTCATTTATGCATCTGTACAGTTATATCTGGAAGACACTGTTTCCTTGGAGTCACCCACCACCTCTGGCTCTTACAGTCTTCCTATGTCCTCTTTCAGGTGGACCCTTGAGTCTGTTATGTTCTTTTAACAGAATAATAAGTAGTGTTAGATTTTCATCTAGACCTATGACAGTTACAGTGGTATATCATGCAGGTAGGTCACTGGTATAAGTAACAGAGTTTGGGACTAGGTGATATTGATGATTATTGTTCTTTTCTGGTAACATGTACAGTATCTTCTAATTCCGTTAACTTTAGGCAGAAGGGGCAAAGTTTCTAGTTAGACACCAGCTTGACTGCTCCATGTTTAGTGACGTAAGTGTAGCTTCAGCAGTAGAGCCTTATCATCATGTTGTGGAGATCAACCACAGCATTAGCCACCAGCTGTGACATTGAGGGACTTCAATAGGATACTTTGAGCTAATGACTCAAACTAAATGTAATCCATTCCTGGCACTGATGGGATGACATGTCTACTTGGGGCATTATCTCTCATATTATTTGGTGACACTTTGTGGATTTCTCTTTTGTGTGTGTGAATATGATGATTCTGTAGCCCATGTTTTCATGAAGCATTTCAAATGGCCTTTAATGTTAGTTGTCTCTCCCTAGATTATTTGCTCTTCTCATCCCAACCATTCCATACTTTAAAATCCCCTGTGTGCATTCTAAAACCGATATTCCATGAGTATCTGTGTTAAGTGATAAGGGAAAATTTGCAAGGCTTTAACATCTAGTCTGTTAAGGTAGTTTGTGAAAGAGTGGGAACTAAAGGAGATATTTGACATGCACTTACTTATTTAGCACCCAGAAGTCTTGATTCTTAACTCATGTATACATCTTGACCTACTGTCAAGATTTTGTCAAGAATCTCACAATACTTATACCTCTAAAAATTAGAGACATTTTCAGTTGTGTCAGCTTCTGCTCATAAGTCACCAAACCACCATAGTCATGTTTTCTAAACTAATATGAGGATAGATATTATTTCTGTCTTTAATTACTAGACATTTCTGGTATAAATCTGAGTAAAGAAAGGCATCTACTATTTTACCTAAGATGTAAAAATTGTTCACCCACACAGGGAGTGTGATTGGTTAGGTGGACTCAAACTCTCTCATAGTAGTTTCACGGGTATTTTCATATTCAACAAGTCTTGGCATAGCTTGGGTAGAATCCAAAGTTACCAGCTTCAAACTACTTAGAAGTCAAATGACTTTTTAAGTGAGCCTATTCAACCATCAACATATTGTAACAGTTTCAGAAGTTGTTCTTGTTGTCTTTGTTGTTCTTGTTGTTGTTGTTAATTGATTCTATAAAAATTCTGATTCTAGGAAAAGTCTTATCTCATATGGATCTTTGTGTAGAACAGCTGACATCTCCTTTCTGGTGTAAATAATGACAGCCATAAACATAGCTAACTAGAGATGAATTTTGACAAAATGATGGCCATTTTGCATAAGGCATTATTCTTCATTTTCTGTCTGAGCTAATGTGAATTAATTCCTATCTGTAAGTACTGGGATTTTTTTTTTTTTTTTTTTTTTTTTTTTTTGGTTTGGTTTGGTTTGGTTTGGTTTTTGTTATTGGTTTCTGGTTTTAGCATTGTAATTTCAAATTTTCCACTGAAGCAATTTGAGATTGTGATGTCATTTCATTTGTGCTATAATGCTAAAACCATGGCAACAATGCCATTCCTATATTCCTGCTTAATATCATATCCTCCCTCCTTTACCTACTCTCTCCCAAAAAATTGTCCCAAAGAAAGGAGATTTATTCTTTGTTAATCCTAAAATTGCCTACACATACCAAGAAAATGAAAGACAATAAATGTTTTGTAAGTGAACATTAGAAAGATTTATGAAAAGATTTGGAATTGGAACAAACTTTGTGAAAGGAACTTGAAACAATGCATCAAAGCATTATATCAGTTGTCATCTATTTTCAAATGTTTAAGCAATTGTCTTCAAAAAATATCCAAAATGTAGGAAGAAACCAATATAGAAAGCTGTATATCAAATTATTTTAATACATCAAAAATATATTAAGAAGTAGAAATAATTCAAAGGCTAAAATTAGAGAAATCATACCTCCCTTTCCTAAGTGGAAAATAATTTAACTGTTAGAACATGTTATGGGGAAAATATGAACCAGCAGAGCCATTGTGAGGAGAAAGAAGTAAGAGGAATTGCTTTCTTACTGTTAATACTCATATGATTTGTTATGGCAAGTTCACTCCTATGAACACTACAAACCAGCAAGTTGCATGTATTCAAATAGAGACTACAGGCAACATAGAGGCTTAACCATAGGGGAAATAGAGTATCTATGCTCCAGAAATAACCACTTACAAATTCATCTACTAATAAAACAATCTCATGGACGAAATCACAAAACAGTTCACTCTAAAAATGATAAATCTGTAAAAAGAACCCTAGTATAGGCAAAAAAGAAACCTACTAAAGCAAAAAGCAAATAATGTTAAATTTGTAATTAGTAATTTTTAAAATGATGTTATTGTAAATGATAAATTTCTACCTTGAAATAAGATAAGCATTGTTTGTTTGAAAGAGATGTAAAGAAGGGAAGATGACAGATAAGAAAAATGTACAGGAAATAGAAGGCTCTAAAATTGCAGACCAAACAAAAACAATTTTGGTTTCAGGTAAAATTTAGAAATGCCAAAGAAGGCTTTCTCTGGCTCTTTCTCTGGATTTTATTTCTTTAGTAACAGGAGATAAACACACACACACACACACACACACACACACACACACACACACACACACACAATTTTAATACAATGTCCATAGTCAAAACTGATCAAAATGGGAAATCTTGAACATGTAGATTGGGAATACTAGTTACAAACTGCATAACAGTTTGCTCTACTCAACTGTGGTAGAGTACTTTCTGTGTATGCTGTTATATGCTAGTATAATAGATTAATACCTATGTGCTTGTAGATTATATATAATTTACAAACACATAGATAGATAGATAGATAGATAGATAGATAGATAGATAGATAGATATAGATATATAAAATCCAAATTTTTTATAGATGGTATAAATATAAGAGAAATGGAGGAGACTAGGAATTGAGAGTGAATGTAAAAAAAATATAAAGTTCACGTAGAAGGACTCCATGTTGCCCAATGCTGATAGAAAGCCTTGAAAAAAGATTTTATTAAAACCCCATATTTATAATATAAATAAGCAAAATAATGCTATTCTTTCTGTTCAAGAAAAATTATATTATGTCCATATTTACCGATATGAGAAAGTAAACGTGAGTGTTAATGAGTGTAATAGAAATTATAATAGGATGTTTAAAATAACTGTGTTGAAAATATATCAAAGCATAGTTTCTATATTAATTGTTATATTTTGGGCAAGTTGAATTGTTATGATTTCTGTACCTTAATATAATTTAGAGGACAGAAGTAGTTGAATGGGGAAACAGATACAATGGTTCCACCCCTAGCTAAGGATTTGTTGGCAGCTGACAGCTGCTAGGGAAGGGAGAGTCACTTTTCTTCAGAGGCATGGGCACTGGTGTGTCCTCCATGCCCCAGTAAATAATGACATAAACTTATAAGCATAATGAATTAAACTTGGTGGGTTAAAAAATGTTAACAATAATAAGGGAGGACATGATTTAGGGAAGAAGAGGTGATGGTAAGGTCTGAGAAGAAAGCTAGAGGTAGGCGTGAAGACTGGTTATGATCAAGATGTATTTGTATATATGTATGTATGAAATTTTTAAAAATAAATTTTAACTTAAACAAAGATAGATGTCAAATTCAAAGGGAGTCAACCATTTATCTTTTGTTAAATATGGATAAACAAGATAAGACCAACTGGGAGCTTTTGTACCACTGAACATTATGTATTTCCCTCTAAGGAGACAGAATAGTTAATTTTAGAAAATATTGACATTACTGAATTTTCACACATCAGAGGATATCCTGTAATATTTTCTACCTTTATAGTAATGTTTCTAGGAAGAAAGTTTTTAAAACTTATGCAATGTGATTTATTACATTTCAAGGGAATGAAACAATTTACAACTTATTTCATGAGTATTGCTATATCTTTGACATTTGGGAACTTGTGCATACAGTTAGCAAATGTGGGTGTAGGAAAACACCTATGTCAGCTTCTGAAAACGCTTGAATGTAATATTCTGTTTATTGAAAGTAAACAAGCCTAGGATCTTATTTTTTAAAAAATAACTGCAGTGAAAAGCTGGTTGAACAGAGAGATATAAGAGAGGCAAAAGCTTCCAGCTTTCAAAAACCCAGCTGGGCAATTGAGAACAATGGAGAAAAATGAAAATAATTCTATGATACTCTCTCCTGTAACATTAAACTCCGAGTTGTGGGTTAAAGATAAGCAGCTTTCACCATTCCTGGCCTTCTCAAAAAACACTGCACTGACTGAAACTATAAAGATAGAATATGGGAAGTATATGCTATAAATAAATTCCATAGTTCTTCAAGAGTAGCCATGCTATACTAGCTTGATGCACAAAGAAGTTTGTTGACATTAAGGTTAGAAGACCTCAGAAAATAGCTCTACACATTTCTAGCTGTGTGCCGTTTCAAAAATTATTTTGTTTTGTTAACTTGAAACAAGCTGCAGTTATCTTGGAAGAGAGAACTTCAGTTGAGGAATTGCTTCCATCAGATTGGCCAGGATACCAAATCTGGGGAATCTTCAGAGAGAAGGATAATCTGCAGTCTATAACCTAAAACCTATGAGAGAGTCCAAAAGAAGCCCTTGATATTCGAAAGAAAGAAAGAAAGAAAGAAAGAAAGAAAGAAAGAAAGAAAGAAAGAAAGAAAGAAAGAAAGTTACTAAAATGAAGACAACCCTGGTAGACATTGAACACATATTTCATACAAGGTCAATACCAGAAAAAAAAAAAAAAAAAACATAAGGCAAACAGCATTATGCTATCTCTGCATCATGTCCAGCATACTAGATTCATGGTGTCATCATCTGGGGCTCTAATGAGCTTGGATAACCTCACAGCCAAATCTCTGTTGCTAGTATCACCTGTAGTCTCTTTAGGACCAGTTCTACTTGGTGCATGTAATTTTTTTTCCATAACGCTTTATTTATCAATATTTGTACAAACATATATACTTATACATGTATACATATATAAACAATAATTAAGCAATATGATGTATTCAAAAAGTATGGGGGTTGGGAAAAGTGGGAGGAAGGAGAGAAAGGGGAAAATTATGTAAATACAGTGTTCATATATGAAATTCTAAAAAGGAATCCAGTTTTTTAAAATGTTCAACAGATTAACTAACATTTTACAATATGAAAATAAATATGACCTATAATTATGTTAAGGGCATTTTAACTCACTACAAACTTTGATGTTTAAAATGAGATCAATAAAGATTATTTTACCCAGTATACTATCAAAAACCACAATAATGTTCTATAATTCAAAGTATTTCTGAGAACAAGAAAATAGATTGTCAGGAGCTAAGTCAGCAGAACCAGGGAACACAGTGTGTGTGTGTGTGTGTGTATGTGTGTATGTGTGTGTGTGTGTGTGTGTGTGTGTGTGTGTGTGTGTGTGTGTGTTTTATCACATCATAATTTTTACTTTTTAACATGGGGGTTATAAACAGAAACATACAAGATGTGGGAAAGGGGATGACACAGTAGCATAGGTGTTCAGGGGGAGTACAGATATCTTTCAGAACAGGGTATTAGCTGGGTGAAGGTTCAGGGGTCAGGTCACTATGACTCTGCCTATGATTCACTTGTCCTTATCTAATTTGGTACTATCTGTCAAAGGCTGCCTATTTACCAGGTCTATGACTACTCAGGCTGGTAGATTTCAACAAAAGCTGCCTGTTTACAATAGTTTATAGCCCTCTGTTTCAGTGTTTTTTTCCATAGAGACCCAAGACTTTGTGTTAGCAGGCATGTAAGTCAGGCCTATTGCTGATTTTAGGCTTATGGCTAATTTTAGGCCTTCAGTATATAAACAGGGCTGCCCCTGACATCTCCTCCATTCTCCAAGTATAGAAGGGCTGTGGCGATTCTAATCTTGCCAAGGCGGAAATAGAGGCCTGACCTCCAGTAATTAAAGGGGACCTTGTAATGGCTCCAGTCCTCCTGTTGTTGTTCAGTGAGGCATGAGGGCCATACCCATCCCGATGTCTTTTTCCTGGAGAGGGGATACTTTTGACATCAACCCCTAGGTGCATGTAATTTTACTCAGCAAAGTTCCCATTAGTTCTAGCATTACCATTTTGGGGTCTCTACTATAACTTAGGTTTCATATTTAAAACTCCACACAGTGGCCTGTTTGGGGCTTCTTGGCATTTTGACCTTGATACACACTTTCTGCCCTCAATGACTTTAAGGATGCTTGGCATAAGCCTCCATAGGTCCCCTACTCTTGTACCATGCTAACCTCTAAAGCAGCATCATATGAATGATGATGCTAAGTCCTGGTAGCTTTAAATATGTCATAGCCCCTGGTCTATCACATCTATAGTGACCATTCCTGGGTGAACCTGGAAAAGTATTTTCTTAGGTTATTACTTTTGACCTAGGAATCTCTGAGGAAACATTACCAGTACAGGCTCTCTTCTTTCAAATGAATGTGCATTGTTGTAACCTAGAGCTTTTGAGGAATGGGTTCTCAGCCTTGGAAAACTTTTCCTGTTACCCTCTTGCAAAGTATATGGCTAATTTTTAATAATTAGCTTTAACACACGTGGCTATTTTTTTTTTGACATCTGCCCTATATGTGACTTGAACCATGTTTGCATGTCTTTCTTGAGCAAGATGCATAATTTTTATACCTTTTTACCCGCTTCCATTGAAAATATGGCTAAAAGTAGCAAGTACTAACCACATCATGACTGCCATGCCAATTTGAAATGTCTTCTGCCAGATGACTTAATCACTTTTGAATTCTGTTTCATTCTGATTTTTAGGACGTGGGCTGAGCATAGCCATATTATTTTCCAGAAGGCAACACACATAACCTATTGTATAATTATTCCCTTGTTCCCCTCTAAAACCTCCTGAACATGTCCTTTACTGTTTACGTTTCCCTTGACTTTCTGGTCTACCACACCAGAATGGCCTAAGTAGCTCTGCTTAGGCAGAGTAGTAGCGGTCCACAATTCTTTAGACCACAGTCCCCAAGTCTTCACCACAACTCTAACAATCCCAAGGAATGTGACCAGCATGTTCATTTTTGACATAGCAATGGTCCCACTCTTTGCATCAGCTTTCTATACCAGTCACTCATCTTGATGTGTCCAAATCATTGATAAAGGCCAATTAAGGGCAGAAAGGTTTTCTTATAGGCTCATGTTTTTATGAAGGCATGACAGACATATAGAGAAGGCATGGTAGCAGGCAGTACATGGAAACAGGTACAAGAGGCTACTTCTCTACATCTTCACATATGAAGAGCCAGAGGAAGTAGAATGTGGGTGCTCTACTCTTGTGTTTTATTGCCCTTTGTATTCAGTCTTGGACTGTTATCCATATTTGGGGTAGGCTTTTCCTGCTTAGTTAACTTCTCTGAAAATGCATTCACAGACATATCTAGGCTTATATCTCCTAAGTAATTCTCAGTCCAATTAATATAATAACAAAGATTAATAATCTTACTTTGGAAAAATAAACAACATTAAGTAAGTGGACTAGTTTTTTTGTGTTTATTCTACACACCTTTTTGCTGTGTAACAACCAGCAAAAATGGAACGTTTATGATACATATGCTGTTAGATATCATTTTAAAAGGGTATTATGTTAGTGATGAGATGTGCCTAGACAAAACAAAATGTGTTAGCATCATTGAACCAAGCATCAAAAGCTAGCCTCATCTCATACTACTGCTTTTTAAAGTGAGTGATTCCCAGGAAAGCCAGCTTACAGTACTTTGTAATTCAGAATGTCTTACACTCATTACACATGACAAAAATCCAGGCTTGCAAAGAAGCAGTAAAATATATGTAAATATAATTAGAAATAGAGAATGTTTCTAGAATCTAGAATAGAAATAAATGGCATAATTGATAGATACACATATTATAAATACTAATTTAAAAAGCAAAAGATTTCACTGGGTAATATAAAGGAAATAACAAGAAAATAATTATAAATGTAAAAACTCCAAACAAAATTTTTAGAACATAAAATAGATTTGAAATAAAAGATATACTAAAAATTGTTTTAAATTTTTATTTTTATTATACACAAAAAAGAAAAAGAAAGGAACTCGATGACATACCAATATGACTTAACCAAAACATTACAAAGTTTTTAAAGGACTGATGGCGCTGAAGAGACAGTGGCTAAGAGCACTAGCTGTTCTTGCACAGGACCAAGGTTGGTTCCCAGTACCTACTGTGAGCAGCTCGCAATCAATGATAATTGCAGTTCCAAGAAATCCAGCCCTCTTGTGGCCTCCGTTGTCCTGTGCATGCATGTATCACATGAATTGGAAATTGTCTGGTGTGTAAGTAACAGGAATCTCTGAATAAAGTGAAACCAATGCTCTAGAAAGAAAATTAATAAAGGCCTCATACCCACTGGGGACAGAAGAGAAACCTCGTGGTTCACAAGAAAATGTTTTAGGTCATAAAAGAGTTGTAAACATTTGTTTGAATTTCATCAGTTATTCTTTCACAATGGGATTTCTATTAGATTTAAAGATTTACTTTAGCACAATTAATTTAAATTTAAATTGGTATGTGAGGTTTTAGAAGAGAAAAAGTGGAGAATCTAGCAGACTTTTGATACATTCCGAGGTGAAGACAATGGCCCCCCGTTTACAAACAACACAGATAATGATGTCTTCACTGATTTGCTCTCTTATATCAAAAGTGGTATGTTAAGTATAAATCTTATTTGCACTTTGACTCAGTTATAACTCAGAAATTCTCTTCCATTTCTTATTAGAAAGTACTTTCAGAATTAATTTAAAAATCTATATAGATATTTCCAAGAAGTAATCTTAGTATTAATTTGGGGCAGCAAACTCTGAGTCCCTTCTCTTCCTGTCTGTTTTATTTATCTAAGCTCATGCTGCTAAACAAACACAGAAGCAGTCAGTAAGAGCTGGCTAGACTCTGACTCTACACACAGCCTGCCACTAGCTCCCCACTGTCCTGAGAGCAGAATGAAGGACTCCTAACAAGCATGATGGTGTAGACGAAATATCTTCTCTTTCTCTGTCATGTCTCTGTCTCTACTGCTGCCCCACCCCACCCCACCTCCTTCATGTCCACGTTAAGTGCTGTTCCAGTTACTCTCCACATAGGTAGGTGATATTGTGCCATGATGCTTGAGAAATGCGCAACTGAGTTGCCAGAAAACTAGTCCCCAACAAAAAATGTATATGAAAAAATTCCTTAAAGTTTTAAAAATATATTTACAGTTTTATGCTGGGCCCCGTCCATAGACATCCTCACCCACTTGCAGCCATAGGCAGTGGGGAAAGCACAAACTGTTTCTTTTTTCCAAAACTTTGCCAGTGAAATTCTTACCCATATTTCAGAGACTGATTTAGTGCAGCTTCTTTTTACACTGACCTTGGTCTCCTGATTCAATTACCGTTTTACTGTGTTCTGCCACCATAACACCTTGTGTCTGTCATTTTATTAAGATTTATTATTGTCAGTTCTCATTATTCACCATGGTTTGTCCTAATCACTAAATTATCACTTTCTGAAACGTTGCTCCAAGCAGAAAGAGGCTGCCTTGCTAATCAGAACTGGGGGTTTGGATGCTGACTCAATTTAGTTTGCAACCATCTATGCTCCTTGCACTGTTTTTCCCTTACTGTCTCCCCTCTCTGATCCTTTCTGCCTGAGAGTTCCAACAAGACAGAGTGACCACTGGGAATTTGTCTATCTGATAAGTCCAATTATCTACAGGCCCTACGTCTATTATGGACTGGTTTGGAACTTATAAATATTTTTCATTCTTTTTTAAAAAACAAGTTGATATTCTTACTTTTCTGCACAAGTTGTCATCATCTCTTCTTCTTCCTCATCTTCTTCCTCTTCTTATTGCTCTTCCTCATCCTCATTTTTTTATTAATTTTATTTTTTTACAGTCCAGTCACTAACCCCCTCCAGGTCCACCCTCCCACAATTCCTCATCCCATTTCTCCTCCCTTCTGTCTCCAAGACGATGTATCCACCCACCCACCCCCATGCCAGGCCTCCCCACTCCCTGGGGCCTCAAGTTTCTTGAAGATTAGGTGCATCTTCTTCCACTGAGGTCAGACCAAGCAGTCCTCTGCTGTATACATTTTGGGAGCCTTGGGCGAGCTAGTGTTTGCTGCCTGGTTGGTGGCTCAGTGTCTAAAAGATCTCAGGGGTCCAGGTTAGTTGAGACTGCTGGTCTTTCCATGGGGTGGCCTTCCTTCTCAGCTTCTTCCAGCCTTTGCCTAATTCAACCACAGGTGTCCCCAACTTCAGGCCAATAGTTGGGTGTTAGTATCTGTGTCTGCCTCAGTTAGCTGCTTGTTGGCTCTCTCTGAGGGCAGCCATGCTAGGCTCCTGTCTGTGAGCACACCATAGCATCAGTAATATGGCCAGGCCTTAGAGCTTCCTTTTAAGCTGGATCACAATTTGGGCCAATCACTGGACCTCCTTTCCCTTAATGTTTTCTCTATTTTTGTCTCTGCAGTTCTTTCAGACAGGAACAATTCTGGGTCAGAGATTTTGACTGTGGATGGCATCCCCATCCCTCCACTTGATGCCCTGTCTTTCTACTGGAGGTGGACTCTAGAAGTTCTGTCTCCCCACTGTTGGGCATTTTATTTAAGGTCCCTCCCTTTGAGTCCTGAGAGGCTCTCATCTCCCAGGTTTCTCATATGTTCTAGAGGGATATTTTTCAATAAGTTGATGAATTTATAAAAGCAAAATGAAGAGCAATTGTGCGTATAATTACTGATTTTATGTCTATCTTACTCATCTCTAATTTTCAGGAAGGTGGGTGCTGCACTTATTGTGTTTGCTGTCATCCCATTCATATCTAGTTAGAAATCTGACTCAAGTCTGGTGCTAGTTATGACAGACTGAGTAAAAAAATGACCAGATACCTCTTCGGATGAGAATATAGTTCAGTGGGAAAGGTGGTCATTATACAGACATGAGGAACTCAAATTCAATGTCCAGAATTCATGTTTTTTTTTTTAAAGCTGAGTATTGTGAAAGTGTTCATAATCCCAGCTTCCCCAAGGATGCATAGGCATTCAGTTCCCCAGGGCTCAGTGGCCAGTCCACCTCTTCTATGAGATCAATTCCAGGTTAGCAAAAGACATGTCTAAAAACAAGGTGGATAGCACCAGTGAAACATTTGAAGGTGTCTGTCCTCTGGCTTCCATGTAAACATATACATGCAATACATACATCCATACCACATACATACTCACAAAAGTAACATGCTTTTTTAAAAAGAAGTATTTTTAAAGCTAGTACAAGTACATTCCTTTAGTGGGTCTTTCTAATTGTAGGGCTAATGGAGGAACTTAACCTTGGTGGATATTCATTAACATTTGAATTTTTAGCTAGCTTTCCTACTTTGTGGTGATTCTTGTGTAACCATAAACACAGAACCCAAGTTAGGGAATTCATCTTTGACAATCTTTCCTCTAAGAACTTAGCCTTGTTGCTGTTAAACCTGATATAGCCTTTCTCCCCCATGATTCGTGATCTAGCTTCCTACCCATAGTAGTCAAAGTTCTCATCACTTAAAAACAGAAACTGACTCAGATTAACTTAAACAGAAAAAGGATATTTTAGGAGGCGTCAGGTTACAGAAGCTATGAGAGGATGGAGAAGGAAATTTGTACCACAGTTCAAAGACCTGAAGCCTAAGTAAAACACTCTTGTGGGGACTTTGCTTAGGGTACCACTGATAGAGGCATGGCCAGCATCATGTATCAATAATCTTCCAGTGTTCTCTTTGAGTCCTCACTCTATCACAGTTGTCTGAGTGAATTCATATACCTTGCTATTTGAGAGTCACATGCCCAAGCTTGTATTTACCAAACCAGTAAGTGTCAAATCACCAGTGTTTCTGGAACCCTGAATGTTTGTGTCTCTCCAAAATCCATATACCAAAGCCTATATTTGTCAATGTGATTAGAAGGTGAAGACATGGATTAAGTCATGATGGTGAGGACTTCACTGATGGGATTAGGGCATTTATAAAACAGGCCCTGCTACTTCCATGTGAAGGTGTGTTTGGAAAGGTACTACCATCTCTGACCAAGAAAGAAGACTCACTGGGCTTCAGATCTGCCAATGTCCTGGGACCGAACTTCTCATCCCCCAAGTTTTGTTGTTTGTTTACAAGAAAATTAGTTTAATGTATTTTTGTTATTCCAGTCTCTATGCACGGAGACACCTAAAATTTATAATAGTTTCAAACAAAGATTTTCTAGGATGTATCAATTTTCTAGCAGACATTTTAACCAGGCATGTCTTTTCTTTTCCTTTCCCCCTTCAAGCAAGCTGGAGTTTGGTCCATTGGTTCACATAGCACTTATGAAAGATCTGGTCCTGGTCAAACTTAGCAGGGAGGAGAAGCTGGAGTACCCTAACAAGATCATTGTTTCAACCCTCCATTCCCATCCCTGAGGAAGTAGAGTCTACAGACAAACCAAAAGACCCAGAAAAGGTAAGCTATCTACCTGCTCTAGGCTTTTCAGGCCTTTCTAACACTACCAGAATAATGAAAAGATCCTTACTTTGATGACCAATCTTTGTGCTGAATGTTCTTTCATGACTTTTTAAATGCCTTTTGTTTTTTCAAAAAAATAAAGTATACATATAACCACCACAATTATTCATTATAATTTATATTTGAAGAGGGTAATTAAAGTAAAAGGAAAAGGTCTTTCATTATCTGAATGCACATATATTTTTTAAGCAAATGCTTTTTGATAGCACTTAGCTTTAATTTTTACAGTGTGCCCATCTTTCTCAGGACTGGGAGTTCCATATCAACACTGGCAGCATGTCCTACCCACTATTTTTTTCCAGCATCAGGCACAGTGCCTAAGACAAACAAGCTTGATCCTATGCAGGTAGATATGTGCATATTCTCTCTCTCTCTCTCTCTCTCTCTCTCTCTCTCTCTCTCTCTCTCTCTCTCTCTGTATGTGTGCGTGTGTGTGTGTGAATTTCAGTTCAGATGGCTGCATACTATGCAGCAAGTACTAAATAAAATTAGTTGAAAGGTGACTAAGAATACAAATCAAAGTAACTACATAAATAAAGCAATTGAGAAAAAAATTTATTTTGTTTTCTAAAAGGCTGGAGGAAACCTTACAGGCCCTTTGTAGGTGCAAATTTCTTCACAGGCCTTACATGAATGAGGCAAACACCATGTACAGTACTCTCTGTAGAATTCATCATTTCTTAAGAGTCTCTTGGGCAGGTTGGTCACACAGTGATCCCAGGACATGTTCCTCTTGGACCTGAATTAGTTTGGTTATGTCTCATGGGTGAGATAGGCCGCTGACTGTCACCTGCTGTGAGACATAACTGACCAAGGAGTGGGTCTGCTTGTATGGGGTTTTGATGTGTGGGGGCCACCAGTACCTGAAGGGAAGAGATCCTTGGCATTTGTTCTGGAATTTTCTATTTCCATTTTGTTTGTTGTTTATTTGCAGGACAAAGTACTTCATTTTGTTTCCTCCCAAAGCTGAGAGAAGTTTTTTCACAAAACAAGAACCTGCAAGATGCCTTCTCCCACCCTGTTTTTTGAGAAAGAAATTGTTCTGGGTTCTTATCCTATCTGGCTTTCCAGTGTCTTTTACAGTGTATTTCTGAGCCTTTTTTCTTCTTTTTTGTACACTGTAGACTCTTGGCTACTGGGTACTGTTGGAACCTTAAATTGCTCATGTGGGAGTTGAACAATTTCTACTTTAACCTTATGTTACTGTAGCATTTTGCATAATATATATAATTTTTAGTGAAAGCTTTTCATAAAACTGAACACTCTACAGGTATTCCGCCTACATGGACATCTAATTTCATACCCCTGATGGATTTCCCTACAATGTTGCTAGGAGACAGAGATACTGCCTAACAAAGGATGCTGAGTGTATCAACCATGCAGATATCTGCTCTCCTAAATCCATTTGCTTATGGCATATGCAGCTTAAATGTGCTGCCTATGACAATGAAGGCAACTGTGGGAACAGCTTAGCATCCTGAGACAGAGGAATTGAGACCTGAAGCAGCATCTATGTCTTACTTTTCTCCAAGTTTTACGAACACAGAGGTGGGGCAGGCCTGCTCTACTCCATTTTAGAAGTAAAGGTAAACAAAAGAACCAAAAAAAATAAAACGAACAAAAGAAGAAGAAGACTCTAGGTAAGAGTCAAGGAATGCTGGGAAATATAGCTCTCTTTCATCCTCAAAAATCTCAATTGATTGACAGTTTAATTAGTAAAAATCATATCACTGATTTTGATATTTTCAAAATGATATATATTTTTGCTGGTGTGCCTTGTTTACAGTAAAATGAAACTTGGGAGGGTCAACATAAGACAGTGCAGAAGAATTTTGTCAATTGAATGCAGACAATACATAATCAACCCCTCCCCACACCCAGACACTGCTGTAGAATGAGTTTTTGTCCCCTCCCAACCCCCAAACATGTATGTTGAAGCTCATACATTATACATGTTGGTATCTAGAGATAAGGTCTTTGGAAGTGAAAACAATTCTGATTAAGTCATGTAGTCAGAGTTTTTATGTTGATAGTAATGTCTTTACTAGAAGAGTCTAGAGATCTCCATTTTCCCCACAACATATACTCCATATGATAACATAGCAAGAGTGCAATTGTCTAGAAGCAAGAATAGTATCCTCACTGAGCTATTATCAGATAGCGTCTGGATTATGTGTGCTTGCCAGCCTTTGAAACTATGATACAAATATGCTCGTTCACTTAGCCCCTGGTCTCCTGTTCATCATGGCATCCCAAGCTAAGACAATTATAATCTTCTAACACTGGGAGTTAGGCTTCACATGCTCCAGGTGTTTGATTCCCTAACAGTAGGTACCTCCTGGGATCTCCATCTGGCAAAACATAACCAGACTCTTGTCCTTAGAAAAAACTGCTGTTCTCAGTCTAAGGCCTCCATTGCCTGTCTCCCTCCACCTGCCCTTCCTTCTTGACACTCTTGAGTAGTCTGCTCTTCCTGGAATATACTTCACTCATATAACATTGAATGGGGCTGCTAGATGTCAGCCAGCGTGTCATTTAGCTCTTGAATATTTCTGCTCCACATGACTGAGATTTCCTGACAACTCACTTCCCGATGCTCTATCTGTCTTAGCTTTGACATGCCCCTCAGTGCTTTCTGTCCATCTTCCAAGTAGCTCTCATGATTTGAGGTTTTAGGTTTTTGTCTCTCTCTCTTTTCTTCTCCTTGTGTTCCTCAGCCCTGAGGTAATCACTTACTTCCGAGCTCAGCTAACGGTGGTGACTTCTACATCCAGGCACTCAATGTTCGTCTCCCCCAGCTCCAGTCCCATTAACACTTTCCTCATAACACAGGCTCTTGAAGGTCCTGTTGTCTGTTCATCTTCCATGCAAATAAAATGCACAAGCAGCCCAAGAATTTAGTTTGGGCAGTCATAAACACTTAAGGTTATGTATTTTTCACAAAAATATTGGGGCCTTTTGAGCCTTCATTTTCTTGTTTATAAAATTAAAGTTTTAGTACCTGCCTTTCAGTATCATATGAAGAATTGAATGTCTGTATATGAATATAAAGAAAGAACACTACTCAGCTCTCAGTCTGAAAATATACCACCATGACTCTATATAATTATTAGAATAAATGATCTCCCCATCTTAGCTTTGAGATAACACTGTTTTCATTTTCTTAAGTAATTAGACAATATTTTAGAGTCTTTTTTTCTGCTCTACCAATACATCAAATTGGAAGTCAAATCTCATTCCTTATCAGATTTGTTGGATCCTCAGCCAGGCTGTCATTTCAGCATCCTGGCCGGCCCCAGACTGAACTCACCTAACTAAGCTGCTACTCTGCTCCTGGTCATTTACTCTGCCCTTGCCCTGGTTAGTTCATTTAGTGTGTGCTTTTGTGAGGTGACTGATCCTGGAAAAGAATCTTGTTACTGCTGGGCAGAGTGAAGACCAGGTATCTCCACTCACTGCAGCCTCCTTCCCTTCCCTTCTAGATAGTTCACTGTGCCAGCCGGGGCCATTCTTCCCGCAATGCTGCACACTTTTAGATGGCTCTAAGGTTTCTACCTTTCTGTTCTGTTCTTTACACCATTGATGGTCTGTCTCCCCCAACTCACTTCCTGGACCACTTAGAAATTTCTATAACTTTCTAGATCTACTAGTCCCAGATATTCATTTTTCACCCAAGAATTGATTGAATCTAGGTTGTTTAATCTCATTGTGGGTGCCTTGAATATACAAACATTTTCTTTCTGGTGTCTATCTGCCATATAGAGAGACAGGCTTATAAAGACATTCTATTCAGGTAGATGAGAGTCACACCCATGTCTCTCCCTATACCTCGTCTCCTGCTATTTCCTTTTCTCATTTCTATATTCATGTCATATATACACATATATTATATGTGTAAACCATATAGAATCTTGTATTCACAAATAAGTAAAAAGATGGTATTTTTTCTTGCTTCTTTTGTTGTTTTGTTTCTTTTGTTGTTTTGGGGTTTTGTTTGGTTTGGTTTGGTTTGCATAATATCCCGATCCACTTATGTCTATGATTTTTTTTTTCTTTTCCTCTCTGGGACTGTACACAGAATTTGGATTTTCACCATTTCCTATCTCTGCTCTGGTTAGTTCCCTAGATGAAACAGAAAGCTGTAAAATTTAAACCTCATTAAATTATCAAGATTTCATCAATTTTCATCTACAACACATCTGACATGACAAGGCTAAACCCAACTTCATGTCCTAATTGCTAAAATAGCTAGAAAAATGACAGTTTTTACTTCAGAAACCAGGAATACATCACTTGCCTCTTATGATAGGACACATGCTTTAGGAGAACATTTTTACATGGCAGATGAAGTTGACAATCTAAGTAGGCTGATGGAGACAACATTGGAATGTTTATACCGTAGTGAGGACAGTTTCATTTCATGTTTACTTTTGTTTATTTATTTATTTTGAGAAAAGGTTTTGTTATGTAGTCTCAGCTATCTTGGGATTCTCCATCACAATTCATGCAGGCTTTAAACTCATGGCAAATCATCTGCTTTTGCCTCCTGAGTGCTAGGATTGCAGGTGTCTGCCGCCAAAGCCAGCTACAGTGTTTATTTTTGGAAGAGAAATTTTTATAATAAATAATGGAATGATGAACAGAAATATTATGATCACAGAAGAAAAGTCTCTGCCCCGCCACTATCTAGAGCAGCAGTTCTCAACCTTCCTAATGCTATGATCCTTTCATACAGTTCCTCATGCTGTGATGACCCTAATTATAACATGATTTTCATTGCTGCTTCATAACTGTAATTTTGCTACGGTTATGAATTGTAATGCAAATCTCTTTGGTGACCCCTACAAAAGGGTAGTTCTCTTTTACCCCTTCCTGTCCCCCCTCTCACCCAGGTCCCTCCCTCCCTCTGTCCCCCATGATTGCTTTCTTATCCCTCCCAAAATCTTTGTATGATAGTTTCGGACTTTATGTGTATTTTGTGCATGATTGTTAACATCCTTAGCTTTCCATAGGGTCTTCTAATGTATTCCTGCCATGTGGCTATATGCTTCTCTTATAATATACCCACGTGAAGGCACTATCAAATATATTAAAATGTCAAATAAAGTGTTATTAAATAAAAGAAATGTGACAAAGTTAAAAAAAAAAAAAAGGAAAGAAAGAGTGATTATATTTCCAAAGGAGCCACAACACACAGGTTGAGAACTTCGGACCTAAACTAAATTCAAACAACTTTGAACACTCTTCATGTAGCTAGTTCTCCATCTGTAATAGAGAGGTTGAGCATCAATGCATCTAATTCTCAAAACCAGAGTTCATTTTAAATAAATTAATTCAAACATAGCCCTTGTTGTAACACCAGCATGTGAGCAGCAATGGTTGACTGTTAGCTGCTTTCATTATCTTAAGTGCTATTACAGATTATTTGATTGACCATGGATAAAGCCCAACATCACTAAACAGAAAAATATCTTCATGATTGTGAGGCAATAAAAGCTTTTCAGCCATTTTTATATTACTTTGAGTAATAGTCAAAGCCTGTCAAAATTAGAAAAGAAGAAATAAACAAATGGCCAGTTCCAACAGATTAAATCATTATAACATCATGTTGTCTCTCTCCATTTTTCTTTTTAAATTCAAAGATTCAGAGTTCATGGAAATATCTGTCCCTTATTTTAAAATGTCCTGATATTCCTACAATAGGACCTTTCTCCTTCACACATGTTTCTTAAGGGGGGAAAAATGAAAGAGATAACTTTAAAAAATATAGATTAAAGCCCAATTATTTTTAGTCTTAAAAATAATAATGAATTTCAGCCATAGTATGGAACAATGGTGAGGGTCCTCAGGAATGAAAAATATGTCTGGGGCTTTGTAGATGGTTAAGCCATCAAAGAACATGCAGAGAAAGTACCGTCTTTAGTCTCTCGAATCCTTGTGCAACAACTAGCTTAGCCTTGTTGCTGTGTTCTAGGCCAGTGAGAGGAGCTGTCTCAAAAGGGGAAATAAAGGGTAGGACAATGCCTGAGGAATGACACTCAATGTTGTTCTGTAGCGCCTTCATATATGTGTATACATCTACAAACAAACATACACACACCTATAACATCTGTACACAGACCCAGGCAAACACATACACACATGCAAATACGCACACACACATACACACACACACACAAATGTGACTAGCTAAAAATATTAACAAGATATTTTTAAATAGGTTTACACTTTAAATTGATCTTTATTTTCAAAATACCCATGTATTTATACAGGTTTTCTTGCTGAACAACTCCATGAGTTTAAAGATTTGGCAAGCTACTGTCTCTAAACTGTATTAAGTACCTATTTGGTTGACATCACTTCTGTTGATTCATGGACTTACTAATTCAAAAATACTCATGAAAGAATTACTAGTGATTAAGAGCAGAGGAATTTACTCCAAATTGAAACTGTATCTCCTTTCTAAGTAAGATTATTTTGATTTTTTTTATTGAATAACATGGAAAAATTATAAGATATTTAAAAACAGACCCTGTCCTAAAGGAGTTTGGGTCTTCCTCTATTGTATTGTGACATGAGTATGTCCTTTCAAACTGTTACCATAATGGGTACAAAGGCAGTGGGACTAACTTTCAGATCTCCAAGCCTTTGTGAACCTAACTCATCTTAGGATGATCCAAACCTTCTTTAATTATCTCTTGAACAAAAATTAATATTTCTCAGTGGCTGAAGATCCCAATATTTTTTGCTCATATGGTCCCAGTTTATAGCAACTGGAAGATAATTTCTCAGGATAATTTCTTAGGAAAGGGGCTTGAGATAAAAGATATTTTTATGAAATATATATTACAGAGCTTCTTTCTTTGTTTTAATTTTTCACCTAGTATTTGAAAGAGATCAGAAAACACAGACACCTTCCTCAGAATAATGAAGGTGTTAGTCACATGGTTGTGCCAGTGTTTTTTTAAGGCTCCATAAGTAAAGCTTTGCAAAGGTTCATTTATAAACCAAACTTTCACATACAGGAGTAAAATAAAATTTCCAAGTCAGCCAATCTGATAAGTGAAGCAGACAGCAAAGTAAATCATATGCTCTGTTTTCAAGGAGTTGGGAATCTGAGAAAATAGACTTTCAACAAGTGCAGACAAGAGAGTAAGAGGCATTTCCGGCAGAGGAGACAGCAATCAACCCAAACTGAGGCCAGGAAGTGTCTGGTGGTTTCAGGAATTAAAGAGTGTGTTGATGTCAGATATAGGAATGTAAGGAAAGAAAGGGCTGGACTTTACCCTAAGGGCCAGTACAATCAGGGCAGGCTATACATGCAGAAGGGGTTATCTGAATTCCTCAGGGCACAGTATAGAGAGATCGCTGGATAAGGGTTAGGTGGATGTGAGGGCATCAGCTTGTAAATTTATCGAGGTTGAAGTTTCTAAGAATCAATTCTTCAGGCTTTCCTTTAAGGCCCCTTTTATTCCTCTGATAGCCCTTTTCACAAGCTTCTTGTTCATCTGTTCTCCAGTCCTACTTATCTTTCAAGAGCCTTGGGGGAAGAGCACTTCTTTCAGAAAACCTTTCTTGATTTTACGAGTCATATGTAATCTTGTGCTGTTTGCCATTTTGTATTCTGGCAGCCTTTCATCCACATGTCTGCTTATGTCTTCATTATTATTACGTGTTGGCATGAAGCAGTGAAGTAAGTATTCTTGAGGCCAGACAGAATTACTTTCTAATTTCTCTGTGCCACTTAAACCAGTGAAATTACAGTCTGCTTGTATATATAATGGAAGAAAAATACCTGCCTCTATTATTCTGATAATTAATGACAGAACATGCATTAAGACCCTAGCATTGGAATCGGAGATTTGGCTCAGTGGCAGAATACTTACCGAGCTGGCTCAGAGCCCCAGATTCTGTCACCAGCACTGAATACAACCAGCAAAGAAAATATCATCACCACAAATCACCAAACCAAACCACCAAAAGAATCAACACAAAATGTGAAATGCAACTGTCTTAATTAACTGATTGCCTCTTTCCTTCCTTTCCTCCATGCCTTTTAAAATTAAAGGTATTTTCCTCAGCTTTGCTTATGGTTCGAAACTTTCCAGATAATAGCAACTAAGTAAGTAAGAAGATTATGTCATACACTTTTGATAGTCAAGTTACTTCATTCAGTGGAAGACTGTGGTCTGGATTTAGTAATGTTCTTTTATTCTATAATATTCATTGTAGGTTTTGATCATCATTTGATCTCAAGATCAGTTCTTTGTGACCCTAAGAAAGCATTAGCAATTGTGAGCATGGAGTCTTGTCTCTGCTGTGATTTTGTTTAAGATACTTGCTCTTTGTTCTACAATGTGATCTGGTTTTCCTCCATCTCTACTATTTTAAGATTCAGTACCTAGTCTATATTTTCTTAGTTCTTTGTGATTTCTGCTAGGGTCTGGGCATAGCGTAGAGGTGAGCATTAAAGACTATACCCTTCTGTATGCCACCCCAATTGTGCGTACTAGAAACTTCTCTCTGCAACCCATTGAGTGTTATAGAAAAACTAGAACCAATCAAAATGGAGAGCTGTGGAGTCTATTCCCAGTGGATACATCTACACTACTACTTCTGCACCTTAGCTCAGGAAACATTGTGCAACATGTGGCAGAAAGAGCCAGAGGATCAGGGAATTTGCTGTGAGATTGTGTCTTCTAGGAATGCCAGAAATTACACCAATCAGTTTCTAATCTAGTCTTCTGTAGAAGAGTTACATAAATATTTAAATAGTGATATTAATGATTTATGACAATAGACACTTGTTTATGTTAAATTTACTTTAAAAGTAAGCTGAACACTTTTTTTCAAAATCTGATAGGATATGTTACTACTTTAGAACTATACCCTTGGTTAAGAAAGAATGAAGACATGGGACCCAGTAGTACATACCTATAATCCCTGTCCAAGAGGCAGATACAGGAGGATGACTACAAGTCTGAGGCCAGCCTGGGATTAAAAACATGACTTTTATCAAGATAAAAACCAAAAACAAATGAAAATGAATAAAGAAATAGGAACTCATTCATTTTTATGGAAGTCATTTTTTTAGAAGACATCAAAGCATTTATGAGGCTCAAGTAACATCTGGCTATTTACTCTATTTAACAATGCCTCTTCCACTATGTAGATGATCACACAGTGCACCTGTTCTTCAATTGCTTATCCTTAGAAATAACATGAATACATTCCAAAAAAACCATTTTCCCTTTCAGAATAAAAGACAAAGTATTCAAAGGTAAACTGTCTTCCAACATTTGAATATTTTTATAAGTTCTTAAGATTACTTATTAATTATTGTGCTCAGAAATGACTGACATTATATAATATGAGTCAAGTAGTAAAGGCTCAGAGTACACAACAAAAATTCAAGGTCTTTCTCAGTTGTAGGTATTATATATTTAAACCAAGAATATGAGAGCAATGAAGTAGCTTGATTGTCCAGCTTAAAGAGAATGTTTCAAAGTGCAACCATATAAAATATTGCTAAACTGACCTACTTTAAAATTAAGACCTACTAATTCTCATGCATCAACAGAATAGAAATTCTAGAAAAAATACAGGAAATACAGACATAATAATGGACCAACTGTACTTGTCAAGAACTTTTACTTTTCAGAATAGTTTTGGCCATCCTGGATTTTTTGGAAGGAGGCCAGGGACCCCTATAGAAGTGTAGGGGAAGGATGTGACAACCCCACAGAAACACCAACAATGTCAACTAACCTGGACCCATGGGAGATCCCAGAGACTGAGCCATCAACAAAAGAGCATACACATGCTGGTACGGAGATCCCTGGCACATGTGTATCAGAGGGCTGTCTTGTCTGGCCTCAGTGGGAGAGGGTGCAGCTAATCCTGCAGAGATTTGATATACCAGGTGAGGGGGTTACGGGAGGCAGGTAAGGAGAGAGAGAGAGAGAGAGAGAGAGAGAGAGAGAGAGAGAGAGAGAGAGAGAAAGAGAAAAAGAGAGAGAAAGAGAGAGAAAGAGGAAAAACAATGAGAGGGGAGACCTAGATGGGGCAACATTTGAGATATAAAGAAGCAAACAAACCAACCAAAATCTTCCTTTTTCTATGTCCTCTTATATAGCCTGCTATCAAGATTTAGAATGGGTCTTCTGATTTCATATAATATATATTTGTGGTGGTCATGACTCAAATGATCCAATCAAGAAAATCCTCCAGGTATGCTCAGATGCTTGAGTTTTAGTTAATTCCAGATGATAGACAGCCAAGACTGAGTGTCACAACCAAATTACAACTATTTGAATAGTACCTTTACATCACCAAAGAGAATAATGAAAAGGCTAGTAAACTAAAAAAAAAAAAATGGTGGTTGGCTTTATTGCTCAAGCTTATGCTATAGCACCTTGAACAGAATAGCTGAGGTGAACTTATCTGAGTACCAAATCCTGCATCCATACATAGCTGTGAGAAGAAATACTGGGAAACTTCAAAAATCATGTTTGATGTAATTTACTAAACTAAAGCTAAGTATATCTATGCCTAATAACCTAGAAATTCTGCGTCCATGTGTCTATCCAAAAGCACATCCAAAAACACATATGTGAAGGTTCATAAATATATGATTTCCAATAGTTCTAAAAGAAACAAGATACCCTACAGAAGTAGAATGAATAATGAGTGATTTATTCATACCATGAGACATCTATGAGAATGAGTTAATTGAAACAATAGGTTTGGGTAAAAACATCAAATGCAAAAATGTAGATTTGTTACCCCATTAACATATGGATAGAACTAATCCCTGATGTTAATATTCAAGGTGGTAGTTGCCTATGGGGGACTTTGTTTAGGATTGAAAGAGCATATTTTGAAACGCTGATAATGATCTATTTCTAATCCTAATGATAGTGGGGTGTGTTTACTTCATGTTAATTTTTTCACAGGACACTTATGATGTGTACATTTTGTTTCTTTGTCAAAAGAAAGATCTACAAAAATAATTGGTAATGGTCATTACGGCAAGGATTCAAAAGTGACCATTGAAAATTATCTGCTAGTGATGATGTGGTCATTATGAGGTGCTCTGTGTGAAACCTACATGTCACAACACTTAGATCCAGAGAAAGGATGCAAAAGAATTAGGGCAGTGTCAACAGATTTAAATAGCTATAAAAATTTTCCAGCTGAATAAAACCTAATGATATTCCCAGGCCAATTTTCTGCAAATGTGCAGTTATGAGAAAAAGCAGTAAGTTTTTAAAAAATAAATTCTGAATAGGAAATAAGTTATATCTTTCTGCTTAGAGCTCTGAGATGAACCTGAAGAAATTGGAATTTGTTCCTTCTGAAATTTCATTTTAGAAAGACTTTAGGGGATTTAATAATCTAAAAATATTTTTGGAAAACTCTTAAGTGTGATGAAATATATAAAAAGACTGTTGTGCAAAAAAACTACTTTTGTGCGCTTCATTTATTAAAATGTGAAAGGAATATAATTGAAAATGTTTATGCTATAATTTTTTCAAAATTAGTAAACCATCAACTTTCACATAATCATTATATTATTTTTGTACATATATTAATGTCTTATGATATTAGTATACAGTTTTGTTATTTTCCACCCATTAATCATTTCCATCCTATCTAAACTAATAGAACGTTTCCACATCCCTCCACTCATATGTAAGAATGTGTTAAATAAAAGTTTGTTTCTTCCAGTAGAGCTAGGACTATCCTGAGTCCTGAGTATTAGTAATTAGATTGAAATGTCCTTAATATGCATTGGCTTAAGATACAACAATGAATTTCTCTCCAAGATCTGATACCTTAAATTACAAAGCCTACTCTGCTCAGCACTTATGTTCACTCTTCTCACCCTGGACTAGACAGAGCTTCAGAACGCGGTATTGTCCTCAGTAAATAATTACTGAATAGAATATTACTAAGATTCTAATTTGAAGTTGCTACAGAAGGAATGTGAATCACAGGCTGGAGAGATGGCTTAGTAGTTAAGAGTACTTGATACTGGAACAGAGGGCCAGGGTTCAGCTACCAGCACCCAGGTTAGGTAGTTCACAGTCACTTCTGACTCTAGCTCTGGAGAATCCAATGCCCTCTTCTGGTCTCTGAGGACACCACACATGTCTGTGCACTCATGTACACAATATAAACATAAAAAATTTTTCAATTTTAGAAAACAGAATTTACAGAAACTGACCAGAGCTAATTGACCGCCTCTCTTACATGGGAATAGCTGTTCATTTCAAAGCATAAAATAAACATTTTGGGTGTTTCATGCATCTGAATTGCCATATCCCATGTCTGTATGATACGTCCAGCCGCAGAAAGCCTTCTTCATGAAATGGTTTATTCCCTTAGGCATTAGCACTAGTTGCTATCCGCTTCAGACTATGGAGACCATAGACACAGTATTTAAGAAGCCTTTGGTTATCTTAGGGGACCTCTATTCTCCCTCCAAAGCTGTGTCTCCCTGAGTTCCAAACTATTTCCTGTTTGACATCTTTTCTTCTAAACCAACTATAGACCAGCATCTGGGCCTTAAAATAAACCTACTCCCAAATTAAATATAATGCCTATTTGTAGACTTTCCTATAACAGAATAGAGAATAGAGTTTGATTGTGTCTTCTGACTTGGACTCTGAACATTGTTTTTCCAGCTAAACTTGTGCACTACGCTTCTCTGAGAGATGACTGGAGACTATTTGTGACTGGACTCACTCACTGAGAGCCAGCTGTGGCTGGACTCACTTTACATAAACTTTTCTATGTAAGCTGCTTCTTTTGTTTATCCTCACCAGAGAAAGAAATTAGTTTTGTGAAAGAGCTTAAAGGTGTTTCTTCTTCCTCTTATCTTTTTTCCTCATCTGGCTTTGAGTAAATTTACCAGGATCACTGCTGACTCCCTGTGAGTCTCTGTCTACACAGCCTTGTTCTTATTCTGCCTAGGAGATGGTTCTGTATGTTCAAACATTAGCAATATAACAAAAGAGAGACTGAAACAGTCTACCTTCTCAATCACATCAGCATTATGGCTGAGACCCAGATATTACTTCTAAAATGCAGGAGTCTCTACATTTTCCTCAGTTACCTTACTGCAGAGTTTTATCCTTGCAATCTTATGTGTGAACTTCAGCCAAACATTCTATATGGGTGGATCATTTACAGTCCATCAATTATTCCATAATGAATACCGGTGTCAAGATAAATTAAAGAAAAAGCTAACTGATGAAATGTTGATCATCAGCAGAAAACACCATCTCATGGGACATCATGACCTTCCATCTTATGCTTGAAGGACAATAATTTCAGACAACTTCCTGACTTTTAGAGTAACTTGAATCATCTTCAAATGTTTTATGCTCTGGGAACTTTCTCCAGAAGAAAATGAATCTTTTAACTTTCTTTGGGATTTTACTATACTTTTTTACTGTTATCCAGTGAATATCCTTGATAGAGACAGACATAAAAATACTTTGAAATTGTTGGCATCACCGTGACTTTGTTTGGCGGGAGGTCAGTTAGCAATATTTGATAAAATACTGATCATTTTTATAAGCAACAATATAGGCATAATAGCAATTACAATGTAATAATTACAATAAGCACTTGGCTAATCATATTATATGGCATGTCCTTTGGGTATCACAGGATATTATTTTTCCCAATAGTATTAGCTTGAATGAATAATAATGACATAAGTTACTTAATCAACATACATTGGAAGAAGGTTTTGAAGACTGACTTTGAATTACATGTATATGTATGTGGGGGAGATGGTATCTATTTATATGTGAATGTAAATACCAGGTTGATAAGTATACATACTCAGGTTGATAAGTGAAGATGCACAGATTGAGAAGAGGGCATCTTATCCTCAGGATCTAGAGTTACAGGCAGTTACAAGCCACTCTACCTAGATGCTGGGAGACAAACTTGGGCTTTCCAGAAGAGCAGCAGCCAGTACTATTAACCAAGCGGTTAACACTACTAATATTAATACTTAGTTAATAGTACTATTAACTAAGCAGTTGGTCCATCTCCCAGAAAAGTTTCTTAGTACATACATTTCTCATTGTCTTGACTACACATATTATAAACAAATGCTTCATTGTATAATTTCCTGTATACTTCCTGTAGTGAAATAATCTATGTAAAATATGCATGTACATAAAATATGTATGTAAAAATTATTTTGAATTAACAAGACATTAACCTTTTAAGTTGTTTTCTCATATTTTAACCCATTGAGAAATCACCCGAATTCTCTTATTTGAATTTCTATTTTGCTTCCATATACAACAAGCAGCAAAAAGATAATGTTTCAAAATATTTTCAACAAAATCATAGAAGAAAATTTCCCTAAAGAAAGAGATGCCTAATAAATGTACAAGACGCTTACAGAACACCAAATAGATTGGGCCAGAAAAGAAAATCCACTTGCCACATTATAAGCAAAATACCAAATGTACAGATCAAAGGAAAAATATTAAAAGCTGCAAGGGGAAAAGGCCAAGTAATGTATAAAGGCAGACCAATCAGAATTACATCAGACTTCTCAATGGAAACTTTGCAAGCCAGAAGGGCCTGGTTCTTACAAACTCTAAGAGACCACAGATGCTAGCCCAGACTATTATAACCAGAAAACTCTCAACTACCATAGATGGAGAATAGAAGATATTCCATGACAAAACTAAATTTAAATAATATCTATCCATAAACCTCACCCTACAGAAGATGCTAGAAGGAAAACTCCAACCCAAGGAAGGAGGTTAACACACACACACACACACACACACACACACACACACACACACCACTAACATCAAAATAACATGAATTAACAACCAGTGGCCATTAATGTCTCTCAATATGAGTGGATCTAATTTCACAATACAAAAGACACAAGCTAACAGAACGAATGTGAAAACAGGATTCCTAATTCTGCTGCATACAAGAACAAACTTAAAGTCTCAAATCTTTAAAAATCAAGAATTGATGAAAAAACTTTCATAGAAATACCAAGAATTGGGAAGTCAAGAGAGAAATAGTCTTTTTATTATATTTTATTTTATATGTATCAGCATTGTGCCTGCATGTGTGTCTGTGTACTACATGAATTCCTCCTTTTTTTAGGGAGGCTAAAATCGATCATCAGCGCTCCTGAAATAAATTTACAAATGGTGTGAGCCTCTCCATGGTACTGGGAACTGAACTTGGGTTTTTTGTAAGAGCAGCTAGTGTTCTTAAATCTCTCTAGCCCGTAAGAAAAATGGTGTTAATGTCTGTCTTACTACCTGATTTATTTGTCTTGGAAAAAATCTCATTTCTCTTTTGTTATATATTTATGGAAATATATACACACATATAGATACATACTGTGGGCTTACAGTTTATTTCTGTGGCTAGTGTGTGTTGTTAAAAACTATTTGGTTGCATTTTACACCCACATAGTAAAAGAATCCCAGGGCAGCTTGTATTCAAGTCAATCTGTGCTGCGCACTGATGGTTCCTGAGTAGGGCCTGACCTTCAGATAAGAGAATCAAGACTTCATTATTTTTGCCAAATCTGCCAAGAAAAATCAATTACTTCCCTCAAAAACAATTTAAGCAGCAGACTTTTCCCAAGGAAGTTACACACATTTGTTTATATGAGTTAGGATTGGTTTTGTATTTCAAAATACTTTCTTAAGAATATATTATAAAAAATCAGTCTAAACAGTATGATTTTAGTGTTTTGGTGAAGAAATAATTTTAAGCATAAACAGTAGCCAGAAGAAGCACTGTTACATAGAAGTAGAGACTCAACAAGGTTTTCTTAATTTATTATCAACTTTAAAATGTTGAATTACTTATATACTATATGCATTCATTGTATTACAGAACTTTCAAGAGCTACATAGTCAAAAATATTATTAATTAATAGAAAATCTTCATTATCTTGAATTCATAGCCTTATTAATATAATTGTATGCTCTTGCTCTGAAATAATTCAATGTGGTTTCCCTATGCCACTGATATGTTTATTTCAAACAATTACCCAAACTCTATACATGAAAGGGGTGACAAAAGATTAAGAATTGTATTAAAGAGAAAGGTAAGTAAAGCCAATACAAATAATTATATTCCATGATTATGAAACTAGCATATCCAAGTAAGTATATTACTAGAATTATATTTATAATGAATATATTGCATTCTAGCTAAAATATAGTATATGATGCATTTTTTAAAATATAACGAAGACTGTTAATTTCAAGCTGGAAAGTTTCAAAGGTGTCATAGTTAAGCACCAAATGACCAAAAGTTCCTAGAAATTCTATGCCATAGTTGGATGCTTTTTGTGGCAATCATGAAAGAATTCCTGTGACAGTGACAGAGAGCAGAGCAATGCACATATCCTGGGTATGTCACTCGAAGGGCACAGATAACTTGCAGCAAAACTATTTTCCCAAAATAATAGCAAACGTATAAATATATCACACACACACACACACACACACACACACACACACACACACACACACACACAGCTTGACACCAGTTTGTTTGTGCTTATGCCATGACGTAGGTCCATTGTGTGGTGGCATGTAAGAACATACTTTTAATAGCAGAAAAAGCTCACAGGAAATCTTTGTTTATAGTCTGATTGCTTGACATGTAAGCCTTGGTTTCCGTTTATGATGCTGGAAAATGTTTCATACTTAACAATTATTTTACAACATTCTTGTATACATTAAAAACTTCTGTTTGTTGCATGAGTAGAAATTGTGATATTGAGTGGGTGAAAAATACGTATGTGACAGGCACAGTGTATGACACACCATTGTTGTTTGTTTGTTTTTGGCTACCTGTGTATCACTTGTGCCTGACCTCCTAAGTGTGGTGTGTGGGCATCATCTCTGTATACTGTCTTGAGCTCTGGACACAGTCCCCCAATTCCACACATATGAATACTGACGAGGAAAATTCTCACGCTTGTGGCATGACCAAGGAGATTACAGTGATGGTGTTAGCGTCTCTGAGTGTTTTATCATCTCAGAATAATGTCAAATACACTTGGCCTCATTTTAAAATCAGACAGAGATTCAAGACATGCACATGTAAATATTATGAAATATCAGTGAAACCTCAGCTACAACATGGGATGTCAGTGAAGAAAGCAATTAAGAAAGCAATTAAGGTATGTGGACATTTATCTGCTTCTACTGCTTCCAAGCAATCTTGCTTTTTGAGATTTTTATTATTTTTTTTATTCATTATTTTTATTGGATATTTTATTTACATTTCAGATTTTATCCCCTTATCCCATTTCTGCCCTCTCCACCCAGGAACCCCCTATCACATCCCTCCTTCTCCTGCTTCTATGAGGATTTACCCCCAGCTACCTCCCCCACTCCTACCTCCCCAACCTTAAATTCCCCCACACTAGGCTTCCAGCCTTCATGGGACTAAGGATCTCCTCTCCCACCTGTGCCCAACGAGGCCATCCTCCCATACATATACAGATGAAGCAGTAGATCCCTCCCTATGTGCTCCCAGGCTGGTGGTTTAGACCCTGGGGAGCTCTGGTTGGTTGATATTGTTGCTCTCCTCATGGGGCCACAAACCCTTTCAGTTCCTTCAGACTTCTCTCTAACTCCTCCATTCCATTCGGAACCCTTGATCAGTTAAATGGTTAGCTGTGAGCATCTGCCTCTGAATATGTCAGACTCTGGCAGACCTCTAAGGAGACAGCTATATCAGGCTCCTGTCAGCATGCACTTCCTGACATTCAGATCAGCATCTACTTTTGGTGACTACACATGGGATGGATACCCAGGAGGAATGGTCTCCAGACAGCCCCTCCTTCTGTTTCTCTCCCACACGTTGTCTCCATATTTGCTCCCTTAAATATTTTGTTACTCCTTCTAAGAAGGACAGAAACACCCACACTTGGTCTTCCTTCTTCATGAGCTTCATGTGGTCTGTGAGTTGAATCTTGGGTATTTCATGTTTCTGGGCTAATATCCAATTATCAGTGAGTGAATACCATGTGTGTTCTTTTGTGATTGGGTTAACTCACTCAGGATAATATTTTCTAGTTCCATCCATTTACCTAAGAATTTCTTGAATTCATTGTTTTTAATAGCTGAGTAATACTCCATTGTTTAAATGTACCACATTTTTTGTATCCATTCCTCTGCTGAAGAGCATCTGGGTTCTTTCCAGCTTCTGGCTATTATAAATAAGGCTGCTATGAACACAGTGGAGCATATATCGTTGTTAAATGTTGGAGCATCATGCCTAAGATTGGTATAGCTAGATCTGTGAGTCTTATGCTTACTGATGTTACTTAATGTTACCTTTTCATCTAAAGATTGAGGTGATCAGGACTGAACAGCACAAGCTCCAAACTTGCATGAACTTGGTGTTCCATTGGCTTTCCATAGCTACGTGCTGCACCTTTCCAAGCAGCTCATACCATATCTTGAGGTTGATCAGGAAAGTCTTTGTTAACGGCCAAAGTGGTATGTTGACCTAAGGAAATGAGCCTTTTGCTACTGGAAATTCATTGTGCCAACCACAACATTCGTAAAGGGATATGGAGAAGAAATCATTGTTTGGTCTACCTAGTCATCCCACAGATTTGCTGAGTCCTGGCATTCCAGTCAGGCTGAGGACGGTGAAGTGAGAAGAGACTCAGGAGACCACTTGAAAGTCTTTCCCTGCTTAATTAGGTAATAAAGATTTTCCAGGAAACTGTACTTCCTGAAAGCCAGAAGTGCCTCAGTTTTGCTGACCTAACACATTTCAAAAATAGATGCACAGAGCTCCATTTCCAAAAGTTTACCCCATCCACCTGAATGCCACCATCAAATTGGCCATGACCCCAACGCCTCTTCTGTCCTCTGAGGCACTTGCAATGGATTGTTGTTCAAGTTCTCATCTAGTCAAACCTACATACAGAAGACAGATGGGTTATTTTAAATTAAAAGTCAGACTTTGACACAATGGTTTTTTTTTTTTTTTTAACTGAGATTGGCTCCCTATCTAACTTTTAACTCTAATAAAAGCCACAGTCCTGAAAGTGGTCCCTGAGTTCTAACTGACTTCAAATCTGAATCCTGTCCTCAGTCAGCCTTCACTCGCCCAACTTACCCAATTTGGCTTTACTTGCTGGACATGCTACATGGACCCAGATCCTACACAGTGCTTACAGAGCCAGTGTCTCCTCTGTAAGAATGCTGTTATGGTACCCAGCATTCAGATGATCACATACCTCTTCTCTTTGTCACATTTGGGCTTTTGTTGAAATCATATTTTCTCAATAATTCATCTTTGATCACCCTGTGGATAATCCTAACATTCCCTAGTTTCTGATGCTCATCAGACTGTTTTGTAACTGAATTTTTCTAGTCTTTCAAACAGGTAGTATAAAATAGTTTTGTTCATTTACATGTTATCCCTACACTGCCAAATGCAAATTCTATACAGAAAAAGATTTTTTTTTATCTAGAACACCTGGTTTAGAGAAGATTCTCAATAAATATTAAATGACTAAACAAAAATAGATGTTTGGTGGTACAGACTAAGCCTTTCTAATATCCATGGATACAAGAATGAGCATGCAATCTCTTACAGTCAATCTTCAGAATCAATTTGACTGAATTTAGAGTCACTATGGAAACACAAACCCGTGTATATCTATGAGAGTATTTCCAGGCACGATTAACTAAGGAGGGAAGACCTATCCTGTATATAAGTGGTATCATCCCATGGACAGTAAATAAAAAGGAACAAACTGAGCACTAGTGTTTGAGATTTTTGAGTTTGAGATTGTGGACAAAATGGGCCCAGTTGTCTGAAGCCGCATGTCTCTTCTTGTCACGGCAAGATTCGCTCTTTCCACCATGCCTTCTTCCTCAAACTGTGAGCTCAAATGAACTTTTCCTTTCTTAATGTGTTCTTCATCAGATATATTTCACAATAGCAAGAAAAGTAACAAATACAGATGATTGATACTGAGAATGGGAACATTGCTCTGATAAACTTAAGCTTGTGGCTCAGAAGCTTTTGAAAGTGGTTTGTGCAGGGCATGTAGAAGAGTGTGGAACTTTATACTACAGAAACCTTTAAGCAATGTGGGGAGAGTTTGCAGGCCCATTCTGATGACAAGTTGGAAAGTTATAAGGCCAAAAGGTTTGCAAACAGAAGATTCCCATTTCATGAGGGCTTCAGAGGAAGAGTGACTATCAGAAACTGGATGGGACATTCATGTTCTATTGTGGCAGAGAGCTTGGCTTCATTCTTTGTATGTACAAAAATATTCAGTGAGTGTGACTTCAAAGGTAAGGAATCAACTAATACTTATTTGACAGAAAAAAATCAATACAAGAAAGCATTCAGGCTGTGACATGCTTATTTTTCCCTGACATTATACATGTCTTCAATAAAAAAGAGAGAGCAAAGAGTTATAAAAATGTGCCGTTTGGCAAAGAAAGAAGAGTGAGCGATTTTAAAGTTGCATATGGTTAAGGCACAGACAAAATATCTGTGACTATTAATGAAATTAGCATCATTAAAGATAAATATCAAGTTCTATCTAGTTCTTAGCTTTAACAAGAGGACCGGTGCCCTGAGCAAACAATTCTACCCATGTTGAAAAAAATCCAACATGTGAAAATGCAAATTCATTTGAGAGGAGGGAATTTAAAGTGAGATTGGCATCCAGCCTTAAAAAAAATTATCTAGGAAAATGTCGCTCTATGGTCATCCTTGAAGACAGACATAGGTCACTTCAACTGTGGTCCAAGGGAACCTGAACACATCTCCCATTGTCAGCATCATACATGTGGTACTGCTTTCATGATCATGAAAGACACAAAGGTGAGGGGTCCATGAAAGCTTGCACCAAGGTTCTAAAAAGTTGCTGAGGCCAGCCATTAAGTGATAGTGTCAGATGCTTTGCAAGAAGGCTGTGAGAAGCCATTATGTGATACTGGAAAAGTGAACCATACATTACAACAGAAACCCCAGGACTTTGGAAATGCCAAAACCAGTGAATGCTCACTGAGGAGAGTTGGAAGCACAGAGTAAAGCCAACTTGGGGAGATAACATGTGCTATAGGCGGCAGAACTGGGGGGATGCAGCTGCCTCTGTCCATCAAAATCTAGATGATTCCATCAATATCTTCCATGTAAGCTATGGAATTGAACGTTATAACATTCGTCATATTGTGAATAGCTATTGCTTTGATCTGATCTCTTCTTACTCTGCTCTTATCAATTTATTGTTTAGACTAAGTAAATGCATATTACATTATGATCTTACAATGAAACTTTAAGGCCAATGGAGTGGATGCTATGATTTAAAATGATGCACTTGTCTGTCAAATTAATAGAGAATGGAGATGTGATGGTTAATATTCCCTGTCAACACGATTTTGAATTGTCATGAAAATACGTCAGTGAGTGTGTTTCTGTGGTGGTTTTCAAAAAAAAAAAAAAGAAAGAAAAGAAAAAAGAAAAAGAAAAAAGTTTCACCCAAGAGGAGAGACTATGTGGATATCATTATTTGGGAGCCGGGGGTCCCAGACTGAATGAAAGTGGAGTTCAACATCAATACTGTTCATTCTCTGCTTCTATGAAGTCAATGTGACTATTTAGATGACGGTTTTGTCTCCATCGTTAGAACTGTTCTTGTCACTGTATTTTCCCTTATGTGATAAATTACCCTAAAGTTGTAAGGCAAAATAAATTATTCTTTCTCTAAATTGCTTTTATCAGGTATCCTGTGACAGTAATGAGAAAGGAGACTAATACACAGTTGTGACAATGATCTTACCTTGGCATTCTTCCAAAAATTTGTAACTGCTTCTCTTTCACCCATTTTTAGCTAAGAGTCGAAGAGCTACCTTGACATTGCATATTAGTATTAACTCTGTTTCTTAGATACTGTGTTTTTTATGACTAATGTCAACCCCATTGGGATAGGTTGTTTTTTAAGCATTAATTATTTGAGAATGTAATAAAATGTTTCCGGACCGTATTCAACTATATTCCCCTACAAAACTTCTCCCAACTCACCCCATATCCATATCATATCTAACTTCATGCTCTGGTTTTTGTTGGTTGCTGATGTTTTTATTAACTGGAGTTATAGGTGGCTATGAGCCACCACCTTGTGGTGCTGGAAATCAAACCTGAGTCCTCTGGAAGAGCAAGCAGTACTCTTAACCTCAGAGCTGCCTTAGTCTCTGAGTTGGTTAACTCAGTATATAGAATAGACACTTTCCCCTGGGTCACTCACATGAACAGCAACAAATGCCAAAGTCTGAAGAGGTCCCTTGGAATCTCATTGGTACTTGAAACTTGTGACAACATAAATCCATGTCTTTCCTGTTAAATCCAAGGGAATGATTGGCAAGTGACAAGGTTCACATTTTTTTTTTTATCTCTGCACAGTCCTCACTTCTTATAGTTTCTCCTTTCTAAGAAAAGAATGATAAAGATTAATATTTGCATACAACTCTGGACAAGTGTTATGTTCAAAAGCCAGTATACTCCCATCAGTAACTCCCATCTTAAGAATAATCCAGAGTCCAATGCATTCTGCTGTGCTAACACTACACAGCAGGCTTCACAGAGGAGAATGGCAGGCTGCAAGCACACCTCAGAACTACATACCTAAGAATATGCTACAAAACACGAGATAGATGATTGCAATGAAAAGCTGGCATTTCCAAATGAAAAGCTGGTGTTCCTGTGTGGAAGAGGAGGGGATAAGGCTTTGCTACAGGATTGCACTGTGCTTTCTCTTTTCTAAGACATCTTCCGATGTCTTGCTACTGTCTGAGGTTTCAAGGCATGCCAGTAGAAATAGGCTTAACATTTTTTAAAATTTTATTTATTCACTTTACATCTTGCTCATCTCCCCCTCCCCATCTACCCCCACAAAAAATCCTTTTCCTATCCCCCTTCCCTTTTCCTCTGAGGAGGTAGGACCATTCCTCAGGTAACCCCCACCCTGCCACTTCAAGCCTCTGCTAGGCTGGATGCTTCTCTCCCACTGAGGCCAGACAAGGCAGCCCAGCTAGGAGAACATATCCTACAAACAGACAACAGCTTTTGGGATAGCCCCTGGTCCAATTGTTCAGGACCCATATGAAGACCAAGCTACATATCTGCTACATATGTTTGAGGAGGCCTAGATCCAGCCCTTGTATGTTCCTTGGTTGATGGTTCACACTCTCAGAACCTCAAGGCTCCAGATTAGTTGGTCTTCCTGTGGATTTCCTATCCTCTTTGGGGCCCAGAATCCGTTGTGCTATATTAAACACAAAATACAGATACCGTGCTATACTCCCCAGACCCAAAGAAGCTAAACAAAAAAAAGGCACAAACAAGGAAGCTTGAATCTCACTTAGAAAGGGGAATAAAATAGTCATAACAAGCAGAGGGAGGGAGGAAACTGGGAGGAAGGAGGAATGGGGAGGAGAATGGGGATTCAGGATCAGGTGTGGGAAAAGACAGGAGAGATGGCTAGATGGCCATGAAAATGCATAGAAATCTACATCTGACTGGGGTGAGGAGGTAGGGGGCATCTCCAGGAGGAGACAAAGACCGAGATAAGGGAGGTACCCTAGACTCAATGGGGAAGGGGAGTGGTAACCATCAATGCTGTGACTCATAACATTGGGGATATGGAAACTGAAGAGGCCACCTCCTCTTCACTGAGGTAGGAACATCAGTGGGGCAATAGAGACACCAACCAACCCACAAAACTCTTAATGCAAAATTTATTCTGTCTACAAGAAAAGGAGGGATGATGGATGGAGCAGAAACTGAAAAACTGGAGAACCAATAACTGGCCCAAATTGAGACCCATTCCATGGGCAAGAACCAATCCCTTACACTATTAATGATACTCTGTTATGCTTGCAGACAGGAGCAAGCTATCCTCCAAGAGGCTCCACCCAGCCGCTGACAGATACAGACACCCACAGTCAAACAGTGGATAGAGCTTGGGGACTCTTACGGAAAAATAGGATGAAATATTTCTTAATTGTTCTTAGTACCACAGCAAATGTTGTGATCTGATCAAGTCTGATCAAATGCTCTGAACTCTGAAATAGCTAAGTCTTCTGTCCTTGTTTTAAGATTCTGTGTGTACCCTATGCATAGAACACACATCTACCCTGTAAACTTACAAATTCCTTTTCACATGCTCATTCATTTTAATCCAAGTATATTTCCCTAGCTCTTCCCCTTTTCTATTACTAGTGACGTGACAATCTCATACACTTCCCTTCTAAACCATAATTCAAATTACAAGCCCACTGTGCCAGACTGGTGATATCATCTTAGTATATGAAGGATCGAAGATTGCGCTTTATTACATTACTGTTAGCTAAACCGCTAAAATTTTATTATGATAGAGAAGTCATTTTTGCATGATACCATATTGAAGTTATTTGTAGTTTCTCTTTGCTAGAAAAATGTCAGGAATGTTTTGATAGGGTGACACCAATTGTTTTTCATCTAGTCCTTTATCATTGGCATCTGGAGAGGATGGTGTCTCACACAGAGAAAAATAATAAAGAGGGTGGTGTCTTTGGCTAAGGATTCCCATGTGTCAGACTGTGGACAAGAATGTAATTGAATTTAACCTTGGTTTCTAAGGTTAGAGATAGATTAGATAAGTGGGAAATGGCCTCTCCTCCCATATCCTGCTCCTGAAGTGTAGGAAACAGCTAAAATAGGAAGCATGGGAAGTTTGCAGCCTGAGGTAGCAAGGGTTTGGTTCCGTAGTACTTTTCTTGCTTTTTAAAGTTCAGAAATCCTCTTGTAAGAAACTCCTTTCAAGAGGAACTAAGTGATCTAGAGATTCTGCAAAAACAATTTCTCCCATTTACATTTTCCATTCAGTAAACAGAGAATCTTATTCATTCAATGGAAACCTATTATTTCGTTTTCCCAGTGCAAATAGAATTATTAAAATACTACCGACTTATTCCTCAGGCTGCTGCTCAATAATTTGGTATTTACCTCTCCTTTAGATGACTTTTTACAAAAGAACAGTCTGTCTTTGACTGAAAATGAAAATGCTTTTCCTATACTCTGGAATGGCATACTGTGTTAATAGAAACACACATTTAAGACATGTGTTTGATTTGCCTTAACGAAGGTAGGGAAAGAGAAAAGAATAAACATCTAAGCCAATGAACTTCAAGCTCTTTATGAGTTCATAGGTTTCTGTGGGCACCCAAATCCTATTACGGGTAAAAATAGAAATCCAAGAACATGCATTTAGGACATAAATGAAAAACTGAGGGCAGACCAGAGTGTCCCTGCTCATTGTTCGCAAGCTACTTTCCTGACTGACAGCTTTACTTTTCATTGACTTAAGCGCCATGGGGCTCGGACTATTTCCTCATTAGGAATCTGCTCAGTTTCCTTGTCCTGATCTATAACTAATCCTCTGGATGAACACGGGAAACGAGAGCCCTTTCTTATTTGAAAAGAAAGTTCAACACTCATTTTTCTTATTTTGAAAATTCTCCGTATTCCCTTCCTCTCCTGTGGTTATCAGGGCTCTTCTGAGTCCCAGCCCCGCCTCCTTCAAGTACAGACCAATGAGCTTCGCATGGGGAAGGTGTGGCATGATAACGACTGACTCATCTAAGCAAGTTTAAGTAGTTTGTTCTTAATTTGTTGTTTTGGAAATGGAGACAGATAAAGAATAAAAAGGTGGAATTAAAGTTAGAAAGCAGTTTGGGGTTTTGTTTTGTTTTGTTTTTTTCTGTATGAGTCCCATTGGTCTACTTCCATGGCCCTGACATATAAACAGGGTGGAGGAGGTTATTTAAAGTGCTGAAAGCAAAATAAACAAACAAACAAAAAACGACTCAGTACCAAATGAAACCAAGTTTTAGAACCAAACCACACCCAGGTGTCATGCAACACTCTGTGTGTTTCACAGGCAAGGAAGGAAGTTGGCAATGGGGGTCATCCTCCCGGTGTGTAGCATCACAAGCAAAAAAAAAAAAAAAAAAAAAAAAAAGCAGTTTGGAGACACAGGCATTTCTCACGCTCATTTTCAAGGAGGCTGTTAAAATGGAACACAGAGAAGGTCTTCACTCTTAGTTGCAAATCCAGTGTGATGCTTTTAAACTGTTAAAAACTTCCCATTATTCCTTGCTCCTGTAGCCTGAAGAGCAGAAAGTTCTGGAGCCCATCATGCAAACATTGGTGGGCCGGAGCAGTTGATCTGCTTCAGAAGGTGCAATTCAGAAGTTCATGCTTCCATATTGGTTTCTCTTTCTCATTTTTCCTTCTCCATTTTGGTCTCACTTTCTTCTCTGTTCCTTGTAAGTTTCTTCTGAATAAGCCCATGTTGTCCTGATGCTGAACTATTCCTCAGAAATGACTAGAGGGTATTAATTGAAAGCACCTTTTAAAGGTACTTGGGAAATATCAGAAATCACGGACTCTTTGTGGGTCTATAAGTTAAAAATGTGTTTATTCGTGTAATAAATTCGGTAAGAATGCAATAATATTTAAGGGATCATTTTTATGTTAGTAAAAAATTAGGGGAAACTTTGCTATCTTTCAGCAAGGTACTAGTTAAATAAACTATGGGAAACCTACTGTATGAATTTTATGAGAGCTTATTAGGAAAATTCCTTAGTTCTCATTATACAGCAATGTCAAAGTATGATAAGAGGAAGCAAGGGATTTACACACGTAGTGTGAGTTGCAGGAACACAGAAAATGTCCACAGCGACTCTCTGAAGAGCAAGAACATAGGTCAGAGTATTTGGTAATGTATTTAAATAAGGAAAGTATAGCAAAGTCATATTTTATTTTACAATCATACTTATTTGTTAAGAGTAATTTTTAATTGGACAACTGTCAGAAGTACTTCCTTACTCTAGTAAATTCAGTTATGGTTTATGCAGTAAATTTCCTACTAGAGTTTTCAGAATAAATAATGAAAAAATGTTTTCTTAATAAATAACCAGCAGGTGTACTCAATGAAAGCTCTAGACCAGTGAGATTCCTGTAGATGGTGGAGTCACCAATGATGTATAATTGGGGGACAAAGTGACAAATCAGAGAATGATTTGACATAACGAGTCAGGTAAAGGATATGTCCAACTCTCAAAAGAAAAGCTATTTAAGAGCAGTGCAGGAAGAGAGAGCCAACAGTTCTGTTTATTCAGTTGAGTTCATCGGTGGATAAGTTAGGAGTGGAGTCAGTTGGGAGTCAGTGCTAGTGCAGAGAGCATGGTGAGTGCACTGGATCTGAGTTCCTTCCTTCATGAGCTCATAAAGTTCAGTTCTGGTCAGCAAAAGCTGAAGTCAGAGAATGAGGAGCCAGAAGATTAGAACAACTCACCAGTTAGTTTGAGGCCAAGTAAAGCAATTCAGTGAGAAGCTGAGAGAAATCAGGTTGAATCAGACAGACTTGGGGGGGGGGGTGGGAGGGGGGAATTTGAGCCAGAACAGCTAAGTTGAACCAGCCAGCCAGAGTTCAGAAAAAAAAAAAACTAAAAAGTGTGAGCTTATTCAGCAGTAAGTCTTTGAGATGACATTTATAAGTGGTGAATAAAATTTATTTTTCCACTCTACCATAAAGTTCCAGAAGCCTGCTTTCTTTATTCTATAAGCATGGCTATCCTCTATGCTTTTAAAAATGCCAACTGCATGTGATTTGATATTTAATCATTTGCTCACAGAGGAGGAAAAAATCAATGCAAATACTTTTATCAAATTAAGATCTCTCTTTTTTTTATCCTTATAAAAGAAAGGTTAAGCCCGATTAATGAAAATGCATCTTGTATTTGCAGAAAGTTCTTCTGTTCAATACACTAACATCCAATTTATAATGCATTCCTAGGAATCACTGCACTATGGATCTAGGCTCTTCTGTGGCAACACCTTCTACACCATGTCCCTACTTAAGTCAGAAAGTAGAGGTCCTGTACTCTTGTCATTTCACTGAGGTACCTCTAGTCAGCCAAATTTCTTATGTCTGCCTTCAAAAAGATGATATATGTATTAATATGAAGATACAGATGTATACAAAGGAAAGTATATCGCTATATCTATAGATTTCTATCTATACACATGGAAAAAGAGAAGTCTGTGCACATCAAGCAGTGGCACAAAGAAAAAGAAGAGAGAAAGGAAAAGTGGGTTCACTGCAGAAAAGATAGAAATAGAAAAAATATGAAGAAAAAAGTGTTGAAAAGATAATAAAGGAAAGAGAAAAATCAACATTTCCAAATGAGTGTGTGTGTGTGTGTAGAGAGAGAGAGAGGAAGGGAGACACACACACACACACACACACACACACAGAGAGAGAGAGAGAGAGAGACAGAGAGAGAGAGAGAGAGAGAGAGAGAGAGAGAGAGAGAGAGAGAGAGAGAAATGATAGAACACACTTCAGAATTCAGAATTAAATGTGAGCATTAGGAGAGGCGGAGCATTAAGCTCGAAGTCTTAAGTCCCAGAGACAGGGAATGGGGGAGGCTCCCAGGACTTAATGTAGGTAACCTAAGCCAAAATGCCCAAAGGTGGGGAGATGGAATCTGAAGAGACCACTTCTAGTAGCCAAGAAGAACGCCTAATGGAGGGATGAGGACACAAACCCAGTCACAAAACTTTCTACCCAAAATGGTTCCTGTTTAAAAGAAATTCAGGGACAAAAATGGAGCAGAGACCAAAGGAATGGCTGACCAATGATCAATTGTTTTGAGGTGTTAGAGACACTCTGTTGCCTCAGGTGTAAGAAGTGCCTTGGTTGCTCTGAAGTAGCAGGACATTATGCTGTCTTGGGTTTGTTTAAGTACAGCTGCTTGATCTGAAGTAATGGACACACTACATTCTCTGATGTATGTACGTATGTATGTATGTATGTATGTATTATGTATGTGTATGTGTGTGTATGTATGTACTTACATGCATCTTTATGCACATTCTCCTTATAACCTAAAAACAGAACTCTATGTTTAGGCAATTAAGGGTAATCATCTCCTTGAAATTTTGAAAACTATTGACAATTTGAAGAATATGGAGAAGAGAAACCTCTAACTAAAAAGTTTTTAGCATAAAAGTTTACTAATTCTCATGATCTTTCTGTTTTTATCAGTCTGATTTTCTTTTCTCTTATACTTTAAGCCCATACTTATGGAAACAGTTTCTATTTCAAATGATTGGGTTTTGTTTTATGCAGCATTTATGAATGCAAATAATTTCCATATGTCGGGCTTCTGTAAGCCAAGTATTTGACCAGTAGATCCTATCCTATCCTGTAAGGAATGAGTACCTTATTCCACAACGTGCTGTGAAGGTCTTGCTCTGTGTGAATCAAGGATGATGTGAGGACCAGTGGCAGGGTTTCCACAGTGAAGTGGTTCTTCATTTAAGAAATGTATAGGCAAAGTATCTTTCCCAGCATTTCCAAAACACTGCAATTTTAACTGTTCCATTAGTATTATCTTTTTGGAAACTGTAACATGAAATGGAGAACTAGCCTTCCATGTGAGAAGTATGTAATCTAAATTTTAATTTAGGTGACTTTTAAATATGATCTACTTTTTTTCCTGGTGAAGTTGTACATTTTTAAATAACATAACTCTTTTATTTAGGCTCCAACCCTATCTTCCATCTGTAAACATAGGCACCAATTCTGAAAACCTGAAACAACACATCCTCCTAGGTGATCATCCATGTACCTGATGGCACATCTATTACACTGGACCGTTGTCATGGTGGGAGAGAAAATTGGGCTTCTACTTTACAGAGAAGGTCACAGACAACCTGACTGGAGTGTCTGGTGATTTGCCATGCAATGTTACTGCCAAAGCTATCATCCATGAACAACAACAAGAAAAAAAATCTTATCTATTTTGATGGGATTTCATAGAACATTATTTTTTTATTTCAGGGAAAATGTAAGGCAGGAGCTGATTAATCATATTTTTATTCACATACTTCACACTAAAGAAGCAAACAGGAAGTGGAGTGAGACTATAAATGTGTAAAGCCCCCATCACCTCCCCAACTCCCACACCCTTTGAAGTGCCTCTTGCAGAAAGGCTCAGCTTACTAATGATTACATAACCTCTGTCAACAACAGCTCCAAATAGGAACCAAAATCTTGAGTCTGTATGTAACATTTCTCACTCAGACCACCACTTTCTGCCCTTGGTCTCTGTGATAAAACAAGCATTCCATCTAACTTTAAAGGTCTCTATAGTCTCTAACAGTCTCAACACTGTTCAAAAGTCCACAGTCCAAAGTCTCTTTTGAAACCCCAGGACATCTCAGCAGTTGTGACTGCCCCTTTAGAAAACAAAACCAAAAACAAGTTATGCACTAGTTACATGTAATAGCACAGAAAGACTGCACCAAACAGGACTAAAACCTATGAGGGGCAAATACCAAATCCTGTGATTCTGTGTCTAGTTTCTGGGTTTCAGTTTGAAAAAGCTTAAATGTCACTGTCCCTCCAGCTTTGCTGCCTTCAACCTGCCTGTGTCTCTTGGATTTACTCCACTCCCTGTTCAGATCTTCTTGGCAGATGCTCTGTAACTATGACAACTCTAACATCTTAGCATTTCTACCACAACCCAGGCTTCACCTTCACAGTTTTATTCAATGGCCTTCCTTTAAGTAACTCCAACCCTGACACACATTGCTTGGCCTCTGTGGCTTTCTCTGCAACCATGGAAGAAAAATCCAGGACCCTCTCAATATCGAATTTTTCATGTCTCCAAAACCTATTTTGAGTAACACAATATTGTGTATGACATCAAGTTTGAGTTCCAGATAGGAAAAGACCCTGACCAGTTCTACCAGTTACAGTAGGTTTTGTATGTGAAGCTGGTGTAGTTTTTCTTATGTAATCTTCTTTCTAGGGCACCTTTCCTATTATTCCAGTGAAGAGCAATAAATTTCTACTTAGCAATTTAAATGCAATATAATCATTGCCTATACTGTGAGTTTGTTTCTCCTCTTGTCTTAAAGTTCTGGCTGTGAAGAGACACTATGACCACACCAACCCTTGTAGAAGAAAACATTTAATTGGGGATGGTTTGTACTTCAGAGGTTTAGTCCACTGTCATGATGCTGGTGCTGTCATATTTGCATACAGTCAGACATGGTGCTGGAGAAGGAGCTGAGAGCTCTACATCCTGATCCATAGGCAGCAGGAAGAGAAAGAAAGCCACTGAGCCTGGCTTGAGCTTCTAAAATGTCAAAACCCAGCCCCAGTGACACACTTACTCCAGCAATGTCACACCTACTCTAACCAGGCTACATATCCTTGTGTGTTCTACTAATGCCACTTCCTATGACTCTTCTCAAACTACCATACCTCTGCACAGAAATATGATTTACAAATGTTCCAATTCCTGGTTGAATAGATCCTCGACTGTGGAGCCCACAAGTACTGAAAACCAATGATCATACAGTAGAGTCTTTCTATAATATACAATCACCAGAGGGATTTGAAGGAAAAGGACCTGCAGGAAAGAAAGCTAATATCCTGAATGAAGTTTTATTGGCCACACCAAGGGATCATGATGACATTTTCTAGTCTTTCCCATCCCTGCTTCCTGCTGAGGAACAATATAGCCTTAACTGCTGTTGCTACTTTGTCATGTGTGTGTCTTTGGTTATTATTAAGTGTTTAAGGTTAAAAATTGAAATTCACAAAGTCTTTTTTGATTTGGAGCATAACTATCAATATTGAATGTTGAATTTATATGTCATATAATAGAAGGAAAGGAGGGAACTTTACAATGTATGCCTTAAGCCACCTTGAAGAAGTTGTGACTCATCAATGAGTCTTTGATGCAATGCCTGTGTTCTATCAGAAACACTTTGATAAATCTTCAGACCCTACAACATATTCGTGGCTTGTGGTTCCCTGCAGGACTCTGCTTCACACTTTTCTTAGTGTTTCTTTTTTGCACTAAGGCAATATTAGCTCAGATAAATTTCTGCTCCATTGATCTTCCTTCTGTTCATTAAACATGGTAAAATTTGTTCATCCAGATACTTAATCTTGTTCCTCCCTTGGGATCTCACAGGAAGGACTCCTCCCATTATATGGAGCAGCTGTCTACACTGCCCTATCAAATGCAGCATGTAAGTGTCAATCTCTACCGAATAATAGTACAATAACCCTGCAGTACTTATGAGGACATAAAATAATTTGTCCATCTCAGCCTGTGAAAACCAAAGCAGATGCTTTGCTTAGTCTTTCATGATTAGACCAGTGGAACATAATTCTGAGGAAATGAGCTACTGAGTGAGAAATCGGGGCTTTGAGAGCGTACAAACACAGCTCCTAAATCACAGGAAAGTTGTGTTATTTATTTAGAATGCAACACCCATTCAAAGAGAGTCTACATTACTTGTTGACAATCCAAGCAATTCGAAAATGATTCATGATTAAATGAAAGTCGTGTCAGGAAAATAGACTCTGGACATAAAAACAATTTTTAAGAATGCATCACCACATGACAGACAATTTGCTGTTATGGCTGGACAAGTTAGGTGATTTTTAATGGATTTTTAATTATTTCTTGATCTTGAATTGTGAAAAAAAGATAGTTGTGGTATAAAAAATACTAGGGGAATTATAAGGGAGCTTATTTGGATGACATATTTAATACAATAAATTGAATGAACAGCTCATTGCATCATTGGGGAAGTGTTTGATATGCAGCTGCAAACACAATTTTGTGACAAGAGACTTGGAGACAAACCTGGGCATGCCCCTCACAGGGGTAATAATTGTACCTGTGGGAACCTGTGAGGGCATATAGAATATATGTGTCTTTACTCCCAGAGAGTCATGAAAATCACCCCTGTAAATGGTTCTTCTGTGGGTTTTTTTTTTGCAGGATTTTTCTTATGCATCAGTGAAAATGGCTGTGGTCTTAATGGTGGAGTTGAAAGACTGGAGAGATGATTCAATACTTGCTGCTCTTGAAGAGGACCTGGGTTCCATTCCCAGCACCCACATGGCACCTCACAACCATTGAGACTGTATTCACAAAAGATCCAATATGATCTTTTTGTGACAATGCATTGAAACAAAAATATTTCTTGCTTCCCAAGAGACTAGAACTTTTGCTGGACCTTACAACCAGAGTTAACAACAGACCTTGAGGTTGTTAAAGGGTCAAAGAGTCCTACTGTGTACTCAATCTGCTTGTTTAACCTGCCATTAAGAGAACAGTGTACCAAACAACCTATGTGCCTTGTATTTACTTATGTAATCAACCTTTATAACCCAAGGTAATGCATAACATGTACTGCTCCATGTCCCTGACCCAGAAGAATGCATGTGTATCAGTTGCTGCAAGCAGCAAATACAGAGCTTGAAATCTATCTTCTAAAATTAATCAAAATCCTTAACAGAGTTCTACATGGATATTGGTTGACAAACAATGGTGTTTTTCATATTTTTATTGTCTAGGTTAGTTGGGATCAGGCGGGGTCAATGGCTTAATCCTATGTAGAACTCTGTTAAGGATTTTGATGAAGGTATCCCATTTCTTCTTCATGTGGTGCTTTCTGGGCTGTTCAATAAAGACAGAAAAATCCCTTTGTTGCAGACAGACACACATATAGAACACATAGTCACAGAGACATAGAGGAACATACAGAGAGAGAGAGAAAGAGGGAGAGAGAGAGAAGGAGAGAAAAGGAGAGGGAGGGAGGGAGAGAGAGCAAAGAGAGAGAGAGAGAGAGAGAGAGAGAGAGAGAGAGAGAGAGGAGAAAGAGAGAGACGCACAAGACAGCCTTCAGTAGGTAGGCCAGATTCTGACCTTTATAAATGATAGATTAGGATGGTACATAAGGAGTATGAAGGAGAAAATTTAAATCAGATAGACGCTTGGTTAAATGATTCTCAGAGAACTGCTTTTATTTCTCTCCTAATGGGACACCAATGCATTATTGGTAACTAGGGGGTTAATCACAAATCCACACATCTTCTGGCCTTCATAGGCACCAGGTACACATAAAATACACAAACATATGTACAGGGAATAACTCATACATAAACTAGAAATAAATCTTTAAATATAAACTGAAATAATTAACATAAATAATAATGAAATAATTAACATAAAGAGAGGTTTGGGGGACTGCTTGGCAGTAATCTGATATTGGCCAAGGACAAGAAAATGGGCTTCAGGCAAGAAATCTGACATTAGGCTAGAATAAAAAAGTAATTTCAGTCAGGCATTGAAATCTTAGGATAGAACAAAGAAGTATGCTTCAGGCATAATAACTGTGGGCTAGGACAGGGAAGTAAACTCAGATATTTTGGTCATCCTGATAAATCCTTAGAAACAGTGACCATGAGACTTTGTTTATTGCTTTGCTTGTTCTTTGACTATTTGTGTTTATTGTCTTGCTTGTTCCTTGACTATTTGCATCTATTATATTGCTAGTTCCTCAACCTAGAACTGACCTTAATACTTGCATGTAATTAAAATGGCATAAAAGCAGATTGGGAAAAAAATTTTTAAAAAAGAGTAACTATGGTCAAACTATGTTATATGAAGTTCTCAAAGATTTAATTAAAAAGTTAAGAAATGCTTTCTCACAAAATAAAATAAAATTTCTAATTTTTAAAAAAAGAGGCATTACATATCTAGATATTTTATAAGTATACTGATGGTGATAAACATTGGTTAAATCTATAAATTTATGTTAAAGTAAATAAGGAAGACATTCTATTGTTTGGAGTATTAAATTAAGCAGGTGTTTAGGTAACGTGGATCTGGCATCTACTAAACATTAAAGACATATATGCCTCAATGTAAGAGTTAATGGTACCTTTGTGGATGTGGTAGTGCACACTGAAGCAGGAATGTTGTTGAAATCTCAGGGCTGATATGGGCAACATGAGCTCCAGGCCATCCTGGACTGCAGTCTGAGACTGTGTCTCAGGACAACAACAGTAATATGCTGGGCTAATGTTTTCTTTAATAAATCACTTACAATTTTCAATACACAAGTGAGTTTTCAACAGAACAGAGCTGCCTATTTTTCTCAAGATTTCTTACTGTTTTCATTATGATTATTTCTCAAAAGGTTTAAGCAAACAGATTCAATAAGAAAATTTTCAGCACTTCGAACATTTCAAACACAAAGTGTTAGGTCATTAGGTGGAAATCTCCGGAAAGCTTGGGCCTTTTTGGGCAGAGATGGAGGTGGGATGGAGGCATGGATCTTGAGGAGACTGGATGTGGAGGGAGGGAATGGGGAAAGTGAAGGGCAGGGAAAACTGCAGTTGAGATGTAATGAATGAGAGAAAAACAAATTTAAAGAATAAAATGAGGGGGGGGGCAACTGTCTATAACATAAGCCTTTGAAATAAGGAAGACATTCTATTGTTTGGAGTATTACGATTACAATGAACTGGATTTCTGTACTTCTTGTAATCTGTCATAAGGTATCAACTGTTTTTTCCTGGCTAACAGATGCATTACTTCTGAATGGTAATAGTAGCTTATCTGGGCTTTGTTATTTATATGTTTTCCCCTCCGTGACCTTTAAAATGGAGCATTTTGAAAAAGCACATACTCTTTCAGTGTCCATAATCACTTCACAGGATAAAGGGACCTAGGAAGTTTCAGCATGTCTTCAAAATGCTGGTTTACAACCTGTAAAAATTGTGTTGCTACAGGCATTTTAAATCACCACAACTGCTTCAGTACTTAGAAAAACAGCTTAAAGTAAAGTTCAGTCTTTAAATGCAGAGAGAAAAAAGGTTGCTTTCATCGTTTTGGAGGCATAAGCCATATCTGATACTTTGAGGATTTTTTTTTTAAATAAAGGAAGGCAGGTATGTTTAATTTATTTAGAACTTTAAGAAAATTTTCTAAAACATCACACAAGAGGATAAGAAAATTTTGACATTATAACTTGAGAAAGAATCTGTGTTATGGATTTTTAAAATGATTATAAAAGTATACTCACAAAGAAAAGAGTAGTCAGCATTTGGTGGAGAAAGTTATAGGCAATTTAAAGGCTGCCTTGAGGGTGGCCAGTAATGATTTGCAACAAATGGTGACTAATAGGCTATTAAATCTGGCTCTTTGGCATTCTAATCTACTCAAGATTAGAACTATGACTTTGATTAAAAAGAAAAGACACAATTTTTGCAATACATTTTTAAAAAGAGAAAATAAAGAGAAAAGAAAATATGATAAACCTTTTAAAAATAAAATCTTTATTGTAGAGTCAGAAGTCATATAGAGAAGCCAGATATATGACTCAATTCAATTATTGAAATGTCTGAGAAGTAACTGAAGGATTCATGTCAGATGACACATGGACTTTTTTTTATTAATGAATAAATTTTATTCATAGATGCATTACTATTTTAAGTCTTTCTTCTTTATTTTGTTTTTAAAGTGAGGATAGATTTTTTTTCTTTTTTTCCTTTTTTTTTATTGGATATTTTATTTACACTTCAGATGCCATCTCCTTTCCCCCATTCCCCCCCCTTAGAAAACCCCTATCCCATGCTCCCTTTTCCTTTTTGCATTTATACACTTTTTAAAAATGTTAATCAAAGGCTTTATAAGTTTGGTAATGCTCAATCAGAGGTGTAACCCAATACCCAACCTAGATATATCAACTATCTTTGACTGGTGGAGACATGTGAACATCTGCCTCCATGTCTCCCCCCTCTCTTTCTCTCTCTTTCTCTCTCTCATCACCTAGCTTCTCCTCTCCTGCTTCTCCTCATCTCCTTACTCCTTCTCTTCCTCTCAGTATTCCTCCCACCTTAGCTCTTCCTACATATCACCCTTCCTGTTAAAATAAAACTTTTCTCTCAAAAATACAGTTAGAGCATAATTATACCAATTTGTTCCTGTGAGGTACAAGATAGTCCTAATACCCAGTCAATCATTTGGTTGACTAACCAGAACCTCTGTCATCTCTCCTAACTAAAACACTTAGTTCTGAACCTGGCTTTTTTCTTGGCTTTAGAATGAATGTCAGCTGAAAACCATCCACTGAAATCTTTTCTCTCAAAGTAAAAAGCCAGTATTGGCTATGAGACTATATGTTTTCAATCCCGTCAGAAATCCAGAATGACTTAGTTAACTGAAATTATGGGAAGCACAAAGCATAGCTTCTAAAACTTAGCCAATTTATAGATACCGCTGAACAACTGGACAGTCCCTATACTACAAAATGTTGGAGGATCTGATCTTCAGCCTTCTGGCCCAGGATCATCTGACAGACCTTAGTGCTGCAGAATTATTAAGGGCTGATTACTCTGTCTAGGCAGATATAATCAGTCGACTATTCTGCAGGCACTTGGATTTTTTAAGTTGAACTCAGTATGCATAAAACATTATAATGACAACCACAGTTGTGGACATAGAGTATTGTTCTTCCTTTAATGCTACAGTGAAGTCTTGTTGAAGGCCTCCTTTAACGCTATAATGGAAACTCACTGTTGAATGTCTCCTTTTTTCTTGGTAACGTACTCAAATTTCCTTTCTCCGATTATTTCTTCTTAATGGGTTGGTTTCTTAGTGATATTATCAAACAATATGCCATCCAAATACCAGGAATGGATATAAACCTGAACCAGCCCAATCTCACTATCCTACAGGATGGAAGATGTAGTCAGAGAAGTATGTTGTCAATAAAACTATTATTCAATTTCTATCATCCAGGGTCCCCGTAACTGCCCTAACTCTAGAGTTTTCTATGATGCATTGTCTCAGGAGCCCCTGTGGTTTGCCAAGCAACAAAAGAACCTTCCCATAAATTTCCTTATCTATAAGTAATATAAAGTTGTTCTCTGATGATTATAACTAAATGGTTTTAGTAAAGGAAAAGTAAAAATTTCTGACTCATCTTTTACTAACTCCATATATTTTTCTAATTATAGAAGTGTTGTGTCCAGGCAAGAGAATATGAACAGGTATGCAATACATAAAGAAGAGTGTAAAATACCCTACAGTCTCACAAGAGACAGCTCCTGACACTTTCTGACTTCCGCTTTATTTTGTGTGTGCCTGTGTATTATACATGTACATTGGCATAGCAAAGATAATTGGGATTGCATTTACCTTCTACTTCCTCTTCTTGATATTGTAAATCATGAGAAATATCTAAATAGTTATTTAAAGTTTTTTATTTATATTTGTTTTCTAAATATATCATATCTAATAAAACATGCGCAAAATACTGTGGCTCTTTTTATATAAATATAATTTACCTTTACTATGAGCTAGATTGTATTCACCCCGAATTCATATTTATAGTTCAAAGCCCTAGGACCTTGGAATATGGCTGTGTTTGAAGATGGATCTTTTAAGTAGATGATTAGGTTAAATGAAGGTCTTTGGGCAAGGTCTATCCCAATCCAACCAGCATTCTAACAAGAGAAAGAAATACTGGCACATGGAAAGGCTGGAGAGACATATGAAAGGAGGAAAGAACACATGAGGATATGAACTTGAAAGCAGTGTAACCCAGACTAACTTACCAAACACTGCATGGCAACCTCCAGAAATGCAAGATGTTAAGATTTCTATGATGTGGTGGGTCATTGAAGCAGCTATATAACAAACTAATATTTGGAGGTTAATTCTGGGAAGAATGATTCTAGCTTCACAAGACTGTATTGGGTTAAAGTGAATGGTGTTTATGGGAGTATAATAGAAAAGCTTAGACTTCCTTGACAAGCCATTAGCAAGACATAGGGGTGCTGATGGTCTTCTGATGAAGCTGAGATGAAAACATGAAAGAAGCTCCTAGGCTCCAGAGGAAATGTAGCTATCATGTGACAAAGAATGTTTAAACTGTATTCTGCTGTTTTGTGGTAGCTACAACTTGTAAGGTTTTCTTGGATTTTTAAGCTTAATAGATTTAGGAACCAAGTCACTGGATACTGGTAGCTCTTTACCTAAATAGAAGAGAACGAGAATACATTAAAGAAGAAATTCCAAAGCAAAAACAAACAAACAAAAAGAAACCTTTGAAGATTAAAATTTTGCTGTATGTTTTACATAGAAAAACTGAGAACTTACACTATGTTGGAGAATCACAGATACAGTTGAACAATCACCTAAGGAAAAGATTTGAGGGGTGACACATGAATCTGATCCTTTGCAAAGTAAAAATGAGGAGATGCCCAGCATCAACATGGACACTATAGGCTAGGCTGAGGGGAAGAGAGGAGGAGATGGAGAAAGCCAATGTGGACTTCTCAATGTTAGGATGAGCAGCACAGCTCTCAGGCTGCACCACTGTTGAGGTAAAAAAAAGATTCCTGAAGTGGACAGGACTACAGTAGTTGTCTCCATAGTTGTAGAGAGAAACTAATACTCCGAGTAATTGGGGAATTTGTTGTTACCTCCGAGAGGGGCAAGTAGAAGGTGGGGCCATCTACCTAGAGACAGATTCTTAAGCTAATGAAATTTATTCTGGAGCCTTAAAGACTGAAGATATTTCCCTGCTAGGTTTTATGTTTGCTTGAACCCTGAGACCTCCTCCTCTGTCTCTCTCCTATTTTTTTCCCATTTTAGAATATGAATAATTGTTCTGTATCCACTACCACATTATTTTTGGAAGCAGTCCATGTGCTTGGTAAATAGATGGCAAAGAATTTTGCCTCAGGATAAATCACACTTCCAGAACCATCCATACTTTATTTAGATGACATTTAAATGGGATTGGGGGCTTAGTTGATGAGATTTAATGATTTTCTGGACTGTTTGTATAGAGTGGATGTGATTTTTTTATTCCTTGAGATGCTACAAACTTGGGGGATCATAAGAGTGGAATGCTCTGAGTTGCTAAGGTTCGCCAATTCATATACTGAACTGTTTCCCTAGTACCTTAGGATGTGACTCTATTTAAAGAAAGCCTTTCAAAGAGATGATCAAATGAAGATGAGGTCATTATAGAAGCTTGAATTCAGTCTGACTAAAAATCTATCAAAAGATATACTTAGGCATTTGGAAAGACATCTGAAATAATATACTCACAAAAGGGATCTGTGTAGACACAGAAGGTGTGTAACTTCAAGTCAAAGAGGATAACCTCAAAAGAGAGTAATCCTATGAATATCTTGAATCAGGTCTTCTAAATTCCACAACTATGAGACTACCCATTCTGTCATTTAAACCACTAAATCTATGGTATTTTTAAAAAAATATTGTACTGAGTTTAAATTATTTATTTATGAGTATCTGGCTGCATCTATCCATGTACATCCTATATGCGCTTGGTGCTCATGTAAGCCAGAAGATGGTATCAGATCCCTTGGATCTGGAGGTTACAGGTATAAGATACTACGTGGGTGCTAGGAACCAAACCCAGGTACTCTACAAGAGCAGCAGATGCTTTTAAATACTAAACAATCTCTGCATCTCCAAGTTTATGGTATTTTGTTATGACAGGCATAGAAAACACAGATTTGTGTTTAATGAGTTCTGTTTAACAGAGTCTTTTTCATCTGGAAATGGCAAGAAACAGATTGAGGAAGTCACATTTTTCAGATTGAGTCTAGGTACCCACCACTGTCTCCAGGCTTCAACTTCTGTATCCCTTGCATGCTATCCTGCCCATCTTATGAGACCATCTGAAAGCTCTAACTTTCTTCCCATGTAGATCTAAGAACTTGTCATATATCCTTCAGCTGTCTTTATTCTGGCTGTTGTATCTGAACTCTGTTTTCAACACAGTAGTCATACAGTACATTTACAATCAATATGTAGCCAGAATAATGTCATAGCTTATAAAAGGTTTCCCCAGATAATTGCTTCCTAGGCCCCCTTATGGTAAAAGGAAATCCTGAGCACAATTATGAAGCATTGTTACTGTGCATAAAATTCTGTGTTCATTTGAGTTATTATTCTCAATTAAAAAATAAAATGAGATTTTAGAGAAAACCTGGAAACCTTTTTTAAAAACTAAAATGAATGTGCATTATCATGTCTACAATATAGAACTCAGGGAACAATAGTAACATTTTGTGAAGCTTTTCTTCAAATTTTTATTTTTGCTTATATAATTGTGTTCATGATAATGTACTGCATACAGTGATTCAACACTTTAAATTGCTTATGAATGCAATTCAAAATCTATAAAGAAAATTTGAAAAGTATTATAAAACTGTAAAAAAGAGATCAAAGCTAAGAATATTGCAAAGTCAAATAGTCAATATTAATATGGCTTTAATTCATCCTCTCTTACTCTTTTGTATGTTTGAACTCATGAATGTAAGTATGAACCCAGGATAAAGGCCGTCAGTTATGGTTTCTAGACAATAATACGAGGAAAGATTTTATTACAAGTATTTAACTTTGGATTTTTTCAGCTGTCAGTAGTAACAAAAGCAAATATAAAACTATGTAAGGATATCAATATGTTATTTTAAAAAATAAGCTGAAAATCATTACTGAGCTTTTGAACCATAAAAATGACCATTTTCCTGATTTTATATACATCCTTTTGGCAAAGAAAGGAAGCCCTTTTGCATATACAGTTCCCCAGAAATAGAAACAAATTTTTGTGAGAATATCTCAACCACAATCAAATAATTATTTAAATACCATTAAATATTTTAGGGGTTGTTGTTGTTGTTACTTATAGATTAAATAGATTTTTACATGGGTGACAGTAAGTTGATAATATCCTGTTAACGATATCTAAACAAGCCAGAGATAAAATAAAATGAAAGCAAAGAAATAAAAAAATGAGCAAAAATAAAAACAAGACCCAACTATATACCTGTATCATATTCAAAATTTAGGAAATTTACTGTAAACCTAAGCAAAGACAAGAAGTTGGAGAATGCTCAGGAATCCATTCCATTTCCAGGAACAAATATGACTTTGAGCTGTGGGTTTCACAGCTCAACAGACTTTTCAGGGCTTGAGGATAAGGCTGAGAGTTCACCATGGTAATGATTTTGAAGCGCCGGTGCATGTGCAATTTGAGGTGAGAGCTTAACTTTTTGAAAGAATAAAATCTTAGTTAAATATTTTCCTGTCTCTTCTTGTTTGTATTTTTATTTCTGCTCTTTATTATTTCTTTCCTCATACCCATTTTTGGGGTCTAGCAAACTCTTTTGCAGATACTTCATGTCCATATTAAAGACATTCTAAGGTCCTAGAAATATAAAACTTGAAAAAAATAAAATAATGAAGAACTAGAAAATCTGAAGAGATAATGAGTAACAAGATTGAATAAATAATCAGACCCTCCGCTTAGAAATGTCCAGGAACAGATGGCTTCACTGGTTCATTCTCCCAAACATTTTAAGAATTACTATCTACTCTTCTCAAACCTTTCTATAAAGTTGAAGAGAAGGAAATGTTCCCAATCTTATTTTACAGAGACAAAATCACCTGAACATCATCGCCACACAAGTACCCTGGGTTATTGACAGAAATCCTCCATTCAGGGTTGTGAGGAAGGCCCAATGTATACTTCAACTGCTGTACTATCATGGGGATCTGATTGTGGGTCTCATGTACAGTGTCAATATGGAGACACTTGATTTAGACAACGTAATATAGAAACGGGACTGGGGAAGGAGGAACCAATATGCAATTGGAGTTCAAAATGAAGGAACTATTAAAGACATAGAATTAAGGGTTGAGGAACTAACATGGACATGGGTCTTGTGGTGAGGAAACAAGTATAGACCTAGTGTTCAGGGTAGAGCAAACAAGGTTGATATGAAGCCCAAGCCAGCTACTGTATTTTGTATGTGTTCTGGCATATCTGTGAAAGCATGGTAGCCAATGTTGTTAGCCTGGAAGTAGAGCAAAACTTCAGACTCTTCATGATTCTTAATTTTTTTTCTATTTTGTGTTATTTGTGTGCTCAAGTGGTACATCTGTTTTTTATGGCTGTCACAATGAAGGGACAAACTTGGATGGCTTAAAGCAAGAGAAACACGCTCCCTCACAGTTACAGAGTTGAGAAGTCAGAGTTTCACTGTTAGTCTGGCATTTCCAAGCATTACTACCCAACCCTACCTTTCTCTGGAGGAACAAGGGAGAATTCTTCTTTACCTTTACTGCTGTCAACTTCAAAAGTCTTTCACAATGGGCCTACTTCCTCAACAACCTCAAAACCCAACTCCAAAAAGCACCATAGTCTTTAAAACAGCAGCACACACTGGACACTAAAACCTGTCAACCCTGTGAACCTGTGAACCCTGTGAACCTGTGAACCTGTTTCAAATTCAAGTCAGAATATATTGCCACTCCTAGGACAAAAAAAAATTTTTTTTGAAACAAAGAAGTTGGTAAATATGTGATTACCCCTTCTTAAAAAATTAATTTGTATTTTCTTATAAATGTATGGTGAAAATTGCATCATGGTAAGGCTTGAAATTAATTTTGTACTCATGACCAAATGTCACTTGCATTAGCCTTGCAGGAAACCTCATCTGTGGAGAACTAATCAAAGGAAAGAATCTATAATTCATAATTCTTTGCTTCACTATGCACTGAGCAAGGTAAACACATAACTGTGGGACAATAGACCTCGTCAGGAAAACTGGTAAGGTAGAGTGAGTCTGACACTCTGGTACCCGGGAACCCATCTGAGATAGTAGGTACCTATCGGCTGCCTACTGGATTCCTAGCCCAGAACACACATCTCCGAGATGTTGGTCATTTCCAGCCCAGAACAGAGTTCTCCATGCTAATGATGTATTTAGAGGCCCTGGGGGTTTAGCCAATAAGTTTCCCTTCCCAGACATTCCTTCCTGCAAAAGGTACTTAATCTCTGGTCCTCCTGAGGAAGTGGTATGAACCCATTTTCCACAATGAAAAACCAGTGAAGAGTTAGGAACCATGGACTCTTTCATGAAGAGCCGCTGTGGGGAGCATGGAGAAAGCCTTAGTCTGAGCCGCAGTCTAAGTCTCCCGCAGTAGGCCTCTCTGCACTTCCAGACAACTGCTGCCAACCTAAGGACAGTTGCCAATGAGCTAAACTGGAGCTCCCTTTTCCACTGGCCTCCGTGCTAAACACTTTCTCAGCCCTCGGGCCCCCAACTCTGCTCCCAACTCCTCATGACTTAGCAGAGACTCAGTAGTGCCTGGATGCCCAGGAGCTTGAGAGCCTTTGCTCCCAGCCGCTAGCAGTTTTCCAGCAGCGACTGGATGCCCTGGGACTCAGGGAACCACAGCTTCAGCCTACCACATCCTAGGCTGTGCTTTTCCACCTCCTGGAGCTCCCTCAAGCCCAGCACCTGATAGCGGTAGCTTAGGGTGAATGCAGTTACAGTTGCGCATGCTCCCTGCTTTTTGCCTCTCCAACAGCAGTTCCCAACACCCCAACAGCAAGGCAGAAGGAGGACCCGCACATAATGTATGTTATCTTAGCTAATCCTTACCTCAGCCTACTGAGAAAGTGCACTTCCTATCAAACAGAATGAAATCAAAGAGAAAGAAATCAAATAATCTTTAAGGGATATTTGGCCAGTAGTCAACGTTTCTTGCTTGGATTCTAAGAACTGTAATACTAACTACAAATTGTCTCGTCCTTGTATTTGGGGAAATGAAGCAGCTATGATAAACTAATACTTGAATCAGTCAAATCGATACTTCTAAGGTCTGCTTTGTGAAACAGTAAGGTACGCTGCTATGACAAATCAGTCCACACTATGATTTTAATGCTCAATCCACCACATGGTTCTAGAGCTCAGACACTTAAAACAGATCTCAGTGTACCAAAGTGGAGATGAAAAAAAAAAAATGAGTTCTGTTCTTCTCGAAGGCTCTAATATAGAATCTGTTTCCTCATGTTTCTCATTTCTTGTGGCCACTTATCCCTGCTCAATTGATGGCATCATTCTGCCTTCAAATGTCAGGACTTTAACACTGCATTCCTGCATCTCCATTAAGATGAGGCACTCATTGGAGGCCTTTAGGTTACTGGGCCCTTGTCCTTAAAGGGGATTATGGTACTCTGGACTTCTTCCCTTCTTCTGCTCCCTAGTCATGAAGTGAGCCTTTTGATCTGCTATGCACTCCCTTTGTGACATAATGCTCACCACAGGCCCACAGGTAGCAGGGTCAACTGATCATCATTGACAGGAACCTCCAAAGGGATGAATGAATGAAAACAACAATGTTCCCTTTCAGAGGCATCCTTCAACTATGCTGTTATATTGATCTGTAGCTTTCTAACACAGTAAAGGTGAGAAAAGAGAAAAAATACACATGTCAATGCAATGTACTGTTGCAGACTAATTGTTAACTCATTAAAGCACTGTTTGGAGGTTATTTTCTAAATAATTAGTTTTACACATGCACCAAGCAATACTAGATGAATAGTGCAGATGTGCTTCTCTGTATTATACTATAAATTCTCTGTAGTTTTAGGCAAATACGTCTATAATGATTTGCACGGGTTAAGAATGTCAATGAAAGAATGCTTCCTAAATCTTTATGTCCTACAATTAAAGAAGCATTCTACCCTAATTTTTTAGAAAGTAAATACAATTTTGAATTAGACACTTTTGATAGAAATATATCTATATGATGTGGAAGTGTGTGTGTGTGTGTGTGTGTGTGTGTGTGTGTGTGTGTGTTGTGTGCTATATTATAAAACATTCCATGTAGGTTTTATGATATAAAGACCCAGGGCCCTAATCCTAGGTATTTGTGTTCAAAGCTTAAGAAGTACTAGAAACTTTAGAAGGCAGGACTTAGCTAAAATAAATAGGTCATTAGTGTGTCCCTTAGAGGCTCTTTCTCTCTCTGGCCTCCTTTTCTCCATTGGCATCTTAGCCACCAATTTTTGCCGCATTCTCCTGTAACCATGATGTTATCACTTGCTTCTCACCCAAACTAAGGGATCTAACAGACCCAAACCTGTAAACCATGAGCCCAAAAAACAGCTCCTTTCTTCAACTTACTCAGGAATTTGTCCCTGTGACGGTAAGGCTGAGTACCACTAGGGAAACAGTGAGGACACTAGTTTTACTTATTTTATTCCTAATTGCTGGAAGAGAAACTGCTGGCAGTATTATTGGAATGATGCTTCTTATAAAACACTTAGAAATCATCGTTACCCTACACATATGACAGCTTCTAGTAGAAAGCATTACTCAGCGAAATGTGGTTTTCTTTATCACTCTATTAAGGAATATGCCATTATTACTCATGAAAAAGGGAACATAAGCACATGTTTATGTGTGATCTATACAGCAAATACTCTTTCTAAGATTTATAGTTTAAATATGAAAAGCCCCACCCTCAGGTTCTTAAAGACTTGGTGTTATAGATTATACAATGCTTCCCCTCCAGGTTCATATGTTAAAGTCTTGGCCTCCCACTTGGGGGACACTCTTAAGAAATGCTGGAAACTCTAGAAAGTGGGTTTCAGTGGAGTATGTCATTAATAATGTCCTTTGTGTGTTCTCTAGTCATGGAACTGTAATAGATGATAGCCAGGGATCCCATTAATGACTCTGCTTTCAATACTTGTTTGTTTATATGTCAACACGTAAGCACAGCTGGACCCCACAGTCCTCTTTGAGCATTAGAGAAGGTGATGAAGCATGGCTGCAACTCTGCTGTGGAGGTTGAGGTGCTCACAGTGGCCATCAGCAAGATGGCCAGTCCAAGTCTGACTTGAAATTATTTTCTTTACCTCTTGCTTCACACCTACCATTGCCTCATTTGCCTTTCCTTAGAATATTTCGTTTCCCTCTGCCAAGGCACTGTCACTTCTGCTATAAATCAGGCAGACGAGGATTGTGGTTTCACAGATTTGGAACTCCCAACGTGGCGGCGACCCGTGATGTAGTCTCGTAACAGGTGAGTCAGCACTGGAGAACAAATGGGTTATTGTGCCTTGGCATCCAATGCTATAGCCTTGACATGCCAAGAAAAAAAAAATCCCACTGGATAATTAAGGAGTTTTCATAATGCTTCTTAAGTCCTTTCCTTGGCAGGCATTCCATAGGCCATGCCATTTTCGGATGATATAAATGGCAAAAATCAGAAAATCATAGGTCAGACAGAAAGAGCCATAGCAGATGGGCTGTAAGCTAGTGAAGAAGATGGAGATGATCAAAATGGCAGCTGAGAAGTCCACTCTGATTAACACGTTCGGAAGCTGGAATCAGGGTCCTTCTTGATGATGTTGATACAAGTTTAATGGTAGTGGCCTATAACCTGAGTAAGGGAGCTTGGGTTCCAGTGGGTCTCAAGGACCTATGGCTAGACAAGCTACAGTCTAGACAGTTATGAATGTCCCAAGTACACATAGATAAAGATGAGATTACAGTCTTCAAATGATACTAAACAAAGCTGTATGAAAAGAAAAAAGCTGCTAAGTGCTCAATAGGAGGGGAGTGAGTTCTAAAGGGAGAGCATCTTTGCACATTCATCTATATGTTCACGAAGTGAGCTAAGTAGTTGAGCTTTACAGCCAGGTTGGGTCTTTATGGATGTGAGAAGTGTATGGGTGTATATGTGACTGTGCTCTTACATGGAAGTGTGTCACAGTGCACATGTGGAGGTCAGAGGAAAACCTTCAGGTGTGCTTCCTGGGTTTTCCACACTGTTTGAGATAGTCTCTTCATGATTGCATAAGCCAGTCCAGATTAGCTGATCCATAAGCTTCAGGGATTCACCAGTCTCTACTTCCCATTTACCTTTGCTGCATAGAGAGTTCAGTCACTTCAGCCACTGCATCTGGCTTTTGTGTGGTATCTAGGCATGTACATTCTGGTCATCAGGCACCGATGGATAAGCACTTTTCCCTACTGAGTTATCTTCCCATCCTTTGTGCAGCTTTTGACCTAAGGATTTAATAATTGATTTAACACATTCTATATGAGTCACTGCTTTAATTTTGGTGAACTGTTGGACATAACAGATGTTTATTACCTAGGATGTTTGAAAGGACTCCATATTTTTGGTTCAGTCCTTAGTGATCACATAATAGCAAGTACAATCTCAAAATGATTTTATTCCGAAGATAAGCCAAAAAAAAAAAAATCAACCATTTGTTCACTGCATTTTGGCACCTAACAAATGTCATTGGATTTCAAAGGCAAGCAAATTACCAAACTGTGTGAGATTTGACTTAAAGACTATACCTCTCTGAGGAATGCCACTCAACCACTGTTGTTGTACAGCTCCTACAGAAATCCAGAGAGACTATGGCTAATAAGTAAAGCAGTTGATTTTATTTATATTCCTTGTTAGCAGTTTAAGGAGAACCACATGTACAAACTGTATATTGTACTTATAGTGTCCTGAAGCAGAAACATTTCAACTCACATAAAATTATACCAGATATTAACAATTCATAACAGGTTGATGAGTCTCTCTTGTCATTGTGAGAATAACCACAAGTAATTACGTTGCTTCTCTCTCTTTTTAAATCTTCTTTCATTAAAAAAATATTTGTTGAGTGTATACTTTATACAAACACTATTACTATCAACCAATATAGGCTTACTAAAATACTCTCTACCTAAGAGTTTACAATCAATTATGAAGCAAGACTAGTATAAGAAATATATAATCCAAATGTTACGTGATAGGGACTATGCAAATAAGATATATAAAGGGTCAGTGCTCCCAGGGGAAAGTTGGTCTTCCCAGAAGAGAGGGGAAAAAGAGATGTTTACAAAGACTTTCAAAATAACCTCCATAACTTACCATCAAAAGGATAGGAGGGGCTTGGATTGCAAAGAAAAGAAGTAGTTAATAAACAATGAGAGATGCACAGGGTAAAGGGTAAAGGTTAAGAGGCAAAAAACACCACTGGTTCTGAGGGTGAGGGGATGGGCAGGGTCCCCTACCCACTCCCATGAGAAGAGGGGGTGGGGGAATGATTGGGAGAGGAGATGACTGGGAGAGGGCAGTGAGCAGGATATAAAGTGAATAAAGATATTTTTTAAAAACCCCTAGCACTTTGTTCCTAGATTCCAAACAACTGCCATTACTGAGAAAAATTAAAGATAAGGAAAAGGAAAGAGACACATCAGGAAAGTGGGTGGCGACTGAGTAACGAAGAGTTTTGGATTTTGTGCTAAGACCCTCTGACCTTTCTTTAAGACCACAAAGAGGAAAAGGAATTTTAGGAGAGAAATAGCTTTGTACTGCATAGTATTTGCAGTTGTCTTTTCATTTCAGAACAACCTTTGTTTCCAAACAGCCATAGCCCTTCCTTTGCCTACCTAGTACTTCAGGCATCTGATGATTGAAGTTGGAGCAGCCATGCATTGTGTTTACCAGTAGGAATGTGACCTTCTAGGAATCTGTGTTCTGGGTGAGCTGAAAAACAGAAGCTATGGGGGTGTTCATGTGTTTAGAAAGCAAACTAAGATACATAAAGAGTTATCCTCAAATGGAAGAGTCTGTCATATAAAAGAATGCTTGAGATTATGAACAGGCTGTGGACACCAATCTAAAAGGATGAAAGGAGTGTGTGTGTGTGTGTGTGTGTGTGTGTGTGTGTGTGATTATATGTACTCATTGTACATGACACATTTGCATGACATGTAAAGACATTTCCATGCACACATATATTATACAGTAAGCACATTCTCCTCATCCTCACGCCCCTCCCTTCCATCTGTCCCATTAGTCCCTTTATTTCCATAGACAATTTTACTTCTACTTTCATGTCACATATACACCCACAATTTTGTGTCCTTGTATAAAATCCAAGAAATCCAAATGAGATAAAACATCCTATAATTGTCTAGGATGTGTCATAATGTGCAGCAAATACCCAAGATGATGGAACATTAAGGCAGAGAAGCAAAATTTTAAGATACATTGTAATGCGCTCAGTGGTAGCAGAGAGTTGAGTAGTAATAACGACATTGACTCAGAGAATGGCATCACCAACTAATGGAATGAAAATGGCTCTTAGTGGAAGGTAGTGATGTTTGTGGCGAGGCAGCAATGTGAAGCAAGAGCATTGGGAATAATGAGAAAATATGAGAATGATGCTCGTATTCGTCCTTATATGAACAGTCAAGGTTTTACATTGTTTTGTTTTGCTTTGTTATGAGAGGCAGAATCACGGACTACAAATTCAAAAGAGACACAGAGGAGAAAAAAAGTGTGTACCAGAATGGGAGTTTCAGAAGAAATGCTGGCTAAGTCCGTGGAAAAGATAGAAGCGGAAGGCTGAGTGGAGGGAAAACATATTGCATTGGAATTCTCTCAGGTCCATCCCACTTTGGCATTGATGAAGACACCAAATGTCAAGGTTGCATTCTAATTACATCTAAGTGAACAGCAAATCATGAGTGACTACCAAGTATTTGCTGGCAAGATTTGACTTAAAGCAAGGTTTAATTTTAATGCTATTAAAAGCTCATCTCACAAGGTATATTAAGAAGCTTTGGGGGGGAAGAAGAAGTTAGCCTTCTTATGAGCAGATATATAAAATACACGAATAAGTCAGAGCTGTGTCCATGTTCTTACAGGAGACAGGGCACTCTAGAGCAGCCTGTGGGATCAGTCCAGTCTTATGTCACTTTGACACAAAGTAAAATTGTTTGGGAAGTTGGGAGCTTTAGTTGGAAAAACGCCCTCATCAGACTGGCCTGTAGCCATCCCTGTAGGGGCATGTTCCTGATTAATGATTGATGTGGGAAGATCCTTCTTAGTGTAAGCAGTGCACCCCTGGAATGGTGGTTCTCGGTGCATAAAGAAGCAGATTGAACACGCCATAGGGAGCAAGCCAACATGCAGCATTCCTCCATGGCCTCAACGCCAGTTCCTGCCTTGCATTCTTGACCAAATTTACCCCAGTGATAGACTGTGACCAGAGAGTTATAAGCTGAAATAAGCCCTTTCCTCCACAAGTTGTTTTGGTCATGGTGTTTTGTCACAGCAATTAAAACCCTATAGCACTTTGTCTTTTGAGAGAACTGATCTTGACATTGGCTAAAAATGCCGAAATAAAAGGTTTTATTTATGCTGATGGTGTGTTGAAAACCATTCTAACATACTCCTCTCCTCAATTTGAATAATAAATTAAATCTAAAAAATCATATAAGTAACTAAAATTAGATTTTTTTCTAAAATTTTTTTTTGTCTAAATAAGTATTTGTTTTTTATGTACTGGCTCTTCTAATTATGATGGTAGTGTTTTGATTTTCTGAAAAAAATTAGTCATTAAATAAACACACTTATTGTACAAAATGATTTCTATGCCATCTCATTTAGTTCTCTTAATGAACCAATGTAGGTAGGTATAACTGTGGCTATTTGATCAATGAGGAAGCAGAGGACTCAAAGATGGTATAATTTCCAAGGCTTTTTTTTTTTTTTTTAAATTATTTAGTAAGGGTAAAAAATTTTTTTAAAAATAATAATTCTTGACTTTGGAACTGCCACTAAGTCAGTGAGAGATATTTTTTATGACATGTGCATTTGGATGTGTATGTATACAATATACCATATGTATAGTTGTGTGCGTGTTTAGTCTTTTAAGATAGCTATTTATTTTTCTAAATATTATACGTAGAATTTTACTAATCTGCTTTATTAGATATTTCTCTCACTACAGTAACAAAAGCAGCTTACAGGAGGAAGGCTTTTTGTTAAGTTCATGATGTCATTTCTCATTAATTGTTGCTACATACATATATACACATGGGTATACATTCCCAACTATATAAACATAACCTGCTTAGTCTGTATATTTTTATTTTGTTTGTTTTCAGGGCTGATGACTGACATAGGGGACACTACAGAAATGGGAGAAGAAAGGTTATAGAGCCAAAAGATCAAGGAGTTTGCTGCGAGATTGTATCTCCTAGTAAGGTCAGAAGCTAAACTCATGAAAACCAAATTTTAAATTGTTTTGATGCCAAAAAAAAAAAAAAAAAAAAGGATGCGTTTTTAAAATAGAACTTCAGTCACATGCTTTCTCCCAGTGTCTGATGAACTCCATATAATGTCACAATTAGAAAGACAAATCCTTAGAGGAATTAGTTTTTTGAACCACTTAGCATTGGGTTTGGTGGGTGTGTTGTCGTTACTCATGTGTTTTTGTTTTTGAAAGGATTCTAGTTATAAGCTCTTGGTTTTAAGTCCAACCTTTGCATTCTGGATGTTTCCTACATGAGTCCCACAGACGGAAGAAACAACTGAGTCATGACCAGGTCCAGTGTCACAGGGTCACAGGGTCACACCTCTGCCCTCTATACACCAGATTACCTAATGCTGTTTCATTGAGTTAACACATGTGGCTTGAGTCTTGTGTTATTACCTCATTGTAGAGGAAAGTGTGATATTAATACTGAGAGAATGTTAACTTTTATTGACTTGAACCAACTAAAATATCTGAATGCTTCTCATGCTATGAATCAACTTTCAGTTTTGCCACTTTTCCATTTCCTCCTCACTGCTCCAAAATGTCTAACACCAGTTCTAAATATCCCATAAGCCCATGTCCTCTAAAATTGATGAAGTAAATAGCTTTATAAATATTTTTCCTAAATAGCTAGCTGTGAATCATGTAGTCACACCTATTATTTAAAATGTTTAATACTTTCTTAATGAATATTAAATAATGATACTCTTATTAAATTTAAGATTATTTTTCATTGAAGGAGAAGTAAATGCTGAGAAAGAAAACAATTTCACCTGTAACTTTAGAGCTTCCCAATCTTAGGCAAGTATGTTGAAATGGATTATCCATTAGATAAACATCCTGAAATGGAATATGCATGCTTAAACATTTGTTCTTTCCACACTTCAACAATGTCAGGCTTGTTTGTTTGTTTGTTCGTTCGTTTGTTTTGGTCCTAGGAAAGCTGGACTTCTCTATCTTCAAAAAGCAATATTTTAAGGAAATAAGTGTCCTACCTAAGCCTTGCTTAGGTTCTCTTGTGATTTGTAGATCTAGAAGTAAAAGAAAAATAATCTCAAACTTGTCATTTTCCTCAAGACACTCAGGCTTCCCCAGCACAATATTCAAGAAAGAAAATGCATAGCTCACATATCTGAAGGATTGGAAGCACAAAGGCAGGAAATTAGCAGGTGTGATATATGGCAAGCACTGCTCCCTCATGGACTTTCTTTGTATCCTCACAAGGGCAAATAGACATGCTCAGATAGGTTCAACTAGTGACTTTCATTCATGAGGGCTCCACCTTTACAGTCTACTCAGCTCTTTAGATGCCAAGACTCAATACTACTGTACTGAGACTAATATTATTTATGAATTAGGAAATACACTCAGACCAGAGCATCTTTTTCAAATGTATTAGCCGCTCCTTACAGGAATGCCCAAACTCTTATGGTGCACAATTGTGTTGGGCCGCATTTACATTTGTTCTAGAACTCACATGGTGCTCAGACCCTAGCCTGGACACATCTTTGCACATTCAAATTCCATGAAAGTATGTTATCACTATTCAACTTTCATATTTATTTACTTTAGTATATTTTATTAATATTTGGTAAATTCATACATGTGTACTATGTATTTTGATTGTATTCACCCACTCTCTCCCACTTTTAACTCCTCCAAGATATAATTCACCTCCCACTTCCTAACTCTTTCAATATCATGTCCTCCTTTTATAAAATACATTACTGAATTCAATCTGTAAGTCCATATACTTATGGGTATTGGCATTCACTGGAACATGGTAGATCTACCAGTAACCACACCCTTAAAGAAAACCAACTCTTCTTTTCCCTGGAGCCATCAATGGTCAACAGCTCCTCTGCTAGGGGTTGAAGCTCTTGAGTCTCTCCCTGTTCCATGCTGGGATGTTGGCTAGCTTGATATTCTGCATGTCTTATGACAAGCATAGCTTGTGTTTTCATTGATCCTCTTACATCCAGAAGACACTGTTTAGACCCATTGTTCCTCAAATTCTAGCTCTTATCATTATTCCTTCCTGTCTTCCATAATGACCCCTAAGCCTTCAGAAGAAAGTTAGTTGATATAGATGTCTCAGTGCAAAAGGACATCCTATAGACAGTGAATCTAAGTACTCTGACAAGTTGGGAGTTTCTGTGTCAACTGCTGTCCAACAAACAGAAGCTTCTCCTACAAAGGCTGAGAACTACAGTTTTCCAGAGTCCAAAGTATTAGCCCTAAGTCATGTGCTATCATATCTACCAACCTGTCGCTTTTTGTATTTTGGAAAATTGCTAGCAAAATGCCAAATTACTACAACAATCACAACAATAAAAACCAATGGAGGAAATCTTAAACTCGTACAGCTAAGCAAAAGGAACCAATCCAAAACGACTACACAACTACATAGTGTATATTTTCATTATGAAAAGGGAAAGTTTATGGTCAAAGAAAAATGAATGACTATCACAGATGCATGGTGAGGAAAGGACCAATAGGTAGGTTGCTTTGTAGAGCACTTACAGGACAGTTAAGATGAAACCATCATGGTAGAAAGACATCAACATGCTCTTATCCAAATTTATTATATTAAGAGTAACCCATAGTTACTATAAAATTGTGTAATAGTAGTATGTCCATGCAGGATCACCTAATGTCACAATGCTGTGTGATAAGTTTAGAGAATTATATGGAGACTTGGTACTGTGTGGTTCATTTGTGTGTGTGTGTGTGTGTGTGTGTGTGTGTGTGTGTGTGTGATTGTGACATTGTTCTCAAAGAGGTTAATTTTCTGCCATAATTAAAAATATATTCAGCTAGTTAGTGTGGTTGTGAAGTACATTAATAAAAATTACAGCTCTAAACTGAAAGGACAACTACCCTTTGCATCAGTGGAGACTGTGGGTCATGGTTTAGTTGGGAAATGAGGCCACAAGACTCTATTATATCCATGAAGATGTCTATGGCAATTTAAAAAAATGAAGTGGAAAATCCATTGAGCAACCTAATAATGAAAAGCAAAAAATTCTTCCACATGAAATTGGGTCAGCCTTAGTTTAGGGGAAGGTTCTTGTCAGTTCCAGGCAGATTCCACAACCCTGACTCTTTCCTGCTTCTTTGACTGTGACCTATGTGCCTGCCTGTGTAGACACTGGGTGAATTCCACAGAGTTTCATGCCTGCGACAGGAAAGCTTTGTTATAAACAGGAAGCCACTAGCACACATTGGAGGCAGAAGTCACCAAAGTAGTCGCAGATTGCTGGAACTGGAAGAAAACACTGTGTACTGATGCTGGGACACAGTACTTCTAGCCCACACGCAAAGCAAGTATATAGATCACCGTGATGCTCAGATGCAATCTGCTCTGATGTCTTAGAAGCTGCTCCCTCTGCTTATTGGGAAGCTGGTCATGAAACCATAACGAAAGCAAAATCTGTGATACAGTAAAATGAAACCTGACATTTAACCAGTATGTCCTGGTATGGCATACTGATTAGGTTTTGATCTACTAAAATTTCAGAAGGCATAACTAAGAACAAAGAAAGGTTTCTAAGATGATGTGACTGAAAGAGAATATACAGAATATATCTCACTGGGATTTCTGCCCAACCCCTTGCTTATCTTATGTAAGTTAGAAGCAAATTCTGAGGAACTTAGAGAAAAAAAAAAGAAGCAATTTGTTCAGATTTAATAGAAATAACTGGTCTCGTAGACAGTTCTTAAGAGACAACAGCTAGGTAAGATCTGTTCTACAAATAAAATAACTTGACAGTAGTGTCTAGAGATGAAATTGAATTAGCAATCTCAGTGACTCCGGTCTTTGTGAGGCAGTAAGTCTTGATTTTCACTAATATCAACAAACAATGAGAAAGCGCTCTGAGTGAGACACTACTGTGCTTGGATGTTGACTGAGCAGAGACAAAAAAGAAGCAGTTTTACAAATCAGCCTACATTACAGACAGAGACATAGAGCCACTTTTAACTTTTGATAATATTGAATGTGCAATGTTGGATTGCACAGATACAGGCATAGGAAACAGTGGCTGGTACAACACCTGCATGCTGTCACACATTTACGTATACACGTATATAGACTTGTGTATGTTGAACAGGTGTAGACACCAACACCTTTGTCACTCTTCAAGAAAGGATGCTGGCTGACTTAGTTGGGGTTTTATTGCTGTAAATAGACACCATGACCACACTCTAAAAAAGGAAAACATTTAACTGGGGCTGGCTTGCAGTTCAGAGATTTAGTCTATTATTGTCATGGCAGGAAATATGGTGGCGTGCCCACAGTCATGGTACTGAAGGAGCTGAGAATTCTACATCTTGAGCCACAGGCAGCAGGAAGAGAACTGGTTTGAGCTTTCTGGGACCAACAAAGCCACATTTACTCCAACTAGAGCCCATCTCTTAATAGTGCCACTCCATATGGGCCTATAAGGAATTTTTTTTTTTCAAACCACCACACTTGTCGAACACAGTTGTCAAAGGTCAGCATCCTGCTGACTTGCTCAGCAGGTCCAACTTCTCTTCAAAGGAATCTTCTGTCTAAAGTCTTGTTATCAAGCAGCCTGCCTGTGGCGGAGCAAGGTAAGAGTGTAAGTTTCTGCTCTGTGTGACCTTTTAGGATGTGATACGCCATTGAACAAAGGCCTGGGAGCTCTCTATCAGTTCACTTACTTTATTGAAATACTCATTCTTTATGCAGCTGGTTGTCCTTCATAAACACATAGAATCTCAGCTGTCTGGATATCCATTCCTGGAAACCTAATCTGTAGTAACAACAATATGTCATTTTCAATTCTCTCAGCAAACCATGAAATAACCAAGCGGTGCCTTTAAGATGCATTATCTTATGTGCTTTTTTTTTTTTTTTTTTTTTTTAGAAGAAAGAAATTTGTAGAGATGACTGTTAAATAATTCAGTTACCTTCATAAGCTCACATTTCTTCTAACATTGACCTCCTCCCTTTGGAAATATTATCTCTTTTATCGGGGTCTGTTTCCTAAAAATCAAAATATGATTGCTACAAATCTTGGTGGCATCCCTTCAAAACCAAGTTCTCAGGTGTGCAAAAAAAAAAAAAAAAAAAAAAAAAAGATTCTTTTTTTTACACGTTTGATTTCTGCCCATGTGGCTATTGCTTCAGGGTTCAGCAGCCAAAACTGAACTGCCTTTTTAGAGCTTACAAAAGCAATGAAATGGCAGTTCCTAGCATGTTCAGTTCTTATGGGAAAACAACCCACCAGCAATGGTAATCTGAGAAGAGATGTTCCTTAGGTACAAAACAAATCAATATCTATCAATATCTATCTTCAAAATAAAGTTTGAATTTGATTTTACAGATGTAGAAGAGAAGAAATGTGGGCTTTTTGGCTGCATTTTAAAATTAACTTGCATTAGAATATAGGGCTGAAGGAGTTCTATGCACAAGGAGATTTCAATCACACCCAGCAACATGGCTTCACTCGTTGCAAGGTTATAAGATTATTTGATGTTACCGAAAGTTAGTTTTGGTGTCAACCAACTTGAATTAGAAAGTATTTAGATATCTAGAAAAACATTATTCTGGAGAATATCTGTGGGATCATTTCAGAGGACACTGGCATATTCGGTAGAGTGACAAGGGGGGCAAATGTACCTTTAACGTGCGTAGGCAGTATGGCATTCTCCAGGATGCTATACCCCATCCCTCCTGCTCTAAGGCATGTTCATCACATCCCTTGAACATTAGAAGATCAGGTTTTCTGGCTCTTAGTCTCCAGGACTTAACACCAGCATCCCTATGCTCTTTGGCTTCCTGTGGACTTTGGAATGGAACTAAGCAAAGCTACTATCATCCCTGGGTCTCAGCCTGTAGATAACCCCATGTAGATTATTCAGCCTCTGCAATCATGCAAACTGACTCTTTGACAAACCCCCGCTTCAGTACTGTCTCCTCCTGGCTCTGCCTCTCTGGAAATCCTTGACTAACACAGTGGAAAAGCACAGTGGAAGCCTAACAGTCACTAGGTTTCACCTTCACTGGTCCCTTAAAACCTCTTACACTGGTCCCTTCACACCTCTTATACTGTTTCTTTGCCACCTTTTAAGCCAAAGAGGGTAGAAATTCCAGTGTTTTAGGCACTGCCTTCTTACAGTCTTTCAAAAATCCCTCCCACAAAGCTTTGCAGGTTTAAAGCAATGTCAGGCCCCTGACAAAAACAAAACCTAATTATCTCTAGCCTAAGTCCCAGGGAAATCTGCCCCTCCACTAAGCCTCTGGTGTTCTCTTCCCTTGAAATAAAATATAAGATCAGACCATATTAAGGACTTTCGCCTTTGACATTATGCCCTATAAGAATCCTGGAGACAAGGAAATGCTTAGGTCTTGATTACTGTTCAGAATTAAGGGAAGGGAAAGACACAGACATCAAAGCATACAAGAACAAAAACATCCTGAACCCCACTCCTAAGCTTGCCCGAATTAGCAAATTAAAATACAGGAAGCCTGGTGTTATTTGAATACCAAATACACAGTGGCTTCATTTTCATTATAAGCAGGCAACACAAAGATGGGACAAATTAAGTCACCCATGTACAGCTTTACTAGCAACATTTTAGCATCCCTGCCCCTCTCAAAGATAAATAAATAAACCTATAAAAAGAACTATAAACAACTAAGGGAAGCTGAGATTGTGAGGGGCGGCTTTCCTCAGAGAAAAGTACATCAATTGTTTTTTTGATGCCAAATGGTCAGTGCTAAAAATGTACATATGTATAACATTATACAGACTGAACACGTAGGCCTATTTAGGAATGTGTATGTATGTATGTAAGTATGTATGTATGTATGTATGTATGTGTATATATGTGTGTGTGTTTGTGTGTGTGCTTATGTGCATGCATGTGTATAGATATGCATGCAATATCAATTTGTGAATAAAGGAGGCCATTAATTTGAAGGAGGGCAGGAAGGAGTATATGCAAAGACCTGGAAGGAGGAAAGGGAAGGGAGAAATATTATAATAAGAAAAACATTTTAATTTAAGATGAATTTTCACAAATTTAATTGTCAACATGGCGTTAAAATGCAGATAGAAGGATATTGCTGAAAATACAGATTTCACACACTCACTGATTTCTGTTAAAGCTATATAAGAGATGTGAACTTCAAGGCACAGATAAGAAAAATAAAAGAAAGGCTCTATTCTCCTTAGGGTCTGCAGTAGGGCTGACCATGGAGATGATCACAGTAAATAAACAAAGAATAGAAAACAACAATCAGACTTAGAGTTACCCACTTGGAGCAGAAGACAATAAGTCTGAGTAGCTGATAAACTAGTTTGCATTGTAGCTGATCTGTCCTTGAACACCCGCCCTCCCTGCTGTCTTCACTGCACTCTCTAGACTATGCCAGGCAGACACAGGCTAATTGCTGCAGCTCAGTCTATAAATTCTTATGACCGGAGAGGTTTGTGCTTATCCTCCATTTCATCATCATTCAATGGTCCATGTCTGAGATTACATTGTAAGATATTGTCTTATACATGGATAACTAGGAAAATGAATTTGTATCTCTACCTAAGTAAGCATTCTCAAATAATCCGTGGTATCAATAATGCATTAAGCACTGAACGACTTTTAAATCTGGACTACACATTTGCTGTTCGATACTTGTGTGTTACAAATTAACTATGTTTAATGTTCGTCTGAAGCTTTTAGGGTAGTTTGACACTGTTACGCATCATCAAGTTCCTTAATATAGCAGATTTTAGAGGTATTATTTGAGTTGCATTGATTTGAAATGTTCTCAATATTCCTGGCTTTTCATAGAATAATGAATAACTCAGAGAACATGCCTGAGACTAGGGGAGGATGCTTCTCCATCATGAGACAGAGCCAAGGTGGCCAAGAGACAGTCATGCAGGGGACAGTGGCCTCTCAGTGACACCTAGAAACGTTTTCATCCTGTTTAGATTTCAAAAAAGGCTAGCCTCAGTGTCCTCCACAGACATGGGGTTTGCCCTTCTTTCTATTACAATCATCTTAACTTGTAACCTTTCCTGGAAGGGAAGAACACTTTATGGCTAAAGAGCCAGAAGAAACGATTCTGAAAAGAAGCAGGAAGAAGTTTCCTTAGACCAGAAGCCTGTGCATCAACTTCAGTGATGATTATTATCCCATCTGTTGATGTGGTTATGGAAATTTTGGTTGAGAATGTGAGTCCTGTGCTCTCTTGGTGCCCTGCCTCTCTCCAGAGGAGGGAAGGCTGCCAGTTATGCAAAGTGCTGGAAACAGATGAAAGCGAATCGCTGACCTTGAAGTGTGTTTGGGAGTTCATAGCCCTTTCTGATGCAGGTAGTGTGAATGTGTTTATGAATATTTATCCAGCCTGGCCCTTCAGATGGTCTTAACTGAGTTCTGTTTTCCTCAAAAAGGCCCCTGAACTCCATTGTGCTGCACTGGAGATGCTGATGAAGCTTGGAGAACAGGACATAGAGCAACAGTAACTGTCATTTAAAAACCTGGATGTCACAGGCACAGGCAACTTCAGCAACCACTGTTACATATCGCAAATCATTCTTGTCAAAAGGAAATAGTAGAAGAATTGAATCCTCCTGGGAACTGGAGATATGCTTTAACCATTGGTTCATTTTAACAGAACGGAAACTATCACTCTAGGCTATCACCTTTCTCAAGAACAGGAAACACAAGGTCACGGACATGCTTCTAACTCAACGTGTTCTGGTACCTCAAGGATGCAGTCTGGTTTTCTAAGATGTTCCTAACCGAATGCTTTGGCTCTTTTAAAGATGATCTTCTCCCACCTGCATGCTGTAGGGAGATGTTTTCCCTGAAAATAACTGGGCAGAGGGGTGGTTACAGGCCTCTTTAGGACACTGTTAGGATGGTGTGTCATTCTTATGATCTGACCTCTCCAGTGAGCTGTAAGAAATAACTCCATGCTATGATGGAGGGATACGAGTCCTCAGTGCATCAGAAGTCCCTGCAGTGTCTCTAAATGTGAAATGACTCATGTCAGCCTGTGAGACAGTCTTGAGTCCATTCGTTAGGATAGTATTATCTATCACCCACACATTTTCCTACTTATTCCTAATTTACCTCCCCAGTGAAACAAGCTTGAAGTCAGAGAGCTGTCCAAACAAATGCATGGTAGGTAGCAGAATGTATCGTGGCACAGTCACAGGACTCAGGTCTCAGACAACCTACAAATCAGGTTGAAGGTCCCAGTGTATTATATTTCTCAGCTCAAGGGGGAAAGAAGGAATGACCCACTGGCTGATCTCTTTCAACCAATCCACTTCTTCAGTTGCACCATGTAAATTCTTACCATGACCCAAGTTTGACAAGTTAAAAGGTCCACAGTGATTCTTTGGCCCACATAAAGTCACAGTAGTGTTTACAAAGAATTGCTATAGAGTCCCAAAGCCAAGAACAGAAAACCACATATGGAACATTAATGAAATTCATATCAACAGCACCAATATTTGTCAGACAGATGTGGTTTTCCATGGGGTATCTTTGGAATTTAAAAATATTTATGAATATTGTATAAATTTAAGAAAAAGATGGTTGCTAATTTCTATTCAATCCATTCTTAGGGGTTTTTTTTCTATGTAATTGCTACTAAGTATTGTAATATGACATTTTTGTGGCCTGGGTACAGATGTAACTAGTTAACTGCTCTAGAGTGATGAAGTCATAGCATAGGCCATCAGTCTCTCCAGAGAGCCTGTATCCTTAGGCCACTTCTCCACCTCTTAAGTTCTGAATAGTTATTGACATATATCTGTACCTCTGGGCTCTATTCTCCTTAGACATCCTGATTTTTGTAAACATTCATAATGAGCATTCACAGTGGGCTGTTTCGTTAAGTGCTGAATGATATTATTTTAAAGTCTTTTTAGAAAAAAATTTAATGAGTATTTATTGAGGAACTACGTATCTTGCACCAAATATTTTAGTCACCCATGGAACAGCTAGTATAATGAAACAAAATATGTAATGGTCACTGAAAAGGGATAATAACCACATAACCATTAAAGTAAAAGGCCAAGAGTTTCTGAAAGAATTTCAGAGCATCTTGAGAATCAATGAAGAAATTTAAATGTATTTCATTTTATTTAAATTAAAATTTAAGTTTAAATAAGGTAGTCATGAAATGCTTTACTTACTCAAGTGAAGCTTTTGACCAAAGTGATATAAATGGAAAACAAACAAACAACAACAACAACAAAATACACTTAAGACCTGTAAGAGAGGATCATTTCAGAAAGACGAAGTGCTCTGAGGCAGAAGCATTGCCAGCAGGTTTAAATTGCAGCAAAGAGGCTCAGTGTTGGACAGATGCCAGCAAGTAGGGAATGGGCTACAGTAGTCATGAGAGAGATGAGAAGTAAGAGGTTGGGGGAGGCAGGACCTCTAGGCTACAACAAGGAAGTTGATTGAGGGCCAAGCATGGTGGCACATGCCTTTAATCTCAGCACTTAGAAGGCACAGATAGATCTCTGAGTTCAAGGCCAGCCTGGTTATATAGTGAGTTTGAGTCCAGCCAAGGCTCCATAGTGAGACCCTGTCTGAAGGAAAGAGAACAGGAAGAATGTAAGGCGTCCCATTTCTTGTTGCTTGTTGCTCAGCCCTGACCTCATCTCCTGTTCTGTACTGCTTTATCCAGAGAGCCAGTCCCCTCCACATCACCCCCTCTCTGTGTGTCTCTATTTCTGGATTTGTTTTGTTTTCATTGATTCTTTTAAAACTCCATCCATGTATACACTGTAATTTGATCAAATCCATCCTGCCCTCCAACTCCTTCCAGAATCTTCTTCTCCTCTCTGCTTCCTGTTCTCTTTCTCTTTTTGTTTGTTTGCTTTTATAACCTATTTAGTACAATTAGTGCTGCCTGTGTCCTCCTGGGTGGAGAGTCATCCACTGGTGAATAAGCAACCTACCAAGGGGCATACCCTGAAGAAAATTGACTCTTACCAAAGCAACCATCAATAGCTCCTCAGATAGGAGTCAGGGCCATGTATGCTGCTCCCTGACTCATTTTAGAATTTTCACTGGTTTGATTTTTTTTTCAGGTCTTATTGAAGGCCTAAAGCATCAGAACTAACACATCTCTAACCAGGACTCATAACCTACAGTATCAATAACTCATGCTTTACCAACAAGGTTATTATTATGTCACAGAGAGAACAAAAGTATGTGTTTCTGTGGTTGTTCAGCAATCTTCCTGCGTGTAAGGGACATTAAGGGACATTCGCCTATTCATAATTTAGCTTTGTCCCTAGCAGAGGCATTCTGGGCATTTGACTCATCTGCTCATTTACATAGATGATTTTAACTATACCATTGTTTCCATCTCGGGCACTCGGACACTTATTTATTTTGGGACCCATGACAGATGAGCTCATACAGGCCTTAAAATGCAGAATTTAAAGTTTTGTCAGACTATCATTTGATGCTAACTTTGTGTATTCCCCTCTTCAATTACTGAAGTTACCACTCTAATCTCTGGGAAAGAACTGGAGACAATGTTTTTGGTAGCAAATTAGGAGTTGACGTCCCATGTCTCCCTGAGTGTGACTATGTGTATGCAACCTAATTATATTTGAAACTACACATTATGGTGCCGAAGTAAGGCTTCTTTGTTTTCCTTGGAAATGTGCTAAGTGTCTTTTAAGAGTGGAAAATTTCAAACCTCAAACTACTGAGAGGTAATGCACACTGGAAATGTTTATATAAAGCCTCACCATGCCTCCTATCCTACCAGGAAGCCTGAGAACAGGAACTGAGAGAAGCCCATACTTTTGACTCTAATTGGGAGAGAGTGTCAACGTTTTCGAACCTCCATCTTTGAGCAGGGCAGCAACCCATGATTATGGCTGAGGCTGGGAAAACCTGTTTAAACGTGGAGTAAGGTAAGAGCCAGGACCAAGAACGTCGGCTTTATGGACTCTGTGGGTTTTATTTTCAGCACTGTAAATCCGTCATCCTTTATAAACAGAACAAAGTGGTCAATTTTTCACAGGGCTGTGCTAGCACAGTGGTACCAAGGGCTTAGTGTGGGAACAAAGTCATTAAAAATAACTACTTACAAAGAACTCAGTCATAAATAATGTGCCACAAAGGATTCAAAACTCCAAGACTCAGTTACTTTAGTGTCAAAAACTCTGCTCCTGGCTGCCAGGCCTTAAGAACAGTGCCTCTCCAAGGGACTCCCTGCTTCTCTCTCTCTCTCTCCTTTGCTTCCATTTTGTTTCTATGCCCACCTTACTTCTGCTGATCCCACCATCTTTCCTAAGGCTGACAGCTTGTCATTTTGGACATTGGCTGGAGAAGAAAAGAATGAGAACAGAAGGAAAAGCTGGCCCCTTAAGGGTCTTTTCATCTGGGCTCCCCTTCCACGTGTATTTCTCTGCCTTTGTTTTTCCTCGTCCCTGTTATTGTTAAAATAATGTGGTTTCCTTCAGACTTCCTTCAAAAACAAAAGTTAGAGACAAGAAGAAAAACTGATGTGGGTTTACACAAGAAATGTAAAGGCCCCTCGAGATCTGTGCTCAGATCTGTCCTTATTTTTCTTGTTCTCAATGTTTAATAACTTATCATTTTCTCTTCGAATTCTGTCTGGCTCTTATTGTATGCAAGCAATGATGTAGCTGACACTTTTGTGTCTCATACATATATACAAAAATATTTCTTCTTAGGAATTTGGTGATCCTAACCTTTCCATGATTTTAAGACTATGGATAGCTTTGGCTCTGTATAGACATGTCACATCTAGCAAAGTGGCCCTGTGTCTCTCTTCTTCCCAAGCATAATTATACCCTCTCTTCCTTGAGCCCTAACTTCATGTCATCATAAAAAAAATCCATATTCGGTCAATCAAGCATATGCATGCCCAACTGCCTGTCTCATCTTGCTCTGTGTGAACCAGGAAAACATTTTTCTTTTTTACCTTGTCACTTAGCACTTAGCAGATGGAGGCAGTAAGTCTCTGAGATGACATTTAAAAAAGGTGAATATTCATCACTTGATCTGCCACTCAATGAGACATCACTTTCAAACACTGGTACTTCCTTCTACAAACTAACTTTACCTTCATTGCTTGGGATTAAAGGTATATAGGATTAAAGGTATGTGCTCTGGGCTGAGCCACACCACAACTAACAATTGTGATTTTGTTTTTTGTTATTTTTTTTCAGTAAATAACACAAACTTAGAAATCACAGTGTGATCAAATATCCTGTAAGGGTCTGGCCTGGAGTCCATAGTGAGTACTATTTATAAGATTCCAAAAATGCTGTTAACAATGGTACCAAGACCATACTTGGAGGACTGCTGCCTTGCATCATAGAGGACCTGCATCTTACTGGGATCATGGGTGAATTAGATGGTGAATGGTTTCTAAGAGCATAAGAAAAATTGTTTACATTCTATATTCTCTATCTATCCATGAAATCAAGTTTTCTTCTTCTTCTTCTCTTCTTCTTCTTCTTCTTCTTCTTCTTCTTCTTCTTCTTCTTCTTCTTCTTCTTCTTCTTCTTCTCCTCCTCCTCCTCCTCCTCCTTCCTCTTCCTCCTCCTTCTCCTTCCTCTTCCTCCTCTTCCTTCTCCTCCTTCCTTTTCCTCCTCCTCCTCCTTCCTCTTCCTCCTCCTTCTCCTTCCTCTTCCTCCTCTTCCTTCTCCTCCTTCCTTTTCCTCCTCCTCCTTCCTTCTCCTTCTCCTTCTCCTTCCTCTTCTTCTTCCTCCTCCTCCTCTTCCTCATCCTCCTCATCTTCTCTCCCTTTGTCCTGCTCTCCCTCTCTTATTCCAGAAGAATCAAGTACAGGACACAGAACAAACTAAGCCAGTTTCTTCAACATAATAGTATTGTTACTGTTCCTAAGTTGGCATCCTTACAGTTGCACTTTCCTCTGCCTGTAACCCTCTTTCTCAGTGTTTCTGTGATTTGTTTCCTCAGTTCATTCAAGTCCTTGTCCAAACAAAATCTTCCCAGAGCAGCTTGTCTAACAATTGTATCCAAAGTACCATCCTGTCATTTTGTCCCCTTAACAAGCTCTATTTCTTCATAGCATCTTTTATAATTTTTAATACTGAGATCATAAAACATATATTATTCAGTAATGTAGATACCATTTAACTAGAAAAAATTTATTCCTCACCAGAATTCTACAGGGTATGTACTTATATGATACCAACTGTCAATGCTTAGAGAGAATTTAGTACACAGTCAAGATGAATCACATTCTCTGATACCAGGACATCTGTTCTTAAACATCGTATATCAGGATACTCCTTTATTTACTGGTTAATATCTATTGTCTCTGTGTTAAAAATAGGCACTTGGAAAAGCAGAGATGGATAGATGGTAAAATATTGATGGTAATGAAATGTCCAGACACCTGAAAGATTACTAAGGCTATAAGTATGAAAAATGATGTATACTTCACAGCTATCAGCAAGCAATTGAAAATGTGTCCTTTTATGAGAGGGTAAAGACAGTTTCATTTTAGGATCTGTACTTACTGGCAAAATTGATTTCAGTGTGTGCAGGGAGAAATGCTTTGTTATCTCCTATCTCTGGCAGAGAGTGAAAAGAGGAAACCTCAGAAAAGGGAAACTATGTGTGATATCCATAGAAGGGCTGACTCGGAATTCACAGAGCAGCTGAAGAATTTTAAGTTGCTGGCTCTCTTGGCATGCTTCACAGGCCCCACTCACCTCCTTTGGATTCCTTTTCAGTTTTGTCATGCAGAACCTGGACCTGGAGCCTCTTCCATGCTCTCATACCTGTGAGTTACAAACTGCCGTGGGCCAAGCTCCTCTGAATACAGGCTGAAAATCAAATGTCACTCAAAACAACCCAAAGTGGATATCTGGCACAGGGCTGTGCTGGCAGCTCTCACTTAGCTCCAGGCTTGGTCTGAGTCAGTAATGCTAGGAATTTGTTTGACAACACGGTTTTACTCTTTGACTTCATGCCTATACCTATCTGGAATAAATCAGCTACACGCAAGCTGAAAGGTCTTGTGTCTGTTCCTTTGGGGACCTCCAGTTCACTCTTTCTCATTGCCAGTGCCATATATCTGCTACAGAGAATTAACATTTTATAACCTGAACCCTTATAAATACTATTCCAGAAATCCAGAAATTGATTTGAAAGTAATAGTAACATATTCAGTTTTGTTATTGCATTTTATAGGAGACAAATATTTAATTTAAGTTTGTTTTTTAATTTATAGTTCAAAGCCTGTAGACAAAGTGTTTCTCTGTGCACAGAGAATCATCATCTAAAGGGGTTCAAGTTTGCCTTCAGTCACGCTGACACTCCATGCTTTGAGCAAAGCCTCTGCTTCATACTTCAACAGAAATGAAACTTATACTGCCCTTAACCGTGTATTCCCTGACTCACTTTAACATCTGCAACCTAAAGAAGGTCACTGGTTAAATCACACGCCGGTTGGTGTCTGACCACAATCTAGTCACTAATATTGAAAGAAAATTTATTTGACCAAAATTCTCTTTTAGCTTCTCTTCTTCACAGAGAATGAAAATATTAATTAAAAGCCAAGAGTATTCCACTATCTTCACAGATATGCAAGACATGTAAGAATGCCCTAGATAACATACCAGGAGTTCATAGAAGAATATATGGAAATAAAAAGAGGCAAGAATTTATATATATATATATATATATATATATATATATATATATATCTCAAAAATCAAGACATTTTCAACATATAATTCAAAAAGAATACCAAATTTTGATTTGAATATCAAGACTTGAAGGAAATCACTCTCAACTGCTCTAAAGAATTTGATAGTAAACAAGATAACAGATGCTTAACTAATCAAGACATGAGCAGAGAGACTAAGAGAAGGCTCATCTTGATTCTTGGCACCCATGCTGAGAAGCTCACAACCACCCATAACTCCAGCTCCACGTAATCCAAAGTCCCCTTTGGGCCTCCATAGGTACCTACACACATGTGCACATATCCATGCATAAATATACTTGATTAAAACCAAAACTAAACATTTAGGAAAATGACTAGAAAATCCACAAGGGAAAATTGTGGTGAATCTCAAATCTTTTTAGCCACTGAAAAAGATTGGTGCAAATGTCAAGACTGTGAGTTCAATTTCAAGTATAAATATTATAATCTTGTGAGGTATATAGTTAGCCAAAATTAGAGGAGCAAATATACTAACCTCTTTTCTACAAATACAAAGTAAAGACAGGGCATATTTAAACATCACAAAGATACATAAAGCAAAGAACTTGCAAAGCTCCAAAGGAACTTAACACTAACAGGACAAAAAACAATGTTCCTATCAAAGAACACAATTAGGCTGAACTCACATAGTAGCTTAAGATCATTCTCCATTTGTATTACAAAGAAAAACTCTATTCTCAAGCAAAAGATGAAGAAAGGAAATACTAACAAAAGGAATGTGTAGAGCCAGTGTGAAGCAGGAAGTCACCAAAGGAAGGTGACAAGGGGCTCCCTCCAGGATTGTTCTTCAACCACTTCAATAGACAATTCTAGAAGTTCTAGAATCACTAGGAATAAACATAGTCTATGAACTATTCCAGAACATCACAGAAGTGCTGGAAGAGCTTACATTGAAGCATATATACACCCTTTGTGGACTTGTTTATATTTACAAAATATATTTCTGTAGAACCACTTAGAATAACATTAAGTTTTCACAGGTAGGAAAGGGATTTTGAGGAAATGTTTTATTCTATATCATCAACTACCTATAGAAAAATAAATACAACTACATAGCATTACTTAGTCTCATTTTATGAAGCGGTACTTTTATTACACAAGGATTAAAAGAAGTGACATTCTCTTTCAAACCATGGAAAATGGCTGTCACCAATTTTAAGTGTCAGAAGTAAAGTGGTAAGAAGCTGGAACATAACGTACTTTACGAGTCATCTGGAGTCAAGTCTCCAGGCTCCCACAGGTGGAGACTGTCAGAGACTACAGAGCACAGTTATCATAAGTATTAGCCAAGTCTAGCTGAGGCAGAGCCCCAGACAGACTGACCGACAGCCTGAGGTGATGCTGTCTCTGTGGGCAGAAATGAATTTTCCACAATAGTAGTGGAAGACTTTCAGTACTATAATTTATTCCTTCTCTAGTGTCCTGGTAAGTAGGGGAACTTCGGGAGTTTGCAATGTTCTATGAGAAAAAGTAGAGTCACACTGGACTAAGGGAGTATTTCTGGCAAATTTACTCAAGTGAACCTCCATAGAACAAGATCAGAGGCTCCAAGGATTCTGCACCATGTTGTGCTGAGATGCCTTGATCATCATCATTTATTTTGTACCTACGCTTAGTAGTTCACAGCTATTCTAACAGATATCATAAGACTTTCTGAGTTATGCATAACAAAATGTGTCTCTCATATGTCTAAATACTAGAATTCCAAAGTCAGAGGTCCAACATATTCTCCAAGGTTTGGATATTGCACTATCTATACCTGGATGTAGCAGAAGGGCATGAGAGCTCCTTGGTGCCTCTTCAGTCGGGATGTTAATCCAATTTCAAGACTACATGTCTACTCACCCATCACAGACTTTAGTGCTAAATAACTTTCACAGTGGAGATGAGATTTAGTGAATTATAGAATGGCAGAACCATTCAGTTTGTGACATTCCACCCCACTGCCCCAACTCATATCTGTGTCCCATGCAAAATACAATTGGTCTAACCTAATCATGCTCATTGAATGTATTAACTCATTCTATAATCAACTCAAAACACAAAGTCTAGATATCATCTAATCAAATATGGTGGATGAGACTAAGATATGATTCATTGTGAGGCAATGTTGTTCTCAGCTGGGAAATCAAACACTATATATGGTTACAAAATACAATAGGTGGAACAGGCATAAGAGAACATTTCTGTCCCAAAAGGGAGAGAGGAGAGAGAAGAAGTGACAGGTCCAAAGTGAGGTCAAAACAAACAGTACAAATTTCTTTACATCTTGAGGCTTAAGAGCATCACAATTATTTTTGGATTGGATGCTTCAGGCTCAGCTGTTGGGCTCATCTTCAGGACTTCTGTGAGAGGTGTACCTTCCCTCACTGTGGTGGAGATCCTGCCCCTGAAGCTCAACAAGCATTGCTTCCCCAGGTTCTCTGTAGGGTAGCCTCCTTGGCTCCCCCCTTTTAAAAAATAAGGAGGCAGACAGTCTTTTACATCTCTCTATGGCCACACCAGTCAAATCACCTTGCAATAAAGGACAGAAACTATGCTGTGCTGATACAATGGGCATCATTTAACAACTTGCTTTTTTCTCCTGCCCTTTAGGCTGGCTGGAAGTACAGAGAACACTACTGAGTTGGAGAGCACACTCCGACAACCAGGGGCTATGTGCTCAATGATCTCCTACCTCTGTACAAATGAAGTTCAAACTTGCACTGCACAGGCAGTCTGGGAGCAGAAAGTTCCTTTGAGTTGTAGTTTAGATTCTATTAGCTAACATCTAGGCCAGCTGAGACCTATAGAAAGTTTCCCTCATATATCGTATATATTTCAGGTAGGTCTTCGTGTTAATTTAGTCAGGTGGAGGCATTGACTGGGGCAGGCACTGTGTAATATCATTTATAATCCAGCATGTTGGGAATTGGCCATACGACTTATATTCACTTCTAAAATTCTGTTAAGCGTGATGAATTAAATCAAGGTGCTCCTCTTGGCTTACAAATGTATAGAGGGCAAAAGTGGGTCACCGTAGTTTGCAAGTACCACACAAAAAACCTACTTTTTAATAACAACTTTCTGGCTTAACTTTTCTTTTTATTCTCCTGGTGTTTCAAAAATCTGTCTTCAGGTTTCTTATATTTTCCCTCCTTCCCCCTCCCACCTCTTTCCTCTAACCCAAGACAGAGAGCCACTGCTCTGCAGCAGTAAATCCAGCTGTCACCTTCCTCTCTTGCCCACAACATAGAAAACATTCAGCCTTCTCTGATTTCACAGCTGCCATGCAGCAGCTGGAAGGCAGATCATGCAAGGCCTTCAGTGAAAGAAAATTAATTAAAAGAAAGAGAAGGAAAGACTCAGTTATAAGTTCAACCACCAGTGTGATGGTATGCCTCTATTGGATAGCAATCACCACAAGGCTTTAAACTACTAATTAACTAAAAGAGAATTTTGAAATGTCCATCCTACCTGTGACCTTTAAGAAGAAATAGTTTGAAGTCATAGAAAGTTTAAACAAAATAAATCTTTGCCAAGTTATTATTATTGGCTCTTTGGGGAGTATTGTGTGTGTGTGTGTGTGTGTGTGTGTGTGTGAGAGAGAGAGAGAGAGAGAGAGAGAGAGAGAGAGAGAGAGAGAGAGAGAGAGAGAGAGAGAGAGAGAGAGATATCATTCTGGGTATTTTTCCTAAAGGGCTTCAGAGCAACAGAAAGGAAGTATTGTTTTCTTTAAGTTTTCCTTCATAACTCTATGACTATTACCTCACGTTTGAGGAACTGGTATTTCCTAAGAGGCGAGAATATCTGAGAAAAACATATCCCTCACTGCCAGCTCAGGTAAATATTACATGGAGCCAACTCCTGTGCTTGAATGTTCCCAGCTACCTTTAGACCTGAAAGGAAATCAGTGGCAGAGGTAAATTCACCATGGGATGAAGACAGATATTTCTAATATTTCCCATGGTACCCCAAAGCCTAGGGAGAGGCTGTGACCATATGAGATGGGTGTTGATGAACAGGCAAGCTAGAAAATTCCTAGATTTTTCAAATAATGTCCCCAAGTGATCCTATATTTTTATTACTATGTATTTCTAATGTGCTTATTTACTACTTATCAGTATTAATTCTTGGTGAACCTGAAAGAAACAAAATCACCAATGAGCTTTAAATGGTCCTTTTAATTAATCATAGGTTTATAAAACTAAAACAAGACTATTTTTTTCCTTTCTTGAGTGATAGTTTTTTACTTTTCACCTTCCTGTGTAGTATTAACATTGATCCAAGTTTTTGGATAAAATAATAAAGATCCTTCCTGGTCTAAAAATGGTTTCCACTAAATGTTCCTTCATAAAATGCCTCCTCAATATTAATTCATTTCCATTTTTTTCCTTAAGGCCAAAACACCCCACATCTCTGTATGACTCTTATGATCATTATTCAGTCAACTTTCTTCTGGATTTAGGTCTTTTATAGACTGTTTACGGCTCTCCATGAAAATCTTTTCCCCCAGTGCCATTGTGCTGAGAACTGGGTTCCAGGGGTTCCAGTTCTAAGGGTATGCCTTTCATGAATGCAGATAGTGAAGAGGTTATGTCCCCTGCCCACAAACACCAGAGGATAGTTTGTATCTTCTGCTATTCGAAGACACAGCAAGAAGAAAGCTGTCTGTGAAGAGAAGAAGAAGAAGGAGGAGGAGGAGAAGAAGAAGAAGAGGAAAAGACCCCCAATAGATCAATAGATATAGGAATCCCCACCCTATAGAACTGCAGGAACTCTGTTGCAGTGCTGTGGTGGTTTTCATGAGAATGTCCCATATAATCTTCATGCATTTCATGCAATATTTCATGAAAAAATAGGGGAACTGTTTGTGGAAAATCTGAAACCTTTACTACATGGAGTCCTACAGGATGAAATAAGTCACTGGAGCTGGGCTTGGAGAGTCTGTAGCCTCACCTGACTTCTGCTCTTTGCTCCATTTGTGACTGAAGATGTGGCCTCTGAGCTTCCTGCTAGGCACAGTCTCTGCAATTTCTCCACTGCCATTGTGAACTCTCTCCCTGGAACTATAAACCAAAATAAACTCACTGCCCAACAAGTCACTCTCTTCATTGTGTTTTATCAGAGCAACAAAAGGTAACTAATACTCAGATGGCTACATATTTTTTTTAAGGTAGCCTGAAGGAAGTAAGCCAAGCTCAGTCTCATTATCTTTGCCTACTTTGGGTTGTTTTAAGGTAACTCACTATTTGTCTGTCTCCAGTACTCTTAACCTCATTCCTCTTATCTTCCATTGCACAGATCTTAGCTATTGACTTCATAGGCGAGAGGCTGGACATAGCTTGGAGTCTTTATGTTCAACTAAACACTAGACAACTTGAACTCAGTTGTCTTTTCTTTCTCCTTGTATGTGTATGCACTATGCTATGCAATATCTAACAAAACCAGTTTGCTGTTTGCTGATGTTACCTTACCCTTCATCTGAAAGGTATCTCCTAGAAACTGAATAACTGTCGTATAAAAAATCAATCTCCAAATCCCATTGTCCTACAAAAGAAGCAGGTACTTTTAGTCTCTCTTTGTTTCTACTTTCCTTTGTGGGGGAAACTCTGTCTCTATTCACTGTCCCCTGCATTTTCCTCCCAGTCTTCCTTCCCATCAGCAGTAATTTTTCTTTCTTTACCATCTATTCTGTGATATACCATGGTGACTATACTCAGACAAGGGTTCAGTTTGGGGAACTAGGAGATATTGTGAAATCAATATCCTACCTTCTTGCTCTTGATGTGTGAGCAGACAGGAGCAATTCACATAATTGTGTACAGTGGGTCACTATACACAATTACCACACTGGTAAATCCTTTAGCATGTAGAGGTATCTGTGTTTGGCTAATTCTACAATTCTCCATGGTAATTATGGAAACCTTGTAGCATGCTGTTCAAACCACCATCACTTTGGTTTGCTTTGACTAACCAACATCAATGTTATCAACTTCACAAGAGAATAAAGACCAAAGAGTGGCTATCTTTAATTCAGCTATTAAGTGGTCACTTAAAAAATTATTAATTTCTGAGTATTCTAAATATTCAGTCTATATCATTTACTGTCATGTATGTTATGTCCTTACTCCCATTTAAAATTTATAATACTTATCAAAAACTTATTCCCCAAACACATAATAAATGTTCTGTAGCACCTACTTCATGCTACAGGATTGTCTCTGTGAAAGAAAGAATACAGTGGAAAGACTATGTATAAAACATCATTTCTTCATAAAGTATTCAACTCAATAAGGGTTGAAAGATGATGAAATAGTTAAATTAGTATATAAATATATATGTATGCATATATATTAGTATACATACATATATATATGATATACACATTACTAAATATACATAAAGAAGAACTGAAAGCAAGAAGAATAAAATGCATCATATCAGTGAAATTGCCTTTCATTTATTTTAAACAGCTTTTATTTTAACTAATTAATTAATTAACTGCATGATGACGGCAGATGAGTGTAGATATACATATACCACACACAGCCTAGCTCTGGCGGTCAGGAAATGACTTTCAAAAGCTGATTCTCTCCTTCCACTCCCAGTTCTGGGTATCTAACTCAGGTCACCAGACTGGCCTATCAAGTATGCCTACTTCTACACTACCTCCCCATCTCACTAACAACTAGTATGAAAACCACATGGCCTGTAGAAAACAGTTCTATGTGTGACTACAGATTCTGTACCCATGGAGGAAGTTGATCAGAACACTGTAACCCGCTGAAAAATAGAACTTACAGCTAATGGTTCTCTCTTTCCCCTAGTACCCAAAGCACAAATACTAGTAGTAATGTGCAAAGGTCCTAGACTACAAGTCATCAAACAAACCCTCCCGCAGGTCTGTCTCTGCTAAATACATCCAATGATTTCTAAGGTTAACATTGTCCTCACACACTTTTCTAAACCCCCACATCTGGCATCTGCTCCACCTGCAGCTTCCTGTACCACTACTGAAGAGAACAAGAAAACTGTAGAATCTGCCTCCATCCTGCACACACAATCCCTAAGGCAGCTTTCTATTCAGAGAGGGGAGTGCTGGGGGGTGGGGGGGGGGACAGAAGGAGGGAGGGAGGGAAGGAAGGAGAGAGCAGACTTAAAATGCCTTTTTCACATGCACCCAGACTCTTCAGGAATGTCCTAGACATGTTTATCAGTGCTTTGCTCCATTTCACTATCATTCCAACCAAAACCAGGATTTTCCTCTAATTGTACATTTCTAAGTAAAAGACAAAACAAAACAAAAACATGCAGACATAGCAATGCATTATGGGGCTTGAATGACATAAACGTATTGATCTTTAGACTCCTGGAATCCTTTCAGTCTTCTCTCAGACTTCCCTGTTTTTTCCTCTGTATCTGTTAGCAAATGCTCCACAGTACAGCTAACCACATCACAACAGAATGAGTGTGAGGTGCAGGCACATTCCTGGAACCCCGAGTAACTGGGAAACCTGTGTTCTGGGCAGTTTCAATATGGTTTATGGGACTTTCACCTGGGCTGATAGAAGACAGAGGACTAACCACCTAAATTTTGGAGATGAAGTACATGGTTCAGATGTAAAGTGATGTAACCATGTTATTGTCCACCTTTAAAGTACTAAATGCAACCCATATGTCTTAGGGTCTTAGTAGGAACAGAACCAATAGACTGAACATACAGGATATGGTCTGGGTAGTCCAGCAATGACTGGCAATCACATTAGCCAGACTCAGAATCTGGTAGCTACATTTTTATAAGACTGGTTGCCTTAGAAGTCAAAAGTCTGAAGAATTCCAGGATTTCCTGGCTTTCAGGCTGAGATGAAAAGCCGAAGAAGCTGAGTTCAGCTTCAGCAAAGGATGTCTATGACACTAGCAGCCACAGCAACAGGGTAGGTGCATCCACAAGCCTGAGGCTAAGGAAAGAGCAGCTTTTCTCTTAGACCTCTGTATATTCAGGCCACCAGCAGATGTGCCCACTGTGCAGCACAGCCTTGCCCTCAGCTTATTCTTCCAGAAAGTGCACCTGCAAACACACCCAGAAGCATATCTCTTAGTTAATCCAGATTCAGTCAAGTTCCAACCAGTTTAAGCATCCATCTATGCAACCCCAATGTTCTACAGTTAAGAATTTACAAACACACACACACACACACACACACCACCACCACCACCAACAACAACAACAACAGCAGCAATAACAACCAACAGAAACACTTCATTTTTGAGTCACCCAGATTAGAAATAATAAAATTGTGCTATTTTGAGAATAGTTATCTCTTAGTATATACACTCGATATATTTAGCAAGAAAAATAACCTTGACGTGAATGTCATACAGGGCCTAAGTCTTGAAATCATTTTTTTTCCCAAAGGAAAAACACCTCATCATAAAAGAATATATAAAGTATGATTTCATTTATTTAAAACTCTATAAAATGCAACTTAATCTATAATGGTGTAGAATGTATTACTTAACTTGATCTGAGGTAATGAGATCTATCTCCTGAACAGGGGCAAAAATGACTAGTTACAGTTGTAGGAGAGTTTGCTTATTGTTGATTGTGGTGTCTCTAAGCATACACAACTGCTGATATCCACTGAGCTGTCAATATATTCAAGGATTACTCGGCAGACGTCAAAATAAAAATTATATTAAACCAACAATAAAGCCCACGTAGAATGTGTTTTTTATCATCATGAGGCAAGAATTGAAAATTAGTTTTTTTCTGTCTTCTTAATGAATTCTGCATTTTTGATGCGTCCGATGTGAGGGTCAATTCCGAGTACTGGTAAAACTTTGACTTTTAGTTCTGTGTTCTTATAGGGCAACTGTTTTAAAAGAAACTTCTCTACCTCTTGAGATGTTTGGGGTTCACTTTGAAGACAGTTTGGTGTGTTATTAGTGAATTTATTAGTGTCCAACCATTGTCTCACTGAAGAAACATTTCAGATCCTTGTCTTGCTGGTCTCCTTTATATCACCATCCTTTTAGACTAGTCTGAAGCTAGGGAGATGACATTGCTGAGTTAGAAAAGGAACGAGACTAGATCTTGTACACTAGGCAAACCAACACAAGCCAGTGACGGGCAACTCTACACTGAGATGGAGTAGCCTAAGACTTATTCCTGCACGGGAACAATACACGTGAAGAAATGTGAACTTGGTGATTACAAAGCTGAAGAAGGGTATCTTTAATCACTTGTTAATCATTCTGTATGCAGGTGCACACTAGAACTTTGCAATACTGACTCTTTATAAGCATGTATGTGGGTTTTTTTTCTATTTTAGAACTATGCAATACGATTAAGGTTTAGTCATCATTTTCTTAGAGAGAGCTCAGAAGTGGTAACTACCTAGTTCTCAAGGGTGGGTGTTTTTGTACTTTCTTAAGGTCTGGAAAATTTCTGGGGTTTGTGGTCTTCAGTCCAGTTGGAGCCAAAGGAGCCAGGTTCAGATTTCAGTGAAATCGTCATATTTAATTGGAAGTAAAAAAATCACACTGTGAGAGGACGCTTTCAGTAATTGCTATAATTCTAGTCAAAATTTCTGCTCTCCCCTGCAAGCCCATTTGTAATTACTGTTACCACTCTCTTAATCTCTGTCCAGGTAGTCAGCATGACAGCAACTTACCTTGAAAATGTCATTATTTTTAGGGTAAAATAACAAATCTGCCATGGCCATCAGTTTTGAATACCATCGGTATGATAAAAAGAAACCAGTCTATTCATCTCTATGGTTTTTTTTTTTTTTTTTTTTTGAAAAGAGGTTGCAGATAGGACTGCAGTTAGAGCTGGCGGAGCCTGTGTGCTTCCAACTTGAACAAGGCCCTCACATTAGTTCACAGGAGATAAGGAGAAGGGTGAGGGAGACAAAGGGCCATTCCTCTGTCTTGAATTGAAGTGGTTATATAAATCTAAGCCGCATTTAGACAGTACACTCATGCATAAAATCCTAGAACTCGAGGTAATTTTACAGAAAAATAAATGTGTGTGCAGGATACTCATCTTAGTGTGATCAACAATCCCAGTCTGTTTTCTATGCAAGAGTGAAAAGCACTTGGTACAAAAGGCTGTCTCAGTTATTGCTGAGGACGTAAGCCCAATCCTGGGTCCTCTCTTGTCTTTGGAGAGTTTTGTCTGCCCTGTGATAAGCAAAGCACTATGCAAATATGGTAGTGACAGATATCATTTGTCCTTTGAATCCATCCTTCCTCTCTCTCTGGAGATGTGTGATCAAGGTCCCAAAGTTTGTCTCTGAGAGGATGACATCAACTCCATTTTAAGATCAGGCCTAATGGCAAAAGAAAAGTCATCCATTCCAGGAACTGACAATAAACCCCTTCTAACTCATCAGTCCCAGCATCTAGGACATAAGTTACCAGCTCCAGAAACAGACCATAAAGTCCAAGAACAAGGCCGTAAAATCCCATATTCAAAGAACAGCCTGGAGATAGCCACAAGGATAGGGAAATATCTTATTTCAGGATGAGCTATCAGTGCTGGGCAGCTTTATAAGGTTTGAGTGTCTCACCCTGCGGTTCACCATTCATAACACAGGAGTTCAGTTCACTGACCACCACCAGGACACAACCTAATCAGAAACCAACTCATGTAACATCCCCCAGAACCCACCAATGAAGTTTTAAAAGTTTTAGATTAGCTAACCCCAGCTAAAATCCACTAGTTCAAAAAAAAAAAAAAAAAAAAAAAGAGGCTTGTACACCTTTGTCTGAGGTTATCAAATTTTTTGCAGGCTTTTTTTGTAATTAATTTTAACTATTTTCTTTATTTACATTTCAGTCATTTCCCCCTGCCTGGTTCCCCCCTCCAATAGTTCCTCATCCCATTCCTCCTCCCCCTTGTCTCTGAGAGGGTGTCCCCCCCAGACCTCCCCTTTCCCTGGGCCCTCAAGTCTCTCAAGGGTTAAGCACATCTTCTCTCACTGAGGCCAGACCAGGCAGTCCTCTGCTGTATATGTGCAATTCTTATTCCTCAGCCTCCCAAGCTCTAGACGGCTGCCTGTGCCCTGAACTACTTGCTGCCTAACCCTACCTGCCTTTGGGGGTTGGAGGTAAGGTGGTGCAGAATCAGTAACACAAACTCTCAGGGAGCAGGTGAGAAATGCCATAAGAGGCCCATCTGAACCCTGCTGCAAGCTCCTTTAATACCCTCCACTTGTGCCCATTGGTTCCAAGAAAGCATCTCTTCTACACAGCAGTTCTCAACAGTCTGGCATTGTCTGCATCAGCAGTCCTTGGTCTTTCAGGCAGTCTTCCATTAGGCCCTTCTGCAGGAGAAGCCTTTGTGACTGCCTGGCCCTGGCATTTATGCAGAGGTGGCGGCCATGCCATTCCCCCTACGCTAGACTTCTCTGTCCAAGACTTATTTCTTTAGCATTTGCACAGTATACCTATCCTGTCTTATTACCTCTTTAAGGTGCACCTCAAGTGAGTTAGTTCCACACACTGATGTTATATATACTGTATATACTGTTTATACTGTATATAGTGCATATATACTGTATATACTGTTTATACTGTATATAGTGTATATACTGTATATACTGTTTATACTGTATATAGTGTATATATACTGTTTATACTGTTTATACTGTATATAGTGTATATATACTGTATATACTGTTTATACTGTATATAGTATATATACTGTATATACTGTTTATACTGTATATAGTGTATATATACTGTATATACTGTTTATACTGTATATAGTGTATATTTACACACTCGAGATGCTCATGGTTATCAACATGTTCTAAAAGCAGGAAGATATTTTTTTGTTGTGAGCCTAGCCTTTAATGGCTGAGCCATAGTGGCACACGCCTTTAATCCCAGCACTTGGGAGGCAGAGGCAGGCGGATTTCTGAGTTCGAGGCCAGCCTGGTCTACATAGTGAGTTTCAGGACAGCCAGGGCTACACAGAGAAACCCTGTCTCAAAAAACAAACAAACAAAAATGAAGTTTTTTTATCCCATTAGCTTAATTCAGTGCGTGTCAACAACTGTTATTTGACTCAGTGGTTCCATATAATTCAAGGATTGCAGCTTATATGTAACACGTTGGGTTCTCTTGTGACTGTCAGGAACATTGTGCATATATTGTGTCCCTGCTCCACAGAGCTCACAGTTTTCCAGGGAAGAGGAAACTTATGAAACAGTTACTACTAAATACAGAATGTGATGAGGACTCTGCCATGGAACACTGGGGGAGCAGGGGCTGCACAGGAATCATCCCTGTAGAGTGCAAGCAAGTCCAGGCACTTCCAGTGATGGCTCACCACGGCAATCCACTTCTCTCAAAGCTGGACATTTATTGCTCTTAACTTCTACTTTAGAAAAACTCATTTGAATTTCTTGGCTAAAATTGAAGACAATCTTTATTATAATCATTTTTGGTTTCAATTATCAACCAAAAATGTAGCCTTTTCTGAACTTAAGATGGCGTACGCAGACAAAACCAATATTCTTTAGATGGGTATTCCAGAGATGCCACTGAAACTCTTCTAGGACTCGTGAGCTGAGAACCTAAAGATCGTTGTAGTGCAGTCAATAAAGAAAACACACTTACCTGTAGAATCCAAAAGATTGTCCACAAAAAGTTCTCGCAGCAGCCATCTGCCTACATCTCCCTTCAGTGTGATGACCCTGTACCTCGCCAGCCCATACAACAGGGGTCTCATGCTCGCCATGCCCCACTCTATTTTGTCATCCAAATACAAAAGAAGAAATAATGTTTTACTTCCTCAGGATTTCCTGGAAAAGGATCTCGGTCAGTTACTACTTTACTTACTTTACACCCTTTTCTTTCCTTAAAGGCCATTGCTATTGTTGCATCAAACCTTTCTCCAGATGAAATTTCTCAGCCTCCTTAACTAGAGCTCACACAGTCCATTACTTATTGGTTCAACAAATAGTGAATACCCATTTTGTTCCAGACTCATAAGCAGGCTATGAAGATATGGGAGGGGTAAAAACACTATTGATTCCTCTGGGGCATTGTGTACCTGCATTTTTCACCAATGTTTAATTTTGAATATATTTTCATGTGGTCATCTCAGTGGATGGAAATTAGGTTGAGACTGTATCATCTCTGAGAAAACAATTATTTCATATTATTGCTACAATTGGATTTACAATAATGAAAATTACGAACATGGTTATTTCCCACCCCCTCCCCTCTCTCTGTGTGTCTGTGTTTGTGTATGTGTGTGTGTGTATCTGTGTGTGTGTGGTGTGTGCTGTGTGTGTGTGTGTGTGTGTGTGTGTGTGTGTGTGTGTGATATTTCCAAGTGTGGGAGCACAGGCGTGTGCAAGCATGTGGAGGTCAAGACTGATATCTGCTGTGTTCTTTGATTGCTCTCCACTCTTTGTTTACTGTAGCAGGGTCTCTCCCTGAATCCGGTACTCACTGACTGTAGCTAGTTTATCTAGCTAGCTTGGATGCACTGTCTTCACCTTCCAAGTGCTGGACTTGCAGGAGTGCTGCCACACCCACCGGCTTTCACATGGGTACCGGAAAGCTGAGCTCTGGTTCTCACACTTGTACAATCTCTCATTTAGTGAGCTACCACCATAGGCTTCAGATTATTTTTCTACTTGAAATGTGGAGCTACACATCCTTCCTTCTCAGCTAACACTAAAATTTTAACACTCTCTCAAAAATTATGTTCATCCTGTTAGATTCCATTTTTTAAAAATTTATTATATTAGACTGTTTTATTTCTACTCAAAAATGCAATATATTAAATTTTCAGCATCTGCTTTCTTTTCTAAATGGGATTGTTATATGTGCATTCAAGATTGGGTTTCAAAGAGATGAACCAACAACAAAATCTTAGGGTATGCCATTAACAACTTTCTTACAGTGCTTTTGTTACATAATTTTCAACCATTGCCCACACATATACCTTCCTGTATCAAGAAATATGAAAATATCAAAATACTTGTGGGAAAATGTTTGCACTATGTGTTCACTTTTTGAGTTATGATCAGTGTTCATGGATTTCTGAAAATTATAAGGCTTGCTAGCAATTATCACTTAATTGTAAATGTTCTTATTGATAAAACTGTTTTTAAATATATTTTAGATTTTTCTTATTTACATAATAGTTTCTGGAGTGTGTGTATGTAAATATCCTCTTTTGAATAGTCTTTGCTATTTTCTCTAAAACTTAAAATATTTCTAACCTTTAAAATGTTAACAGATATTTTGTATGTGGCCTCTTTTGTATGTACAGCCTCTTTTGTATGTACAGTATGTTTCTAATGTCTTAGGTTGCAAGTCGTATGAACTTATACTTTCTACGTTTTAGAAGACCACAAAATAGAAGGGAGATGATAGCTTAGGGGATGGAGTAGACTTGGGTAGCTTAGGAGACGGAGTAGATTTGGGTACCTTAGGGGATGAAGTAGACTTGAGTACCTTAGGGGATGGAGTAGACTTGGGTATCTTAGGGGATGGAGTAGACTTGGGTAGATTAGGAGATGGAGTAAACTTGGGTAGATTAGGGGATGGAGTAGACTTGGGTAGATTAGGGGATGGAGTAAACTTGGGTAGATTAGGGGATGGGGTAGACTTGGGTAACTTAGAATATGGAGTAGACTTGGTTTTAAAGCACAGAGTCCACATCACATGTTTGTTTTATCCTCCTATAGCTGATAACCTTTTCTAAGCCTCAATATCTTGTGGGAAACTAATATCTTGAACTTCTTGGAATGCATGAGCCACCTGTATCAAACCTTCTTGACCTCAGTGACTCATGTAACTTATTCACAGATGTCTTTCCAGAGCCTGTTAGAGTGTGTACAGTGTGTTTCTAAACAGTTACTGGTGAGTGAATCCACAGCACAGAGCGGATGTGTGTAAGTGTGGTTTTTATGTTTTTCCTCATGGCCACCTTAAGCCCAGTCTCTTCTTGGCAAAGTTTTACCCCTGGACACTTTTAAGCTCTGCCTTTCTTATGGAAAGAGGAAATAAAGTAAATACTGCCTTATTCCCTTTCTCCTTTTAACATCGCAGTGTCTGGTCCAAGGTGATCCCTTCCTCATGCCCTCTTGGTGTAAACAGTAGAAAAACAGAGCGGCATATTTTAAACCCCTACTGACTCTGAGTTTTAGCACTTTGTTATGAATTTTTCTCAGAGAAACACTTCACATTTTTCTTATTCAATATACCTCTTCCTCCATCGATGTTATGTTCTTAAACCGCCTGTATAACCATACTGCAGTTCATTGTATATTATAGGAGCCCTTTATCTTAGGTATGGCTGGCAACACTCTATCACACAGTAGACCGTTTTTCAGCATGCTGAATGTTTTCTTTGTTATGCAGAAGAAGCTTTTTAATTTCACATTTGTCAGTTCTTAGTTATTTTCTGTGCTGTTGGAGTTCTAATGGAGTTTTTACCTATGCCTATAGCTTGAAATGTGTTCTCTGTTTTTCTCTAATCATTTCAGCATCTCGGGTTTTATATTAAAGTTTTTGATCTACTTTCTATTGATTTTTTTTGTGTGTGTGCAGTATAAGAGATATGAATCTAATTACATTCTAATGCACATGGGAATTCAATTTCTACAGCACTGTTTTTTGAAAAGGCTGGTTTTTTTCCAATGAATATTTTTGACATTTTTATAAAACATTAGTTGGCTGGGTGCTGAGATGTCTCAGTAGGTAAATGTATTTGCTTCCAACTTTGGGGATCTAAGGAGATTGTATCCTTCCATAGAGAGTCTCTTTGTTGAGCCCAGGCTGCTCTTCCATCAGTGTCCCCAGTCTTTGCCTAAGTATATTTGTATCCACTGATTTTGTGTGCAGATCAGCTCTTATCAGTGATCACGTGATTCACTGGGTCATTAATTGTTTAGTCAGAGGGGACTTGGGCATCTGCAAATGCAATACTCCTGAGCGTCTGCTTTCTCTGTTAGGATAGTTTTGTAGTAGAATTCTTCAAGGATTGTTTCTCCATTACCAGGGTGTAGCAGGCACAGAAAGGCCACCAACACTACTTCTTCCACAGCTTCTGCTTCTTACAGCCCCACTATCTGAATTTTGTTTCTACTGTCTCTGCTTCTGGACATTAGCCTTTGCTTGTGTTCGTGGACTCTGCCACATTGCTCAGTGCTCTAATTTGGGATGTGTAGAGTCTCTTGTGAATCTGCTTTTCAATGTTTCTCTCACTGTCATCCAGCGTACACTTTCTACATGTTTCTCTTTCTGCAGCCATGGATTTGATGTTTACTTTCAGGTTCGTGGGGATACAAGAGAAAGCCATTGGGTCTTATAGTAAATTTAAAAGTTCTACTCTGAATTGGTTTTGTAGCTCGGTGGTAGAGCACCTTTTTGAAATGTATAAGGTTTGGTTCCCAACACCACAAAAATAAAAAATAAAAAATAAATTAAAATAAAAAGCCTTTTTCCATTTTCTCTAGTATTTGTATAATAAGTTTTAACTGCTGGTTACATTAAAAATTTGTATAATAAATTATTTTAGATTCATGACTATCAATGTAAAACTATGAGACTTTAAGCATTAAAATACTATAACCAACGTTATATCAATAGCATCTTACATTAGCATTTACATCTGCACTATTTTTTTAAAATAAAACTTCTAAGTTAATTATGGTATTTAATATATATTTTCCTGTATTTGAATTCATGGCTTTTGTTTACAAAGCTTAGTTAATATTTCATTATTTGAACCAATATTAATAAATAATAAAAAATGCTAGAGGAAATATGGCCATATACCGATTAGTCAGATAAAATAAGTACAGAGCAAATGGTGAGATACTTGGGATAGCATCTTCCCACATGGCCTGATACTGTCAATCAGTCCCAGGAAAGCAGGCTCTTTCTGAACAAAAAGATGAGGGTTATGTCTGAGTATGTTGTGATTTTATTTGTCAGTCTTCTGGAAAATTAAAGCCTGTTCCATACACAGACACTTCTATTTCTTTCTTCTGAGAGAGCAAAGGGCATGAGGTAATAATAATCCCAAGCACTGGAGTACCAGGAGCTAAAGACTGATGATGCTGTTTCCTATTTCATGGGCTGAGGACAAGATGCTCAGACACATGTTTAGTGAGCTTTATGGGATACAGGGTCTTTTACACAGCAATATGTATCCCTACTTTTAATTCCACTCCAAATTAATTTTATGACTTCTCAGAGAGACTCTTCAATTCTCTAAACACATCATGAAATTGTAATTACACACTTAATGAGGTTCTCTGCATGGATCTGCCTTATTTCCCAAGCCTCTACATGCTACTATGTCTATTCAACTCAGCAGGCAATATCTTAAATAAACCATCAAGGAAAACTTATTCTTCTTTAATAATCATTTATTAAAAAATTGTTTTATTTTTTAATTATGTATATGAGTATGTGTCTGAGAGCATGTGTATATATGTATAGATGCCCATGGAGGCCATAAATATCAGACAGTTCTGGAAATAAAATAACAGTTATTTTTAAATGCCTAACATGAGGGCTACTAGCGAAATTCAGTTCCTCTGCAAGAGAAGTAAATGCTCTTAACTGCCAAGAACTTTCTATATCCTCTCTTTTAATAATCTTACAATATTCAGTTTTGTCAGTTTTCTTCTTCATAATATTAGAATTTCAAAATATTCATTTATTAAAGTATTGCTAAGAGCTTACTTTATGCTGGTCCCTAAATCGATGGATAGGAATTTTTTTCTCAGATAACTGATGCTATATTTGGAGTTATTGAAACGTTATTTGCAATGTTGGAAAGAAATGAAAACAAAGCTGTAAAGTAGCTGATGTAGTTTCTGGTATGTAATATAGTTAGAATGTTAGGATGAGAGATTTTGATACTTTAAAACTTTACATTTGGAAACAATAAAATCCATCTACATATAACTCAACACAAGGACTTTTCTACTAGCAAATGTAAAACATAACTAAAAATGTATTTTCCATCAGTATCTGAGGGTAACTGTTTATAAACAACAATCCCGCTTCTCACAGATACCAAATCCTTGGGATACTCAGGTCCCTTGTTGTCGTGGTAGTACTTGTATATAATCTATATACATCCTCTCATAAGGCTTAACTCATGTCAAGATCACTTGTGATATATAATACCACATAAATATCATGTAGATAATTATTGCACCACATTACTTAGGAAACAACATCAAGAAAAAGATGCATGTACGTTTTTGGTATAGATAAAATGTTTTCCTGAATATTTCCAAAGTCAGTTGAATCTGTATAAGTGCAATTTAACAGAAAGGGCTGGCCTTTCAAATATTCTTATGACGATATGCTGATAAAAACATCTTACAATATATGACCTGGAGACAAGATAAAAATTCTCAATTTTACCTGTAAACTCAACTCCTTATCAACTAATAATCTTTTCTTCCAATTTATTTTTTTTGAAAATTTCATACATGAGTATGTATTTACACCATTTCTATACCTCTCTCTCATCCCTTTCCAACATACTCACTTTCAAATTCATGTTCTCTTCTTTAATTATTATTGTCACACAAGCACACACACACACACATACACACACACACATGGACACTTAGAGGAACATAGACACTGTACTAATAGCTCTTCAAGATGAGGTTTGTTTGTTTGTTTGTTCGTTTAAAAGAAACTTGTCTTATTCAAACTTTTTTCACTCTAATTCAATGTAAATTTTGAATTTCTGAGGATGTTTGGAAATGACAAAGGGAAACACAAATACAATTCTCCCTTAATATTTTATCAGTAGCACCTAACATTAACATTTACTTCTCCAGTTTTTTTTTTTTTAAATAAAACTTCAATGTTAACTACAGTTTTCAATGTATGTTTTCTTATACTTGGAGTCACAGGCTGTGTGTGCAAAGCTTAGTTAATATTTCATTATTTTGAACCTCTGTTAATTAAGAATGAGAAATGCTAGAGAATTTCCCACAGCATGTCTATAAATATGTAAAGAGTCTGAAAAAGGAACAACTGGTGAGCAAAGGCTGAGATACTTGGGTAGCATCTTCTCACATTGCCTGGCGCTGTCAGTGCTGTCCAGAAGAGTAGGCTTCTTCTGAACAAAGAGAAAGAAGAGATACCATTTACCAGTGAGTGCTCCAAAGTCTCTCATCTTCTGCGCATAGTCCAGCTGTTAATATTTTTGTGAATTACCACCTACCACAAGAGTAAGCTTTTCTGATCAGGATTCAGCAATGCTCTTTTCTATGGGTATAGCAACATAACATTAGGAGACAGTTCATTGCTATGTTCTTTAGCAAAATATCAATAGGTTTTTCCCATAGGTCCATGACCTATCTAATCTCAGGTTCCTGAAGGACCAGGGATGGGGGTCCATCTCATGGAATAGACCTTAAATCTTAAACATTGCATGAGCATATCTTGCATTTGGTCTCTGTTATAGGTCACAGGGTTTGTCACTGGGTGAAATTGATGATTACCTTTCTCCTCTGGTAGCATGTTAAGTACCTTCCAAAACCATGAATATCAGACAGCAGTTATGCTACTAACGTTAGGTGGGGAAGCTGACCTGGTTCCCAACTAGAAACTTCAACCTTATTCAAGACAGACTGATGCGACAATAGTACAAATATTTGATCAACTACTTAAAAAATTAGATTTTTAAAATAATGTCTGCTCCATGAGATTGAACCCACAACTAGCACTTCCAAAGTAGCAATAGGGGCCTCACCACCAGCTAATAGAGCCAAAAGTAGCCTTGACAATAATAGCCTGTAATTTTTTCAGAAGGTAGGGTGGTTATAGAATATTTTGGCCAACAACTCAACAAAATGTATCCCATTCTTGGTGCTGAGGTTTTTATTTGGTGGCATAAAATGTCTACTTGGGGAATTGTCTCCCCGATTACATAGACACTCAGTTTAAATGTCTTTTTAAAATCTATAAGAAATGCAGGGACAGCAATGGAGCAGAGACTAAGGGAATGGCCAACCAGTTACTGGCCCAATCATCCCATGGGCAAGCACCAATCTATGACACTATTAATGATACTCTGTAATGTTTGCAGGCAGGAGCCTAGCATAACTGTCCTCTGAGAGGCTCCACAAAGCAGCTGACTGAAATAGATGCAGAGGCCCAGAGCCAAACATTGAGCAGAGCTTGAGAAGTCTTATGGAAAAATTGCAGGAAGGATTGAGGGGCCCAGAGTAGATAGGAACTCTATAGGAAGACCAATGGAGTCAACTACCTGGACCGCTTGGGGCTTTCAGATTGAACCACCAACCAAACAGCATACACAGGCTTAACCTAGGCCTCCCTGCCATATAGGTAGCAGATGTGCAGCTCTGTTTTCATGCAGGTACCCCAACAACTAAAGTGAGGCTGGCCGTAAATCTGCTGCCTGCCTATGTATTTTGTTCTTCTAACTGGGCTGCCTTGTCTGGCCTCAGTGGAAAAGGATGCACCTAATTCTGCAGAAACTTGATGTGCCAGGGCGGGGGGATACCTATGGGCCCCCCGTCTCCAATGAGAAGGGGAGAGGATGGGACGGTGTGAGGGGGACCTAAGAAAGGGGCTGTGATAAGGATGTAAAGTAAATAGATAAAAAAATTAATGAGAGAAAATGAAATGATATTTAAATCATTGACACAGTTTGAAAAATAACTGCATTGGAAGTGCTTAATTGCCTTCTATTAAGGTTCTCTGAATACTCATGACAGTCATGCTAAAAAAGAACCTGTCCCCTTTCAAAAAAATCAGTAGAAAATAAAATCGAATTAGTTGGCTTGAAATAAAGATATTAAGACATCTGAGTATACAAGGCTTGTTTGGAATGTTACAGAAAACACTAGTAAAATATTAAATTGTACTACATGAAGATAAATTTTCTGGTAGATTAGATTACTTCCTAAGAAAAAGAAAATATTAGTCATAGACAGAGACAATAATTCTCAGCACATGTATTTGACAAACTCTTCATCTTGAATATACTAAGAACACCTACAAAAAAAAGAGAAAAAAACAGCCAAGCTTATTTTAAACAGTAAAAATCTTTTTTCCAATTGTTTGTCACTGAGTGACAAAATATCCAAAAGTTACTGACAACATAAAAACTATCACTTCGTTTTCATTGAACTCCAAAAATGGGAAATACCAAAAGAAGATAGTAGTCATCTGCCTGAAGCATGGGTGACGTCATCTGCCTGAAGCATGGGTGACGTCATCTGCCTGAAGCATGGGTGACGTCATCTGCCTGAAGCATGGGTGACGTCATCTGCCTGAAGCATGGGTGACGTCATCTGCCTGAAGCATGGGTGACGTCATCTGCCTGAAGCATGAATGGGTGACGTAGAGGTGAATGTTGAGTTAGTCCATGGGAGTTGACGTCTTCTGAAGATTTGCACACTTACGTGTATGCCAATGACTTATGGATGGAGACCCATACATACCTCATCAGTTATTACTGTCAGTGATAGTGCAAATGGACTGTTCACAGGGTTGCCTGGCTGCCTCAGAGTGGCATGGTTCCTTCAAAAGTAAACATTTCAGGAAAAAAAAATAGAAGTGAAAACAACAAATATTAAGGACTAGTCTCAGTGACCAGTTTGATGTTCTTCTGCTATATTGGACTGGTCAGAAATTATAGAGCCAAAAGTCAATGGGAAGGGTTATATAAAATAGTGATTTATGACTAAAGTTTGAAAGTGACTTTCAGATAAAATTATGAACCAGAAGCTGATTCCTGTAACTCTGTGAAAGAGAAGTATCAGAGTAAGAAAATAAGATGTAACAAAACAATCAAGCAAACAAATGAAAAATTTACTCCAGAGGTGGGGGGAGGAAAGAAGGAAGGAAGGAAGAAGAAGGAAGAGAAGGAAGAGAAGGAGGAGGAGGAGGAAGAGGAGGAGGAGGAGGAGGGGAGGGAGGAGGGAGAGGAGGAGGAGAAGGAGGGGAGGGAGGAGGAGAAGGAGAGGAGGAAGGAGGAGGAGGAGGAGGAGGAGAAGGAGGGGAGGGAGGAGGAGGAGGGGGAGGAGGAGAAGGAGGGGAGGGAGGAGGAGGGGGAGGAGGAGAAGGAGGGGAGGAAGGAGGAGGGGGAGGAGGAGAAGGAGGGGAGGGAGGAGGAGGAGGAGGAAGGAGGGGAAGCTGCAGAAATTGGTGCTGGTGGGATACCCAAGAACTGACAACAAGCATAGGATGATATACCAAAGGTAACTGAGCTAAGCCAGCAGCTCAAGCCATCTGGCTGCTTCTGGGAAGGAAGCAGAGACCTCATACTAAAGGCCAGTCAGGTGACCCTCTTGAGAAGAGACCGTCAGGCCAATCCTAAAATAAGCCCAAAGTCCTCCCAAGCCACAAATCTGCTTTTCTTTTTCATTTTCTTCTTAAACAGCTAACATCCACTCTAATCTTTACTTAGTGTTCGTTTAATGCCTCTTTGTGAGACTCGGTGTACTTCCCCAGAGTCCACAGCACATTCAGAAAATGACCAAATCCTCCAATATTAAGAGATAGTATGAGTTTGCACTGTGGCGCTGCCTACTGGAGCTCCGGGAATCTGTTTGCTGCCATCCATCGGAAGAGGACTGCGGTCTCCCAGACCCCTTGGAAAGATGTGCGGTTTTTCTGATACCTGGCAAACTCAACTGTTAAATTCCCATTACTGCTCCTCAGTTTGCCTAGCTCAGTAGGCATCAGCCCCTCTACTAACTGCTGTTCCAATTTAATTATAAACATTTAAAATAAACATAATCATTGGTGTTATGGGTTGACCTAAAAGTAAAAAGACTGAACAATCTCCAAACCTTCTTCTTTTAGGAACATGTAAGGGCTTTGTTATCTTTCACCAGTTTGATAACTTAGAGGATAATGTCATCTTTTTTCTGAGACACATTGCACAACACTTGTCACCAGAACACAACGGAATTGGCTGCATTGCTGATTAAAACTTAGGATTCTAAGGACTTGGCCTCAGAAACCCTTATACATTAGAGCTTGTGGATTAGACACTGCAGGACCCTCCCATGCCAGGCACACAGGAAGTGAGAACAACTCTGTGCTCTGTGGGTGTGAGAGCGCTGCATAGCTGCTTGCAGCTGAAGACCTGGGTACCTTATTTAAATTATCATTAATATGCAGCCTCTGTAGTCCAGTTTCACCACTGCAGTGCGCTCTAACTTTCTGTGCTAAGGAGACTTATTCGTCTCCATTGGGAAGCTTCTTATCCTGATGACTCCTATTTCTTGGAATTGGAAAATGAGATGGAAATGTACTCACCCCCGTACCAGGATTCCAAGTATGATAACTGTTGGCTCCATAGAGCATTTGGAGACGGACAGTCACCTGTCTGCCAACAAATACAAACTCTTCCCAAATGGAAAAATAAAGATACCAAAAGAAAAAGCGTAACTTGAAGTCTAAACGGCAGCTTACCTTGGTCATAGAAAAATGATTTATCTTTTATTCAAACCATGCACCACTTATTTGACAACCTATGGATCCTATCTGAGTCCCCTAAAACTGGCTTTTCACTAACTTGTGTTGTTCTAAATATTTTTATAGAGTAAAAGGAAGATTTCATCCGTGACAAACGATCTGAGACAAACTGTGGTCTAAGAAAAGCACTCTACACTTACTCCTGCACCCAACAGTGGGAGCTACAAAAGAAAATTTGTGGACAACACCCTGCACTCTGTGCCTTCTACCGTCTACAACACTTGGTGTGTTCCTCAGTATGACAGCTTGCTAACCCCACAGGGTGTTCTGAAGATCTCACTTTACAGATGAGAGTGGGGAGCAGCTTCCTTCCTTTCCTTTTTCTTTTCTCTGTCACGAAGTTCAGTTTTATTTCTCTGGAAATTCATTATGTCTTTGTGAGCTCTCGTCCTTCACTAAGCAATTAAATGTTGGCACGACCTAGGCCCCTTCTCTGTGCACAGTTCCATCCATTACTGTTAACTAAATGAGAGTGCACACAAGATAAACAAAATCTATGGCCCCCGGCGTGGTTTTCCTTGCTTTTTGATGGACAGATGCTTGTGCCTACTTGAGGTTCCTCAAACCTCAACATCTGCAAAAACAAACAGAAACACCCTCCTGAAAAGTATGTATTTTTGTTGTTAGCACTGTGACTGAAACCATATTTTTTTACACTGGGAGAGTTAGAAACTTCCCAAGAGTTCACTCTTCCTGTACTCTTAATTCAATCCTTCAAATGCTCGTAAGGTCAGGTCTTAAACCTGCCAACTCCATTCATTCTTTCTATTTGTATTTCTCCTACTTCCACGCTAGTTTATGTTTCTTATAGCTTCATGGCTGAGATCAGTAACCTTGCCATTAGCATATCCACATCACCGCTGGCTTTGAAAAAAAAAAAGCCTCTGACAAGACCCCACTTGCTCCGGCATCTACCATATCCTTTGTAACAAATTGATAGGCAATCTTTTTCAAAAACACACATCTATATAAACACCCTTGGGGTAAAAGAGCCCGTTAACCCTCACATCACCCACTAGACCTGTGTAATACCCATGTCGCTGTCATTTGGGTCACAGTCACACACAGTGACCTCCCTCTGTCTCCTTTTATGCCTCCTCTTCACAAAAGCCCTGTAAGAGACTGCCTAAAGAGATGGTCACTTCTTTTGACTATTTGACTCTTTTTCCAACAGGCTTGGAATTTCTTCCAGGAAGTCCTGTCTGCACACAGATTTCACTAAACTGATTTTACAAGTACGTTCTGAAAGCACACTCTGTAAAATGGATGTGGGAAAAGGACATGTTCTGCATATTTATAATGCATGCTATGTGATTAAATGCTTGTTCCTCACTATGGCCTTGCCCACTAAAGTGTGAGCCTGAGACTCTGCTAGCATTGACCATTTAGTTCCTAGAGGCGAGGACAATATTGAGCATATCGATATTTAACGTGTTGATAAACTAAGGGACACGTACGGCACAGGACTCTCGGAGCTTCTCTCCTGCCAAGGGTTTGCATAAACCCAAAAAACTTAAGAAGACAAACCACGCTGATTCCACTTCAAGATTCCCTATGAATACATCATGGCAATTAAAAAACAAACGCCAATGCAGTGTTTCTGGTATTCTAATCCTTTTCTGCCACCAAATGCACGGGCGACCTCTGTACGTTGTTTGTCCTCTCTGAGCCTCAGTTTCTGACAGATGGGAATAATGATTACACTACAGCACGCGATTCCCATGAGGACCACATGAAGAAATGGGAGCGCGCAGGACTCAGCACAGCCTGACACATAGAATGCTGCTGTTTCATGTGGCTATTGCGACTCTTGGCCTTATGGTTCCTGCTTCCTTCCTGTTCGGCTCATGGATCCCCCCAGGCCATTGAGATTCCATCTCCACAATGACCCTGGAGAAGAAGACAGCCTCCGACACCTTTTTACAGACAGATGGGTCGTACTAAGCTGTTATAGACATTTGTGGCAGTACTGCAGATGTTTATTTTCAGGAGAATTGCCGAAAGTCCATTGGCATGAGCCCCACTTCCTCTCTTGGCGGGTCCATCCCTGTACACTCAATTGCTTTTCTGATTTAACCCATGACTTTTCCTCTCACCCTAGGATTTGCAGTGCAGTCTTGCTCCATCAACCTCTCTTCTGGGGAACAAGCCTCATTGTATAATCTGCCTCTTCACTGTACAAATTAGAATTAAAGCAGCATGTGCTCTCCCATGATCCTAACAACGCACTGCTTTCTGGGATACTTCTTGGTCCATGAGTAGAGTTAAAGGCAAGCCTTCTAAAGCCCTTGCTCTTATTCAAATGTCAGATTTGGGATTGTGCCACCTTCCTCTCACTCACGTTTCTGCAACCATGGGAGATATATTATTATTATATTATTATATATTATATTATTATATTATTCTTATATTATTCTGCCTAAATGCACCTGATATTTTTTAATTCGAGAGTCTATAAAATTTCCAAGCTCTATTTGAGAAAAATCCACTCATTCTTTGGATATAGATTTAATGTAACTTTCTCAAAGAATGCTATTATTAGAATTAAGCTCCCTTAATGCATATTTCCTTACAAATCCATTCACTCATGTCTGAATAAAATAGTAATTGTTACCATTAAATCCTTATGATTATGTTTCTATATTTTAAAAAATAAGTATCATTATATATTTTTTTTAAATTAGGGTTTGTTTTCAAACCACCCATACTATGAATAAGAATATATTATTTTTATATATTGTGTTAATAAGATATATTTCATCCTTTTGTACTTTGGGTCTAGATCCAGGATAGATTCGTTATTTGTATTCAATAGGTACTTTCTGAATGAGTGATTTACTGTGCATAGCATATTGCTGCATTGCTGAGTCACTGCTGTCCCTGGATGTGTTCCCTACACATCCAGAAAGCTCAGACTCAAACTCAACTTTGAGACACTGAAGTTGGATATATTGGTACAACAGTCCTGCTGTTTCTTGCCCAGGTATGGGACAGAATGTGAGACAGTAATCACAAAGGCATGGGTTGAGGGCAGGAACACTGAATAAGAAGCCAGAGGTGACTTGAGATGCTTCTGGAACTTTCCTGTGCATATTGGCTTAAATAAGCATTTTTTGTTTCTTTTCATGAGAAGGTATTTAACTGAATGACTTCTTTTTGTTTTAATTTGTTGTTAAAAAAAAACTCTAGTCATTTGCTTTTTTAAAAGTTCATTATATGATTTGTTTATCTGACTAACTTGTCTGTTTATTCTGGGTCTTTCCAAAGAGATTAGACTTTTTTTTCTGTGCGGTTTTGGGTATTTGTTTGTTTGTTTGTTTGTTTGTTTCTGCAGCATAATGAAGGACAAAATGCTCAGGGGTGTAGGCAGAGGTTAAGAATGCCTTCAGCACAGAGGAGCGCTGTTCAGAGATACAAGCTTAAGAAGAATGAACTTTGCAAACTCATTTGGAGTCAACAGAGAGGGAGTGTTATTGAAGCGTTTGTCCATTGTAGAATTCTCTGGCGGTGGGTGACCGATCTTTTATATAAATCGCTACATTGAATATGGAGAAGGTCTGTTTTATTTTCTAAGTATGTAAAGTCTAGACAGCCTGTGGGTGGGTATGTGTGCCTGCACCTAGGGAGGGAAAGAAGACAAAGAAATGAAGATGGTAGGTTCAGGCTTGCTACACAGTCCTAGGGAATTTTCAGAGTCACATTATTTAGTTGGCTTACTTGACACATTAGACAGTTTAATATAAACCATTTATCTCCCCCAGGGAAGACATAAACAATTCTGCAGCTTATAAAATTTCATGGTCACTTTTAGAAAAAAAAATATATAAAGTACCAGAGTACATTAAAAATGTACAGTTTGTCTAAAATGAATGAAAAATCATTACAAACTGTAGATTTTAAACATCCCACTAATACCATAAATGTCAAAAGAACTAGAAATGGTGTAATAAATATTCTTCACTAATAATTATTTCTACATATTTTGGCTTTGTTATATTTGGTCACTGTTTTTTATGATAAAAATCTTTTAAAGTCACTTTCTCGAGAAAGAAAAGAAAGATAAGCAGCATGTGTTGACCAAACTTTTTTAAGTTACATTCAGTTGTAGTATCTACCCATTTCAGCGTGCGCGCGCGCACACACACACACACACACACACACACACACACACAGTCTTACAGGCAACATGATCAATTTTACTTGTTATGATTTTATCAAGACAAAACAGTTACACTGTAAGATGCATGGAGTATATGGAATTTATTAAGTGTCCTTCACAGAAAGGAACATGAAATTACATGTTCTGCCTATAACTTGTTATGTCTGATGATTATAAGAATTATCCCCAAACTAGCCTGTCACTCCATACATTGCAAACTTTATTTTTTTTCCTTCCACAACCTACAAAAACTCCAGTACGGAGAGCCATAAAACGCATTCATACTACAATCATGCTCAGCTGAAGGACAGTTGGTGCAGTGAACACCAGGACACAGAAATGGCCACTCATAACTTGACCCCTAGACTTGACCATGAACCCTAGAAATATGCCATCAAATCTTAACCAGACTCAGCATCCCTATCATCTCTACCCACATCCCCATGATACCAATTTTCAGTGCTATTCTTCAGATACAGTGGGACAATGGACCAAGGGGAATCATGACTTCAGCTAAAGCAGAAATCCTACGGCAGAACCATGACCAAAGGAACCTCTGAATTCCAACCAGAAGAAGTTGGAAGGAATCTCTGTAAAGAAAAGATTCTAAAGGCTAAACTAGCTTTGTGGTGATTTTGTCTCTGTCTTAAGTTTTCTTCCTGGTGAGGTCTCATACATCAGCCTATGTTGTTTTATTGTAAAATCAGACTTGGAAAGGTCACCACGTTAGACAGAAAATCTGGTCTCTGGCAGACTGGTGACTCAATAGAGCCTCTTAAGGCCCTGAGATTGGAGACTCATATCTTCTTCTTATGATCTTTTGTCTCTTGGGATGTTAGGAGAAAATGAATTTATGCTTGACCTAACAAGAGCTTCTATTTTTCATTATGTTCATCAGACCAGGATTCAACCAAAGTTACAGTGTACAGTGTTCCTTTGAGGAGGCTGTGTTTTCTATCTACAAAATGTAGTTGCCATATTAAAAGTACATCTCAAATATGAAATTAACACACTTAGGTGGGCTATGAGTTCTTACATCTCAATGATGGCACCTTTCCAGATTTGTGATTCTGCTTTATCCATCACCCTTAGCCTTAGAGAATCTCTGATCATTGCAAGCATCAGCTGAACTTCATCCCGAAAGACTAGTCATCTAGTAGCAGGTTAGCAATGAGCAAATTGCCCAAATATGTATTGTACTGCACTTCGGCTATTGGCACAGCAAAACAGTTGAGGTTGTAGTTAGTGAGAACTTGGAAGCAAAACATCACCCCTTTTCGTCATTCCTCACCAACTCTCCCACATTTACCTACATGCATGTAAGTGGAACAAGGCTGGCATCAGGCATACTGAGAGATCTTATTCTGAAGCAAATCGGCAATGACCTATGTATGCTAAAATGCTTCAGGAAAATTGCATTGGTTTTATTCAGGTGAAAGGGCTTGATTCTCTTAGTTGTTGCTTTACAAGCTTCAGGTTCCACCTAAAGTTCACATGCAAGAAACCTTAAGGGAAGCAGCAACAACAACCTGATACAGGAAAAAAAAATTAAACTCACGATAGTGCTTCTAAAATGAATATGCATAAGATTTTCTGTGTGAGACTCTCAAAACATTTTTGATATGATTCATAGACATTTTGCCTTAACATTTATTCTTCTCCCCTCCTCCTTTTCTTTCTTTTCCTTTCTTTGTGACCTTTCCCTCCTCCCATTGCCTCCTTTTCCCTTCTTCTTCTTCTTCTTCTTCTTCTTCTTCTTCTTCTTCTTCTTCTTCTTCTTCTTCTTCTTCTTCTTCTTCTTCTTCTTCTTCTCCTTCTCCTTCTCCTTCTCCTTCTCCTTCTCCTTCTCCTTCTCCTTCTCCTTCTCCTTCTCCTTCTCCTTCTCCTTCTCCTTCTTCTTCTTCTTCCTCCATCTCCTCCTCTTCCTCTTTCTCCTTCTCCTATTTGTTTCTAATAAACACTCCTAGTGGTTTTATGACGGATCATGATTCATTGCCATACTCAAGACAAGTATAACTACAGCATTTCCAAACACAGCTCAACAAACTTGAACTCCTTTGAGGGCTGTAAATCAGGTCAGTATCCAATTACATTTGAGCCAACAGCTAGTCCTAATGCATTACCATGTTTAACATTTTGTCTTTCCAAGTCTAAAAGTTCTTCATACAATCTTGTCTATTTTTGGAATAGTAATCTACTTTTTAGTGCTAAATGAAGATGCTTTTCAGACAAGCATGTTACTTCACTTTGCACCATCATTAAGGAAACATCTGAGAAGAGTGAAAGGTGAAGGCTTCAACACAAAAAATACATGTGGTTTCCGTTCCTTCAGCCACACTTGCATCACAATTAAAGCTCAGTATATTTTAGTTAATGAATTGCGAGGCCTCCCAAAAGCAAAGAGAAAGTCAGTATGTATAGTATACACCACCTATTGTTATTTCTACTATTATTATCACTTATTTTATGTATCACATAGTAAATTTACAAATAAAAAGAAGGAGGAGGAAGAGGAGAGGACAAAGAAGAAGAAGAAGAAGAAGAAGAAGAAGAAGAAGAAGAAGAAGAAGAAGAAGAAGAAGAAGAAGAAGAAGAAGAAGAAGAAGAAGAAGAAGAATGCTTTAATTCAGGGTGTTCAGTCCATGATCAGTTGACTCTGCACACTTGCAAGGTAGGAAGAACATTGTAGCTGTAAGGGCGTGTGCCAAGGAGGGTTTTTTATTTAAGACTGAGCAGGTAACAGAAATAAAGGGCATCCTTTTTTTTCTTTCTTTTTAAAATTTTTTATTGGTTATTTAATTTATTTACATTTCAAATATTATCTCCCTTCCCTGTTTTTCCTCTACAAACCCTATTCCTCCCCTCCCCCTGCCTCTATGAGGATGCTCTGCCGCCCACTACTTCTGCCTCAACACCCTAGCATTTCCCTACCCTGGGTCATTGCACCTCCACAAGATCAAAGGCCTCCCATTGATGCCAGATAAGACAGTCCTTTGCTACATATGCAACTGGAGCCATGGATCCCAGCATATATACTCTTTGGTTGGTAGTTAAGTTCCTGGGAGCTCTAGGGGTTTTGGGGTTGATATTGTTCTTCCTATGGGGTTGCAAACCCCTTCAGCTCCTTCAGTCCTTCCCCAACTCCTCCATTGGGGTCCCTGTGCTCAGTATGATGGTTGGCTGCAAGCATGCATATCTATATCAGTAAGCTTCTGGCAGAGCCTCTCAGGAGATATCCATATTAGGCTCCTGTCAGAAAGCATTTCTTGGCATCAGCAATAGTGACTTCATTTCATGGCCAGTGCCACTCATATTCTGGATAGGTCTACCTTCTCAGTTACTCCTCTCTGAAACTGCTCTCACACATGCATCCAGAGATCCTCACAGATGTCCTGGACCAGTTTAGATTTACTCAAGTAGATAATAAATGCAACTTAGTCATTACACACCATCCATCTGAGCATCATGCCCCAAAGCAGTTTCTTAAACTTTGATATTTATATTGATGTTGGGATAAGAGTTGGTGTGGAAAAATCCTGCTGTTTTCATGTGTTGTTGTTTTTATAAATTACTACATTTCATTGTCATTTTCCCATGCCCAATACAATAAGAATTTGTCCAGACAAAACTGAAATGAGCACACAGGTTTGAAAGGTGGCGAGAAAACTGTACAGGATGAACATCATATATTGTAATCATCATGAGTCATGGGCCCCTGATGAATGCTTGGGATTTCCTTTTATGAGGTTCAAGAGAGGAAGAGTTTGGGGGAGAAGTTTGGGGAATTTCTATGCCTGCCCCAATTCAAGAATAATGACACAGAGACTATTTTTTTTTATAAGCTTTTGCCCTTATAGCAAGGCATTGTTTCCCATTAGCTTGTAACTCAATTATTCCATTTATACTAATCTAAGTTCTGCCACATGGCTGGTTAATTACCTCTCCTTCCTTTCTGGCCTACTTTTTCTTCCCTGTCTAGCTATATGAGCCCCCCCCCCTCCCGCCCCCAGAAGTTTCACCTTACTATTGAGCCTTTTGCTATAGGCTATAAGCTTTTTATTTTAACAAATCAGAAGGTGCCTTAGCAGCAAGGACAGAGAGAGAGACACATCTTCCTACAATGTACAGAAACATCACTCCAACAGCTGTATGGTGGGTATGTGTCTTCTTTATTTTTATTGGCAGCCTCCATGCATCTGATTGTAGTAATATGCATGCCAAATTGTACATAGACATAGGATTACTATCAGATTACTCTCCCTAAAAGTTCATTTGGAGAAGACAGTTTGTTGTATGGCACACACACCCCAAACTGATTCAGGTCAGATTGGCCCTTTGCCCTTAGTTCACTGGATGTGCTCTAGTGTGTGCTTAAATAGAAACAGGCTATTATCAAAGGGTTGCTAGGGAAAACAACTATTCCCATTGTTTGAAGCAAACATACAAGTAGCACAATACAGGTAGAGGTCCTGGACTGCTAGTAGGCTGCTGGGTGCTTTGTTTGAAGAAGGGCGTGTGTTTGCTTGTAGTACAAGTAGGTAAAGGTCCCAGGATGCCAAGTGGTTAAAAGAAGGATGTGGGCATAACCCAAACTCAATGGAATCCAAGATTTCTAAACTATTTCCTATGCTTGCCTGCCTCAAAACACTTCAGTCCTTAGAAATGGGAGATTTAGCATATCAGACAATTAATGAATTGGCACTTTAAAAAAAGCAAATAAACTGGAAAAATCCATCACATAAAGGTAGGAAAACAATATTGAGGAAATTTACAAATGTTTTCTTTATATTTAAAATCCCAGGCTTAGAAACTCTTGAAGCTTAAGGAGTTGTTTTGGGGAAAACTGAATAAAAAGAAAGCAGAATGATCTATGTAGTGCAATGAGTAATGAAATTCTGGGATGTTTTTACTGTGACAGGAACAATGACAGTAAAATAAGTGCGTCCGTCCAGTGACCCCTTACAGGTAACTCTCACAGGAGGATGACTTAATCAGGTCCCAATGAATTGAATCCTGTCTCTTCATTTAATAGGACAAGAAACTCAGCTTTCTCAGATCTGAGTAATTACCTATGTCATATTCAAAAGAAGCCAATTGTATAGAAGCACGTGTTAGCATGTTCGCTTGAACAGAATGTAATTACTGCCACAAGGCAGAGACTTGTGCTTGATAGCACAGCACGGTATATTCTCAAGAGGAGAATTCCACTTGGTGTAAATGTGGATGGTAAATTTGGAGGCATGAAATAAAATGTGAGATGATTAGAAATTTAGAGATGGTGCCATTCCAGTGGGATCACACCTCAGTCACCATGTCTCACACTTGAGGAATTACAAGACACCTTGGCCAAGTAGAAAGAAAAGTCTTCTAAAAACACCCCTCTTCAACCATTTCTATAAAAACTACAGGTATTTTTTTCCTGTTCTGTAAACCAGCATGCCAATATAATGTGATCAAATAGGCAAGAACATTTGAAACATAAGGTCTCAAAATCAAAGAACTAACTGTGCCTTCCTGTGGACTCTCCTCCTTGCTATTGGAAAAGATCAAACCAGTATTAATCTGCTGTGCATTTTGCCATATAAAAGGAACTTATAGTTAAGAGTGATAAAAATGTTACAGAAATGGATTCTTTAAAATATTGTTGTTGCTGCCTTTTAAACTTAGATTGGATATTGGTGCTCAGAAGTCTTGATAGGAATCAATTAAGAATATTTATTGAATCTTAAACTGAGTGCTTTCTTGGTGAGTTTGACAATGAGGACCAGGAAATGCAGATGTTTCCCTTTAGTGCCAGGCAAACACTTTAAAAAGTATATTTCCTAATGACCCATGCCAGCAATTATTAACTCACAGTTGCCCCTGGAATTCGTAGATGTGCCTGGGTCCTCTCTTGTGCTTCCAATGCTTCCTAGCAAACACTAAATATAAATGTTCTTGAAGATCTCTCCAGGGTGAATCTGGTGATAACACTGAGGATAAACATAGACAAGATTAAACTTGAACAACAAACCAGTGCTGTAGCATCAGGCTCCTCTGTGCTATCAACACCCCAGACCTCACAGGACAGGAAGTTTGGATTTTATGATTGGAAACACACTCAGGTGTGGCTTTGGTCTGCTTGCTATAGCCATTGCTGTGTCATTTTCTCTGAGCAAAGGCAACATTTGGAAGGATGGGTTATGGAGTGTTGCAGCTTTGTTGTGATCCAAGATATTTTCACGTTCATATATATATATATATACATATATATGAATATGTATATATATATACATATATATATATATATGTATATATATATATATATATACATATATATGCAGTGCATGTTAATGAACTTGAAAGCATTTGTAAACAATTCTATAGAAATGATTTATTTTGAGAAGTTTGTTGAAAAAGAAAATGATTTGCATTTTGTTAAAAAAAAAAGTTCCACTCTGATAAGTAAAGGGAATTTACATTTGCCATGCCCATAATTACTAACACCTGTTGCTCAAACTATTTATATTAATTTATAAAAGATTTACATAATTTTGAGAAAATTTTACCAAGCACTGTCTGGTTTTTACTTATAAATGAATCATGAAACATTTGCATTCAAATGGTTTAAAGAATAGGATATGCCTGATAGTCTCAGAACCAAGGAATGTTATTTTATAGGCAAATAAACTTAGACTTGGGGAAAACATCTTGCTTTCTATTCTTGTGACATATGACAGAACAGGAATATAATGAGTTTCAGTTGCTTGGGGTGATTTCTAAGTCATTCTCATCCTCCTTTGTGTGTGTGTGTGTGTGTGTGTGTGTGTGTGTGTGTGTGTGTGTGTGTGTTATGTTCTCATTAGAGTCTTAATCAATGTTCTATTGCCGTGAAGAGACGTCCCAACTCTAGCAACTCTTATAAAGAAAAATATTTCACTGCGGCTGGCTTGCATTAGTCTGGCATCATCAAAGCAGGCAGACATAGTGCTGGAGAGTAGCTGACAATTCTACATACAAAATTACAGAAGAGAGAGAGAGAGAGAGAGAGAGAAGAGAGAAGAGAGAAGAGAGAAGAGAGAAGAGAGAAGAGAGAAGAGAGAAGAGAGAAGAGAGAAGAGAGAAGAGAGAAGAGAGAAGAGAGAAGAGAGAAGAGAGAAGAGAGGAGAGAGAGATTGGGCCTGGCTTGAGCATTTGAAATCGCAAAGCCCACCCCCAGTGACTCACTTCCTCCAAAATGGCCACACCTATTCCAACCAGGCCACACCTCCTAATGCCATTCCATGAACATTCAAATATATGAGTTTATGGAGATTTCCTATTCAAACCACTACAGATGCCTTGTGGGTTGGAGGTTTGGTCTGCAGTACATGGGCATTGGAAAGTGCTGTGTAATCCTATGTGTGGTCCTAGTAGGATTCCTTAGGACTTTGAGAGCATGAAATAGAAATCTTCATGGTTCCTGAGAGATCCCATAAACCTCAGGAGGTGATGTTGTAAGAAAGAACTAGCCAGTCCCTGCTGCCCTGCTGCCCCTGCCACCCTTCCCAGCCTGCTCACCTCTCCTACTCACGTTGCCTCTCTCTGTTCTCTTTCCCTCTGTCCCTGACATTGCTACCGATCTTTAAGTGATACACTGGAGAACTGGGTTGACTGCATCACCATCCCCTTGACCTTCCCAAGCTGTGAGCCTGCTTCAGGTATTTCATAGGCACTTCAGGCTTAACATAGCACTAAACTAAAAGAGAAAAACAAATAAACAAGAGTTGGGGCTTCATTAACAGCCCCTCATTCCCACTGAGCTGTCAGATGCAGCACTATTTTCTGTTAGCAAAGCAGACATCTCCATGACTCAGGAAGACCTGTCTGGACTTGGCCTTTTGACCCACCTCCTGTATCACCATGAGTCATGATAGAACTCAGCAAATGTCCTGAAATTCTACAAGAATGTGGATAAGAAACAGAAGCAGAATTGGCAGAAACTAAATCTATGGGTAACTTGAGAATCAAGTACCAGACTGACACTAAATCAAAGGCCGGAGAATCATGGGTGACTCCTCATCCGGAGCCATGAAACACCGATAGTGTTTTTACTGCTGGATGTAAGTTGCAGCAGGTAAACAGAATAGGAGGTGGCCCCAACTGAAAACTTCCCCTGAAGGTTAGGGTCTCAGCTGAGAAAACAGCCTAATTAACATAGAATGTTAGATTATGCTGCCGCCAGTACTGTGAGAAGCAAGCAGAAGTGGTGACTGACACAAAAGGTCTGCTGTTGATGAGTCTCCTGCCTACCTTAGTTCAGTGACAACTTCATCAAACTAAGATGCAGCTAGAGAAGATAATGGGCTTCTCCACTACTCAGAGATTAGGGCCAAAACAAACCGGAAATACCAGTGGTTTAGGAGGACTCAATAGTCCTCTTATTGTACATCTTGCTTATGCTGGTGGAAAATACTGTTGAGAATGGAGAGTTCCATCCACTCCATAGTCACTCAGGAACCCAGTCCCCATGAATGGAGATAGGTGACTTCTTAGAGCATCAAGGAAGAGGAATGGAATACATGGAATTCACACTTGTTCTTCTTTGTACTGTTAGAAAAATAAAGTGTGTTCTGACCAGCAACAAGGCTGGGGGTGTAGAGCTTTATCTAATCTGCAAAATCTTTTCACAGAGCACCAGTCTAAGATACAGCACCCAAAGATAAAAACCAAACTCAACTATTAGTAGGCATAGGCTAATTTAATAGTCATAATTGTGAGAAATCAGCCCTATCCTGAATCTCTGCTTGTCATCCCAGAAGCAACTCTTCCATAAGTGACCCATAGCGATTTAAACGATGAACACAGACACTTTACTTCCGACTTTAAATTTGTGTTTCCGTGAGTGACAAAAAGCTATGCTTGCAGTTTGCTTTCTTTATTGGGAATGAGAAAAGGAAAACCTGACACATTTTCGTGGAACTAACTTCAATTGATCTGAAACTTTAAAGGGGAAAAAAAAACCAACAAATAAATCACCTCATCATGACTTTAAACTGGCTGAGCTGAACCTATCCTTTGATTATTGCAAAATGACTAAAGAAAAAGAAATCCAAAGAGGGTATTTCAGAACCTGAGAGCAACTGACATAGGCAGGCAAGGGGGTGTGTGCACAGCCAGAGGCAAATTAGCAGAGGTTGGTGGAGCACACTGAACTTGAAAATGAAATGACTTATAATGGTAATTCACCTAAATCTCATGCCTTAAAAAAAAATTGTTTGCATTTGTGTCACATGAGTGCAATGCCTATGACAGCCAGAAGAGGGCATCATATTGCCCCTGGAACTGGAGTCACATCTGATTTTGAGCACACAGAACCATCTCCAGGTTCTCTGCAAGGGGTGCTCTAAATCCCTGAGTCGTATTTCCAGCACTAAATCTCACACTTCTACATGGAGGAATTCAACAATTTTTTTAAAATGTCATCTGATATAAAAAAAAAAATTTCCCTAAAATGCTATTTTTTGCACACCAGAAATAAGACATATGGGCAGAAATATCAGACACAGGGTGACATGCTGTTAAGAGTTGATCCAAATAGAAAGTTGAATAAAGTTGTTATAAAATGTACCCTTTTGTGATAGGTATTTAGGCTGTGATGAAATAAAACATTAATGCTTCATCATTTCTGTGCACTGAGATAAATGATACAGAGTCAATTTTTAAAAATGTATACATGAGAAAATATTATTTCTTAGGAAAACATCACCTTTTCTGTTAGTATGATATACATAATCATTAGGAAATACTATTACGGCCCAGTTTTATATGGGAAGATTAAATTTGTGGCAGAGGTTTACCAGGGTCATAAACACAGGGAAGGGTTCAGGAATGGTCGCTGAACCTTTTAAAACAGGAGATTGGATTGTCTCACAAAGAAGAACGTTCCAATCATCCCATCTGTTGACAGATGGCTCCCTGCTTATAACAGAGGATTTCTATATTTGCACTGAAATAAATATAGACCTCATCCCTGAACTATTGCTTTTATAATACCCCATATTCATGCCTCTCTCTACTGATAGATTCATGTAAACTTAAGGAATTAGTGTTCATGGAGAAGACCATCTTTATGTGTTGAGTAAACAGGGATGGATGGTTAGAGAAAGTGACAGAGGACGGCTTTGGTAGTTTGTCACAGTTCCCAATTCTCACTTGAGTAACAACGACCCAGCACTAGCTGGGCCACCTCAACCCAACTCTCAGAACACAGAGGAAGAAGATGCTCCTGTTGGTGGCATAGGTTTGGCCCAATTGCTAACTTCGTTACCATGGATGGCCGTTTTGGCTCTGTAGGAGGGAGAATTGCTATCTTTCCTATCATGAGTTCTTAGTGTTCCTTGAGTTGTAGTTCTGTTCCTAGTGGTTATGCGAGACTAGCCAATTCTTAGCTCCAGTAACAAGTTCCAGGCCCCATCTCCACTGAGAACACCTGATACAGAACATATTAAAACAGAACACAGAGCAAACTTCTGAAAATAACGGTTTGGGTTATCTACGTTCTCTTCTCACACCTTTGTGATGTTCAACATCTATTTCTTTCAAAGTCAGATTTATTGCTCTGAAATGATGTCTCCTGTAGAATCCTAACAGCATGAAGACACACCTTGAACATTAAACAACTTACTTTAGCCTAACAATTCTAGAAGGCAAGGTCAGGTTTCTTTTTTTTTCCTTATCTCCGTAAGCACTGTGAAATGACCTCCCAGAATCTCGCTTCATTCACTACACAATATTCAAGAGAGACATAATGTTCATCCTCAGTTTCCCTGGGGGACTCTAGGTACTTAGAGGACAAGGATTTCAGTCAGTGAGGACAGCACTTAAAGAGGGAGCAAGGGCGTGGAATCTGCCAGATTGTGAGATCACGCCTTTGCTTTCCAACCACTTTAGAAGATTATTTCTATCAGTGTGAAGAGATGACAAAGAGGAAGGAGACAAGTATGGAGAATGCTTTTACTTGTGGCTTTAACAATAGTGCCACCTAGGTAAATCTTCTCAGGGACACACAGGTTGAAAAAAGTCACCATGGCTACATTCTTGGCACCCAGTGTCTCCAGAGACAGTGATGTCACAGGCAGGCCTGGGTGTGTGCTTCAGATGAACTCTAAGGAGGTTCTTTTGTGACCTCATTTACAGCAGCATCGTTTTCTTTTATACTCTGGATTAAAATCTAGAGTGATATGTGAGGAAAACAAATACAAACACAATATCTTTTCTCAGGATGGAAGAATTTTATTCTTGCTGCCAAGTTTCTTTTATCAAACTGCTCTTAAAACACAGACTACAAAATGATTAAAACCTTCAAGCTGTTAAGAACACCAAATATTTGGTGATGCCTGTGTAAATGTATGTCCTAAGTATTAAAATTTAAAAGTATTTACTCAAACAAAAACTGAAGGGAAAGGGATATTCTCTTGTGGTTTAAAGACAGAAATAGTATGTGTTAGTTCCAGAGATACATTTTAAAATCTGTTGTATTATCATTTGTTTATGTACGTGTGCACATGTGTGGAAGTCATTGCAGAACTTGTAGGAGTTAATTCTCTCTTTCACCATGTCTGTCCCAGAGATGGAATGAAGGTCATTACAATTGCCAGCAAACACCTCCACCCAAGAAGTTGTATTGGTGGCTTCAGAAAAAACTTTTGAAAAGGAAAACAAATGTATATAAGATTCAAGCAACACTTTAATTCATTAAGAGCTTTAATGTATAGTGTCAAGCCACCCCCAACCCAGGAAGGTTGTGCCTCATTGATCTGTCTTTTCTGGGTCCTTACTGGTTTAATTAAGCTTCAGTGCCTCTCCCACAAAAGCAAAGCTGACCGACTTTACTAAATTTGTTTGCTTGTTGTTGTCATTATTGTTGTTGTTGTTGTTGTTGTTGTTGTTGTTGTTGTTGTTGTTGTTTTGGTTCATTGGTTGAGTTTTTTGAGTTTCTTATTTTTTCTGCCTCAGGCATTTCTGGGTTTATTCATCTGTTCCTTTCTTTTTTCAGCACATGGTCTTCTGTCTTCTAAACAGCTTGCATACAGGGTTGGTGTGATAGCTCAATGGATAAAGTACTTGTTGCAAAAGCATGAGGACCTGAGTTCTGAGACGGCCATGGCAGTGTGTGTGCACCCCTGGTGCTTGAAGTTGAAGACAGACAAATCCATAGGCTCACCCACCTGACAGTCTGGCTGAAACAATGAGACCACCTTCAGGGATAGACGTCTCAAGAAAAGAGAAGACATCAACCTCTGGTTTCTCCAGTTTCTCCTCATATCTATATGAGTGAGCACACCTGCACTTATTTGGTTCATGCACACACAATGTAGCCCAGGTGCACACATACACAATCAAAATCAAGTAAAAAAAAAATATATAAAAGCAGCTTGACCATCTATCAGGAATAAGTCTTCCTAGAATGGATATCTGGTGCTCTTAGTGAAAATGCATGGCAATCTTATTGAGTGTCTCAAACACTAAGGCCCCAAACTCACCCAGCACTCCCTCTCCACCCCACCTCCCCACACACCCAGAAGAACGACAGCAAGCAGAAAGTGAGACACAGTGTTCTCACAGAGCCACATCCCAGTCTGTTCCTGGAAAGTGCATGGGTCATCTATCCACATGTTCTGCCATCCATGTACCCTCTGGGCTGTGCCCAATGAAAGGGACACCCAAAGGCATTCTGATTTGTGAAAAATCAATTAAGAGGGTAAAATCAGTCTTACCTATATACAAAATCAGAATTTAAAAATGAGCTCTTCTGAGACTAGACAGTGGTCGGGATGAAATCGGGATGAAATCGGCAATTTTTTTTTTTTTTTATAAGTGGTCTGAGCCAATGATCTGCTCTGGCCACACTTCTATGGAGCTCTTCCCTGGATGGTGTAACAAGGAAATGAATGATCTCCTTAGAAAAGAGTTAAGTTCTAATTTTGTAGTTTTGTCTGTAAGAATCCATTAGCACCCTTCTCTAGTAAGCCTGTCCCTAAAGGTGAATTAAAGAGCAGTTGGCTTAGATGTGAAGCCTGTGACTCGGGGATTCAGGAAGCTTCTGACTCCACTCTTCACACAAGCGCTGTGTTCAGGGACCTGGCTGTGCAACCATCATGTATAAATCAGTCGTCACTAAGAGCAAAGAGGCTACTGGTTGGTGTTTGGTCCTGCAGAACACAGAATGCGTAACATCACCGATGCCCTGTGATAGCTGATTCTACCCAGGAGATCCCAGGCAGATCCCTTCTAACTGCAATGTAATAATTTTTTCTTATTCTTCATAAAAACCTACTAATAGAAAACAGGAATATTGGCTGGGGATATAACTTGGTGGTGGTGCACTGGACTGATATGAATTCTGTCTCCAACAACATCAGGGGAAGAGTGGCCTCAGAACCAGACATGGGCAAGCAGAACTAGGCTTAGATCTGTTTTTACCTCTGTTAGAAACGTCTTGAAAACCTCTCTGCACAGTAATAAGTAATTAATAAGTAATAAGTAATAAGTAATAAGTAATAAGTAATAAGCTTATGTCCTCAAAAGCAAAGAGCAATGCGTTTGTCTCTAGAAGGTGGTCTTCACTGGCTTGGCTTATGAGTTCAGAAGCGAGAAGAAACGCCATTCCTTGTGGATTTTATGCTCAAATCCAGCCCTTTGCAAGTTACAGCCTTTTCAGCCGAACTGAGGGGCAGCTTGGTGAGGTCTTTTTACAGCTTCTCTAAAAAGCACTTTCAAAACAAAAGTTAGAAAGCTCTCTGGCCCTTTCTCAAGAAGGGTCCCTTCCTGTTCAGATCCCATCCTGACCTTTTTGTTGAAGAAGCGCAAAATAATGCAGTAACAAAAACACAAGTGGCTGCCAAAGGAAGAGAGAGGAAAAAAAAAAAAAAGAGTTCCTGTAAGGGGCTGAAACAATAAATCTCCTCTCTGCTGACCTCCCCAAGGGAGTGTGTGTGTTTCCTCTAGTTCTTTATCAGAATCCCCAAAATAAGTAGGAATGGGCAGCGTCTGCTCACATGCAGCACACCTTTTCCATTGGCTAATCCGGCCTGGCCAGGCTGGGAGGAATCGTTCCTTGCCTTGCCCAGGAGATGAAGCCACTGAGACCATCCGTGGGCACCATGTGGCTGCTTCAAGCGACTGCTGTTTTCTTCCTTCTGTCCAACAGTCTCTGCCGCGGTGAGGACGGCGAAGGTACGGTCATCTTATCTTTCTGATGGTGTGGATGGGAAATCCCAGGTAGAGGGCTTCTAGGCTCAGTTGATCTTCAGGAGGCGTCTCTGAAAGTTCTGATGAGCTCTTGGTTGGTTAGTTGGTGCATGGAGTACACGGAGTTAAGTTTGGGAAAGGAGGCAGAGGCAGTGCCACAAGTAGAGAGTTTGTTTTTACTGAAGGGAAATGCTTGCTGGTTTGAGGGCCTGAAAGTGTGTTTAATGGATTCATGAAACGTCTCAGAAAATGTGTTAACTTTTTAGGGACTAAAAATAGGATTTTTGCTAAAAATGTGCTAGGTCAAAACAAAAACAAACAAAATAATGTTCTTTTCGGTCATCGGCCCAGAATAATAAGTGGATTCGGTAAGAGTGTAAGTCCCTCATTGCAAACAATGTTGCCAATGTCTCAAACAACAGTCCCAGCTTTCTCTCAGCTCTGGTAGGTAAAGGTACCTGCAGAAGTGAATGGCGATTCACCATTAGGCAAATATTACCATCTTAGGGGACTGGGTAAGTGGAGACTGAAATGTACCGTCTTTTGTTAAGGAAATATATGCACATATAAACATAATCACATAATCCTTTGTGTAACTTTTAGAACAAGTCAAACCCACTACTTACACAGGTAATAAAAACTCAGATGCATGTTACCTTTCGTTAATGGGCAGTTGCAAGAACATTCATTTTTATTTCTAACTATTCTAAAGTAATATAAAGTAAGCAGTTAAACTTAATAGTATATTGACCTGTGCCGGACAATGCAGAGAACATAAAAATAAGGTGTTTTCCTTGTCCACAGTGGGAAATGTACCATTGAGAGGAAGAAGTGAGAGATTCTAGAATTAGACAGGTTTAGTAAGTGTAAAAGCTAAAGACACAAGCTTCCCAAAGACCCATGCAGGAGAGACTGGCTCTGACTCTGGAGGCATTCATTCTCTTCATTCTCGGTAGGTGGGAGGGCTTATGGGGTAAGGATGGGAGAGTCATCCTGAAAACTCACTTCTCATCTTATTTGCTTGTGCCCTTTGCCAAAGTTTACTGTCTACAAGATTCTAGTTTCTAAAAACAATCAATACGTGAGTTTACATTTTGCCAGTAAAATTTTAAAATACTTTTTATGAATTTAGGATAAATTGGAAGGCTCGTACACTTGCTTATCATGCACCTGGCCAGAAAGTTCTAAGAGAGACTGAGAATTTGGGTTTTCACAAAAGTGGCCATGAGATCAATGACCCTCTTCGGAGTTACTCTCTGGAAGTATTAAGAACACTGAGAATGTCAGCTCTGCAAAGCACTGCTCAAAAGTGTGTGACTCGTTAATATAATTTCTGAAAGCCCAGGCTTAGGCTCTTTACCATTTCGGGTCTACACACCTAAGAGTGTGCAGCAGGCTGCCAGTAGCTGAATGGACTGCACGTCCTTCTGACAATGAGGAAAAAAGGCCAGTGGGCTTGGCCTCCCTTCTGGGACTATAAGAAAGAAGCTACCATGGAGGACTACACAGAACAGCACACAGATTTTTTTCTACTGTGTCATTAAAGGAAAATACCAGCCTCCTCTAGCTCCTTGGTCAAGTGTCCACCCTTGCTTTAACAGTAGCAGCTTTCTAATGAGTTATTAGCCCACACTGGATAATTTCTCACTTGGGCAGTGAAAATATTTAGACAGTATTTCCTTCACATCTGCCAACAAACCTACTTGATAACTTAAAACCTGTATGTGGAGTGGGGAAAAGAGGGAAAGAGGGAAGGAGAGAGGGACTGGAGAGAGAGAGGGAGGGAGGGAGATGGAAGGAAGGGGAGAAGGAGAGATGGACTGAGGTGGGGAGAGAGGAGGTGCTGATTTTAGGAAAGGAAGTTGTATCTTGGCACCACAGATTGACAACTTGAGAATGTCCTGGGCGGGACAGAGAGATTTTCCTGTCGACGTGGATGGCTTTGATGCACCTGCCTCTGCCAGTAGATGTTTCCTTAGCAAATTGGGCACAGGAAATGAAGCATTTCCTAAGTTCACCCAGTCAGCTCTTTCCTTAACTCCCTGTACCAAGAGTACATTGAGTTCAGAGCCTCCTGGGCCCCTCACAGTTAGGATAATAAACAAATTTATCAGCAGAGTCAATTACTAGGATCTGGGAGGGAGACATTTTGGCTCTAAAATTCAGTCTGTCAAGCAAATGCATGCTTTTTTGGCTCTGAAATTGACTTCTAAATATGTTTTTTTTTTCCTTTCTGAGAAATTGAGTACTTCCCTTTCTGGTGTTTTTGCCAATCTCGGATTTAAATTAAATATGATCTAGGTGATGAGATCTTTGTTGAAATCCAGAGGATATCTGCATGGCAGCAGGAAGCTTTCGTTGCTAGGATGCTGTTCTAAGACTTTGCAGTGTACAACCTGGAAGCTGCTCTATAGAAATACGTCCCAGGGGTCCTGAAGGGAATGGTCACCCTTTCCTGAAGTCTTCTAGGTTGTGCTTCAAACTTAACAGACACTCTAGTGGCTTTTAAGTCTAGAGGGGTGAGCTTTTGACTCAGAGACTCAGAAATGTTAAATGAAGATTTCAAGAGAATGAACAGCTGGAATATATATATTCCCTCTAACATTTTATTTTTAATAGGATAGGCAGAAACAGAGCCCAGAATAATAATATCAGAAAGAACTAATTGCTAGGAGGAATTCATTTGTTATAATACTCAATTTTATAAAGCAAATGTTGATTGAACACATTATAAGGAGACCCTGCTAAGTCTGGTAACTTTATGAAAACTAATAGGAGCCATTCCTCATATTAGATAGAATTAGAAGAGGGAGAACCAAGTAATGTGAATTCTGTTTTATTATTTGATGTTTTATTGTAGGTCTTAAGGAATAAAGAGTGGTATAGAAAATTCACAAGTTGCTTAGTTTGGTTTGTTAGGAAAACACAGAAGCTCTCATAAAAATGTGATGAATGTTGCAACTTGAAATCAGGAGACTCAAGGTGAATAATAAATTTTTTAAAAATAGGGACATTGTTAAAACATCAGTGTATTCTAGTCTAGAAATATAAGGTAGCCATATTTTTAATATGGCTTCATACTAGAAAGCAGAGTGCAAAGAACAGCTATCAGGAGATGTTAAATTGCAGCATAGGAAATAGAGATGAATATCCCTGGAGGTGTAGTTCAGAGTGAGGCAGATTCTTAACTTATATAAGGCCCTGGGTTTGAGTTCCACACTTCCAACTAAATAGGAAAGAAATATAGACTCTTATAGTTGACAATTAAGAGCTGCAGAAGTGCTTGAGATGGGGTTTTATCATCTGAGTTATAAACCAGGAAGATCAATCTGTCAACAGAATATAGATTAGACTACTGGGGTCAGGAGAGATAAAAGACAAAGAAGCCGATTTACAAGTCACTAAGTCTGAAAGCTTATCATTGAGTTGTAAAGAAGGGTCTAGGGAAGAGTCTAGGGAACACCTCACAGACACAGAGTACATGTAGTTCATTGTATCATTTTTACTGCTGATGAGAGACAATCTAAGACAGGGTTCTGTGAATTCTAGAATTGGGCAAGTGATTTCAGAACAGAGACCAGAAAAGATACTAAGAGGCAGTTTACAAGAGAAACTGCTGCCAAGATGGTAAGTTTCAATTCTGCCGAGGCATGTAGGCTGAGATATGCCAGGAGCCGGAGGGGCTGTTGAGAGGTAAAGTGTGACTTATAGCTCTCCATTCAAAGGTTAATAATCTCACAGTGACAATAACATGGATACTCAGTTTCCCTCTCATCTGGGTGCCTATGCTTTGCACTCTGCATGGCACTGACTTTCCATGATAGTTAGTCATTAGAGCATCTTAGTTCTTACTCCACACTGCAAGTACCATACAGTTGCCTATAACTGGATATATACTGTATATTAAAAAACAATATAGAAAACAAATACAAATATACTATATAATACAATAGCTGAATAAGATAGTAAATCAATAGTATAAAAGTAGTTATGTGAATTTGCTTGGTCCTTCTTTTGAGCTTAATTTTCATCCATATTTCTTACCTGAAATAAGCAATCTGCTCTAGTAATTCAATGTGAAGAAAATCCAGTGGGACTAGTATGCAGCCCTCAAGCTGTTTGTTTACCAGTCTTTCCTTGGAAACTCATTTTTAAATGGTCTTTACCTAAAACTAAAAGTGATCATGTGTTATCAATGTGTGAAATACTTTCTGGATATTCATGACATTTTCTTCAACAAATTCTCTTTTAGTCTTATTTTAGAGATCACAATCATTTAGAAAATTGAGACACGTTTAGTACTTGATGGTTTCAGAAAATAATCTGTTAGATAACATTCATTTCCCTTTCCATCCCAAACTGCAGGTAAATATTATCATTTATGAACCACTCTGTGTTTTAAGTGACTAGTATTCTTTTTCATTAGTAATCAATTTCCAATGGGTTCTTTAATAATTTGAAACCCACATTTCTAAACATTGATTTTCAGAGTAAAAATTTCACTGGGATGTAAAATTCCTGCATCATATTTCTTTTCCTCCTCTTGAAATCCTAGGGTCATTTTTGTTTTATTGAGTCAGACAGTGATGTTGTTAGAGTGTGAAATCTCTCAGAAGAGAAACTTAGAAGTTCAATTGGCTTGAGTGGGATTCTATGCACCATAGCCCATGACAAAAGAATAAACATAAAAAAGTTAGTGTTCCAGTAACATCTAAAAGGCCAATTTAAAGACAAAAAAAAAACCTTCTCTTCTGAGTTTTTTGTATCCTGCAAACAGCTGTATCAGTAAAGATAATAACTGTTCCCTAAATAGAAGCAGGTACTGTGTGAGAATTAGACACCTGGTTCTTGTTCCTTGTACCTCTCCTGTGTGAACTCCAGCCATAGCTGTGGCAGCCATGTGTACACAGGTGTAAACAAACAGAATTTTGCTTCACTTCAGTGGCTATATTTTGCTTTCTGTCTGGTGCTATTCTGATACTAACATATGTTTCAGAATTCTACCTGATTATTTTTTAAATCTTTGAAACTTAGTACAGTAGCATTAGCATCGCACAAAGAAGGACACCTATGAGAATGCTTTCCCCATTCCCATCTCCCCAGCCCAGAACTTTTCTTGTCTTTCATTTTGTATTAATGTGTGTGTGTGTGTGTGTGTGTGTGTGCGCACACGTCCGCACTCACACACACACATGTGCATGCATGCGAGCGTGTGAACATATACGTATGTATGTCAGGAGGTTCCTGTTCATGTATGTATGTGTAGGAGGCAGGTCAATGCCAGGTGTCTTCTCAATAGTTTTACCATCTAATGTCTAGACACATAATTTTTCAATGAACACAGAGCCCAGTGGCTCAGTCTGTGAGTTGCAAGGATCTTGTCTCTACATTCCTCATGCTGGAATGCATCAGATATGCACCACCACGCATCATTTTTTTGGAGGGGTGGGGTGGTGTCTGAACTCAGGTTCTTAAGCACTTTGCCAACTGAGTCATGTCCCCAGCCCAGTACTTTCCTTTTCTTTCATAATTCAATACTTTCTCACTTCATCAGATTCCCTGCTCTAGTCCCCACTCTGTCTTGCAATCACAGTCCTTTATAGACTAAGGGGAAGCTCATCCTGATTTCATTCTCTGCTTCCCAGGGAACACACTCATCTTAGTGAAAACATTAGAACTTGGGTGATGGTGTGTGCCTCAATATAGATTAGTTATAGTCTCCTTACTTACACAACTCTAAAGTGTTGATTCTGCTTTTGTTGACAAGCTAAACAATATTCTAAAGAGAACCTGTTCTCAAGAAATCTGTTGTGTTTGTATAGATTCAGTAATGAGTTTTATGTCTAAAAAGTCAATATCATTGATTTTACTGAAATGTGCACTGCTTATTAATCTCCCCAATAAGTAATCTCCTCACTGAAACATTTAGAAAGTGTGTTCAGGACCAGAACATGGTGATCATACTTGAATCTGGCCCACATCAGCCCTGAGCAGTATCTGCACATCTGTGAGCATCTGCCATTGGTGGTGCTGAGAACTTTATGTGGTTTTTTTGTCCCCTCATTTCAAGGCCATCTGTATCACACCTGTTTTACTGTCTAAGGAGCAGAGGCTCAAAAATAGTGTGATGTGATAGTGGGGTCACATGCCAGGGGATCAAGCAAGTCTGAAGCTCTTCAGAACTTCCCACGTAGCTTGCTACTTTCCAGTGTGGTAACACTTCAATCACTTGAGTTTCCTGATGATAAAAGAAATAGTGGAGTTAGAGATCTACCAATCAGAACAGCTGAGAAACCACTGCTGCCTCTTATGGCATCTACAAACTTTCTGCTTAGAAATGAACATTTTTATTATGCTAGGTTCTAATGAATCTCATGTGACAAGTTAGAAGGAGCTGTAGTCATTTGGGCCCCTGCCTTTTGTTATGATGGCTGGAAGAAGTGGACCTGTATCTAAGTGTCAGCAAAACAGATATGGGGTTTATAGGAGCAGAGGGAGGAAGTAAAGGGAAATTTACTGAATTAATCCCTTAATGTTGAATTATAATAATTCTAGAATCAGACTTTCTGGATTCGCATTCTGTCTGTTGGGTGGATTATTTAACTTCCAGCATCCTGAGTTATTAACTAGGGATAAGCTCAATCCTTGCCTCACAGGGACACTGAAGGAGAAAGGGAAGTGACATATGCAGGCAGGTGCTGTAGAATGTGTGGCAAGTCCTGTACAAATTTTACTCTACTTTGGGGCTTAAAGTTCCAGCACATATTATATCCCATCATTTAGATAAAATATTTTATTCCAAATTGACTCCAATTAGAATCAATTAATAAAAATATTGTTAACTCTCAAATGATAAAAGTTCATGAGAAAATTTCACACAATATGATTTTATTCTAGGAAGATGAACAGTGAGTTAGGTTGTAATTACAACATGTGCAAGTAAAAATTATATATGTGAATTTGTGTAATTTCTAGAATATTGTTTATATTTGTAAGTTGTTATGGTAGAATCCAACCCCAATAAGCCTGTGCAAGAAAAACACAACTCAATTAATACAAGTGAAAACTGCACGCCTAGATTGGGCAGATCTACCATTACACTACTCTCCTCTCCATCTATGAGATCCCTTGCTACTTGTAGTTTTTCCAGGCCACATGCTTCTGCTCCATCTTCCTCCCACTCTTCTTCTGTCTTCCTCTCTGTTCTTCCTTCCCTTGTCTCCCTCTTTCTCTCCCTCTCTCTCTCCAAAACTTTCAGCTCTACCTTTCCCTTCCAGTGCCCAATCACTAGCTCTAGCTTTTATGTTACAAGTTAACATGGGAAGAAGTTTCACATGAAATCACCTGAGTACTTCACTCCTTGTCTGAGGCAGCGCATCTTGGCGGAGTGAAATTAGCATCAAAATACAAACAGCACCAGGGCAATCTACAACATTAAGTTATTAAGCCTACTTCATTAATTTAACACTCAGATCAGTAGGTATAAAAGGAGACTCAAATTCCTTTAATGGTGTGACTCCATTAATGATACATTGACCATTCTTTAGGAGAGATACTATGTGGACAGCACAAACTAAACATAGTGGGTTTTAAAAGAAGAAAGAAAATGCACTGTTGCTTGGTAGAAACATAGGCGTGGATCTTGGAGGTGGAGATGGGTAAGTGTTATCAAAACACATAGACAAAATAAATTTCCAGAGAACTAATAAAATATTATTTTTAAAAGTTTATATTTAATGGAAAATCATTTCAATTGAAAATCGCCAATATCTACTTTTTTTTTAAGGCAGGGTCTCTCAGTAAGTAGCCCTGGGTGCCCTTAAACTTGTGTAGTCGAGCCAGGCCTTATAAACTGACAGAAATCTGCTGTTTCTGCCTCTTGAGGGCTGGGATCAAAAGCATGTGCTGCCATATACAGCAGCCCTAAAAATGGTTTCAATCTTTTGTACAAGATTAAGTATTAGTAGGTCTGAGATGTGAGATGTGTCAGTGATGGAGACTCGGCCATGATGTGATGAGAAGTCTCATCTTGCTTCTGTGTGTGACAGGTGTAGTTACCACCCTGAACGTATGTTAGCATTGATTCCTCCATCAGACAACAGAGAAAAGGATATATATTGATAACAACTCATGCTACACATCAATGAGAAATCTACTTTTTAAATGCCATATAGACTATGAATTCCCATTGGGCTGTTTATGCTTATGGCAACTAATACTGAAACCACAGAGTCAATAAGCAGAAGGATTTATAGACCTCAGGATTCTGTCTTAAAAACTGGGATGCTGCCATCCAGCACTTCTCCTATAGACACATACCTTATGCTAGAGTGTGTGTGTGTGTGTGTGTGTGTATGTGTGTGTGTGTGTGTGTGTTTGTTCACATCCCAATGGCCATGTTTTAAAAGAATGCTTGAGTTATAAAAATCACACACAAAACACAGAAAACCATTTGTATCACACATTGGCTTTATTTTTAACAGAAGTGGGAAAAGAAATTTGTTTTTGTGGTAAGAAGTGTGAAATTCCGCTCTTAGAGTGTGAGCAAGTGTGAGGGCACAGACTGTAGATCCTGGATTCTCTCCCCAGGGGAGAGAGGCCAGCTTCATTCCAGGCCTCCCACTCCTCTGACCAACTCTGGCATGGCCCCTGCTTTTGTCGCTCTGCAAGTGAATTTTAAAAGATGGGAGTTACTTGTTTAAATACATTGAATTAGCTAGTTAGGATTTATTGATAGCAATTGCACTATTGAGATCGGGCCATTTAATGATTAAATCCTGCGACTCAATGAGCTTTTTGCAACTCTTTTTTTTTTTTCAGCTTTGTTTACTTGATCTAATTTTATGCCAGATTCTAAAACTTGCAAAGATTGCAAAATAAAATAACAATAATAAAATACAATGATGCTAATTACCTACCCACCTGTCAGTAGGATCAGTCTACCACCTAACTGTATATGAATTTTCAGACATCAAGGACAATGTCTCATGATCCTTTTGTCCTTTTCCCATGCTCTATCTGTGGATACATAGTAGACGGTTAGAAACTGGCCTTTCTTTAATGTGGAAAATTGTATTTCACTGCATGCCGTCAGAGTTAATAAGACACAGGGCATCCCAGAGGTGTTCTGATATTTGGGTGCATGTTCATTTTTATCCTGATGTCCTAGTTTGTTTCTTTGATGCTGTGATAACACACTATGGCCGAAGCAACTCGGGAGAGTGCGTATTTGGTGTATAGGTTAAAGTCCATCTTTGGGAGAAACCAAGGCAACAATTTAGAGGCAGGAACTGAAGCAGAAACCATGAAAGAGCATTGTTTTTGCTTTGATCCCATTCTCAAGTTCAGCTACTTGCCCAGCGATGGCACTGCCTATAGTAGGCCATGCATTTGTACATCGATTGGCCATTAAGAAAACTGGGATTCCCTTTTCCACAGTATGTCTGGGTGTTGTGTTAACAAGAACCAACTGTGACACTTGGCTAACAGAGAATCTGTGAGGTCTTTCCTTTTGAGGTCTATTCTTGGTTGGTTACATTTACGTGGCAGGCTCTGTAGAGCTGGCCTGCCACCTTAGTTTGCCTGATGCAGATTGTGCTGGCCTATGGATCAATGCATCTCCCCAAATGATACCAGAATGGCCCGCAACTATGGATTCAGACCATTTTACAAAGAAAAACAAGAGGTCACATTATTCTCTGCACCATCTGTCAGGTCATTCTGAGCTATTACAGGCTGGGCGGTGGTGGTGCACGCCTTTAATCCCAGCACTTGGGAGGCAGAGGCAGGCGGATTTCTGAGTTCGAGGCCAGCCTGGTCTACAGAGTGAGTTCCAGGACAGCCAGGACTACACAGATAAACCCTGTCTCGAAAAACAAAAAAAAAAAAAAAAAAAAAAAAAAAAAAAAAAAAAAAAGAAAGAAAGAAAGAAAGGAAAGAAAAAACTGAGCTATTACAGATCAATTAAAAGCACATTCATTAAGTTTTTCACAAGTAGCACTTCTCAAGTTAATCTCAGTCTATTCCTGCAAAAGTGGAGACATTAGATCCTTTAGTCATTCTGAAGTTTTGCATTTCCATAGCCCCAAATGCCATTTATGTGGTTGATATGGGTGTTAAGTCTTCGCAGAAAAAGAAAGACCTGATCCCTCACAACACATTCATCTAAGTATTATTTTAATAAGAAATTATATAGATTATCTTTAAAAGATTGAACATACTGGGTAACATAACAGAGTCCTTATATTTTTCCTGGTTGAGACCTGGCTGATACTAAAACCAGGACTAAGCAATATGGAGACACACTGTCCTCCGAGACAGGAGTCCTCAGTCTCAGCTGCTAGTGGCTTCAGTTTATCTTGTGTCTGAAGCAAACGGAGTTTTCACGTTCTTCAGTCTGAATCTTCCATGTCTAGAAAGCAAATAAAGTTAGGCTGAATGATGACAATGTTCCTTCCAGATCTATAGTTTTGTGTTTTTATTGTAACCAGCAACTTTGTGTATCTTGCCCCCGGTTGCCTTGCCTCTCCTTCACCCTGACACTGCCAGGGATATCTGTTCCAGATTAGGGCTCAGCTCCAGAGATTCTCATCCGGACCGCCTGGTGGAGGGGACTTGGCATGTGAAAGACCTCTGTGCTACCAGGGATCATGTAAACAAAACCCCCTTCTGTTTTAATGACACTGTTCTTATATATTAGCATCTGGGAACAGTTCCAAGGATACTGGAGACCAAAAAATGATCTGAAAAACTGACTCAGAGAGGGAGAGGAGCTGTGTGAGAGACCTGGGATGGGGCAGATATGGCCCATGGAAGACGGCCCTTAAAGTTCTTCTGATTGAGAGGAGAGTGTTCATCTGGGCCTGTAGTCACTGTCCAGGCATCAGTTCACTGTCTCACCTCACAGCTCACACTGGGGAGTTTACTTTTCAAGGAAATTTTCAGAGTTTTCTGCTTTCAGGAAAATATTTAGTAAGAATTCATTATCTTACTTTTTTTTTCTTGTACTAGTTTAGGACAATAGGAAAGTAGACGTGGCCAAGAAAAATATTATTTGAGCTACTGAAATTCCCCTAGGCAACAAAACTTAAATCCCTAAGTTTTCTGACACCCCCCCCCTTTTTTAAAGGGCCCCTACAGCACTTATTCATGAGATGTTGGTGTTCACTCTCCAGCCTTGTCCTTCTTCCCACCCTGTAGGCTACTGAAGAAAATTATCTACTTTTAATAATAACTTAATTACGGAAGACAATGCCACATTCTTTCCAGAGTCTGGTGTGCAGTTGGAATGCGTCTGATAATTCAAACACAAAGCTGGCTCCCACAATACATTAAGATACAAAATAGTAAGATACGAAATGTTTGAGGACACTCAGAGGAGGAAATGACATTAACATAGAGACTCATTAACATCGAGACTGTGACTTTGTGGCTCCTAAGTTACATGTGTGTAAAAGTGTCTACTATTGGAAGACAACACCTGGTTTCAGGCAGTAGGTTCACTACCTTGATAACACTCAGTAAATTAGGATCAGGTACAAGAAGGGCTTAGGAATGTCTCCCAGAGATCAGAAACGAGACATCCTTGCCTTGAAATGAAAAGCTATGCCGTTTGTCCACAAAGCATTTAATAATTTCAGGAGACATCTTTTTTAAAAAAAATTAATAAAACAGGATAGTCACAAAGAGAAAAGGAAAGGAACAATAGGAAAGAGGGAGGATTTTCCTGCACGTCCTTAGGATCCCATGCTCATACTTACTCATAAGTTATTCCTGAGTTGCACGGACCCTGTGGAAACATGCTTTTTTCCTAACTGTGGGAGCTCTTCCACACTGCCTGCTCCTCCCACGACCTGGCTGCCTGTGTACTCTGCCTGTGTACACTGCTGCCGATTGTGTAACTCCTGTTGCATCTAAGCAACCAGTATACGGTACAAAATCATCACCATGTATTTGATGTTTAATCCATAATGAACAATTACAGTATCATTTTGTACAGCTAGCTAGGCTTCTTGGTTCAGTATTTTTCTGTTTTTCAAGATGAAGAATATTTCTCTTAAATCATTGTTATAAATAATTACTAGCACAAATTTATGGTATGATTTCATAGGCTTAAGAAATCAGAGAACTTACAGTACTATTAAAATTACAGAGAACACAAATCATGATATGAGATTAAGTTTTGCTTGGTTCCTCTCATCTCCATCTTACTGGTTGTTGACCATAAACTTCCTGTCCTTGATGAAACTCTTGGAGACACATTCTTTATTCCCCTTAGTCTTATAATGGACAGTTATGTAGAAAAGTAAATTTGAAGAATGTCTGAATTTAAAATTAGAAAATAATCAAAAATAACAATTGAAATTTCAGTTCTATAAGTTATGACAGCCTGTGATAAGATTTTACCATGTAACTGAAAGACCCCAAAAGGGGACCCTCACCCAAGTCCGGACCTGCACGAACCCAAGGACACACAAGAGACCTTCTTGATGCAATTGCAGAGGAGGTTTAATGACAAGGGCCCTTGGGCCGGAACAAATCTCACGCAAGAGATACAGGTTCCAACCTGAAACCCAGGAAACTTGGGATATTTATAGGTAGGGGTTGGGGAGAGCGGGAAAATTTGGCACTGTTACATATGATTGGTTGCACTTTCACGCGGCTACACATGATTGGGTATTTCAAACATCAGCAGCTTGCAGAACTGGCAGAACTTGCAGAACCTCGGATCTCCCAGAAAGGGAGGGAGAGAGAAGTAAACAACAGATAGCCTATCACTCACTTGGGCTTGTTTGGACTTGTCTGAGCACGCCCTTGCATGCCTTTATTTTTGGTCACCCTGCCCCTGCAGGGACTTAATATTTTATTATGACTAAATTTAACAAATTGTTGGTGGTCTTTGCTGACCCTGAATTTTTTGTTATTGTTTCAACGCTGCTTTCAAATTTTATTTTCACAGTAACATTTTTTTAAATTCTCTTTTTACTTTTACCTATTCACTGTGAGAGTGTGGGAGTATGGGTGCATCCATGCTGAGGGGTGAATTTGGATGTCAGAGGGCAACTCACAGGAGTTGGTTCTTTCCTTCCCCTATGTGGGTGCAGGGAATTGAACTCAGATCATCAGGCTTGAAGGCATATGTCTTTATCCAACTAAGCCAGCCCCAACTTAGAGTCTTTACAGTTTCCATTTCTGACCCCTGTCCCTGCTCAGGTTCTTCCATGGCTATTCCGTGTTAGGAGCAGAGATGGGCAGTTGTCACAGTGTCGAATGAAGTTCACTATTTGAGGTGGCCATTTGAGGAAGAAATGTCTTCCTCCATAGGGCCATATATGTGGACAGTCGGTCACCAGTAGGTGGCACTGTTTGAGGGAAGTTATGGAACTTGTAGAAGTTGGAGTTTTGATAGAGGAATTACATCACTAGAATCAGGTTTTGAAGGTTTGTAGTACAGATGAAATGTGATTGACCAGCTTCAATGATGCCATGCCATGGCCACCTGATGCCATGCCTTCTCAGACATTATAGACTCAGACTCTGGAGCAATACACCAAATAAACCCCTTTTCCTTAGGTTGTTTCTGTTCATCATAGTTTATCATAGCAACATAGACAAAGTAAAAAGAAACTGTTCATCTCTTCACTGAACTGCATGCAGAAATAATAACAAACATACTTTAGCCATCATTAATAAGATGAAAAACCTTATACTGACCAAAGCACAAAAATACATATACAAACCAATTGCATGAAATTAAAACCATCAAATCTAAATCCTATTACATTTGCATGAGTATAGAGTCTGTAAGGCAAAAGTGAGAATTGGTACAATGTCAGGCAGAGCTCACTTGTATAAAGGTGGGTGGTAGATCATTCATAAAAGCACATTCCCAAAGAGCTCCCAGCCCTTGTTAGCCCAGCTGGGAGCTAAGATTTTACCTGTTCTATGTGCATTCACTTTTGTCACTTTGGTATCTTGCATTGTATAATTAAAAACAAACCATTTTGAAGACATCAAGAAAGTCCTGAAAAAATGTAGCTAACGCAGTCCCACTACTTAGTTGGTGCTTAGTTGGTGAGTGGAAAAGAGTGAGTGTTCATTTGTAAAGCATTCGATTATAGGAATGCTAAGAACTACAAATGAAATTAATCAACAAGGCTTCAGGCAGGTGGGACAACCTGAGCTCAGAATAGAATGTAGATTCTGAGCTTAGAAATTTAACAATTAAATTTCAATTTATTAAGATGAATGTAAGCAGCCTTATTTGGTAGATAAGAGTCTTCAAGGTCTAAAGTGTGATTAGCACTGATCTGAGGTTGAACACGTTTAATCATAAAATCTTAGGAAACGTTAGAGAAGACAGCCCCAGAGGAAAACCATCTGTAGCTTTCCTAAATGTTTGTTATGAGAATGGGTTCTTTTGTCAAATAAGGCTTCATGATGTTCAGTCCTACACAATTTGTGGATTTTCTATTTCACCACATCACTAGAAGAATAATACCTATTAGTACAGAGATATTGTGCATTTGTAAGCTTGAATCATGCCATTGATTTTGTCTCAATCCACATTTAGTCTCTTGAGTTTTAGCTTTTCATTAAACTTTGCTTATTTGACTTTTGAAACTGACCATGTAACAACCCCCTTCCTTAGGCTCCTCCCCTTCAGGGAAGTAAAGATCTGCAAGATGTAAATGCTTCCAATTATTTCAGCAGAGGCATTCATTGTCCTTAATTAGCTGATGAATCTGGTGATGACGATAGAGGCTTATGTCTGCCATCTCAACAAAGTGAAGATCGATGATGTAGACTGAGGTGGACCACTCAAGATTTGCCCAGGAGTACTGTTGGTGATGCTAGGCCATATCTTCTTAAGTTCAGGTTTGTTTGCTGTGTTTCTTGGTGCCGAAGACAGGAAATCATTACCAGGAACGTTTTCAACTATCTCAGAAATCTTTAGTTCCTTTTAAATTTTAATTTTCCCCAGAAATCCATCTACAGCAAAGTAGAAGCACTTTTAAAATATTTGCAAAGTGATGAAACATTTATGAAAAGTGCTCCCAAGCAAAGCAGTGTGCCTTGTCTCCCAGTGGAGTTCTTTAGTACCAAAGCATATGAACTGGAATTTAATAACAATAGTACAGCACTTGAGTATCCACTGGGAATTAAAAAAAAAAAAAATTATACATGCAATCTCTACAAACCCCTAAAATCCAGACAAGGAGGTAAGGTAGCTATTATTTTAAATTTATAATAAACTTTTAAATTCTTTTTAAAAATATTTGTCTTTATGTTTTTAACTATACATATGTGCATTTCTTATGAGTGTAGGTGCCACTGAGTCCAGAAGAGGGAATCAAATATGGAGCTGGGATTATAGGTGGTTGTAAGCCAATCGGTGTAGGTGTTGAGAATGGAAGTCGGGTCCTAACAAGATCAAGATGTGCTTTTAATCATTGTGTTATCTCTCCAACCCAGAATTTAACAAACCATGTAAATAAGACTACAGGTATCTTAAAAGTGGTGCTAAATTTCCTATATTAGTAAAGAGAAAAATAGCACAAGTAAACTAAACTTAAAAGTTTAGCCAAGAAGTAGATTTTTCTGTGACTTAAAAGTTGAATATTGACATGTAAAAATGGATTAACCTGTAAAAAAATAAGTTATACACACAAGATGTACACTCAAAGACATTAAAAAAATCTTGGGCAATATACCTGCCAAGTGCACAAACTATGAGCATCACAGTTTTAAGATGCAAACATAAATCTTTTTCGTTGGTAACTAACATTTATATCATTATAGAGCACCAACATTTATATCATTATGTAGCACAGTTTCAAGACATAGTGGACGTTCAGTAAGTATGTTGAGTGAAAACAACTAAGTGTCTCATTGTAGGCTCTAGGAACTGTCTGGACAAGATGCTGGGGAGTGCTGGGGAAGGATTACAGCAAGTACAACTGAGCTTTGATGGAGGGAAAACCACCTGCATTATAGAGGGGCATTATTAAAGAAAAAGAGGGAAATGTAACACCATACAACTAAAATTAGAAATAACAATGCCTTAATTAAGAGATGGCAAGGAGTCTAGCTTATCTGATGGAAGTCCATAGAAATTAGAGTAAGTAAGTTCAAGTTATAAAAAGAAAAGAAAAAAACCTGCAAAGATTCCTCTAAGATGCAGAAATTTATGCTTTAAAATTTAAGTATCACAGGAGTAATCACAGGACTCTGTTTATTGTCCTGCGTGTTCTTTGACTATTGGTGTTTATTGTCTTGCTTGTTTCTTGACTATTTGCCTTTATTGTATTGCTAGTTCCTCAACCTAGAACTGACCTTAATACTTGCATGTAATCTAAATGGTATAAAATCAAAAAAGGAGGAGGAGGAATGGGATAGGGGATTCAAAGGGAGGGTAATGGGGAAAGGGGATAACATCTGAAATGTAAGTAAATAAAATATCGAATAAAAAAATGAAAAGAAACATCTAAGTATCTCTGTCTTGACAGTAACTTGTGGTCGCCAGGTCAGCACGTACCCATTGCACTTTGTCTGGTGGTATTTGTAACTCTGAGTAAGTCATTTCCACAAAGTGTTGGAACTAAGCTGGATAACTAGAAAGTACAATAACAGTTTTCTACCTTGCTTTCTTGAGTTGGCTTATCTGGTGGAATAATCAAGGATCTTCAACTGAGAAAAATCTGAGCTCTTCCTACAAGGCCAGCACCGCACTTAATCAGCCCTGTGGGTGGCCTGAATCCATTTTTTTCTAAGTGGCTTCTTCAAATCCATCCTACCTTTAGCCTGGCCAGTCCCAGTCAACACCTTACAGGTGTCAGAGAGTGATAAAAACAAAGCCCAGAATCAGTCTAAGCTTTCATCAAACTGCTGCTATAAGGAGGAATAAAAGATGGTTGTTTTTAAAAACTGCATGTTTAGGAATAATTTACAATGCAATATGAGCTACTTAATATACTGCTGCCAATGAAAACTGACACTGTATTTCAATTTTCAAGACAAATTCATTTAGATGCTATGAAATATTATTTATTCCACATCCTGCTTCTCCTCCTGGAATTCAATTTACACGTTTAGCAATATTAGTTTTTCTTTGATAACTCTACTCTTGCTTAAAATTCAAAAAGTAAAAATGAAATTTGTACGGTTGTAAGAATGGAACCATGGTTGGAGACATAGCCATGGTTACTCCCTAGTTTCTGTATAACACAACTGTCTTAGTTAGGGTTTTACTGCTGTGAACAGACACTATGACCAAGGTAACAATTATAAGGACAGCAATTGAGGTTGGCTTACAGGTTCAGAGGTTCAGTCCATTATCATCAAGGCAAGAACATGGGAATGTCCAGGCAGGCATGGTGCAGGAGGAGCTGAGAGTTCTACATGTTCCTCTGAAGGCTTCTATGAAGAGACTCACCTCCAGGCAGCTAGAAGGAGAGTCTTAAAGCCTACCCCACAATCACACATCTACTTCAACAAGGCCACACCTTCTAATAGTGCCACTCCCTGGGCCAAGCATATACAAACTATCATAACTTTATCAAAATTTAAAAATAAAATATTATATTCCTAAACATAGATGGGTTTTTTTGGCTATCATTTACTGTCTTCTTAATTCTTATGTCAATCTTCCATTTTCTAGTTTTCCTCTTATATTTTGGTTTTCACTTCATATTTACACCTTCTAAACTTTATCCTTAAAATTAACAATGATTTTTCTAATGCTCTTGTTTTCATCTTGTCTCTTGCCTTATTATTTAATATATTTTAAAATGTCATTTAATTTACTACCCTTTCAAAGTTGGATTTGAATTACTCTTTCAAATTAAAAGATCAGATTTCTTAGACTACTAGTGTCATGAACTGTTTCCCCGAGCATCTGGAGTTCCCATAGCCTGGAGTGGTAAGGTCATAGCAGAGTTGGTCTTCTGAAAAGCAGGGTCCCAAATGTGAGGTGAAATCCAGGTGGAGTCAGGACAGTCAAGGGACTCAAGGGGCTGTTCCTCCCATGTTTCCATAGATGAAGCAGTTTAATGATTTGTAGTTTAATCTGTTCTGTTGCTAGCTATGACACATGAAATGAGAAATCAAGTCTTACTTGAGTCTATTAGATTGTTGTGAGCCTTTTGGCTCTGTTTTATATAAAATAGCTCCTCTGCATTGGTATTAGAGACATGAAATGACTGTCAGTCATCTGCTCTGCCTTTATTTTCTTTTGTTATCAATCCTTCAAATAATAGTGATCTTTGGGATCGTGTGCAGTTAAGTTGCAGAGGAAGTGGATATAATCCCTACTATAATGAGAAAAATGAACAAAGGGATTGATTTTCCTTTAGATGCAGAAGCTATGATTTGGTACAATATAATATCCACTCCTGATTGGCAACCTTAAAGTCCTTTGTCAAGAACACCATTTCCAATGTGTGTGAAATGGTACAGCTTATGTCACTGGATGCTCTAAATGGTCGTAGAATTAAATAATATTGGCCCATATTAGCACTTACATCTGGTTTCCCGAGGCAGATCAATGTGGTTTATGTTTATGTTTTTACTATGTTTGCTGGTTTCTCTTTAAAGTTGAGAAAGCAGGAATCAAATTGTAGCCATCATAAGTGTCTATCAAAAATTCAAACACTGAAATTTAGTTGTGTGTCTACAATGCAAGAATTTGTGAGGCAAGAACAGGAGGAAATCAGTTTTGAGACTGGCATGGTTCTACAGCAAATTCAAGATGACTTTGAGGTACATAGTGATATCTATCTCAGAATAAAACAAACAAATAAATAAATAAATAAATAAATAAATAAATAAATAAATCTTCCTGCTCTATAGTGAAGGCTGCACAAATAGTTTGGTGGTAAAACACTTGCTCCCAGCATGTGTGTGTGCGCGCACACACACACACACCCCAACTGTAGTAGCTTTCATATTACTAATTTTTATAATTACTTCTACTAAGATCTGCAATGCCATTTTATACTGTATATCATAGTATTACATATTGTAACATGAACTGACTTTTTAAAAAATGAACTGATATTAAGAGAAAGGAGTAGTTGTAGATAAAGGAAAAGCTTTGAAAACTCATGTAACCCATCTTTCTAAGAACTCAAACTTTCATAGACTGCTGCAGGCTTTTGTTTATTTATTTATTTTTCTAGCTTCGGGTCCCTCACTAGAGCCTGTGTCAGTAGACAAGGTTTTCAGTGGCACACTGATGATTAGTAAACAACTCCTCTGAACATACCACATGCATTTTTCTTCAACCTCTGTTACGGAAGAATAAGAAGAGTGATGTCTTCATTACAGTCTCGCTGAAAACATGAAAACTGCCATGAACACGTGGAATGATCCAGAAGTTATTTCCAGACTTTAAAATGGCTCTACACTTAACCATAAATCCAAGCTTGTACTGTATTATGCTCGATGAGCGTCACAGAGGAGCTGAATTTTCTTTCAGAATAATAATAAATATGTTAGTAATGCTGTGAACATAGACATAAATCCAGAAACTCCCTCTTACTCTTTCACATGGTCACTGTAAATTTAAAGCAATTCCTTATTCTTCAGTTTTTAGCAGGTTTTAGTTTTAGCTAACTCACTTTAAAGGGTAGAAAAATTGCAATATTGTACATATTCAGTCCAGTTCAAACAAAACTTACTATTACTGAGCATTTAATAAACATTAAGGACCTAATGACAAATTCTCCACTAGCAGACAAAGATACACAGGTGTCCGTGAAAGCCATTAAGATTGCCTGAAAAAAAGATAACTCTCACATTTTTCATAAGTCTAAAGTCCCAAAATGTTTAATTATATTAAACATATCCCAGAGGTCTATATTAATGATATATTGATAATAATGTGAGATTACATATATTGATTTTTCTGTTATGTATGTATCTCTGTTACTATGTCGAGAAAGTAAAATTAATTGTTGTGAAGTAAATTTGTCTTCAAAATTAACAAAAATCAATGCATAAATATTCCCTGGGATACCCTCCTGGCCTTGAGATTTGGAAAACATTATGAAATACTTTCCTCAGTACTGGAGATCCCCAGGTGGGGGTAAAACTTGCACCTGTACCAAAGTGTTCGAGTCTATTTCTTCTAATGATCTCATCTGTGTTAAAGCAAAAAATTTACAGCCAACAGCATGAAGAAAAGGCACCCAGACAATTTATAGTTAGCCTCTGCTTCACAAACACACATTTACAACACAGAAAACATATGGTTCTGGATTTAGTGGATGATATTTAATTGAATAAGAAAAGGATTTTAAATAACCTCAATGCTACCTATATTTCTTTGTTCCTTAATGCAATACCATAATGTGACTGAAAATGTACTCTGAGCCCTTGGGAAATGTCAGAAAGTGTGACAGATGATGGGAAATAGTCTCACACGTATCTTTATTTCCAGCTTTCTGCATCCATCAAATCGTGCTCGTCTCTTGGTTCTTCAGGGCACGTCCTTTAACTTTTCTTTAGCAGAAACTAAAATGTGTTTCCCCTTTTTATCATCACAGCAGATAACAACATGTAACTAAGCTTCTACTGTACACTGTAGATGCCAGTGAAGGCAGGGAGGTTGCCACTAGAAAGGCACAGAGAGAAGGTCACATTTAAGTTATTTCTGCTACAGTATTATTATAATTCCATCTCAACCTTGGTCACTCCTTTACTCCCACATTCTCAGGGATTACAAATTAGTTTCTGGTATTCAGCAAATCCAGTTCTCTAGTCCTTTCTTTTATATCTGGTTCTGGGAGTCAATTTAAATGTGCAAGATCATCTATTCTAAGGGTGAGTCTGACCATGTGTTCCTCAATAAATACCATAAATACCAAATAGTCCAGTCTTCACCTTGGATTTTAGAAAGGAATCTTGGAGTACTTAATTTTTCTAGTGAAAATTGTAGGGCAGTATCATAGAACAAGTTCCCATGTATAAGTAATGAGGTGTGCACACATCAATTAGAAAGAACAAGCATGCAGTTCACTTCTTGTTCTTCTTGCCAGTGAATGTAGGCTTCCAGTCATGAATTCTCTGCAGGATGTCAGGATGTATGCTTCCCATCCCGGAGCTGAGAGTGTATCCTGGAAATGTGTCAATTGCCTACTACTATGTTTTAAAAACAACAACAAACAACAAAATCTGTTGCATCTGTCCCACAAGATGCAGAGTTATTTTTAAATGTGTGAGATATAGTTGACCCACAAGTGACTTCTTTGATGTCATCGTAAGAGACTACTTCAAAATATTTATTTTTAAAAAACAGTGTAGCATTACAAAGCTAACCTCTAAAATCAAAACCACAGAAGGAACACAGTTTCATCTCTGTCCTCAGATTAGTACCCGATGTTCTCCCACTGAACATGTGCTATCAGACCAGTTTTCTCTCAGCACTATGGAGACACTATGTGTGAACACATGCAGAGAGAGAAAGCAGGATTCTGTGCTGACACTCAGAGCTACTCTATACTACAACTAAAGGACTGTGGGCTCCCTGGCCATTGAGATTTGCTTATTTATTTTTAATTATATAGTATCAGTCATGAGTGCTGAATGTGATTCTCTACTTGAAAAAGATGACTAAATCAAAGATAAAATTTCTCACTTAGTGTTATGATGCTATTAAAAGCCACTGAAGACATGCTATCTGATGGCTTATGGCAGCAGCTCTCTCAACAATGTGAAGAGAACTACCCCATTTACAAACAAAATGCCTGAGACCTTTAGAGAAATTATATGTGTACCCCCTGAACAAGGAAAGAGAAATAAAACGCTCCAAAGCAAATTTAAGTATCATTATATTAACAGAGCTCATTGATATATAAAATGGTACATTTTTGAGTCATTAAATTAATATATAGACATATGTAGTGTAAAAATCAACCCTGGTTGAAACTTTGGGTCACAATAGTCATTCGCTCACATTGGGAAAATTATCTGTCAAATTCTGACAGAAATGTGACACAGTACTTTTCTTGTTCACCATTTGAGGCCAGCTCTCAAGTTCACTTTCTTCTTCTCTGAATTCTTTCTTTCCAATTACTTTACTCATGGTTTCTGGAGAAAAAAAAAAACGTTATCAGTATACTAGTAAAAGAAAACAATAAAAATAACATAAAAATTGTCAAATGGTTACCCCAAAAAAGACCCAATTAAAAGAATCTGATTATAATTTTGAAAGAAGTTAAGTTTTCCTCAAAAAAGTTTTATTAACTTGAGTCTACTGGTGGAGTTAAAGATATGGCTTACCTAAGTATGTCACAGCAATGTTACCAAATAGTGTAAATCTATGTGTCCTTGTGATAAAACTCTAAAATTTTCTTCATGTCATTGATGTTTCTAATAGATTTAAACCCAAGTCTAAACAGCTCATTGACTTTCTCATCTATCTTTTATATGTAATACTCTATGATGTTTGTTTCCATAAGACTGAAAACTGACATTGTATAAATCAGCCTTCATCACCATAATGAAATAACAAATACAATAAACTTCATAAACAGAAAAATTTTTTTACTCCATTTTCAAGGTTCAAGGGCATGGAACTACATCTGCTTGGGTTTTGGCTGTGTTATCTGTTGGCACGCTGTAAATAACTATCCAGTAGACTGTGTTTACATGTGAGACTGGAAGCAGAGGGACAGAGGTCAGCTTTTATAGCCAACTCTCTTATATAAGCCATCCTAGAATCCCATGAGGACCACCTTCCTTCTGCATGCACCTGTACAGTGGCCCAAGGACCTTCCAATAGGTTCACTTAAAGAGTCCATCATTTCCCAACAGCATCATCCCGTAAATACACTGTTAGCATCTGAGCTTTATGAGGCTCAACAGCATCAAATGCAGCAGACATTTAAAGTATTAAGCAACTTGTATATGACCACATAGTTGGTGAGTGAAAGAGCCTGGGATCAAAACAGGCCCAGAGCTACTCCCAACATTAGGCACATCCCTTTCTTACTTTTTTCTAAGAAATTATTTTAATTTATTATCTTCTGTTTATAGAGGACATTATATATACACACATGTAAATACACACACATACATATGAATTGTGGGCTAAGACATTCTCTTCTAGTTCTCTTGTAACATGAAAGCTTTTTGTTATGATTATAGTTATATCCCCTGACTAGAAAGAGTAATGAAGCAGTACTAACTACTTAGCAATCTCTCACTTTTTCTTGGTCTCACTTTTTTTTTTCAGTTCTGGTAGTCTGGTTTGCATGTCTTCATGAACTCCCCTTTAGGGGTGGGCTCAGTTTGAAGACTCCTTGCACTTCCTGTATCTGGAGGTTGGCATCTTTCCATAGATTGCAAAATTTTCAGTCATTAGTTCCACAATGTGTGGCCCTTTTCACTTTCTCCTCCTACTTAATTATTATTGAATATGATGGATGTATCTCTTGAACTATTACTTTTTTGTGTGTGTATGTGTCTTTTTGCTCCCCAAATCCAATGACAGGGAATGTCTGTCTTAGAGCTCCCTGCTCGCTTCTTCAGCTCGTCTTACCCGCTGAACTTCCCACTGCATCTTTCAGTTCAATCTCCATGATCTACTCATCCCTAGCGTTTCACTTTTTGTTATTGTTCTTTTATTCATACCAAGCCTCACTTTGTTCATTCAGTGCTTATAAACATTTCTATGACAGTGACATCTCTTCTCTGTGGGGTCTTAAGATAAGCTTTAGAGTCATGCGAAACACAATAAACTCCTATCTGTAGCCCATCTGGTTCCTCAGAGAAGCAATAGCATCTAAGATAGTATACTGCTGTTGTAGAAGCAGATGCATGAATGAATGAAAATATCAACCCAGAATGAACACATGTGCCATGGCTTTCAGCAAAGGCACCAAGTGTGCACATTTAGAGAGGAGCTATTTTCTCGGTAAATGATATTGAGAAGCTAGATATTCATGTGTCAAAGAATTAAATTGAACCCTGTCACACGGCATATGCAAACATCAACTTAAAATAGATTAAAGACTTGTATATAAGACGTGAAGGTGTTCAAGCAAGCAAAACAAAACAATAAGTAAATGGTATTGCATCAAAATAAAAACATCTGGACAACATGGCAGCCAATAGACTGAGGAAGAGGTCGGAGAGGTTGGAGAAAGCAGTCACCTAGCAAAGGTTAATTGCCAAAATAATTGAGGAACTCAATGAACTATAGAAGGGAGAGAGCCTGATTTAAAATGGGTAAGAGAAAGCTTGCAGTGTTGACAGAAGTTCAAGGTAGCCAGTATAAAAAGCAGTTAGAAGTTAACACATTAAAAAAATTTAAAAAAAGAAGAAATGAAGTAATCAGGCTGGGGACATGTTGCAGTTAAAATTTAAAAACAGCAGCACCCAACCTGGCTTGTTGTTATGGTGCCCGCCATGTTCCCAACTAGGCAAGCCACAAGCAGTGGCATGTTTCCACTGTTGCTCGGCTCAGGTGGGCCAGAAGCACCTGCCCTGACACCCAAGAGATGCCAGCATGGGAGATGGCTCTGCCAATCTCCCATGCTGTCTCCACAATGCTTGGCTGAGCCCAGACCATCCGGCTATCTATGTGGTACCTGGTAGAAATAAGACTCTAAAGCTTAATTATTATCCAATGGCTTTATATATTTAGAAATGCTCAATTAACAATTTGCACACACAATTAGAGTTGTTTTCCAATATCTAACTTTAAGATATAAATCGTTACCCAGGACTGTCCTGGACCCGTGCATGGTTCTCCATGGCTCCTACATCTCTCCTCTTTTCTAGCTCCTCTTCCATCTCCTTCTCCTCTCCTTCTCTCCTCCTCTTCCTTTTCCTTCCCACTCTTTGCTCCTCCCACATTGGCGAGCTTATTGCAAATGCAGTCGGAAGATATCCCACGACAGGGAGATGGCCCTGTGGATAAGAGCACCAGCTACTCTTGCAGAGAACCAGGTTCGATTCCCAACACCCACATGGAAGTGTACAACTCACTATAACTGTAGTTTCAGGGGATCTATTGCCCTCTTCTGGCCTCTGTGGGTATGCTATCATGATGCAGTAATGCCACAACTGGTGGATGAACAAAAAATATCAGTAGGTCCAACAGACACCTGTAACACACATCTATCCCAGAACTGTTCATTAGTGTGTTAAGTATTCAGAAATGAATGCAGCAGCATGTGTAGCAAGCACATGGAATTTGTAAAATGGAAGACATTGCATCATCTTATACCTGAGGCTGGAGGTCGTTTTGCTCAGTAAAGTATTCTAGACTTCCTAAAGGCATGATGCATCCACCTATGAGTGGGTGTCAGGGAAAGCAAGGGATGTGGAGGCTGGAGATGGAGGGGACTGGCTAATGAGTGGTGGCTGAGGAACACAGGATCTCAATTAGACTGGAGATTATTACTGAGATGGTTCAGAGAGGGATATTGAAAAATATGTATTATATACTTTAATACCACTGTGAGTGAATACTAAAGGTTCAATCACACACACACACACACACACACACACACACACACACACACACAAAATAAAGTATTTGAGATTTTTTTGTGCTTGGTAGCCTTGAGTTATTCCACATTCCTACATAGCAATTAGTTGTGACATCCCTTTTGCACCCTATAAATATACTCAATTATAATTTACCTTTGTACAATTAAGTAAAGAAAAGATTGTTTTTAACTTTTCAGAAAATGGGGGGGGCACTTCCTTCTTCAACTTCACCCTTTTGTCACCAAATGTATCGTTTTGGCTGCTAAAAAGACCATATAAATTCAGCCAGGACTTGGAGAGAATTGAAAGAGGAGGCAGTGATTCACAAGATTCCCAACTCAACAAAAAGTGTGCCATTTCACATGTGAAAGTCACGATTCCAGACTAGGGTGATCTGAGAGTTAGAAGTCTCTGGTGGGACTTGTGTTTCTGGAGACACTTTTGGGAAAGTTGATGGAGCCAGGAACTGAATGTGAAAAGCTAGAGGGGCAGATTGATAACAACAGGCAGAGAGCTTGTGGTTGGCAGGTCCCAGGGTAGGCACAAGGCAGCATTCCCACAAAGCAGGCAGACACACAACTGATCCCAGAGATGATCCGGGAGCCCTGCCTATGACAGTTGACAGAACTTAGAAGATGTTGAGTCCCATCACCTTGATAAGAAACAGATGTCAGCACAGCTCGGTAGAGCCTGCTCCTCTCCAGACTCAGAATCGCTTCAGGGAAAGGATCCTAGCACAAAGGTCTGGAAGTCCAAGAGCATGCAACAACGGTTGTTTCTTGTACCTCTCACTTTTAGCCCCATGAATATTAAACGTAAGAGTTTCCAGTGTGTGCCTAAAGGGTGTAGGTGCTCATCGATCAAACTCAGCACATGATATAAAAAGTCTGGTAATAAATCCCCAAGTCTAAATAGACCTCATTATTAAACATGATCTTCAAAGAATCACATTAGCAGATGGAAAATTGCTGGCGTCGCCCCTTAGTATTGAATGGGATGCTGATGGGTGGAGAGAGTTGGCCCTGTAACAGCCTCTGGCCCCTCAAACCTCTCCGCCTGTCAGCCAGAACACCTCAGATCCTCAGGTCCATTTGCAGATAATGTCTTGTGTTTAACAAACTCACCAATGCAGCCCTGAGTCCTGTTATCCCCAGAGGGGCCAGGTGGCTGAGACACCTGTCACTGCCTGCAGCCTGCCAGGCTTGGCACTCTCTCCCCACCACACAGATGGCTGGAGACCTGAGGAGATGGCTCTTTCAGATGCAGAACTTCTCCATTATGGAAGTGTTTTCCAGAGAGGGATGAGATTTTCCTGTTAGTTCTCTTCCCATCCCACTAATTCCACATAAGAATTATCTAAGCCCCGTTATTACTTCTGCTCCTTCAGGAGTATTTTTAGCTTTATTTGAGAATGAACTCCACATCAAAAGTCTGGTTTTCAAGTTTTCAATAACTTTGAAGCTTCATTTTAAAATGGGATTTTCCTGCCTTTATTTCTCAAAGATTTAAGTTTGTCAGACACAATTGAGAGCCCCTTCCAGGTACAAAATCCTGCCACAGCCCTAATGTCATTGTTACTTTTGATCTCCCCTTCCATTTGCATATGAAACACACATTTCCACATTATGCATAATAATCCAATTTCTCTCAAAATTTCTCCCTCACAAAGCTTTTGGGTATTGTAGGTATATTGTGTTATTTAGATTGCGTACAGCCACCCCTGTGCATTAATTATTATACAGAGCCAATTTATGAGGCAGAACTCTGGCTTTCTCTAGATACAACTCATATATTTTTGTTTTTCTTAGAACTTGTTGAAACTGATGCTTAATAAATATTTATCAAGTTAAATGGCTCTTTAGCTAGTAAATGTCTTAATTGTTTCTTATGACAAACAAAATGTAAGCATACGGTTGACTGCATCCTTGTACATTAAGGTTCTTTTTTAAATAAAATTACTTACATCTAATTTCATTGGCAGTGAGTCGGTGATATGTCTTATGTCAAAAGACAAGGGCTGCTATTACTTTGAGAAGGGCTGCAGTTAAACTGATTATCTGTGACTGTACACCTTAGAAAGCTTATTTTCCTTCAAGCGTTTAAACCTTTCCTCTGAACTTTTTGCTCCTAGAAAAAGACAGCAAGGTGAATTCTTTCTCAGACTCAGGGGGAGAGAACAAGTGCACGTAAATGTCACTGTTGACCTGGGCGCAAAGACAGAAGTCCTCTTGATGTATGACAGACTTTTCATGGATAGACACAACACACACTCACACACAGACACTCACACACATACATGCACATATACACACACACATAGGCATACACACTCTCGAGCATACATGCATATGTTTATACAACCATGCATACATGTACACACACACATGCACACACACACATGTACACTCTTGAGTATGCATGCACACACTTACAGAAACTTATACAGTTTAGAAAGAAGCCCAAACGTAGAACAAAATCCAACTCCTGTGAATTTTTACTTGGGTTACTAACAGAAATACCCATGAGGGGTTACTTATAGGAATATGGGTGACTAACAACAACCGAAAAGGATAGAAAGACAAGAAAAGCAGCTGCCCCTCTGCCCCTCTGAGACACTCACCCCAGCATGTTGATGGTTTGGAAACGTTGCAGCAACTGCACAGAGAATCCCCTTCCTGCAGCTGAGCTGCGCAGTGGCTTCACCCTTCTATAAAGCCAGGGAGGGGTCTTCAGGAATCTTCAGCCACTTTCCCAGACTTGTGACTTTTTGTTTCTCTCAAGCCCCCGATCCTGTAAGAATTCAGAGGAAATGGCTATACAAAAACTTATTATCATATAATAAAGATTATGGAAATGCTAATGTGTGGAATTTTCTACAAGTCGAAAACAGCCTTTAACAAATTCATTTTCTAAGCAAGAAAATTCAAAGTTGTACTGCCTTAGGATACAAAAAGGATTCCATCCTGAATGCTGGGCAGAGTCACCCAAGATGCTTCTTGCACATGCAGTTTTTCTTTTCCTTTCATTGGACAAATATTCAATAAGGGACTTTTTAAAAAGAATTATCTATATAGGGTAACACTTTTTCAACAAACAAACACTTATTGTTTCTTCACCACCAGCATTTGCACAGCACGGTCATGTAACCCACAGGATGTCTTGTGTTGTTTGCTGTACACTATTATTATGGTCCCTACCAGAGAAAACGGAACTTGAGGTTGATGCCATGAGGAATACAGCAGAGCCTTTTACTGTATCAGATCAAGAGCTTCATACAAGTAGTCATCTTGTTTGTTGAGTGAGGAAGGGAAGGAGGGAAGAAATAGCTCTGGAGATGGTGGTGGTGCTCAGAAATTAAGATTATTCCCATTGCAAAAGTCTACATAACAGGGCTCATAGAAAGCTATATACTAGTAATGTTAATTAATAGTCTACATGGCATTGAATACTTATTTGTCTTTGACTAATTTACCTACTTCAAATTAAACTTAGAAATTAGTGTTAGGTGATATAATGAAAGACTAAAAGAAAGATAGATACAACAACCTGGCTGAGAGGGGATAACCCACCCATGTATGTTCCAGCTCCCTGCTGAATATGGGGGAGGCGGGGACAAGGGTGTGGAAAGGCCAAAGAAAACGTGTGAGATCTACTTCCAGAGAGAAAAAGCTTTCTACTTGATTTCCGTAAAGCCTGTGAAAACACAGCTCTCCTTTTTGTATGTGCTAAACACATCTCCCTGAGCTGATGCATAAAGCAATTTCCATTTACTGTGTCCATAAACAAAGTTGGTGCTAGGAGCTAACACTTCTGTGCACCTCAGGGCTATGAAATGAACAGCAAATGCATCTACCTCAGGACAGCAGAGACTCTGCACTTCCCTGACATGCCAAATATTACTTTGGTATGGAGTTGGGGAAAGCTTCAAATATGAAGTAAATTTGAGGTTCCATGCTGATACTCATGTAATGTTAGGATACATCTAGTTGACGATATGAACCTAAGTCCTCATTGCTCTAAAGCTCTCTGCTTTACTCTATGCACTGTAAAAATCAAGGCAGACAGAGGACAGTGCCGTCTTCCAATGGTTGATGTCTTTACACCCCTGAAGACATTTATTTACTGTGACTATGCCATGTGCCCACAGTCTCACTAATATGGAGAGGCCATGGCCCTGCAATTGTTCTGAGTGAAGAACAATTCCACTTCTGGTTGAAGACACACACACACACACACACACACACACAAAGTGAGAAAGAGACAGAGAAACAGAGACAGACAGAGAGACAGAGAGGCAAAGAGAGACAGAGACAGACAGAGTCCTATAAAATACGAGGCCAAAGCCTTAGTAAATTATAATAGTGTTAGGAACTAATTTCTTCATAGACTATTAAGAGTTGAGCCTCATAGATTCCACTTTGGAAACACGATAATGTAGCAATGACTTCCCTGTTTCTGCCTGTTATAGACCATTTTCCAAATATGCATTAAAGGAAGCACTAAGGATTGTCATTAAAATATATAATGGGGACTAAAATTCATCACTACATTTCAATAATTTTGGTTGCACAAGCATAAGTGCAATTTAGAGAACTAAGAAATTTGAAAATATGAATTTATAGTGACCCCATGACTCTATTGCAATTTTTCGTTTGCAGTTTATTGTCTTTCTTGGTAAGATCTCATTCTTTCTCTGTTGTGTTTGAATACATACATGACAAAGTGTATGTTAAAAATAAAACAAAGCATAAAATATAACAAACATAGAACTTATATACATAAAAGATATAATAAATGTATGTGTATTTTAAAAATACATGAAGTATAAATTATATGGTATAAAATATATATTATAAATGACAATAAATTATATATCACATTAATTTATACCTTATAGAGCAAGAGCAACAAATTTAAAAACACTATAAAGATAAGAAGAATTATCAAGGACATATATACAAATATTGACATTTTAGCAATGAATGACATTAGTATGTTATGAAAATATATAGTTGAACATCCACTGTCTGGAGACCACATGATTATTTTCTCTGGGAGGGTCAGTTGGGGTAAAAATAGTGTTAAATTTCCCATGTAACATTCCTTATTCCTCATTAGTTTTCTCAGCTATTATATAGCTATAGAAATACCAACTACTCTGCCATTCATGTAGGAAAACCCATACCACTGTGAGAGGCAAATAAACCTGGAAGCTAAGATCAATTGATAACAACTTGAAAATTGGTCCCAAATTCATGTGTTAAAAGAAATCACATACAATATATCACAATATACATCACACATGTATGTGAAAGATACATAGACAGATAACATAACACAATTATGACAGTTTACTATATTTAAGTACATTACTATGTTGATTGAAAACATAACTAATAATGAAATTACTTAAACATATTTTTTTCAGATGTTCAAAATAATTCTACTTCATTACCGGCAGAACCTTCCACAACAAAAGCATCTGCCATAACACCAGGCATCGTGTCAGTAACAAATCTTGACAAATCAACAGGTGGAACAACTCCTGAAGGTAAGATCTTTCTATGTAGAATGTAGTTTTCCTTTTTAAAGCAAAATTACTAAGTAGATTCTTTATAGTGTACCATGGGGAACAATTATTACAAAAGTAATGATTTACGATTTACAAATTCCTGTATAGTTCTGAGTAGAATGCAGCATCTGGAGACCTTGCTGAGTTTCCTTACTGGTATTCTTTTACATCACTTCCTGTTTGGGAAAGCTCCTATTGTAACTGTTACATAAACAAAGTTTATTTTTAGAGAAGAAAACAATTACCATACCTAAGTCCTAAAATATCTTTGTAAATAACCCGGTTCTTCACCCACATAGCACAGCTAATAATTGGAAACTGTTCAAACAGACAGATTTCGTGGGTCATTATGTGCTAATAATAGATTTAATCTGAAAACTTCTGTGTCAATGTTATCATGTTTATTACTGGATGGGAAAGCAGCATGACAGGAAAAGTATTAAAGGAGACTACTTAACTGACTTTAAAATTTTGAAATGCTCCTGATGGTACACACCTTTAATTCCACCACTGGGAGGGAGGGCAAATGCAGATAGAGCCCTGTGAGTTTGAGGCTAGCTTATTCTGCATATCATATTCCAGGGCAGCAAAACCTATACAGAAAGATCCTGTTCAAAAAGAAATAAAAAGGGGAAAACCAAAGAAAGGACATTATGATCATTCAAAACCCGCAGAGGATTTTCAAGATAATATTTGCTACATTGTTTATCTTGAAACACAGGCATCTCATTCTAGCTCAGTATTCAAAAGGACAAAAAAACAAACTTGTTAATTAGTTACTAGAAAATTGAATATTTAGAGTATATAATGGCTGAAACTCCACCTCTACAGTTTCCACCTCTTTTACCTTCCTTAATTTTGACTCTAACATCAGGCTCACAAACAGACACATCAACAATATGGACTAGAAAGGGGCTAGAAAGATTGCAAAGAGGTTAAGAGCACTGACTGTTCTTCCTAAAGACCCAGGTTCAATTCCCAGCAAACGCCACAGCATAAAACCATCTGTAACTCCAGTTTCAGGAGATCTGACACCTTCACATAGACATACCTGCACATAAAAAATTTAAAAAGGAATCATAAAAACAAAAACAAAAAAAACAAAAGCAAAAGCAATCTGCACTGGAATAGAGTGGTAATTTACCAGACAAAAGGTATTAAGAGCAGCATCTGTGTCTACCATGCTTGATTCTACAATGAAAACAAACCAGTCCTCAAGGAACTTCTTGACCCAATCAGACAAAAACATACACAACAATTGCACCATGAAGAATTTTAGTTCCAGGATATTAGAGAATCTTATTTCCACCAAAGAAAAGCTCAAAATGGCACAGTTGTCAAAGTTCAGAAAGTCTTGAGCCACCTCCTGAACATTGTGTTTCATTTTGAAGGATTGTCTCATCTCTGTGTAAAGACAGCCTAGCAGGGTTGTTGTTGTTGCTCTTTGGGTTTGCTTTGTTTTGTTTTACAAAGTATGGCTATTTGCTTTCTTCCCTAAGCTTCAACCGATTCAATATGAAATTAGCTCTAAGTTGGCAAGAGTGTATTATGTTTGCAAGCAATAAGATTTACATAAGCACCAAGACAGAGAACCTGAGTGCTGACTGTTGCATCCAGTCCCCTACCCTGATCTCTAGATGATGCTATAGTTAAAGTGCTACCTGGATAATAACATAAACCCTGGAACCATGTTTAGCTATGTGGACCATAGAGATGAGGGTAGACTGAAAAGAACTTGGGCAGAATTCTAATTCGTGATACCAGAAACTGCTAAGAGAATGACCAGGCAGCTGAAGAGGGCAGGTGGGAGTGCTAAGAAATGGGAAAGAACGCTAGAGACATGAGATGTTTCGCCCTTGCTTGTTTAACACCATTCTGTACTAAGTTAAGTTGGAACATGCGCAGTGGCTGAGCCCATCCTAAAGACATACGGTCACACACAGTAATGAACAGGAGGGAAAATCTGCCTCAGATCCTCATGTTCAAAGTAGTGTGTCAGTGTGTTTGGCTTCTTAATGCCAGGTACATGAACAGCTTAACTGTCTGGCAGATTTATATGCTGAACCACTCCCTAAACAGCCACGATATAGATTAAAATATTACACACACACACACACACACACACACACACAGAGGCATATATGAACTCACACACACATACACACAGGCATGCATGTATTTTCATGCACACAGACACACATGCACTTGCACAACACATACAGAGAGAGAGAGAGAGAGAGAGAGAGAGAGAGAGAGAGAGAGAGAGAGAGAGATTCCTTATTCTTCCTTTCTTAAGGCCAACACAGTGCTCTCACCCACAGTATGAGTTTTTACAAACAAAACAAAAACTATAGAAATCTAGTTCTTCTCATTTTCAGCTTTCCTAATCAGATTTTCTATGGTTAAAAGTTCAGAGAGTTGGTTCCACAGAGCTTATAACTGCCTTTCTCTTGCCAATGGCATTAATTCCATTAATTAATTCACAAGAAAAGTAAAAAAAAAAAAAAAAAAATGTGTGCAACTAAGAAGAGAATTGTCTTTGTAGCAACAGACTCACAATGGCTGAACTGATTGACATCTTGGTCTGGAGAAGGGCTTGCTTTCAGAGACTTGGCCAATCCCAGACAGAACTTGACTTGTTCCCTGACATCCATCAGGTAACCTGTGCATTTCGTGCAAAGGTCAAACAGTGAGAGTCAAAAGGTACCATCTGGCAGGCAGAGCATTTCACTATCAGAAAACGAGCTTCTGGCATACAAAACTAGATCTGAAAAAAATTGTTTTAATATTGATTGTTACTCATCTTGCTTTGGAAGCATTTGATAGTCAATGTCTTTACTCTGGAGACCAGGGATAGTATTATCAACATGGTATAATGGGTGAAAACTTCAAACAAACGCCCTGTGCAGGTTCTCAGTTATATACAAAACCCAGCTACCAGAATACATGATAAAAAGGTTTAAAGATTAAAGGACCCAAATAAGCTCATCTTAAATAAGAATTCTCTTCTGTCTTCTCACCACTGAGAGCGGTTAAGTATCTGTCTACCAAAGACAGAGTCTTTCACTTTCTCTTTAGGATTGTGTTGGAAATAGATATCCAAAGAAGGAGATGTATTTCCTCTTTTTACTTTGAAACGTTTATTTCACTATATTATTCTTTACTATATTATTATTATATATTATTATTCTTTACTATATTATTCTTTTTACTTTAAAACGTTTATTTCACTATATTATTCACACACACACACACACACACACACACACACACACACACACACACATCCACCACTTCCCCTATATAGATTTTGGGGATTGAACTCCAGTCAGCAGGTTAGCTTTACCCATTAAGCTATTTCTCTGATTCTTCTTTCTTTTTGTAAAACAAACTAACAAATAAATAAATAAATAAAAGAAGAGGAAGAGGAAGGAGGAGTAGGAAGAGGAGGAGGAGGAGAAGGAAGAGGAGGAAGAGGAGTAGGAGGAAGAGGAAGAGGAGGAAGAAGAGGAGGAGGAAGAGGAGGAAGAGGAGGAGGAGGAGGGAAGGTTGACAGTGCAGTGGTGTTAATGAGATAAATTAGCTGAAAGAATAAAAGTTTTTAGAACTAACACTAAAATCTCAAGTAGTAAATAGACATTAAATTTCAAATACAGTCAGAGGTATTTCCAGCCAGATATTTTAGATGAGGCTCTGCTATGGTGACATTTAAGTTGCCTGTCTAATGTGTAAAAAATAAGTATATAAAACTGTACAGAATAGCTTTTTAAAAAAGATTTATTTATTTTATGTATGTGACTATACTGTTGCTCTTTTCAAATACACCAGAAGAGGGCATGGGACCCCATTACAGATGGCTGTGAATCACCATGTGGTTTCTGGGAACTGAACTCAGGACTTCTGGAAGAGCAGTCAGAGCTCTTAACCACTGAGCAATCTCTCCAGCCTCAAGAATAGATTTTAAAACAGAAGTCTCACAAACTTCCTTGTATGGTTATGTGGAACTTCAGTAGGACTTTGTACCTGTCTCTCCTTTTCTCTGTTATTATTGTATCTGTAAGTTTGAATTTAAAATGAACAATGTGTGGAAAATGTTATAAATGAATTTACTAAACAGTGGTAGAGTTATGAAATATTAATAAATATACATATAGATATAGATAGATGATATAGCTATAGGTATAGATATAGATGATATAGATAGATATAGATTTAGATATAGATAGATATATAATCTACTTATGTTTATGCCAACTTCAGTCTCTCTGAGCAATTCATGAAAGCACTTGTTAATGAACTTGAAATTAACACAAATCACAGTTTCCATTAGTTACCATTAGTTCTTCATAATAAGGATGTACATTTATTCTTCAGAATTTTAATGCATTCAGCAGCACATAAAGAGAAATTCATCATACCATATGTTGAGTGCCACACATATTTGAAAGTGGTTACTGATAAGTTAGCAACAATCCAAAAGTGTTACTCTTTTCATCACAAGCATACATGTGTACACATATGTATGCACACACAGATTAGATTCTCTGTGTGTCTCTGTCTCTCTGTGTCTCTGTGTCTGCCCCTCTTTCTCTTTCTCTCTCTCTCTCTCTCATATGCATTCACACAAACACCTTGTGATTCATGAGACAGCTGAACAGGGCTTCCTACAATATTTTGTGGGAATTTTTTTCTGAAAATTTTCACTCTGAGTAATTTCAAGAAGAATTCCTGGCCTTTAATAAATAGTCTTTTAAATAAAAAAGTACCAAGGGCATAAAACTCAGTGAAGGTCAATGGTGTGACCTACACAGTCGACACAGCTCATGACTTGACAGTTATTCTTCAGTAACCTTTGCTTCTTTCTCAACACACTTTCCAATGCCCTTTGATATTCAGGAAGAAGGCCCCGTGTTTACTGTGGAATGCATTACAATCTTGCTTCATATATGCACGTCATACTAAGAGAAAGAACTATTTGGGCCTCTGAAGTTTATATAATAAGAATTCAAAGACCATCTCATGAATGAACATATTAATTTGCAGAAGTTTTTAACCTCTTCTATGTCTGGTTTATATAGAATTTTCATTACTAAGTTAAGGAAATAAAATTTAATTCTGAAATAAAAATTATATTTCATGATTCTATTTGACTGAATCCCCCACCAAGCATGAAAAAAAGTGATTTTTGAATCACTAAAATTTAGTTTTTGTAATACTTAATATTTTTTGCATCTTTAATGATACAAACGTAATAATCTGCAATAGAAACTTGCTGTTTGATCATTCATACTAAGTGTGTGTGTGTTTAAATCACACTTTCAATAATTCAATGAACATATCCCTCTTTAGATAAAATAAGCTAGAAAACAGTAAAAGACAAGGGTTCCTTAGTAATCTGTAGATTGATTGCAGTCCATTTCTCAACTTGATTTTTATCCACTCCTTTGCAGATGAGATTTACGATTAATAATAATATTATCTATCTTATCAAACTAGCAACGACCAACAGTAAAGTAACCAAAACACCTTTGCTGCCAGCACTTCATTCAACACCAAAACATGAAGGTGAGTATTGGTTTGGTTTGGTTTGGTTTGGTTTGGTTTGGTTTGGTTTGGTTTGGTTTGGTTTGGTTTGATTTGGTTTTGTTGTTGTCGCTAAATTCATGTATTTGAGTGTATTGTGTATGTCTGTGTGTCTGTGTGTGTAACCTGTGGGATTTCCTATAGACAACATGGTGTCATCTGAATACAGAGAAAAATTTAGGTCTTCATTTCTGAAGTTGATATCTTTAATCTACTTAGGCTTATTGTCTGTCACTACACTTTGATAGAATTGCTGGAATGATATTGAATGGCAGTGAGAAATGACATCATCACTTTCTTCCTAATTACAAAAAAAGCTACCCAGATCTTCATTTAGTGTGATATTAGGCCCTTATTACTAGGTTTTGAAGATAATTTTATCATGCAAGAATTTTGAGATTTCAAAAATATGTTTTCTTGATATATTGAGGTTGTTGTGTTATCCTTTCAATGGTGAACATGACAAGTAACTTAGATTGGTGCATGTTGAACTAACCCTGCTCTATTGGCAAAAACCTTCACTGGTGACACTGTGGAATACTTTTTATATGAGGCCAGTTTCATTTACATTATTTTGCTAAGACTTTTCATAAGAGATATAATATAAGCTTGTAGATTCCTGTGACCATTGTCTTCTTTAAATATCACTGTAACATTACCCTCATTAGATGGTGTTAGAGTATGTTCCTTTCTCTGCAAATTTTGCTTGTAATATTTTGATTTCATCGTATTATAAAGGCAAGTTACTGTTTAAAGAAGCTCACTATTAAATTAGGCTACTCTTATCTATCTTCTATTACATCAGAAGGAAATAGTCTACTCAAAACTCTTATGAAGAACACCCAATGATGATGTCACAGGCAAGTAGTAGTTGAATCCCTACATGTAAAGCAAAGTGATACGTATGCTAGGAGAAGATGGACTTGCATACTTTTTTCCCTTTTACCACCCAGTGGTAAAATACTTAAGATTTGAGACTTCTGTAAAGGGGCCTAGCACAAGCAGAGGTTTATGAATACCTTGAAAATAACAGTGACACTTTTTAAAAACTTCTTTTCACAGTAAAGGGCAAAAGGAAATCCATTTTGTACATCACCACTTGATACTCAATTTCTATGAACTTCGATTTTCACGAGGGGCAGCTCAAATGCACCAAAATCTTCCAAGGCTAGCCCATAAGCAAGTGTTACTAATGACTCTGAGATATGCAAGATCTCTCAAAAAAATATAGAAGAGAACTAGAGAGGGGAAAACTCTTAACATTCTGGAAAAAGCTATAGGAAGAGAAAATTTAAAAATCTACGTGATACAGGAGTTTCTAAGGAAGAACAGGGGATTTTATTACTTCTTTCTATGTTTATTTATTGCATTTTATGTGTATGAGTATTTTGCCTGCATATATGTCTGTGAAATGTGTATGTGCCATGTGCCACAGAGGCTTGAAGAGAGTGACTGATGGCCTGGCCAGAAGTTATAAATGATTCCAAGCCACCACATGGGTGCTGGGAATTGAAACTGGGTCCTAAGTAAGAGCAGCACTGCCCTTAACTGCTGAGCCATCTTTCCAGCCTGGCAGAAGGAATTCTCAGGTTCTTAATTCTGAATCACTTTGATGATACTAAACTACTACAACTTATTCGATGTCTGAAAACTTTACTATATACAGGGTCACTTCAAATAGAATGTGAGTGGTTGTTTATTTAAAATAATGTGATATTTTATTCCTGGTCTAGATCAACCCCAAATTCCCGCAAAAATTCTATTCTGGTAAATCAAGTTAGAAAAAAATCTGGTGATCCAATCACCCAGCTTACAATGTGTGCAACTACAAACACCTTATTTTGTTCAACAGCACATACAATTTTCATTCATTTTTCTCCTTTTAAAAGTTCAAAGCCAGGGTCTGAAGATTTCTCAGTGGAGGAATCTGACATAGGACAAGGACAAGGAAATGGACTGCAGGCAGGAATCTGACATTAGGCTGGAACAAAAAAGTAATTTCAGGCAGAAATCTAAATCCTAGGCCAGAACAAAGAAGAAATTTCAGGCAGGAATCAAAATCTTAGGCTGGAACAAAGAAGTAATTATAGGCAGAAAGCTAAATTTTAAGCTAGAACAAAGAAGTAGGCTTCAGACATGAAAATGACTTTGGGTTAGGACAGGGAAGTAGGCTCAAATATTCTGGTCATCCTGATGAGCCCTTAGAAATAGTGATCACAGGAGTGATCGTGGGACTCTTGTTTATTGTCGTGAGTGTTCTTTGACTATCTGGGTTTATTGTCATGCTTGTTCCTTGACTATTTTCATCTATTGTATTGCAAGTTCCTCAACCTAGAACTGGCCTTTAATACTTGCATGTAATTTAAACAGTATAAAAGCAAAAAAGAGGGAGGAGGGATGGGATAGGGGATTATTGTGGGGGAAGGGGGAGGGCATTGGAAATGTAAATAAATAAAATATCAAATTTTAAAATAAAAAAGAGATCTTTGCTCTTGTAGAGGACCAGGATTTAGTTCCCAGCACCCACATAGGGCAGCTCACAACAGTCACATCTCTGGTTCTCTGGCACCTTTTCTCTCTCTCTCTCTCTCTCTCTCTCTCTCTCTCTCTCTCTCTCTGTCTGTCTCTCTCTCTCTCTCTCTCTCTCTCTCACACACACACACACACACACACACACACACAATTTAAACAAGTTTTTTTTTAATCCTTGAATGCCCCACACCTTGGTTGCTATTCTCTTCAACAGGATCCTTGGGACTCATGACACTTGGTTTTAGTGTCTTGACTGATGGTCCTAAACCTCTCTGTGGGAGGGGTTGTTGGAGGGCTGAAGGTAAATGAAAAGAACCAGGGCCCTGGAGCAGAGCTGAACTCCTGCCATCCAATAAAGGTTCCTGGGTTCCAAGCCCATACTCAACCAAGCACCCAGCTGCTTCTCACAGCCCACTGCCCAACACACAATATGTAAATTAATTGACAAATACACTACTTTTTATACTAAAGAAAGAGACCAAAGGAGTCTTCAATAAGCTTCTGCTGACTCTGTTTCTGCTAATGCTTAGAAATATCTTCCTAGGACATTTAGTGTAGACATCAGGACAACGCACAATCTTACCATAAGCTCATTACTGTTATCCCAGAAGGCATTGAGGGAACCCAAACATTAATTAAATCTGTTCCTGGCTATGATCTTGTTACAGAGACAGAATTTCTATAAAGTACTGACTTCAAATCATCCTTGAATACGAATCTTTCATGGCTATTCTTTTTTTTAACATAAGAAATAAATTTAATTTCTTTATATTTGTTGATATTTGTTTTAAGTTCTAAAACAAGATCTGTTTTACAGAATCTCTAGAACTTCTCTTATAAATTTTTTTATTTCATTTAGGCTTTTTATTTTTAGAATTTTTTTGTTGTTGTATCAGATAAAAGTTCAGTTTCATTCTTAGGTTATGACAACTTAATTTCTGCAACATTTATTGAAGAGATTATTCTTCCTCCTCTGTGACATCTACCTGGCAACTATTGTTTGTTTTTATTTTCTGGTTCTCTTTTATGTTTGTTTGTTTATTCAGTTATGTATGTGATTTATACAAGTACCATGAAATTCTAATTACTATTGCTATATGATGTGGTCTAAAATCAAGGAGTATGATGGCTTCTATTTTTTATTCTTTCTCAAAACTGCATGGTTTACTTGATACTTTGTGGTCCTATATGTATTTTAGAATTTTTGTTTTGTTTGTATTAAAAATGTGATTGAAATTTTACATCAAATTTACACATTGCTCTGGGAATTAAGGAAATTTTAATAGTACTGATTCTTCTGATCCATGACCATGATGTTTCTGGTTTTGTTATATTTTATTTCTTCTAGCTGTCTTATAATTCTTAATGTTCAGAACCATCACCTCTTAGATTAAATTTATGCATAAGTAGATTTATAGCATCTTTTAAAAATAAAACTAAGTCAAATATCATTTCTCAACTGTAGCATTCAACAGCAAGTGCCTCAGTCAAGGCTAATCTTGTCAGAATTTATTCTTCTATGCCAAATTTATTCAAAAAGGGTGATTTAACTGTGGGTATTAGATAAAACAGCACTCTCAATCACAGAGTTCCAAATCTATAAAGCAAGATATCATCTTTTCTATACAATTAAAAATAATAAAACCTCTCCCCTTAAGCCAATCTCTTGTAATCACATAGTAAATTTCTAATATAATCCATGGCCTTACTTATTGTTTCTCACAATAAATTCAATTTCCAAAAATGTATGAAACTAGTCTCATATTGAAAATTCCCAAATAATGGAATTAACTTTGCACTTATATTGTGCTCAACACTAAGCAATGGTTAACTATAAGGAGACAGGTAAAAAGTTAACTCCCTTTAATGACAATCTAGCACTGGTATGACTGCTTCAAGCATGCTCCATACAAAATTCACTTATTCCAACTCCTATACAGGTAAAAATTGTTTCTCTTTGTCTCCTGCATGTGCTACACACACCAAGACCTGAGATTTCAAATGACATGGACTTGAAAGCCATAGGTTTTAACAGTAAAAGTAATAATATCTTGAGGTTACAATTCTCCTATAAATTAAAATACAAACCGAAAGCACATCAAAATACTCTTTTTCCTCACTAAGAAAGGGTCTAATCATAAAGCAGTAACTGTGCTAAGTTTAATAAGCCAGGTATAAACGACAAATAACACTAATCTCATTTGTATGCAGACTCTAAAATAATTATCATAGAAGCAAAGATTATAAGGTAGTCACCAAGGATTAAGAGGAATAGGACAGAGGGAGAATTAGACAAAAGTTTTGTGACATAAGAGTAAAAATTTCTGGTCGGCTATTCTGGTGTACCATATGGTGAGTATAAATAAAAATAAATTGTCATTAAAAAGACAAGAAGACTTTTGAAAGCTTCTAATCATAAAAAAATGACAGTATTAGACGAAATATGTTTACCTTGATCTCAACGTTACATGATAAAGATATACATCAAAAGGGTACATGATCCCTCTAAAATGTACAATCTTCGTGATTTAAATTTCTCCAGAAATTTAATTAAAATATTAAATTTTGCTTATTGAATTTAATCTACATAGCATTCTCTGAACTTAATTAAAATATTAAATTTTGCTTATTGAACATAACGTATATAGCATGCTCTGAAGTTGCAACACAAATTACACTCAGTCCAAGGAGACACACATTGTAATCTGAGGAAAGTAGAGAAACTGAATGAATACAATGTATCAGTTTAAAGGCCTTCCTCAAGATGGATTTCCTTTCACTCTGGAGCCTCTCGTACTCACTAGCTGCAGCCTGAAACATACACTGTGTGAACCAAAAGATCCCATCAGGGTATTTATTATGCATTAATAATCTTCCATCACGCATGTGTGGATCTTTCTTTCCTCGGGTCAAAATTCAGAGCATATATGCATGCAACACCAAAAATGCCAAATCTTTACACATCTGTGCTTGTCTTCTGCTCCACACCTTTATTCTGTTCCCTCCAGGTCTACTACATACATTTTAAAGTACATTATCTTCACAGCATCCAAGGCTCCCTCCAGTCTGCCTCTCGGCAAGGTAACTGAGCACCAGTCCTGGACCGAGTGTGAGGTCTCAGTGCATTCTCATCCATAGTGTTCCATGTTAAACAGGCAGCTCCAGAAGTCACTTCTTGGGTGCCGCAGCCTCTTTAACCTCTGATGCAGAAACCTTCTACGTATCTCTTGCCTGCCCATCATCTCTTTGAACACAAATAATTGGCAAGTGACATAATCTTCCTTGTCAATTTCTGCTTCTCTTCCTGTGCTTTGGGTCCAACCCAGACAATCATTGCCTGGAACAATGTTTTGAAGTGATTCACCCCCAGTTTTCTTGCAATGTGTTTAAGAATTTTAAGTTTTCTATTTAACTATTTGGTGTATCTTAAAGTTGCTTTTTTGGACAGAGTAAGGTAAGGTTCATTTCAGTCTTCCACTTAAGCATAACTAGTTTTCCAGAATCTTCTATTGTTCTTTATTCAATGAGTATTTTTGGTATCTTTGTTCAGAATCAGTTGGTTATAGATGTTGCAAATCTTTTTTTTTATTACTCCTCCCCCACCCCATCTCTAAGAGGATGTTGTCAGTTACCCCACTAGACCTCCCTACTCCCTGGAGCCTCAAGTCTCTTGAGGGTTAGGTACATCTTCTTTGACTGAGCCCAGACCCAGCAGTCTTCTGCTGTATATGTGTTGGGGGCCTCATATCAGCTGGTGTATGCTGCCTGGTTGGTATCTAAGTGTCTGAAAGATCTTTGAGGTTCAGATCAGTTGAGACTGCTGGTCTTTTTATAGGGTTGCCCTACTCCTCAGCTTCTTCCAGCTTTTTCCTAATTCAACCATGAAGGTCAGCAGCTTCTGTCCATTGGTTGGGTGTAAATATCTGCACCTGACTCTTTCAGATTCTTGTTGGGCCTTTTGGAGGACAGTCATGATAGACCTCTGTAAGCACACCATAGCATCAATAATAGTGTCAGGCTTTGGGGCCTCCCCTTGAGCTGGATTCCAATTTGGACCTGTCACTGGACCTCCTTTTCCTCAGGCTCTTCTCTATTTTTGTCCCTGCAGTTCTTTCAAACAGGAACAATTCTGGGTCAGAGGTTTTGACTGTGAGATGGCAACCCCATCCCTCCCCTTGATGCCCTGTCTTTCTGCTGGAGGTGGGCTCTACAAGTTCCCTCTCCCCACTGTAGGGCATTTCATCTAAGACTCCTCCCTTTGAGTCCTGAGAGCCTCTCACCTTCCAGGCCTCTGGTACATTATGGAGGCCCCCTCCCCTCTCCCGTCTCACTAGGTTGCCTGTTTCCATTCTTTCTGCTGGCCTTCACGGCTTCAGTCCTGTTTCCCCGACCCAATACCTGATCCTGTTCCCCTCTTTTCCTCCCAGTCCCTTTTACCACCTACGCCCCTCCCTCCCCCTCCTGTTTTTGCTTTCTTCTCTCTCCCAAGTGGGATTGAAGCATCCTCACTTGGACCCTTGGGCTTTTTAACCTTCTTGAGTTCTGTAGATTGTATCCTGGGTATTCTGTACTTTTTTTTTTTTTTGGCTAACATCTACTTATTAGTGAATACATACCATGCCTGTCCTTTTGGGTCTGAGTTACCTCACTCAGGGTGATATTTTCTAGTTCCATCCATTTGCCTGAAAAACTCATGATGCCCTCATTCTTAATAGTTGTGTAGTATTTCATTATGCAAATGATCCATGTTTTCTGTATCCATTCTTTTGTTGTCGGACATCTGGCTTGTTTCCAGCTTCTGGCTATCACAAATAAGGCCACTATGAACACAGTGGAACACGTACCCCTGTGGCATGGTGGGGCATCTTTTGAATATATGCCCAAGAGAGGTATAGCTGGCTCTTCAGGTAGATCTATTTCCAATTTTCTGAGGAACCTTCAGATTGATTTCCAGAGTGCTTGTACCAGTTTGCAATCCCACCAGCAATGGAGGAGTGTTCCTCTTTCTCCACAAGAATCTCTGTTCTGTTCTTGTTTTTATATATATATATATATATATATATATATATATATATATATATATATAAACAAATACCTTGTTGCATGACGACTAGCTTTGTATTATATTTTGAAGGCAGTTAGTGAAGTATCTCAGATTATTTCTTCTTCTCATGATTTATTTTTGCTCTTCAGTCTCTTGAACTACCATATGAGTTTTTAGTAATTTTTTGGTAGTTTTATAAAGAATATCATTGATATTTTATGAGTAGTCATTAACTGTAGTTTGCTTTGGGTAATATGTATATTTTGCTCATAATTCTCACAATTCATGAACTTAAAAGGACTTTTCATTTTGTATGTATGTTGTGTGTTTTTAAACTTTAGCAGTATTTTCAACTTTTATTATTCATTAGTCATATTCCTAGATATTTCTTTGTTTGGAGTAATTAATCTCTTTTATGATTTTTTTCTCTAAAATTCACTATTGGCATATAAAACTATTATTTCTGACTATGCCGATTTTGTATTCTATTATACTGCAGTATTGATGTTATTCATAAGTTCTAATTGTTAATAAAGTCTTCAGGATTTAAAATTATATTTATATTTTTTCTATGTCTAATATATATATATATATATATATATATATATATATATATATATGCATGCTACATGTATGCCACGTGCCAACAGATGGCAAAAGAGATTGAATAGGCTAGAACTGGAATACAGATGGTTGTGAGCCATCATGTAGGTTTTAGGAACTGAACCCAGATTGTCTGCAAGGTCAAGTGCTCTTAACCACTGAGCCATGTCTTTAGCTCCCTTCAGGGTTTGATGTATATTGAATCAACTGGAAACATGATCATTTGACTTCATTCCCTCTAATTTTATATAGTTTTGAAATTTTCTTTCTCCTTTCATAATTGTGGCTAAGATACCAGTTTTATATTTAGCAAGAACTATAAAACTGAATGCATCTTATTCTAGATTTTAGAATAAAATGTCAGTTTTATCAATTTAATATAATATTGATTGTTGGTTTGCCATATATAGCCATATATGAGTTATTATGAGCCTATATTATGAGTTATTATTCTTATATCTTTAATTTGTTGAGGACTTTTTTCATAAGATGTCATTGATTGCCATCTATTAAAATAATCATTTGATTTTTATACTTCAGTTTGCTGGTTAGATGTTTTACACAAGCTTGTTTGTTCATATTTTATCATCCATGAACCCCTAAGCTAAACCCAACTTGATCATTTTCAGTGACCTCATTGATAGATTTGATCTTCAAGTACTTTTAATTTTATGAATCAGATGTTTTCTTTGATAACTGAATACACGTGTCCAACACATTCTGATTACTCTCCACCCCCTTCCTCCTATAAGTTCTTTTTTACATTCATGTCATTTTGTTTTGGTGTTGACTTGCTGATTTTTAACAAGGGTCATGTGACAAAATGTTTGTGACTATCCACTGGAGCCTGACAGGTTTATCATTATAGATCCAACTGAAGAAAATTACTGACCTACTCCCAGAGTCTATTAGTAACCAATATTTTAGCAGACGGAGGTAGGGCCCATGAACCCCTCTCTGATCCATAGATGGATATAGTTATAATGGATATCATGAGGAGGTTTCCCAGAAATCTGGAGATAGAACTATTATATAACATAATTATAACAGTCCTGGGAGTATAACCAAAGCATTCGACATTCAACTACAGACAGTTGCCATTCCATGTTCATTGCTTCTTCACTAGTCACAGTAGCTAGAAAAAGGAAGCAGTCTAGTTCTCTATCAACTGATGAATGGATGATAAAAATGCCATACATGTATGCAGTGAAATTTTATTCAGATGTAAAGAAAGACATGTGTAAATGCATGCAATAGAAAAAAATTATACTGAGTAAGGTAATGAACCAAGCTCCGAAAGACAAACACTGCCTGTTCTTGCTCTTCCATGGGTCCTAACTTCAAACTTTCACATCTGTGTTTAACTTGGAGCACTTCTAGAAGCCAAAAAAACTAGAAACAGGTCTTTGATGGGGTCAGTGCCCTAAGGCAAAGGGAACTATTAGAATATTCATTTCCATTTCCATGACAACCTTTTTTTTCCTGTCTATGCGGATCTATACTAGTAAAGTGAATTGGTGGATGTTTTAAATTTTTAATAAGTTTTAACAATTTATATATTGTACTTGAAGAAAATTTAGTCCAATTTACATCCAAAATAATTTTTGAGACCTTTGGCTATAATCTTTATTTCCTATTTCTGATATTTTATTAATTTGTAGATTAAGGATTTATTGAACCAATAGTATCAGATTCTTTTGTACATCTCCTTTGTGAATCTGACTTTCTAGTGGAATGTATACTTTTACTTGTGTTAGTGAGAGCAATTGTCTTTCTATCGCTTTACAATAGGGCTTCTTTAAGCATCTTCTGTAATGCCCGTTTGATAGACATTAATTCCCTTGGGTTTTGCTCATTTTTGGACATTGTTACTTCCTCTTGATTTCTTAATATCGTGGATTATAGTAATGTTGGTTAGCAGTTTAATCTTTCAAGCCTTAGAATATATCTTTCTATTTCCTCCTTGCCTGCAGGATTTCTGTTGAACAATCTGCTAGTAGTGTAATGATGAGAATATTACACTTTTTTTCCTTCAGATTTTAGAACATTTTATTGTCTTAAACTCTAATATGTAACAGTAAAATATTTTCTGGTTATTTCTCTTGGTATCTAATTAGTCCCTTGTGCATAAACTTCCACATTAATCCCAAGATTGGAAATGAGTTCTACTATTGTTTTCCTGCAAATGAAATTTCTGTGCCTTAACTTTTCCGCTCTACTATGTGTGGATATTTAAAAAAAAAAAAAAAAGTGGTTTTCTATTTAATGTTGTCTTAAAAATCCTAGATACCGTCTTTACCCCTTCTTCCTGTTTGCTTTATCCTTCCTCCTTCTTCCCCATTTTTTTCTTCCTTTTCCTTCTGATGGGAACATTTTAAAAGACCTGGTATCAATTTTACAGATTTGTCTTTCCTATGACCTAACCTGTTATTGGGGCTGTAATAATTTGAAGAGTTTGGCTTTGGTTTTTTTTGTTTTGTTTTGTTTTTTTTGTTTGTTTTTTTTTTTATCATCTCCAAGACTGGTGAATTTCCCATTTCTATTCTACTGTCTTCCTACTTTTACTTAAAGGTTTGACTGAATTCTCCTGGATCTCACTAAGCTTTTTAATGTTTTTTTTTTTAATTCTAGGATTTTTAAAATAAATTTTATTGATAAATAATTCGCATAGCATATGATTTGTCTATTTCAATTCAGTGCTTTTGAGTCCAGTGTATTCAGTTTTGTTGAGGCCCAAGCAAAATGTTGAGGCCCGGGCTGCCCCGCGTTTGGGCGGCCACTGTATCCCGGCCCAAGCAGCCGCTCCGGTCCGTGGGTCGGGGTTCAGCAAGAGAGAGAATGAAGACGGACTCGAAGAATGGAGACCAGACAGAGTGTGCTTCATTCCCATTTATTTTTCAGTCTCTCTTCCTAGTCCAAGTCCCAAGTCTTGAGTTCCTAGTTCCTAGTTGTACTCAATGTTCTCTTCCGAGTGTCTAATGTCTACTCCTACTCCTAGTGTCTGAATCTCTGTTACACCAAATTGTTCTTCTAAAGTGTCTGATTCTCTGATCTGTCTTCTGTCTGCCTCTCGCCTTTATATGTCTCACTTCTAAGCCATGTCTCTAAGTCACACCTTTAATCATGCCCTTAGGTCTTGTCTCTAAATCTGATCTCTAAGTCACACTCTTAAGTCACACACCTTTAATCTCACACACCTTTAATCTCACACACCCAAGGAAAGTCCTGGGTATCTAAAGCAAGATGTTATCAGAGTGTGCTCAGCTGTTGTAGGCTATTGTAATACAAGTCTCATGTCAGGGTATATGGCTCAAGATGGCTGCAAAGCTGATAGCCACTTTCTGCTAAAAGTCGGCTCCCAACACAGTTTTACAATTTTTTTTTTTTTTTTTTGCAATATCATACACATAGATAATGTATGATTATACTTATGGCCTCATGAACCTCATTATTTCTCATTCCTATTTGCCTTTTTGTGTCATCCCAACCAGTCCCCTCCTACTTTCATGTCCTTTTTAGTCTTCTAAGTTCTTCATTGGCATTTTATCCATTTAAATTTCTTTGAGATTTGTTGTCGGACATATTTGTCCCTTTTAGGAGCACTGTACTGCCATGTGTTACAGTAGTCCTGTGCACCTACAATGAGACTGGGTGTCTGGAAGATCATTTATATATAACACTTTTGTGGGTTGGCCATCTCAGCAACCCTTTTCTTACCCTTTTCTTGAAATGGTAAGGTGTAAGCATCTTACCCTTTTCTCGAAATGGTAAGGTGTAAGATTATAATACTGTGTAGTTGATCACTGCTAGCTGGACACCATGTGTCATCTCCATACAGGTTCTTTGTCTGTAGTTGATGACCCTATGTAGAGTGAGTAGCATGAAAGAATCAGCAGCCTACTGTCTGTTTAGAAAAAGTCATAGTGGGGACACTCTTAAGTATTCTGCCTGATGTGTGGATGGCAGTGTGAACTTCACCAGGTGTCCAGTTACACAATGGGAGTGGCAACCCTACCAAGTGATGGAGATTTCCTCAGGCACTGTTAATGACAATCCAGCCACTAGCAAGGGCCTCTGGTGCTTGTGGTCTAGATGTGATGATGATACCAAAGTATTTATCACCTCTCCAGTTAATGGTACAAGTAGATGTCATCCCTACTTACAGCTATAAAGACAGCGCCCCCACTTACACTATGAGAAGACCTCAGGCAGGAAGGTTTTAATGATCTATTTTAGGTCATCTGAGGAGTTCTTATCCAACGGTTTTTGAAGAGAACTTCTCTTATGACATTTCCCAAGCACATATTGAGATGTTAGTGGGTAATAGCTGCTTGTGCCTTCCATTCTCAAGTGTTAATTTTGTACTTGGGGCTGGGGGTGCACATCTCTCCCATTTATGCGTCATCAAAAAGCACCGATGTGCTTCTGCAGTAAGGCCCAACATTACTTTCTCAAGTGTTTTTCTCACTTTTACAATTATGATGCCTATGAGTATAAACTCTACATGTTCTTTCTCATACAGGATTAACTATATGATTTACGCTTGAATTTCAGTTTTGTCTGCATATTAAGTCCTGCTGTGTTTCTACCTGGGGATGTATTTATTTACAAATAAACTATTAAACTCTAAACTACTGATTCTCCCACACAAATGTCTCAGTACCACTAGTAATTTACTTTACAGATTCTTGCTTATTGTCATAATTTCAAGACGTTTTGCACTGGAGGGCATCAGAAATCTCTTCTCCATCCCATCCTGTAGTAAGAATCTTCTAAACTGTTTTCCCGACTACTTCCAGCTAACTTCATATCTAAGTAGAAAAAAACTGTACACTAACTGACAATTATGAATTTCCTTTGCTAGCCCAATGTTCCTATACTGAATGTTGAAAACACTGAAAAGTACTGGTCATTTCTAAATTAATTGTACAAATATATGTTGTTTCAAGTCAACATATTCCACTGTTTTTTTTTTTTTTTAATCTTGGCTTAACTTTGCTGTTAATTTTTCTTTTAAAAAACGGAATAAATATAATCTTTATTAGATTCTATTGCTCTGGCCTGTCTATGCGCTTGAAATCCACTCTTAGGAAGCATGAGAACCATAGTGCCCTCTTTAGCTGCTGCCAGTTCTGTCTTTGTCTTCCCAGTAGTGATTAAGTTTTTAAAAAAACAACACTGGTAGATTCCACACATGACTCTTTTTATGTGAAAGTTATGTAGCTAGACAAATTACTGTTCTCTCTCTCTCTGAGTCTCACATATATAATGACTTTCACTGATTATTATGTAATTAATAGTATTGCCATAGCAAACACACAGGAAATTCTACCGCCACTCTACTTTCTTAAATGATTATCTATATCATTGTAATGCTAGATCTCTAAATCTTGGTCAAAATATTTTCAGTAAAGAATCTTGAAGTTGTGAATGGATACTGTCCCAAGTGTCAATGAAACTAGCTAGTGATCTATATATTCCTGATAGATGCTTTCTGTTTTACACATAGTGGAAACATCAACTGATCGTCTCCTAAAGAATGAAGTTTTCATTATAAAAACAACAGTGCCAAATCCTCCAATTTCGAAAGCTGTTTCAACGCTACCAAGTTCTCAGAACAAAAGTAAGTATGATGATTTCTACTGCTCTACTGTGCTCATCTATTAGGTAGGTTTTGCTTCAGAATATTTTCCAGCCCCATTACAAAAGATCAGTGCTCTGCCTGCACATCCTTCTACTCACCATCAAATAAGGGAACAACTTGGCAACCTTGACTAGATTCTTAACTTACAGTCTATCCACAGCCACAATGGTATGGGTGCCAATGCAAGTTAAGACAAAGTTGAATAGTTATTCTCTAACTCATTTGTCTACAAGAGGACAGTCAGCAAAATATACAACTCTGATAAAACTAAGTCTCTCAAAAAGCAACCTATTGAAAATTATTCTTGAAGATATATCCCAAAAAGATTTAAAATTGAAAGAAATTAAAATGGAAACTGGAAATATTCACAACTCCAACATACATTTTATGAAAATAAATTATATTAATTTTCCCAAACTCAGAGAGGATCGAAAAATTTAATGGTTCCTTTTTAAGATCTAAAAAATGGTTTCTGCTAAACACTATAACCCGAGGCTCTAAGTAGTACATAAGTGGACAGATAAAGAGTTGATAAGAAGATAAAGAGCATTATTTAGGTATAAAGAAAAAGGTAGTATTTTTATTAGTATGTAGAACAATCATGTATATAGAAAATAAAACTCACAGTAAAATTATACTAACCATAAAGTAATTTTAACACAAAATGCAAGATGTTAAAAATCTTACTTTACGTATTAGCAATGCCAATCCAAAAAAATTTTTTTAAATTATTTCATCTAAATAAATATCAAATAGTACCAAATATTTAGAGATAATTTCAATGAGACAAATGCAGTACCTGTCCACTAAAGCAGTCAATACTTTATTAAATGAATATCTAAATTAGTGGATGTTACATACTCTTAGATTAGAAGATAGTATTTTGAAGAGTTTTTCCCAAATTGATAAACAACCCATTGTATTCAGCAGAGTATCTAGAGAAGGACAGAAGTATTTTTAAGAAATTGATATATATACAAAATTGGCATAGAAATGAGAATATAGACTGACCAAAATGTTTTGACAAAAAACAAAGTACGTGGACTTACAGAGCTCAGTTTCTAAATTTATTCCATGGCTCTAATAATCAAATTTGAACCTCAGTGCACTTTTGCTTAATGAAGAAATCATGTACAAAATATGATAGAGTATTATCCCAAGCACCCCTGTACCCCAGATTGCTGGCTGGCAGAGCCTGATGATTCTCCTCTCACCTTAAGTTTCTGGCAGATAATTCCTCCGGTCATGGTTATAAGATAAAAGGATTTGTGTCTATTGCAGTCCTAACATCTAGAGAAAGGCGAGCATGCTTTAGAAGAAAAGATCTAATGAGCCTTGTTGTTTGGCTCCTTTACAGAAAATAGAATGTAAATAAGATATCTCTGTAATTTTTAGCATTCTTTTTGAATCACATTGACTTCTTTCATGCTAGTCTTTCATTTTGTCCATAGTTGATTAGCTCCTAAAATTATAGAATTCTAAAAAGAGAAATCATCGTTGATTCATTGCTCTGAAATTATAAAGAAATGTGGGATTGTTTAATAGGTTTATTCATGAACACTGTTTTGCAAGGTCACCTGGTGTCACCATTACTCTCTTTTGTAAGTTAGAGGTGGAGACTAGACAATGACATTATAGAGTTAGTGGTGGTTGAGAAAGACAGCATAGGAGTTAAATGCTCTCTTGAATGTGGCATTTAGCAGAGAGAACTAAATAAAGCAGAAGCAAACACATGATGTCTACAGAAGAGAAGCTGAGAAACAAACATTCGGGAGTTAGGTCAACTAACAAAGAGGCCTGGTGTTTGAAATGAAAGGGACTTACGTGACATTAGAGTAAGAATCAAGCTCTTGTTTGTACATGACCAACAGACCTTAGTGAATTCTAATGAAGAGGACAGGGTAAAGAACAGAACAACATTGTGGTCTTGTTCATAGCTTCAAAAGACATGAAACCATGAATCTGGAAGAGGAGGTCAGGGTGCTGAAGTTCATAAAATTCATCTGGGCAGCAATTTCTTGGATAAATTCACATAACAAAATCACATAATAAATTCACATAACAAAATTGGATAAATTCACATAAAATCACATAACAAAAATCACCTGAATAAATAAATAGACAAAGTGGTAGTATTTTACAGATACTAAAAACCTTCTAACTTGAAATAGCCATGTATTTAATAAGTTAAATACATACATATATATATATATATATATATATATATATATATATATATTACACTCAGACTACTCAAGAGCAGGAAAACACTGAGAAAATGAGCAAAATACTTAGACATGTCCCAATAAAAGAATGAAGATCACCAAAAATCTATACTCATTTTAAATCATAATGAGATATGACCTCATATTTTAGAATGTCTTTTATTAAAATGATAAAAAAATGTTGATGATAATATGGAAGAAAAGAAACCTTGGTAGGTCATTGATGGAAATAAAAATTAGTACAAACACTGTGGAAGACCATATGGATATTTTGCAGAAAATTAAAAATAGAACTACCATATGATCTGGTAACTCCAAACACACACACACACACACGAAGAAATATATGAAAATATAGATGTAGATTTAGATAGATATATCCAAAGAAATAAACTGTATTTGGGGGACATATGCTTATTGCTAGGTTTATTGCAGCTAAGTGGAATAGGCCTAGGACAGAAACACAAATGGTTTATAACCTTGCCTATGTGTGGACTCTCATGAGGTCTAACACCTGAGAGCTTGGCAGTACAGGCCTAAAATTTTAGCAATTTAGAAAGCTGAGGCGAGAGGAACTCAAGTTCAAAGCTGCAGGGCTGCATAGCAGCCTGGGAAACTTAGTAAGACTCTTGTCTCAATTTTTTTAAAGATTCACTCAGAAGCAGAGGAAAAATAGTTAAACAAGAAACTGGGGGTGGGAGAAATTTAGTGTAGGTATGACAATGTTCTGGTTAGATAGCAAGTATCAGTTCTGGGAGTCTATCTTACAACACACCATCATTGTTAAAAATAATAGAATATATGATTGGAAACTGAAAACAGACTAGACTATTATGAATTATCACAAAGCAACTGGTAAATATGTGATAGAACCTTTCTACACTGTATGTGTGTTTGTGTGTATATATATATATATATATATATATATATATATATATATATATATATAGTTAGGTGGCATATACTTCTTACAAGTGTGTGTTACTCTTAGACTTTTTTAGATCCTATTTTTTGTTGTTGTTTGGTTTGGTTGGGTTTTTTCTTGGGTTTTATTTTGATTTGGGGTGTTTGTTTGTTTGTTTTGTTTTTTTTTTTTTTTTTTTTTTTGGCATTACTGTGACAGGTACCTGACCAAAATAATTTAAGGGAAGATGGTGCTTTTGCTCAGCGTCATAAGAGCCAATCCACAGATACATAGTAATGGAAGTGTATGGAAAAAAGGGACTTCTCATCCCATAGCACAGAAAGAACAAAATTGGAGCTGGCATGACCCCAGTAACAAACATAATTTAGCAAGGCTCAGTCTCCTATTATTTCCCAAAATAGTGCTAGCTGCTCACCTAGTGTTTATAACATAAGCTTGAGAGGAATAGTTCATATTCAGAGTGTACATGGTCAGAGTATAGCATCCTGCCCCTGGGTCCCAAAGGCAAAATTACTTAAGTAATTTCCAATATACTTTGTTGATTGACTCAAACTAGAGTCACCTGGGAAAATGGAGTTTCAGTTGAAAAACTGTCTCCATCAAACTGGTCTGTAGGGATCTTTGTGAGCATTTTTCTGATTGACATGGAGGGCCCAGTGTTCTGTGGGCAGTACCATCCCTGGAATGGTAAGTCTAGGAAGTTTAACTAAGGTAGGTGAGCAAGCCAAGGGAAGCAAGTCAGTTAGCACCAAGGTTTCTGCATCAGTTCTCCAGGTACCTGCCTCAAGCTCTTGCCCTGTCTCCATCAGTGAAGGACCAGTAGAGTCAAAATAAGCCCTTTATTCCCTAGCTGTGTTTTATGGTAGCAACAGAAAAGCAAACTAGGTGCACAAATTGCTCTAAAAATTTATCAGTTTCTTTTATTGAACTGTTTGTTCGTTAGCTCAGAGCTAGTAGTCTGATGTCTCATATTTCTATAATAGATGATGCTAAGTGAGCCTTGTTCATGAAACAAAAGATAATTCAAGTCATAAAATATTCACTGCACTATGAGACAAAATATACATAAAATGCAATCATCTCAATGAATGCAAACAAAGGCTGTCACAAAATCCAACACTTCTTGAAAGAAACACTCATTGAAATGAGTAAAGAGAAATTCCATCAACATGATGGATTTAGGAGAAAGAGATGCCTGCAGCTGACTTCAGATTTAGAGGAGAAAAGCACTAAGCTTTCAGGAATTAAGCAAGGGTGTCAGCCTGACTACTTCAACAGGGCACTCAGCGTCTAGAGCAATTAGACAAGGAAAGAAATTAAAGATTTGCAAATAAGAAACAAAAAAAGGAAAAACGGCTCTGATCTGAGAGGATGGCGTCTGTATATTCTAAACAAAAAAGAATAGACTGAAACGAAAGCTAGGATTAATAGATGAGTTTTACAGATGCAGAGGCCACAACATCAACGATTTTATTTTGCACTGGTAACTAATGACTTCTAGAGGAAATTAGGAACACAAAATTATGTTAGACATGTCCAAAATAATGAACTTCATAGAAATAAATCAAATCAAGAAAATTATAACTATTCTCAAGTATTCATTGAGATATTTAGACTTTGGATCTGTTTTAATTTCATGGCATGATTTTTTTTTTATTTGCAAGCTTTTTATAATAAGGTTTTGATTGAAACAATGTTGAAATCTGATACTCAAGCCTATAAAGACTGCTGAAAAAATTAGTCTAATGGATAGCCAAGGAACATTGAAAGCTAATGATTTTCATATGGACAAGCGCTCTGTAATACAATATATCACAGACTTGGTAAAAAAAAAAAGTCTCAACATTTTACATAATTTGTTTTAAAAATTATCTAGTATTGAATTTATACCAGCATTGTGGTGAAGTCTATAACTGCAAAATGCATGAAAACAAAACAGGGGTTCAGATTTGATTATCTAAACAACCAATCTCAAGAAGTTGGGGTTTAAAAAAAAGCAAACAGAAGGTAGAAAATAATAAAAAGAAACGTGAAACTAATTAATTAAAATCAAACAACAATAAAGTAGATGAATAAACTATAAAGCTGTGCTTTTGAAGGTGACATGACAATAGAAACTGGGGAGAAATGCAACAAAGAAGGGAAATGCTACAGAGGAAGCCCAGGAAAGAAACAATCATTTGAAATGTTCTGGGCCCCAGTGATCCAAAGACCCCAGAGCATGTAACTGTACTACTGGAATAAAGAGTGATGAAGGTGGGCAAAAAATATTTCCCCAATACAACAGACAAGCAGATTCAGGAAGTGTGATGAACATAAAATAGAAAACAAAACAAAAACAGAAAGAAACCACACTAAAGATAAAGGAAAAATCTTGAAATAAGCTCTTTAAAAAGGATACATTAAGTAAAGGAACATGGGAAATCACAGCAGAGCTTCCTCAGGAACAATGCCTGCCAGAAAACAACAGAGAACATCTTCCCTACTAGAGAGGAAACTGTCACCCTCATGTTCTGTGGGGACTTTTACAGACATGCAGAGCTGAGACATTTTATTATGAGTAAAAACATTCGTCAGGAGAGAAACAGCACCAGACAGAAATGCAGGAAAGAGCTCTGAGAGTGAAGAACTCATGCATGGATACAAAAAGTGTTTACCTTATTTCAGTCTCTTCAATAGAGAATTAATTGTTTGTCTAAAACAACATAGCAAGTGCCTTTGAGGCATGACATATACGTAAACAATATGTAGAACAATATAAATATGTGTAAACAACATGAGTTTTGAGATGAGGGAGGTAACTATATTGTCGTAAGCTCAATAATGGAGAAATTGTAATCCTAAAAGAAAGCTCAGTCCAGTACTGACAGATGGCTCAGGCCTGTATACCATTTACCCAACTTCCAAACTCAGCACCAGCATCAGTCAGCTCAGAGCTCTGCTCCAGGGATATCCAGTGCCCTCTTCTGGCTTCTTGCAGCATCTGTGTGCATGTACACATACCCATAAACAGACATACAGATATTTAAAATGATTTTTTTATTAAACATTCAATCCAAAAGGAGTTGACCAAAAAAGGGAAAAGAATACACAGGAAATTAAATACAAATGTCAATCTCTTTAGTTTTAAATCAAGTACTATGGTGACAGGAATGATATCATATAACATAAAGTGGCTTAAACATTTCTTTTATAAAAGTAAGTCTTAAATTGAACCAAAATATGGCCCAACTACTTTTGGAATTTACAACATATACCAAAATTACACAAACTATTCTATAAAATGGAAATAGAAAAACACACTACCTATTTTAGTCTATGAAGCCACAATTAATTACTCTGATATCTAAACCAGAATTTAAAAAAACTTTAAATATAAATAGAGAGTTTAAAAATAGGGGAAGATATGCCAACATTGCAGGAGTTGGGTTAACAGATAAAAAAAAAACTGTTTAAAATAAATAACATTTTAGGCTTAAATAGGGTCATTTCAGTTTAGTCAGCTCACTAAATGTCTCACCAGTACTGTATGAAAAGGTCTAAATTTTTGACACATTTTGGATGACAAACTGCTTACATGAGAAGGTCCATGATACATGTTAGTTCATGACACATGTTAGTTCTAGGCTCTAAATAGCCAATGTGTGTACATCTCTTACTTAGAGCAAAGATTTCCTAACCTGCATTGCCCTTTGCTATCTCACAAACATGAATTGCCTTCCATTTATAATGGTCCAGAGTTTAAATGGCCATTCCCCATCTAAAGAAATTTTTTGTTGTGAAATAAAATCTGACACTTGAAATTTTAGGCATTCTATTTTAAAAACAGAAAGTGTGTGTTAGGGGAAAGGGGAATTTATTATTTGGAGTGTTGAAATTTAGACTACTTAGCTCTGAAGAAGCTTAATGAAACATGCAAAACATTTTCAATAAAACAAAATTAACTGCAAAACCATCTATCAAAAAAATCCCTTGGTAAGAAAACCAGAAAATATGAATGAAAGGATATCTCAACTTTGAAAAATTACTGTTAAGTAATTTATGTTCAGAGAAATTTTAGCAGGTGCATGATGGCACTGAACGTGCGATGTTACACAAAGGAAATCACTCTACTAGCTAGTGGCTAACTAATCAATGCCATCGAATAAGCATTTCCAGGAGTCTTAATGAACTCTTGTGGTTGCCAAGATCACCCCTTTCCTCTAAAGTATAAAGCCATCCACCATGGCTCACTTCTGCATAGAAACTGTGTCTGTGATCCCTGGTTCATGTGAAAGGAAGGTGGGAATTTCTGGTTTCTTTCATTCACAAGGCTTAGAAGCATGTCTGTATTCATATCCCATGGAAGAAAGCTTTTATTCTTAGTTCCAGTGAAATACTTCGTAATTCTTCACAGTACCTTGACTATGATGAACCATTGGAGCAGTGGCTCTCAACTTTCCTAATGCTGTGACCCTTTCGTACAGTTCTTCATGTTGTGGTGACTTCCGGTCATAAAATTGTTTTCGTCACCACTTTATAACTGTAATTTTGTTACTGCTGATCATAATGTAAATACTGTGTTTTTCAATGGTCTTAGGCAACCCCTGTGAAAAGGTCAACACCACAGGTTGAGAACCACTACATTAGACACAGTTAGGTTGATGGAGGCCCTTGTGGCAGTATTTATAGTGTACATACAAAGATTTTATAGAATCAAAATAGTATAACTATGGAAAAAGGACAATATTTTCTTCCACCATTTTTAACATACAAATTTTAAATTACTATATCTTTAGGTTGAATTGTGTTCGGAAGTTTGATTTTTAAAGTTCCTTTTTGAGTCACTGACTTGAATTAACTTTTAAAAATTGTTAAGTGAATTTTGGCTTGAGATTCGGCCAGAATTTAAGCAATTTAAGCAGAATTTTTGAAACGCTGTCATGCATGCAAAATTCTGCTATCTTGTACTATATCCTTACATGCTGTGGCAGACATAACATTGATAGTCATCAAACTTAAGCATCAGTCAACTGAAGAATGTTGAAGATACTCTTCGTCCTGTGGTACTAAAGGCAACTCTCTATGTAAAAATAAACAGACACACCCAACTCGATTGTATAAATTATGCCTTCCTGTTTAATAAATGTTAAAATTATATGTATGCCAGAGGAATAATTAAACTCTTTTCTCTTTTATTTATTAACACTAAATGGTGATTTGCATGCCCATTTTATAAAGTGATGTATCTGTAGCTGTATAAAAATGTTTATAGTCAATAGAAGGACATCACAGCAATTTACCCCCTCACAATTCTAGTATCAGAAAATCTGTAGTTGAGTTTGCATTAGGGTTCAGTCTAGAGGCCTAGAATGGGTTCTCCATCCGTTTCTGCTGACTGCTGGCTGCTCTTAGGTGCCTTGGCTTGCAGTCTATTACATATGCTCTCATCCTCATGCCACCTTTGGCTTGTGTGTCTGTACATCAGTTTCTGCTCATGCCCTCCTAGCCAGGCTATGCGTGTACTTTCATCAAGACATTTGTTACGGATCTACGGCCTTCTCTAATCTACAGGAATCACATGTCAAGATCTTAACTAAATTATATTTGCATAGCTTCTTTTTCTTTTCAAATAAGGCCAGAGAGTCCATATCCATACAGCTTTTGGAGGAATGTCATTAGGAAACCCACTTCTGATCAGGGACTCACATTGGCTCTCAGTGTACCAGCTTTGTTGTCAAATATTCATCATCTCTATATACTTCTAATTTCCCTGGCACTAATATGAGGTTTAAAAGAAATGCTAACAACAGTGGGATTTTTTTTGTAGACAAATATCTGAAGTGCACTGGTATTACATGTGAATCTATTAATCTTCTCATCCAGGGTTTCTAGTTTGGGACTAAGGTGTTGAAAATGTGACATTCTCTTTCCCTGTGATATTGTGGTTTGGGTCCCATATACATCTCCCAAACTCTTACCTTAAAAGGTTGGTGCTCACATAGCAATGAGCAGAGGTTGGACTTTTGGGTAGTGATTGGCTCATGTGGGATCTTGCTTCATGATGCTATATTACATTTATGGGTTGCTTTGCTGAAATGGCCTTTGTCAGCTTGCCCTTGTTATGTTCCAACATGACATGTTGCCTCACCACAGCTCAAAGCAACACTACCAAGTAACTGTGGACTGATACCTCAGAAACCATGAGCCAAAACGTCCCTGCCTTGATTTCTCTTAGGGAGCTTGTTGCACTTAGCTACAACTGTGTACATTTTGTAAGTTTCTGAGCACAGAAGGAAAGAGGCGCATACGGAGCACAGAAAGGAAAGCGGTAGTAGATGAGTCCAACACATGGCTGTGGCTCCCACATGTCGCCAAGAATACAGCCGAACACACAGCTGTAAACTACTTAAAACATCAGGAGGCATTTCTGAGATCATTTTCTTAAATGCTAACTCAATTGAACAGAGATTCTTAAGTGTAGATCATGATGTCATGGAATAATATCATCAGATATTGTGGTAGGAGAAGTGAATTCATTGTTTATAACTAGATTGGAAAGAGGCAGCCTGTATATGGCCAGAAAATAGCAAGAGAGACAGAGACAGACAGAGGGAGGGAGAGAGAGACAGATCATAATTCCCCCTCCCTAGAATGAAGTCTGACAAAGCTGAGGAAAGAGAATGGGGAACAAGATTATGAATTGTTATTGATTATGATTTGATGGCACATCGCAAATAAACTAATACAATAAAAAATTTATGTGGCAATCTATTTATCATTTATCATTAATCATTTATCATTAATGTTATCATTACTAATCTATACTATAACTATTATGCATGTCTACTTTTTAATAATAACATTTATGTACAATAAATAGGTTACCAAATAAATTTCCTTATCACATAATTATTTATGCTTTATTGTGTAGCTTACTTTTATACAAACAAAAGTAGATTTCAAAATAACTGAGTAGACATTTTAGAGGTGTCACTATCTGACCATGAGAATAGATTACACCCAAAGCTTTGTTCTTGAAAATACCACACCTGTCTTAAAGCAAGCAGTGGTGTCTCTGATTATGCCATGAGCAAGTTGGGTTTGTGGTTATGAGTAATGAGTCACAATTCAAAATGCTTAGGTAATGAAAAAAAATAAACATGAACATTTATTTGTGCTGTGGCCTTTGGTCAGCTATAAAGCTCCTCTGAGCCTTGGGTTTTACATTAAGAGTATTTAAAAGAATAAATCTGGGATGAGGAGATTGCTCACTGGGTAAAACACTTGCTTTGGAAGCATGAGGACCTATGAACAGATGCCCAGCACCTCCTCAACATCCAGGCAGGACTGTATACACCTCTACCCTGGAGCTGAGAGGCAAAGACAGGCTACTCCCTGAGTTTGTTTAACAGACATTAAAACTTGTTGGGGGCTCCAGGTCAACCAATAAGAAACTCTGTCTCAAAACCTAAAGTGGAAAGCAATTGGCATGACACCCAACATGAACTTCTAGACTCCGTAGACACAAACACGGACAAGCACACCTTCACACACTGAAACACACACAACACAACACAACACAACACACATACAAACACACAACACACAATGCACATGCACACACATACCATGCACGTGTGCGTGCACGCACGCGCGCACACACACACACACACACTATACACACACAATTTGCATCCTCATAGCGTCCTTATGAACATTAAAATGAAAGGAAATAACATCCTTATTGAATGTTCCTTTCAAAGCATCATAGAGAATCCATCTCATGCCATGTGATTGTCCCACATTTCAGAAAACAGTAATTTATCTGAATCAATGTTTCTTTACGAACTGTTCTATTTATCTGAGTCACTCACAAAGATTTAACCACAACTTTCTTCTTTCTCTGGCTAGCTACTTGATATCATTTGCTGCTGGTACCAACAGAAGGAATCCACAGAACAGTCATCTTAGTCACATGCCTTAGATTAGACAAACCAAAAATAATCACATGTCCATGTCTACTGACTTAGTATCCAATGACAGAATAATACAATGTAAATTGATCATAACTTACTTTACAGTAGAAATAGGCATACATCATGTATAAAAATAGCCCTCTATATTCCTTCTCCTGCATTTAGCATCACGTTTATGCCACTGTTGTTTATTATCTGAAAACACAGTCTCCAGTATGAAATAAGCAGTTATTCGCTGTATTCCTGGTAAAACTTTCTAATTCAAATGATAATGTTAAGCTGAGCTTTGGAAATATATTTACAGTAGTCAAGACCACAGTTTCATGGTACAGGATGAAACTCAACAGCAGACTTCAACAGTTCTGTCTTTGACTGATATTCCAACTGTGAGATATTAGCAAAAGCATCCCATATGCATTTGAGATGTGACTTGCCTCATTTCCTCTACAGATCCAACTGTGGCCTCCTGACAGCACATATGTGTCCTTACGGTTATAAATAAAAACCAGAGATACTCACATTTAGCCATATGCCGTAGCATCCATTTGTACTGAGATTTTTATATTCTCCAAACTGAGTCTAGGTTTAAATGTTGTATACATTTAAAACAGTTTGTTGTCTTCAAACTATTTCCTCTATTTCAAGAAAGGGGCACACATTCCTTTTTATTTTTCCTGAAATGCTGAAAATCAGAGCCAGGCATTGAACATGCTAGGCAAGCACTCCTCCAATGATCTCAATAAATCCTGATTTATTTAGAGATGAGCTCACTAAGGAGCTCAGACTAATCTCAAATTTGTGATCCTTCTGCCTCAGCTTTCCAAGTGCTCGAATTATATAGGTTTTTGCCATTATGTCCAGCTGTATTCTATCTTTGATTAAAATTTGATATCTGTAGAGTTTTGTCCTCAGTATGTTATTCCTCCATGTGCAGATATAGGTTGACCTCAGGCAATTCAGTATAATGAGGTGAATTGATGTGTTTCTTTACATTCCAGAAAAGTTTCAGGGCATAGTTACACTTCTTATCTGATTTACTTTCACACCAAATTATTATGCATTTTGGAGACTAAAAAAATTTCAAATAAATGAGAGTCTGAAAGTTTTGTCTGTTACAAGCTTAAAATATTTTATTCTGAAACGAGTCTATCAGCAGGAAAGGCTGTGACCTGATATTAATAAAAGAAACGAAGGCTTTTGAATTTCTTTGTATTCAAATGTTATCTGCTAATAAATATTTTAACTGCATTTTCAAAGTGCAGCATAATGCCACTTTCAAAAGTATTTTAATTAGTTATCAAAAGCAGAAATTAATTATATAAGCTATATACTTAGAATGTTTAAGAGGAGAGAAACTGTCTATTTCAGTAAGAGTAGATGGGTTTGGAACCAAAGGTCTAAACTACCATTGTGGGTCTACCTTTAAGAAAGCAAATTAATTTCTCTCAGGTAATATTTGCAGATCTGAAAGATGGTACCTCTCATAAACATCAAACTTACAATCCGTTATTCTTTTCCATCTGCTAGAGACATATGATGGCACATCCAGGTAATAGGTTTTGGAACTACAGCTCTACAGAAGACAGAAAATCTATTCTCGTGGAGATACAATCCATCAGACAATAAGCAATCCTTCAAACAAAAAGTAAATGTGACTGTAGTAATAAAATTGAAGTGGAGCAAGAGAGAGAGAGAGAGAGAGAGAGAGAGAGAGAGAGAGAGAGAGAGAGAGAGAGAGAAAGTCAAGTGACAGACTTGTGTGAAAGGGTGTGCAGAGACAGTTTAGGGGGGTGGTTTGAGAGAACCCTGAGACAAAGGGAAGAACAAGAGAAACACAGGTCTGGAAGAACCCTTGTGTTTTCAAACCTTTAATCCATTAACACCAGGTACAAGGTGGAGCAGAGTTAAAGAGGGGGCTGAAGGGTCAGAGAACTGAGGAGTGAGGTAGGGTTCCTGATATTCTACGAAGACTGTTCAGCCACAGTGTGGAACAGAGTGAGTCAAGGTTAGCTTTTAAGAGATTTTCCTAGGAGCTCTTGAAAACTTGATGAACAGCAACAGAGCAGGTGCTGGGAAAGACTGAAGTTTAGAATGGACTGTTAACCTAGAGCTTCAGAATATATAGGAATAAAAAGAAAGGAGATCCCAGAAGGGCCACTATTTTCTGGCCTTAAGCAACCAATAAAGCAATGGTCCCTTGCACTGATCCAAGAAGGCAGGAGAAGTAGGTTGCAAGACACCACTCAGGGGTGCTGTCTGAGCTGTGATGAGTTTGAGTTACTAATGTTGGCTGTTGAACTGAGTACACACAGGAAGCAAATAATTTGTGAATGTTGTCATTCAGCTTCTGTTTGTTTCAGAAGTATTTTCTATATGTTTCACAAAGCAAATCCTCTTCATGGTCCATGTCTTTAAAGTCACTGAAGGGATTTTTATCATGATTCTTTAAAGTGACTATCCTTGTTGGGATCTTTCCTGGACTGTAACCACCATCCAGGAATCCCATAAGTTTTTAGTGTGTGTCTCTCTGACTCTTTGTGCAGCTTTCTCAGGTAACATGATGCACCAGGTCTTAGTAGGACAATAGCACAGGATACCCCCTCCATACAGAAATTAAAGTACTTATGGCTCATTTTGTTATACTTAGGTATTCCATGAGTAGAATTATGTAAAAATGACCTGTGTGGAGATTTTATAACCTAGAGAAGCAAAATATGAACCCCTGCAGATTTTTCTAAATAAAGTTTTGAAAAAGTACAATTGCACCCTTTCCTTGGATATTCCGTATGACTGAGTTCATACCAGAAAGCAGAGCTGAAAAGTTGGGACAGACATTTTGTAGTACACAAACCTAATATATTTGGTCCTTTAAGAGGAAGTTACGAGTCTAATGATTTGTAGACATGACAATGCCATGGTGAAACTGTTGCTCTGAGGTTTCTTGTAATCACAAAGCTCCACGAGTCTATTATCTGGGGCAACAAATGAATCCAAAAGAAGTTGATGTCTATAAAACGTACCTTTGAAAGAACTGTAAAACTGGATATTATATTCAACATTTAATTTTAGTGTTTTTATTTTTGCTTGAAAGCTGAGAATCAGACCTCAATTGGGACAACAGAAATATCAGGTAAGTTCACTTTCTCTTCTAAGAGTATTCATCAGAATATGATAAAAATGAGACCAGCTAGGTGTACATATATGTATATGTATATGCATATGCAAGCTTGCAAGGATGATGAATTGGAAAACAGTACAAGACAACTAAATATCGGGAGGCTTTGGGTTTAAAAAGCTGAAACTAGAAATATGCAGGGCACGCCTGAGGACTACAACAGAGCTAAGTAGAGCCAGTCTTAAAGGAGGAACCTATAGATATCTCACCGCAATTCTGGTTGTATTAGTCAGTGTGTCCTCTCAAAGGAGTACACTGTCACCTACACTGACACAAAATCTTGTTCTGACATCCAAAAGGATGTTGGAAATAACAGTTAAAACCAGAAATGGTGATACCAACAAGTTCCCATGTCTGGACACCTGACTTTTATTCTGAATTAACATTCAGTAATGGAGGAATGGAAACTATAAAGAGACCCTTGGGATAGGGAAGATTTCAAGGCTGATCTATTTTTGACTTTCTGCATTTGTAGAGGATTGTGACCTTCCTTCTTTCTCCCTGTTACTAGTGTAGATGGCAAATCGTAGAGGTTCTCATTCCTTGTGCCCTTCAGCTTATACAGAATTAGAAGATGGAAGCAAGATAGTTCAGTAAGTGACATACTTCTCCATGTTGTAACATAAAAATAATCACATGGTCAGAAGACATGTTTGTACTTTCTACTCAATAGAGTAAGTTACTGTGCATTGGGTAGCTTCTTCATGTGTGTGCAACATGAAGAATTTACGTACAATTTCTAAAGCAGGAGAAATTCAAACTTTAATGGACAAAGATACGACATCTTAAAAGGCTTCAAACTGAATGTGATGCCGTGCTAATTATGCAGAATAGTATATTTAATCAACTACCAACAACCAAGACAGTCAACAAGCATTCATTTTATTTCCATTATTTATAACATTTAAGAAAGATTTGGAACCTGCCATTAAAAGATCACTTAGGGAGATTGGTCAATATTATAAACAACTATAATAGCCTACCAGTCATGTAGATATAAAATGGTTCATCTCAAGTGAGCTCCAGGCAACTTTATGAATGATCAAATGAGGTGCACATACTTTCTAAATGAAAAGAAGCTAGGAAAAAAAAATCAAGAGTCCATCAAAGAAACCACCTTCAAAATTTCAAACTGCCAGATTATCCTACCTATTCATTTTCAGATGAGCTCAGAGCTAATGAAGACACGAAGGGAGCCATTAAAAACTTGTGTGAGGTATGGATTCCCGAGAGGTACAGACAAAACATCGCACGTTGCAATTTTAAGCCATGCTGGAATTTACGTTTTCTTACCCTCATTATTCTCAAAGCTGATCTTTCTATTCCTTTGACAAGAGAACACATCCCTGTGGATGAACACACTCCAGAGGATGGCCCCACTCCCAACCAATTATTGGCAATGCAAATTGGAATCAATGAGTTATTTTTAAAAAATGAAGTTGCAGAGAAAAAGAGTGGAGCTGTATCTGAAAGGAATTGTAGAGAGGAGCTGGAGTAAATATGATCAAAATACACTGTATACTATTCTTAAATATTAATAACTGCTTAAAGGATCCCTGAGTGAAAGTGAATATAATATGTCTCACTGTATTGGAGGAAATAAATATCGTTTGCTTTAGTATTTTATAAAACACAACTACTTATCTCAATCTTCCAGATAAATATAGCTAATAGGATATGTGTATAGAAAGATATTTAGAAGGATTTTGGAGCCTGAATGTTTATGTGACCCTGCAGTGAACAAGCTGGAGTCCCAGAAAACTGACAGTATAGCAGCCTAAATTCAAGGATGTAGCGACCAGGGATTCTGATATAGAAACAAGGAATCCTGATGATGTGTCTTCAGGCAACACAGAAGAAGGGTTGAGGAGATGGCCCAATGGCCAAGGCACCTGCTTAACAAGTATTAAGGATCCGAGTTCAGTTTCCATAAGCCATATATGAACAAATGTCATAGTGCATGTCTGTAATCCCAGTGTATTTATGACAAAATTGGAGCTCGATCTCCAGAAGCTCACTGAACAGCCAGCCTGATACATAGAGATGCAAAGCAAGATGCCCTGTACCGAGCAAGATAGAAGTTGGGGATGCACACCCAAGGTTGTCCTCTGACCCCTGTATATGCTGTATATGGGTAACTATTATAGTAGCATCTCTGCTCTCCTCTAGCATTCAGCACAATATAAAGATTACATAGTACCTTCTTTCTTTAAGTTAGACTGTCAGCTATGTTATTGCAATGTGGACATTAAGCTTGGTAGGAAAGCAGAAGCAAGAATAGACAACAGAAGACCATCCATAAAACCATTAGAAAGGAGGGGGCATGCTGTGTGTGCAAGTTCCCTGCCCTCCTCACCTCCAAGAAGATCTAGAAAATGAGGCATGCAGTCCTCTGTGCAGAGTATTCTCCATTGATTTTCCCATTTTATAGTGGCAGAATCTCAACATTTCTACTCAGTGAGGATCCACTCATGCTAGGAATACACCTATCGTAAACTATCTAGACTTGGTAGCTTCTGGTTATATAATATCAAAATAAGTAATTGATACTAGAATTTGATTGGTTTTCATGCTTAGAAAGTTTTAAAAGTGTCATAAAGGAATCCTCCACCCCAAAGGAATCTTAAAGTTATTCAAGGCTCTCAGGAAGTGGTGGGCATTATCATCCTTGCCAGGTTTTTATCTGGCTTGGGGAATCACAGCCACCTACAATTCTATAACTTGAGTCCTTGGAAGGCCATTCTCAAGTCCAACTGAAATTTCTTACGACATCATTAAAGTCTTCTGTAAGTTCCCAACGACTTATGACATTTACAGGACAAATGTGTGCATAGTGCTGCATGCCTTTGATCCCAGCACTTTGGGGGTGGGGGAGGGAGGCAGCTTTTAATCACCTCCTCTACATAATGAGTACAGGATAGCCAGGGCTAGATAGTGAAACCTTCTTTACAAGATCAAAAAGTGGACCCACTCAGCACATATGGGGAAAACATTTTGGGGATACATTTCAATGCAATAGGTTTGCCTCTAAGAGAACTTGCTTCACATGACTTGGTCTGAATTTTGACCTGAAGTTAATAAATTGCATTTAAATTGGGACACAATGCCTCTATAGCTCAATAGCCAACACAATCACAAAAATCAGGACCCAGTACAAACATGTATGATCTGAGAGCGACATGAGTTCCAGCTTCTCCCTCTCCTGACTAGAGAAAAATATACCTGAAACATAGAGATGTCTGAAAAGTCAATTTCACAGGGCTGTACATACTCTGAATTTTTTAGGAGATGAGACAAACTGTCTTTAGTTGGAAAGTTCACCTTCCTAAAAAACATAATCATACATTATAACAATATCATATAGAATATATTACATAATGTTGTATAATTTAAAATAACTATGCTAGGATCACTTATTCTCCTAGTCCATTTAAATGTGCTCTTATTTAATCTTTATAGCAAGAATATCTTGTAGAACTATTTTAACCCCATTTACATGTACGAAAATCAGACAAAAAGGTTAAATCACTTGCCAAGCCTCCACAGGAAGTAAGTCTTGCCATTAGAGTTTAGCTCTGGCACTTAGCTTTCAGAACCACGTTGTTAACGCCTGCATTAGTCTTCACCCGCCCCTCCTCTGACATTGTTATTCTGGTAGAAATTCAGTGTAGCACATTTTAAACACAATAAATGAAGATCATCAGATCACACTATGAATCCCTCTTGTTATTGTCAGAGAAATGTGTGTGTGTGCATGGGTGTGTGTGTGTGTGTGTGTGTGTGTGTGTGTGTGTGTGTGTGTGTGTGTGTGAAATTCAGAAAAGATTTCTCAAGAATTCCAGTTACAGGAAAAACAAAAATAGAAACTTGCAAGTTTCTGCTTCAGTCACACTGACTATTCACTTAAGGGCGGGTTATCACAACAATCTTCTGAGCCACAGTGGTGAGCACTGACCCTGGGCAATCAACTCGTTTTTACATGGAAAGCTTGGGGTGGTATAGTTTAAATCAGAAATAGTCATAAATCAGCCTTTGGCCTGAAAATAAGGCGGTAAAGAGGGAGGATATGGAATCTTGACAACTAGCTGCTCTAAATCCAACAACCATTGGTTATTGAGCAAGCCATCTTGTCCTCTACCCAAACACCTAAAAGGCTATTCACCCCCACGCAGCCCTTGACACAGGAAAACACAACTAACAGTACAGAGCTCTCAGCGAGCTCCTGCCCTGATGCTTAGTGTTTCTTTTCTTTCTTTTCTTTTTTTCCTTTTTCCCCCCTGCTTTGTACACTAGCCTGACATTTCCCTTTGTTCCTATGGGCCTGTATCCAGCTCCCTCCCACAGATCTCTTGCCTGGCAAGCAAAGTGTCGACTCCCAACATGACTCTGCCCCCACAGAGCATGCAGCGTGTGCTATGCTGTGGGTGGCAGAGGAGAAAGGAACCATGGCAGCCCTAGAAATATCAATCTTTCTGGTGCCATTATGCATGACCTCAGCACCTCTACGGGGTCCTAAGCAAAGTGAAAATGTCAGTGCAGGGAAGCAGTTAGCCTTGTTTAGTGCACACTGGCGAAGACAGGAGCTGGTGGGAGGGATGGAGAGAAGTCCTTTGCATTCTGGAAGCATTGTAGAAAGATGAACCAGCAACTATGATACAGAAGAGTATGATAGTGAGATGCAGTGCATTATGTTACATGTATTAATCTATGTTGTCTTATATTTAAAATTTTTTATAATTTTATTAATAATAATAATCTGCTTAGCCCTCTGATTAAATATGGAAAGGACATTTTCCTTAAAGGAAAAACAATCATGGTCAATGACACAATCTAGCAGTCATTATTCAGTGGAAGATGTTCATATAGCTGTAGAGATAGCTGTAGAGTCTTATGCAGGAAAATCAAGAAGTCTCTAGCATTTCTCCTGGACTTCTTATCAAAGGCTACATAGTGATGTTTTATCTTTAGCCATTGGAAAGTATAAAAAAAATCAGAAGTTTTCTGCATTTATATCTATTTTAAGCATGTGTGATAGACAAGATACCATTTCTTAATCTTAAAAATACTTAAAATGTGGTTAGTGTTTATCATAGATTTATATCTCACAAGAACATCATGCTTTGGGTTCTATGAACTGGGGACTAGAGTATGAGACTTGTTCAAATTTTCTTGGCCAGTTCTCTGGATAATGCAATGCAGATATACAGTTCGTGTGATGCCGAAGTCAGTCATCTTTCCAGGAGAAATATGTGAAGTCCGGCATTACCATTTTATATATTTTCTTATACAGAAATAAAGTATTTTCCCAGATCTTTAGAAATGCAGACTGTTTAAATCTACAAAGAAATCCAATATGAAGACTCAATACCTAAACTGAGCCTGGGCTTGTGATTTTCCTATAGCTACCAGTCAACTGCCAGATGCTTCGCCCAAAACCCCTGAGACACCCTCTGCACCTTTCACAACTGCAAAAACCATCTCACAGCTTCAAGGTATGATTTTTGTGTAACTAAATGGAAACTTCCTCTACTTTACTGTTCTTTGTGGAAATAAACACTATCCATCTTCATTTTTGAAACATACTCTTACAAGGTGAGGGAAAATTTTGCATTTGCAACATCATAACTATAAATCATGAATATTTCCTTAAATGGGAGTAGGAGGAGGGTTATGTAGCTTAACGTATTTATCAAAGACGACTTAGTTGTTTTCTTTCTCAAAATAACAGATACTGAGGATGGGAAGATTGCAGCCACCCCACCAACTACCCCCTCCTATTCCAGTGAGTAACATATGTATCTCCGTTCACGGAAAAAGGCACACAGAATACGTAAATGAGAACAATGAAGGCATGGGGTTGTGGATAGCCTGTTCTCAACTTTACTCAGCTTCTGACTCCATTATTATCCAAACTACAGCCTGCTCTAAAAATTCTTCATGAACCTGATCTTAGTTACCACACCATGACCATTTTCTTTCTCTTTTCCCCTTTTTGCTTTTCTTTTCCACTTTCGTCCTGTGGTAAACAATTAGCAGAAAAGATAAATAATAGCTGAATGGAAGTGTATTCAGCTGAGGCAAAATCTCTAATCTCCACACTAATAACTTTTGTTCACGTCATAATGCCATATGCCTTCAACATATTCATTTCCATTTGTCAATTAAATATTCATAAAGCAACCAAATTATAAAAACAATGCTTTTTTTTAACCTTGATGGAATTCTATCATATTGATTCCAATTAATTTTATTTTAGCAAAAACATATATAAGCAATATAACAACTTACAGATGTGCCAAGTCTGAGTAAAGAACGTTCAATAGTTATAATTTCCTTCGTAATTAACAGTAAAGTGAATGTATGTGGGGCTGGAATTTCAAGTGATTATCTTTGGTTTCAGTAAAACCACTTCATTGAATGAGATATCACAGAAAGAACTGACCCACTGATTAATGCCACTTTCATTTTGAGGAATTAATAGTGTCACACAAAATCTATCTTAAATTGTGCTTAACCGTTGACTTTTTTGTTTTGTTTTCTTCTTTTTTTATTGGTTATTTTATTTATTTACACTTCAAATGTTATCCCCTTCCTGGTTTCCCCTCCGCAAACTCCCTATCCCATGTCACCTTTCCCTGCTTTTATGAGGGTGCTCCCCTACCCACTCACCCACTCCTGCCTCACTGCCCTAGAATTCCCCTGAGCTGGGACATCTAGCTTTCACAAGACCAAGGGCCTCCCTTCCCATAGTTGCCCGGCAAGGCCATCCTCTGCTACATATGCAGCTAGAGCCATGGATCCCTCCATGTGTACTCTTTGGTTGGTGGTTTAGTCCCTGGGAGCTCTGTGGGGTCTGGTTGGTTGATATCGTTGTTCTTCCTATGGTGATAATGAAATGTAAACTAATCTTCTGATGAGTTGGAATATTATTGCCCCTTGATAAATAGGTGAGAAGCAGGAATGCAAGGAAAGCAAGGAATTCCAAGGAGTGGGATACCCGACTAATTTGCCCACACTGCTCCTTTGCTACAATCACCAAACTTTTACCGTTGCAAACGACTATCACTGTAAACTCTAAAAGAAAACAAAACAGAACCCTCTTGTTAACAAAAGCAGGAAAACCTTCCTCTAATTCACAACAGCAACACACCCTTAAAACACATGCACACATGTGTTTGAGCTATGTTGTTAGACTTTCTAAAATGTTATTTAATCAATCTATTTATGCTCTTTTGCACATTTTCTATTTTTATGGCAACATGTTGAAAAGATACTTACAAGTCTCACTCAGCCTTAGAATTAGAACCAGCAGTAAGCTGCATCTTTTTTTTCAAGTAACTTTATTATAAAATACATATATGTAGATAGATAGATAGATAGATAGATAGATAGATAGATAGATAACTCTAGTCTTTTTCCTTACTCCCCTAGCCTCCAGGAAGATGGGAAGCCATCTCTTTGAGATTGGTAGTTTGTTTAAGAAAGGCTGCAAGGGTGACATCAAGTGGATATGTCAGAAATGACAAGCAGAGCAAACCCATAAATCATATTCATTATTGTCTGAAATAGACTAGTGGTTTGATAAAATGTTGTTTAAAGACAAAAGCACACATGTTCTATCCCGTGTGGTCTGTTTGTATGGAATCAGCACCACTCGAGCTGACGATGTTCCCAATACTTTTCAGGTATTATTTTGCCCGTGGTTATTGCGCTGATTGTTATAACACTCTTGGTATTTACTCTGGTGGGTTTGTATCGAATATGCTGGAAGAGAGACCCAGGTAAGGATTGGTCTTTTGTTTTTTGGTTTTTTTTTTTTTTCATTTTGTTTTCCCAAAAGTAGAATGAGCAGTTGCTTAGTGCAACCTTGAACTTCAACTGTTAGAAAAAGTGAAGATAGATATCACGCCACCCAATCACAAAGGACTAGGGAGCAGGTAGAGAAATTCCCTCTGTGCTGTTGCAAGGAACAGTGTTTAAGATTTGTTGGTAGAGAAAATATAGATAAGCAATTCATGCTGATTAAATACCTTCAATTGTGAAGCTAGTCATAGGTATATGCTCCAAAGACCCTGTGCAATAGTATGCATGGTCAGAGTAAGCAAAGGCGTATGGAAATTTAGTTTAGAAGCCCATAATCTCAAGAATCATACTCTGGGACGCCTTTCTCTCCTTAAGAGGCTCAGTGTCTTTCCAACATAGGTACCTTTCATGGCAGTATTACGTAGTTTATTTTTTTCTTAAATAAACTTTCTATTTTAGAGTAGATTAAATTAATATTTCAAAGTGGATTAGTTATAAACATAAGAAATTTCCTCATATTCCTTATCTAGAGTTCATAATTATCATCATCTACTACAAAAACAGCAATCTGTCCTCATAATAGCGTAGCTTAGAACAGTATATTTGTTAGAGCTAAGGAGTCAATGCTAATGAATTATTTCAAACAAAATTCTCTATTTTATTCATGTCCCAAGTCCAAGGGTGATGCTGTCTTTTGACTATATGGTTTGCCCACACCTCCCTCTGCTTGCTTAGCTCTGCCAAGTTACTCCAAGGCATCTGCCCATTGCCAGACCTCTGCCCTGGACTTGCTGTGAAGTTCAAGTTTTCATACATTCATCCATACTTTCCTTTTCCTGGAACATCAACCCTACCTACCCTTTGGCTTATAGAACACTTGCAACTTACCTTATAGGAGTCAACCTACAAGCATTGACTGTACACTTCTGATGACATAGCACTTCATTAAGCAGAACACATCATACTTTTACATTTTTAGTTGGCAAAATTGGATGACAGCTTCATGGTGCAATAGAATTTTTACTTTGCTCTATGACTGCTTTGCCTGTAAGCCCATTAGTAATTGTCCTGTTATAAACCACATTAAACTTCCCCTTACATTATGCTAGATATATATCAGGCCATTTTAAAATGGCCAATGAACTAGACCTTTCCTTAATTTCCATTCTAACTATTTCACTAACAAAATTCTACCTGAGCCTCTTAAGCTATTACGAGGGTAAAAGGTATTTATTTTTATATGGCTTATAAGCTGCACTCTTACTTTCTTACCCCAGGACACTAATGAATGTGGTTTAGGCCAGCCACCGACTGTGCATCTTACAGACAGGGTCATGGCAGCAAAAGGAGAAGTTAACAGAGCAAAACAGTGGCATTTACTCGAGCCACTGGATAGGAAATAAGAAAAAAATAAACAAATAAAAAACAGTGGGCTTTCCTGTAGAAAGAAGTGAATAAACTTCATAATGTCTGAAAGATACATTCTAATCCAGTTCCCAAACAGAAAATAGTACTTACATAAACCAGCTTTTTCCCCATGCTTTTAAGCCACCAATCTTATTTCTATGGGAATACAACCATCACAGTTGAGACCAGTGGTGTTAGAGTCTAGAAAAATGGATAAAAACTAATATGTTAAATCCACTTCTAAAAATACTGTGTACTGCACAAGACTTGTCTAAACTGGAAAACTTTGGAAATGCATGAGTTAAAAGTGACATTTTCTATTAAAGCTGACTCTAAAGGAATAAATCCTTATTGCTCTACAGTTATTCCGGAGGTGTATGGTGTTCTAAAACCAAGTGTGGAAATTATATAATCACCCGAATCTATTTGGTTCCTGTTAGCCTTGTTTCCACACAGAATTTCAAGCATTGTTATCATTAAATTAGCTCCATTAAACACCTGCAGTTAATCACTCTTTGAGTATGTGGACGAGAATTCATTACATTCAGAAAATTAGTGAGCCCACTCCGCTCTCTGGAAAACAAAATGAATCAGAAATTGGAAATTAAGCTTGTCTGAACCATGTTGATCACAGATCGAGCTTTGGTAACACATGCCTGGTATATATGCAGAAAGTTTATTGGAAGGCATTTATCTGCTAATTACCTCATTGTTACCATACTCTAAGGGAAAAAATGCTAAAATAAGCACTCAGATATTTATCAGCTCACTCTGAAGGGAGGCTATGAACAGCACAAGTAACATTACATTTGACACTTGTGGTAATAAAAATTACAGTTGGACCCTGAAGATGGGGAAAACATGGTAGGACATCATTAGTGGGCAGCATGGGGTATGATAGGTTAATCTTAGGTAATTAGACTTGTAGTTGGATGTCTCATTTTGGGGAAAAAAATAGAAGCAACCTGAATATTAATGTTAGCCAAGATCTTTATGAAAATCAGTAACAGTCAAAGGCAGAAGAGAACTACGTAAGAGGCCCAACAATGAGCTGGGTTAGATATGACGAGAAACTGACACAGGAGCCAAACAGAATGGGATGGAAGTGGGAAGCAAAACAAAGGAGTTGAACAGCCTAGCATCTGCTTCCTGAAGGCCATGGTCCTACAGTATGAACCATTCTCAGAGTGAACCCAAGGGGTTTCTGTCAGACACTTGGGAAGCTGCCTGGAAGAACATACAAAAATTTAGATACCTCAGTGTCACTTGGAAGGCCATTCTTGAGAGCCTGAGTCACTGAGGTACAATCCAACACAAAGAAAATCTCCATCCTCACTCACCACAAATACAAGGATTTGTTTCCCAAGGAAGAGTGATGTGCAAAGTAAAATAGAAAAGTCTTTTCTCTGGTTGAAAAAGGCAACTCAATGCTTTGAGAAGTTTCTCAGAGATACCATATATTTGGAAGTTTCTAGTGTCCATGTGATAGATAATCCCAGAAGGTGCGGTCTCAAAGTTAAGTGATACTCTATGGTAAAAATAAAACCAGAACTAACTTCTTTGTTTACATAACTGCCCCATGCCAGGCTGTGTTGACTAGGCCTCAGGGAAGGCCTCTGGGTACCATGTAAAATGTAAAGAGGAACCATCCAAGATCTCAGGTTTAATAACAATCATTTTCTTTTCTAGGCACTCCAGAAAATGGAAATGATCAGTAAGTCGGGCTGCATGGTCTCCCCCATCCCAATTTCCAATCCTGCCATATACATAGAGAAAATCTGTGGACTTATACTTAACATTTTATGTATTTGTTATAGAGAAGCTATGCTACATGGGATTTGGCTATTTGTCAGAGCTACTTAAAGACAACTAAAAGAGACAATTACTTTTAGACATGGATAAAGTACGAGACAGAAAACAAGAAAAAAAATGATGAAGAAAAGATTACGTGAGGGGGCAGAGGATAAATATAACTAAGCAAAATCAATAAACCACACCTAGCATTTTAAGATAGTTTTCCTAGTGAGGTGTTCAACATGTTCACCACAGCTAAGGCCTCTAAGTAGCTTTGTAGTACCGGTACTCTGAGTGTCAGAGCAAGCAAAGTGGCTGGTAGTAAAACAGGCAGCTATTGCAAGCAATGGGTTGACAACCCAGGATACACTGTGTTACTGATAAAACACAAAAGCCATGGATGTTTTCTTTGTTGGACTAAATGTGTGCCCGGCATTTACAGCAGTGGTATGTTGGAAGGTTTGTTGTTTTGGTTTTGGTTTAGTTTCATTAGATTGTAGCCAATAAGGAAATAATAGTTCTGGAGGCTCTCAAGATGTCCAGGGAAAGGAGCTGCATTTTGAAACTAGAATCCTGCAAGCAGCAAGGAGAAGTCTCTTTAAAATAGTTGGTTCAGACACTAAAATCTCAAGATCTAATAAAAATGAGTGTCCTTGGAACTCACCCTCTGATCAGAAAGTTCACAAATGTTTCCATGTCTTCTACTCCATAACACAGCACTGAAGACATGCAATTTAGACCTCATGAACTCCATAATCTAGGTGATGTTTACGTAAACTGATGGTTGCCAGGGTGACAGTCTTGCGACCTGCCTTCTTTCTTCAAAAAGCACTAGAAAAGGTTGCACAGTACATATGTGTTTGTAGTAAAGATAAACAGCATTTGCCGAAGAATCTTAGAAAAACAACTTTGCCTTTTCTTCATTTGGGGGCCACATCTGCTTCCCCTTGAAGAACACTGCATATGTCTGTGGAACTAACCTAAGTGTTTCTGTCTTAAACAGGCCTCAGTCTGATAAAGAGAGTGTGAAGCTACTCACTGTTAAGACAATCTCCCATGAGTCTGGTAAGTTCCCATTTGGTTAGAAGACAGCTGGTCACACAGAAATCCCACAACAACGTTGAGTTTTAGTCACATGAAACCCAACGCAAAGCAGAACTTCTTGAGAAACAGTTCAGCTGTAGCTCTCAAGAAATGCAAATTCCTGTTATGAAGAGGAGGGGATCTTTAAAATGTCATTTTCATAAAATGGAGAGTCTTGGGCCTTGCCTTACTGGAGCTATGAGATGAGGAGTTGTACAGGAACTCATACTGATATCTGCACGGAGCAGGCTATAGTAAAGACCACTTGAGGTTCTCTCCCACCCATTTCTAAAACAATGACAGCGCTCACTAGAATCATGGGTTTCTCAAGAGAACACTACTACACCACTATCAACAACAACCCTAAAATGAAACCCTCTTGAGTTCTGTTTTGCAAACTGAACGACAGATTTGGCTCTCTCACAATGAGATGGTACCTCTGTCAGTAAGTGAAGTTGACCATGGTAGATAAATGACGCCCCCTCCCCATATAAGTTTCCTTTTCCTTCCTACGGGAGTTGTCAGGACCCAGGTATAAAGCAGGAATATTATCTTGGGAATATTAAGAAGTAATGTCTGACACTTTATACTTTCACTGGTTCCCAGTTGGATTTGGGAATCATACTGCTTTCAAAATTACTTCAAAGGTAATCCAGCTGTTTTCCAGGAAAAGCCCTGGATTGGATAGAAACTGGTGATTCTGAATAGATTTTAATAGTCTAGAATTAAGCTAAGTATAATGACCCCCAAATGGCCTGAATTTTGATTAAGGTCTATTATTATCAGCACGTGGTGGCTTCTTCAGTATTCCCAATCAAATGGCTTCTCATTGCCTTTTGAACTAATTTAAATATATTATCTTTATAAAACCATTCTTACCACTTATAAGAGATTTCATTTTGAAAATAATTTTTCAAATTTGTCTCAGAACTGATGTTGAAATCTTTCCTAAAATATAACTAGAATAGAACCTGAAATGACTGAATGGCTCAATTTTTCTACCATCACCCATATGATCATCTTAAAATATTTAAATAAAAAGGTCATCTGATGAAGGAGACCTCAGGCCACTCACAAATCATAATTGAAGATTACTACAGCTTGCATTATTTACTTCAAAGTCTAAGGCATACACTGGTACTTAGCATGCTTAAGTGGAAGGACGATGAAATCCGAGCCCAGCAGCCATAAATGTTTGGGGGATATGACTATTGTTTCACTATACAATTTTCAGGACTTTAATTTCAAATTTTATTATGTTATAATAGAAGTCAATAAGTGAATGTTTCCAAGAAAACAAAAACAAAGCAAAAAACAGACAAAAAAAATCCTAAAAACAAAACAAAAGCCTCTACAGCCTTATACAGTGCATGCTAAATTATTTTAGTTTCTAGATGCTTTCGGGACTCTAGGTAAATGTTGTTATTTTTTTCCAGTGTCAACAATTTCTTTTCCTTGAACCCCCTTGTTCTGGCTGGGTTACCATGCTCATCACCCACACACCTTTCTTCCTTTCTCTATGTTCTTTACCAAGCAGTCTGCCCCTGAAAATGTAGGTCATACCTGTTTAAAGGTGGAGCTTGTCTTCATATAAGAGAAATCGTGTGTGACTCTGGAAGAAACCTGAGCTTTCAGAAGAATGTGCTTGGCTTCTGTAGAAAATCTAGCTGAGTTAAATACTACTGTGTCTAAGTACAGAATATATGTCCAACATGATTGGCTGAATGGGATTCTCAGACTATTTAAGTCAGAAACCATACATTTCGCTTCCCTTTTCGCATACAAAGAACAGTATAAGAAAATTGAAGAAAGTATTTGATCACATTATGTATACTATGAAATAGGAAAAAAAGATAATATAAAATGAATTTTACGTAACATACGAAGCACAAGCTGGATGCAACCACTCTTGGCCTTTGCTATCTTATCGCTTGCCAGGTATTCTGCCCTAGGTACAAGAATGTGCTCTGGTTTTTTTGTTGTTGTTGTTGCAGTTTGGTTTGGGTTTTTTGTCACAGTGTGTTAGCTATTTTCCATTGCTGCAATAAAATAACATGATCAAAGGAAGAAAGGGTTTCTTTTAGCTTATAGTTACAGAGGGAGAGAGTCCTTGGGGTGAAGAAGGCATCGTATGACAGCAGAAGCAGGAAGTGGACCACATTTTCATGCACAGACCAAGAACAAAGAGAGAACAGAAAATATGGCAAGGCTATGAACCCTCAAAGCCTAAACCCAGCAAAGCTCCTCCACCTCCATAACCTTCTGAAACAGAGCCACCGAGTGGAAACTAGGTGTTTAAATATATGAACCTGGTGGGGGGGGGGGCTTTTCTCATTCAAATCATTACATACAGATGTCATTACTATAATAACTACTGCCCAAATCATGATGTTGTTGGACAGAACATAAGGTCAAATATTAAGGAGTGAAATGAATTCTTGTATGATGCCCTTTATATAATATCTATCAGGTATCATGGGCTCCAATTAAGTGATGTGCCTTTGGCAAGCTAAAGAGGTGAGAGAAGAAGGTCGTAGTGTGATTGGGGTTGCAAGGGCTGTCACTCTATGTTCAGCAACTTTTGCAGCACAGGACCTAAGGAACACAATTAGGAAGAGACCCGAGTCTGTCTTGTAGTTCTCTGACACTATTTATTACTAGCACACCTGTGCAAGTAGCTGGTGACATATGCATTGTCACCAGAAGACAGCTGTGTTAATCACTGGCAGATAAAAGCTAGAGTAAAATGATGACATGCATCCTAAGAACTGGGCACTCGCTCCCATATGGCTCCAAGAGATAGTGATGGGCACTAAGATTTGATACTCTCTGAAGGATGCAGGTCAGAAGAAACACACCCATCATGAATTTAGTACCATGTAAAAACTACTCTGAAACTCTCATCTTCCCACTACCCAGGTTCATCCTTTTACCTTCATACTCAATAGCAGAATATGGCTGAAATTTTGAAGGATATTACCTATATGCTTTCCCTCAATGTCACTAAAGTGTTCCTATTGGCTTATAAACTGTTTCCACAAAGTTTCCACTGAATAATTTAAACAGAAGGACCTAGGAATACCTTTGATTAAATGGCACTTTAAATATACAGTGTGAGTTTGCCTAGAGAAAGGCACCTTGTGTAACAAGAGCGTCAATAATGAACCACCTGACTTCTCTGCTGTTGTGTCCCCTGATCCACGCTCTTACCTTCAGGGAGTTAGCAAGCAAGCCTCCTTTAGGGTGAAAGGAGATGACAGCCAAAGAAAACTCATAAATCTTACTAAATAATTTCCAGGCAATACCGAGAGGCAAACCGTGGCTTTAATGACAATCTTGGAGAAAAATTGAACTTTTCTTGACAAAAGAAAAAGAAAGCCCAGGAAACTTTAGTTTCATACTTTCTCTCTCTGAGCGGGTAGATCAACCCTATCCTCTGTTCTTAGGCGAACACTCTGCACAGGGGAAAACCAAGAACTGACATCCTGATGGATTCTTCTTACACCTGGGCAATGAATATGTAAGTTTCCTAATTCCATTCACAGAGATTCTCATTAATATCTGTTTCCTTAGCCTCCTATATCTCAGATTATTTCATAGATTTTTTACACCCTGAACACTTAATGATTAGTGTCAAAGAGAACATCATTGGCTATTTGTCTAAAAACAAATGATAAGAAAAGCTACCAGAAAGACGACTACTGTCTTGATTGTAGGATATTCTTCCAGCGACCCTCCCCACTGGTGTAAGGAATGACACAGTTTACTCTCCCTTCCTCTGAATGATGAGTACAGACCTCCTCCACCTGGGTTAGGCAAGGTTCTACAATGTAATGACAACTTGCAGGACACAAGGACATATTACCTTGTACCCTGCAATATGCTGACTGACTTGTAGTTTATTGTAGGAAGGAACACCGTACAGAAGCTGCATGAGGTTAAAGCTGTGTCTCTCTACCGTAGGCTGGCTCACAGCTGGTGGTTGAGCTCCATAGAAGACCCAACCATCTGTAGGGATCTAATCAGGAGGCACTTTCTCTCTGAATCTAGGAACCATAGATATGTGTACAAAGCCATTTGAACAGAAAGACCAAAAATGCAATCTCAGTTAAGGTTTCTTAATTCCCCACTAATCACAAAGACTAATCACAAGATGAGGAACACAGCCCTTCTAGTAACTCAAGGACACCAGATAGAAATGAAAAAATTCATGCTGCCATACTGTTCCAAAAAAAAAAGGAAATCCTCAGAAGCATTTACATCCTATCTTTTGAACAACATGTTCCTTGTCTGGACCAGAAGCCAGTGCAATGCAGGTAGCTTTCTTATTTCCTGTCAAGGCTGCTCTGGAATTGCTTCATGTGAAACTGCCTTAGGCTTTCCTTGAAGCAGATTAGGAGACCTTCTGATCTTGATTTGGTTCTTAGAGAAAGCAATGACTAAATGCTGTTAGAGTATTTGTTATTTTATAGAACATACAGAAAAACACATCCTTCATAATAAACAATAAAATAAAAATCAAATGAACCAATAAGTACTTACATGTCCAGTACTGGCCTGATCAACCTGGTTATCACATGAGTAACATGTCCAGGGTAATGAGTGCCCCTGTTCAGTGCACTGCTTGTCTCTACTGCCAAGCTGTTAATCTGGTCGTCTAACTGACACTCAGTTGTCTGCTGAATACATGGTAATGCCCATGCTTTCTTCATCAAGAACAGCAGACAACACCAGAGATGCCCATCTAGATTCAGACATCATTATCATCAAAATCTCACCTACCTCTAGTGTGTTACTAGGTGTGTATTGCAGAGAAGAATCTAGGGGTTTATTCTCCTTTTATTTTTGATGGTCACTTTTGGGAGCCCAGTTGGAGAAACTGGGAGTGGTTATATGTGACTAACCCATGAGAATAAATTCATGTAAAGGAAGTTTCCTTGAAAGCTAGCTGTAGCTTTCCTTTAACCCAAGACCTGGTAAGAAGATATTTTCTTACTTACAAAGTACTCAGAATGTGGAAGCCAATTATCCAACCTGGATAAAAATGAACTCCCTTCTATTCAGATGGGTGGGATGAAAAAGGAAGAGAAGAAAAAGTTGTGTACTAAGGACTTGTCTGCATTCCAGCTGGATCACACAGACCTGAAAGGTCTTTGGATGTGATCAGAGTAGCCATGTTGTTGGATTAAAATTCCTTTATACAGTGTGGATCCCAAGAACCCATGTAAATGCGTGATGAGTGTGGCAGATCTCTTGAAATCCTAGCTCTGAGGTGAAAACAGGCTGTCCCAGAAGCAAGAAAGCTAACTAGCCCTCCTAGCTAAACTGGTAAGTTGAGTTCAAGTGAGAAGCCCTCCCTCAATATAATAAGAATGACTGAGGCAGACACCATCAATTTCTGCCCTCCACATGTACCTGTGTGCATGAAAACATGCCTAAAGATATATACCAACACCATACATTATATATATACACATATATAATAATATGTATATATAAATGTATATATGTATATATATGTATATATACACATATATAATAATATGTATATATAAATGTGTATATATGTATATATATCATGCACACAAATAATATCTTCATTCCATGGGATAGGATTTATTGTCTTTTGATTTGCAAAACTAGCAGAACTCCTGTTGCACTTCTGAATAAGTTTGGAATTGCATAACCATCTTCTGAAAACTAAAGATCAGAAAGGAGTGGGAAGAAGCAAGTGTGGCATCTGCCAATTGCACTATCTATTTGTGTTACTTTCTCTCCAACATACATATTTTTGTGACTGTATTTAGAATTTAATAACCAGTGAGTGATTTCCAGGCTGTCAACTAGAAATCAGATATCAGTGCAGAGAGACTCATAATGAATTGGGATGAGTTCATCAGAATTAGGGTAGGAGCCAAGAACTTTCTGAATCTGAGTACAATAGCAGTGTGCAGACAATCACTTACATTGACACTCTTCACTTCAAATGAACATTCTAGATATATTTAATGCTTTCTACGTGAGCTATTGATTATCTATATTTTTGCAGGTAATTATTTTTAATATGAATTGGCAGGACAAACAAAAATTCTAAAACTTTTGACCCTTGACTTCAACTGGGAGAATAACATCTTACATAAAAAATAAGAAAACAATTTCAGAAAGATATCATCTCATCAATTCAAATCCATCCTACCATATGCTACATTTATAACAATAGGAAGGTCAATAAGACATCAGAAAACAATGCCTTTATACTTCAGATCTGGTGTCATACTGGGGAATGTACTACATCCTGTGCTCAGGGTTCAGCACTCACCAATGTTTAAAACAAAATCAAGAAGTGCTGACAGGTTGGATGTGGGTTGGGAAAGGGTAGAAAGAGTGCTGCTGATGGCAGCCACATTTCCAGCCTGTGTGCTTGAGTGAATCACAGAAGTAGCAGCAAAGATCAGGACTGTAGTGTGAGGGCCAGTTCTGGGAAGGTCCCTTTCTCCACTCAGAGTCTGGCTCTGAAGTGTGTATGCCCTTCATGTGATTACTGTATGTGACAATTTAAGGAAGTCCCCAGCATGTCTTGACAAGACCTAGTACTCCACACTCCCTCTGGGTTCTTCACTTCCTTAGATCTGAGCTTTTGTTGTTTTTGTCATTCACAGGCTTCATCTTCAGCTTCTAAACTCCAAGGGTGGAAAGAAGAAAAAGTCCTGAGGAACCAATACAATTTCCAATCTCCTCACCAGTCTACACCAGTTACCTGTCCCAGCAAAGGAATGGCATACCATCACCCGATAGAATCATAAAGAGCTCTGGCTAGCTCCTGTGTGAGATGTAGAAAACTGAATGACTCTAGTTTTCAGGGACTTTTCTAGGAGGAACTGTGATCCTCAGCCTAGGCAAGTGGGCTGCTAGAAGACAGGCCGTAGCTGAGTTTAGAACTTCCAAGTTTTATAGCCTCGATCCATGGAGACTTGCCTGTTTTCTTTGGTTTCTTGTGTTAGCCAGTGTCAGTATTTATTGTTTCCCGCTGTGTTAATGCAGGGAGAGTTTTGCAAGTGTGTTAATAAATGTTAAGTAGAAATCATACCATGTTTCTCTGAAGAGACAGGTATGTTATTCATGTTTTCAGGTGTTACTTTTAATAAATAATGGCTGTACTCAGCATGCTAAACATTACATCACGACTGGTGTGGTACTGACATTGTAGCCCCATAATTGTGGCTAGCTCTGGGTTGGAATATGAGGACTCATCAGAATATGCAAAAAAATCTGTAAAAAGCACCAAAGGACCAAAGGACTAAAGTACAAGCCGGTAATAGTGGGAAAGAAATCGTCACCATTTCTTTGGTTTCTCTCATTTGTAATTCACACCATCTGACAAAAATGCCTGGGCGATTGTGCTATCAGGGTTAGATTCCTTTGATTGAACCATTTCACTGGTACTATCTCTGGGGTTAGTTTTATTTACTTATTTTTAAAAATATAAGACATAGGACAAGCAATCATTATTAAAACTCCAGTCTCTAGAAAATCAACAGCTCATCAATACTTAATTGAGATATTATTTTCCAATGAGTCACCTTCCTAGAAAATTCATAAAATTACAGCACTGCCCCCATCAAGAACAGATTCCGCTGTTGAAACCTTGATTAACCATGACCACTTTTTTGACACGTGAGGTCAAAATGTCAAGATGGCTGGAGCTCTGGGAGAAATTTCAGGAGTTAACAAGCTTTGCACGGTAGCTCTTTGTAACATCTATGGTTTCTTTAGCTGAACTCAATGAAAGCTGTCTTCCTGCTCTGAGGGAAGGCGAAGAAGGAAAGACGTGTTATAGGGTCATGTTGGTTTCCTTTACTGTGATGTAATGAAACCTTTCAGCTTAAGGGTCATGTAATCATTTTGATTTTCACCTTCCTAATATTTGAGCTGCATCTTATCAAAGGTATCAAGGAAGCACATATACAATTCTTATGGATTTCTCTTTATTTTTCTGTGAGAGGGAGAGCAAAATAGGAGGAAAAGAAGTAAAGAAGAATCTACACCACATACGTGTTCACCTTGAGATTATTTCTTAGGTTAAATGTCTCTAGAAGTGTGAGAGAGCGGTTGCAGTTTCCCCAGCAGGGGATATTTGTCATTACTCTAGATTGTTCCAATAACCACCTGAGCAAAAAACCTTTTAAAATAGTTTTTGTATTGTAAAGAAACAAACTCTTACTTAAGGTAAAATGACTATTCTCTAACTTTCATAAACATCATTCGTACTGATTTGATCATTCCAGAGTAAGAACTGGTAATAGGGGAACTGTTCTAAACCATAGTGTCAGATCGGTATTGAGGGTCAAACTGATAACAGAGAATTTCTGGCCATGCTCAGGTAATTTGGTGGCATCAACTTCAAAGAAATCTCAACTTTGTAATTAAAACAACTTAAATGTTGGAAAAGATAAAGTATTTTGTTTCAAGCCAATAATGCCATTACTGAAAGTTTTCTGATGGTTTATTAGATGATTTATTTCCATACCTGACATTGTTACGAGGTTTTAATAATAATAACAATAATAACAATAATAACAACAATAATGTATAGTTCAGATGTCATTTAGATAAACATCAAGGCCTTCCATGTGTTTGTGCTACATGACAATATGATTATAAGTCTATCAACAACCCACAAATCAGCAAGAGCTAATTACTTCATGCGTTCACCCTAAAACCAGTGGGTGTCACTGGCTGATACACTAACTGTTACTGCTGATAAGGCACAACATCTAAATGTTCTCTTGTTGAGCTGAAATATTGCATTAGATATGGCTGACACATATCATATATGGCTGACCCTACTATCATCTATCTATATTTGAGTCCATAAGGATCTGCTTATGTCATGATCTAAACTTCAGTGATGAACCTGTTAATGCTCTTCTGACTTTTCTCTCTCCTTTCTACTTGTCACTGAGATTTTATAGGTAATGAGCTCTGGTTCAACAGCCTAGTATGCATGAAATCCTAAGTCTGATACCAAAAATAAGTAAATGCAGTTCTGCAGTTTGATGATAGGATAGATAGATAGATAGATAGATAGATAGATAGATAGATAGATAGATAGATAGATAGATCATGGTTCAATAAAATAAAAAACAAATATATATTTTAAACATTGTGACATTGTGCATGCCAGTAAGGCCAGGACATGGGATATTGATGTCCCAGGCTATGAAGAAACGCTGAAGACATATGTGTATATACACATGCACAGTTGCATTTTGAGTGGTCATACAGTTTTCTGTGTCACCAGCTCCTGTTCTCTACCAATCTCAGATGAGAAAGAATAGGAAAAATCTTTTGTCTACAATGAACATTTACAGCCTAGTTTGTGTTGTCTTTGTTCTGTAAATACACAGTGTGGCATCTGTTTGTATAATTATATTACATTAAGTTATTTTAGCTTTATAATCTGAGAATAATTTTAAAGTACATGAGGAATATGTATTGTTTATTTGCAAATATGTCATCATTTTATACAAGAAACCTGAGTATCCACAGATATTTTTCCCCCGGGATACCATGGGAGATTGTAAAAACAATTATCTGTATTATTTCAAGGGTCTGTTATGGTCTAAGTCAGTGATAATGTTATCTTTTCATCACTACAACCAATACCTAAGATGAACCAACCTCTAAAGAGAAAAGTTGACAGTTCATGGGACTCAAACCTATGGTCATTTGATACCATTTGCCTGTAGCAATATACCATGTCACAATAGAAAAGCATGATGGAATGATATCACCATTCTCATGCTCAGGGCATAAAAGAGCACAAACCTGGTCACCTTCTAGGACACAACCCCAGTGGCCCCAGTACCCATTCGGCCCTATCTCTTAAAGAACCCACCATCTCCCAAAGCCGCACATCTGGAAACCAAACCTGTAACACATGGGTGATTGTAGAATACACTACTAACACTTAGAAACCTAAACAATCATCTCAGACGGCACACTATAGGTAGAGCTGACCTAGAACGCATGCAAGTGCAGGAGAAACCTTTAAGGAGCACGCACGGTAGCTCAGTCTGAACCAATAGCATCCAGAAGACTCCTTAACCAAAGTGTTCTCCTCATTTGGAGTTGAGGAGAAATATATGAGAGGAAGGGAGCTAAAGTGGCTGGGATTGGTGGAACGCAGACTCAGATAAGAACTCACACAGAGAAAAGCCTTAGACTTACACGCAAGAAACTGTATCCATTAATAATGGTAATAACAACTTCTCAAAACAGAGTACAATTGAGAAACCAGGAGTACTACCAGAGAGGTGGGAGCTGCGGACTGTGTGCTCGTAGCTCAGATGCAGCCCAGAAACCATGGTGACAAATGGTGCCTGAAAAGCCTTCTGGGTCACCTTGATTAACACCCCAGATATTCACACCTTAGTAGAGGTGTTGGAATACCGCAGAGTAAGGATGTCTCTGGATGAGCCCTGACATAGTTTACAAGCACAGCTTGTAAGACTCAAGCCAATCCACTGAGTATTTAGCATACTTCCTGAAATCAAGACAACAAAATACAACATAAAAAAACCCAACAACATAAATTTCAGATATTATCATGCCTAAATTTAAATACACAGATGATAGATACATATGTATATGCTCGCAATGAAATAAATGAACTATGATTATTATTAAAATTAGTCGATAAAGTAGACTCACAATTAACTAAAAAGATGAGCATTTCACAATTAAATTGATGAGATCATGTTGACTTAGTAACAGGCGAGGCAAAGATGTTGGAAAAAGGGAAAAGTAAAAAGGAATAAATAAATAATTCTCATGGATAGGAATGGAAAAGCTATTAACTAAGTATTAGTAAATCAAATCCAGCACATTTTAAAAACTTCTGGCAGTGAGATTAATCCCAAGGATCCAAGTGCCTACTCTTTGGAAATCAATCATTATAATTCAGGCAATCAGCAAAGTAAAGAAGAAAATGCTTGTGCTTTTATCTCACTAGACAGAAAGGGACATCAGAAAAAAATCAGTATTCATTCATGATATTTTATCAAATCAAGTTAATAAGAATTACCATAGAAAACTAGAAAATATCATCCTGAGTGAGGTAACCCAATCACAAAAGAACACACATGGTATGCATTCACTGATTAGTGGATATTAGCTTAAAAGCTCGGAATACCCAAGATACAATTCACAGACCATATGAAGCTCAAGAAGAAGGAAGACCAAAATGTGGATGCTTCCGTCCTTCTTAGAAGGGGGAACAAATACTCCGGGGAGAAAATACCAAGACAAAGTGTAGAGCAGAGACTGAAGGAAAGGCCATCCAGAGACTGCCCCACCTAGGGATTCATCCCATATACAGTCACTAAACCTGGACACTATTTTGGATGCCAAGAAGTGCTTGCTGACAGGAGCCTGATATAGCTGTCTCCTGAGAGGCTCTGCCAGAACCTGGCAAATACAGAGGCAGATGCTCGCAGCCAACCATTGGACTGAGCATGGGGACCCCAGTGGAGGAGTTAGAGAAAGGACTGAAGGAGCTGAAGGGGTTTGCAACTCCATAGGAGGAACAACAATGTCAACCGACCAGACTTCTCCCCACCCCAGAGTTCCCAGGGACTAAACCAACAACCAAAGAGTATACATGGAGGGACCCATGGCTCCAGCCACATATGTAGCAGAGGATGGCCTTGCTGGGCATCAATGGGAGGAGAGGCCCTTGGTCCTGTGAAGGCTCCATGCCTCAGTGTAGCGGAATGTCAGGGCGGGAAGACGGGAGTGGGAGGGGAAACACCCTCATATAAGTTGGGGGAGGAGGAATGGGAAAGGGAATATCCAGAGGGGAAAATGGGAAAGGAGATAACATTTGGAATGTAAATAAAGAAAACATCCAATAAAAGAAAAGAAAAAAAGTAATAAATTAACTTTGTGATAACAAAAAAAAGAATTACCATAAAAGAAAAAAGCTGACTTATGAGACACTTACTCTAACATAAGTGCTTAAAAATCTAAAATTTCCCCTTAAATTCAAAAAATCAAAAGATGCTCACTTTTATCTCTGTTTCAAACGTTGTTAGGAGGTGAAGGTATCAAAACGTCTTACAGAATAATTCTAGAGAAATTATTTGATATGCATGATCTACTAAAATTAAATCCAGAATATATAAGCAACTTAAACAGCTCCATGAAAAGGAATGAGACTGAGGCAGCAATTTTAAAAAGCCTCGCAATAAAGCAAACCTCAGGCCCATACATAGTCACTGATGGAGTCTATCATTTTTTAAATCACTTTATTGTAAATAACTTGCAATTTTTTTTAAAAAAAAATCATTATGTGGTCAGGTTAATCTATCCTGATAGGCACTTTTCTAGACCCAAATTTTGTACAGCTTAGTGAACTTTCATACAGTTAAAACGTCCATTCTGAAGCCAGGGAGCATCACATTGGATAATTTGCCTGCACTATCGATTACATTATTATGCAATGACCAAACACAAAAATGAAAAACAAATCAACGACAGACTTTAAACTAGAAAACAATTACCTTTACATCTTCCCTCATGTGTCCTGTGGCTTTTATCTCCATTGCTTCTTCTTCATAACCTAATAGTGCAATCTCTTATTATTCTTACTACATTTTATAATATACCCACTCTTATATCTGTTACATACATGCATGTATACATTGTAAGGTGGGATCTAATTTGAGGGAGGAAATCTGATTTATTTTTCTTTCTGAGATGGGGTGACTTCAGTATTATATACTCTCCTACAAACTTTATTTCAGTTTTCTTTATAGCTCAGTGATATTCCATTTTATATGTGTACCAGATTTTCACTATTCCTTCTTTTGTTGATAAACATCTAGTCTAGTTGCATTTCCCTGCTGTGCTGAATAGAGCAGCAGTGAACATGGAGAGTGAAACTTTCTCTGTGTCTACCAAACTTTTAAAGAAGAGATAACATCAATACTCCTCCAACTCTTCTGCAAAATGGACAGGAAGGAGATCTATCAAACTCATTCTGTGAAGCCAGTGTCATTCTGATCTGATTCCAAAACCAGAGAAAATCTCTCTCTCTCTCTCTCTCTCTCTCTCTCTCTCTCTCTCTCTCTCTCTCTCTCTCTCACACACACACACACACACACACACACACACACACACACACAGGTATACACACAAAACTACAGACTATTTCACGGATTAAAACGACACCAAAATACTTGCAAATCAATTTGAAGAATGCATTAATAAGATCATTCACTATGACCAACTGTCTTCAACTCTCAGAAGTAAAGTCTGTTCAATATAAACACGTCAGTCATAAATAGACTCAGGAACATAAATCTCACGATCATCCCCTTGACAAGGTTCAACATCACTTCATATAAAATCCTTGCAGAAACTAAGAATAGCAGGAACATGCCTGAACAGAAAACTAATAACAGAAAAGTAATCATCACTATTATAATAAATAGGGAATAGCTAATAAAAGAAAGTTCTTTATGATGAAGATTGAAGCAAGGTTGCCCACTGTGACCTGATTTCCCCAGATATAATGCTTGAAATCTTAGTTGGAGCAATAAGACAAGATAAACCAATTATAATGTATACAAATAAGAAATTACATAATATATATTTTTTAAAAAAACTAATGCTTCATGAAAGTGCTCTTAGATCTTACAAGCACTTTCAGCAAAATAACATTATAAAATCAGCATATGAAAATCAACAGCCAGTAACAATCTTGCTGAGAATGAGGTCACAAAAAAATTATCCATTCACAATATTTTCATGTATATAAAACATCTAGTGACATCTTAAGCAAAGTAGTTAAAGGCTTCCACAATTAAAAATTTAAGACACTAAAGAAGGAAAAATGAAGACAATAAAAGTTAGAAAGACCTCCAATGCTCACAAAATGGCAGAATTAATACTGTGAAAATACCTGTATATTTGAAAGTGTTCTCCAGAGTCAAAACACTTCTCATCAAAATTCCAATGGCACAGCCCAGATAAGCTTCAATAATCCAACCATGTTGAGCTAGAAGACCAATGTTAGAAGCATCACAATACCTGATCTCAAACTATACTACAAAGCCATATTAGCAAAGCAGTGTGGTACTGAAACAAAAACTGACATGAAGGCCAGGCCAAAAATATAGAGGGCCCCAAAATAAGCATACATAAGCAACCATCTAGTTTTTTTTTTTTTTATAAAGGTGTCAAAATTATACTTTGGGAAAGAAGAGATGCACTTCTACAAATTGTGCCAGGAAAACGTGATACCTACATGTAGAAAAATAAAACTAAATCCATATCACTCACCCTGTACAAAATCCACTTGAAGTTAAATTAAATGTTTACTGTAAGACTTGAAACACTGAAAGTACTAAGAAAAATATATGCAAACTCTCCAAGATATAACAAAGACTTTCTAAAAAGGTCTCCAATAGTACCGACCATAGACCATAATTCTAAGAATGGAGAAAGTGTGGTGTGAAATTAAAAAAAAAAAAAAAAAAAAAAAAACCTTCTGCAGCAGCAAGAAAAACCATTAAAGAATGAAAGAGAACCTACAGACTGAGAAGACTGAGAGAAAACTCTTGACAACTATACATCAGACAAGGGATTAATATCTAGAACACATAAAGAACTCCAAAAGTTAAACATCAAAACACCAAGTCATCCAAAACAATAAATGCATTGATTAGTTGAATAAACAGTTCTCAAAGAAACACAAACACAAATATTTGAATGGGTGTTCACTGTCCACAGCTAGCAAGAAAATGTAAATTGAAACTGGTTTGAGATTGTATTCCATCCCAGAAATCTGTCTATCACCAAGGAAACAAGTGGCGACAAGTGCTGATTGGGAAGGGATGTGAGAGAAGCCTTATACACCACTTCTGGGAATAGAAATCAGTATGGTCATGGTGGTTTCTTAAATGAATCATATGAAACAGCTTATGACTCCTGGGTAAGTCAACATGCCCCAGAGACATATACTCATTCTGGTTGCTTTAGTTTGGTTTGGTAATGGTAGTTGTTATTGTCATTGTTGTGCTAAATCTTAAGAAATAGAACCAGGGGACTGTAGAGATGGCTCAGAGGTTAAGAGCACTGACTGATCTTCCAGAGGTCCTGAGTTCAATTCCTAGCAATCACATGGTGGCTCACAACCATCTGTAATGGGATCTGATACCCTCTTTTGGTATGCCTGAAGACAGAAATAGTGTATTCATATACATATAAATAAACAAATCTTTAAAAAAAGAAATAGAACCAGCCAAGATATCTATCAAAGAATAAATGCATGAACAAAATATGGTATCTATACCAAACATAATTTTGTTAATCATAAGGAAAAACTTGTGATATTTGGGAGGGGGAATTAATAAAACTAGAGAATTATATTAAATCAAATAATCCAGACTCAGAAAGGTAATCACTGCATCTTTTCTCTTAAACACAGAATCTAGAGTTAAATCTGCATATGTGTGCAAATACATATGTATGTACATAAAATATGTGTGTATATAGATATATGTATATAGGTCGTGAAAATAGAAGTTTCTGAGAGATAAAGAATAAATCTAAGAAAGGAAGAACATTTTTAAAAGGTAAGGTGTGAAATATATGTGACAAGAATTAATAAGACAGGAATATGGGGGATGAAGAAGAGCCAGAGGGGTGGGAGTAAAGCCTAATGGATAAGTAAGGACACTTTTTAGTCACATATGTGTGTAGACCTGAGTGCTAGTCCTGACTAATGAGCGTGGTTTCCCTCTTGTTGAGTGAATTTAAATCCAACTGGTGACTGACAAGATATGTGTGCTACCATTGAACCTTTTGAGTTGGCTATGGTACCATGCTGGCCATTGTTGTGCTTTCATAGGCTTAATAGCTGAATAGGACTGTTGTTTGCTGTACTCCTTTGGAAGCTTGCATGGTGTCTTCTGATACCATGAGTGATAGTCTTCAGGAAGTACATCTTTAAGTCAGGGGCCCAAAGGGGGGGGGGGCTCTGCACCCTGCTTCTGAAGTGCATGGTGTCTTCAGCAACAGAGACTTACCTTCTGCCTCTGTGGAGGGACTCTAAAGGCAACGCCAATAGCTTGAAATGTTTTAAAAGCCTCTTGGATAACTCAGGCTTGTTTTATTTTGTTTTTAAATAAGCATGGTTATCTCATATGATCCAGCATTTCTGTGTTTATGCATTTACCTAAGATAACTAAAAATATTTGCTGGCTATACAGACAACTATAATCAACAGTTCATTAGTATCTTTGATGCATCATGGCTAACGCTATAAACAATAAACCAAGAGTGGGGTGTAGTCACACAATAGAATACTGTTAGGGAGAAAAATGGAACAGACCATTGATATAATTCCCCCAAAGTATGTTTCAAGGTAGTATGCAGCCAGCTGCAGAAAAGAAGTCAGAAACAATAGCATGAAGACTTCATGACTCCATTACATGAAATTCAAAAAAGAAACAATTTGATGGCTGCCTGGAGCCAGGATTGAGGGAAGTGTTAGTAATAGGAAAGGCATAGGGGAACTGTGGGAGTAATAATACTTTACAATTTGGTGATGGTGTTGGCTATATGAATATACATATTTATTATATACCTTTGAAAAAAGGTAATATGCACACTCAAAATAAATGCATTTTTATTTTTGAAAATTGACTTTAACATATATTTATTGATTATCTATGAATATTGCATAATAGTCCCCAATTAGGTTTATTCTGATGTTATTCCTGGTCTTACCCCCCTCTATTCCACCACTAAAACAGATCTGTCTAACCTTGGAAAGAATTTGTTTCTATTACCATTTTTTAATATAAATGAACTTTCTGCAGTGTTGACATCATTCAGATAAGCTGATCAAATGCTCAAGTCGAGAACAATGCAAAAAAATGTATCAATAGATATCAGCAAATAAGCATATTCTCTTCCAGTTATTATTAGTTTTAACTATCAATTTGACATAATCTAGAATTACCTAAGAGGAGAATCTTAATAAAGGATTGTCTAGAACAGTTTCGTCCATGAGTATGTTTGTAGAAGATTGTCTTGATCTATTGAAAGACACAGCCCACTGTTGGTGCCAACATTCCCTGCATTCCTCAAATGTCCTTTTGGCCACTCCCCTCAAACTTCTCAAGACTTAAGCATAAAGAAACTAAAGAATCTGTGTCTGACAAAGATGTCAAAGCTTAAATCATGACTGCGACCAGATAGTCTCAATTCCACTAATGCTTAGATGTATGCTTCAGTCATGAAGAAGGCATAAAGATTAGCAAATCAGGAAGACATTAATTTCCTTTATTTAATTTTATTCATTTCATTGACAAAAGTTCAGCCTAAATTTCTCCAATTTGAGCATCTTTTTGCAACACAATATTTGCAATGTCTTCAGGACTCAAAATTTTACCCACATTTAAGGTTAGGTCTGATTTGCCTTCTCTAATGTCATGTAGTTGTGGCTATACACTCATTTCTTCATTTACAAAATAGCTAAAATGTATGAATGTGTGCATCTATCAGGGAGAGGTAAGGGGTGTTTGTATGCGTGCGTATGGGTGGGGGTTGGGTATGTATAGCTATGTTTGAGTATGTGTGCATGCCTATGTGAATGTGCTTATGTGCACATACATGTGGGAGGGTGGGGTGTTTATGTTTTTCTACATATGATGAGTGCACATGTGTGTGTACATGTGTACATACATGGGGCTGTCCTATTGTGCTAGCAGTATATTATCTAACTTTTCTTGCTGATCCATGCCACAGTACAGCAGGCTAATGCCCTGTGCATTTATACTATAAACACCAGCACCATGCAGGGCTGCTGCATTTAACTTTGAACCAAAGCTAAAATGAATCAGAGATTTAAACCAAGAACTACAAGTCTTTTCCATGCTCTTCCCACTGCAGTATCTTTAATCACTTCTGAAGTCTTAGGTAACGAGATGGATGTGAAGGAGCCATCAGTGAGGCTCTGCAGTGAAGTCCGCCGATCTGCTGTGCTCACTACCACTATCGTCTGCGTGTGTTACATGTAATAAACATCACCATTATCTGGGAAATGTGGCTCGAGAAATACAGTGAAGTCTACTTTGGCCTGTTAGGAGGGCATACTTAGCCTCAGTTCCATCTTGTTATGAGATATGATCCAATCTTGAGTATCAATAGGACTTTTTACTTCAAAAGAACAGTGACTGAGGTTTTGATAGCTAAGCTTCCCACTCTGTAGGTTCAGAGGGTGAAGGGAGCATAGAACTGCAGTCGAATTGAAGAGAAGCGTGGGCGGCTTTCAGAGCTCAAAGTTTTAAGAACTGTGTGTGGGATGGGAAGAATTATAGAAATAATATCTACACAAATGCTAACAGTTACATCACATCTTATATTATATCACCACCACTACCACCACTTTCATTACCACCATCACTATCACCACCATAATTATTACTACCACCACCACCAGCAACAGCAGCCGCATAATTACCACCACCACATCAACATCACCGTCATCATCATCACCATCACCAACATCACTCTTTCTTTTCTTCTTCTTCTTCTTCTTCTTCTTCTTCTTCTTCTTCTTCTTCTTCTTCTTCTTCTTCTTCTTCTTCTTCTTCTTCTTCTTCTTCTTCTTCTCCTTCTCCTTCTCCTTCTCCTTCTCCTTCTCCTTCTCCTTCTCCTTCTCCTCCTCCTCCTCCTCCTCCTCCTCCTCCTCCTCCTCCTCCTCCTTCTCCTTCTTCTCCTCTTCCTTCTCCTCCTCCTTCCTCTTCTTCTTCCTCTTCCTCTTCCACTTCCTCTTCTTCTTCCAAATTGGGAAGTGAAGGTCAGGAAGGTTAAGCAAAATAATAATAAATGCAAATAATTTAGTATAATGCCTAGTATATAGCAACGCATGAAAACCAATAACTTCTGCATCAGTTAATTCTATATTGCTATAATACAACACCATGGACAAAATTACTCTTCAAAGAAAATATTTAGTTTGGATTATGATTCCAGAAAAAACAAGAGTCCACCATCATGGGAAACACAGCAGTAAGGAGCAGGCATGGCAGCAGGGATAAAAAGACCAAAGATCACATTTTCAACTAAAAACCAGAAACTGAGATGAGGAACTGGAAGTGAGTCAAGGTTACAACCTCTCGAAGCCTACCTTCATTGGCATGTATCCACAGACAAGGCTGTACCATCTTCCCAAACAGTGCCACCAACTGAGCACCAAATGTTCAAACATCTGAGTCCATGGAGAAAGTTCTCATTCAAAACACTACAACTCTGAAATGAAAGCATGTGTCAGAAGGCTAATATAGATGAGTAATTATGTATAAAACATTAAAAAATGAGTGGAAATCATATGCTAGAAAAGTGTGGATACCACCTTAGTGTTATTTTCGGGGGAAAAACATAAAAGAAAGATAGAAAGAAAACATGCCGTGACCCAACCCAAGTGACCTCATCACTCTCTTTGTCTGCTAATGCTACCTTCGGGCTCTTTTCTCATGAAATTGTACATACCATAGAAAGCATAAATACTCTTATGAAAGAAAAGAAGCCCAAAACTGCTTTAAGTCTCCAGTCTACAATATAAATTTAAACTGTTGTATGTAATTACATACATCTATCTACAAGAGCAAAGGAAAAAAAACTATTATCCATTGCTGAGTTAATAACAGTTTTACTATCATAACTAGAAGGTGAATTAGAGGCAGCTGAACAATTAGCGGAATGCCATTCCCACACACAAAAATCAGCACACACAACTCTCAAATCTCTGAATAGACTTCATTAAATGTAGAATAATTATCTTTCTTAATACAGTTTAATGGGGAAACATTAAATAATACCAATAAACAGATGCATTTATCCACTGTGTGTGTGAGTGTGAGTGTGTGTGTGTGTGTGTGTGTGTGTGTGTGTGTGTGTGTGTGCCTGTCTGTCTGTTTATTTGTCTATGCCTGTGTCTTGGTTGTCTCATTGGAATATTCTATAGAAGTACCTTTAGTATTATAAAATAATTGTGAATCTATATTGACATTTTTAAATCTAAATTGTCTCTTCCAATTTGAGAGCCATGGAATTCTCTGTTTACTCTCCATTACCTATCAGCAAGCTGCAATAAAATCTATGGAGATATGAAAAACCTCCCTCTGGTGCAGTGCTGCTTGGCCTCTTGTTCATCTTTTCATTCACCCAGTTACATGGTCTGCATTCAATCATTTGTGCTTCGATTGCCTCCTGCACTCTGTATTCAGTCATCTGCATTTCCAATGACTCTGGGAGCCTTGTCAGAATGGCTCCCATCATAGCAAGCAGAAGTGTGTGGCAGGTGCACAGGTTGGCTGCACAGTTAAGCAAGTGAAAGGCCATTTCAAATTAAATCTTTCATCTCTGTTGTTTCAACTGAATTTCGTAACACACGAGGGGATTTACTGGTCACGGCAGCATGTTTTAAATGTTCTGAAATCTCCCTTTCTGTCTCATCTGCTTTTTTCAGACATTAAGCTCTCTCTCTCTCTCTTTTTTTTTTTCAATCTTCCTCCGCGGTTTCTCTGAGGACTTCCTCCTCAAACCCTAACTAAACTTTTCCCTTCTTCCCTCTTCTACTCCTCTTCTTCCTCTTCCTCCTCTTCCTCCTCCTCCTCCTCACCTTCTGGATCCTCCCCTCTTCCTCCCCTTCTTCTCCTCTCTTTCTCTTTTCTCTCCTCGCCCCCAACTCCTCTTATTTTCCCCTTCCAGTTAGATTTTTATTACAAAAAACACAGAGGAGAAACAACCAAGCTAACAAAGTCCGAGCCCTACTCCAGGGAAACTGAAGAGGAGGAAATCAATCAGAGGACAAAATTATTATCTTCTTTTAAAAGTGGAGGGGTGAGTTGGTTCTGTAACTTTTCTGTCTTTTACACATCCATTTGGTAAACATTTAGAATGTAGAAACAAGTGTTCTGGAAGCCAGCATGAGACAAGTACCCGGTGCGCTATCAGGGATTGTTCACCGTATCTTATACTTCCATTAAAACTTTACGAGAACCTTGACTATGGTTGTTACCATAAAAGAAAATGACAGAAGAAAGTGATAGAATTCAATAAGCCAATCTATTTTTAAAAATGAACAAAAAGAATGTATCTTATATGATTTCCAGATGGCTCATTTGTGTGGCTGTTTGAGCCCAGTTAAGAAACAGGACAACCAAGAACTGACTTGCTGTTTGGTTTTGAAGTTGTGCTTGCCATGCCTGTTTATCACAAGCATGTGTTATGAGTGTGTCTAGTAGAGATGGGGTGGGAGTTAGGACTCTGGGTCTCAGGAAAGAACTAGAAATAAAAATTTAGATCATTGGGATATGTATGGTGGTTCATAAAAGTGAATATATTGACAAGGGAACAGCTCATACCATAAACCTGAAACTCTGAAACACACCAAGGTCTAAAGGGAAGGTGAAGCTGGATGAAAACCGAGGTGGAATAAACTCCTGGAGTGAATCAATTCAGTAACCCAGACCTCTAAGAATATGCATCCTGAACAGAGAGGTGTCCAGGTGAAGGACCACCCTTGAGACCAGGAGGTCTTGAATAAACTGATGGCTTGTGCCAAGCCAGTTTATTAAGAAGTACAGTATATTATATACTATTTGCCTGAGAAAGGGGGCCAAAGTCATCAAAAAACTAAATCAAATAATGTTGGCAAATAGAACCAAGATATTTCAGATACATAGGACTGAGAACTATAACCCTTAATGGAAGCAAGGCTCCCAGGAATGGAAATCCTAATTCCTTGAAGGCCCTGGCTCCAGCCCCAGACTAACCTTGCCCAAGATTTTCTTTGGCTAAGGACACAGAGCCAGTCTTCCCTTTGTGCTTTAATCGGGGCCCCTGAGAAAGCCTTTTATCAGACTGGCTCCCAACAAGAAAGTTTCTGAGATTCTGAAAAGAATACTTTTTTCCTGATGGTCAAATAAGTGAGTTCCATTCTACTCAATAATTCACACTCATCAATCCATAGCTACTGTATATTGAACTTTAAACATATAAGACTTAAGCTTGTACTATGCATTATCATCTGTATTTTTGATTCATTGAAAGTGTAAAAATTATTGAACAGTGCTTATACGCCATAGTGATCTGTAGCCAATGAATATATGTTGTTCTAGAAGAAATAGATGTGAACAAGACAAAAACCTGTGAGATGGTGATCTCAGATGAATGAGGATACTTGTAAATATTCATGTGGATATCCAGCTTGACTGCTTTGTAAATTAAACGAAATGCCACTGAGTACATGTTCATCTTCTCCAGTATAAAGTAATTATCCAGCAAAACTCATGTCTTTTGAATACAAGTTCTCATCAGATACATAGAAAAAGTTAATACTTTAAGTAAATGGTTCATCATAAAGATGATATGATGGGCCCTTTAATCCTCATAGGTTTTATAAGATAATACTTGAGAGGAGCTCGAGTCTCGGGAAGTATACCTCCATGATGATCTTCCTTGAGTGACACTCTTGAGGTCTTCTTTCATGGACCTGCAGGATGTCTTCCTTGAGTGTCATAAAGATCAATTTTACACACTATGAATGTGTTCTCTGAAGGATCCTAACTGAAAGCATAGCTGGATATTTTAGCGCATATCCCTTACATAAAGATTTACACAACAACTGTCTCCTTCAATTTGTGCCACTTAAGTTTGTCTTGAAGATAAAACTGTACAATCTCTGTTTCTGGAGAGCATGAAGCCGACATGTTCCTACTTCTCCAATTACCAGAACACCCACGATCAATGTATTAATCCAGTCGCTTAATATGCCTAGTAATGAAAACATGTAATATGGTATCTGCCTCATTAATGTTATAACTTGCATTCACCTCAGGTTTAATTTTAAAACAAATAAGTCATTAAAAAGCCACCTCCATCTCTTACATAAGAGAGCCCCTTGTAGTGGTGGCCTCCCAGAATTTATCACAATGTCAGTGGGAGTCTTTGCCTATAGTCTAGAGATGGTAATACATTGTTGCATCACAACAGCTTTGAATCCTTAATCATGCATGTCCTTAGCCATTTTCACTGTATTCAGAGGTCAGTATGTACCACCTATAATAATGACTCCTCTCAACCTCATGAGACTCATTTATCACTTCAGGCTGAACAGTGGTTTGGATAACTAGAAGACACCACAACAACATAATGTGGAACTAAAGACACCTGACTAACTACAAAGTAACACAAGGAAAGCACCGCTGGACTCATAATGGGCAGGCTGCACTGGTAGCTACACTGGATTTTGGGTTCACCTTAGGAGCTCATCTCTAGATGTGCCTATGAAGATGTGTCCACAGAGATCTAACTGAGGAGGAAGATGGTCCCTGAATGTAGGAGACACTATACCATGTGTCTTAGTTAAGGTTTTACTGCTGTGAATAGACTCCATGACCAAGGCAACTCTTATAAGGACAACATTTAATTGGGACTGGTTTACAGGTTCAGAGGTTCAGTCTATTATCATCAAGGCAGAAACATGGCAGCATCCAGGCGGGCATGGTGCAGGAAGATCTGAGAGGTCTACATCTTCATCTGAAGGCTGCTAGCAGAATACTCGCTCCCAGGCAGCTAGGATGAGGGTCTTAAAGCCCACATCCACAGTGACACACCCACCCCAACAGGGCCACACCTACTCTAACAAAGCCACACCTCCTAATAGTGCCATTCCCTGAGTCGAGGATATACAAACTATCACACCTTGAACTGAGACCCAGACTGAATACAAAAAGAAAGAAGTCAGCTGAGTGCCAACGCTCATCACTCTTTGTTATTGATCACTGATGCAATATGACCACCACCTCCTGTTCCTACCACCATGTCTTTCTTGAGGCACAGTATCTCATCCAACTATGAACCCAAACAAATCCTTTCTACCTTGAATTGCTTCTGCCAGGTATTTAGTTATGACAATGAAAAGATGAATGAATATAGAACGTTTGTACGGAGGAGAAGGACTCTTGCCCTGATAAACCTGTTAGGTCTTGGGAACTGATTTGTAGGAGGGAATGTGGAAGAGTTTGGAGCTGTAAGCTAAAGATGCTCTGTGGTTCGCAACTTCACACTCATCATTAAGTCTGTTCACTTCTTCAGCACATCACTGCTCTGATGTCAAGTCAGGGACCTTGAAAAGCCATATTAATGTTTCCTAACATGCTGACTAAGTATTGTGCTGAATTCTTAAGAAATCGTAGTCCATACCTTAGTTATTCTAATTCATTTTTTTTTTTATAAATTTTTCACTTTTCTTCCCTTGGATTTGAACCAGCATTCGAAGCTATGACTTCAGTAGACACCAAACAAATACTGACTGAATAAGGCAGAAATACAGCTGCAACTCTAGCTTATGTAGCATAAATGCATTAGAGATGGAGAGAGAGAGAGAGAGAGAGAGAGAGAGAGAGAGAGAGAGAGAGAGACTGACTCATCCTACTAGAAATTTACCATGTTCTCCTTTAAAAATCTATTTTCTTGAGGAAAGCATTCTCCACTTACATAACCTTTTCCACATACTCTTCTCACCACCTCATAATCATAACTTTCTGGCTCATTATCACTCTATCTTATAAGCAGCCATCCTTCTGAATCTAGCACAGTCCACACATTCTAAGGCAGGGTTATTCTTAGCAATATATAGGTAACTGCATTTCCAAATCCCTGCTAGCTATCATCTGCCCTATTTTTCAATTGCTGTGAGTGTATGTGGGGGTATATGTGTATTCACATGTAGGTGTCCATATGTATGCAGGTGCACATATGTGTACACATGTGTGTAGAAACCAGAAGTTACACTGAACCTGAAGCTTATTAATTCAGCTAGCATGGCTGGCCAGCCCCAGGTAGCCTACTACTGTTTCTTCCCAGCAATGGGATTACAGCACCACTGTGACAAGGTTTTTATTTGAATACTAAAGATGCAAACTGAGGACCTCACACTTGCAAAGCAAGCACTTTATCAACTGAGCCATATCTCCAGCCCTGCCCCCCCCCATCCCCAGAAGAGAATTAACTACCCACAATTCCCTTCACTACCCCAGACTCTGAATATTGATATTTTGCCCAAAACCCTCTTTTCACCAGCTCAGTTCTCTGTGACTCTTAATCTTGATGGTTTTCTTTAAAAATTCTCACTATGTCTTCTTTGTTATTTCTTAATAACTCATTTCATACTTTTTACATAACTGGCAATACCTCACAATGCCCTGTAAACATTTTCTAATGTTTCATCATTGCCAAACCTCTATATCCACGGGACAGGCAAGAATCCTATCATCACACAGCACCTGCAACAGCATCTTAATGCTTATGAGACAAATAAGTGAACTTGTGATGATTTTATTAACAGCACAGTTTTCAGACATAGTCATTAAGGTTTTGTCATGTCACAGAAACATAACCAAGGAAGCTAATCAAAATAAGGATGTCTTATTTTTTTCCAGAAAGCTCTCCCAATTCCACATTCCTAATGCTTGACTAATAAACAATTGTAATAGCTATGTATTTGATAAGTAAATTATTAACTGAGCACCTAAAACATTCTAGACACTGTGGGTACTTCATATATAAGATAGAAAAACAGCCAGACGTTATTACCTGAACGGAAGTCAGGAAAAGAGTACAAATGTGTAAAATTGACTGAAACTAGACTAAAAACGATGAAATGGAAACAGACAATGTCTCTGCCTGTGCATGACACAGGGGCAACGGGAAGCAAAACAGCTTTTTCTTTCCGCGGCTTGCCCCATTCAGGAGGATATAAACCAACTCAGCAGTCACTGTGGCTGCACGAAGTTTACTGTGAGGCCAGCAACACGCTATTCCCACAGCCTTCTAGTCATCATACCTCTTTCTGAAGTCACCCAGAGTCTAGAATCCTCAGGTAACTACCAGCCAGAATATAGAAATGGGTCTTCAGTACATGACTTGTTAAAAAGTCCCTGGACTAGAATATCCCAGGGACCACTTTTTTCTTCTACTGCACTGATCTATGTTGTTAGGGAAGTTATGGGTGTCTTAGATTGAACCCCAGTGGAACAGAGTTAGATTAAATCTGTTAAAGTCCAGGCGAAAAGTCAATATCATGGACTTTAATTTGCTCTTTCAACATGTGTAGGAGAATATTGAACAAACAAGTCACTCAAATGGATGGACAGTGTGATCAAAGACAACCATATCGTCAACTTCACTAAATAGTAAACAGCAGGATGAGTTGGTAGATCCTAGGAAGCAAAGCCACGGTGCAAGTATTGAGCATGATAATAAAGTCTCAAGAGAAGAGCACACATACAAGTGTGATTTATCACAGAAATCAGGGTATTGATCTACAAAAGCCCATGGCCTTTTAAAAAGCACAGGAGATTTAAGAAGCAGTGGCAGTAAATGAGAGGCAGAACTCAGACTCCCAAGGACCCACATACAGCAGAGGAGCTAAATTCTCTTTTGAGAAAGCAAAGCTTAAGCATAAAATAAGAGGGAGAAGACAAACGAAATCAGAAATAAAAAAAAAATCTGTGGTGTATACATGTTTCTCACTTATAATTAGGAAAGAAAAGGTTCTCAACTGTGGACTAGTAAATGTAAATATTTTGATAAAAACTTGACATTGTGGGAAGCATTTGAAGCCCACATTTATTAATGAAGAAATTTTAAAAACCTAAGTGTGCAAAGATTGATGCTATCTTTTTCCCAGTGTGCTGTCTGCCGCCAGAAGCATTGAGGCCTAAGGTAGGTGTGATCCAGGGCTGAAAAGGTGTGCACATTGCCCTCAATCTTACAAGCCAGGGTCGTCTAGGGGAGTGGATTCAGAACATCGAGAGCAAAGACTTGCAGTCTGCCCTTCACACACACCTTCCTTAAACACCTTCAGGAAGGGATGGTTTGGTTTGAGAAGTTCCTTTTCCTAAAACTTTGTGAACAATATTATCTAATGGCCAACCCAGTTATAAATTGCTTAAAATGTTTGAGATCCCTCTCCTTCACTTGGAATTCTCTAAATTTTTTCGTTCTGCTACAACATCAGATTGTGTCAAACCACCACAAAATACAGACCAATGGCTTAACCAACAGAAGGTTAATTTCTTATAAGCTGATAGGCTGAACTTCTAAGACCTGAGACCTCTTCCCTTGACTTGTAGGTATGCATCTGGTTCTTCATAGTCTTTTCTCTCTGTGTGTGTGCATCCCTGTATTGCTCGCTATAACTGTCTCTCTGCTTCTTTGTCTTTCTATCTGTCTCTTTATCCCTGATACACACATATAGGATTAAACACAATTGCATCCCATGTGCTATGCAAGTACTCTTACCACTGAGCTGTATCCCTAGCCGCCATTTTACTCATTTCATTCATCTTTATATTAGTTATTCTGGTCGTTTTATTAATCATTTGAGGATTGTATATAGTGAATTTTGAATTCTTCTCCCTCCCCCAACTCTTCCCAGATCTTCATCTACTTCCCTACCCAACCAACGTTCTGTTCTTTTGTTCTCTCTCTCTCTCTCTCTCTCTCTCTCTCTCTCTCTCTCTGACACACACACACATACATACAGTTTATATTTTTTGGCTAACTACTCCTGGACACCTGGACACCTGGACACCTGGACACCTGGACACCTGGACACAAAGTTTGCTTGACATACCAGATATCTATCTCACTTTTAAAGAAAACTGACTTTTCTTCCAGCAGCAACCAAACGTGATCTGGGTATGGGGCATTATTTATAACTCCAGGCTAGAAAATTTTTCCTGTCTTTAAAATAAAAGAAGGAAAGAAAGAAAGAAAGAAAGAAAGAAAGAAAGAAAGAAAGAAAGAAGAAGGAGGTAAGAAGAAAAGAAAAATGATGAAGAAAGGAAGGATGGGTGGGTGGGTGGATGAATGGAAAAGAAAAGGAAAAAGAAAACTATGGTATTACCATTGATTGTGATTGTATATCTGATATTTTATGACAGGAAAAAAATCCCTAAGCTCTACGTTAAAAACTAATCTAAGAGTCAAACTGAACATAAAGAAATCTTAGGAAAAAACTATCTTCTTTATAAGTATGCAAACATGGCATATGTTCAAAATATCTTTATCTAAATAAGACTGAGACTTTTTTTTTAATAAAATAAGGCTATTGTGTGTTTGGAGGCAGTAGGATGTCTTAATTTCATCAGCAGCTTTTCTTCCTCTAGTGGGTATGAGAAATAAGTTTGTCTTCCCAAGTATTAATACGTATGATACTTAACACACTCTAACACACATTAGGCATGTGGTAAGTACTGAGACTCTGGAAGAAACATCCATCCCTTATAGATTTCACAATCTTCATATACATTGTCAATAAAAATAAAGTAAAAAAAAAAAAAAAACTGTACAAGATGTTACTATATAGTAGAAAAATATGGCATACCCCAAGCAAATCTCAGGAAAAAAAAATCTAATACCATCTGGGGCATTCCCAAGCCCTCCTTGAAAAAACAATAATTATCTACTCTAAGACAAAAGGAAGAGAAACTAACCAAGAGGTTAAAAAACAGCAGTATCCACAGAAAAGAACCCTGTGCAAACAGCTAAAGGGAGGGAGAACTATGACTAACTGGAGAAACAGAAAAGTCCAGGCACTGATGCATCCCTTCTTCCCTACACTCAGAACCAAATTAGAAGCATTATGAATTTCAGGCCACCTTGAGCTACACTGTAAGACCCTGCGTCACAAACCAAACACACCGAAGCCTAGAAGCAGCAAAGGAAGGCCGTGAGACTTGCCTTCCCTAACCACGGTGGTTGTTGGCTGGTGTGTTCACAGCAGCAGTTTGAGTGTAGCTGTGTTACTTGCAAAGTTATCTGTAGGCTGTAGGAATTTCCTCTGGATATTTTTTCAGTAAGCCACGCAGAATATTTGCCAGGCCCTCTTCCGTGCACAGGGGTTGTGAACTGTGTACTGCAGGAGCACTGCTGGAATTTGGCAGTCTTAGAAGCCTGGTGTCCTGAGCTTAAGAAAAATTCTTACACTTTCTACTTTGGTCAGTGTTGGGTCTAATATTTTTTTAGCCTACCTTCAGACTCCTCAGATCGTACAACAGGTGAACAAGATAGGTCTCTGTGACAAGAAATGTTGGTTAATTTAGTTGAAATTATTATTTAATCAATGGTAGTAATACGTAAGCTTTAAAAACTTGTCCTAAAATCCTTGAAGTATTTCATACATTTTCCATACTATCTATTTTTACATGTGTGTATTTTAATGTTCATTAATCAATTTGATTGTATTTTCCCTGCACATTTAAAGATAATACGACAGCAATAAAATCATAACCATGGACTATGGAGAGATGACTCAGTGGTTAAGAGCATGTAGTATTCTTCCAGAGGACCGGAGTTGTGTTCCTAGCACCTACCAAAAATGAGTTACCACTGCTTGCAATCCCAGCTCTAGGAAATCTGATGCCCTAGTCTGGTCTTCATAGTAACTAGACTCTTATTCACATACCCATGTTCATAAACATACACATATATTATAATTAAAAATAAAGTAGATATTTTTAAAACATAATCACCAACAAAAATTGTGCCCTTAATAAATTTCAGGTAAGATCCTGGCTCTGATTGACTCAAGTAGGAAATCTTGTTATCATCTATGTTTTGCAGATAAATAGAAAATGTTGCTTATTCTATTTGTGGGTTTTAATGTTGTTATTGTTTACAAATGCTAATAAAGGCTTTATGTCGGACAGACTCATACTCCATCCAAACATTACTCATTAAACTTTCTAGTGGTTCTCTGGGAGCAGACAAGACCATCAATTGCTCATCAAATGAGAGGAAGAATCAGGATTGGAATCTCAATCACTGTCTCTAGATCTCTGGCTTCTAACCTTCTCAGAGGCCAATAGAAGCTCCAGAAGGTCCATCTTTGTGAATTATTGGCTTTATGGTCCTGTAGAATCATTTAGTAACAATTAAGTTCTACATCTAAGTTGGCCATAGGGTACTCTGAAATCCAAAATAGAATGGTATATACCTTGTGATTATTTTAATAATCAGTGAGATCATTCTTATTCCCCCTCGTTATAACTATTATCTTCACTATTCTAACTTCATCTATTACATACTATTACATACTGTTCCTAGTCTGAAGGACTCTCTGAACTTTGACTTTACCACTTGCTAGCTCTGCTTCAAGAAGACAGTAGATGAAGGAGAAAGACATCAGAATTAAATGAACAAACAACAACAAAACAAAATCAAAAAAACAAAACAAAACACTCCAAGGCTCCAGTCCCTTGCCAAAGGCATGACCATTGGATATGCAACTACAGCCCAAGAATTAAGTTTGTTTTATCTTGTGTTTAGAACAAATGCCAAACGCAGTCCAAATACCCAGTCCAAATACACTCTGTGCCCTTTCCTACATTGTGCCTTGGAGAAGAATGTAGTCTAAAATAATATCTAAGCAACAATAAAGGAAAGCAAATAGGACCACGGATTACAAAGTAAATGTGTTCCTGGACAAGGACGTGAACCAGGGACACACAGACCTTTCCATTTCACTCTTGGTTGAAGAGAGCTGAGGAACGACATGGATTCATCTCCTACATGGATTTGCTTTGTGCCAGGGAGTCTTTATGAGCTATGTTTTATTTCTCAACCCTCAAATCTCCGGGGAAACATTGGGGTATTTTTCTGGCTCTAGTCAAAATCCCAATTGACTGCATGCATCACTCTCTCCTCATCAGTTCCTACTTCAAAATGCTTTAATCCCCAAAATGTGTTGCCATGGTGACTCTGTAGTTGCTAGAAGCTTTTGTAAGAGGCAGCCATTCTCATTCTCTTGTTATATTTCAGTTTCTAGAACTATAACAATAGAAAAAACAAAGCCTCACTTGTTAGATCAGGAGGTGGGGAACTCAGTAGTCTGTAAGTACAATGACACAGTACTGGACAGCAGGCGTGGTGGGACCCGGATCCACAGAAAAGAGAGCCTTGAATGCTGACTGCAGGGAGAACCATTCCTAAAGCTGCAGATGCCACTGTAGAGCACAGACGCTTCTGTCCCTTTTAGCTTAAATAATTTGAGTTTGCAGACGCCCCATAAGTGACTTGGTCAACCAAAAAAAATGTGTGGCCTTGAGAAACCAGGGGTCAGTAACTATGGCATGTTGGTCAGCTATACCCTGTCACTTGTTTGTCCTGTTTAGTTGAGTGTTCTACAGTACAAAATAATATTTTACTATACAAGGCAGAACAAAAATGGTTAATATGCAACAGAATCACATGCAATGAACTATATATTTTGTCTCCCAAATATATTTATTGTTTGTTGAAAATTATAATATCCTCCCATGCACAAAATTAATTCTAATATAAAGCTCATTTGCTATGTAGGGAGGAAACCCTTTTCCTTGTTTATTATAGTAGTCTAACTAAATATTAACCCACACCAGTCAGGTCTACTTTTAAAAGGATGACCAGGAATCATAAAACCATACTCACTCTTATTTTTAAAAACAGAATTATTCTAGAACACTTAGTAGTTTCTGAATTAGACGGTATTTTCTTTTCCATCAGCAGGTCAACTTCCATTGCCTCCAGTCAGAGATTGTGGACATCATGACAGACACAGGAAATTGTCCATCTGGCACTCATGTCACCCTTGTATGGCTGTGGCCTCGTTGTCACTTCAGAAAGCTCTGTCTTTCTCTGTTTCATCATCTAGTTTTGTTTCAAGTTTTGAAACAGGGTCTCATGTAGCCCAGGCTGGCCTCAAACTTGTTACGCAGTCGGGTATGATCTTGAGTTCCTGATCCTCTTTCCTCTATCACCCATATGCTGGGATTACAGCTATTCACACTCCTCATCCATTTTTAAATGGAACTAGGAGAAAGAGAAAAAAGACAAGTTCTCCTTTTCTTCCCCTTCCCAAAGACAAGGACAACATGATAGTAGCTTCTAACTCCTCAATGATTTTCATACCTTAAAAACAGCTTTCCTAGTGATGATTTTTCTGGAGGAAATTCTTGCAAATTCTGTCAAAGAAAAAGAGAAGATGGCATTCAAATTTTAATATATAAGGTTTTATACAAAAAAAAATATGCAAGGTATATTAATGAAATTTGGATTTTCAGATACACTTTTTAGGGTAAATACTCATGTCTTATGTAAGAGCAAGAACTGGTTTATGATACTAAAATTATGGAGTGACTTGCTATGGTTGAGCCTCCCACAATCCCTCCACCTACATCAGCCATCCCAGGGAGAGCAGAGTGTAGGCTTCAAATATACTCAGGGTAAATAAGACACATAATTTTAAAGGATCACTATTAGTAAGTGATAACAAGCAGCATTTAGAGATTTAGAAACATCTTCCTGGTGTATTTGTTGTTCTTTCTTCATTCTATCTGAAAGCAGCATGTATGTGCAGTTATACACCCATTACCATTAAGAAAAAAAAAACACTGAAAAAAAATTCAGATATTTCTTCCCCGGCTCGGTCATCTCTTTTACAGCCCAGAGTGGCTTCCAAACCTTTATATGATAACAACCTTTTAACTATTTTTCTTTCTTAGATCTCATGTTTTGAAGTATTTCACCTATCAAATGGCCAAATTTAGTTAACTAGATATTTGTTTGTTTCCATTCAACAGTGAACATGTACATAGCTCTTCATCACTTCTGCCAAAAAGCTTTCGAACATTAGAGTACTGTTATGAGTTGATATAATTTTCACAGGAAGACAGGAGTTGAGGCCTCAGCCAGAAACTGCAGCAGCTTCCTTGTCAGAATTAAATATATGGTTTTCATAAGGTTTCTATAAAACATAATGAACATTGCCTACAGGTCTCCGTTACTAACACCTCAAAGATTTCAAGACACAGCTAAGAAATATTCCTCAAAAACATGGAGCTGTGTTCCTCGACCTTTTTTTCCCTTCAATATCTGGGAGACACAATCCACTCTCACAAGGAAGTGCTGATCAGTGGTAAGTTCTGTCCATGCTGCCTTCCCCAGGCAAGAATGAGATAGATTCTTGGGGAAGAAAACCCAGCCTTTGAGCAAAGAAAGAAGGTATCTCTTGAAGATGTACCACAAGTGATTCTAAAATGACCTCCTTGAAAACTGACCAGGGTGGGAGTTGCCTAATTCCTGAAAAGAAGGGGGTTTTATTCATTCAATTGCAAAAATTAAGTGTCTTAAATGAACTTTGCCTGTGGGTAGAAGAAATTTTTAGGATGTGGGTGATTTCCATTTATTTTCTATATTTTGGAAAATCCAAGTAGGGTCTTCAGTCACTTTGGAGCCCGGACTACGCTACAAATTCTGCTCTCAAATCTGTAAAGGCTGAGTTTGACAGGTGGAGCCTTCGTGCCATTGATGAGCTGCATATCCTCCTTAAACAGTCCCCCAAACTACAGAAATACTAGCAGTGTCTCAAACCTCTCATCTAGTGTGCAGGACTCTGGGAGGCTAAGCCAGGGACCCCCATCTCAAAAGGAGAGAGAGAAAGAGAGAGAGAGAGAGAGAGAGAGAGAGAGAGAGAGAGAGAGAGAGAGAGAGGCAAACAGACAATGATATAGGAAAGAGAGCTTTCAGGGACTGCAGCTAAGCTATGCCACAAATTCCTCCGAAGATGACTGTCATCTCTGCTCCTGGGTGGCCTCTTTCTTTGCAGGAAGGAACTATGAATTCAGACATTATGATAAAACACGAGGAAACACACTGAATGTGGGAGGCTAAACTTATTGCCCCTTCTTCATGATAATGAAAAAATGCTTCCCACACTCCCAAAGATAGCATTCCAAATGAAATGGTAAACGTGAAAGCACCAGTCTATTTTGGACATGGTTGTCTTGGGCATATCTGAAGTTGATTTTGTTGAGCTTTGATAATCTTCCAAAGCTCTCCTCATTGTTTCCAGGGAGCTTATTATTAGCTGTACTCAAAGTACATGGCCACCTTGAATACATTAGGATAATCCCTGAAGCTTTATCTTTCAGAAGATTTTGAGCCAGAGTTTTGGCTAATTGTATTTCCAGTAGAAGTCTAACCCTGCCAACGATCCAAACTTGGATTCATTCCCAAAGCCAATCCTGTTTATTCTGAATGCATTATTATCTTTCACAGCAGAAGTTTGCCAAACACGAGAACTGTGCAAATTTTTAACTATGCAGCTCATGGAATAAGATCCAGGTAGTTGATAATTTATACTTTAGGGACTAAGAAATAAGATAAATACAGCAAAGGCTAAAAAAGCAAATAGAACAGCTCATAAACAAAACTGAACTCCAAAAAGTTAAGGTACCTCTAAATGTATTTTGGTGTCCATCTAAACAACAAATGGACTATCTTGAAACAGCCTGTGTCCAGGAAAACTTATTTTGTCCGGCATAGATAATTTTATTAGTCTCTTTTTCATCTTTGTGACAAAATATCTTGAGATAAATCAATTTAAAGGAAGAAAGGCTTCTTTGGGCTAATGAGTTTAGAAGTTTTAGTCTATGATCAGTTGGCCCAAGTTACATTTGTGAGTGTGGCAAGATTGTTAGCACATCATGATGGGGAACATGTTGCAGATGAAATATGTTTGTTTCATGGCAGCTGGACAGAAAAGAAAGAGGACAAAGAGCCTGGATCCCAGTGGTACCCCCCAGTGAAGTAGCTTGCTTGCACTGGAACCCCACGTCCTCCTACAGGCTCCACCACCACCCAGTAGTACCAGTCCAATCCTCTCACACTTGGGCAACCAATCCTCTTAAACTTGGGCAGTTGGGATCCAAACTACAGCAACAATATAAACCATACAGCATTAGAATAAGAACTGACTAAACAGAAAATAGGTGTTTGAGAGACTATGGTTAGTGTGATAATAATAGCACCTGTAACTAGTTGGCTGAATATTTCAGGTTATACAAAGGCAGGCCAGTTAGGGTCCAAAATACCTTTAATACTGTATCAAAAAGCTTGCAGTGAGGAGAGTGGTGGAGAGTCCTAAGCACAGAGATAGTATTGAGATCAGCAAGATGGTTGCTGGTTACACACTCACTACTGTGATTGTTCTTTAACATGACAACCTCCCAAGTGCAAGACAAATGCAAACTAGAACTAGTTAAAACAAAAGTTTAATGGTTATGCATAGTGAAGTTCAACAAAAATAAAGATGTACCGAGTGATTAATAAGTGCCTAGCTATGAATGTTACATTGTATAGTGAGAATGACAGAAGAAATTGATTCAGAAGATTGAATACAGATCTGTATGACTAATGGAGAAAACAATGGAGAAATTATTAGAAAAGTAATCAAAGTGTATGCAGGATTAGAAGGTGGGGTGTCTGTTGCTAATTCCTGATGACCATGATAGCTCATATATTAGAGAACGCTAATTACCAACCAAAGTTGCTGAGGTGTACAGAAGACTCCAGGAAGAATCTTCACAGACAGAATCCATTCTCCTACCTTCCTCAAACGTCAATCGGTTCATATCCTGATCCTTATTGCACAGGGTTATTGTACCTGTAAGACATGGTATCTCTTGCGTTGAGCTATTATATAGAGTTTTCACATTGGCAGAAGCCATTGAGTCAGATTTGCACCACACAACAGCACTTTCTCTCTTCGCCCTGTCCATTCTATTCCATATGCAAACTCCCTTGTTACTGAGTGCTCTGTGGTGGGTGAAATCAAGTTTGTCACATAGGAGTGCCAATGTTGCTTTTGAAAAGTTGTCTTCTGCCACATGATTTGGATGTTTTGAACACAGATATGATCACAATGATGTTTCTGCCTGGTATCTCTGATAATGTGACTTCTGAAGCGCTCACACAGATCTCTGGGAAAGCCTTTCTCCTCACAGAAACACATATACATAGGTTCACTTTCCTCTCTTTCTCTCTTTAATTCTCCTGCCATCCATGTCTACTTTAATAGTCTTAATATTTGTAGGGAATGATTTTATAGCTAGAGAGCTTAATTTTTAGTTGCAGCTTTTATAATAATCAATTCAGAATTTTTCATTTCTAATGAATTATTCACATCTTACAGAGTGAGTATTGGCTTGGATTTGGTTATGAGTCTTTACCTGGTTTAAAATATAAGGGACAGAGCAGCCACCAATGTCATCTACTGGAAAATGTCACTGCTGTGCTGATTACTTAATGAGACAGCAAGAAGTCTGCTTTGGACACTAGAGTGACTCCTTGGATATACATTGCACAAATCAAATCTCCCTTGTACCTATTCAGCACAAGTTCAGATTTATGCCTTTAATAAAGGCACAGCAGCAATCTGGCTGCATATGTGAGGATTGACAATATACAGAGCTCTCCCTTTGGGTGCCATTTGCCTGCAAGTCATAGAGGAGAAGGCTGTGTGGTCCCCCTCCCCCCCAGAGTAAAAACAGCATCCAGAATTCTACTGGGCGAGTCCACAGAAAAAATGGTCTTCTGAAGAACTGAGGGAATAGCAACTCTCTCATCTCAGTGACTGTCTTTGTGGGCAACGATGGCACATGTTGTAGAACATCAAGTAATGATAGCATCGTCTTCACTATTTCAATGAAACACACCCTACCTCTGTTCTTGTTAAAAGAGATGGAAACAAGACCCCATGTAGTGCAGGCTGGCTCATACTCCTGATCCTCCTGCCTCCATTCTCCAAGTGCTGGGATGACAGATATGCACCTCTCTAGCCTGCCAACCTTTGCATTTCAATTTCTATCTGGTAAAGAGATTTCACTGTTTCCCAATATTCCTAGGATCTACAGATAAACATTTTTATTGGTATCTAAGATCCAAAACTTCCCAAGGTAGATAGATATAAGATTTTTCTGTGGTCTAGCTAAAATGTGTTCTTCTACATATTCCCTCCCTCCTCATCAACACTCATGGGGCACACTGCTCCATCCTCACACCTCTACTCCTAAGCCTTATGAGTTGCTATCACTTACTGCATATATTTTAGTATATGCTTTCTTCAGTTTGAGGGCTGAATATGAGTGCTTTCAGAATGCTTTCTCGTAGCTTTAATTCACAGAGAAAAGGCTAACATGGAAATTACTCTGCTGGAATTTTCAGTGTCCTGGTGACATTAATATATATGGAAAGAAAGGAAAGAAAGCTAATCTATATGTCAGTCTGTGGTAACATCTCTATCGGATTCTCAGGTGACCCACTGCTAAGATTTGAAGATGACCTTAAACACTATTCCAGTTGGGAAAAGAGGGGTAGATTCATGTTCCAAGTCAGTTAGATGCTGCTTCCATGGTGTTAAAACCTGCAGTGAAGCAACCTTACCATCTAAGACAGAACTGAAGGGACCAGTATCTGGGACTTAGTGCCAATGTAGAATGTAAAGCCTTTGGTCCAGGAGCATCTGTCAAACACACCACGGCACTGCTACAGCCACACTTCATTCTGCTCAGATTCATATCTTTGTATAAGCTGAAAGCACATCAAAACTTTATGAGATGCAAATAAAATACTACATAGAGGAAAAACAAATGTTCTTTGTTGAAAGATTCAGAAATCCATCACCAGTAGATTTTTAAAAAAAAAAAAAAAAGTAATTCCAAAGGAAGAAGGACTGAAAAAAAAACAGGTAAAATGTCAGAATCACATTGACAGAACTCTAGAAAACCAAAGTTTAGTTTTCAGTACATACAGGAATGACCAGCCAATCAAAGGCAGTGTGTACACAGAAGGAGAGGTCTCTGGTGTTTTGACTCAGTCTACTTCAGTTTTCTAGAAAGCCTTTACTTCCAATATTGGCCCCAGTTGCCAGCAACAGCAGAACACACCCTGTTTACATGTTTGGATTTGCCTAAAGGGTTCTCTGAAGAGAGGATCAAGGGATTTCTATTCATCTCACTTAATTCAGAACTTTCTCAAAATGGAAACCTTGTTATGCAGAGGTCATTGAATAAATAAATAATGTTTGAAATATTGAAAAGAAAATAAACAGGCTTCTAACACTTCTGGCAAAGTATAATAGTTGGAACAGATGATAATCATCCAGATCATAGGGAAGAGGCTGGAATAAAGATGCTAACAAAATAGAAAGCAAATGTATAGTAGGTTCAGTGTGGATATGGGTGCAGTATTAGGTCATGAAAATGGGTATTAGTATAAGTCCTTTGAACACATTTTAATATTTGTAAACATAAATTTTCCAATCATCTTATCAGAACAGACACAGAAAATGTAAATAAGTAATAGCAACCTGGATATATTTTAATATCAAGTCAACAATTCAAAATGTTCTGCAAAGAAAACAAGTCTAGATTGTCTCACTATCGAGCTCAACTAAGCATTTAAGTAAAACTAAATCTAAGTGCACAGAAACTCTTCCAGATGTTATAGCAAAGCTGTCTTTGTTCTCAACTGGTTAAACTGGTTTTGAGAATTATCGTAGTCTAGATAGGAAATTTCATCAAACCCAAAGTAAGTCCCAGGCCAAGATTTGGGATGCCTACCTTCTGTAGTTTCCATTATTGCTGGTCTTGGTTGCCCACCAGAACAGTATGTTGACCCTACACACATTGATTTAAAACACTGTGCACTTTGGTTGTAAGTAGAAAATTCAAGCTGGAACTGAGTTAGAAGCTTTTCCCCGAGATCCTTTCATCTCAGCTTTCACTGTAATGGAAGATGCTCTGTAGGCTGCTGGAGGAGAGAAGTCTCCAGCGATCTTTCTAAACTGTGAACCATGTGAACTATAATACCAGTGTATACAGCAAGATGTGCTCACTGCAGCAAGAATGGCATGACTGGTATGATAGTAACCAACTACTTCCTGGTTTATTTTCCTCTACAATACTGAATCCATATCTGATCCAGAAAACCTTATTAAAAGCCTGTGACATGCGAGGTTGTGAGACCTGGAGGAACCTGCTAGCATTCTTTTGCCCGATGAACATGGTTCAGACTACTTTCTAAGTATTTAAATTATAGCCAAGACTGTTCTCAGCCTTGGCCAGGAAAACTGTTCATAGTGGGAAATAGTTAATATACATATTCATGCCTGATCAAAATGATGAGAATGTGTGATTATTGAATGCTTGGTCCTAAAGAGTACATCAGATCAGTCCCTCCAAGGCTCAGAGAACATAAAGAGGAAAGGGCATAAAGAATCTTAAGAACTGGAAGATGGGTGGAGTGCAGTGACACAGTACCATCTGGATATGGCAGGACCTTGCACACAAGAACTCAAGGCAGCTCTAGTTACTGTCAAAAAACCTACATGAGACTGAGACCATCAAGATGACTGCACAAATGGGAAAAAGCATTCATGACATCTCAGCTCTATCTAAAGGAACTTTGTCAGGTAGCAGATTTCAGGAGAGAAAGTATCATTTTCTTCAGTGGGCTAGCTCTACTGGTACTTTGTCCACAATCCAGGAAATAGGCCCCAATGCCTACTCACACAAGCAACCTTGATTGAGCTCAGTGCATTACTGAAAGGTAAAAAATTAAACTACAGGCATTTTTGAAGTTTAAAAAAAAATTCTAGATAATTATAGTCATAAATTTAGACATTCTTAAACACCTTAAGCAAAATATCAGTATCTTAAAAGCAGCTCTTTATCCTATTCAAATTATTGGAAAGAGGTTCAGAATTTAAGAGTAAGGAGCTATCTCAAGTGTCTTACCAAATATCATTGGATTTGTGTTAGTTCTAAAATTTACAGTGGTAGTCATTATAATTAGAAAAAAGTAGCCGGGTGGTGGTGGCGCACGCCTTTAATCCCAGCACTTGGGAGGCAGAGGCAGGCGGATTTCTGAGTTCGAGGCCAGCCTGGTCTACAGAGTGAGTTCCAGGACAGCCAGGGCTACACAGAGAAACCCTGTCTCAAAAAACAAACAAAAAAAAAAAAAAAAGAAGAAGAAAAAGAAAAAGAAAAAAGTTTAGACACTTGCAATGTATTTGGCACAATTCTAACACCGCTCTGGATGTTTTAACTTTACATAGTGAGCTTATGAATTTCAAGAGTGCTGATCTGCTGAGCATTGATGCAGCAGATACTGCTGATAAAATTACCCATGGCCTGAGGTCAGTATTTCTATTTTGGTCAAACTTCAAGAATGGCATATGTAGCTTGATCATGTTATCCCTTTTTGTCCTGGGAATACTTTTATTCCTGCCCATCATGTTAAAGCTTTAACATCAACATGTTGGTAGTCAAAGTACATGGCTTGAACCTGAAAATGGAGCCCCAGACAGAGTTATTAAATTAACAGTCTAGCACACCAAGGACGGGTAAGATTTGGCACAGAGCCTTACCAACCTACGACAGAAGTACATTGCTTTTGATAATGCATATTCCATGATGAGTTAGGAAGGCATTCTTGTCAGAATGACCTAAGACAGACTCAGTCTTGTTGATGAAATTAAAAGAGGGAAAAGGCAGAGAGCTTTCGGGGCTGCTTGGCATGCATCTGACATGGGCCAAGGACAAGGAAATGGGCTGCTTGGCAGAAATATGACATTGGCCAAGGACAAGGAAGTAGGCTTCAGGCAGGAATCTGACATTAGGCTAGAACAAAGAAGTAATTTCAGGCAGGAATCAAATCTTAGGCAAGAACAAAAAAGTAATTTCAGGCAGGAACTTAAATATTAGGCTAGAACAAAGAGGTCATTTCAGACAAGAATCTAACTTTTAGGCTAGAACAAGAAAGTAGGCTTCAGACATGAAAATGACTTTGGGCTAGGACAGGGAAGTTGGCTCAGATATTTTGGTCATCCCGATAAGCCTTTAGAAACAGTGATCATGGGAGTGTTCACAAAATTTTGTTTATTGTCATACTTGTTCCTTGACTGTTTGCATCTATTGTATTGCTAGTCTCGAAACCTAGAACTGACCTTAATACTTGCATGTAAGTAAAATGGTATAAAACAAAAAAGGAGGAGGGGAAATGGGATAGGGGGGTTCTAGGGAGGAGAAATGGGGAAAGGGGATGACTTCTGAAATGTAAATAAATAAAATATCCAATTTAAAAAGGCAGTAATACGTGAAAAGAACTACTTTCTGGCCAAGTCAGGCTTGTGTTTATGATAAATTTGAGTTAACATTTAAACATCAATCAATGTCAGCTTGTTACATCAAATAATCAACAGACATAAATTCTAATTTATAAGAAAAGAGAAATAAATACATATTTACAAAATTAATCAGAGCTTGAACCTGAGACCATATGGCTTATATTATGATCCTTATAAAAAGAAAGAGAAAAAGAAAAAGAAAAAGAAAAAGAGGTGGGCCTGTTGGGAAGTTGTAGGTCATAAAGGTGTGCCCTTGAAGGGAATTATGGGACCACAGCCTCTTCTTGATCTTTGCCATGAGAACAGATCTCTCTCCATGTGCTTCCACCATGATGTGATATCCAGCCACAAACTTAAAGCAACAGGACTATCTAGTCAAGGCCTGAGACCTCCAAGGTAGTAAGCTAAAGTAGATGTTTTTTCCTTCTAACTTGGTACACTAACAGAAATTTGATACCATTATTTTAGACAACACTACATAGAAAATAGACATTGCTTATTTTATCTCATATTCTCTGCTGTGTTTTATATATACATCAACTCATTCAAGTACAACTTATAAAGTAGTTGCTAGAAATTATTTCCATTACATAAACTGAAGCTAAGAAGGGAGGGTATGAAGTTACCCAAGTTATCTAAGTCATACAAAGTATATCATTTTTGCATACTGGCAGGATGGTTGAAAAGTTTATCCCTCAATTGTTTGTTCCAGATAAACCATGTAGTTCATAGTACATGGTGCTAAGCTAGAAAAGACACGCTATGCAACGTTAGGAAAGCAAAGGAAAAAAAAATCACCTTCTCACTCTGTTGAATATAGTGTGGTCTCTTACTAATGTTGACAGTGAAAGCACTGATTCCACACTAGATTCTATAACTTCACAACTGGTAACTACTTTCACATGTGTGTCAGCATTCTTGTAATAATGTTAGTGGCTACATTCTATAAAATTTTACAACTAGAATAATCGATGTAACTTTCATTAGACATTTTATTAATTACCATTAATTATATGATTATTGTTTAATTATATACGTAGGCTGTTTTCACTCTTTTCTTATTGCACGTGTATATGAATTCATCCCAACGTCACCGTGAGCACAACTTTTACGATGTATAATCAATCCTTAGAAAGTGTATCCAGGATGTTGATAGTGACCTTACAATCTACTTTTTTCCTTAAAAACATCTCAGAGCTTCTAGAGTTGTTTATAAACATATGTATTGCTAGGTTGTTAGTCTTTAAAATCTGTAATAAGCTCCATCCCGCCCTTTCAGTTCTGCCTCACAGTGGGTCACTGGCAATTACCTAACAGCTCTGCGTGTGGAGAATAGATTAGAAGAACCAATTGGAACTTTACAAAATTTTACTATTTTTTTTTTCTGAACCTGGCTATAATGTTCTCAATTCTGTATCTTGGCACATACACTTTTAATACAAAAAGATATATTTTTCTACCAGGGAAATAGAATCCCTTTATTATTTTTGCCAGAAGAGGATTTAAACGGGTGGTTTTAATAGTTGCAAAGATATCTGTGGCTAGGCTTCCCAGCCACAGATGGATGAAGCAAAGTCACCATGGAAATACACCCATTTTAATCAGATTTGCTCTTTCCTGAAAGCTAAAATACTAAAGCCCCCAAAAGTCAGACATTTGAGCCAATCTTTTTTAATGTACTGAGTTAGTGAAGCATCACAAGCCCTTTTACATAATAAACAACTTGTTTGCTTAGAGTCTGGGATTCTGTAAAATGAAAAAGATAACAATTTTAGAAGTGGAAGGGGACTTAAAAATATTCATTTTATCTAACTTATTTTAGAAATGAGAAAAACAAGGGCCAGAAAATTAGTTATGCCTTTCTTGAACATATACAGACAACAAAAGATAGTGTCAGGCTGGAACTCTCATTATTCCTGCTTGGTTTATGCATAGCAAGATTTGAGAAGTGGTCCCACAGATGTCCTAGTCCCAGATGTAGGAAGACCTACATCTGGGAACAGGAAGAAATTTCATCTGTAAAAATCTAGCCCATCTTGTATCAAGAACATATAATATTAACCACAGAACTTGTTGGTCATCATGTGGTCAAGATCATGTGACCAGCTTGTAAATTGATTTCATAATGTCTATGATAGACATCATTCACAGTATACAATGGATGATAATTGGGCTTTCTTAAATATATAAGTTTAAACCATTTTAAAGAAGAATTTGGTCCCAGACTAGTTTTTTTCACTCAAACTTTATATTCTGTTCTCAGAGATAGATACAGGTCTCATCCATGAAATAGAGCTGCTGAGTACAGCATGGACCAGTAATACCAGCTTCACCTGGGAGCTTGTTAAAATAAAACCGTGGTGTAACAGTAAGAAGCCCCCAAGAATCCCTGCTTTAACAAGTTCTCCAGGTAATTCTCATGCATGCCAAGGTGAAGAAATGCTATCCTAATAGGAAGGTTTGCAACTTTTTTTGCACATTGGGATCATATGAAGAACTTTTGAAATCTTGAATCCCAAATAAGTGATTCACATTTGATTGATATGAGGACAGCCATCACCGTGGTTGTGAATTAATACACCAAATCCATTTGGAACATTTAATTTGGCTCCATTTAAGAAATAAAATAATAAAAAGTAAACCCCTCTTATCAATTTCCTCCAAGTGTAGAAGAGGGGTCTACAAATTATAAAGGCATAAAGACAATCTCTTGGGGTACAGGTAAAAAAAATATTAGGACTTATGCTTTTGTTTTAAATTTCAACATTTTTGCAGCAAACTATAGATTAAATGTGAAAGTAAAATATAATTATAAATTCTGCAACCATTTTATAAGTAAAAAGAATATATATACATATATATATATAATTTATTTACTAATGTCATAAGATGGGAAGATGGTTTTCAAACTTCAATGGGTAAAACATTACCTGGAAAGGGACTCAGAAATATAGATTCCTGAGGCCCATGTGCTTGAGAAAGTTATCAATTTGCAGTAACCATGCCTTGGATAATAAACCTCACTGCTTACAACACTGCCACTGCCCAAAGCTACCACGAGTTAAATACAATTTATTTGATTTAGAGCCCAGACATCTACTGCCCTAAGTCATTTTTTAGATGATTCCTGTTTTTTAATGCCAAAAGATTGCAGTTAAACCCATCAAAAGGAAGAAAAACCACATGCATCCCATATAGAAAAAGAGACATAAAAATAAGATCAAATTTATCAAGACAATAGTCCAGCAGGGAAAGTTCTATTAACATAGAACAATATACCGTCTTCGTCAGCTCTGTCTGCTATAGCAGAGTACCTGAGATTGTATAAAGAACATACATTTCAGAGTACCTGAGATTGTATAAAAAACATAAAAACATAAACACACTGGAAAAACAAATGTCTCATGTTCTCTCTCTTAACATTCCTAATTCCAAATTTTCATGTGTGAGTACATAACGAGAGTACTGAAGAAACAAGAAAGTGAACAGGGACCATTTGGAAGTATTTGGGGGCAACAGAGAAGAGAACACAGGGTGAAAGTGGTCTGAAGGGGTAAATGTGAAACATCAGGCACTATGATTAGAAGGGAGACAAATACAGAATAAAGAGGGAAGGATGTTATAAAAACAGTAAGGATGTCTGGAAAAAGTCATGAGGAATCATACTACTAATTATCCACCTAAAACTATCTATAGTGCATGTGAAACTGTACATACGCATATATATATAGTTTAAGTAAAAAATTTTCCATATGAGCTGACCATGCTTGTTCCCAGGGCCAAAGACAATTTAACAAAAACCCCAACACCAGGCAGGAAAAGTCCCCTTTTGGGTTGTTGGTCAGGGTTGTTCAAGAGACTCTCCAAACATTATAAGCTATTGTTATTACCCTGGATTTGTCTCTTGCCCCACCCTCCAAGTTGGACGGTAAGTAAGTCCCTAATGCTGAAGAAAGCATGTACTTCAGAAACAAGGATGAAAGTCCCCTGAGCTGGAGCTAACCCAAACGCCTCCTCCTTGAGGACTAGCTCTCATAGCACTAGAAATCATTATGAAAAGGAAGGAAATAACCAACAGTCCTACCCAGCTCTGATGCTCATGAACCATGCAATGACCAGAATAGCACAACAACACAATAGCACAACGGGTGATGTAGTGGCACTCATGCCTTGGCAGTAATCAAGAGCTAATTGGACTTAAGATCCACTCCAAAAGGTGGAAGTCCTATGTGGCATTGAAAATCTGGCTAACTATTCAGCGCTAGTGAAGTCATCACTCTCAGAGGAGAATCTACATCAAGCCACAGGGATGCAACTACCTTTTAAATATTTGTTCTTATATCCACAGATAAGTGTAGTTCTCACTTAGCACCAAGAAAATCACCCCTTGGAACAGATGAAGACCATTATAAAAATAATCAAATGCAGAGTTGTAGAGCCCAGTTTCAGTGGATACATCTATAAAACAACTCCCACGCCTAAGGTTTAGGAAATGTTGCTGAAGAGGGGTTGAAAAGATAGTAAAAGCCAGAGGATCAAGAAGTTTGCTGTAATATTGCGCATTCTACTAATGTCAGAAGCTACACTTGTAAAGACTCACCCACATGGCTGCCTAAACATGACCTGAACAAAGATGACATCTGTAGACATGCTAAAGTAGAAAGCAGAATGTTCACAAGGCCCCAACTCTACACAAAGAACTACAGGCAACTAAGGAATGCTGAGAGCAGAAGAAATAATCTTCCTCCGTGAAGAGCACACCAGTTGGTTAGCCCATGGTCAACCTTGAAAGCATACATATAAATAACATTACACAGACTTAGCAAGTTATGTGAGAAATATAAATGTATAGACACATGTGTGTACAATAATAATTAATAAAAAAACAAGGTCATAAATTTTAAAAAGGAAAGGTAAGGGTATATAAAATGGTTTGGAGGGGCAAAATGAAAGGGAAATGTTGTCATTATAATATTAAAAATAAAAGAAAATATAAATAAAATTTAAAATAAAGTTAAAACAAAAACATGAAAAACAGTAAGAAGATATAAGTGTGCTACCTACATATCCACAGTTATGTCAGATACTCTAAATGGCTAAAGCATGAAAAATGAATAGGTAGGAGCCTCATAAAATTTGCTTAGAAAAAAAAAAGAGTGGAGCATGTTGTTATTTGACAACAAGACACCTGACAGGGTTAGTTTGCTGCCCTATTCTAACCAGCATAATAATCTGGATGTCATTGTTACGCACAGGAAAATGTCCAAGTTGGGTTGTTCTGTTTACCATTATGTAAATATGATGTCTTGTTGTCTATCCTAGTCTGGCTTTCAAGATTGGACATGAACATGTTTTACAGCTCACTAAATCACTCAACAGCAAATGCAAATTGAATGTAACTGATAAACGAAAGAAGCAAAACAAACAAGCAAAGCAACAAAAAGCCTCTACAAGCTAAGGCCAAGAAAGAAAGATATTCAAAGGCAGGAACATATTTTCTTTAAATGAGTGATGGAACCAAAAATAACTGGAACACAGAATAATGCTGATTTCCTGGCAAGAAACTGTATGGGTTTAGATGTGACTAACTCTGACCAAAAAGAAAAAAATAATCTATAATATCCACAAAGCAAAGGGTTTTTATTATTCTACATTTACCTAATATCTATCAAGAAGTTCTATTAGAAACTATGTTTGATTCTGAAAGAATATGCAGTTATTATATTACTAGCCCCCGAAATGGTGAGGTCATTAAGGAAGCTTCATGTACTCACAAACGGCAGGCAGGGCTCCTGTATCTCTAGCACACAGAAACCGGTGAGCACTGTTGCAAGGGTTGGTTGAATTTCTTTAATCCCTACCACAACCTAATGACACAGTTTTCATATCTTCACTTATAAATTAAATGGCTGGAGCTCAGAAAAGTCATGTTGCCTAAGGTCATTCAGGAGTCACAAGGAAAGGCAGAATTTGGGGTTCAGTAACTTGGATACAGAAAACACACTGAAACACTATACTGTGTAAACATCATGAAAGATGTGCCTGTGTGTGTGTGTGTGTGTGTGTGTGTGTAATAAGTTTATAAAGATGTAAGATTTAAAACAATAACAAATTCTTAGAATTTATCATCTGAACCACAGTTAAATGATATTTCTTCTTGTGGCTGTCTCATTTCTCTCTCACAATAATCTCAATGTTCGTTTTGATTATTGCATGTGACATAATTTCCTTCTCTTTAAATGCTGAATAATTAATATTCTATTTTATTAATAAAAACAGTATTTTGCCATCTCATGCATCGGTGTGTATTCTGGTATCAGAATGGCTTCTACCATTCTGACAGTTGTGAATAGTTAAGCTATAAATGTGCATGTAAATGAGACCTCATTTTCTATGACTGGGACTCAGGTACACCAGAAGCCCTGCATCACACAGACCCACTGTTCTGTTCTTGGAGGAATCACCACAGTGTTCTCTGCAACAACTGCACTGCTATCCACATCCCCACCAATAATGCAAAGGGACTGTTTCTCAGCATCCATCCCAACACTTATTTTCTATGTCTGCCTTATGCTTGGGAGATAGGGGGTGTTGGTTTTAAGTTGTTGAGAGTTTTGGACTTCTCTTATTTCAAATTACAAACTACACTTTGGCATGATCATTCCCTACCAATAGAGGGTACAGTGGGAGTAAGGAGAACATATTGTACACGTGTTTAAAATTGTCCAGACGAAACACAAATTTAATTCATAGCAAGAGAGAGGTAATGATATGAGGGGAGCTGAAGAGGGTGGATGCATAAGGAGGGGATGAAGTCCTGCATGAGTGTATACTGTTAACATGGTCGAATGCCCCAGACACAGGGAAATTGGCCAAGCCTTCTTCTGGTCCAAGTACAAGTGTTTAGAAATGATTGACCTTGACCAGTGTGTGCAAAAACTAGCAACTGCCGTTTCTTCCTCCAGGATAACTGCAACCTGGAGCTGCTCCCTTGCAGAGACTCCTACCCACATCTTTAGCCACAAAAAATGGTTCTTAGGACACAGAGCTGTGACTAAGAGTCAAACAATGGACTTTGAGGCAAAACAAATATACCAAAGCTAAGCAAATGCCCTCTCTTCAGTTTCAGACCCAAGAGCTCTGTCATGTGGACGACCTCCTTCTAAAGATTTAACTCACAGATTTCTAAGCTCTTTGTTCATCCTTATTATGGAGAGGATAGTCACTGCAACCTGGAAATGTTTCTCAGGGATGTTTTAAAATAAAGACACACGCTTACTAAAACTAAAAGATTTGAATTTTACACAATCATCTTGGAGGTTTTTTTAAAGATGTATTTATTTTTATATGTATGAGTATTTTTTACCTGGTGTCCTTAGAGGCCAGACAGTGTTAGATCCTCTGGAATGGAAGTTATGGATGCTTGCCAAGTCTAATGTGGAGACTGAGAGCTAAACCCAGGTCCTCTGTGAGAGTTGCCATAGGTTTTCATCACTGAGCCATCTCTATGGCCCCACCCTTGACTTTTTTAAAAAAGATAACTTTGGCAAAATTCTTCTGCTTCACACAGACAAGTGCCCATTTTAATACCTATAGGGTAAATTCTCTTTTATTACCAGGAAACTAAGAAAGAATGCATCAGTATAATCTGGTTAAAGAACCAAAATACAGGATAGCAGGTTTCATATTAGAATCAGCAGAAAGCAAATCTATGATTTTAAATGAACACATCCATGCATAACACTTTGTAGTTTCCCTCAGTAAGAACAATGAGAGAAGCATCTCTTCATATTCAGTCCTACCCACTGACATCCACTCTTCCACCAGCTATGCCTCTAATGAACAAGAACAACCACGAAGCTCATGAGAGCAAGGTAGATACATCACTCTTTAATCGTCTTCAGTTAATGTGCAAAAAACTCAGAGACAGTGTTCCTCAATTTGCACATTATACCTGGTTGGTGAGCTACAGTCTTCAGAGCTCACTATGCCTCCCTTATCTGACAATATGGAAACCATAATTGTTTCAGAAGAGACCTCAGCTGAAGAGCTCAACAGTCTAGCTATATACCATATACCAGCATCAAAAATCACAAAGAAAGTGTTGAGTCCAAGTGTTTAACTATAAACGTTAAAGCCCAGCTAGATCCCCACATCTCATCAAAAATAATCCATGATCCCATGACGCAGGATGAGTCAGGCTAGCAGAGTAAATGAATACAGCCTTGTTGATCTCTGCTCTCAGGAACAAAGCCAAACCACAAGAGAGTCACAATTTTTTCGCCCAACAGAACCAAATCGTAAAAAAGTGTTGAGAGTTAGTGTAGTCTGGTAATTCAGCTAAAGTGAGGTAAGAAGAGACAGTAACTGTTAATATCATTATCAATTTCCCATGATAATGACACTTCTGGAGAATCCATTCTGGCTAGGGAATTGTCAGTAATATCTGCTACCATTCCCCAGTGGTTACTGTGACAGTCACTTAGGGTACACCATCTACATTATTATCTACAGCAAATCCCATGGAGTAGAGATTGTGTTCAACTGTTATAAATAAAGTCCAGTCATTCGACTCCAAAATATTTATGTACTAAATGGCAGAGTGGATGTGCAAAAGCCATCTTACCTGACACAGAACCCATGCTCCTTACCCCGTTGATGGCACTACCCTTCATAGTAGGTCCTAAACACAAAGAAATAAACAATTTAATGAAAATCCATTGAGGAGAATCACGTGAAAAGTATGTCAAAAAATCTATATATTCTTGAAAGATTCTACATAAAATTCTATATACTTTGAGTTCTGACTTGATGCATGAGACCAAGAATTTGTCAGCAATTAATTTCCATGTACCATTTCTTAACATGTATTTTTCTTAGCCTGAAGAATTCGCTTACTTTTTTATCTTACTTTCTCCATAGTAAGCTGTTAATTCCCTTGTCTAGACCCCAGGCTCTCTTTTCTTGAAGAACTATAACTTCCTTTCCTGGCAGTCTCCTAATACCATTGGCAAAGCTGTTTTCCACGCCTGCCACTTTCATGGTATACCTTAATGTGAGCTCCCTGTGGTTTCCCATGGCGCTACTAATTGCCTAACTATGGGTACTTCTCATGAGGAGCCCAGCCTGCCCTACCTGTCTGTTCTCTCTCCTACTATAGCCAGCTGTTTTACTTATTACATATTACAGAGGCTGTTCTACACCCTCTAACCCAGACAAGCTGGCTCCTTAATGTTCCTTCTGATCTCAATACAGTCTATTCCAAGTCATATTTGCAAAACTGATTGCCAAGGAAGAAATGCAAGATTGGCACAGTCTTCTGGGCAGATCTACCTGTCTGTTGACCCTAGCAAACCCCCCCTTCCAGCCGATTATTGCATTTACCAATTAGAATGAAGCTGAGAGACCATGCCTAATGGATTTGCTACACTAGCTTTTATCCAGGTGGAAAAGTGAGTCTGTACTCTAGGAAGAAGAGCATCCCATGTACAGTAGAAGAAGCTGGTGTTCAATTCATTCAACAATTTTCTTCCATGTTTTCAAGTCTGTACTTCAAAAAGAAAGAACTAGAAGATAGTGTGCTCTCGCTGAGAAACCCTCTTTTCTATTTTTAGCCATTCCTTAACCAGCCTGCAGAGGACTTGTTAACTTGGGCTACATATCTGAACATCCAGGGAAGCAACCTTAATGACACTCTACAGTTCACAAAGGATAATATCACAATGTGTGTTAGGACACGACATCTCTCAGGATCTTTTTCTGGGCTGTAATTTGTGTATCAGCTGTAAGGCAAGAACTGCCAGTGTCTCTTATTTGTCACTCAGTAGAAAGTGCTTGCCTGAAAAGGAAGGCAGCATACATGAGAGCCAACAGGAGGAGGGAGCCCTGCCAACATCACGTGAGCTGTTGGATTCAGCCATGCCTGTGGACAAAATTATTGCTTGGACTTTCTAGTGATGTGGCCCAATAAATCCATATGCTTTTGTAGCTTAAGCGAGGGTGGTTGGAATATTTATATCACTTGCAGTTCCCTGAACTCTAAATAATAAACAATGTGTAGTTTCAGAGTCAAGATGGCTTTGTGAGGCATTTTTTCAGAATAGAAAACAGATGGTTCTCTCAAATTGGATAATTCGGAAACATAGTTTAAATTAGGTTCTGTTTATGAAGGTGTGGGCAGAATGAACTGGAACCATCGGGTTGGTTGGAAAAGGGCTATAACTACCAATAACACTCAAGGGCAGGGGAATGTTACCTGAACATAGAACAAAAGATTCATGAAGAAAAAGTAACCTTGGAGGAAAACAAAATAAAACAAAACAAAAACCATGTTTTATCTAGCCAAGGTGATAGCTAGCTTAAGGTGAACACATAGGAGAAGTGGAGAACTACCTTTCCTGCCTCAATCTAGTAATCCCCTGCTTAGATGTCCACTGGCCACACAAATGAAGCTTAAAGATACTTCTTTTGTGACTCACACAAGTCTGTTTCCTTGGGCAGAGATCCAGAGTGATAGGGTGAAAATTGTCTGATAGTTCAAGAGAAGGTTACTCAGTGTGGTCTTTCTCTTCACCCTTGTCCCTCATCCCTGCTCCAGGAAAAGGCTACATGTTCTCATCCCGAGAGACATATGGAATCCTTGGCTTTAGCATTATCATGGAGTGGCATAAGTTCCCTCGTACCAACTTCCAAGGTCACTACTGGATGTCACTGTTGTGCAGTGTCTATAGTTCTTGAGTCAGTCTCAGCAGAGCACAGGAATTTACCTGTAATCAGACCTATGCTTTTGTCTCCACAATGGCAACCACTGTGAACACCCTGTGATGTCACAGTTGTGGATAAGAGAAAGACAGCAGAGCAGGAGAAGGAGGCACAGTGCTCATGACCCATCTGCTTCTGTAGGTGACATGCTCAGAACTAGACTTATGTACAGTACTTCAATATTCTAGTAAAATATTACTGCTTATATCCCCCTTTAAATTCTGTGGATTGGGTAATAGTTCAAGATAATGGAAAGTTGAAGTCATGTAATTGTTCTATAACTTGGGATGGAGTGTTTAGTATCTGCCAGAGCTTGGTGTAAGCCAGAGTCTGCTTTGCAAATAGAAAGTAGGTTGTCAGTAAAGAAGGGCATGGAGTTACTCCAGAACCACGGCTCTCTGAACTGTTGATTTTCCAACACAGTTTGCCAGGGACTCGCAGAACTTCTACGTCTGCCACATATACTTATTTTATTAATAGGTGTACTAGATGTTATGAAAGCAGATCTCCCTGCATTACAAGCCAAGACCAGCTATAGAGCTGATTATCCCCAGAGGTATGGAATAAAATCTTTAACTTTATGAATTATCAAGAATGAATAAACAAGAGTACATATAGAAATATGCCCATGATCTTCAAAATGCTAATGTTAAGTATGTCCTTTTTCTAAGTCCTGAGTATTACGAAAGTTGTAGCAGCTCAGACAGGGTATCAGTTTATACTCTCTGGCCCACTCATATTTCAAGACCTTTTTTATCCAGCCCTCTAGAGTATGTCTATCTTAGTCGTCATCTGGAGTCCTTGCTACCTCTTCCTTAGCAGTCCCAGAGAGCACATCATCATCATCATCATCGTGTAGCAGAAAGCAGAGTCATCAACAAAGAAACGAAACAATCTAGGCCCATCAGGATCATACTTTCATGCAAGATCCTGCCTGTCTTTGTACTCCACAAATTTGGTAAAGACTATTCCAGAATCTCATTTGGTTGTTCTGCTTTCCACAGCCTCTTCTGGTACCAGTACATCTTTAATACAATACTAATGACAGCATTATTCATGGTTACTGCAGAGAAGAAATGATACTGGGATACATTCAAATTACAATGATTCAGGGGAAGCTAAACAAAAGGATTAGATGGCATCCAGAGGAAATCCAAACTGACAGCACATTATCTCAGGCTGCTATCACCCATATTTCAAAGATGGCAATGAGAGAAAGCAAGCAATTTTCATAATCTAGAAGCTGAGAGACAAGTACGGACAGTGATTTTTATGGCGTCGAGTGTAAGAGTGTTCCAGGAGAAGGGAACACTGAGTGCAGACTCTTGGGCAACAAAGAAAAGTGAGCCAATACCTAGAACTGGTAAATAAAAAAAAATAGTAATAGTGTTGTGGGGGTGTGGGGGGGGGGCAATGTGAGAAAAGGATGGTTGAAGGTACCACAGGACTTGTAGATATTTATTCTTATAGGTCATGTGGTTAGAAGATCCTAGAAGATATATTTTATTTTATATTCTAAAAGAGTCACTGAAAATTCTCTTTAAACTAGTTGGCAATCAGTTCAAAGAAAAGACAGTGGTGGCTTGAATGTACATGATGATGGTGCAGGGTTACAAAGTGGTCAGGTTGTGGACACATTTGGAAAACCAAACCCTTTAGGGACTGATAAGGAACTGAGTCTGGTTTATGAGATAGGAAGCAAGGAAGAATAACGTTTGGAGACTGAGTGCCTTAAGCATTTTAGGGCTTGGAACAATGGGTCTGGATTTAAATGTACTGGCTACTCTTCCAGAAAACCCAGGCAATTCGTACCACCCACTTGATGACACATACCATCTGTCCTGGGGGACGTGGTACTCTCCTCTGGCCTCCAAGGCACTACCTGGTACAAAAACATTGAGGCAGTACACCCATACACACATTTTTTTTAAAAAAAAAGGTTAAAAAACATAATGTTTTTGCCATTGACAGAGTTGGAGAAGAAACAAATGGTAGAAACAAATGGTTCTAGTTTTGAGCCTGTTGGGTTTAAAGCTGGAAAGCCAAGTGAGTTGTCAAAATGGCAGGTGGGTGCATAGTCTGGAGTCCAGGAGAACAATGTCCAGGTCAAATCCAGCACGAATTTGGTATTAAAAGTCAGGTGTAGGTATGGTCACCTGGGTGGTAAATAAAAATATAATGTAGCCCCTGAGCAAATTTCATGATATTCTCATTATTCTGAGTATCTTTAAAATGGTGAATGTCCAGAGACTAGGTTGGTTCTCAGTGGGACTGGCTAAATCAGCTGTTCTCAACCTGTGGGTCAATATACCTTTGGGCATTACATATCAGATATTTACATAACAATTCATAACAGTAGCAAAATTACAGTAATGAAGTAGCAACAAAAACAATTTTATTGTTAGGGGTTACCACATAATGAACTATTTTAAGGGTCACAGCCTTAGGGAGGTTGAGAACCAGTGGACTAGATGAAGTAATTGGTTATGATTACTAAGTTTCACAGATAACTGACCAAGAACATGGACATAATAAAAGCTACAATCTCTTTTGATTTATTACATATTTTATGTGTTTGTGGAGGAGTGTCTATGTGCATAAATGTGTGGTATATGTGTGTATATGTTGGAAGTATATTCAGAAGTACACGTGTAAAGACCTAAGATGTAATTTAACCAAGGCTATCTGTTTCAGTATTTGATTGGCTCTATCCATTGGTGCTTGGTGGAGTAATCTAGTTTCATTTCTATTGCTGTGATAAAATACTCTGAACAAAATCAACTTAAGGGAGACAATTGTTCATTTGGCTTACATATCCAAGCCAAAGGCACCCACAGAGGGGATTGGACAGGAACTGAAAGCAGAAACCAGAAGCAGAGACCTTGGAGGAATACTGCTTGCTAGATCTCTCTCAGGCTTGCTTTCTGTCTTCTCCTTCTTTAACTTTTTTATCCAACCCAAGACAGCCTAACATGCCTAGTGGTGGTATCACCCATAGTGGACTGAGCCCTCTTCATTTGTAAATAATCAAGGCAGCTCCTCACAGATTCACAGACCAATTTGATGGCAATAACTATTCAAATGACACACTGTTTTTAGGTGATCCCAGGCTGTGCCAACTTGATAGTTAATGCTAACTAGAACTTGAGGTCACCAGTGAGAACACACATGAAGGCAATCACTTTCCCTTTTCAAGAATCTATCAGTAGCAAATAGCTTAGCAGTTAGGGTAGAGCCCCCTGAGACTTTTTCAACACATGTCTGACTGACAGGTCCATCTTTGTGCAGATACCAATTTAAGCATCTTCAACATGAGTGCTTGATGGCAATTGTATCCTGCCAAGAAGATAGCATTTCATAGTCCCTTTCCCTATTTTCCTGCTCTTAGATTCTTTCTGTCCATCTACAATGTTCTCTGGACTTTAGAAGGGATGGCAAAAATTTCTTCTTTAGGGTTGGACATCAACCCAACAGTTATTCTCAGCACCTTATGTAGCCACGAGATGCTGCATTTGCCACTGTATACTGGAAAGAGAGGCTTTCCAGTATGAAAGCTGAGTGGCCTCTGTCTATGGGTATAAACATAAATAAGTAGAAGGCAGTTTGACACTGTGTTAAATTAGCTAAGGGAAAGTATTCTGTTCCCCTCTGTTGCTGATCACAATGCTTCCTGTCAGTCCTGCCCTGGTGTTTGTCCCCTTTGCATTGGAAGATAATAAGCTGTGGATATTAAATGGCTTGTCAAGAGTCACAGAGCAAGTCAGAAATTGGCTGTCCTAATTCCAGCCCTGGATTTACTGCCTTGTTTTTTTCCTTTCAACAAAAGATCGCCTTAGCACCACACACAGTCCCCACCAAATGTCAGCTTTATGCACACTAATAAAACTAGGAGCAGTTTGAAAGCCAGTATTATTTTGAACTCTTGTTCCCAGTGGCCTGTTAGCCTTCAAATTTTGAGTATTACTTTCACATTTTGAAAGATAATGGAGAAAGAGGACAGGAAAAAGTCTCAGCTGCAAGTGAGAAAGAATTTTAAGTGGATCGAGCAATACACAGCTGTGAAATCGTTTTACTGGAGAGCTGTCAGGATATATCAGATATTATTTTGAGCTGTGTAGAAGTAACCATGTTCATCTCACTGACTTGATCGTATCTCATAGGAGAGCAGACTATACTGAACCAGACATGCTGGCTTGTGCTCCTCTCTAAAAATCTGTGCATAGCCTACGGAGAGGCTTGGTTTGCTTAGTACCAAGCAAAGTTGGGCTATGCCATTTGTTCTACCTGATGACCTGTTGGGACAATTAAGTAACTTGTTGCAATTTAAAATATAAGCACAAAACCAATAGGAATAAAGAAAAACACAGGAAAGAATACCTGATACTAAATACGACCTTCAGCTGGGTACTGTTCTAAGTACTTGCCTAAATCTTCATAGCAGCCTCATGGTAAATGAAGGCATCAGTCTATTTACATTAGTCTACAAATAGCTAGTAAGTTCAAGTGTCAGGGATGCATGACCCTGTGTAGCTAGATCACAAACCACCTTCTCAGCCACTTACTACTCCAACCTTCCTAAGTGATGACCCAATTCTACAGAGGCCAGGATGGCTCAGTGGAACTGAGGCCAGGTTGTAGCCTCGACTTCTTAGGTAACTAGAACTCGGAAAGTCCTAGAGTTCCATGCAGAGATTTAGAATGAAGAGTAGGGGCGTGTTTGAGGTAGGAGGTCCAGAATCTGGTTTTGAAGCAGTGATTGTATAACAATTATATTGCACTGTTTAATGAAACATGGATGTATAATTGTATAACAGAATAAATACATGAATGTATAATATATGTCAAATTGTTTATGATCATTTTCTTTTACTTTTTGTCATACTTTGAAAAGTTGAAATTAAATGCCACTGTCCATGTCATGGTGTGAATTTGGGAGATAAGAGCTGACAAGAAGTAGGAGGGTAACGGTGACTCCATATACCTGCTCTGTGTTCATTCTGAGGGTAAAGGGTTTAGATTTTCAGCAGGTATAAACTGTCGTGAGGCTCCAATTCCTACTCCTGTCTTTACTTTCTCCATATTTTCACGTTTTGTCTGATATCATCTCTCCTCTCCTTCATTCCAGTTTCTCTCCTCTCCTCTTTTTTTCTCTCCTCTTCTCTTCTCTCCTCGCCTCTCCTCTTTCTCCTCTTGAGGTTTTTCTCCTCTTGCTGCAGGCCTCTCTATCTTCCACATCATCTGTCTGCCCCATCTCTGCCTCTCTTTCTCCTTTCTCCTATCATCATTCTCCCTTCAACCTCTTAACAATCTTTAAGTTGATAAACATTTATGACTCCATTTTCTTAGAGGAAATTCTCTCTCAGTCCATCCAGATATTGCCAGAGCCTCCCTTGTTTGTTTTTCATTTTGAGATGGAGTCTCTGTCTAACATGGCCAGCTTGGAACTCACTTTGAACTATCATTGAACTTACAATCTTCCTCCTTACTGTGTGCAGAAATTACAGCAGGCACAAGCTACATACCCAGCAAGTACCCCTTGTTCCACAACCTACCTGTCTATCTTTTAAGAGGAGCGATAATACCCAGCCTGCTGTCTGTACTGTGTCTACATTGTTCCATTCCACACAGTTTGATCTGAACATTGTCACCAACTACTTCTCCTCCATGTGTCTAAGATATAAAGCAATGTGTAGGCCTTTTGTAGGTAGCTAAACTCTTGTAGACATTTTTCAACCCAGATGTCTGCCTAACCTGAACATATTAACTGCCTCCCCACTGCCTCTCAGAACTGTCTTCATGCTGAGTAAGCTCAAGCTTCCCCAAGCTAAAACCATCTATGCTTGAGAAGCTTATAGTTCAATGGGAAAACAGAAAGTTGTAGACAGGCCTGATAAGACAATTAAAAAATAAAGGCCATCATGGAGGGTGGAAACTATAAATACAAAGTAAGAAAGACTTATCTAGGTTTAGGTGGTTAGAGAAAGTTCACAAGGAGGAAGGAAGTAGAAATCAAACTGTAATGGGTAAAATTACCTATAGAGGTCAAAAAATGTTTTTATAAATAAAAATTTATCATTTGCCAGAAGATGGATTTTGTTCAAGAAATCAAGGAAGATGGTACAGACAACTCATGAGGCAGCTTTGCATGTTATGTTAAAAGAAGCAAGAGCAAGAGACCAGAGACAGAGCCTGCAGAGAAAGGGTTTAGTTTGGCTTAGCCTGAGTCCAGTAGGAAATTACAGGGCAGCTTCCCAACAGTGTATGAGGAAACAGGTGTCTATGAATATGTTGGCACCCAAGAGCCCACCCAGGCTTCAAGGCTTACAGAAGGTGAGTAATTCCTGTCCCAGGAGAACAAAGCTCCTTAGATACCTGCCAGGACAAGGGTGGGACTGAGCCTGGAGCATTTAGCACTGCCTGCCAATTGGCTGTACCAGCGCATGCAGGAGCTCACAGTGAATATATTTCAGTGGCTAAAGCAGAAAGCACATGAAAAAGAATGTGGTAGTAATCTCAAGATTATAATTAAAAACATCTAGAAGAGGCTTTCAAGTTTAGTTCCCATCCCCATGGGTTAACGGAATGGCCACTAAGATTTCAGCAAAGCCTATAGAGAGAGCTCTTATCTGATATATTTAATAATTCTAGCCCAGGAAATGTTTTAGTTGTAGGCACATTTTATTTTCCCAGATAGAGCATATAAAAACACTGAATTATTAGTAAGAATTCAATTTAAGGTGTTATTATAATCAATGTCATTGAAAGATTTCTTCACCTTCTGAGACGCATTACTCCATCTTCTTTTGTTGTTGTTGTTTTTTTCTTTTTGTGTGTTGTTTTTCTTTTTAAAATTTTTTTATTGAATATTTTATTTAAGTTTCAGATGTAATCCCTTTACCCCATTTCCCCCCTAACCAGGAACCCCCTATCCTATCCCCCCTCCTCCTGCTTCTATGAGGATATGCCCCCACCCACGATTTCCCCCACACTGGGGCATCCAGCCATCACTGGACCAAGGACTTCTTCACCCACCTATGCCTGACAATGTCACCGTCCCCTATGTATACAGCTGGGGCCATGGGTCCCTTCCTATGTGCTCCCAGGCTGGTGGTTTAGACCTCGGGAGCTCTGGTTGGTTGGTATTGTTGCTCTCCCGATGGGGCGGCAAACCCTTTCAGCTTCTTCAGTCTTCTCTCTCACTCCTCCACTGGGATCAGCTCAATGGTTAGCTGTGAGCCTCTGTATATTTCAGGTTCTGGCAGACCTCTAAGGAGACAGCTATATCAGGCTCCTGTCAGCATGCACTTCCTGGCATCCACATCAACGTCTACCTTTGGTGACTGCACAAGGGATAGACACCCAGGTGGAGCAGTCTCTGGACAGCCCCTCCTTCAGTTTCTGTCTTCTACCCAATTTACAAGCATCCAATGATACCACTTACTGTCGATAACTGTATCGTGAAAGTGGTCCATGTCTTGCCACTTAGTAGGCAAGAAAACAATCATTTCAGCCTTCAGTTTCAGGGATATTTAAAATTAAAAGCAATTTAGAAAAAAAAATTCCCTCAAAACATATTGCATGGATGTGGAATCCCTAAATTTTAATAACTTTACCTCTCTGCAGCATAGCAGCTGGTCTGGGAAGAGAAAAGGATTGATTCATCCATTAGGAAGGATGATTATTTTAACAGCAAGTTTTAAAATTTCTGATTAAAGAAGAAAAATAGATATAAACACAAGGTGGAAAGAAATAACTACACAAGTTATTCAGACATACCGACCAAAGGACACTAGTTTCATCTTGTGTCCCCAGAGAACAGAGACAATTGTTCTTTAAGATTCCTTAAAATGCTCCTAATATATTAAACAGATTTTTAAAATATCTGCCTTTCTTTTTAATTTTTCATATAATATGTTTTGATTACATTTCTCCTCTTTCAACCCCTCCTCCAAAATTCTCCCCATTTCCCTACTCATTCAACCCTATATTCTCTCTCTCTCTCTCTCTCTCTCTCTCTCTCTCTCTCTCTCCTTCAAAAAAGCCTCACAACACAAAAATGAAAATGAAGAAACCAAGATACACACACACAAAAAAAAAAAAAAAATGCCAAAACAACACAAAATGAAACAAAAATTCCACAGAGCGGGAGATAATTAGAGTTCATTTTATGCTGGCCATACTTCTAGGCATGGTGCCTGCCAGGAGTGTGGATGGTATACCAATGACACTCCATTAGAGAAAACTGGCTTTCTTTTGCCAATGGGTATCAGTTGCTGAGAGATCCTTGGCTGAGGTGAGATGTTATTGTACTTACTTCCCTACCTCAGAGATGACCCATGTGGCTTGAACCAATGCAGGCCTTATGCACAGTTCCCTAAACTCTGTGTGTGTGTGTGTGTGTGTGTGTGTGTGTGTGTGTGTGTGTGTGTGTGTGTGTTGGGGGCAGGAGGGTTGATGGAGACATTCCATTTAGGACTGAGTATTCCAAAGTCTCCCACTTTCTGCACATTTTCCAGTTGTGGTTCTATGTGTTACTTCCCATCTACTGTCCGAAGAAGGTTTTCTGATAAGGCTGAGTGAGGCATCGGTCTATGGGTAGAGCAACATATCGTTATGAGCCATTGCTATATTCCTTTAGAACAGCAGAATAACATTGGGTTTTTCCCCTAAGGCCATGATCTATCTAGTCTTGGACTCTTTGCCAATTTAGCAGTGTCAGGTATGGATTCTATCTCAGGGAGAAGGCCTCAAATCCATCCAAAAGTGATTGGTTACTCCCATAACTTTTGAGCTAACCAGATTTTTAAGACAGAAACATGAAAATTTTAACCCAATCAGCTAGATAATCATTATTTGATTGCTCACAGATTTAAAGCCACGGGGACACAGACTGCAGAACCTACCACTATTATCTATCTATCTATCTATCTATCTATCTATCATCTATCTATCTATATATCTATCTATCTATCTATCTATCATCTATCTATCATCTATCATCTATCTATCATCTATCTATCTATCTATCTATCTATCTATCTATCTATCTCTCTTTCTCTCTACCTCTCTTCATCTCTTGCTCTACTTGCCCCCTCTGGAAAAGGAAGTTCCTTTCTTGGTTTTATACTGCAAAGAGACTTTTAGTATTATAATTGCAGCCCAAAGGATGTCTTCTTCTACTATCTACCTGTCAGTCTTTGAAAAAAAAAAATTTCAGTTTGTCTTGAGTCAGAGCTCTTCCACTGAAATGCTCTGTGTGCCTCAGAGTATAAGGTACCAGGTTTGCCCAAACATGAGTCATATTCTCATCACAGTGGCAAAAATGGAGTCAAGAGCGCTGTTACTCGAAGGCCAGACATATTGGTTGATGATACATCTGGAACTATAAAGGCTATTTTTCAAAGAAAGAATCCCGTCTATTCTCTTTGCTTTATTGTTTCTTTTTATATCTTCTTTCTCTTTCATGTTAACAAAATCATACTGCTAAAACATTTTCCACATTCATTTATATCTGCCAGAAAATGATACAGTAAACATGTGTTGATTAGAAGAAAGACAGAGGAGGGGAAATCGAAAAAAAAAACATCACTGTGATTAGCAGCAGCAAACTGATGTGTATAAAAGGGCTCATATTCTTACGGGCTCTACTATTGGCTAGTGAATCACTGACTGGAGATGCTGGGAGTTTAAATGTTTAAGAAGGAGTGGGATGTGCTAAGAGGCTGTTTTTATGTATCAGAGGAGGAATCAGTAGATACCATTCAAAAGCAGATTTATTAAGTTAAACTTAAATTGCACATTTCTGAGTAGTCTTACTTCGCTTGAGAATAAAAAATATAAATGGCCCCTTCTGGCTGGAAAGCAGAAGTCTTTTCTCTCTGTAGAAAGTTGTTTGCTAGGTTGTTTGCTTAATGCCTGGTGAAGGATAGGTGGTATTTCACTCACACTCTAGAAAGTAATGGTCATTGTTCCACCTTATACATGCAAACTTGAGGCCCAAAGAGGGAAAATGACTTATCTATGGTTGTGTAAGTGAAGGCAGGCTGAGGTTTAAAGCCTGTAGGAGTAGTTCTGATGCTAGGGTCCTGTTCCCCAATTGGTTCTTGATCTATCAGTAAAGATGCCAGGGGTTGATTGCTGGGCAGAAGGAAAGACGTGGGACTTCTGGGTCCTGGGATGGGAGGAGAGGAGATTCAGGGAAAGGAGAGGTTTGGTTTTTTTGTTTTGTTTTGTTTTGTTTTTTTATCATGCTTCAGAGGGAGAAAATGTAACCAGCCATATGAGATCGCAGGTGGAACAACCATAGGCTGTTTCTCCAGGTGGGAGGCTAAGTTGAGGGCAGATTTAGGGTGCTGAGCTAAGAGTTTTCAGAAAAGCATGCTAGCCCCAGTAGATTAGAAGTGTTCAGCAATTGAGCCAAGAAGACAGGTTGAAATTGAACAGTGTGTGTGTGTGTGTGTGTGTGTGTGTGTGTGTGTGTGTGTGTGTGTGTGTGTGTGTGTGTTTCATCTGAGGATCTAATATTCTCAGGGCTGGGGCTGGTAGTGCACTCAGCCTAGAGCTTAAAGCAGGGTAGCAGAAAATAGATGCTATATAAGTCTAGGGTTGTTAACAGTCTAGACATCTTCCTTTATTAAGTATATAGATACACTACCACCATGAAACATAAAATTGTTGTCCCATCACTATATCAAATATTAAGAGCCTAAAAACCATAAAAGACCTTTACTGGGGCACTGCACATAGCATTGTAGGAAAGTTGCTCTTCAAATGTTGTGCTCTCATTTTAATGCTGTTTCTAGTAGAGTTCTGTTACAACATTCAAAGTACATTTCCATAGAAAAACGGGGCCCAGGGCATAATAGAAACATTCCTACTCAAACAGAACTCTTTAAAAAATCATGCCCCAGATGAAGTTAATGCACAGTGATAAAATATTCATGCACACCAAGCCACACCATTCAAACAGCACAGAAGTCATATTTATGAGAAAGCAAAAAACAAGATGCCATTGCTTTAGAGGTCCTCTTCTGTAAAATCCCTTTACTCGGGATTTCATGGGGACACTCCACTATCTGATACAGCTGTGTTGCAAACTGCTAAGAAGCTGCTAGCTTCAAGAAAGAAATACGTTTAGCTGCAGTGAGCAGAAAGAGAGAAAAATCCAGAGACAAAATTATAATCTAAAGCCTGGGGAGATGGCTTTGTGGATAAGGTTCTTGGTGTACAATTATCAGGGTCTGAGTCCAAATCTCCAGCACATATATAAAAAAATGGGTGCAAGCAGTGTGCATTTATAACCCTAGTACTCAAGTGACAGAGACACACAGATCCTGAGAGCTGGTTGCCTGCCTAGCCAGCCTAGAGCAAACACCTAGCTCCATGTGCAGTGAGAAAACCTGTCTCAAAAAGTAAGATAGAAAGCGATAGAGGAAGATGCTTAGTGTTGATCTCTGGTTTCCATACATGCACACGTAGACCCATGCACACAAATATGCACACATGTGCGCATGTGCACCTTTACACACACACACACATGCACATTCACAAGGGTGGGGAAAAGGGAAAGTTGGGGAAGTGGAGATTTTCAAAAAATTTTAAAAGAAATTGATTTGCAGAAGTACAGGCCACAGTATCAGAAAGGCAACACCCAGCAGTTCTCAGACAGCATGTCAAGTTGTCTCCTTATTTTAAAAATACATAGACTATGGTGCTTTAATGTTCAGAAGCAGGTGGAATGTTCATGCAATTCGTTTTCTTTTTTTTCCACAGACTTAACCATCAGGAAAGGCAAAAAAACAGTGTGTCCAGTGTAGCAGAGCCAGTTAGGAAGACAGGCACAGAGCCTGTCTCTTTTTAAGGTTTACTTTTAAAAAGTGAAAACTATATTTCAAATACATAAGCCTAGTAGGCACTATTAACATGCTAGACACTTTAGGTTCTACAACCCCTTATTTTTGTCAAAGCACTAACGTGAAATGTTGTCTGACGAGAAGTTGTTTCTGAAGAAACTTGAACCCGGGAGAACAAAGATGTTTGGTGAATCTATAAATAAAAGTTCAAATTAAATCTAAACAGCCCAGCTTGCACTCACAATCCCCAGTAGTAGAATCTGGAGGGAATCTACTTGCTACCCAGATAGGGCAAAGGAGACAATAGAGGAGGATTCAGAAGAGCAAGGATATTATTAGCAAAATACTTCTTTATAGAACTGTGCCAACTGGCACAGAATACACAGGGACCAATTTGGAGTTGAAAATGAGAAAGGATCAAAGAGCCTTGGAAAATGGGAGCAAACGAGAAGGAGCTGAGAGATGAATCCACGCAGAATAACTCATTTTCCTGTCCTGGCCGCTCTTCCTCACCAGAAGAACTCGTCTGTCAATGGCCGTGTCCAGAAAGGGCTTAAAAAATAAAACACTTCTGCAGTGCTGCCAAGCTACATTTAAGGAGAAAAAAAAAATCAAACCACTCTGACAATACTCTTGGGATGTGAGGTTGCAAGAGTCAAGAAAGCACAGAGCTGAGGTTTCCACTTGGTCCCCTGTGCCTTGGCTGCATCTCCCCCACAGCCTGTTCACAGAGAAGTAGGAGAAGGATCACAGAGTAAACGGATATGTCCTACACCACGTTCCTTACATTTGGAAAGTCTGTTTTGTAATCATTGCCATCATTTTTTATTATTTCAATCATGTGCAATTTCATGTTGAAGTTTGACACAAGGCCATTTTCCATTTTTACTGCCAGTATTAGAACTTGGTGAACCGCCACCCTGAGCTAGTTCCGCACTACTTCTCCGCTATCCACAACATGACCTAGTTTTGATGAGAAGGGAGATCATGATTCTTAACTGCAGCTGCTTCGGGAAGCTGTTTGCCAGACGTGGGAAGTTGATGACCCTTGTGGAAACTCACAAAGAATGGGTCAAATGTCTGGTCCCTAGCAGGGGAGCCCAGTGTTGAAAAGAGTAGAAGGGTACTTGGAAGGTCAAATTAAAGGAACGGCAACACATCTGCCCATCAGGTCACCAGAGTGGAACAAAGCACAGCCAGACACTGAGATGGCCCTGAGGCCCAGCATCTCCACTCACTTGTCTTGGGAAAGTGTGATGACTTCAGTGAGCCATAGAACATAAACACCGGGCTACAGCTTACTATTCAGAAGCTACTACATGATGGAAAAATACCTATGAGAAAGTCATTTGTGAAATTCTCCATTGTTAGCATACCACTCCCGTGCACATACAACATACAGACAGAATCCTTTCGGTCTCATCAATACTTATGCACTTGTATTTCTCTATCTAGTTTAACTGAAAATAATCTCAAATTAATATGCTACATTCTACAAGTCTGAATAGATGTAAAATGAACTCTTTTTGATGACAGTCATTATGGTGTATACTCACTGGGACTGACAAGAACCCCATTATGAGTCTCTCCACCATATTTCAAGGGCTGGTCAAAAAGTGAAGCAGAGATAGAGGAACAACTCCCAAGGCCTAAGTCCTAGTGCTTCAGTAGCCATCTAAAGACAGAAAATTCCTATAAAATGAAGAATCAAATACCACCATCTCTAGAGGTATCTAGCATAAATAAATGCATAGAAACAGGAAGCATAATACAGTACAGAGTTGCTGTTTAGTGGAGACAGAGTTTATTGGGATGACAGGAGTTTAGGAGGTAATAGTTGCTCAACAGTAAATACAACAGTGGTGATGTAGTCCCATGCTTAAAACGATGAAAATGGTAAGTTTTGTTATTTGAAATAAATTTTATCCCAATTAGTGTAAAGGGAAATTTTACTTTAGAATGCTTAACCGGTTCATATTGAATAGCTGATTTTATTGAGGCTCTTTTAAAAATAATTGTTAGGGGCTGGAGAGATGGCTCAGCCATGAAAGGCTAGGCTCACAAGCAAAAATAATTGTTAGACATATAGTACTTAGCATGCATAGTACTGAATTGCAAAATATTTAGTATGCATAGTATTTATGGAAATACCAATCTTTATGTATAAAAAAATTCACATTGATCTATCAATTGTTCCTGATATAATGAAATGTAGCTCTCAGTTGCATCTAAGCACAATGCTACCACTTGAATGAACAAGATACAATGTCTTCAGATGCACTGAGTTCCAAACTCCATAAAACTCACAAGGGGGGGGGGGAGCGTAATTAGTAAAATGAATAAAACAATTTGAGAGCAAAACCAAAATAATATTTAGACTACACATTTTACATCCAAAATAAGTATATGAAAAAGAAAAACTATTATGAAATGATTTGTTATTCTGAGTAAATAAAAAAAACTAAAGGGAATTTTAAGGATTTATAGATATGAAACATAGTTTAAAACACACATTCAGAAAACTATTAACCTTGTACTGTCATTTCTAGTAGATAAATATTAAAAGGTAAAATATGAGAATCAACCTTTCTGCTACTCAAAAGAGCTAAGATTATTGAACTGAGCTAATACCATGCATTACAAAGAGGATGCAACCAGATCTGACAAAATTCCTGGTGTGGTGTACCAACTGAAGAAAGCGTTGGCAAAAACAAAGAGAACTAATTCAGATTGAGTGGATTCTTTGAATAAGCGTCATTCAGTAACTAAGTCCCTAAAAGCAGACTCATTCTCAATCTGTCACCCCAGTAAATTGTATTAAATACTGTGAGTCTCCAAATAATATTTCTTAAATAAATGGTAGTACCACATTGTTCCCTTCTGCAAAATAGATACTATTGATGCAAAGTGTAATTCTTATCTAAGCCCTTCTCCTTTTAATGTACAATGCTTGCTGAAAGCCTTCCATCTTTAAATCTGCAAACTGAGCAACAAATAGAAGCCACTTCATTGAAGCTCCTAATCTCCTCTGGCATATCTAGAAGAAAGGCCCCCTCTGAGCTCATGGGGCTCTGACAGCATCTCAACTGAGATGTGTGGAGGCTGCTGGACTCCAGTGCTCCCAAAGCTCTCATGGGAGCTGGTTCTGCACAGCACATACATCCCCCATCAACATTGTTTCCTTGTTCCCCTTTACTCTTCCTCAACAAACATGGTGCCTCGTTCCCAGAGGAATAAAATTTCATTTCTTTCCTAATCTCCCTCGCCCCAATGTCACATACTTTTCTGCTATATTATTAAGGCAGAGGTACCAATTCTTCTTCTCTGGCTGTTTCTTGTTTGTTATTGTACATTGGGAATTGGATTTATTGATCCACTGAGTACCTGAAAAGCCAGACATAAAAGCAAAAGTTCCATTAGTTTTCTATTTTCTTCTAATATAACTGGAGATTACTTTTTCTTCCATTAAGAATTTAAAATTGAAAAAATTCATTCTCTTACTTACTCTTTGACCAGAATAACAGGATACCTGACCTATTTTCTCTGTACTCAATAATTTCACCATTTTAATTTACTAATTATTATGTATAGTAAACCTTAAAGATGCATTGTTCTGTCTATGTGATGCATGGACCCGAAGGCACACAGACATGCACAGATATGTATGTGTACATGCCCAGGCACAAGCACACGTGCACATACACACACACATACACACACACACTTTAGTTTTGAGTTCTTATCATGCACTCTAAAAATTTTCACTCCAGGAACTTATGCTTAATAAGAGACAATGTGTTGGCATAAATATGCACCTACAAAACTGTCATAAATTTACTTGTGAGACATTCCCCATAATAAACAATCATACTGTCTTTTCAGCATTTGCTGTTAAAACACACAATAGTGGTAGACACAACACAGAAAAGTCCAAAGAAATAAGGACGTTTGGCTCTTGTAAAAAGTAAACAGATTTTTCAAATATATTCTTCCTCGAAGAAATAACCTGGAATGTGAAAAATGCCTGGAGAGAAGCATGGTTATTAATGCATTTTCCTTCTCAAAATCCAGAGAGCCAGCCATATGCTCTGCATTATGAATATGCAGATGGTCTTGATGCAGCTATTTTTCTCTAATTGAAACCATCAGGGTAAAATAATGCACTCATTTAGGAAGCTGGTTCAGCCAGGTCTCTTTCTACCCTTCTCCAAAAGTGGCTCAAGCTTCTCCATGTTTATATCATTTGGGGAGACTTACTGTTCAATGAAAGAGAGACAAACAGAGCAGCAGGAAGGCAGCCTTATGTTTATGGTCTTTGTGCTAAACTTTGCATTTAGTGAACTCAATGCATTGCACAGATGGGTTTCTTTTTGACAGTCTTTTCTAGTGCCCATCTCTAGTGCTCTTTAAGCAATAGCAGCTCTGAATTCCGAACCCTTGCTGAGCCTGTCTTTTATCCAACAATGATGTTGAAATCAAGGGTATCAAGTTAACCTATCAGGCCGCCTGCATCTCCCCTCAACAGCAGCTGTAAGCTGTGCGTGTCAGCCTGGCCTGGTTGAATTCCTTAGCATAGAGGTTTGACATTCTGTTGCAAGGCGCTGTACACCCTTCTTTGAGGACAGATGGTGATCAGCCATGAGTGGTAAGTATATAGACTCTCTAATATAATCCTCTTCCTGGTTCCTCCTCTTGTATCTATCCAGTTCACTCACCTCTGCCCCTTTAATGATAGAACCACGTGATTATTTTTTTCAAGACGTTAGTCAGAAGGCCGCAGCCCTACAGGTAGAAATACTAACCTGAACAAGGCAGGCTGAAATCTAAATTCACACGCTGTACTTGACACCATTATTCTGAGAAAAATGTTTTCCAGTAGCATACATGTATGTGTAAAGATGTGGTGTTCATTCTTTATAAGAAGAAGAGTCTCTTTTAAAAGCAGCTACAGCAGGAGTGACTGTGTAAGACACACAACTCTTTCTCTTTTTTTAATGTCTTAGAACGAATTAGAAGATGAAGTCATACACGGGTAGCTGACATCACCATGGCTAGATGTTTGGCTGCTTAAAGTCAATGGTAGTCCATGAAGCAGCTTGATGAAATGGGGTCAGGGTGATCAAATACACACTTCTCCTCTGTCCTTTCTCCTCAGAAATGCTGATTATTAAATGCAAGGTTTTCTTCACAGAGAAACAGTAATCCTTTAGTGCAGTACAATGAACACACACACAGAAAAAAAAAAAAAAAATGAACCAAACCAAAGAACTAACAACAAATCACCCAAATGCGCATGAGCACAAATCCAAGCCCGAGAAAAGACAGAAAGGAAAGATCAGAAGTGTTTATTTTTTCGCCAGGCGGTGGTGGCGCACGCCTTTGATCCCAGCACTCGGGAGGCAGAGGCTAGGCGGATTTCTGAGTTCGAGGCCAGCCTAGTCTACAGGAAGAACGGGGTAAATATTCTGCAGAGCAACTCATTCCTTTTCCTTTTCTAGCATGTGTACACACAGAACTTATACTCGTCGAAGCTGAAATTATGCATCATCGCCATATGTTCATATCTTATTCAAATCCAATATGCCCTTCACCCAGCAGTGACCATTTCGTCTACTAGCAGAAGCTCAGGGTTCAACTTGTGAGAGAACCAGCATCCAGGCATCACCTCAGAGATTTTAGAACCTGTCTTGTTATTCCCCTTAAAATAACCCTGTGCCCATTCTAATGAAGTTACTGCTCCAGCTTTTCCAGACCAGCCCTCTAGGTCCCATCACAATTTGTAGACCAGGACCATTTCATCACCTTATCTCAGAGATTGTGCTTAATAATCCCACCCCCTTTCTTTATGCCTTCATCTCTAATGTCACAGTAACTTATCTGGAAATGCCGGGGTTTTTTTTTTTTTTCTCCTAAATGTTAGTTAGCAGTAAAAGAAATATTGAAATTTTGTAAATTCCTCAAAATCCTGGGCCAGTTGGAAAGCAAATTATGCAGTAGTAAGTGCTGTTTTCATGACCATTTTTTATCCTGTCCTATAAGCACTTTGCCTCCCTTCAGAGAATGGGGGAGCAAGAAAGGGACTGTTTCAGGCAGCAGAGACTAACAGAAGGCTGTCAGTTGTTAACTTGAACTTCCCATCAGAGAAACCCCTTTAGTCAAGCACTCTTAAAGATTGCCTCTTCGGATTTAGTTAATAAAAAATAAAACCAACTTCACTCAATAATGAGATAGAAAAGCATCAGGTGATTGACACATCTATTACATGATTAAATACAGCTACTCCACAGCGCCTCACATTTTTTCCCAAAAGCCCAATAAGGAATCCCACCATACAGCTACCACTGCTGAACACTTGCATTCACCAGGTCTTAGAACAGTCACAGATTTCCATATTTACTCTCATAGCAACTCAGGTGGGGTTATATGTGCATCATTTATACAAGAACCAAGGTTCAACTTAGCTAGGAAATATTCACGGAGACAGACTTAGTAGTAACTTTAGACAGTGGTTGTAGCCTTCCTAGTGCTACAACCTTTTAATACAGTCCTCGTGTCGTGGTGAAACCACCAACCATAAGATTCTTTTGTTGCTACTTCATAACTACATTTTTGTTACTGTTATGAGTCGGAATAAATATCTGGTATGCAGGAGAGCTGATATGCTGAGGACCACTGCTCTAGATAATACCACAGAATATTTGCCTTGATTTCTTTTCTCTAGGAAAAAAAATTAGATTCCCCAAGTTGTTTTTGTATCATGTCTAGAACCAATGGAACAATTATTTATATTAAATATTGTGTTAAAATAACTCAATAGACCCTCATGCACTGTTAGTGGAAGTACAAATTGGTACAATCATTGTGGATATATATGTGTGTATGTGTGTGTGTGTGTGTGTGTGTGTGTGTGTGTGTATACCCAAATGACTCTGAGTCACATGCTCATTTGTGTTCATAGATGCTCCTTTCACAATAGCTAAGACAGGAAACTAGCAAAGATATTTATCAACTGAGGAATGGACCATGGAAATGTGGTACCTTTACACAATGGCATATTAAACTGTTAAGAAAAATAAAGTTATGAAATTCATAAATGGATGACCCTGGAAAACAAAGAGTGAGGTAACCCAGATTCAGAAAAACAAACATCACATGCTCTCATTCATATGCAAATCAAAATATTAGTGTAGAATCTTTAGATTTGTGTGTTTAACCAGGGGTATCAGTAGAATCCTTGAAACTAAGAAGGGACCATTGGTGAGGAGTGTGACTAAATGTCTTATGGGAGCAGGGGATAGTAGAACACAGGCAATGTGAAAGGAAAAGGGGAAGAATGAGGATGGATATCTAAGTGGGAGAGGTATGAGAACATAGGAAAGAATAAGGAGCTTGTGAAGAGGTAAGTCTAAAGATACTTGAAAAAGCCTACTATTGTATAAACTTCTTAAATATGTGTGTATATAAATATTTATATTATGTATGCATATAAAATTTTAATTGGATTACCCAATCAAATATGTATAATGTAATATATTAATTAATTAAATATATAGGATGAATTATTCTTATTATGGAAGCCATTAGTGGCGGAGCAAAAAGCACGGTTACAAGTGTGGGAATCCTTTATTTGATTTATTGGTCAGAAGTCTCTAGGAAACAGCCCCCGAAACAACATAACCTATTGCCATTGCTCTCAGTTACCCACCAGAACTTGATGCTAAAACCCTATTGCTGAAGACACCACATACTTTGTTCATAGGACATGGAGAAATGAAGTTGATATTGACCAGGTAGCTTCGTCCTTGCTGGCTAGCTCTCACAGTACTGGGTATTACAGGGCAGGGAGTAGGGGAAGTCATAGACAGTCTTATCCAGTTGTAAACACTATGAACTACAATAACAACGAGCATGGGAAGATACACCCATAGGTGCAATAGTGACACAAACGTTATGACGGTAACCAGCTGTTTGGTGAGGCCCAGTCTACAGGAGAAAACACATGCTTGGTACTACTAATATGGCCAAGAAGCCATGGTTAGAAGCTCACATGCCCCAGAGAAAAACCTACTACTTTTATTTTGCTAATAGACACGATAAATTTGTGCAGCTCTCAAACCTCATCAAGAAAGTTTCTTTGTACGGTGGATGATGGTTAATGCAGAAATTTGCAAGTGGTCAAAGCACAGAGAATAAGGTGTGAGAATGCTAAATGGGACCTCAATGTCATACCCTATAACTGAGGTTTAGGGATAAGAGAGAATGGAGGGAGGAAGTTTTGGTTGTTTTTTGTTTGTTTGTTTGTTTGTTTTTGTTTTTGTTCTTTTTTTTTTTTGAGTCACACATTAGGAAGGACTAGAACAAAGCAGTGTCTTCTAGAGAGGACAAGGATCTTGCTCTCATAAGCTCACAGCAGCTCTGATTGCCTGCACAAGAACAAATCAGCCAACATTCTGGCATAGAAAGGAGTTCTATCTCCTAACTGAGGAGCCATGGACAGTTGGAGGGAAAGTCAGAATTCTTTAAGGCAGTGGTTCTCAAGCTGGGGGTCGTGACCTCTACAGGTTGCATATCACATATCTTGCACATCAGATATTTACATTATGATTCATAACAGTAGCAAAATTGTAGTTATGAAGTAGCAATGAAATAATTTTATGGTTGGGGGTCACTGCAGTATGAGGAACTGTACTAAAGGGTTGCAGCTTTAGGGAAGGTTGGAAACTACTAATGTAAGGACATGGCTCCTGGTGAGCTGCCTCTACTCAAGTCGATGGCCCCACATCCACAAGTATATAGACAGTATAAACTGAAGTCCATGAGTGATCACATTTTTTTTAAGGAGGTCATAAAATTGAAGGGGTATGAAGGTGGGGATGGATCTGAAAAGAGGTAAGAGGAGGCTTGGGGGTGAATGTGATTAAAAAGTATTGAGTGAAATTCTAAAAAACTAAAATATTTAGTTAAAAACAAACAAAAAGAAAAGAAGACAGTGTCAGAGATTTCCAATAACTGACTTAAACACCTAGTCAGGTATACCTCTTAACAACATCACATTCAGATCATAACCTAAAATAAAAGTAACCTCTGTATTTTATACAGGTATTTTCATATATTGAACTCTCTAGTGGAATGTAGTCAGGCTGTCTAAACGCCTTCTTTTATGTAGATATTCGTATTAAGCTAACCCTTGCACACAACTACTGGCCAGGATCATAGCTTGATCCTGAGTTTCATGGTCCAAAATAATACATAAATTTACTGTCTCTTTTCTTATTACCTTCTTGCTGCTTTAGCTTTTAAAAAATAATAATTTTGTTTCTGAGCTAATATATTAAATATGAATGTAGTCCTATGGCATGGGATTTGCCTTTATAAGCAAGCATGGAAAAGGTGACCAGAAATCTTTGAGTGGGTGCTGAATTAACTAGTTACAGTGAAAGTGCATTCAGAAAGGCAAGAGGCAGCATTTCCTCTGCAGACATATGAATCTACAAAGTGTTTAAAACCAAGGTGGGAAAAAAATCTATGTATACAATCAAGCACAATACAGAGCCTTTCTCTGCTAGACTTACATGCTTCAGAATGGTAATGAAAAAAACCTGCAGAATTTCGGAACGCAGGAAAAATGGTCATAGAGGCTAATCTCATTATGCAGACTGGAGGCAAGCAATAGATCATTAAAATCAGCCGGAGTGTTCCGGAGACCTTGTATTTTTCCTAAGGGCCATAAACAATGGCCAGTTTGACGGGCATTCTAAATCAGACAGTTCTTCCCACCATTCAGCGATTGACCGTATATATTTAGACATGTGTGCGCATGCTCTTGCATTTGTGTGGAAGCCAAAGATACCCTATCTTTTGAGACTGGACATATCCCTGAACCTGGAACTCACCTATTGACTAGACCAGCTGAGTACCCGAGATCTCCCCGTCTCCATCTGCTCTCCCCCTGGCTGTATGCACACGGCGCCAAACTCAGCTTCTTACATGGGAACTAGGGATCCAAACTCAGGTCCTCAGGCTTGTGGTGGCAGGCACTTTCCCAGATGAGCCATTTATCCTGAGCCTATACTTGGCCTTTTTTTTTTTTCCACCAGCAAGTCTCTCACTCTCAAATGATTTTTTTTTTTTTAAGACATGCAATTCTGGTCACGCTCCAATAAAGATGAAAAAGACTCACAGCAGAAACCTGTGTAGTATTGCCCGAGAAAACTCAAAACCAAATGACTGGTTACTTCTCACATTCTGCTCTCCTTTATGAGCGGCAGCAGCAGCACCAGGCTCCGCCCCAGGCTTCCTTCCCATCAGCCACCACAGCTGCTGCACCACCTGCTGCAGCCACACCAGCAGCGGCAGCAGCCACGCCCACCCCCACACCACCAGCAGCACAGCCCTTTAACAACTTTTTACTAATAGCAGTGCCCCAAGAACCTTTCCACTGTCAGTGATAGCCATTGCCACTCCTCTGCAGAAGTAACTGCCTCGGGACACTCCCGTCTATCCTATTTAACTGGGTTGCATTACTAATGCTTAATAACATGGAAACAAAATAAAACAAAAACCTGCAAGGGACCCAAGGGTAGCCACGAATTCTAAGCATAGTATTTATTATACCCCAGGTCCTGGTCTAAACACTTTAAATATTACCTCACTCTGCCATTGCAACTCTTCCTGAGGAAGTATTGTCTTTATTCATATCTAAGCCGGAAACGTGAAGCCGGGTTAAAAGAATTCACCCCGTTTCACGCACGTGATAGTAAAACTGACTCAAACAGAGCCATGTTTCTAAGGGTGGTATCCCATGGTCTCTTGTGAAAACGGGAAGCTTCTGAAAGATTGTTCTAGAAGAACCAAAAATATGAGTAACTATCCTACGGAAGTCTCTCATGGGGCAAGAAGCAAATGAAAAGCTTTCCAATACTGACCCGCCTAGTGCGTTACAGGTGATGAATCGTTTGCTGTGTATCTGTGCATACGCATAAAATAAATTAACTTTTGATATCCTTCATACTGTTAATGAAAACCAATCTATTTTCAAAGTGGATCTTTAAAAGAGTTTTTTAATAATGAACACATCAACTGAGATTCAGTATTTCAAAACGAATCTTAAACAGCGTAAGAATTTTATAGAGAGCAGAAGCCAGGTGAACAACTCAATAACCCTCGAATCCTCAACATTTCAGGTGACTTATTTTTAATTACTTTTAATACCTGCCACCTGTTTCATGCATTTGTCATCGCAGGTAATCAAAACTTGGAAGTAAAACTATTTCTGCTTTCCACAAAGTTCAAAAACTGAGAATCAAAGAGATACTGATAAACACTGGCTGGTACCATCTCCGGTACCAGCTCATCTACAGAAAAGTTGGAAGGCTGGGAAGAGCCAAGAAAGACTTTTGAACTGCCTTAAGAAGGGACTGAGTTGTGAACTGTTAGAACAGTTGTTCTCAACATGCCTAACGCTGCAACCCTTTAATACATTTTCTCATGTTGTGATGACTCCCCCCACCATAAAAATTATTTTTGTTGCTACTCCATAACCGTAACTTTGCTACTTTTATAAATCACAGTGTAAATATCTGTTTTCCGATGGTCCTAGGTGGCCGGCAACCCACAGGTCAAGAACCTCTGTGTCAGAATATTAGTTGCAAACCTGCAAGAGAGAAGCATCTGAAGGAGGAGATTGAGGAGAAGGAGCCAAGACACATGAATTCTGTGGGAAAGAAGAGGTTATGCAGCATGCTGAGACATTGGCGCATCATTGCGTAGGTCACAGTGTTGTCAGCAATGCCCAAAGACAACTAGGGTTAGAACTGTGAGAATTCATGCCTTCCTCTAAACAAAATGGATCCCTCAAATGCAAGATGAAAGACAGAGAGAGGAATATCTGTGCTCACTGGTACTAAGCAGTTTCGTTTTTGAAAGTGAAAAGGATCTAAGCAAGCAAATCGACATTAACACTAACCATGTAGAGTCCTTCCTTCACATAACTTTCAATGAGAAAAAAAACCCAATTCCTTCTTAGTGGTGTGGTATGTCTAGGTAGAAGCAAGTTTGAAGCTCTTTATGTGTCCTTAGGTGAGTTTGATCGGTTCCTTAGAGATAATACAAGGCAGTTAGCCCTGCGGATGACCCTGATGAATTTATATCAGCTTTGTACAGGAGGTTCCACGGAGGAGGTCCAGACAGCTGGGAACCTTTATACACCCTTTGCATGTGTCTGGGCAGCTTCAAAAGCTTTGCTTAAAGAGAGTGTTCTAAACTCAAATAGGAATCAAAAGGCAAGAAACACATGAACATAGCTCTGCTAGTGTCTCTTTAGGCCTCACACTCCACTAACCCATGCCTCTTGATCATGGTTACAGAGACACATTTCCCATTAACACTGGCAGGAGCATGCTATCTAAATGTTCATGTGGTTTTATAAGTATGCTTGATGGGCTCTGACATGGGTCTCACTTTTCTTCATTTAACAGAGTATGAATTATATTGCTCTCGTCCTAGCTTAGAGACACATAGATAGTCAAACAAATAAATACCATGTAAAGACAACATAAATGGTGTGATGTAACACGAACCACATAGAATCTTCTATGGAAAATAAGTTTTCCAACACTGTCATTATCGGAGCTGTTGTTAATGCTCTGGAGAAGGCCTGCACTTACACAGTGGGGCAGGTAGCAGATTTGTCAAATCCCTAGTCTTGCTCTATGAATCTTCCAGCTTGTGGCTCACACCAAGGTGTCTAGTCAGTAAGATGACATGCAGGAAATGATATGCAAACATTAACTCACACACAGATGAGGAGTTCTTTGGAGTTCTTCAGCATTTTAGTGACTTGGGCCTATAGGATTGTTTAATGCTTTTCCACAAATCTGGGGATAAGAACAGTTCCACCACGAAGAGATACAGATCTGACCCAAATCAAGGATAAGTCTCAAGTAAGACTGGGACTCTGAAGACAGGAATTCTCCACACTGTCCTTAACTCCCTCCCACCCTGACCCCCAGTGAACAGTATGTTTGTGTTTCTGGCCATCTCTCAGATGGATCTGAGACAACCCACTCAGACGACAAGGCTTTTTTCCAGAATTGCTGGTTGTTCTATGTATTGGTTTTTATCCCTCTTGACAAGGCAACGTCTACCTTAGTACCTCAAGCTTGGTTAGAAGCATTCTCCATTTTGCAAATTAGTATCAGCTCATGAGAGTTCATTTTTCTAGATTCTTATGAAACTTGAAATATATCTAGGAGGGAATTAACCTGCTTAAGAAAGTATTCCTGTGAGAGAGCCAACTAACTAGTTCTTCCCACCCAACTAAGAAGAAAACTTTAGCTAAAATAGTCAGGAAGGCTCTAAAAATATCTGGAGATGTGCTTTATATTGGAATTAGTAAGAATAGTTTTAAAAGATTGAACTAAGCTAGAATATATTAAATATATGTATATAAATATATAATATAGTTTTATATATTTAATATATAATATATAATTATATACATTTTATATATATTTATAGAGAGAGATGAAAAAACAAGATATTATATGACAAAAGCAAATTAACACATACTATATTATAATATGTAATATATAATATATATAATATATTATAATATATAACATATAGTTAATATGTAATACATATTGTATGGGATATGATATATGATATAATATATGTAATATATTATATGATATATAATTCATAGTATATAATATATGTAATATATTATATGATACATAATTTATAGTATATAATATATGATAATATATAATATATGATTATATGTAATATAATATATAACATATAGCATGCAATGTCATATGCCACATGTCATATATTACATACTCTATATTATATATCATATATTACATAACATATATTCCATATTGAATATTATATATTGCATGTAAATATTAAATTTAATGTAACTATGTGTGTATATAAATGTATATATGTGCATTTGTGAAGTATATATTAATATATAATATATGTAATAATATGTATTGCAATATATATACACATTTATAAACTTGTGAGTGTGTGTGTGTGTGTGTGTGTGTGTGTGTGTGTGTGCTTTACTATATAGACAGGCATAAGTATATTCAACAAATTACAAAGGATATACAATGAGGCCCTTACCTGGATTTCTAGTTCCTCACCTCTAAGAGTATGAAAGCACAGTCAGATATGACTGAGAAGATGATTTCTTTTCTAACTGTGCCTGGATCCATCCTGGCAGTCTATTCTTCAGGTCTCAGTTCAACTGTCATCATCCTCACAGTTGTGTGATCTGAAGTGACCTGGCCTGCCTTGATGATGTTGTCTAAGCTAGTCCTCGACCTGATTTTTCTTAGTGTTTCATTTATATTGTTTTTATTGTGGCTCAGGTCTGTTGTTTATTTCTAGAATAGAAATCCCCACACCTTCTGTCCATGCATTGCCATATCAGGCACAGAAGAGACTAAGACACACTTGATAAGATTGTGAGTGACTGACAGCACACTGGTTCTGCTGCCTCTTAGCATGTCGCTCCTTTGAAATTACATATCCTATCCATCTATCTATCCATCCATCTATCTATCCATCCATCCATCCATTCATCTATCCATACATCTATTTATCCATCCATTTACTGACCCTCTATCTATCTACCTATCTATCTATCTACCTACCTATCTATCTCTCTATCATTGATTTCCTCATTCTGAAAAAATGAGGACAACAAATGCATGACTTTTCATCAAGCTATTGTGGAGGTTAACTAAAATAGCATGTAAAAGCATTGGAAAACAGTGTTTATTACTCTCATTAAAATAAAAAAATAAGGGCACCACACTGGCATCAGGAAACAAATAGTATTCATATGGGCACTTCTAAAGATGGTATTGAACTGAGTGAAATTCTAAATAAAGCCATATCTGAATTAATATCGATTGTTATGTGACCCACGTGTAACGGACTTGGTGAGTGGATTTCACCAGCTCTACTCAGGAATTGTTTCCCTGTCTAATCAGTGAGTTAAAACTAATTCTACAAGGCAGAACATAGCATTCACTTGTAATTGTAATGATTTAATCTGTCTTCATTTTCTTACCTCAATAGAAAAAGGGAAACAAAACAAGAATAAAATTGTAATAAAAGAGAATTTACATTGGAGAGTTATGTGAGTTCCACATAACATTTATGAAAGGTAGTTTCCCTACATGAGTTCTACTGGGTCTGGGAATAACAAATGTTCATTTGCATTCAATTCATTGGATGGTTTTCTAGAGAGAGGCTAGGGGTGTATTGGCTCTAGAGATACCTGGGCACATGGAATAAAAGAAATACCCTTCCCAAAAGGCCCAGAGCAGGAGCAGTTGCTCTGTATACTAAGTAGGCAGTGTGATGACACTCCAGATGGCAAGGAGCCATTCCAGGGGTCTCTGGAGCCAGGAGGTGAGATGTCTGTGAGGGCTTTCTGAATGCCTCCTCCACACTTGCTTGGAGACTGACCTTGTGGTCAGGAGTGGCTCCAGCACATCAGAAGTTCACGGAAATTAATCTGGAGCTCTGGCGCTGTTTGAGGTACACCTAAGCTGGCCCTGAGACATTCAAACCTCAGAGAAACCCAAACCACACATGTTGTATTCCCATTTGTAAGCTGACCCTAGGCCCAGCTGGGCTTCTGGGAAGCCTTCTAAATTGGAGATTTGGAGCCAGGATAAACCACTGGGTTTTCTTGGAATGTCCATTAGCCCCGCAATAACCTCTTATCTTCCTGCAGAAATGTTATTCTTTGTTGAAGGGTCAGTTGAAATCTCTTCCCCACTGAACTACCTTTGAATTGCCCGTCTGAGCCCATCTTCCTGTCTTGCCACACCCTGGCCTCCTGCATTTTTTTTTAAGTCACAAAATCCAGTATATTTGTGTCTTGGTTGGTTAGGGGTTTATTGTGGTTTATATTTAATACGCTGCTTACAGGGGATGTTCTGGCTCCCATTGCAGGTTCATACTCTAGAAACAAGCCCCTAAACTGAGAATGAATATATTATTTGCAAAGAAGCACACCCTGTATGGGGGGGGAGGGAAAAAGTGTGCAGATCACAAGGATATCTGTGGGAAAGTCTCTTAATCACTTTTCCTGGTGCTATGGGGAAAAGCTCTGACAAAAGCAGCTAACTGTAAAGGGGATCATTTAGGCTCACAGTTTTGAAGTGACAGTGATCATGGCCTAGAAGCCATGGCAGCAGGACCTTGAGGATAGTCGCACACTTTCATGGTTAATATGCAGATAGGGGAAGTCTGCTGTTCACCTCCCTTCTTCCTTTTTATTCAATCCAAGATCTAGACCAATTAAATGGTGCTGCCCACATTGGGAATGGGTCTCCCCATATCTGAACTTGATCTAAATGACATGTCACAGGCATGCCCAGAACCTCCTTTCCTTGGTGTCTGTAGGTCCTGTCCAGCTGGTCATTGATAGAAGCCATCACAGGAATACTACTCCATCAATCCTGCCCCTAACATCTGCCTCTAATTCTTCTCACAGAGCACTTACCAGACTGGGGGCCAAGGTCAGATTAAGCATTATTCTTTTTTGAGAAAGCAAGTATCCATTGAATGTCCATCGATCACCAAAGACATAAAGTTATCTTTGAAGACAAGTCAAATGTTAACGAGACACAAATTGTGTAGGGAATTGAAGAAACATTTGCATATTTTCACCTGAGAAACCTTAGAAACAAAGTCCCTCAACTCTTACCCCTAAGAACGTTTACTGTTGGAAGTGACCCTGTTGGAAGGGAAGGTACAAAGCAGCTGTGTATGAAAATGCCTAGAGTATCAGGAACTTAGATCTGGATCTTCATTCCCCTCCCCATCATACACTGCTGAGTTATAGCTCATTAACGCATTACCTAATGTCTTATCCTTTTGCTATGGTGAAACACAGTAATCAAAAGCAAGTTGGGAGGAAAGGATTTATTTTGTTTACACTTCCACATGGTAGCCCCGTCCCTGAAATTAGAACAGGGACCCAGTCAAGGCAGGAACCTGGAGGCAGAAGCTGATGCAAAGGCGGTGACGGAGTACTGCTTATTGGCTTGTTCCGCAATGCTCAATCGGCCTGCTTTCTTATAGAATCCAGGACCTCCAACTTGGGAATGGCCTCCCCCATAATGTTCTGGGCCTTCCCACATCAGTCACTATTTAAGAAAATGACATACAGGCTTGCCTGCAGCCCAACCTTATGGAGGCATTTTCTCCGTTGGAGCTTCCTCCTCTCCGATGTGTCAAGTTGATATAAAATTAGCCAGCACACCTAACAAATAAATAAATGTATGTCACTCTGAGTGCAGCTGGTAGTCATTGTTGTGGTACATGGCGGAAGGAGAACCACTGGCCATCAAGAGTGAGTAATGATGAACTCGCTCAACCCTTTCTGTGGATGTTTTTGAAAGAGTTGTAAATACTATCAATGGGATGGGATGGTACTGTGTGCTGAATCAGCAAATACTTAAAACTGCTTAGCCATTAATTTATGTATTTAGACTGTGTGAGTGTGTGTATGAGTGAGTGTGTGTGTGTGAGTGAGTGTGTGTGTGTGAGTGTGTGTGTACTTGTGTGTATATGCACTCGGAGGTCAACATCTGATGTCCTCTTCAATTTCTCTCCACCTTTTCTCTTTTTTCCTATTATGAGACAGGGTTTTTACCGTGTCTGAAGCTCAAACTCGGTGCTAAGACTGTCCACTGAGCCCAGAGATTCTCTTGTCTCTGCCTCTGCAGCACTGCAGCACTGCACCACTATATCCGTCTGTTTACATGTGTGATAAAGACCAAAGGCTCTCATTCTTGCAGTCAGCACTTTATCCATTCATCCTGAAAGGTCCAGGACTCCCCAGAAGGTGGGCCCACTTGAGTCACAGGATAGCACGCACCCAAAGGACACACGAGAGACCGTCTTGCTGTAGAGCACATGAGGTGGTTTATTAAATCAGAGCTCTGGGCCAGCCCATATCCCCATATCTCACATAGGGGATAGAGGGACTGACCCTGTGGCTCAGGGGTCTAGCTCTTATATATGGGCGGGGTGTGGCTCAGGGGTCTAGCGCTTATATATGGGCGGGGTGGGGAAAAAGTGAACTTTCACGCGGGCGCACAGGATTGGTTGTTTTACTTTTTTGAACACTAGCAGGCCGTACCATGGGGGCAGGGTGTAGTCCCTCCCTTGGCCAGTCAGTTTCTGGGATGTTCTTAACAGGCCTTTGTCTTGTAACTCCCCCTCCTCTGTAACTAATTAGATGGGGCCAAACCTGCTGGCAGGCACTTTTAACTATTTAGGTTAGGGAAAGGGCCCTGTTATTATTATTACTTTCGGCCTATTTCAAAAATTCTTTTTTAATCCTACCTCCCCAGCTCTACTCTGTATCACGAGCCATTGCAACACACAGAGACGAGTATAGAAAACCACAACCAATCAAAAGGCAGTCTGGAGTTCAGTCCTAACGGATACTCTACAAAACAACCCCTGCACATTGCAGATCATTGGTAGGGATCCATTTCCTTTAAGGGTGTGGCCCCTGGTAGGTCCATCATGCTCCAGTGAATGGTCCCACACCAATGAATAGACAGACAACACAAATTAGTTATTAATTACATGCTTAATTAATTTAATAATGTATTAAATGAAAAACAATGAGAGACCAGCAAATTGAGGTGGATCTGGGAGTTGGAGTGAATATTATCAGAATTCTGTGAAACTGTCAGACTTATTAAAAATACGCGTCTAAAACTTTGGCTGTTGTATAAACATGGAACGTTGTATGAGGCTTAGTTTGTGCCCTGAGATTCACGGCCGCTGAGCCCACTCCACTACTGGTTCTTCGATGCCACGTTTGCCTTTTCACTGCCAGAGCTGAATGGCTTCATTCCAGGCTTAAATTTCTGTCCTCCTGTTCCGTGCCAGCATCACTGCAAAGATCTCTTTTTACAAAAGGAAAGTCAAATCGTTACAAATGTCCTGCTATTCTTGTGAGTCTGTGTGTCCCGCTGTGCGCTGGCCTCCCTTTGAAAGACTGCAAAGAAGATGAGAAGGAAGGCAAAGGCGATTCTCCTGTGATGCAGACACTGAACAGAGGCCCCAGCCACTGGGAATCCTGTGTCCTGCTGTTCTGCTTTTGGTAGTTCTGCCTGCAGTACTTCTTTGAAGTGTGTCCAAATGAGACTGTAAGGCACAAGCGAAAGTTGCCCCACACACTCTCCGGACCAAGGCACACTCTTGCTCGATGGTGTCTCATCTAAGGAGTGTTTCGGGTTTTAAAGAAAAACTTACTCAGGCTTCAAAGATGATATTTTTCTCAGCAACTGGGAAGGCAACTTCTTGGGGAAGAGAGAGTCGGGGAAGATGCTGAGCACTGCAGTCCCTCTGGAGGACCCTTTTCAGGTCACTTTCACCAATTAGCTCCCAAGGATCCTTGCTGACAGCAATTTATAGATGAAAACCCAAACCAAATGAGTCCCAGCTGGGAGGCAAAGGCTTCTGTGGAAGAAAAAAAAAACAGAGAACAGAGTGGAAGATTTCTGGGGGAAAATGTTTGGGAACTCCTCTAAGAAGGCCAAGGAGGCTGGCTCTCTGGGGACTACGCTGCCTTACTCTGGTCATTTCCTTTCTTGTTCCTTGGCTTTTTCTCCACAGCCTGATCCCAGGTCCTGGCTTGGGCTTTCTGCATGTGGCCCTGAGACTCTTGGCCTTGAAGACTAAACATGAGTTTAAAGGCTAAGACTTATTCCACCTAACCTCTTTGCCTTCTGAGTTTGTCCTTATGTAAAGGATACAGAAAATGTCCAGGCAGAATGCTGAAGGAAAATTCAGGCAAATAGAATGGTAATCTCCATGGATGCTTTCAGTCAATGTCCTAGACAAGGTTATCCATTAGTTTAGGGGAAAAAAAGAAAAAAAAATACTTCAATTTTAGTATTGGAGCATTGCACTCTGTATGCTTTTAAAAATAACTCACTGTGGTTGAGGGGGGCAGCTGAGTGACAAAAATGCTTCCTGCACAAGCAGAAGGAGCTGGGTTTGGATCCCCAGCACCCATGTTAAAAAAAAAAAAAAAAATCCAGAAACAAAAACAAGTCTGTGATCTCAGTTCTTGAGAATCAGAGACAGGTAAACCCATCACTGGCTAATTGGTGAACTCCATTTTCAAAGAGAGACCCCATCACAAATAAAAAGAAAAAGAGAGAGAGAGAGAGAGGAGGGAGGGGAGAGAGAGAAAAAAAATGGCTTGTCACAATTTTGAATTTATTCCACCTATCTTTGTTCTTACTTTTGACCAAAATAAAACAAAATTAATAATAACAACAGCAACAAAACCCTATTACTTAAAAGACTTTCTCATAAGCAACACTCTTGTTCTCTATACATAGATCCCTGAACTCAGTTCATATGTTAAGCCATCCACTGTTCATGGTTGATTCTGGAAACAAGACAAGTAAAGTTAAGGGGGATTGATCCAAGTGAATAATGAACTAGCATAGCTGTACTTTGGGCTTTGGATGAGTGAATATATATATATATTCAATTCATACACACATATATATACATATATATGTATGTATATATATGTATATATGTATGTATATGTATCTATATATGTATGTATATATATTCACATATATATTTCACAAATATATGTATATATATTTTTTTTCATATCAAGCAGAAGTAAAAGAACACTTATCAGCAGCCAATAGATAGTGACATTTAATGAAATCAGACACAACACCCAACAGAAATAACTGGACAGTAAGCCCTGTTGAAACTGTCGAGCTAAAATTCCAGACCGAGTCTCCAGGAGAGTAGAGCTGTTTCCATGGATGAGCTTCAGCTTCTCATCCCCAATGCATAATAGTATTTACATTGTAAGATCAAGAGCAGTAACTTCTGTTGGAAAGAATTTGCCTTCCAACCATTCTCAAGGGCATGATGTCAGTAATACCCTTAGCTATTTGTTCTTCTCTCAACTGAAATAACTATGCTGGCTCTGGGTTAAGGGGCTGCCTCCTCACCTCCCCTCTCCGCGCCCCGCCCCCCCCTCCCCCCCCCCCGTGTATGTACAACAAGCTCAAATAGCACATGAATACTTAACTATAAAACTTGTGTTACAGAGATCAGAAGCAAAATCCATTCGATGGTGGGGGTTCTGTGATTCTCAGCCAGCAGGCTCTGCCTGCTCCCCCTACCCTGCCCCCAGTCTCAGAACCAGAAGAAGGGAATCACTAATGTAAATGCCAAGGGATGACTGGAGGACAGACCAGGTGGCATTTAGAAGCCCAGTGGCTGTTCTTCAATACTCACCTCTTCTCGATTCTTTCCACTCCATTCCTGACAGATTTCTAGAAATAGACAATGGAAAACTTCTTATATATTCTATTGAAATCTATAGTACTTAGCAGGTGCTTTGGAGCATATGCAATGTCAAGCACTGGAGATGCCATAGAAATAGATTCAAACAGGGGCTGCAATCCCTGCCATCCATCCCCGCCATCCCTCCCCGCCATCCATCCCCGCCATCCATCCCCAAGTACGTCATCTTATACAAGGATGACTTCCTGCCAGAGCACACACAATGAAGACTAGCTGTCAGAGCACATCCAATGATTGTCAGAGCACCACAGTGACGACTGTCAGAACACACATGATGATGACTAACTGTCCGGAAGGCAAATAAAGAGCACACATAGTGAACACGTGATGATGACTAAGTGCTGTAGAAGACAGGTCAGGATGGACATGGGGTCTGACAAAGAAGTTGGAAAATACAAAGAACATCTTGTAGGACAAGAAAAGCACACAAAGTGTAGGACAACCACAAAATACATGTGGAAGGTGTGCTGGCTAGTTTTGTATCAATTTGACATGAGCCAAGGTCATTTGAGAAGAAGGAACGACAACTGAGAAAGCGCTGTCACCACACTGGCCTCTGGGGAAGCCTGTGGTGCATTTTCATGATTGGTGACCAATGTGAGATGGCTCAAATCATTGCAGGGGGTGCTATAGCGGCCTGGTGCTTCTGGCTGCTATAAGGAAGCAGGATGTAACAATGATGAGGACCAAGCCAATAATCAATACTCCTCTATGTCCTCTGCATCATGTCCTGCTCCAGGTTCGTACTTCCTGCCCTGATTCCTCTTGGTGATGGGCTGTGATGTTGAACTGAAAGCCCAAATAAACCCTTTCTTTTTCCAATTGCTCTTGGTTATGGTGTTTTATCACAGCAACAGACACCAAAACTACAACAGAAAGCATATCATAGGTGGTTCAAATATCTGTTCGAAATTGAGGGTTTTAGGAAAAGCTTCATACTGTTCTACTTTGGTGTTTTGTAAAGACTAATCTAACTGAAATAGACTGAAATGAGGCCCTTGCCAGGGAGGAACTCTCCCTGTCATGTATTCAAAGAGAGAGAGAAAGAGAGAGAGAGAGAGAGAGAGAGAGAGAGAGAGAGAGAGAGAGAGAGACAAACCAAAAAAAAAAAAACTGGTTTTGAACTTTTGCTACACTCATCTTATTTTTCCTTATATGACAGATCCAGTTCTGGCCTGCTACCAGAGTCTAGAGGGAGACTGGAATGTTGCACAGAATGTTCATTGCTTACACCCTGATTAGATACTAAGACAGAAATACCTGTGAAAGAGGGGATAGCTAAAGTACATAGAAGCAAAAGAAGAAAACCAACTTTAAAAAGGAAACAAAAAAATGACACAAAAATTGCATGATAAGATTTCATAACTATACTCACATAAAATAATATATTTTATATCCCTAAATGACAGAGACCACCCACCCAGTAGTATATAAACAATTCCTTCCAAGTTTAAGTCATAAAATAATATAGATATGATGTCACTAGTCTAAAGAAAACCAAAGCTTCAAACTGCAGGTAGTAAACCTGACCTTAAAGCAGGCTTCATAAAAGATGGTTTGTGAACTCATAGAAATGACTCCTGGGAGGCAGCAGTGCTTGATCTAACAGAATGAGACCAGACTGGCTTTTTTTTTTTATGGGTCAAATGATAGGCTGGGAAATGAGTGACATCCTGGCGTTGTAGCTCACTTCAGCTTCAGCAATGCATTTGGAAGTTATTCAGTAACAATTTTGTGGGCAAGATTAAGAAATAGCTGGCTTAAGTAGATCCTGTTCTTGTGGGAAAGAAGGTTTGTAATATTCTGGCACAGGTTTAGTCTAGTCTTGGGCCTTGACCAGGATGACATTTTATCAATACCTTAATGATTTTTGTTTTTAGTTGTCAGTTTCCAGACAATAAAAAAAAAAAAAATCATAAGGCTTTACTAAAATACCGAACTGGGATAGTGACATGAATACTGGACCTAAATAAAATACATTTTAATAGGGAAAATATAAAATCCATACATTCAGGTTAAAGTAACAGTACTGGGCAGATTTCATTTAAGCGTGGTTTGTGTGGAAAAAAAAAATGAGCAAAATGGGCCTGTGGTTTGGCTGTCAGCAGGCTCCATATGAGTCACGCATCTTTGAACCCTGGGAAGTTAACAGTCTTTTTTACTGCACTGCTGAGCGTGTAGATGAGACAAAGACAAGTGATGCTCCTCCATACTAATGCAATGGGTAAGTCTGAGTGTGCCTGAATCTTGAGCTTGAATTTGACCAAGAGGAAAAAGCAAGGTCAGAGAGATGCTATAAAGCCACATGGTGCCACACAGGTAGCTCCATTAGTTAGGCCCACCACACTTCACATAGAAAGCCCTAGACCTGGACAGTTGACACAGTACTATCATCCCAGCAAGCTGAAAGTTCAGGAGGGGGATCAAGGCTGAATTTGAGGACAGCCTGCATGATATGGCAAGACTTTATCCCCTCCCCCAAAACTAAAATTCCTATTTAAAAATTGCTCACAATTCTGTGTTGATACTTGCCTATGGTCTTCATTCCACATCACTTATACTTTGATCTTTTCAGGTTTCTACCCCATGATTGCTCTCTCTCTCTCTGGTAAAAGATGTTATTGATTCATTTACCAAACATTTTATTGATCACCTAAACTCTGACACGTTTTCTAAGCATTTTGAGCAACAGCAAACACAAGAACCATTATGTAGTCGATGTTCTAGAAAAGAGAAAACAAACAACAGACAGTATAAATGAGCCAATTTTATGGCATATTAAAAGTTGACACGTGTGATGGGGAAGGGGGAGAAAGAGAACAGTAAAAAGGGACTTCGAGATACTGGGTCGGGGGAGGGATTGGCAATTGTAAGTGTTATTATCAATGCAAATCTCAAGAAAGAAAGCATTCAAATAAAGTCTTAAAGGAGACATGAGTCAATAACCCCTCCCCCATGTGATCACAAATACCTGAGATGGTCAGCTTATCCAGAAAAGTAAGTTTACTTTAAATAAGACAGGTTTAGATCTTCCAGCAGCTACAGGTGAATATTCCCATTGCTTCTGGGCCTGTGCTGAGGCATCACACCATGTGAAATGGGAACATATGGAAAAGCCATACTTCTTACCTCAGGAGTCCAAATAAGATAGCTCAGTGGTTAAAAGCACTGACTGCTCTTCCAGAGGTTCTGAGTTCAATTCCCAGCAACCACATGATGGCTCACAACCATCTGTAATGGGATCCAATGCCTTCTTCTGGTGTGTCTGAAGACAGTGACAGTGTATGCATATTAAATAAATAAATAAATAAATAAATAAATCCAAAAATAAAACTAGAGTCCAAATAAGCAGAAGAGGCTGCAGTTCCATTACTCACTTTGAAGACATGGTCCAAATGACCTCCTATAGGTTCCGTCATTTAAAGATGCTCCCATCACCCAAGAACACCAACCGGAGGACCAAGATTTTACCACACTGGCCTTCAGAAGATGCTCCAGAGTCAGACTAGAGCACAATTGAAAGAGCTGCTCGCATGAGTAATGAGAGAAAAACATTACAGGCAAAAGCCAGTGTATTGTGTGCCAGAGAGGGAAGAAAAGTGGATGGTAGGGAATGAGCTCAGAAAAATAATTGAGCACAGAAGGGCTTCAGCTTCTACTCTAATTATGATGGGCATCACCTGGAGGTTTGAATGGAGGAGGAACATGATCTAACTTGCACTGTAGAAAGATCGCTGTAGCTTCTGTGGGAAAGTTGGGTTCCAGAAGAGTTAGGTGGAGGTCACCCTATGAGTGAGAAAGGACCATGGCAGCAATCCACATGATCAATAACACAGCTCACCACAGTTGAGACCTGAGTGGAGAAGGTGGGAAGTTAGAGCAAACAAGACTTCCTGGACATCTGGATGTGAGCTGGGAACAAAGGAGCATTGAGGGTAATTAAGGTTCCCAGCCTGAGCCAGGGAAGGCTGAAGCCACAGCCATTAGTTGAAATAAGAGTACAAAGATCTCAGCTTCAGAGAGAGAGAGAGACATGGAGAGTTGAGATTGGGGCAGATCAAACTGGAGGTCTCTGTTAGACCTTCAAATGGTAGGGTCAAGTAGAGGAAACAAAATGGAGCTCTAGATACAAATTCAGGAGTCTCTGGAATGTAGGTGGCATTTCAAGGCATGCAAGTGAGTTAAAGCATCAAGGCAATGAATGCAGACAGACATGAAGAGAGCAAGGCGATGCCATGTGACACTCTGCTAGAAGAGAGTCTACAAGACAGAAAGGGGATCCCGACGTGTCAGAAAACCACTTATGTAACGCCACAGAAGCCACGTAAAGAAAGTGCGAGGATGGAAGAGTGATCAACTTTCACTCTTCTGAGAGGGTCACTACAATAAGCAGTGAGGGCTGACCACAATGCTTAGTGCCAGAGAAGTCATCTGTTACCTTACCAACCATGGTCTCTGGAGTATGGGCAGAGACAAAGTCAAATTGGAGGAGAAATAACTGTTAAGAAATGAAACCAAAGGAAGGCTTGTTAGATAAGAGCAATTACAGTTTGCCGGTCATGCTTGTGTGTTGAACATGAATGTGAAATGCTGAAGTAATGTCCTTGACTCATGTAGTCTAGTGAGCAAGTGGAAAGACTGGGTACAATTAAAGGTGCAGATGCTCACCTATAGAATCGAGAATTGGATAGAAGGGATACTGAGATGCACCAGTGATTAGGTAGTGTGGTACAGAGAGTACTCATTTGTTTTTTTCTTGGGTGTAACAACCAATGGATTCATTTACCAACCCAAGATACAAATTCTCCCAATGTTAATTCTGTCAGCCTCCCAGAAAAATGCTTCGTTTCCTCTATGCGGAATTCTAGGCTTAGCATTCTTACCAGCTGTAGACAAGAAAAAAACAAAAAAACAAAAAAACACCCAAGACACATGTAGACTTTGGAAAAGAGACAATACATAAGAACACCACTAGTTATATTTTAGTATTCTTGGCATTGGTATTTTGTGAAATTTTGAAGTAGAGGTAGCACAGAAAAACCAACTGAAAGGTAGGAGCTAAATTGCTAAACTATTATCTCATCAATGTGAACAAGTTAAATGAGCCTCTCTAACCCTATCTGATATATATCTGGTATCATGTATTATATATATGTATGTATGTGTGTGTGTGTGTCATGTATTATATATATCACATATAATACATATAATACATGACACACACACACATACATTTCTGGCCTCTGAAAGAAAGGAAATGTGAGCTTGTTCCCTAACTCTTAGAGGCCCAAAGCTGCTAAGGCCTGGATAATGCAAGGATGCATGCACATGGGGGGAAACATAAGGCAAAGAGTGGGGCTTCACCCCTGTATAGGAGCAGCCAGGAATACAGACTGAGGGAGCACTGCTCTGGTCTGAGCCCACTTCTGGTCTTGACTGTTTGTCTTTTCAGCAGCCCCTTCTCTAGTCCTTGTTGACTGCTGTTTCCTTCTCAAACATTACACTTATGTGAAAGTGTATCCCATTTGCATCTCTGTTCTTCATGCCCTTGCCTCTGCTTTCCCATGTTGCATTCTAAGCACCTTAAGCCTATCACAACCTCACCACTCAGAGGATAATTTGCATAATGTTCTTTCTACACAGCCAGTGGAGAGAGAGAGAGATGGTGCCAATCGCAAGATTGAAGACCCTGCATTCCTCATTAGGATATACTGTGGGGCTATGCGGTCTGTCTTAATTGAGTCTTGTGAACAACTCAGTGTTTTCAACAGGGTGTTTGTAATGTGAATTTTTTGGAAGAGTAAATCTTGGAAATTACCTAAAGCTAACTCATATAAGTAGCCATCATCATCAATTAAGAATGAAACAATATTAATAATGTTCCATGGCTTAATCTCTGTCTAGTCCCATCAAAATGGCATTCAGTTATCAATCTGCATACATGCACACAGGAGAGGCAAGAGAGCTGATCACTAGTGTGAGGTAATTAAAAGACTTAGAGGTTTCTGAGAAGCATCTGTACTTGCCTAACATTACACTAGTAATGATGCAAATTTTTAGGTGAGAGTTTTATGCCTCCAAGGGCCTGCAACCCAACCAATTCTTTTGAGAGAGACATACACAGAAATAAAGCTTGGTGATTAGACAGTGAGCCCTCAGTGAGTCTCCATGTGAGGATGTGATCATTAACATCCTTGGGATGTTACATTGAGGGATGGCAAGAAGACATTGGGAACAAGAAGGAAAATATAGGATGCTGCTGGATTGTGAGATCTGATGCCCACAAAATTTGGGGGAGGGCAGTCAAAGAAGGTAAGGTAGAATCTTGCGAGCAGTAGGGGTTTCATGCTAGCAGACGAAGCACTAAGGAGGTTGAAGCAGGAGGATTTCTAAGACTTTAAAGGCAGCATGATGACAGGACAAGACCTCATCTCATTAAGGTTGAAGAGGGAAGAGGAGAAAGAGAATGGGAGAGAAAGGAGAAGAGGAAACCTGGAAGACCTTTTAATCTAAGACCCAAAAACAAACACAAAGCTTCATTATTGAATTCCATAATTGCAACTGACTGTGTGATTAGAAAAAGTATTTTACCAATTACCAAAAAAAAAAAAAAAAAAAAAAAATGCTTTGTAAAAGAAAAGAGTAGAGAGCAAACCACCTTCTCTGGATTTTGGTTTTTTTTTTTTTTTTTTTTCTTAGCAAGCAGGTTTACTTAACAAGTTCATAAATTCTTTAAAATCTGTGATATTCTAAACTCTCCAAGCTTCAGAGAAGTCCTGTGATCTTACACAAACTGGATGAGTCATTTTGGTTGAGAAGTGAAAGAAAATCTGCAGATGGACTCGCTCAGATCAAGGCTACCTTCTGAAGAGGGGTAGGCTAGTCTTCATTCAGACTAGTGGTATTTTACACCAGCATGTTTCATACTCTCTCTCTCCCCCCAGGAAATCTCATGTATTCCTGTGACTTCTCCCAGTGCTGTGTACGCAGTTCCTCAGTCAACAGCAAGCTGGCAGGGGTCAGTAGATGCACATTTCTCTGCCAGAATGCCAAGAGACTTCTCTACTGAAGTGAGGCCAGAGAAAGAAAGGAGACAGCTCCTGGGTTCTTCATAGGGAAGGTTTTGTATCTCCAATCTGTTTTATCCAAGAAGAAGCCCTTGGCAAAACTGCTACATAACAAGTTCATTAAACATGGAACTTTGAGGGGATGCAGAAGAGAACAAACAGGAACAAACAATTCTTCACTTAAAATTGTAAATATCTGCTGTTGAGTTGTCCCTAAGATATGAAAGTGGGAAGAAAAATTAATAGGAAAAAAATCCATTGAAAGCATTTGGGGAACTTCAGGGCACCTCAGTGGGTAAAGCACAGCACAAACATGAGGGCCTGATGTCAGATCCTTACCATCCTCATAAAAAGGTGGCTATGGCTATGCCTCTCTATAACCCCAAAGCTAGGGACTATGGACAGGAGGATTATGAGGGTCTGCAGACTAGCTGCTCTAACCAAAACTTCCCACTCAAGTTCAGTGAGAGACCTTGTCTCAAAGGTGGAGAAAGGTAGGAGACATCCCAATGTCAACTGTCGGCTTCCACAGGTACCCACATGAATGAGTTTGCCCACACGCAAATGTACATACACAGATAACCACACACACATGCACACGCATGCACATGCACACTCGCACTCACACTAAAACTATAACTAATGAAGAATGAAGTAAGCTCACTTCAAATTAGTAGCAATAGCAAAAGCACGACAATGTTTAAAACTATGAACTTACAGATACAAGAGGATTTTTTTTTCCAACTAATGGTTTTCCCTTTCATGCTGAGGAAAATTTAGAACTCACATCTGTTCATGAGTTTTTAAAACCCCTGACTTTACAACCGTGAACTATGTAAACTTCCAAACCAAAGGCTTATCTGTTTTGGAGTAGCATCAAAGGTATTCACGCACTTACCTACAGTAAACCAACGAGTGGACATTCACCGGCTTTCTCATCCTCACAGGCACCTCTCAAAGTGCCAAGCATACCTTTTTTCCAGCCAGCCAAGTCAACATTCTCCACTGAAATACCTGCTTTTCCTCTCTGCTCTTCACTAAAACTCCCACTTCCTGGTCTTTGATTTCTCTCTTTCCATTCTAGTCACCCTTTGTGGATAACATTCACATGGCACTTGACACAGAGAATGCTCAAATTCATACCACAATTCCCATTCTCCAGATCCTTAGGGTCAGCCACACTGAGTATCCCTCACTCAATAGGCCAACTGTTCTCACATTTAACAACCCTAGAGAAACAGGTCTTGTTCATTCCAAAATATATTCTTATGCGGCAGTATCTTCCAAGATAGCCCCTCTCAAACTCTTGATCTTATCTTTCAATGGGCTTCATATGTGTGTTTGTGTGCATTTCTCACATACGCTCACACGGTTTTATTTACATAGACCTGATGATGTAAAGTCTCCTGTCCCTCTTGTTAAAACTATTATCGAAGCCTGACTGGGATCCCTGGATCCCACATTTATCCATGTCTAGGTAGCTATCCCCTCTGATCCTTGACCACTCTTTTCTCTCACCCTCACCAAACTTCCTATTCATAAAAATTTAAACCCAGTATTATCTTCTAGTGTACACTGACTCCAATCTTTTCTTCCAGGTTTCTCTTGCACTACAATTGAAACTTAACCTCGTCTTTGGAAATAACAAAAGATATTGTAAACTATGCTGCAGTGTTTAACCATCCGAGTACCCCAGGGACTTTTAACAGAAGTGCAGCCTTTGTTATAACACCTATGCTTTCTGGGTAGGTTGGCTCTGTCCTCCATGTTGCCTTTACATGAAGTGAAGGCAACTCTATCTGCCTCATGATCTGCACACAGAAGAACAAGAAAGATGCTAACACTACACAATGGCTTCCTAAGCTACTCTTATACTTTATTAATCAAAGAAAAGAAACTGTCAGCCAAGGTATAATTCTACATTGTATGTTATAGAATGCTAAGCAGAAGCTCTGTCCTTCCCTTCTCTATCCTTACCTGATAGGTGCCACATGCTCTACATTCACTCAACATGTCAATAAAAATGGCTCCAGACCTTGGAAAAGCCTTCCCTGAAGGAGCAAAGGCACCCTTCATTGAAAATAGACTACTCTGATGTTTATAGAGGAAATAAATGATGTCTAATCATGATAGGATCTCTGTGACATTGTGCAAGTTTAATCATTTATTTTTAAATAGTATGAAAATTACAGGAAAGAAAAGTCTTCTGCCTTTTATGGGGAATAAAATTATTAACTTCAGAGGGAAAACACATCAAGTTTTGCACCTTGGTTTTGTTGGTCCATAAAATGCTGCGAATGTTGCTTAACTGCAGTAAACCTTAAGTTTTCTCCTCTTCAGCAGGAGGCAGTAGCATTTCTCTTGCAATCTTCCAGTAAAAAGTCAACGCATGGTTTTTGGCATATGGTGTATGCCAGTAAATGACAGCTGTAGCAATGAGAGCACTTTCTCCAGCATACATAAAAGAGAAGACGTTCATCCAAAATTCAACATACAGACAAACAAAACCCCTGCTCACACACACACACACACACACACACACACACACACACACACACACACACAAAACCAAAAGTCCTTCTCAGGAGGATGGCACCATGGTCCCGTACAATACTGCCTGCATTTTTTCCTCCATAAATAAGATGTGCTGTCAAGAAACTTGAGCTCTGTGGATTCGCCATAAAACACATACCCCTGGATAGGAGTAACAGGTTTTTGTAGCACTTTCTTGGATGTCAGCAGATTCTCACAAATCAGAGCAGCAAAGTGTAAAACATATGCCCTCAGCAGCCTGCCAAAAACCAATAAAAGGAACTTGCAGAGAAGCCAAAGCTGAGAGCCGGGCAGCAGGCTGGGGCTGGAAGCCTCTGTAAATTCCCATGGAGATGCACTTTTAGTGAGAGCCCGAGTAAACAGAACAGTTTTAAAGGATGAAATGACTCCTCATATGGCTGCACACCATACAGTCAAAAACTTCAAAATGACAAGTCACTGAGGCATTTTTTAAATCCAGTCTTTGGAGCCAAGAAATGATGACAAGTCAGTGGTTTTGTGATTAGGAAATGTACCTCCCTGTGGGTGAGCTGGCCTTTCATGAGAGAGTGGCATGTTGCCATGCCATCAAGACATGGGGCATTTTGTATCTAGGTGCAATGTATTTCTGTTTGCTTGAGAAAAAGTTCACAGAATAGTAACCATGAAAAATACACAGATTAAGGTTCCCTTTATAAGGCATAAATATAAATTCTATTAAATATAAATTCTATTTTCAAACTAGCACAAGTCATTGTTGAATCCAAATAAAATAACCTCCTGGTTTTTTATGCTGTTTTTCCTCCCCCCTCCTCTTCCTCCTCCTCTTCCTCCTCCTCTTCTTCCTCCTCCTCTTCTTCCTCCTCTTCTTCCTCCTCCTCTTCTTCCTCCTCCTCTTCCTCCTCCTCTTCTTCCTCCTCCTCTTACTCCTTCTCCAAGTCCATAAACTCTTGGGAGACTTTCAAGTTGGTAGAAAGATTTAGATCCCAATACCCTAGAGACTAAAACATTTCCCAGCACTAACACAGCAGTACAGAGTTTGCGTTCCATCAAAACTCCGATTTCAACCCAGAGGGAATTGTAACTGAGCCCCTTTCCCCAGACAAGCTGAGGACAGCCTGCTCAGAACATTAAGCTTTCTGACTCTGCTCTTTAGCCCTCAGAATTCCAATGCCCTGAGGCCTAGCTCCTAGGCATCCTAGGTGGCTCTCTTCTATACCACATAGCTAGTGCCAAGCACTCAGGAATCCTCCAGATACCTGCTTGCCCCTGGCCCAAAAGCAGCTGTCTCATAGTGTCATAGCAACTGAAGGAGTCAGTAAAGCAGGCTCCCAACTCAGACTCTAAATGTATCTTCTTCTCTTGCCTCAGTTTTAATCCTGAAGTGGAAATTTGGCTTAATGAGCCCCAAGGGTCAGCCTCTGCCTGGCTTACTAAATTCTAATGAGATAATTAACCAGATAGGAAAAAAGTTTTAATTTCACAAATACAAAAAAGATTGCTATCGTATTATGTCCAACTAAAATTCACAAGCAAAGCATTCCTCCAACATTTAATAAAATAAATTAAAATTTAGTACCAAACATAAAAATTAGCACCTGCTCTGGTCAAGGTTCTGGATCAGTCCTTTGGTAGTTTTAATGACTGAAAGTGTAAATACAAAGATACCCATTCATGCATGCGTTTAGTCAGTAAATATGTATTCAATACCCTTGGTGCCAGCCACTGTTCTGGGCCACCAACAACAGTAAGTTTGTAAGGTCTCCTGGGAGTTGTGATTTGAATATGTAATATGATAAAGGATTATAACAACACATATGTATATCTATAATTTAGGTCAAAATCTAGCAGATTGTCAACCTTTCTTTTTCCTAGTTTTTTTCCCCTGACTCACAACTTCAGGAGGTCACCAACCAGACACATGCACTGTCTTGATTTTTTTTTTTCATGTTTTGTGTACTTTCTTATTCATTCATCTGTAAGGGTTGTCATGTAGAATTCTTCTTTATGCAGTAGTTTGCTGAATCCTCAGAGTTGAGTCACTTTTCAAAAGAAAGAGGGATTTTGATTAAGGGTAAAAAAGTGATGGAAGTCAATGCATTGTTGAAGAAGACCATTAGAGAAAACAAGTCAGTGTTTACTCACCTATAACATTTCTTAAAACACTAGGGCATAAGGACTTCAAGACAGTGTTTAAAAGGAGACATTCATCCTTTACACACTACACCATAAAACCCAGAGAGCAGGTTCCCACTTAATTTATACAAATGTTTAAAACATTGCTTAAGTCACCCTATATATTTTAAAATCTTATTGAATGTATTCTATTTGACCTGTGAGGTCTTTTTTAAACCAACATGTGTGCATGTACACAATGTGTGCCATTGGTGCCTTTGAAGTTCAGAAAAGGGCACCGGGTCCCCTGGAACTGGTGTTATAGGTTGTAGTGTACCTGATGGAACTGAATCCAGGTCCTTCCTCTGCAAAAGCAACAACAAGCACTCTTGACTGCTAGGCAGTCTCTCCAGCTCCTGCCCTATATGCTTACTTTGTCTTTATTTTCCCTCCTCCTTGACTGGTTCTCTTGGAGAAGAGGACAAGAGAGTAAACTAGGCTTAGAAACTGCCCTTCTTCTCATCTTTCTTGATTCCTCCTTGACTTCTCCAGGGTGTCGGTGGAGGCTCTTGCTGGTCGCTGAGCAGACCCCTGCTGGTCATTGCCGGTATAGCAATGCAGATCGATGACAAGCCACCCTATGGGATGGGAGCTCCAGACGGGAAAGTGAAACATCTGAACATCTGGAATTGTCCTAGACGATTATTTCAACTGAATAAAGTATTTGAATGATTAGAAACATGGTTTCTGTGTTCCATCTGAGAGTGTTTTTATAATCCTGGTAGCGCAGCTGCAGGCCGAATCTTCATGAGAAACAGCAACTTGGGTTTAGCTTCATCCAGGAGAGAGATGTAAATTAGTCATGAAGAGAGACAGTAGCATCACTTCAGCTGTTCTGCTGTCTTGCATCTGGAATAAAAACAGAATTGGGGTGCAAGCACAAATGAGACAAAGGTCACCCCTCGAACCATGGTTATCACGTTTCTCTATTCCTTTCCCATTGACCATTTGGCTCTCTCTCTCTAACTCTATCTTGCATGTATGTACACACACACGCACACACACACACACACACACACACACACACACATTTCTAGAGATGTACTTTTGCCAAATGTCAAGAAAAGCATATGCTGTTATTAAATTCAGTGAAAACTTCCCACCATACAATTTACTCAACTACTTTTGAGCTGCATGTCTGCTCATGTCAAGTAAGGCAGATCTTACTTTAGAATGTGTTAACAGGAACTATATTTACAGCTCTATTTTATTCACACCAAAATTTACTCTAATGATAATGAGCATCCGTACCAAAAAGCTCTTCCAAGAAGACCTTGTATCCAGTTCTAGAAGTCTGCTGGACTCCTGTGCTCACAGCCTGAAATCTGAACCCCCGAGTCTCATATCTGAACGCTGACCTGCGTCAGTGTTACGTGATACAGGGAGCCAGGTGCAGTCGCAGGGAAATAAACTGCCAACGCTGGGGAAATCAGACTGCAAATTAGAGCTAAGATTTAGAAAGCCCAGAAGGAAAACATGGCGAAGCATAAGCCAGGCACAGCAAGCGAGGCAGATGGCTGCAAATGCTGAAGACGGAGGCTGCAGAACGGGGCAAATGTCACGTGGGCAGCCGCTCTTGCCATCCCAGCTCCTTGGCAACAAGCAGCTCTAGAGCCCCTTGTCTAAAACTTCTGGAGCGCGTAGGGCTGGGAGTAGAGGTTTCAGCTATCCATGCATGTGCAACTTATATGGCTCTCTAAAGGAATTATGCTGAGACAACAATGCCATTCAGCAAACGTGACATAATGTATGAATCCACTTACCTGATATTATGGATGGAAAGCCAATTACTGTTTGTCATGGGCTAGAAAGCAGGCGGGGGCCACGGGGAACTAGTTAGGACTGTCACTAAGAACATGAGGCGCTTTCATTAGAATTAGTGGCAAATCTGCGCAGGACCAAACATATACAGATACAGGGAAACACAATAGAGACGGGGAATAAAACTAGTGAAATCCAGACGAGGTAAATGAAGTGTGTCAATTTCCTGCTTAGGATAACAGTGCTACAGTCATGCAAACGTTAACAAGGGGGAAACTGGACGGAAGCCACAAGCTGTATCTCTATCACTTCTGACAACTCCTTGCGAGTCTACAGTTCTCTATGAATATACGGAAACATGGAAGCGCACTTGAGGTATGTCGTTTAACATTAAACAGTGCCAACACACTCATGTTTCTCCAGAAAATCGTGTAACTATTCACACCGCGTGGACATTCAGACTGAAAACTTACCTCCTGCCAACCTGGGGCAAGTTTTGTGGCCACAGGTTTCCGGCTCAGTCAGGTTTTGCTACCAAATCAGCCTTAGTTTTCTCTTGCTTTTGGACCTTATACATAAAGATAAAAATAAATAGTAACCCAAGTGCTACTCTGGTCCCACAGATGAAAGCTATAGTTGGAATTCTTCATCTCCCAGCATCCCCCCATAGTTTCACCTTTTGTTTTGGAATAAATTTTAACATATCCAAAGTTCCTAAATTTTGAAATTACCAGAACATATGTGCAATCTGCAGGCATTACTTTTGAATTAATCTTGCCAATATTAACAACTCATATTGCTACATTTCTGTGCCTTTTTACTCAAGTGAAAAATAGAGATTTAATCCTATCTGAAATATTGGACCATAAAATATTGGGTTAAATAAATATAAACCATGAATATGTACAACTTTCGAAACTAAAGGAGGCTAGCTGTCTAGAGTTTCACAATGGATACTTCCTCAGCTTTATTTGAATTAATTTGTACTAATACTTTAATTTGTATTAATACAAATTTAATACTGTCCAGAAAGATACTAATTTACTCACTTTTGTCTAAGTCTTAAATACTACTCTATGCTATTCTCTGGACCATAAACAGAACTCTCTTACTGAAACAGAGAGATAACTATGTCCCCTCTTTTTTATCTCCTTAGTATCTGCAGAACACCATTTGAGGGGCCTAGGATTAGAGAGAAAGCCCTTTAGTTACCTGGTCACAGTTACTGTACTCAAGAGTCACGTGCCTGTCTATTATGTCTACTCTGAGCTATGCCCCTGGCCCATCAGTTGTCTCCAGTTTTCTGACCCAGCAGTGCTTCCTCATCGCCAGGATCTTTCACATGTTCCTCCCTCAGTGTGGAAATCATCCTCCCAACTACTACGTGGCCAACTCCTGTGGTTGCGTGTTGTGTCATTTTCTCCTGAACATCTCTAGCATGCGCCACCACCACCTCCCCCTCCCTAACGTCACCGGGAAGAGCACTTACTGAGCGATCGAGCGTTTATCATGCTGCCTCCCATTGCCTCTTCTTTAATGTGAGATCTGAGCTGTTCCCCTCCCCCAGAGCTTTGCACTGTCTGGCTTAGGGTAGCTATTCAATAGATTAATGAAAATATTGATTTGATTAATAGATTAACAGGCGATTACATGCACCACCTCTGCTGTCAAAATATCATACAGGTTGTTAACTTCAGGTCCAAGAATATACTTAATTCTTCAGTATTCTCCTTACTAAGATGAAAATAGCAGCATCCTTGCCCCTCACTTCTATTAAGTCTGCTAACACATATGAAGTGATCATTACTAGGCTCAGTATGTACAAAGCACAAAGGCATAAAGGACGGGCATACTTTAAAATTTCCCCAGTTCTGCAACCCAAGGACTATCACCAAAGGATTTTTAGTAACAGAATAATATATTCAGACCTCCTTGAAACAGAGCAGATTTACTGTGATTTTGGTGTCAGTGTGAAGGTTGAACAGCCTCCCCCCCCCAAAAAAAAACAATTAGGTAGAGAGATTGTACAAGGGGAAGCAATTAAAGATGAATTGGGGACTTCAGCTACTGATTTTGGTAAACAAATAGCAGGAAAATAGAATTTCTTGCACATTCAGTTTTGTGGCCTTCCGAAAATTCACAGGAGAATATGTTATATTAAATCTCTAGAGATTCAATATAGAATTTTGTAAGTCCATCAATAAATAGGAAGCAGAGCTTTGACAGTTACAGTGAGGGCCTGGAGCTAATCAGAAGGTTAGGATTAGAGTTCAGCCTTGGTAGAGCAGCACTGAATCTTCTGAGAGGCAAAGATATTAAAGATGAGAAGACGGAAAACCAGCAGAACACAGTTGTAGAATGGCGGCTCCCGTCAGCCCTTCCCCACCAGCCTAGGGGTATAAATTTAGGAGTATTTGCCTGGTGCTCTCTGGTCAGACTCCATGCAGATCTACTATGTCCTCCTTTAGAAATGGATGTGCAGTTTTCTAAAATATCCAAGTACTGATTTTTCACTTGGCCTAAAGTGGGTCATGTAGGGCAAAGCCTCTAACCCTGACATTGTGAAGCCCAAGAAAGGATATGAAGAGACTCTTTGACCTTCACCTTAGATGGCGTTGAATGTAATTGCATCCACAGTTCCTGCAGATCCTGTGGTTATCTTAAGGCAAGAAAAAAGAAAGAGAATAAAGAAAAGAAATGAAGGACTGAGAGTGGGAAGAACAGAGCTGTGATATCCAAAGAAAACCGAGAACAATCCTAAGGAAACAAACAAATTTCTTAGGAAGAAAGATGCCTCAAATGTAGTCTCCTCATAGTTTACAAAAAGGTGCTAACAGGAAAAGAGGAGGAGCAAATAACAGATGAAATGGAGGCAAGACTTTTACATAAAAAATAAATAAATAAGAGAAAAAAAACGGAAATTGAAACGATGCAAAGAATTGTATAATTCACTGTTTCTTGTTCCATTTGAATTTTTAAGAGACTTCGTATGTCCTACATCTTGTGACAAAAAAATAAGTGTTCTGTACTCTGAACTACTTCTAAATAGAATGGGAGGTGTCTCCTACTCTGTGAACTATTTCAGTTACTGTATTTTGTCCTTACTGCACAGTCCAGGATCCAATAACACTCTGATTCAAGTCAAACACAACTCAAGCCCCTGGAGAAGAGAAGGGAGGCAGAAGGCTCATCCAAAAGGTAAGGCAGGTAGCCCTTGTGAAAAAAGGACTATGTTGGTTTGAATAGAGATGGCCCCATTGATTCAAGTGTTTGAACAATTGGCCATAGGGAGTGGCACTATTAGTAGGTGTGTCCCTGTGGAAGCAGGCATTGTGGTCTCTCCTGATGGCTGTGGATCAAGATGTAGAACTCTCAGGATGCTACTTCTCTAGCATCCTGTCTGCCTGCATACCTCCATGCTTCTTGCCATGACGATAATTGACTAACCTTCTGAAACTAAAAGCCAGGCCCAATTAAATGTTTTCCTTTATAAAAAGTTGTGGTGATTATGGTGTCTCTTCACAGCAATGGAAACCCTAACTAAGACAAAAGCTGTAGCCTAAACCACTGGCCAAGGCTTGAGTTCTCACAAGCTTCAAATCCAGCTTCAGGCCTTCTTAAACAATAGCTGTTCTGGTAAAATGTGTTAGCCAGAAAGAAAAGTGACTGTCTTCGAGATTTGTGACTGGGTGCCACCTTGAGAGAGAAAGCATTGTATAAACCTGAGCTACTCAGAAGACCCAACAGCAATGAGCAACCATGAGTCAGGGAGACTGAATACAATCTGCCACATCCCCAGGGTTTACAGGGAAACATCACTCCACCCATTGGTGTCTGGGTACAGACTCCCAACTGAGAATAACTCTGGAGATTACTAGCTCTGAACTTGAGGTTAATGGGTGTGTCACCCTTTGCAACCATCTCCCTGACATAACTCTCTGGACTGTAAAACTGGAGAACACTGCAGTTCCCACAGGCTGCGGGTACACAAAGAAAGGAAGTATTAAAGTGAAGACTGCAACAACAGACATTTGCCCAATACAGGCTCCACACCTATGGAAATCATGGGAAAAATCAAAGTCTGCAGTTCAACTGACCCCTCCCTACATACATAGAGGCTGACTTCAGTCTTCAAAGTCCCAAAAAGGAGCTATTAAAACATTAATTCCTCCATATCGTTTCATTCTATTTCCTTTCTTGGTAGACTCATAGTAGCATTTTCCTTTGTTGTATTTTTCAAGTACTTTTCTTCCCCTTCAATTCTCTCTCTCTCTCTCTCTCTCTCTCTCTCTCTCTCTCTCTCTCTCTCTCTCTGTGTGTGTGTGTGTGTGTGTATGTGTGTGTGTGTGTGTGTGTGTGTGTGTGTGTTGGGGGGAGGGAGAGAGAAAGAGAGGCAGCCCTGCAGTTTGCTCCCTAATAAACTGTTTTTCTACCTATGGAGTGGTCTAGTTCTGTGATTTTGTTGTGTTTGCTCACACACATTTTCCCTAAAATGTTTCTATGCTTACATCCATTCCTGATCTTAAAGGTATCTAATTTTTGTTGTGAATTTTCTCAGTATTAGAAACACCTTGTTTTTAGTTTTATTTATTTTTTATATTAATTATTGTTTCTTTTTGTTTATTAAGCCTTAGCTATGATTTGTCTTCTCCCTTCCCTGCCCTCTTCCTTAATCGTGTTGATTTGTCATTCTCACATTTATCTTAATGTTTTGTTTTTACTTTTTTATTAGCTTAAACAGTAATCTGTTCCCATATGAGAATTTCACAGGTATCTCACATTGGTTAATTCCCCCGGTTCCACCCACTCTCTCACCATTGTTGCCACCTCTCTTTCCCTGCTCTTCAGTTCCCTGTATTTCTCCCTTCCATATCAATTATATATATATATATATATATATATATATATATATATATATATATGTATATGTATATGTATATGTATATGTATATGTATATGTATATGTATATGTGATATATATATGAAAGGGATATATATTTATATTTATATTTATATTTATATTTATATTTATATATATATTTAATTCTCTGTCAGATATATAATTGACAAAGATTCTTTCCTATTCTTTGGAGTTCTTCCTCCCCCAACTGGTTGCTTCTTTGGCCAAAGAGAACTTTTCATTCATATATCAAATATTTACTGAGTACCAGGTGATTGGGCTACTGAGCTACTGGGTACCAGGTGATTGGTAAGGAAACACTGTTAAACAGAATAGTCTTATCCCTGACCTCATAAGACTTATGGTCTTATAGTGACATTGTTGTAAGATTCCTTTCTGAGTGAAGAAAGAGGCCTATCTAAATTACTGCATAATAAACGAACCTAGAGTCAAAGTAAAATAAGGCATGAAATATCAGGGATTGAATTCAGATGCAAATAATAGAAGACAGAGCACAGCTTAAACATATTATCTGTTGTTCTCACACATAAATGATGTCCAAATGTAGATACTTCAGAGCTTGAAGTTCAAGATTATCTTACTTATTTTTCTATTGCCGTGATAAAACACCATGACCAAGGCAACTTATAGAAGAAAATATTTATTGGGATTCATGGTTCCAGAGGGTTAAAGTTCATTTTCATTGTGGTAGGGAACATGACAGCAGGCAAGCAGGCATGGCTCTGGAACATTCACTGAGACCTTACATCCTGATCCATAGACATAAGGTTGGGGGCAAGGGTAAGATGTGACTGGAAATGGTGTAAGCTTTTTAATCCCTAAAGCCCAACCATGGTAACACACTTCCCTGCAACAAGGCCACACCTACTAATTCTTCCCCAACAGTTCTAACAATTAGGATCCAATTATTTAAACATATGATCTCATAGGGATCATTCTCATTAAAAAGACCACAAAGGTTAACCTAACTAAGGTCATCAATGACCCAGATTCCATGTGAATTCCCATTGTCTGTGAAATTGTAATTAAATGATATCCACCCCCAAACAATATGTTTCAGCAATCATGCCCAGCAATATGGAAAAGGCAAAGGATAAAATGTGTAAAAGAATCTACACAATAAAGAAGAGATGAATGATAGACAGAGAGATAACAGTAACCCCATACTTAAGGGTCAGATTATTTGCTGGGGCTTAATCTGGCTAAGAATCCTGTCAGTAAAAGTGAGATGTGAACAAAATATGTCTCTTAAAAAAAAGGCAGAGGGGAGAAAAAAACAGAAGATGGGGTATAGCAGGCTCTAGTTATGACAATGTGAGACTTTCAGTTAGAGAAGGACCTTAGATTCCTGTCTAACAGCAAGCAGAATCCCCCATTAGACAGGCTTCTGGAAGCAGGAAGTCAAGATGGTCACCAAAAGCCATGTAAAAGTTGAAAAGGCTTTGAGTTGGGGCAGGAAGAATAAAATAAGCAGAACAAGCATGGATTCTTGTCATCTCCTCAAGTGCAGAGAAAGACTCCTGGGGCTTTGAAAAGGCGTGAATTGGCACTGGTTAGTGTGTTGACTTTCCCTTTTCAGGTCCCTTGTCTGCTTTCTTACTCTGACTGTTCTCCTATGCCATTTCTAAGGATGGTTTCAAAACAGAACCTTTGCTTCTCTTTCAGGTTGCAGCTCCTGGTTTTCTCTCTCTTGTCAATCTCTCCCATGCCCTAGGACCTTCAGAAGGGTCTTTTCTGAACCCTTTTAGATCTTTCACTGTACACCTACCTTGCCTTGAATCTACTTGGGCATTTGTTAAATGCTTGCAATTGAGCATACCCAAATATGAAGCTTTAAATTCTTTTTATCTTCCTTCCTTCCTTCCTTTTTGCTTTTGCTTTGTTTGTTTGTTTGTTTGTTTGTATGGTTGTTCAGTTGGGTTTTGACATAGGATCTCATGTGGCTCAGGATGGTCTTGAACATGTCATGATGACCTTGAATTTATGAAATGATGAGATTACAGGTTTGCCCTACCACAACCAGATAATGCAAAGCCGGGCATTGAATCCGGGGGCACATGTGTGGTAGGCAAGCACTCCAACAGCTGAGATACACCCCTCTTCCACAGTGCATACTTCCACCAAAAGCATTTCATATTCTTGATATTCCTGGACCACAAAACTCAAAGAATTTCCCATTTTATTTAACAAAACTCAAAGAATTTCCCATTGTATTAACACTTAGTACCTTAGATGTTTCAGACATTTGGTCTACAAACATTGTTTTTTTTTTTTCTTTTCTAGTTTTTGTTTGAATTAAATACCAATGAGATAACAGCATAAGCCAGAAAGGATACTTAGAAGCCACTGCATCAACAATGTCATTCTAGAAGTGAGTTGGACAAATTACACAAAATCCAATAAAAAAGTAAATAACTCAGATAGACAGCGATGCCTTTGATGAAAAATTCCTCAGGGTGAAAACATCAAGGACTCATGTGCACACAAACAACCCAGGCTTAATTAAGGTCCCTTGGCTGTCAGTATCGTGTCCCCGAGAGTTCATGCTCCAACTTCATTCTACAGCAGAATGACCTCAAGTGTCTGCTTTCATTTTCATGTAATTTCTCGTAGCTATTTTTTTGATAAACAGTTTTTCAATCTGCTTACCCTTCCACAGCCTGACCAACTGATGACCAAAAGTCTGACTGTTTTTGCCACCCCCAGATATGCTGTTTCAAACTTCTGCTCAGTGACCTAGACTTTGACACCAACTCAAATCAATGTCCCCTTCTCCCCTACACATCAACCTCTAAGACAATGGGTCATTCTTTTTAGGCACCCCAAGCTACCCAATATCCTGTTCATTACCAAATAATGCTTGAACATAGTTCTGCCCTCCTCACCCCACTCTCTCAAACTAATAGCTCAGGGCATTTCTTCTACCAACTATATACAAACAGTTTTGCCATATGCAACAGACCATTTTGAATGGTCTTGGAAACAGCATCCCCACTGACCCATGGGGAAGCAAAATCATTATGTCCCAGTGAAATAATACCTTTCTGTATTGGCTAGACTGACTCTTACTGTAAGTTCAGAAGATATGAGCTAACCTTACAAAATGTTCCTATATATACATATAAATTACCTATATATACATATATAATACCTATAAATTACAATATGATTTGGTTTCTTTAGTTTGTGTTTTGTGCTTTTGTTGTTGTTGTTTGCATATTTGTCTTGAGACAGAATCTCACACTGTAGCCAAGACTACCCTGAAACTCAGCATGATAGCCAACTTATTCTATTAATTAAAATGGCATCTATAAGAATTTCCTAAGCAAATCATTAAATTTTTATAATGTGGCAAAGAAAAGCATAGCTACTGTTTCATTATCCTCAACCATATAGAAAAACCATATCCATATGGATGTAAGAGGCTTTTGTTCTTGATACTCAGCCTAAATTGCAAATGATACTGGTTGTATTTCTCAAATTTTGAATGAATTAAGAGGCAATCAAAAGCCACAAAAACCTAAGCTCAGGCTATTCTGAACCCTAACCCTAACCCTGATTAAGCATATTTCTTCCCAGTGGAGTCTGGCAAGTTTTCTGTGAAAAGGTCAAAAGATTTGAAAATCAATGACAGAGATTCTGGTCTCATCTTAGAAACATGGCAGATTGTGGCGAAGTCCTACAAACTTAAAAGATCCCACATTTTACAAATTTAGATCTGATTCAAAGCGATGTGTACATCATGCCTTAATATTTGAAAAGTGACTGACAGTAGACTACGAATCTCTGAAAATATGAAAACTGTGTATTCTGTGGTTTAAAATATAATCATTGTTCTTAAAACACATACTTGATCCCATCTTCCTGACTGTATGTGGCCAGTTACCATCAGGAAAGCTTACAAATTCTATCAAGTCCCAAAACAAACAAACAAAAAATCCTTACCGCATAAAATATGTACAATGAGTTGGAAAGATGAAAGTAAAGTTAGTCAGTCAAAATATAAAGCCAGCCCATGCTTATGGAATGGACACTTTATTTATATGCTGTAAGTTAGACCAAAGAGTGACTTGTCTAATAGACGTGCAACTGCCCTACTAGAGTACAGGTACTGCTTCCTGCTGGAGCACCATCTGTTTGTGGACTTATTCTGTACTAATTAGAATTTAGATAACTAAATTTAAAAGATCAATTCTATGTTATTTCTCTCAAGTCCCAAGTCCTTTTCTTATCAAATTCTAACATTGTATTTATAAATATAATGCTACCACGGTGTTATAAAAATGTTTCACAGGGGCAAATAAAAACATGTTTACACAGAAGCTTCCTTTGTTCCAAAAAAAAAAAGTAGGTAGCTTTATACAAAAGATTCAATGTTAAACATTCTTCATAGGAATTATCTCTCTTATTTACCCCTTTCTTAACCGTCTGGATTTACACAACTAGGTCAGGTTGTATGCTTAAGCAGTTTTCGGTGATTTTCCGGAGGGACCCTCAGTGACACGATCCTATGCATGTCCTTTTATATTTGGAAAGAGAATTGTTCATGCTCTAATTACATTATAAAGGAGGCGACTTCGGACTTCGTTAACCAAAGTGGCAGAACAAAAGCTTACTTATTCCACCTCAGCATCCCATGACTTCCTAGTCGAGAATAGCTCCCAGTAATATTGCTAGAGTAAGCTTTATCCCTATTGGTAAGTTACATGATTTAGACATTTTTATAATTTATATCTCCCCCAAACCACTTGAAATCTCATGGGACTTTTCAAAAAGAAAAAAAGGAATCTTATGGGAGAGAAAAAAAATTGTCTTTCTTCACTATTCATCTACTGCCTAGAAAAATTACCCCACAACTAGTAGGCACTCAAGTGCCTCGTGCCTGAATGGATGACTCCCCACACACTGTCATACCAAATTCTGTAAAGAGTAAATGAGATAACACAACAAATATTTAGCATATTCTAGGAGCAATTTCTTTCTTTCTTAATTTCTTTGGTAACCCAATTATCACTTAGAGTCATGCCCATGCTGTTTGGTCTACATGAGTGTCTTAATTAAGGTTTCTATGATCAACACCATGACTATAAGCATTTTAACGTGGAAAGGTTTATTTCAACTTTCAGGTCATGTGCCATCGTTGAAGAGAGTCAGGGCAGGAACTCAAGGCAAGAACCTAGAGATAGAAACTGAAGCAGAGGCCTTGGAGGGGTGCTGCTTTACTGACTTTGCTTACTTACCCAGCTTGCTTTCTTATAAATCCTGGAACCACCAGCTCAAGGCTGAACCCACCTACAATGGACTGTTCCTTCTCCCACATCAATCACTAATAAAGAAAATATCCTATAGACCAACTAAGGATCTGTCTTCCCATGTGAATCTATCCTGTATCAAGCTGGCATAAAAACTAGCCAATACAAAATCAACATAATCCCTAACTGCATTCTAAATATTTGTCCTTATTCCTATAATTAAGTGTACTCCTTACTCTTCATCACGAGAACTTCCCTATGCAACAAATGGAGAACATTACAGAAAACCACAACCAATCAAAATGCAGAGTGATAGAGAATCCATTCCCAATGGATACATCTACAAAACAATTCCTACACCCAAGGTTCAGAGAACATTGCAGAAGAAGGGGTAGAAGAATTATAACAGCCAGAGAATCTGCGAGTTTGCTATGAGACTGTGTCTTGTACTAATGTTAGAAGCTATATACATAAAGTCTAATTGACCTGATTGCCTAAACATGGCCTGAACAAAAATAACACCAATAGACATGCCAAAGTAGAAAGGAGAAAGTTCAGGAGGCCCCAAGCCTACACAAAGAACTATAGGCAACTAAGGAATGCTCAGAATGAGAAATTAGCTTTCCCTAAAGGGGAACACACCAAATGCCCTGAAAACATACATACAAGTAACATATATAGACTGATATCAGGTTGTGTTTAGGAATAGATAGATGATAGATAGATAGATAGATAGATAGATAGATAGATAGATAGATAGAATATAGAAAGATATAGATATACCCTTTGCATATTATATATATATATATATATATATATATATATATATATATATATATATATATAAAACACAATAATTAAAAAAGAAATCATGAATTTGAAAGAGTAGGGAGGGGTAAGTGGAATGGTTTAGAAGGAGGAGAGAGAATGTGAAAAATGTTGTAGTTAGAGTTTAACCTCAAATTTTTAAGGTAATAATTTTTTAAATATATAAAATTAGTCAGTAGAACAAATTTGCATACATTCTGTGATTGCTATTGCTGTTCATAATCCAGGTATATTCCATTGTGGTCAGACAGAATACAATAAGTTACTTCAACCTTTCTGTATTTGCTAATAGTTACATGTGTCCTAACATGTAGCAGATTTTTGGAGAGACTTCTAAGGGCTCATGAGAACATTAGCATTTTCTTTATTGCTTGAGTGGAATGTTATGTAAATGTCTATTAAGTCCATTTCATTTCTGATAGCATTGAACTCCAATTCTCTTTTTATCTTCCCATTGATGAAAGCAGAGTATTAAAGTCACCATCACTGTTGAGGTTAATCTGTGGTTTTACATCTTGTAGCATGTGTTTTACAAAACTCAGTCCTCCTGTGTTTGGAGACTCTGTGTTGAGAATTGCAATCTCCTCTTAGTGTTTTTTTTTTTTTTTTTCTTAAATAAGTAAGTAGTGCCCTTGCCTATGTCTTTTGACTAGTACTGGTTATAAGTTTGTTTTGTCAGATGTTATGTGAGCTACATGCATGCTTCCTAGTTCTATTTGCTTGGAATATGTTTTTCATTCTTGTTCCTTAAGGTGAGGTCTATCTTTGATACTGAGACATGTTTCCTGGAATCAACAGGAAGATGGATTCTGTTTTCTATCTCTTCTGCTAGACTGTGTGCTTTCATTATGAAATTGAGACAATTTATATTCAGAGTTATTATTAAAAGTTATGTCTTGATCCTGACATTTTGTTGATTTGGGAGTGTTTCCTTAGATGTCTTTAGTTAACTGATCTCATGGTTTTTATCTCTTTTGACCCCTTAAATGAATGTGTTTATTCTTCTCTTCAGAGAATTACTTCCAGTATTTTCTTTAGAGCTGGCTTTGTGATCATAAACTCTGTTAATGTGATTTTATCATCAAATATTTTTATTTTTCCTTCAATAATTATAGTTTATTGGGCTTAATAGCTTTAATTGACAGAAATAATCTTTCAGAACTTAGAATTCATCTTTTTAGACATTTCTGGCCTTAAGTGTTTCTACTAAATAATAAGGTTGCTCTCATGGATTATCTCTACAATTGACTTGACTACCCTCTCTTGTAGATTTCAGAACTTAGTCTTCACTCCAAGTTTCTAGTGATCGACCTTCAGTATGTCACTGGGGTGTGGTTGTTTTTTTTTTTTTTTTTTTTTTTTTTTTCTGGTCCAATCTATTTGGTTTTCTGTAGACCTCTTGTTCCTGAATTGGTATCTCTTTTTTTAGGTTTGATGATTTTTACTCTATGATTTAATTGAAAATATTCTCCATGACTTTGGTATTGTATTATTGCTTTCTGCTTTGTCCAGAATTTGAAGTTTGGACCTTTTCATAGTGTAGAAAAGAGAACTTTCTATAGGTCTCTCTTTTGTTCAATTCATTTTATTTTTAATTTATTATTGACCTTTTCCTGAGGGCTCCAATTCTCTACTTTGTCTTCCAGAACTAAAACTCATTTCCCCACATGATTCTTCCTGTAATTGAGGCTTTATACTCAGATTTTGTCTGGATTATTGAGTTTTTCATTTTGAGCATTATTTCATTTGAGGTTTTCTTCAGCAATTTTTTTTCTCTGTTGCATTTTCTTTTTATATCCTGAATTGACTTTCTCATTTCACTCAGATCACTGTGTTTGTGCTCCTGGAGTATATCCATATCCTCATTGAGATGCTCAAGCATATTTATAAGCATCCTTCTAAACTTTTCATCCAGTTCTTCCAGGTCATTCTAATGAGGGGTAGATTTTATTGCGTTAGTAACTGTGTGTGAATGCTATCTTGGTTTTGTTCCCATGTTACTTTTGTTTCTTCGTGGAAACTAGTACATCTTAGTTGAGCCTTTCTTTTTACTCAAATCACTTTTTCTCTTTCAATGGATCTGTGTAAAGTGTTTAAGAGAAAACTAAGTTGTAAGAGGGTTAAGACATTGTTTTCCTCTGTGGGAACAGTATTGCATGCTGCAGGTTCTGTGCTTGGTCTTCTTTAAAGAGTTTACCACTTCTGCACTAAGTTAGTATCCAAGGGCCTATTAGCTGCTTTGCTATTGCTGTGACATACTATTATGATCAAGGTAACTTACAAAAGAGCTTTTTGGAGCTTCTGGTTCCAGAGGGATAAGAGTTCATGATGGCAGAGTTGAAGTAGGAAACACTAGACAGCTGAAGTAGCAACTGAAAGCTCACATCTTGAACCCCAAACAGGAAGCAGAAAAAAAGAACTAAAATTGACATAAGAGTTGAAACTTCTACTCTAGTCGCATATTTCTTCCATGAAGACCATACCTTCTAATCTTTCAAACAGCTAGACACTGGGGATCAAGTATTCAAAATAAGACTTATGGGAGAGATCTCATTCAAACCACCACAGTCAGCATATCCCATACCCCTTCCTGGACTTGTCCTCAACTTTTTGTTGTGGCTCTCAATGCCTGGATGCCCTACCTTGAGTCAGCTATGGTCACCAACAGGTTGAAATTCAGGAGATCCCAAGGAAGCAAAGTGTGAAGTTGGGAGGTTTGTGGAGTGGAAAGTATTAGTATAGTGTTCGTCCTAGGGATGTGAGATACTGGAGGAACACAGAAAGTGCAGAGAAAGTGAGATTCTGAAAGAGCTATGAGTGAAGTTAAGAGTCTAAACAGAACAGGAACTTGAGATTAGAGGAGGCAGGAGACCTATTCAGTGGGACAGAATGAAGCCTACCTGGAGCACAGACCCAACTTGATAAATAGGCCTATCTGGAGGTGAGATCCAAGAGCTGGTCAGTCTGTGGGATAGAAAAAAGTGAGGCTGGTATGATATCAGGGGCCTTAGCAATGTGGGTATTCTTGAGAAGCAAGATCTTAGAGGAGCATGGCAATCTATAAGATGGGGAGATGTTGGCACCTAGTGACATAGCAACAGGAAGATGAGAAGATGAGTAGCGTAAGTGGTGGAACAGAGTGGGCTTAGTCACTTAACCTTAACTTTACTTTTCAGTATTATTTTATTATTCATATCATTCTACTAAGTAATTTCAAGTCTTTGTGGAATTAATAATGACAAATATACATAGATGAAACTCACAAACTGGGTTTGGGAGACAACAAAAAAAATGAATATTCAATTCAAACATTTCTTGTTTTGTTAAAAAAAAAAGCTCAGATTCAAAGTGCTAGAAATAAAATGATAAAATTAATTTTATCATCAGGTGCCAAATTCACAAAAAAAAATTCTGAGGAATTGAAACAATAGTAAGCTGACAGCTTGGAACATTAAAGAACCCATATCTGGAGAAGAAAGGTAGAAACCAAACTAAGGCTTCAATAGTATCTTCATAGTAGTCTCCTGAGAAAGCATCCTTAGAAAACAAGCACAAGACATATTTTCTTATTTCTGGTGGTTATAATGTATTTCTGGCTATTGCCGTCACCAAACCCAAGAAGATGTACACGTATACCTGTGTATGTGTATGCTTACATACTTGTAAGCAACATGTATACAGCCATCACTAAAAAAAAAAAAAAAATCAAAGAATATCTCTTTGGCTTTAGTATATGTTATTAATTCTTAGAGAATTCCATATAGTATATTTAAACATATTCAACCCCTTCTCCTCTTCCTAATTCCTCCTGGATCCATGCTCACCTCCCCTACCCTTCCCAATGTCATGTTTTTTCTTTAATAACACACCAAGAAGTCCCATTTGTGCTTCAAATGACCATAGGAGGTGTGAAGTCACACAGTGGAGTATGGCTGACCTACCAGTGGCCGCACCTCTTACACTAATTTCAATGTGTTCCAAGGAAGTAGGCATACCTGAGAAATGTCTTAGAGGGCTCAATTCTGTCATTGGAACCTAACAGCTTAAGTTGAGTTCTCTCTCTCTCTCTCTCTCTCTCTCTCTCTCTCTCTCTCTCTCTCTCTCTGTGTGTGTGTGTGTGTATGTGTGTGTGTATGTGTATGTGTGAGCACATGTGTTTGTGTGCATGTGTGTACATTTATACATGCTGTGTCTGAAGGTGAATGTGTGTGAGTGTGTGCACGCCCACACACATCTGTTCACATGTGCACACACGTGCATAAAGGCCAGATACTAGATGTCTTTCTCAATTGCTCTTAATCATATTTTTTGAGATCCAGTCTCTCACCCAACCTGGACTTACCAATTCAGCTGTGCTGGCATGCCAGCAAGCTACCAAGATTGTCTTGTCTCTGACTCTCCTGCTCTGAGCTTGCAGGCACATGCTACAATGCATGGCTTTTCCCTCTACAAGATTTCTAAGGGATGAAACACGGGCCCTCATATTTGTACATCAAACACTTTACAAACTGAGTCCTCTCACCAACCCATCTTTTGCTGATTTAGCTGAGTGTATGCCCGACTTTATTGTTGGTAGTCAGACTTAACCTGACTTCTGATATTACTTGCAGCAGACACGGAAGAAACATTTCAGTGAGCTGGAATCATCATCTGTGACCAATCAAGTCTCACCAGACACGGTCCCTGCTCAGCAGAGCACTTACTTGTTGCACAGAAATGTCGCACCTGTCAGACAGCTTGCATATTTTCCAGACCTGCTAAGTTCTGTTTTCTCCCTGTCTATAAATACAACATATGTTAGCTACACTCACTGACAGGCTTCAACATTGTTTTCCTCTGGTCAAGCTGTTTCTTCAGTTGTCAAGTACAAGTATTTCTCTTTAGCCTTCAAAGAATTCACAACCACAATAGGAGCTAAAGGATAATAGCAAAGCATGTTGATAGCATGTCAATCAACATACCTCAACACTTGCTAAGCTACTTCCACACACTGCCTGCTGCTCTCCCCATCTCTCCAGAAAGTAGAACACTGAAGAAATGTGCCTGCACTCCACAAATGCAAACATCTGAAATCACAAAGATAGAGGTGGTAGTGTTTGAACAAAGTTGCTTTTCTCTTTTCCAGTGAATCAGGGCCAGTAATTTTCTAACTCTTTATGCACACTCCCTTAGGTGGTTCCCTTCCATGTACAAGTTTGCAGGGTAATCTAAGAAGAGGCTGCCCAGAGCTTGGTGATATCCTTCAAGGGGTTTGCTTCAAAATGATCAAAGCCACACAAAAAGCAAGAAACAGCCAGTAGCACTCTCCTTAGGACAATACAAAACAGGAAATAGTGAAGGTTGTGGAAGTTAATAGAACTTTAACTGAGAAAATGTCACCATAGGATTAGGACGCATATAGGCCTATAGAGCATTTTCTTAATTAGTAATTGATAAGGGGTGGTCCATTCCATCATGGGCAGTGCTAATCCTTGGCTGGTAGTCCTATGCTCTATAAGAAACCAGGCTGAGCAAGCCATGGAGAGCAAGCCAGTTAGTAGCAATCCTCTATGACCTCTGCAGCAGCTCCTGCCTCCAGGTTTCTGCCCTACTTGAGTTCCTGCCCTGACTTCCATTAATGGTGTTCAGTAAATGAAGTACAATGTGGAAGTGTAAGCGTAATAAATAAACCCTTTCCTCCACAACTGGTCATGTTGTTTCATCACAACAGAAACTATAACTAAGACGGTACTGAAAAAAATTGTGAGGTCAGAGTGAGGAAAATTTCAGTTGAGGAAAACTGGTATCCCAAGTATTCAAAGCTGTGGACCCTGTATGTAAAGTTGAGTGGGGTTCTTTTGAGTGGGCTCTGAGAGATCTCACTAGAATAGTTCCTCAGTCTAGGTATGTGTTATGCCCTAAACAAGCAGATTGGCACCAATGGCAAGGTAGGGACTTATCCTGAGACCAAACAGAATGGGATCCAAGAAGGATAGTTTCCAGTTTTCACAGAAAATATCAAAATCTCTTTGATAAGGGTCTCCTATTTAGAGTCTGCTGAAATCAAGGTTGTCAACACATCCACGGTAGTGTTGAGATGTCCTGATCCTGACCCAGACTAAACAGGACTGGAGTTTAAACCCTGCACCTGTTAGGATGTAGTCAGGCACCAAAAAGATAAGGGAAATGAAAACCATTATCTACATAGGCTAACTTCACTTGGGATAAAATCTAGATGAGTCATGATTTTAACAAAAACCTTGTTAATCAACATAACTGACAAGAAGAACGTACACTGAGTCCTCCGAGGGGGATCTTTGCTGGCACACCTGCTTCACAGTCTCTGTAAAGTCTTTCCTTCCAACAACTATCTAAACCAGAATGAGGAAAGTTGATGCAAAAGGCCTAACTGGGCCTATCTATATTCCCAAGGATCTCACATCTCATCAGTCCTGAAGCCACATGTTCACAGCCTGTCCCTGCCTGGCAAGGGAGTAGGGGAGTGGAATGAGGCTACAAACTACTAAAGACAGCACCATTGGCTCAGGTTTCACCATCACCTCAGAAACTCAGGTTTCACTTTCACCTTAAGAGACATCAAGATCAGTGGAGATCATCAGATCTTGCAGGATGATGGAAAAGTAACTGAGTTTGTGACAGAATTCAAAGGCACCCATTCCATTTCTTGTGTTTATGAGTGTGCACTTCTCAGTGAGTCTTCTTAGATCCCTGGTGTTGGGTTCTCATTTATAAACAAAGCTATTTTTAGAATACCAAAGTTCTGTGATACTCAGGGCAATAAAACAAAAGCTGGTAGATAGATCTCCGTAACTGACATGCTGGATTTCAAAACACTAACACAATTAGGTGTATAATCAATGCAACTTACATTAAATACTGTAGAAGGAACAAAAGTAATTTTAACTTGACAATTAAAGGAGCCTTAACACATGTGCTAACACCTATCCAGATCCTGTCCCAACTTTATCTCTTGCTAACATAACATCATAGAGAACTGCAGCTAACTTCCAAATATGTCTCAGAAAATGTCCAGAACCACCAGACTTCCAAATGAAGACTGTTATTTCTAATATTAGATTGATTTCTAGACCAGTCCATGATTGAGTCCAAATAACTGGTCACATTTAAGAACAATGCAAGAATCATTATAACTTCTCTTTTTGATTCTCTGTTCTACAAGGTCTAAAACCTTGAGGCAAGGCATCTTGTCCCATCAGGGGTATAGGTAAATAATGGTGGTCGGGAATATATGTCCAATACAGCTTCCCAGTCACCATTGTCAGGGCACTCAGCAAGCTCACAGGTCAGCATCATTCTTTGTCCTGGCATCAGCATGTCTCACCCATCGCTCTGGCAGCCACCATGCTCCTTCAGCATCCTGCAGAAAAAACACAAACACGCCCTCTTTCCCACATTAAATACCTGATATGGGCCATGCCTTATGCCAGTAAGTGAATCCTTCCCTTTCATCTATGCATAAGTATGCCTAGATGTAGAGTGCCATAGACACTTAGCAGAAAGTCCCTTGGCATCCAAATTTAAAAAAAATAATAATTTCAAATGAAAAGAACATGATTTAAATTAATTGTGGTGTAAAGGGAAATATCTCTCCCCCCTTTTTTTATTTTATGGTGATATTGTTTTAAAGTTCGATGGGCCCCTTCCACAGTCTCTTGTCCTTGACAATTATAATGAATCCCAGTAATATGGGTAATGTTAAATTGCTGCCAAAAAGTCTCAAATGTTCGACTGTGACAGCCAGTTGCATTATCTGGTTTTGTTTGTTTCTTTGTTTGTTTTTGTTTTTTATTAGTGTTATTGGATACTTTATTTATCTACATTTCAGATGTTATCCCCTTTCCCAATCCCCCCAGAAACCCTTTATCCCATCCTCCCTCCTCCCATTTCTATGAGGGTGTGCCCCCACCCATCCACCCACTTCCTTCTTGCCACCTTCGAATTCCTCCTCACTGGTACATCCAGCCTTCAAGGGGCCAAAGCCCTCCTCTCCAACTGATGCCCAACAAGTCCATCCTCCTCTACAGATAAAGCTGGAGACATGGATTCCTCCATGTGTGTTCCCAGGCTAGCTGTTTAGACCCTGGGAGCTCTGGTTGGTTGATATTGTAGCTCTCCCCATGGGGCTGCAAGCCCCTTCAACTCCTTCAGTATTCTCTCTCTAACTCCTCCTCCATTGGAGACCCTGTGATCAGTTTGATGGTTAGCTACAAGCATCAGCCTCTGTATATGTCAGGCTCTGGCAGTGCCTCTCAGGATACAGGATATATCAGGCTCCTGCCAGCATGCACTTCTGGACATCAACAACAGAGTTTGCATATAGTGATTGCACCTGGGATGGATCCCTAGGTGGGCCAGTCTCTTGACAGTCCCTCCTCCAGTTTCTGCCCCACACATTGTCTCATATTTGCTCCTGTGAATATTTTGTTACTCCTTCTAAGAAGGACCGAAGTGCCCACACTTTGGTCTTTCTTTTTCTTGGGCTTCATGGGGTCTGTGAGTTATGTCTTGGGTATTGTGAGATTTGGGGCTAATATCCATTTATCAATGAGTGTATACCATGTGTGTTCTTTTGTAATTGGGTTACCTCACTCAGGATAATATTTTCTACTTCCACCCATTTCCCTAAGAATTTCATGAATTTATTTTTTAAAAGTTGAGTAGTACTCCATTGTGTAAATGTACCACATTTTCTGTGTCCATTTTTCTGTTGAGGGACATCTGGGTTTTTTCCATCTTCTGGTTATTATAAATAAGACAGCTGTGAACATAGTAGAGCAAATATTCTTATTATATGTTTGAGCATTTTTTGGGTATATGCCCAGGAGGGGTATCACTGGATCCTGAGGTAATCCTATATTCAATTTTCTGAGGAACCTCCAGACTGATTTCCAGAGTGGTTGTATGAGCTTACAATCCCACCAACAATGGAGGAGTGTTCCTCTTTCTCCACATCCTCACCAGCATCTACTATCACCTGAGTTTTTTATCTTAGCCATTCTGACTGGTGTGAGGTGGAATCTCAGGGTTGTTTTGATTTCCATTTTCCTGATGTTGAACATTTCTTTAGGTGCTTCTTGGCCATTCAATATTCCTCAGTTGAAAATTCTTTGTTGAGCTTGGTACCCCATTTTAATAGGGTTATTTGATTGTCTGGAGTCTTAATTTCCTGAGTTCTTTGTATATTTTGGATATTAGCCCTCTATCAGATATAGGATTGGTAAAGATCTTTTCCCAATCTGTCTTTTTGTCTTATTGACAGTTTCCTTTGCCTTATAGAAGCTTTGTAATTTTATGAGGCCTCATTTGTCAATTCTTGATCTTAGAGCATAAGCCATTGGTGTCCTGTTCAGGAACTTTTCTCCTGGGCCCGTGTGTTTGAGGCTTTTCCACACTTTCTCTTTTATTGGTCTCAGTGTGTCCAATTTTATATAAAGGTCCTTTATCCACTGGGACTTGAGCTTTGCACAAGGAGATAAGAATGGATTGATTTGCATTCTTCTACATGCTGACCACCAGTTCAACCAGCACCATTTTTGAAAATGCTGTCCTTTTTCCACTGGATGATTTTAGCTCCTTTGTCAAAGATCAAGTGACCATAGGTGTGTGGGTTCATTTCTGGGTCTTCAATTCTATTCCATTGATCTTCCTGCCTAGCTCTGTACCAATACCATGCAGTTTTTTATCACTATTGCTCTGCAGTACAGCTTGAGATCAGGGATTGTCAGAAGGCAGGACCCTTGCCTCTTACCCTCACCCCCTACTTCTCCCCACCTGCACAATGTCTCCTGCAGCTTCATCTCCCTAGCAACCACAAGGTTCTGCTTGATAGTTACAAATAGATTTTTAGATGTAAAGCAGTGTACCGTATCTTTTGATGTAGGCAGTTGGACCACCATTGTTTCAGGGCACAGGCCGAGAAGACTCTGTACTGTCCCGTCACCTGGACCGCCATTGTTTCAGGGCACAGGCCAAGAAGATTCTGTACTTTCCCATCACCTGGATCCCTCTTACCCCTCCCTTTGAAAAATGTATTATAAATAAGCACTTGGTGCCCAAATACATGACTCTTGACAAGCATTTGCTTCCTTGAGTCCATTCTCTCTCTCGCCCGTTCTTCCAGGTTGCAATCCTCCTCGTCCCTCACGAATAACCTAGGGCCCGCAGGTCGGGTCAAGGGATGGTGATTCCCCCAGAAGTTCTTTTGTTGAGAATAGTTTTCGCTATCCTGCATCTTTTGTTATTTCAAATGAATTTCAGAATTGCTCTTTCTATCCCTGTGAAGAATTGATTTGGAATTTTGATGGGGATTGCATTGAATCTGTAGATTGCTTTTGGCAAGATGGCCATTTTTACTATATTAATCCTGATAATCCATGAACATGGGAAATCTTTCCATCTTCTGAGATCTTTTTCTATTTCTTTCTTCGGGATCTTGAAGTTCTTGCCATACAGATCTGTCACTTGCTTGGTTAGATTCACACTGAGGTATTTTATATTATTTGTGACTACTGTGAAGGGTGTTGTTTCCCTAATTTCTTTCTCAGTCTGCTTATCCTTTAAGTAGAGGAAGGCTACTCATTTGTTTGAGCTTATTTTATATCCAACCACTTTGCTAAAAATGTTTATCAGGTTTAAGAGTTCCCTGGTAGAAGTTTTAGGGTCACTTAAGTATACTATCATATCATCTGCAAATAGTGATATTTTGACTTCTTCCTTTCCCATTTGTATTTGTTTGATCTCCTTTTGTTTTCTAATTGCTCTGGCTAGGACTTCAAGTACTATATTGAATAGGTACGGAAAGAGTGGATAGCCTTGTCTAGTCCCTGATTTTAATGGGATTGCTTCAGGTTTCTCTCCATTTACTTTGAATACTGGTTTGCTGTATATTACTTTTACTACGTTTAGATTCCTGTTCGTTCCAAGACTTTTACCATGAAGGGATGTTAAATTTTGTCAAATGCTTTCTCAGCATCTAGTGAGATGGTCATGTGGTTTTTTTCTTTGAGTTTGTTTGTATAGTGGATTACGTTGATGGATTTCTGTACATTGAACCATCCCTGCATTCCTGAGATAAAGCCTACTTGATCATGGTAGACGATTGTTTTGATGTGTTCTTGGATTTGGCTTGAAAATTTTTATTGAGTATTTTTGCATCGATATTCATACGGGAGATTGGTCTCAAGTTCTCTTTTTTTGTTGGGTCTTTGTGTGGTTTAGGTATGAGCATAATTGTGACTTCATAGAAAAAATTGGGTAGTGTTCCTTCTGTTTCTATTCTGTGGAATAATTTATAGAGAATTGGTATTGGGTCTTCTTGGAAGGTCTGATAGAATTCTGCACTAAAACCATTTGGTCCCTGGCTCTTTTTGGTAGGGAGACTTTTAATGACTGCTGCTATTTCTTTAGGAGTTATAAGACTATTTAGATGGTTTACGTGATCCTGATTTAACTTTGGTACCTGGTATCTGTCTAAGAAATTGTCCATTTCGTCCAGATTTTCCAGTTTTGTTGATTATAGGCTTTTGTAGTAGGATCTGATGATTTTTTATTTTAAATTTCCTCAGTTTCTTTGTTATGTCTCCCTTCTCAGTTCTTATTTTATTAATTTGGATACTGTCTCTGTGCCTTCTGCTTAGTTTGGCTAAGGGTTTATCTTGTTGATTTTCTCAAAGAACCACCTTCTGGTTTTGTTGATTCTTTGTAGAGTTCTTTTTGTTTCTACTTGGTTGATTTCAGCTCTAAGTTTGATTATTTCCTGCCATCTACTCCTCTTGGGTGCATTTGCTTCTTTTGTTTTAGAGCTTTCAGGTGTGCTGTCAAGCTCCTAGTATATGCTCTCTCCAGTTTCTTCTTGTAAGCACTTAGAGCTATGAATTTTCCTGGGTTCTCATTTATAAACAAAGACAAAAACAAGTTGATTTTCTGGGTTGCTTTGAGGCTAAATAAAGTCATATGTAAAACTATTTTGTAAACAATGAACAATATTCACATGCAATAAATGAGAAGTAACTAGTCATTAAAATATAAGACTATGGGCTAACAAGGTGGTGGGCTAACAAGATGGCTTAAAGGATAAAGAAAACCGATGCCAAGCCAGATTACCCAAGGTCAGTCCCTGAGAGCCACATGGAAAAAGGAAAAAGTAGAATCCTGCAAGTTGTCCTCTGACCTCTACTCTTATACTGTGGCATATGACATCACATGTATACATATACCAAACATATAGTATTATTTTTAATTACATATTTCATGATCACAATATGTTAGTTAATAAGCCTAACCCCATGGAATTATATTAAGTGAGTTTTCAAAAGAAATCAGTCAATTATTTTCTGTGTCAATGACTGGCATTCATATTACAGCAACAATATGAAATACCTGGCAGGCATGGAACAAAATGGCTATAGTTGTACTAGGGGTGGGCAGGCCTCAACACAGAATACTTACAACAATAATTTCATATATAGAGAACATGCGATCTTTCTACCAGTGTATGTGTTTTTTACAATAGAGAGACAGTACCTATTCCCATTTAGGTCACGCACAGAATGATAGCATGGTGTGGCCCCTTCCTTGTAACAATAAAAATAACCTAAAGATAAATATACATCACTACCAGACAAGGAGACACCACACCACAAAGCTTTGAATGTTGTTTCCAAGCAGTCAAAATAAATTCATTTCATCCCTAAAACATTTAGAGGAGCTGCTGTTTGCAAGCTCTGAGTCTTCCCCCAACCACTCTTCCTAAATATAAGTACAGTTTTGTCAACAAACTGTGAACTCTGCCACTTTGAATATTTCCCTAAAGGAAGACCTTTGGCAAGTCCAAATTAATATCAACCAAATATTATAAATGAATAAGCATATTTTGTGATGTCCAAATCCCAAAAGAATTGATTTCTTTCCTCCCCCTTTAGAAGATCCCTGGCAATCGCACCTCACCAAAACAAAGAAGTTTAGAAACATGGTAATACAGTGTCATAGGAATGTCATTTGGAATGTGTACGTTGAAGCAATAACTTAGAAGTCAAAAGTGACTACATCTGAGAGGTAAAAATCAGGATGTTGAGTCAAGCAAACTGGGCAATGTTACTTGACTTACAATACAATGTGTACTCAAAGCTCTCATAAAGGAGCCAGTGAGATGGCTCAGTGGGTGTGGTAGTTTTGAACAAGATTGCCCCCCATAGGTTTATATCTATGTATGCTCAGCCCTCAGGATGGCACAGTGCTATGGTGGTTTGAACAAGAATACCTAACATAAGCTTATATCTGTGTGCACTCAGCCCTCAGTTGATAAACTGTTTGAAGGGATTAGGAGATGTGGCCTTATTATAGGAAGTGTGTCACTGGGCTTTAAGGCTTCAAAAGCCTAGGCCAGGCTTTAGTAGATCCCTCTGCCTGCTCCCTATGGATCAGAATGTAAAGCTCAAAGTTAGTGCTCCAGCACCTAACATGCCTGTTCCCACGCTCCCTGCCACGATGACAAAGGACTGTATGGAAACTTAAGCCAGGGCCATTTAAGTGGTTTCTTTTATAAGTGTTGCTTTGGGTGGGGTGTCACAGCAATAGACAAGTGACTAAGACAGTGGATATAGACTTTTGCTGCCAAGCCTGATGACCTGAGATTAATACCCAAAATCCACATGATAGGAGGAAAGAACCAACTCTTGCAAACTGCCCTCTGACCTACACACACACACACACACACACACACACACGCATACACACACAATGGCACAAGCATGTCAACATAGACACATATACCTGCAAAAATAAATAAATAGATAGATAGATAGATAGATAGATAAGTAAACAAATAATTTTTTTAAAACCTTTGATAACTAAACCTTAAGAAGACAATAAAGAAGCTAGAGAGACAGATCCACAGTCATGAAAAAGTTTTTGCTCCTGTAGAAGACCTAGGTTTGGTTCCCAGCATCCACATGCTGACCTAAAAGCATTCATAAGTCTAATTAAAGGGTATGTGCCCTGCTATTCTGATCTCCATGGACACCAAGGCCATAGATAGTATACATAAATGCATGCAGTCAAAACACTCATACACGTAACAATAAGTTAATGAAAAAGGACAAAATAGTGACATTTGCCTCACTTTAAGGAGCAACTATATAAGGCTATCATTCTTCCTTCTGAGTCTAAAGCAGGCTGGGCACTTACCCTAAATCATCTTTACAAAACCCTTACCTTGATCCACAGAAGGTTCCAGAATACTAGACCTGACCTGGAAGTACTGCAACTTCTTGGTTTTCTTCTATTGTGACTGAGAAGCAGCATGTAGGTTTCTGTGACTTTATTGTACTTTACATGAGTATTTTGATTAAATGACTGTGCAGTGTTACAAGATTGGGTGGTGAATCTTAGGTAAGCAGACAGCAACACCTACTCCAATCAGGGAGGAACTGGGACCCACTAGGACCCAGGAAGTCACTCCTGGCCTGGAGCACTGGTTCTTTCCTGTCTGTGCCTGAGCACTAAGCAGATTTTGGGCCCCAGCTCTAACCCCAGTAGTAACACCCATCCCACACAGTTCTGATACAACCAAGATTATAGGAAAGACAGGCTCCAGTCAGAGACATGGCAGGTAGAACTAAGGAGATCCAGATGGTGAAAGGCAAGTACAAGAACATAAGCATCAACAACCCAGGGTACTTGACATCATTACAACCTAGTTCTTCTACACAAGAAAGTCCTCAATTCCCCATATCACCAAGACAGCAGGATTCAGATTTAAAATCACTTCTGATGATGCTGATAGAGGACTTTAAGAAGGACATAAACAACACTCTCAAAGAATTTGAGGAGAACACAGGTAAACAAGTAAAAGCCCTTAAAGAGGAAGCACAAAGATCCCTTAAAGAATTACAAGAGAACACAACCAAACAGGTGAAGGAACAAAACCATCCAGGACATAAAAATGGAAGTAGAAACAATAAAGAAATCACAAAAGGAGACTACCCTGGAGATAGAAAACTTAGGAAAGAAATCAGGAGTCATAGACACAATCATCACCAACAGAATACAAGAGATAGAAGAGAGAATCTCAGGTGCAGAAAATGCCATAGAAAATATTGAGACAACTGTCAAAGAAAATGTGAAATGCAAAAAGCTCTTAACACAAAACATCCAGGAAATATAGGACACAATGATAAGACCAAACCTAAGGATAATAGGTATAGATGAGAGTGAAGATTCCCAAATTAAAGGGCAAATAAATATCTTCAACAAAATTATAGAAGAAAACTTCCCTAATCTAAAGAACGAGATGCCCATAGACATACAAGAAGCCTATAGAATGCCAAATAGACTAGAGCAGAAAAGAAATACCTCCCTTCACATAATAATCAGAACACCAAGTGCACAAAACAAAAAAAGAATATTAAATGCAGTAAAGGAAAAAGACCAAGTAACATATAAAGGCAAACCTATCAGAATTACATCAGACTTCTCACCAGATATTATAAAAGCCAAAAGATGCTGGACAGAAGTCATACAGACCCTAAGAGAACAAAAATGCCAGCCCAGGCTACTATACCCAGCAAAACTCTCAATTACCATAGATGGAGAAACCAAGATATTCCACAACAAAACCAAATTTACACAATATCTTTCCACTAACCCAGCATTACAAAGGATAATAGCAGGAAAGCTCCAATACAAGGAGTGAAATTATACCCTAGAAAGAGCAAGAAAGTAACCCTCTTCCAACAAATCCAAAAGAAGATAGCCACACAAAGATAACTTCACCTCTAATAACAAAAATAACAGGAGACAACAATCACTGTTCCTTAATATCTCTTAACATCAATGGACTCAGTTCCCCAATTAAAAGACATAGGATAATGGACTGGATACATAAACAGGACCCAGCATTTTGCTGCATACAGGAAACCCACCTCAGTGACAAAGACAGACTTTATCTTAGAGTAAAAGGATGGAAAACAATTTTTCAAGCAAATGGTCCTAAGAAACAAGCTGGAGTAGCCATTCTAAAATCTCCAGCCCAAGAACATAAAGGGAGGGACTCATGGCTCTACCTGTATAGGTAGTTGAGGGTGGCCTTGCCAGGCATCAGTGGAAGTGGAGGACCTTGGTGCCTGAAAGTTTGAATTCCCTGGTGTTGGGGAATTTGAGAGCAGGGAGGCAGAAATGGAAGGATGGTGGGAGCACACCCTCATAGCAACTCCCATAATTATATGGATTAGACATGACAGAGGCAGGCTGCCAGAAGACTAAATTCCAGAAATTAAACAAAAAAGTATCTTAATACTAAAATTTGTCTTGAGAATTGTATGTTGCAGAATACACAGCCTTGGTGTATCTACTCATGAAGCAAGCTAAGCAGACCTGCTCGGACTCTGATGTCCTGGAATTCCAGCTGGATACAGTGAAAACACAGACATCATAGGCTTATTAATTTACTCTTCCCCGTGCCCCTCTTCTAATATCTCAATGCCTGTAATCAGCTTGAAGAAGTTAATGAAGAGTCGGCACCCCTATTCCCTGGGCTTGGGGACTGAGGTGGTTAATATTGGACTGTCTTTCTCGGGAAAAGTACTGGTTTTGTTGGAACCAGGAGGATTAACTAGGATTTATTGCATAGCCATAACCTATTGGTAGAAATATGTATAATTATTATTAAGATGAAGTTATAATTTCTTAAATGATACAAAATTTACTTTAATTTCAAATTTAAGGTTTTCATTGGTATGAGCTTCTTATTGATATAAAAGTGAGATGAATATTGTTACTTTCATAGGCATTGTACCTGTATAACACATTTAGGAATACAAGGCTTAGACCCAGTCCTTCTTTAACTTTTTTAACTGATTTGAGATGGTTAGCCTATGAGTTAAGGGTTTATAGCAAATTCATGGCTTTGAGTTTATTGTTAAGGTGTTTTCTGTATTTTATTTAGAAATAGCTGAGAGGAGTTAACAGACAACAGTCCAGATTACCTTACATGGATAGTTGGATTTCAAAACATCACAAGTCCACAGAATTGACGTGACAAACATTTCTGTATTAATGTTCATTTTGATTAGAGACCTGTCTGCTCCTGACAGCTTCCTGTATTGGATTCTAAAAAGAAATTGAGCATCTTTGGAGTTACTCCAACTCTGGTGAGACAGCCACTAGGCAGGAATTGCCTCTTTTCATCTACAGACAAATTACTGTCCAGAAAAGGACACACTTGCAAAACAGTCGACTGACTATATCTGCCAAGACAGAGTAGTAATAAGCCCTTAATAATTCTGCATCACTAGGTTTGTCAGATGATCCTGGGCCAGAAGGCTGAAGATTGGATGCTCCAATGTTTTGTAGTAGAGGGAGTGTCCAGGTGTTCAGCAGTATCTATAAATTGGCTAAGTTTTAGAAGCTATGCTTTGTGCTTCCCATAATTTTAGTTAACTCAGTCATTCTGGAATTCTGACGGGATTGAAAACTTATAGTCTTATAGCCAATCCTGGCTATTTACCTTGAGAGAAAAGACTTGAGAGGATGGTTTTCAGCTGACATTCATTCTAAAGCCAAGAAGAAAGCCAGGTTCAGAGCTAAGTGTTTTAGTTAGGAGAGATGACAGAGGTTCCGGTTAGTCAACAAAATGACAGACTGGGTATTAGGTCTATCTTGTACCTTACTGACACAAATTGGTATAGTTATGCTCTAATTGTATTTTGAGAGAAAAGTTTTATTTTAACAGGAAGGGTGATATGTAGGAGGATCTAAGATGGGAGGAGTACGGAGAAGAAGAGTAAGGAGAAGAGAAGGAGAGGAGGAGCTAGGTGATGAGAGAGAGAGAGAGAGAGAGAGAGAGAGAGAGAGATGGAGTCAGATGTTCACGTGCCTCCTCAAGTCAAAGATAGTTGATATATCTAGGTTGGATATTGGGTTACAATTCTGATTGATATTGAGCATTACCAAACTTATAAAGCCTTTGATTAATATTTTAATAAATTAATATTTTAAAAATTGTATAAAAGCAAAAAGGAGAAGGGAGCATGGGATAGGGATTTTCTAGGGAAGGGAAATGGGGAATGGGGATGGCATCTAAAATGTAAATAAAATATCAAAAAAAAATTCCCTTCCCAACCCTTAAGAGAAAAAGAAAAAAAGATTGGGTGGTGAGAAATTCTGCATCTGTCTTCTCGAGCTCCATGTGTTCCACAGATTAAAAGTCATCATTCTCTGTTGCCTGGTAAGCAAGTCCCATAGTTTCTGGGTTTATACAGTCATCCATAAGTGAAATGGCATGCATACCAGTTGGGAATCCCCAACTGAAGATATGTAAAAGATGTGCAGCTTCCCCAGAGTATTTGGGTAAAGAAAGGAAGCATCAGCAGTTGTTGCTGTTACATCAGGCTTTTGTTGTTCTATAGATGGGTAGACACATTCTTCTGTCTTTGGACATGGGACTGTTTCACTTAAGAAAAGATAATGAACAGTAACTATACTGTCTCTGAGCATGAGCACAGTTTCTGTTCTGACAGCAGCCACAGTAGATACTACATGTAGACATGTAGCCCTAAAACTGAAGCGCCAGCTTTTACTCAGCAGAAAGCATTAGTCGTGGGACTTGGAAATGGCTCATCAGCTTAGAGCATACCTACTGCTTTTACAGAGGACTTAAGTTCAGTTCCAGGTCAGGTAGCTTATCATCCTCTGTAACTCCACCTCCAGGGGAATCAACACCCTCTTCTGGCCTCCTCTGGCATGCTGCACTCCTATGTTACCTGCATAGAGTTATACACACACATACACACACACACACATACACACATACACACACACACACACACATACACACACATACACACATACACACATACACACACATACACACATAATTTAAAATAAAACTAAAAACGAAAGCGTTAGCTTTTTTCCTATCACAGATGTCAACCACCACAGCAGTCGTCTCATAAATCCACCTCACTGAACACTTAAGAAACAGAAAAACAGAGTTCACTGCTTGTTCTCATGGTTACTAGGGAAACAGCATTATGCACAGATCAGATGAAAAGACACAGACTTCCAGATCATGTTTCCTAGCTTATAAAATAAGCGGAATCGTGTATTGTGTATTTGAAAGGATTTTTAAAGATAACTGCTTATCTAATGCCAAGAGACAGGCTCAGACTTCCTCCAAAACCAACCCAATCCTCGAGACCAGAGGGACTTAGAAAGGCCTTCTCTCTGTGGTTCGGAGAGACTTGTATCTTGTAATCTTTTTTATTTCCTTTGGAGCCATAAAAAAAATGCAACCTCATTTCCTGTAATCCTTAATTATTTTTACTCAGTTTAGTTTCTCTGCTGCCAGTCCTCTCATCCTCCAACGGGAGTTTCTGTGACTTCCCCAGTCACCCTGGCCACTTTTGTTTTGAGTGAGACCTTTCTATCAGAAAAAAACCAGGTTGTATCTACACTAACTGACTATGACTTGGGGCAAATAAGTCTCTAATAATCTCTAATATTCCTAACCCATAAAGAATTAGGAATACCTGTAGGTGCTGGTACCTACAGGGAAACAGATAGGATAAAAGTCCTGCTGTGTCACTGCTGCAGTAGCCAAGTTTAAGTGTGCTGCAATCCACCTGTGCACTGAAGGACCTAGCCCCAGTCTCAGCTGACTCTTCCATGCATGTTCTGACTTCCACTGAGTAACATTGTAAGCTTAGACCAGCCTGCAGAGATTTTGTGATTCATCGCGCTTCTTCATATACCTCTCCTGAGTGCAAAGGAGACTTCTGCTAAAACCATAGTTTCACAATGTTCTGCGACTATCCAGGTCTGTACAGGAGCAAGACATAAAAGAAAAGCAAAAGGCACTATGACGATGCTCAAGAAGAAAGAAGGAGAAAGAGTCTGGAGGGAAAGAGAGCAAACAAGAGTGATACAGTTTTCTAGATGCAACTGATATAACTGTTGAAATTGGGCAAACCACTTTAGCCTATCCTTTGTCAACAGAGTCATAATGTGAATCCAAGTATAAAATTTAAATTATTTTTTCTTTCATTTTATTTTAAATTATCTTTAATCTTTTTTTATAGTCCAGTTGTTATCCCCCTCCTGGTCCACCCTTCAGACAGTTCCTCATCCCATTCCTTCCTCTCCCCACCCCCCTTCAAGAGGATGTTCCTACCCCACCCCCACCCCAGCAACCCTCCTCACTCCCTGGGGCCTCAAGTCTCTGAGAGTTAGGTCCATCTTCTCTCACTGAGGCCAGACCAGGCAGTCCTCCAACCAGCTGGTGTAGGCTGCCTGGTTGGTGGCTCAGTGTCTGAGAGATCTTGGGAGTCCAGGCTAGTTGAGATTGCTGGTCTTCCCACGGGATCGTGGTAAGTTTTGGAGAAAGTGGGCAGTAGAGGTATCTACACACACGCACACACACTTAAACAGAAGGATTTTTTTTTATTTGTGAGGAGTGTTGGAGGGTAGACATGTATGCAAATCCATGTGTTCAAAGGTTCACACATGAAAGCCTGGGGAATATCTTGGGTATCATTGTTTATTGTCCCCTTTATTCTTTTGAGGCAGGGTCTTGCATTGAATCTGGGGTCACTAGTGGGCTGGCCAGCAAGCCTTTATGATCCTCCAATCCTCTTCCTTCCAATATTAAGATTACAGGCTTTGACACCCTCCCCCACCTGCACAGAGGAGAAGGTGAGGGACAGGGGGAGGGGAAAAGGATTGTGGGAGGGAATGCCTGGGAGGGGTCAGTGAGTAGGATGTAAAGTGAATAAGTAAAAAAAAAAAAAATTTAAAAAAAGAAAGAAAGATATCGGGCTTTAAACAGAAGACCTGGCACTTGTATACCAAGTGCTCTCAGCCCCTGAGATGTCCCCAGCTCCACAATTCAGAATGATAAGGCATGCCAAAATTACGAAGAGAGTTACACCTAATAAAAACACAATTAAAAATTGAAATGGTAGCAGGAAAAGCTAAATGCTAAAGTCAGAAGCTAGATGTGGTAAGAAGGAACGTTTCTGTTCAAGCTAACTCGGATAGAATGAGGAAGGCAAGTCCCCTAAGTAAACGCTGCCATTACACTAACATATACTTGAATGAGAACAGGGTGGAGCCTTCCCTCTGGAAAAGCACACAGCTACACCATCCCTTCCAAACTGAACAGCAGGGATTCCAGGGACATTTTACTCTTCAGCAGATTGCTGGAATTTGGGGTAAATATCACCAGATGTAGCATTTCAACTCCAAAAAAAACTTCGTACAAGTTTCATCAGAGGCAACTTTTCAGAGAACACAGATATGCTTTAAAACATACTGCTTGTTTCATCGTTCAAAACATTGTGCTTAAGATTTTTAAAAATTAGATTTTTTTCACTCAAAAAAAAGTGGTTCTTATAGTATTCCGTGACTTATTATTACTTCTGTGTGCTTAGAACTAAACGGCCACTTAGTCAGGGGGCTCTAGAACAGTGGTTCTCAACCTGTGGGTCATGACTCCTTTGAGGAAATTGAATGACCCTTTTACGGGGGTCATCTAAGACTATGGGAAAGCACGGATATTTACATTATGATTCATAACAGTAGCAAAATCACAGCTAGGAGTTAGCAACAAGAATAATTGTATGGTTGGGGTCACCACAACATGTGGAACTGTATTAAAGGGTGGCAGCATTAGGAAGCTGAGAACCGCTGCTCTGGAGGATAGAATCTAGAGTTGAGTATGTATTATAAAAGGGATGTATTAGATTGCCTAGGATGTTTCCAGTTGGCTGTCTGCACCCTGGAGATACTGAGAAACCACTAGCTGTCTGATGCACACAGCTGAATGCCCCAGCAGCTCTAATATAGTGATGAAAACCTGAAGTATTCCTGAAGAGCCATGGGTCTTCAGTTCATGGCGGGAGGCCAAAGAAGGTGGGCTCCAGTGTCCAGAAAAAAAGGGTAGATGCAGTGACCTGCAAGCAATAAAGGCAGGGAGGACAAGAGAAAAGAAGCAAATCTTCTCCCTCAGTCCCCTAATATGTGGGCCTGAACAAGAAGGTACCACTCCAAGGGAAGAACTTACCCTCCCAGTTAACCATTCAGAAAACACTTTACAGACTTCTCCTGATGCTGTATCTTTTAGTTGATCCAAATCTAGTCAAGTTGCCAACCAAAACTAATCATCACAAGCAAGCATTCAACTTGTAGAAGATACTAGGATAAGTATCAAAACAATTTAACTCAAGTTTTCGAAAAGCAATGTGCATTTTAAAATATATTGTGTCGGATTCCTGGAATTGTGAAATTCCTTTTAGATTGATTACTTTTTACACAGTTCTCAGAGCTCACATTTCTTTTACATCTATCAAAGCAACTACATTTCTGTCTATAAGTATTACAGGTCCTGAGACTTTAGCAAACTGACGCCACATTGGAGGTACCATTTGGGCCTTAGAACCCAGCAGTTAGGCCCCAATACCTGGCAAAATGGGAAGACTAATCCATCATGGACCTAGTCCACAGTTCTAGGATCTAGGAAAGTCCCTAAATATTCTAACTCTGCCCGTTGGCTTCTGTAGCTTCACTTCTCCCTAACTGCTCTTTCTAACCAAAATGTATCAACCAGGATGTAGTTTTTAGGCATAAAGGGCAAAGAACTATAAGGTTCAGGGCTGCATAATTTGGATACATTTCTTGTGCAGTCACTGGCCGGCAATGCAGACAGGAGTATCTGTGTTCTCTGGTGAAATTACCTTGCAACAAGAGCAACTACGCTTATAAAATAAGTGCAGTTCAAGATTAAATATAAATATACATGTGTGCTGACATACATGCACACATGGGTATACACAAAATTAGGTGTGTGTGTGTGTGTGTGTGTGTGTGTGTGTGTGTGTTTGTGTGTGTATTTACTTTGTGTTTTGGAAAAGATTTTCTCAAAGCTACACATTCTTAACAAAAAAATATTCATTTGGCTCTAGCAACTATGCAGTGTGGTTAATGTCCAGGCTTCTGTAGTCTAGGATTCCCTTCAGCTGAACTGATTTAGACACATAACTTTATGGGGATTATGAAAGGGGGAAATAAGGCTCTGTAAATAAAGTAGTATTTTTAAATTAGTATGTTTTACATGACTTTTCATGGGGATATATCAACAAATGGCTCCTTAGATTAGACACCAATGACAGACCACAGAAATGATTACACTCGGGCCTACCTTGGTGAACTGGTCAGTTAATTGGGATTACTTACAGGAGCGTGGACTATTCAAGAGTAGCTATACTATTAAAAAGTCTGTCCTAACCCTGGTGATGAATCATAAAAGCTGAATCCCTGGAGATGCCTATGTCACTAGTAGACAGCTGGGCTGATAAGAATCTCTCCTGTCTCCAGAAATCCCCAGTAACTTTTATTTTCCATTATAATCTTGAGGAGATGCCATGTGGATCTTCTAAGTTTCAGGAGCTTCTTGAGACTTCTGAATTTTTTGTTTTGTTTTGTTTTGTTTTGTTTACTTCCTATGCCTTATATGTTTCATTCATTTCCTGAGAGTGTGTGCATCAATGTCTCTCTCTCTCTCTCTCTCTCTCTCTCTCTCTCTCTCTCTCTCTCTCTCTCTCTCTGTGTGTGTGTGTGTGTGTGTGTGTGTGTGTGTGTGTGTGTGTGTGTGTGTGTGTTGTATATGCGTGGTGTGAGTGTGAAGGTCTGAGCTTGATGTCATCTGTCTTCTTATATGTATCTCCACCTGATTTTTGAGACACAGTCTTTACTGAACCGGAAGCTCACGGTGTGTCTAGACTGAGGCCACTTGTCCAGCAAGTGCCTAGCATCTGTCTCTACCACCTCTATTCTGGAGTTATAGGCATACACCTAGCTTACATGTGAGTACTAGGAATTTTAACTCAGGAACTTTTGCCTTCACAGCAAGAACTTTTACCCACTGAGCCATATCTCCAGCCCCAATGGCACTCTCCAGGGTCTACTTTCTTTTTAGATGCATTACATAAACTACTTCCTTGTAGTTGTTAGGTAACTGGTGATTAGAAATATAAAGGTTTTGATATTTAGAGAGGATTAGGCAACAAGATCCACACTCTAGCTTTCAGAGATGATTTTTCTAAATACTAAACTCCATGAATAAATCAGTCACCAAGCCAAGAAGAGTCAGTTGACACAGTCTTTGCAGACACAAGGACAATAACCTCCACCAAGCCTTTGTCTAGATTCGAGAGGGAACACTAAGATACAGGGAAAGTAATAGAAAAATACTCCCCTTTACAGTCATTGCAATAGTTTAAACTACCAAAAGAGAGAAACACAGAGAAGTTGAAGTGGCATAACATGTATCATTCATGGCATACCATGTATCATTTATAGCATAACATGTATCATTCATGTTTCATGAGCTTTGTCCTGAGGCATTGAGGGTCTGAAAGGGGCTGTTGTCCTCTCTCTCAGTTTAGACTGGCATAAGAGATGAATTACTCCAATCCCTGACTACAAGGTGAGTATCCATCCCAAAGGGTTCTAGAGAAAATTGCAGGTCCTCAAGGGAAGATGCCAATACAATTTTCTCCCAGATCAAAGAGCATACTGTAGAACCAGAAAGGATACAGATTACACCAAGTCGTCTTCATCCCCCAAGGCTGTAAGAGCCCAAGCAAAATGGGGTCACATTGGGTACATACTTGGTCTGTGTATTATGATGCTGAGTCAGTAAGGTCTTGAGGATGCTAAAAGGTTCCTGCAAGGCTGCCTATCTATGTGCTGGGAAGAAAAGCAGGGGAGAAGGAAGAAGCCTGATGACAGGGTAGAATATTTTCTAAATAGAAGACTGAAATTCTTAGACTTGATGAACCTAATAGGACATTGAATTCTTTTTTCCTTGTTAATTAGTAAAGAGGGATCCTAGAGGGTAGCCAATTAGTTTAGATGTAATAAAGAAGCTGGGTTTTTACTGTACATTCTAATCGTGAGTAGATTGTAGTTGCAAGCCGCTATCCTTGGTTTTGCTTACTCACAAAATTCTTGATGCAAATTGCTTAACAGCTCCACCCCCATAATGGTTCCCTATGCTGAGACTGTCGGTATGAAGCAAAATTTACCAAGGGGGTTGGGGGGAGAGTGAATCCATACACAACAAGAGCCAAATGTAGTTTATGATGCAGTTGCCTTGGTTACACATCTATACAAACATCTAAACTCAGAAGATAATGCAAAGGACACAAACTGGGTCTCTTCTGTTTCTGTTTTACCTTCAAAAGCATCAGGGCAGACCTGGAATTGTAACCCTTGGCTTACTTGCAGGCTGGCTAGTCGTTATTTGCATATCACCTGTTCCTCTACATACTCTAATTTTTTTTTTTTTTATCCCATGGCCGTAATGTTTCTGCCTTTTATCAGGGCCCTTCCTTACCATATCTGTTCTCAAATTTACTCCAAGTCTCCTTAGGCACACTCTGTCTAATGAAACTGCATGGAAACTACTGCCTCAAATATGCACCTTCACTCTCTGCCTGCCTGCTTTATTATCTTGGCCTGGCCTTGCAACATTTGCCTATAACATTTCTCTTTGTAGCTAGAATGTTTTCTGTCCTATACTGTATATGAAAGGATGGAGAATGAAGGCTGCTCTCCCCAACACTCAGGAGGAAGTTGCTCTGAGATCCAGTGCAATGTGATTAAATACCCTACACCCCATACTTTATAGGTTTACCACTAAACCGGCTAATATCTCCAACACAGCAGTCTTCCCACACCATTTCCCTGGATTTATTCCTCTGTGTACATTTTTGACAGCAGTAACTTTTGCATTTATTACTTGCTGCTTTGGATGAATGGCTTGAGTCTTGAACATTTATTATTATTATTATCCTTTTGAATGTCTTAAACTTTTGTAGTTACAAGAGTACATTGCCTTCAGTGAATCAAATTAGAGTTTAGAAGTTAAGGAAGTTATATTTAATGAGATTGTAGGAAAGTGTTGCTTAGGGACATTTCATACTCTAATAATTTAGATTTTTATTCCTTTATGAAACCTAGTGATAATTTCTCAATAATGCAGTAAAAAATCTTCATAAACATAAAAGAAGCAGGGTTTATTCTCTTCAGTTCTTATATAAACACATCTTAAAAAGATAAAGCACAGGAAAGAATTTGATTTCTATGAGTTGGCCTAAAACCAAAAAACAGCACGTTGTGAAAACCAAAGCTTGTTGTCTCAGGTTGTCATAGCTAATGAAATGAAATGGCTTTCTTTTACTGCAGCCTTTGTTGACAAAGTATAACTTGAACTCAGAAAGGAAAGGTCAGAAACAGAGACTCTAAGGTCAATCAACGGGAATGCAATTAACTAATATGAGTATGTAGTCCCCAGTTCAGTATTTGTGCATTAGATGAGAAATAACTAGGTTTCTATATTCAGCAGGTGTTGAAGTATATTCTCTAGACTGTACAAAACCATGCTTTTCCTCCAGGATCCCACAAACTGATGGGAAAAAATAAAATGTATACCAAGTCTTCTACTAATAATAATAAGAAAATAGCTGTGCCAACCTGAATAAAAAATGAGGAGAGACTCTAAATAAAAAATGAGTTTGCGTAAGAATAAGCAAAAGATGTGTAAATCTAAGTACAGGGGCCACCACGAATTGTGACAGAGCACTGGTGGAGCCAAACAGGCAAAGGAAAAGGCAAAATGAGGATGCTTATATAAGTTGTTTTGAGACAATAATCCTTGGTTACAAAGATTAAGAGTCCCAGGTGACCAGGCAGTGGCTGGACAGATGTCAGTGCTCACCTTGGTGCAAGGTTGTAGTTAAATAAACATCCTTCCCAGTTCCTATTATTCAGTAAATTGTGCATGAGCATCCTCCCTTTGTGACCCCCTGAGCGTGAGCGTATTCGTTCCAGTGGTGACTCTGGCACTTTTGACTCTCCTGGCTACATTAGAAACACTATCAGCCTTGACGCTTGAGAAATTCCAAGGAAACGAAAATGGGAAAGGGTTACATTATAGTGGTGTACATTGGATTGAACCTTGAAGAATGCATATTTCTCTTAGTAAATGTGAAGGTGTGGCTGTCCCATATGGATGGTGACATTTTAGTGTGGAAAGAGAAAGCCTCTAAGTCTGTGCATAAGTGCATAGCATTAATATCGCCAAAAGCCAGAACCAGGAACAGGGTGGCAGTGGTTGGTCTATGCTGATACACAGAAGAGTTCATGAGGGTAGAGGGAGGAAAGGCGGAGCCTTCCATCCCAGCTTCACTCTGGATAATCAAAAAGCTGTCAGGAAATTGGAACTGTTTTCACAAACTGCACAACTGAGGAAGACAGATTTGTTGAACAAACAATAAAGCGATCTGCTGAAGAGCGTGTGCCCTTGAACAGGACGTGCTGACTGTTGTGAACATGGCCTTTTGCTGTATATTAGCTCGAGTTGCCTGATTTAAGAATTTGTGCCTTGTTAGAAGCAAAAGGGTAAATAAGATCAAACAAAATTTATTCTCCCTGAAATTCAAATTGGCTGGAGAAAAGAAAAAACCGTATTGGAAGACAGTTAACAAAGTCATATTTTTGTAAGATCCCTGTCTATATCAGGTGTAATTCTGCAGTGTCAGTAAAGAACCACTTGTTCATGAGTTCCATCCAAACTACCCATTATCTAGAACAGGCATAAATTGTTCCATAAGAATCCTAAAGGAATGATTACAAGAAATACATGAATCTGTGTGCATTTTCATGCAGAATAGGTTTGGATTGATGTTTAAGAGAAAGAAACTTTTCCATTAGGAAAGAAAAAAAAAAAAAGGTAGTTTTAGTCTATGCTGACTTCAAAGCTGCCACTCTTCTGTTTCATTACCTGGACAATGTGACTCCCCTAGAGATGTTGGCATGCAGAGCTGTCCACTGAACGTTATGCAGCACTGTTGTAAGCTCATGATTCTGTGACAAGCTAGTGTCCATGCCCCTTAGCTCACAGCAAGATTCCAACATCACAGATCTAGACTCATCATCAATGCATCATCAGCTAAAGAGCCTTAATGGAAGGTACTAACAATTGGGACCACTTACCCGAAACAAGTTAACTGAGTAATTCCATAGTGCAGCGAAATAAGAAACAGGATCAAGAGACAGGGCCACCATAGCAGCCAGACACTGCACTTTCCTCAAATTGTTTTATGTGGCTTCATACAGTATTGGCATCTTCTTCTTTTTTTAGTTAGTGTGATCAAAATGACTGTGTAGAAAGAAGCATCCACAACAATGCACAGTGGAAACACTGTGATGGTTACTACTGTCAACATCACAGAATCTGGGATCACCTAAAAGACAAGTCTCCAGGTATATGTGTGAGGAATAGTTTAGCCTCTGAGGGATTTTCTTGATTGGGTTAATTGAAATGGGAAGATCCACTAAAAGTATCATGGGCTGGGCTTAATTCCTGGACTGCACACAAAGGAGAAAGCCAGCTGACAGTGAGTACCCATTGTTCTCTACCTGGTGACAGATGCCTCAAGCGCCAGCTGCTTGACTCCCCCACCATAAGGGACTGTACCTTGAACTGTGAGCCAAAGTAAGGCCTCTCTCCCTTAAGTTGCCTTTGTCAGTGTATCTTACAACAGTAACAGAAAAGTAAATAAGGCTGTTTTCTTCCTACAGTATCACAAGTACTTACTTGATTAGAAAAAAACAATAACGGAAATGAGGGGAAAGATGAAACAGATGCTCATCACCTTTATCAAACATTTTACTCTGATAAAATGTGTCTATCTTACTTTCTATAATAGCAGTCAAGGGCTGGAGGGATGACTCAGTGACTGAGAGACCTTGATTCCCTACCAAAGGACCTAAGTCCAGTTCCCAGCACCCACTCCAGCCCCAGGAGATATAACATCCTCTTCTGTCACCCATGGGGACCCACACAGGGATACACAGACACATAGACACAGACACACACATGTGTGTACATGCCTACATATATATATGCATTGCCAGGGGAGGGGAAGACAAGGGAAGAAGGGACAAGAGTAGAAAAATAAGAAAGAAAGGAAAATAGGAAAATAAAGCCCAGGGTTGTAGTTAACTGTTTGGGTGCTTGCCTAGCTGTGGGAAGCCCTAGGTTTGCTCTCTAACACAAATAAGAATAAAATAAGAGTGATAAGGCTAAGAAGATGGCCCAGTAGGTAAAGTATTTGCCATGCGAGCATAAAGACCATGGTTAGCTCTTCTGGACCCACAAGGGAGCCACCTGCAATCTCACCATTTTGGAGACAGAGAGACAGGCGATCCCCAGGGCCAGGTGACTAGCTAGCCTAGTCAGAACTGGTGAGCCTTGGGTTCGGCAATTGATACTACCTCACTCAATAAAATCAGCAAAATGAAGAGCAATTGAGAGTTAAGCCTGAGGTCAACTTTGAACCTCAACATGTACCTATATACTGTGAGCCCACGCTAACTGAAATATACATACACCATACACACATGCACAAATTCTAAATAATCTCTGCCTTGCATTATTGTTGTCTAAATTAAATAACACAGTTAAGCTTAGTACATTTAAGTGCCAGGGGACTTTAGGAAATACCTAGTAAATACTTACCATGATTAAATCATCGAGTACCCGCAGATTGTAGCCATGTGATATGCATGGTTTCCCAAATGATTTATTGCCATTTATAGAACAGGCAATAAATGTATTGGATTTCATTGGACACTGAGAATATTATTTGTTGAGTGAAAACATATTCAAGGCTACATTGCTAGATTCTAAATTTGATATAAAAAAAAGTTGAGTTTTAGCTAATTGCCTATTGATCCATACTTGTGAATCTTTTCAATTCATCCACAATTATAAAATAGTTTCTATAAAGCTAAACACTAAGAAAGTAGGTCACCATGGACCTTGAGAAATAAATCTATTGCCACCACTTTGTTAGACCAGAATAATTGTTTACTGCATTTTAAATCTTGTCCTTAGGCCCACAGGTAAGTGAAGCTACCACCCCTCATCAAGGAAGCAAACCCAGACCATCACAGAAAGCCACAACTGAACAGGACACAGACATCAATGGATCATGGGAGCCAAGCCCAATTAATACATCTCCATCACAGCTCCCACAACTATGGCTCAGAGAACAACATAAAAGAAGTGACAGAAGGATTATAGAAAGCAAATTCCAGGAAGTCTGCTGTGGAACAGTCTCTCGCAGAAATGGCTGCATAAACAAGACTTATGTGATGGCAATATCATAGACATGTTAACACTGTAAGAGGAAAGTCTCATGGGGTCGCACCCCTTGGCGAGAGACTACAAGCAACTGATTACTGCTGAACAATTAGACTCTCTGGGCAGGAGCCAGCCTCCTACTCGGTTATCCAATACAAAGTGATGAGCTCTGAAACCATGTACACACAAACAACAAAAACAGACTCACAAGTTTCTCTGTGTGTGTGTGTGTGTGTGATAATAATAATAATCATAAATATGCTATCAATTTGAGAGAGGCTATAGGAAGGTTTGGATAGAGAGTACCTGGAAAGGGCTAGAGAAAGGAAAGGGAAGGGACAAGGTGATATAATTCTATTTTAATTAAAAATGTATAAAATGCTTTAGAAGTACTTATTAAAAAGAAAATAAAGTCAACCACAATTCTAGAATAAATTGACAATAATGTCAGTACCATTATCAAGGAGGCCTGGGAAGGGAAGCCCTCCTGCTGGGGAGGGTAGATGGCAATGCATCTTGACAAACTTTCTCATCTTAATATGGGTCAGAAATGCACAGTGGGAAGGGGATCACGTGCCAGTAAAGAACAGAACAAGAATCTTCAAGTGAAGAGCTTAAATATAGTTCAAAAGAATATTGTGCTGATAAATAGTTCTCCCACATAACAAGGTAGCCTTTCTCTAGGCTACCCTACCTATCAGAATTGACAGTAGAGTGCAAAAGAAGTGCTACAAGCATTTCTGGCTCCCAAGAGCTACAGAAACTCTCCTCGGGAACAACAGCACATGCTTCTCCGACAGCACTTGATCTCAGTGTCACCTCAGTGTTTCTCAGCAGCTTCTCATGCCTGCTCCTCTGCTCCTCTTTTGGAGTCCGAGAATGTGCTCCTAGCTGTCCTTTCTGCAGATATACCTGCTGCCTTTAAACATTGTGTTTTCTTCCTGGTGTCTCTGCTGGACCTTTATTCTGTCCATTTATTTTCATTGGCCCCTCCTACTTTAATGACATTTAATTTCTGTCTCAATTACAGGTCATACTTAATTGCACACCAGGTATAAACATAACCAGTGTCTACCTGTTCTACACAAGAACTCTCTCTAAGGTCTATGACTTCCAAATCTTTGTACATGTATGTCTCTACTCAATATAGGTGTTCAAAAATGTTATTACCATGAGTAATTTGAAATACATAGATTAAAACCATAAGACATTTTATCTGTGCTCTGTGTGCATAGCCAGAATGATAAAGGACACAGACTCTTTTTATATTTTTTGAAATGCAGCCTTCATTCATTTACAGTTCCACAACAGAGGCTTAAGAAAGTTATTGAACCATGACCCAACTGCTAAACTTCCAGGTGACCTACATTTTAAACCTTAAGACCAGTGAACCAGCTCACAAACTGGATTGGCAAAACAGTATTAAAACTGACCCAGAAGGCAAGCCTCCTTGGGAAGAAAATTTTCGTAGTGTGTATGGGATTATTAGTCTCACAGCTTCATCAGAGACTCCTCTTACCAAAAAATTGAAGAGACATTTTGGAAGAAAGCAAAGGGACTCGAATCCTCAGAGGCTCTGCCTATTCATCTCTGTGTAGCTCTGTCCATGAGGTCTTTCCTTGAAACTGGCTCACAGTGCACACAGCCTGCCGCCTCCAATGTCTGCTTCTCCTTTGCAGCTCTCTCTGTCTTTCTATCCTTTTCAAATTGCTGAACATTTTTTTTTAACATAGTCTATCATGTACTTATATATTAGATCTACTGTGTGCTGTAATCCTGGCTAGTATAAAAACTTTGCAGCAAGTCTGTGTTTTCTCCTTTGCAGCTCTCTCTGTCTTTCTATCCTTTTCAAATTGCTGAACATTTTTTTAACATAGTCTATCATGTACTTATATATTAGATCTACTGTGTGCTGTAATCCTGGCTAGTATAAAAACTTTGCAGCAAGTCTGTGTTTTGCTCATAATGTACGGATGCACATGGAGTCTACAACAGTTCCCTACAACAGAAGGCCCTCAAATACTTTTCAAAATGTAAATGAGTGATTTAAAATGTTCCCTTTGGGAGTAATTCTGTGCTGGCAAGATTAGTGGAAAGTCTTACCTTGATAACCTACGAAGATTAAAGGGGTGAAGCATGTTCCCTAACAACGAAAAGTGTGCACTTGTGCTTACACAGAATCTCAGTTAAGGAAATGGAAGAAGCAAACCACAGCAATGAAACCCTCATGGGCTGAAGAGATTCCTTGGTGTGTAAAACCCTTGCCGTACTAGCATGAGGGTCTAGGTTTGAATCTCCAGAACCCACATAAAGCCAAGCATTGCAGTACCCTGATATAAACTTATTCCTGAGATGGCCAACAGTCAGCACAGTGTCTTCACTGGCTATATCAGGAGGGAATTTATATCAGTCACATTCTTTGAACCATAAATGGGGGGAGCAGGTTTGTCTAACTGATCTTGATCACCTTTTCCTAATTCTGAGCACACTCTATGACGTTTCCACCCTTCCTGACAGGAGGAAGAAAGCAAAGGATCCAGGAGCTCTTGACTGAGCATCTTCTCCCTCAGTCTGTTTATCTCAGAACTGGAGAAACAGCCCCTCATCCAGAAACAGGAATCCATGTGGCTTTCATTTTCAGAGCCCTCAGCCTGTATAAGGCAACAGAGATGCTGGACATTATTTGTGTTGACTTGTCTTTAAGCACCAGAATACCTTATCAGGGTCGAGCAGAAGAGCAAAGAGGTAGCAAGGTTATTAAGACAGAGCAGCCTTCAATTTTGAGTTTACCAAAGCAAAGCATGTTTTAAAACGCTTCCCAACCTTCTAAACTCTTTCAGTCATCATGTGTCATGACACTACCACCAAGATAAACATACTGTGTGCCTAAAGCACCACCAGTAGGGGATCACACCATTCTCTGTAAGTATCAGGGCAAATCATGTGTCCCTAGGGAGAAGTGAGCTTCCAAGAAGCAGGTTGGGATGTTCCAGGAAGTGCTGAGTCCTTTGAGATACTGTAAGAAATATTGATGCAAATTTTAGGAGATCTCTCATCTAAACAGGCACACACCCACACTACAATTAAATTCGGAGCTCATTTTCCTGAATTCACAGAAGGGATATAAAAAGCAGAGACAGGAGGTTGATCTAAATTGGATACTGTTTCCCACATGCCTTTTAAAGACTCTGTACCTCCCTGGGATTTTTCTACCTTTACAATCAGTTTTCCAAAACTCTTTCACTTCCATATTTTTGGCCATGAATATAGTAGAAGTAAAAGAAACTACTGGTGTCTTTTAAACCCACCAGAGACCAGAAGATGCTGTCTCTCTTACAATAGGCACCAAAGACAATACAAACTTCACTACAGTTTTAGTTCCGTCTAAATGGGTACACGAAAAAGCAGGTAGAGAAAAAATATGTGAGGAAGAGAGAAATCCAAAGTATTTGGTAACCTGTGCTCTCAGAGCATCTGCTGGTGCCAGGGAATGCAAACTGATCATTATATATTTAAGAAGGAAAATATGACAAACCATATAGACATGACCCTTTTCTCTTTTAGTAAGCAGCCAGTGTTAAAGATAAGGGTTCTGAAATATTTTCCCACAGGTTGTTGAGATGTGAGCCTGAAGAAACTTTGAATAAACCAGTGGTGCATTTTCCTGCAAGAAAGTGAATTTTCACTTAGCCGTAGAAGCAATTTAGAGCAGTAGGCGGTACGGGGAAATGGAGGAGCTGTGGGAATTAGGTCCCATGTTTATAGTAAAGAGTTAAAGGTGTTGAACTTATTAAACATCAAACGCACCCTACCAACTATAGAAAACTGGGCTCTGGTTCCTATGCTTCTCACCACCAGCTTTCTAACGTTAGGAAAGATATCTTTCCCTGGGACCTCTATGTCCTGACTTTTCAACTAATTAGATTTTCTTTTATCTTAAAATCAACTGATATTAATGGGCAAATCATGCAGAATCCCCTAGGACACAGCTAGCCCTGAAGACAGCTCTGCGACACAAATAACGAGTGGCCACTCTTTCTCTGTCAAAGTCAAGAAAAAAAAACATTAATGTTTGTCTTAACTCTATGTATGTGAGAGAGATAACCTTATTAAATTTATTTTAGTGTGTTTCTCACTTATTCTATTTGGCTATTACTATTGTTGATGAGTTCCTATTCTAAATTCATGGATAAATTCTATCACATATGTCTGTGTATAGGAAAAATATAGTATATGCAGGATGGGGACTTTCCAAGGTTTCAGGCAACCAAGAGACAGCTTAGAAAGTGTTCCCCAAGAAAAAATAGGGACTACTGTGTTGCTTTTTCACTATTCTTTATTTTGTAAACTCCATAGTGTTTAAACAATAACTTGTCAAAATGTCTTAAGGGGAAGGAAACAGAAATGTTCATGTTCATATTAACCAGGCAGGGTGGCACACGCCTGGAATCTCAGAGCCTGGGAGATAGCTGCAAGAGGACCAAGTCAGTTTGACTGTCTACATAGAGATTTTGTGGCCAGTCTGGACTCCATGAGTCTCTGTCTCAGGGCAAAACAAAGAAACAAAAAGGCAAAGTCGGTGGAGTTGCGATGTTTGCAGAGTGTGCATTGGCGTGTGAAATCAAGGGCTCGGAGGCCCTTGTTCACTGAGATTCTTTTGTTGGTGGTCTAACTTCTTATTTAACCCATTGGTCTTTCAAATTAGATTTAAAAAATAAATAAATAAAGCAATCTAATGTGTTAGGAGTTACAGTACACCTACGGTGCATGGTAAGCACCCATTTTGACCTACACTTAAGAGCACTGACGTCTGAAATCAAGCCGGCCATTGTTTAAAGGGATGGAAGTGTGTGGAAAAGGACCAAGGCCTACAACCCTTGGAGAGACAGCCATTCCTCAAGGAGAAGCTGGGACTTTCAGGTTGAGTGCCCTAGAAAGCCAGCCCAGGAAGGAGCCGGTGCCAAGTTTACATTAAAAAAAAAATAGAAGATCACAAGTTTAAAATTCCTTTTCCTTTATGGTTTTACCTTGTATAGACACAACACATTTAACAGGTTGCCATGGAGCAAGCAAGAGAGTCAACACACAAGAGTGGATTCTGATGTAAACCCACATCAACAACAGCATCAGGAAATGTTTGTAAATCAGGCTGATTGTTGCTCTGCCGCAATATCTGAGAAAAAAAGTAGGAAATATTTATCTGGGCTCATAGTTTGAAAGTGTCAGTCCATGGTCAGATGGCTGTGTGTCTCTGTGCCCAGGTAAGAACATCATGAGAGAGTGCAGAGGACAAGATTGCCTACCTTATGGTGACAAGATGCAGAGAGGAGAAGGAGCCCAGAACAGGGTATTCCTTTAAAGCCATGCTCCAGTATCCTGTTCTTTCTAGGGAGGCTCTACCTCCTAAGGCTTCCAGTTCCTCCAATAGCAGCTCCTCCAAGGCTCTAGCTCATGAGCTTGTGAGGATGCTGCATAGTCAGACCACAAAATAAGGGAGTCTGTGACATCGTAAGGGGTCGTTGTGCCTGTAAGAAGACCAACTGTGCTACGTAGACCAGAATTCTCCTTCTAAGAAAGGAGACATAGTCCGTGAGATAAGGGGAGGTGTTCTAATTTTACAAAGTCAAGTTTTAGAAAAACCTTTGGAAAATTATCTAATGCTAGATTTCTTCCATAAATGACTCCCATTGGTTACTTAATCACTGCGTCAATTAGTTGTATTAGGTAGTCGATCATTAACTGTCCTCATAATTCCTTTCAATGTTTTTAAATGTCAACGCCAGTGTATAACTGGATGAGCATGGTAGCCCGGGTGGCACAAACTTGGCCTCGCTCTCTTGGCCCTATCTCACGCCCTGGGATTTGATGAATTCTGAAAGGCCCCATTTGTTTTGCTCGTTACCTATGCTTAACCTTACCCATAACCTAGAATTCCAGAAAGTTAGTTGAACATTTTTTCTAGGTCATGGAGGCTGACAGTAAAATGAAGCTATAGCAGATACCCCTTAAACATGAGTCAAGAAACCAAAATGTCAAAGGTTTTGCATTCCTAGTCCAAAGGTCAGGGATTCAGAGAATGTCTGTGAGCCAACACAAAGGCAAAACATCTTCCTCCCAAAAGCTTCTCTTATGTTAATTCTTTGACCTAACCCAAAGCAACTCTCATCCAGTCAAAACTTCCTGAATATGCTTATTTTTAAAGGGTAGATATACAAATTAAAATTTATCTTCTAATGTATCCATTTAATAAATAACATCACCTAAAATGTTCTTTTCCAGAGGAAGTAAAACCAAGCAATTCCAAACTACATCAGGTCATTCAATCTTAGAAACGTTGCCACCAAAGCAAAATAGAATTAGAGTTTACGCCATTTCTCAGAGCCTCAACTGGCTGCACCACCCTGAGCAGCTCCTGCCATTTGTGCCTGATCTATATAAATTGTATTTCCAATAATGTGAACAGAATTTCCAACAAAAACAGGTTTGTGTTACTATTGGACAAATACAGGCTTCACTCTGCTTGACTTATAGGTAGAAATCTGTTCTGGAAGTTCTTCACCAGACAGAAACCCTTGAGACACTGTAAACCAGAATGCTAATCAATTAAGGTCCCTAACTCCACTCAGAAAGTATTCAGCTGTGAAGTTCAATTTGTTGTCAAAATACTTGAAAGTATAGGCCAATTCTGTGCAAGAACCTCTCTTTTGAAAAAAGATATTTGTATTAATTCTCTGAGAATTTTATACAATATATTTTAGCCATATTCACCGCTCAACAGTTCCAATTACCACCCCTTTAACCACCCACCCAACTCTAAGGTGACCTCTGTTACAGGGTATATTGCTATGTTCGTGTCAGGGTTGGGGTCTCCCTGTGCATGGGGTTTGCTAATGAAGACCCCCAAACTCGGGAGACCCTTACTTAAGTCTCAGGAAGTTGCAACCACCCACAAACTCCAAGACACCATACCTGGATGCAATCAGCAGAGGTTTATTAGGGAAGAGAGCTGGCAGCCAGCAGCCAAAGTGCACACTCACACAGGAGTAGAGTTTGGCAAAGCCAGCCAGTCTGAGGAGGGTTTTTAAAGGAGTAAACCACAAACCAGGGGAGTGGGAAGGGGGTGAGGGGTTGTCAAGGATACATAACATAAAAATAGTGGAACATTTCAGAGGAACCCACCCCCAAATGATTTAGAGTCATGTGAAAATCACTCTGCACACTCATTCTTTTCAAAAATGTAGTTTTACCATGTCACTGTGCCATACCCTGTCATTACCAACTATTTCAGGTTAACTATTTTTCACTTGTTCTGGCTATAGCCCCACCTAGATGACTTGAATCTTTCTCTGTGGTCAGGAATGTGTCTTCTTGCTTTGGGCTTTCCCCACCCTGAGGCTTGAGGAATGTTAATCCAGCAAGTGTCCTCTGATTCAGGGATAATGTCCTCCACCCGGAATGTGTCCGGGGCAGTGAAGGCCTGAAATCTTACATTCAGTTTTGCGTTCTGGAACCTGCACTTTTTCTGCTCAGGTCTAAGGACAAAGAAAAAGTCTACATATATTTCATAAAATGGTCTTATAATTTTTCACTCTACACTACCAAGGATCCCATCCTGAAAGAATACTGACTCTCCTCTCCAGGCAACTAACAGCTTCAAATGCTAACAGCTTCTCAATGAAGTGATGATTTATTTGTCAATCTTCCCTGCTCTGGCTGGTACTGTGCTAGACTCTCTTAATACTTCTATACTGACATAACTTTTTAGTATTACCAAAGAAGTCACAGTGGGTGTATCACTGAAGACGTGAGCTGCTGTTTTTCTATGGTATCATTTTTCCAGTGGAGTTGCATTAAGCCACTATGATGTCAACAGTATATTAACTAGAATGAGCTAAGGAATTCTCACATAGCTAGTAAAACATGATTGTGGGATCTATATCCAGAGGCTATTAGCATTTGAATTGATAGAAAAAAAGACCCAGTCTCATTAATGGGAGCGGTGGTAACACAGTATGTATAGGATAAAAACTGAATAAAAAGGTAGAAGATAGATGAATCCTCTCACTCATGGAGCTGGGGCAGTTGAATGCTGTTGCCCATCACCATTCCAGATTCTTACACCTTTAGCCCCAATCTGAGTCTTACAACATCAATCCCTGTGATTCTTGGGACAGTAGGTTCACAGTGAAATACACTACCAGATTTTCTGGTACTCCAAGATCCAGATGGTGTTTTGTGAGACTTTTCAGCTTCTGTAATCTAGTGAGCTAATTCTCTCTTATACGTCTCCATATGCAGATAGCTAGCTAGATGGTAGAAGATAGGCAGATAGATAAATGGATAGACAGATAGACAGACAGACAGACAGACAGACAGACAGACAGACAGACAGTGTCTTAGTTAGGGTTTTACTGCTATGAACAAACACCATGACCAAGGCAACTCTTACAAGGACATTTAATTGGAGCTGGCTTACAGATTCAGAGGTTCAGTCCAATATCATCAAGACAAAAATATATTAGCCTCCAGACAGGCATGGTTCAGGAGGAGCTGAGAGTTCTACATCTTCATCTGAAGGCTGCTAGCAGAATCCTGGCTTCCAGACAGCTAGGATGAGGGTCTCAAAGCCCATGCCCACAGTGACACACCTACTGCAACAAGGCCACACTTACTCCAACAGGGCCACATCTTCTAATAGTGTCACTCCCTGGGCTGAGATGCACAACAAGATTTTGTCTCAAGAGAAAAAAGAGAATTTTCCAGTCCTCATATGTGTACAAAGTAGCTATAATTCTTTTTGGCTCAAGTAGGGAGGATCTGGGCTGCTATAGTCCTATATTTCTTAATGTGAGCCAAACAGCAAACCATCTGTGAACTATTTCACTTTGTACTAGCCATGATTTTAATAGGCTTATGAAGATGCAGGTGAGGTCAGTTTTAGCAATGTATTTACTAATTCTGTTATTACATTTTGAGTTTTCTGGACTCCTCTGAACAGCTTGCATATAAAATATAAAAATCATCACTTAAAGCATTTTACTGTTATACTTCTTAGTTTCCACACTTATAAGTATGTGTAGGTGTGTGCCTTTTTAGTGTCTATGTAAAATATTTTCCTGATACAGAAAATACAAAAAGTATTTCTGATTTATGAATTTTTCACAGTGACCATTAAAAACACTTTTAGAAAAATATTTCATATACTATTCTTCATAGACAACAGATTTTTTCAACAAAAGACAAAATAAAAAACGCAATTTATAAGCAAACTTTAAATTGACTCTAGGTTTCCTTAAAGTAGAACTTTTAAGGAAGCAGCTTTAAGACTAGGAACTGGTTTGAAGTAAGATATTTGCTGTCTGTTTTTCATAAGTATTATGATTGTGAATAGATGTAAATACTATCAATCTTAGTTCACAGATGGTTGAGCAATGAAGCAATACTGCTGCTTTTTTATTTGCTATTTACTTTCTGATGCATGGTTTTTGTTCAGGCTGAGGAATATGTAAATTAGATGTCATCCCTCCTTCCCTGTTAACAGCCTTACTGCACCAGATGAAGCCAGTGCTTAACCAGATTCTACCAATACTTAGGTCTCAGGAGTCAGGCAGGGATGGAGACTGTGCTCTACTCATTAGCCACCCAAAGGCTGCAGATGAACTGATCACCACCCTTGCCCTCAACATCCCATCACACCTGAGAATTCTTGTTGTTCCACGGGATCCTCAGAAATAACAAGAATTCATTCCAAAGATAAGCAATCTGCTGCATTCCTAAGGTCTCCCTAGGCTTTGGTGGATCCTTTATTTCAGTAGAACTCTATGCATTCATGTGAGCTAACACACTGCTGGGCATACTTAGAACAAGCACCTCTGACTGCATTGGCCAGTACCAGCTTCATGGCACCTTGTGCCACTTCGTCTTTCCCAGGACCAATGAAGAAACTGCAGTGCAAAGAACTTAAGCTAATGTCACTTACAGCAGAGCTGGAGTCCAAAGACCTGACTGAGTTAGTCTAAAGGATGCACTGCTTATACTCACTCAAATGAGCTCTGCCCCATAAAATTTTAGCATACAGATGCCTGAGCCAACTGAACAGCACTTATGCAATCCCACGAGTTAATTTCCTCAGTACCAATTAGTGGTCAGCTCAGATAGATCAATAATGTTATATAACCCAATGTCTTCGGTACGCTTAGAGCCCCATTAGCATCTACCAGGCAGCTTCAGCCTGTGTGATTTATCTCCACCACTACAGTCTCTATCACCCATAAAACAGTCCCAGACACAAGCATATTTCAACTCCCAAACACTCTAGAAGATATTTCATAAAATATAATTACGGCAGAAGAAATATGAGCATGTGTAATGGTATTTACCCGCTCTAGTAAATTCAGAAGTAATAAGATGTGTATATCTTTCTGTATTAATTCGTTTCTTCCTAATTGGCTATTTACATTACAACTTGCCACGGACCCTTTAAATACATTTTTCCAATGTAAGTCTCTTCAGGTACTGCCTTGTAGCTTTCTAATTCATTGAGTTGGAACATAACTCAGGATTTTATAGTGCCTCAGGTTTATTAAAAATAGGGCTTAATTTTTATATAATATGGTCCTTTCTGACAAGCAGACTACCTCACAGAGCTGCGTGCAGTTTTATGAGCCAAACACAATTGCTAGGAACCACACAAGATAGATTAAATCCATTAGAGCCATTACATCTGACTTGAAATTACAGAGACTCGGCAAACATATGACTGGGCAAACGTTGATCTCCCTTCCCTCTGGGCTGCATTTTCATATGATACATGCTTTATAATGTTTTTATTAATTGGCCCAAAAATTGTCTTGTGAGTCTAGCTTTAACGGTTTCATTATTCTTTTCAACTAAAACCACCTACTTCCTAAACTTTGGCTATCATCTGGGATCTTGTTTCAAAACAGATTCTGTTTCAGTGCACGTATGATGAGGCCTGAGCCTTGTCGGGCATAGGTGGGAGAGGAGATCCTTGGTCCCATGAAGGCTGAACACCAATCGGGGAGGAATTTGAGGGTGGGGAGGTGGGAGTGGGGGGCAGGTGGGGGCACACCCTCATAGAAGCAAGAGGAGGAGGGATGGGATAAGGGGTTCCTGGGTGGAAGGGGGAATGGGGTAAGGGAATAAAATCTGAAATGTAAATATAATGTAAATAAAATAAAATTTTTAAAAAATGATTTTCCTTTCACAATAGCCTCTATCTCAGATATAGTAAAAAAAAAAAAAAAATTCAACACAAACTACAACATACACATGTGAATAAGTAAGGTTATATAAACTGGCATTTTATTTTTAATGCTTTATGTTGATCAAATACCACTAAATGCATGTTAACACTTGTTCTAGTCTTTACATTGGAAATGAATTATTTATTTTAATAAAGAGACAATGATCAAGATTTAAAAAAAAAAAATGATGAGGCCTGAGACTATGTGCTACTTGAAACTTATCTATGCGGTGCCCATGAAACACACAGTGAATAGTAAGGCCACAGAATCCCCTTCAAAAGTACATTAGCATGTACATGTCAGTGCTCCTGTGTCACCCATGCCACCTCTGAAAGCCTTGGGCTGCTGCAGTTTGAATATGCTCCCAGAATTCATCAGGTGGAAAATGAATCTCCAATGCAAAAAACACTGAGCATTAGACTTTTGAAAAGGAGGTTGGGTCATGAGGGCACAATCCTTATGAGTTATCACAGGAGTGGATTAGGTATCACACGACTGAGCTCCTACGTGAAGAATGAACCACTCTTCCATGTCCACTCCTCCTCCTTTCTTCTCCCCTTGCCCTCAACTTTTCCTTCTCTTCTCCCTTTTATCCTCTTCCATGAATGTTCTCCTGTTCTTCTGCCGTCTCCATAGAACAACACAAGAGAGATCCTTCCCAGACTCAGCCCCCACCGACTTTGGCTTTCCCAGAATTCAGCACTGTAGAAGACAAATCACTGCTCTGATAAATTACCCAATCTTAGGTATTCTGTCACAAAAACAACAGAGTGAACCAACACAATGATGACCTTGTACCAATTATCAGCTGCTTTTCTAACCATAATTCTCCTGGAATAGAGACAATATTTGTGATGGTTTGTATATGCTAGGCCCACAAAGTGGCACTATTAGAAAGTATGACCCTGTTGGAGTAGGTGTGGCCTTGTTGGATTAGGTGTGTCACTGTGGGCATGGGCTTGAAGATCCTCATCCTAGCGCCTGGAAGTCAGTATTCTGCTAGCAGCCTTCAGATGAAAATGGAGAACTCTCAGCTCCTCCTGCACCATGCCTGCCTGGATGCTATTGTATTCCTGCCTTGATGATAATAGACTGAACCTCTGAACCTGTAAGCCAGCCTCAATTAAATGTTGTCCTTATAAGAGTTGCTTTGGTCATGGTGTCTGTTCACAGCAGTAAAACCTTAACTAAGACAATATTTATCTGACATTCTATTGTATTTTCAGTGTCTACTGTAATTAATACTCAGAACTATTGAATGTTAATCATCAAATGAATTCCTATACACAAATAATAAAACTTGTACATATACTCTTGAATTCATACAAACATTCTCCCAGAAATGTTATCATAAGAATGTCACCAAAACACTGGAGCTTTTTTTCAAAGGTACAGTAAACTTTGTCACTGTAGTCATGGCTGAAATTTATACAGTGAGTCATGTTCTCATTATCTGAATCCTCACAACCCTATTAGGGGAGACTTAATTCCCATCTTAAAAAGTAAACTTTTCAAACAAATATTCAGCTCCTTATTCATATTTACCAAGCTATCATATTTACCTTGCTGGGATACAAACCTAGGCAGGTAGGCTCCATAATCCATGCACCTAACTCCTACTCCCTGATGTGCACACTATAGAGTTACTCTGTGGCTTAACTTACTGTGCTTTACATCTGCAGAATAGCACTTGTACCACCCAGCAGAACCCTGTATCTACTCAACACTTTCATTAAGTTCTTAGGTTCAATCCTCTTCTGCAGCAACCCACAGGTTTGTATCATGAGATAGTATGTAGTTTTTGTGGGCCTAAGACCTAAGACAACTCACTAGACTAGGCACTGGAGTGGTCCATGGAGGGCCACTGTTGAAGGATAGATACCTACATGGGCATGTAGACATATACCTATAGAGAATTCCAGGAAAAGTGGCATATGATGGGGGTCTTCTCAAGTTGGAGACTTTGAACAGTTTTAAGACATAGCCCTAGAAAAATATGTGACTTCCTCCATGTTCTTGGTTGACGCTGTGTGATACTAGTCACCTGAATTGTAAACCCATTCATATTTCAATAAGGGAACACAGATCTTCTATGCATTTAATTAAACACATCACATTTTTATTTAAAGATAATATGTGTCATTGTTTATGACCAGAATAAAACCATACAACTATTTGGAGAGACAAATTGCTATGGTAACAGTTTTTCTGATTACATTTAGAGCTGTAATGCCTTCTGCTACTGAAAGATACAGCTTTTAACAGCAGGTGTTGTGTATCTTTTATATTGGGCCTTGTTTGGTTTTATACCAGGTAAAACTTCATGTTAACTTACCTAATGTGAATATCACAATAATCAATACCTCATGCTGCATGTGTAACCATTTAATGGAAATCTTACTGGTTAGAGCTTTTTCAAAGCCAGATGAAAAAATGAATGCTATCTAGACTGATATCAACAGAAGGAAAAACATTCCAAAATAGAATTCTAAAATCAATAATTTTAATAGTCTATAAATTTCATCTATTTCCACAAAATGTTTCTTGAATTAACAAAAGTTAACACATATAAGTGTATATCGCAGTGGGAATTTTTAATTTTTATTGCATTAGTGTACTGTGTGCTGTGGTATACAGATGGCCATCAGAGAACAGCTTGTATGAGTGGGCTATCTTTTTCTACCATAGAAAGGTAGGAAAAGGTCCTGGGGATTACACTCAGGTCTTCTCACTTGGCAGCAAGGGCCTTTACCCTCAGAGCAGTCTTGCCAGCCCAGAACTTTATAGTGTATAATTTTCTTAAATAACATTAGGTCTCCTTGTCTGACTACCTACACAATAGTGAATGTATTCTAATTTTTTTTAAAATTTCTTATTCAATGGCACATATTTTCCAGACATCTTGCAAACAGTGAAGACCATAAATTGTCTTCTACCCTAAGCACACTTAAGCTACAGCACTATAGCACCGGAGTTTCAGAACAAATAGAACAGCGAGAGTGGTAAAGTCCCTCATTGAGCCTTTGAGACATTCCATAAATTCATGTTATTTCGACACTTCGTCCCCAGCTCATAGTGCTGATTTGAAGACTGTGGAGCTTTTGGGAGAAGGCCCTTCACTGCAGGAAGTATGTCCCTGGAGGCGGGCCTTGAGGTTTGATAGCCCAGCTCTACTTCCTGTCAGCTAACCACTTCCTGATTGCAGATATCATAACCAGCTGCCCTGTGTTCCTGCCACTATGCCTAACCGATTGTCATGGACTGTGTCCCCTCAAACTGTGAGCTAAACTAGGCCCTTCCTCCTCTAAGTTGTCTCTAGACAGGGATTTGGTCTCAGCAATTAAAACACTAGGACTCCTCGACACTTCATTTACAAATTTACCACAATGAACAGAAATCAGAGATGTGTGCATTTAAAGTTTTCACGTTGTTTATACAGCAGACACAATATTTAGCATTAGTTGAAAAATGTTTGTCCTTCAGTCCTGATAAACAGCTCCCACGTGCTTGCTCAGAAATAAAGTACAGATTAAGAAACCTGGGTACTTCCTTGGGTGTTAGCTTATAAAAGGAACTCAGCAACACACTAAATGTCTTAACAGACATTCGAGAGCAATGGTTTATATTGGATAAAATGAGAACGTTGGCTGATGAAACGTAATAAACATTCCAAGTCATGAGGCACCAGATGCCAGCATTTCCTCAAAGTATCTTTGTGTAAGTGTACTTTATGCAAGCAATGACATTACAAATGCTACGTTTACACAAGGGAGCCCAGAACTTTACTGTTTGCAGACACATCAGCTACAGTTGCCATTTAATATTGCTATTTTTCTTTCTTTCTTTTTTTTTTTTTTTGAATGTCAGATGAGTAAATCATAGAGATAAAACAGTAAGCTAGCCTTAAAATAAATGAAAGGTCTCACTTACATTTTGATAGTTTGCTGTCATATAGTGAAGTGTGACAGCAAATTATTCAATCAATTAGTTCTGCTCACACACAGCTCTTACTTCAAGCACCGTCACAAATACGTTTACAAAATTAGAGGTGTAGTAAAACACACTGCATTTTGATAAATATCTGAGATATGTCAGTATGATGAGCTTTCTGTTATTCATGAACTACATCCACATTTTCAAAAACTTGAGTGTATCACTTATGACAAAAAAAAAAAAAGAACACTGTGGTCTTGGTTTTCCTTGATTCTGTTTAAAACCATAAAATATTCCATTTTCTTAACTCATCTCCTTCGATGCAAAGATAAAAGTTGGTGAGAGCATGTGGTTTGAAATCATTTTAGGTGAACTTAAGAAAGACAATCTCAGCCGGGCAGTGGTGGTGCACGCCTTTAATCCCAGCACTTGGGAGGCAGAGGCAGGCAGATTTCTGAGTTCGAGGCCAACCTGCTCTACAGAGTGAGTTCCAGGACAGCCAGGGCTATACAGAGAAACCCTGTCTTGAAAAACAACAAAACAAAACAAAGAAAGACAATCTCTGTCAGTTACTGCAGGTATATGTTCGACACCAATGATTCCCCCTGACCTATGATTCTTTATAGCATCACTCAGTCAAAAAACAGTACTGTTGTTTGAAATCTTTTTGCATGTGGGTAAATTGCTTTCTGTGATAAAATCCCAGAGGGTGACATAAAATTGTAGCTAGGTGAGTCAAAAGTAAATACTACATTCTAGAACTTTCCATAACTTTGTCTCAGTGGGAGTACTCATGAATTATGCCTAAATACCCTGAGTGGAAATGTGCATTTTCTCTAGTTCGCCCGTGCCCATTCTGATCACTTACTATTATAACACTAATAAAGTTCCCTGAAGCAGGGAAGGAGCAGCTGTCATTAACAAGGCTGAACTAGATAAGAACCGGAGGCTCTGTGGCTGCTGAAGGGCCCTTTCTAACTGGCTTAAACGGGATTGCTTGTTTTCCACTTTTGTTATTAAAATAGACGTGGAAATCTGTTTTCCCCAGCCTATCAGCATCCCGTTCCTGAGCCTGCCTGACCTTGAGCGCTGCAGCTGCTTCAGTAGAGTTAAAAATGGACCTTCAAGCTGGCTTTAGTTTCTGTTGCTCTGCCTGCGAGTGTCCTCCCACTGATCTGTTTATCACCCTCTTCACCACTTCTGTTGTTGTTTTTCCTACCGAGAGTTTTTAGCCTGGACAGCTGATCCTACTTTTCAAGGCCCTAACCTGCAGGTCCTTGCACATGAGGACCCAAAGTGCGGAAGTGGTACTTGAACTTCGCCTTGAACGATGCGCACCCCCACCCCCAGGTATCTCGGTTTCTTTATTTTCTGATCCCCCTGCAACCTCAGCAACCTCTCTGGGAATGCCCACCCATTGCAAACCCTGTGCCGCTGGCACAGGGCAGCAGGAAGGGTGGCTTAGTAAGTTAGAAGGAAAACGTTTGGCATCTTGCTTTTAGTGGTGAGCCTGACCCTCTGTTCCCTCTTGCTCAAGACTCCCCGGAAAGAGTCGCAGAGATTATCCCAGCAGGACAACTCTTTATTCTTATGCCCGCCCCACCCCCAAGCCTTTTGAAGACCACTAAAATTTAAACTCCTTCCAAAACAATCCCACCAGGAACTTTTGCTTCTGGGAATGGCAATTTCTCCTAACTATCCTGCGGCTGGAGCAGGCAACTGAAATCCCGTTTAGTGGTTTTGTTTAGTTTCTTGGCACTGGCCCTCTTCAATTCAAGTTCTGTGCCTTTCGAAGCCAGATTTTAGAACAGGGCCAGGCTCGCCCTGGCAGCGGAGAAAACGGTTTAGTCACAGATGTAGTATCCCCAAAGATGCCCTTACCACATCCGACCACCTACGGGAGACTGGGTGTGGACTGGAGAGCATGGACATAAAGGATGCTCACAGAACATCGTCTCAACTAAGCCAAACACTTATTCAGGATGACACAGCAAAGTTTTGGGTCGTAGCTAACAAGACCTGGAGGAGCTTCCAGCTGCCTAAAAAGTTTCTTAACCAAGACCTGAGCAGTCTGTGCCTAGAAGCAGGAGAGCTGTGGGCCGGGGCTCATACCAAAGAATCTAGGTTAGTGGCCGAAGTGAGATGCCCCTTAGGTGGGTGACCAGTGGCCTACCCAGGAAGCAGCAGGTGTCCGCTCAACGCGAAACTGATCCTCAACTCTCAGGGGCTTGCCTGGGCCTCTGCCTTGGCAGGAACTGAAAGGTGACCTGACCCTGCAGGGGCGGGCCGGGGCACGGGCCGGGCGAGTGGCGCAGGTGGGCGTGCCGGCCAGGAGGGGAGGCGGGACCTATAAAGCACTCTCCATTCTGGAGGCGGAGCGGCCGGGTGCAGCCTGTGCTGGTGGGCGCGGTGGCCCGCAGCCTTCGGCTCGCTGCAGGACTGTGCAGAGGACCACTGACGAAGCATCAGGCTATTGAGGGACGCCTGCCTTGGTTTACCCTTCAGCGTCTGGTGAGATCCGGGCAGGTGAGCGACCGGAGGAGGTGGGATTGGGCAGGGTCGCTTCCCAGTTGTGCTGACTTTCCAGCTACTTCCAGCCTGTTGGCTTTAGTTGGCGCCTCTGCTCCCAGGGCTTTGTCAACTCGAGTTACTAAGGCTGGTCCCTCCCTTTGGAAGGTCAGTACCCGGGCTAGTTCGTCCTGGCGATGCCGGGACTCTGAGGAGCCTGTGCACTTCTTGCGTGCTTTTGCAAACTTCTCTCACTTTTTCCTCCCAGCGCCTAGGGAAAGATCCGTTCTGCTCCGCGAGGGAAACAGAGCCGTTGACCATGGTTGCAACGGGCAGTTTGAGCAGTAAGAACCCGGCCAGCATTTCAGAGTTGTTGGACGGTGGCTATCACCCTGGGACTCTGCTAAGTGGTGAGTCACCAGGCTTGTCCACCTCTTTCCTATCCGAAGGCTGCGGCCCCTCTCTAGTGTAAGCGTCCCTTCCTGAGTGCGCGAGACTTCATCTCCTCCTAGAGACAGAGAGGACTATGAAACCCATCTGAGATGCCTTTCTAAACTTCCTTAGTATTGTCTGTCCACCAGAAACAAACGTAAGGAGAATAATGCATTGTTCGAGTCTGCTCACAGGCTCTTGGGGATGAAGCTACCCATCATGGTTGGAACATTAAGTGTACACGCTGGGTGTGTTTTAAGACATGAATTTACTTGTGTAACCAGAACCACCACATTTTCCTCCCAAATTCTCCCTTTCCCTTTTACCACCTAATCTCTCTCTTCCCAGTCTCCTGAAAACCATCCTTCAGCGTTTTGTTACCGTATTAGTTTTGCTTTTAGAGTGTTAAATAAAATGTAGTATATGTTCTTCGCAGTTCAGTTTGCTTTCCCACAGTGTGATGTTTTGGAGTTACACACTTCCCTTATCAGTGTGCTCCTTCTCGTTACTAAGTAAGATTCTATTGTGAAATGCACTCGCTATGCCAATCCTAATGTCAGAAGAAAACTCGAACAGTCCTGGCTCTACAGGAATCATCATTTGCAACTTGTAATGTCCCTTTCTAAGGTGACAGGCTGCTCTACTGTCAGAGTGGTGTGGGCATACATTAAGTGACTTGAGCTTTTTAGATCTTCTTCGTCTATGAGATAACATTACAACTCTAAAACTGTCTGTCTTCATTGTGGATAAAATATAGATTAAAATACAGATACGATTTGGAATCTATTTGTTGTAATAAAAAAAACAAAAAAAACAAAAAACAAAAAACCAGCATTGCCCTAACTGAGCACATGAACTAGAAAGTCAGAGAGGTGAGGATGGTATGTGTGGTGTGGCACCCTGCCAAGTAGTAGGATTAATTTGGAAGGTAGGTGACCAAAGGCAGAGCTATCTTTTTTCTTCTGAGTAAACCTAACTTTGTTTTCCTAGGTCTGTTTTGTTTTGCTCAGCTAAGAAAAACCTACCCAGCCCAGTTATAAATATCCTCATGAACCTCAAAAGTCCTCTCCTCTGTGAGCAATCTTGAATCAAACAGGTCAAAGCTAAAATTGGGCCTTCTGGCCATTCTAGTAACTTCTAAAGAAAAAGAAGAGGCTGGTAGGTCATTAGCACTGTGACAGACTCACTTGAAAGCATTCTGCACACCAGCAGCCCCTTGGTTAAGCAATAGTAATGATTCTTATTCCAGATGTTCTGCATGGTCTCTTGTGAAAATTCTAAAATAAACTTGGAAAACCCTACAGAGAGAGAGAGGGAACAAGGGAGAAAGGAAATCCCTGGTAATCTTAGATGACTGTGGATAGAATTTTTGCCACATAATCCTCAAGACCATGGGTAGGCGAGAAAAAATAAAGAAGGGTTGTTTTAACCTGTTCACTTTGTTTGTCGGTCTTTAGGGCATAGATGAGCTTTCAGTCCTGAAAGGTTAAAAGACCTGTTCTATTACCTACAAGGCTAACAGCAAATTGAGGTGAGCTAAAGCAATATCGAAAAGCAGGTAGATACAGAAGCTAGAAGTGACCGGTCAGTCTTACAAACGCCAGTAAGACCTTGCACACCTTGCTTCTCTGTTCTCTAAAACTGTCATTTCTTTCAGATTTCGACTACTGGGATTATGTTGTCCCTGAACCCAACCTCAACGAGGTGGTGTTTGAAGAAACAACATGCCAGAATCTGGTTAAAATGTTGGAGAACTGTCTGTCCAAATCAAAGCAAACCAAACTGGGTTGCTCTAAGGTCTTGGTCCCTGAGAAACTGACGCAGAGAATTGCTCAGGATGTCCTGCGGCTCTCGTCCACGGAGCCCTGCGGCCTTCGGGGTTGTGTTATGCACGTGAACTTGGAAATTGAAAATGTCTGTAAAAAGCTGGACAGGATTGTGTGCGATGCTAGCGTGGTGCCGACTTTTGAGCTCACGCTTGTGTTTAAGCAGGAGAACTGCTCGTGGACCAGCCTCAAGGACTTCTTCTTTAGCAGAGGTCGCTTCTCATCGGGCCTTAGGCGAACTCTGATCCTCAGCTCAGGATTTCGACTTGTGAAGAAAAAACTGTACTCTCTGATTGGAACGACAGTCATTGAAGAGTGCTAAGGAGGAAACGCAATTAAAGGCCCCTAATGAGTGGATAATAAACCTCTGAAGCTACTCAGCCAGTCATTTGTAGTTCGCCTCCTTGCCCTCACCAAGAAATCCCATATTTAGGCCATTTTCCTTCTGTGTGTCTCACCCATAGCAACCCACTTTAAAGGCTCATTTTTTTTCCATCTTTTAAGACATAATCTAAGAGAGCAAACTGCCCACATATGTGACCACATGGGATAGAATGGAATAAGAAAGAAAAAAAACAACAATGTCTTTTAATTTTATATTTGGTAATATTTAGTACGTAGTCTTAGGAACAGAGGAAGATCCACTTTGCCTAATTTGACTTTTATGTGCCCAGGGTTTGTTATCATGTGCCACACCTCCCTCCCTCCCTCCTTTCCTCCCTTTCTCCTTCCCTCCCTCCCTCCCTCTCTCCTTGCTCTCAAAGTCATCTTCTCAGTGACATGACCTTACTAGTTGATGTCCAGCCCATCAAAACATATAGAGGGCTGCACTACCAGCTTCCTACCTGAATTGGAAGCGTTTTTACACAAGAGAGTACAGCTTGATAAAGAATCACCTTACACAGAATGAATAAACATCATAGTGACAAGAGCATGGCCTCCCCACCTAGTGTTCTCCCCACACCTGTGTCCAAGAGACAAAAAGCGTGCATCTTATTGTAATGATTACATGATTGCTTTCAGTGTCTCTGTAGTATTGTGTCAACTTGGTTTTCCTAGTTATCAACTGTTGAATGTTGCCATTTTTTTATATTGTCTTTAATTAGATTTTTAAAAAAAAGATGACTGGCTTTTTGCACATAGTTGATTTGACTGAGCAAATTGATTGCCCATATATAAAGATGGAGAAAGGTAGCCTCAGATCCCGCCCCTTTCAGATCCACTAGGTAACACTGCTGCTTTATGCCACTAAGATGCTTCCTTTCCAGTGAAGCATCTCACCGCATGGGTGTTAGCTCAGCTCTGGCCTTTTCTAGGAACTGGATCACCTTTCCTTAGCTTCACACTTCTTTTTAGTTACCAATGTGCTTGTATTTGCAGAGCCTGATTTGACTTTGAGATGTTGTTGCTACTACAGGCTAGATATGAAAGTCCTATTATAACCTGAGACAATCACAGCATGTATCCAGCTCCATCCACCATATTGCACACTAATTCCAAGGAAACAATAAGTGACTCTTCTGTTTAGCTTTTGACTTATTCCAAGTAACTAGATGATTCTCTGTTTTTATGGCCATGAGACAATTTACCTTGCATGTAACTCTGTTCTATTCAGCAAGGTCTTTTCTTCCTTGGGTCATGGAAAGTAACATGTTCAGGTCTCCTTCCCAGGCCTTTAGTATGAGTTTGTATGCCCTCAGACACCAGCTTGGCTGGTTCAGATGTCTTCATCCTAACCTTACACAAACAAGCTGGATACAGTTACTGGTCCTGCATGTGACCTAAGGCATCACTGTCCCAATGATCAGATAGATGTTCTAACAAATTGTTCTCCATGTTACTTGGAGAGGTTCCACAGAGCCAGTCTTCACAGGATTGGGCCAATAAGCTAACAGTTTTGTAAGCTTGCAGATGTTCAAGGTTCTGAAGCTCACTGTGTTTCTGTAGCTGTTTTGAGTCATGCTGGGGAGGAGGGTGAGGCTTCTCAGGCATGGACATAGATGTTTCACCCACTAGCAGTTCTCTGGCTCTCCTGCCTATTTGACTCACAAAATAGTAATGGCTTAAGGAGGCTCTTACAATGACAGTCCTGTTAAAAATCTGTTTTTTACAATAAAACATTACATATTTTTAATTCCCTTGACCTCTTTGGGGTTTTGTTGTTGTTGTTTGTTTGTTTGTTTGTTTGTTTTTGCATTTGTATCATGATCATCCTAGAAGAGTCTTGACAGTATTTGGAGAAAGATAATAAATTACACTCATTTTGAGTACTTACACATCAATAAAGAATGCATCTTTCTCATAAGATTTTCAATAGGAAGACATTAATGATTTGAGCACCACTAAAGACTGCCTTGTTCAAAACAAATATCAAAACTCATTGTGTGAAGACCTTTTGTATAGTTTCATATATAGCTAACTATATGACCAGTGTACATATGCACTTTTACTTATTTATTAAATGACAAACCTTTCTAACTCCTCTATTATTCTTCAATTAGAATTTAATTTTTTTCACATGCCTTTTCTGTCTCTTCAAATTAATGTTCATGAGCTTAGATTTCTTGTAGTATTACCTCAAACATTTGAAAGATAAGGTAACAATATTATACACAGTGAAGACTGGACAGACAGACTCAGGAACGTTTGCCTTGAAAGGAGATTTGAAAAGGTGTATTCTTTGTTTATGCTTTGGATTGAACGCAGAGCTTCAGGCATGCTAAATGCATACTCTACTGCTCATGTACTTGGTGCAGGACTTCAAAAGCAAACGCTTAGTGTGGTTTCAGATCAGGTGGAAAGAATGAGGAAACAATCGGCAAGATGCTTTGGTAGCAGAGATCAGCTCAGACTTTTAAAACCTGTCCATAGGCCAGTGCGCTGGTACGGTGGCACAGGCGGTAAAGCTGCTAGCCACCAAGCCTGACCACTTAGTAATTACTTTTTAATTTAAGAGATTAAACGTGTGTGTGTGTGCGTTTTGTGGGGTGTGTATATGTGATGTTGTTGGGTGTATATTATTAGTGTGTGTTGTGTGTGTGTGTGTGTGCATCTGTTTACTGATGGTAGTAGGGTATGTGGGTGTTGTTTGTATATGTGTATATGTAGTGGTGGGGTGTGTATGTGTTTGTGTATGGTAAGGTATGAGTCGTGTGTGTGTGTGTGTATGTGTGTGTGTGTGAGGAGGACGAGTGTGTGTTGGTGGTGGGTGGGTTGTGTTAGTGGTGTGTGTGTGTATGTGTTGGTGGTGTGTGTGTTGGTGTGTGGTATGTGTGTGTTGGTGGTGTGTATGTGGTGTGTGGTATGTGTATGTGTGTTAGTGGTGTGAGTGTCTGTGTGTTAGTGGTGTGTGTGTGTTAGTGGTGTGAGTATGTGTGTGTATGTGTTAGTGGCGTGTGTATGTATGTAGTGGTGTGTGTGTTGTGGTGTGTGGTATGTGTGCGTATGTTGGTCATAGGTGTGTGTGTTTGTGATATGTGTGTAGTGTGTGGTATGTGTGTGTCTTGGTGGTGTATGTGTGTGTTATTGGTGTATGTGTTAGTGGTATGTGTGTGTTGGTGGTGTGTGTATGGTATGGTATGTGTGTGAGTGTGTGTTGATGGTATGTGTGTAGTGTGTGGTTTGTATGTTGGTGATATGGGGTGTGTGTGGTGTGTGTGTGGTGATGTGTGTGTGTTTTGGTGGTATGTGTGTGATGTGTGGTGGTGGTGTGTGTGTTAGTGGTGTGTGTATTAGTGGTGTGTGTGGTGTGATGTATGTGAGCGTACATGTTGGTGGTATGTGTGTGGTATATGTGGTGTGTATGTTGGTGGTGTCGTATGTATGTGTGTGTGTGGTGTGTGTGGTGTGTATGGTGTGTGTGTTGGTGGTGTGTGTGTTAGTAGTGTGTGTGTGGTATGTGTTGGTGGTATGTGCTTGTGTGTTAGAAGGGTGTGTGTGTTAGTGGTGTGTAGTATGTGTGTGAGTGTATGTTGGTAGGGTGTGTGTGTGTGGCGTGTGTGTGTTAGTGGTGTGTGTGTGTGGTGTGTGGTATGTGTGTGTGAGTGTGTGGTATGTGTGTGTGTTAGTGGTGTGTGTGTGTGGTGTGTGGTATGTGTGTGTGAGTATGTGGTATGTGTGTGTGTTAGTGGTATGTGTGTGTGAGTGTGTGGTATGTGTGTGTGAGTGTGTGGTATGTGTGTGTGTTAGTGGTGTGTGTGTGTGTGTGGTGTGTGGTGTGTAGTATGTTTGTGAGTGTTGGTGTGGTGTGTGTGTGGTATGTGTATGTGGTGTGTGTGGTATGTGTGTGTGTTAGTGGTGTGTGTGTGTGTGTGTGGTGTGTGTGGTGTGTAGTATGTTTGTGAGTGTTGGTGTGGTGTGTGTGTGGTATGTGTATGTGGTGTGTGTGGTATGTGTGTGTGTTAGTGGTGTGTGTGTGGTGTGTGGTATGTGTATGTGGTGTGTGTGGTATGTGTGTGTGTTAGTGGTGTGTGTGTGTGGTGTGTGGTATGTGTGTGTGAGTATGTGGTATGTGTGTGTGTTACTGGTGTGTGTGTGGTGTGTGGTATGTGTGTGTGAGTGTGTGGTATGTGTGTGTGTTAGTGGTGTGTGTGTGGTGTGTGGTATGTGTGTGTGAGTGTGTGGTATGTGTGTGTGTTAGTGGTGTGTGTGTGGTGTGTGGTATGTGTGTGTGAGTGTATGTTGGTGGGATGTGTGTTAGTGGTGTGTGTGGTATGTAGTATGTTTGTGAGTGTTGGTGTGGTGTGTGTGGTATGTGTATGTGGTGTGTGGGGTGTGTGTGTGAGGTGTGTGTGTGTGTGTGTGTGTGTGTGAAGGCTGTTATATGCATTTCTCATTTACATAGATTTAAACAAATGAGGACAGTAACATTGCAATCCAGTTCATGTTGGCGTTGGCGGCAGATGAGAAGGAAAGTATGCATTTGGTGCATGTGACATTCGAGGAACCAGGAGCATCGTAGTGTCAATGAAGAGCTCTGAGCCGCTCACTGCTCAGACCCAGTCTTTAAAAGTAATAAGAAAAACTCAAATGACCAAAGAGAAAATAAGTGGACAAGAACATAGGCTGTTTACATAGAAAGGGACTCATATGATTGTAAATGCCTGAAAAGATACTTAATTTAATTAATAATCAGAGAGATGCAAATTAATAGCATAATAAGAAATCAGTGCACACATTAGTTAACAACTGTCAAGTCCATAAATTGATGGAGTCAGAGAAAAAAAAAAAACTCTTCACCCTGTGGGAACTACACCTCAGCATCTGTCATGATGATAAGAGTATTTTATGAACCAGCTCTCCCATATTTCATTATCATTGTTCTTTGCGCCCCTTTGCTTATTATAGATATGAAGGAATTGTGAAATCGTAGCCTCTGTCGTGTCTTATAATTGCCATCCCGATTTTTCATCCTTTGTTTTAGAAGTTGGAAATGATGCGAGCCCTAGTTCGCTGTAAACACCCGAATTTTAAAATAAAACCATGACATCAGTCTGCTTAGTGTTTCCAGTGGGATGTCAATGGCAGAGTAACATGACACCACAATCTATTTAGAAAACACTAAAATAAGCTCTTCCACGAAAGGTCGGTTTTCCAATGTTACTTTTTCTCTGTAACAATATGTACCAACCTTTACTTTTTCATACTGAATTTTACTTTAACATGATAGTTTTAAACTTTAAAGTTTTTCTTAGGATTCTTCTCTGCAAAAAAAAAAAAAGTACAATAAAAATGTCTTCACTAGCATTTAAGATAATAAATTTTGGTTGAGTTCGATCACAAATGATAAATATTGCACAGTAAAGACACTAACTGGGCTTTGCAGTTTTATAAAGTTATTGATGTTGAAGTGGTGGGTTACTTCTTATTGAGGCAACTATTTCATTCATTGTAAACAAATACTGGTTTCTGTTATAGATTCAAGGCTAGGCTTCACTCTCTCTGTGTTGTTTCAATAGCTGTAAGCTTTGGTTTGGTTTAATTTTGAGTAAATCTACTGCTATCAACAAGATGGCCATGAGGGAGGCTGACCAAATACTAACCAGTCCTTGGAGTACTTTCAGACGGACAGTACTTTCAAATCAGCACGTACATGACTAAAACAGATTTCAATGGTGTTTAAAGCAAATGACAGAGTCATTCAGCTTGCAACATTTCTTACCAATGTCCACAGATTTGCCAGAGCTGGCACAGTATCACACCAGTGGGAGTAGCATGAGATACAACAGCTTGTGTCCTCAATGGTTGAAGGCTACAAATACAAGATGGGGTGCTGGCAGGTGGTATCCTCCTTGGTATGTAGATGGCCTTCTTTTTTTTTTTTTTTTCTTTTTTTTTTTTTTCTTTTTTGTTGTTGTTGTTGTTTTTTGAGATAGGGTTTCTCTGTGTAGTCCTGGCTGTCCTGGAACTCACGCTGTAGACCAGGCTGGCCTCAAACTCAGAAATCTGCCTGTCTCTGCCTCCCAAGTGCTGGGATTAAAGGCGTGTGCCGCCACCACCACCCGGCATAGATGGCCTTCTTGTTCCCAAGTTTTCCCATCATCTTATAAAAACACCAACCTTAATACACTACAACCCCCAAGGAGAGGTATTATTTTAATGTATTTGCTTCTTTTAAAGTCCCATCTTCAGACTGCAGACAGTTCTCTAGTTACTGCTCAGACTAATGCTCTCTTGCAGTGTAAAAAACAAAACAAAACAAAACAAAACAAAAAACAAAAAAAAACCTATTCTTCCTATTCTCTTCCCCAGGATGTATTCATTCACTGCCTGCCAAATCCTTGTCTGTTGCCACACCAGTGGACACCAGTCCATCGCAGTTGTGTATATATTGTGTACTGCCTACCATGGCCACTAAAATAAAAGTATTTACATAAAGAACTCTACTAAAAACACTATAGATCAAATGAAACTGTTTAAAAATGAGAATAAGAGGTCAGCAGTTAAGAGTGCTGGCTGTTGTTGCAGAAGACCCAGGTTCAATTCCCAGCACCCACATTGAAGTTCACAACTTCTTGTAACTGCAGTTAGGCTTCTGGCCAGATTGCTGAACACACACACACACACAAATTTACCACAAATGCCAGTGAAGGTCTAAGAAAATAGAATTTTTATTAACTGCTGATAAGAAGGGAAATGTGTGCACCCCATGGAGATCTATACTTTTAAAAAGTAAAAATAAAACTATCACATGATCCAGCTATACAAACCCTAGGTATGTGTATACCTATACGACTCTAAATCAATGTACCATAGAGACACTTGACTGTCCATGTCTACTCCCGCACCATTCACAGCATCCTGGGAATGGAAGCAGCCTAGATGTTTATCAATAAATGAATGCACAATGGGATTTTCTGAAATGAAAAAGAAAAGAATGAAATCATGACAGTTGCAAGAAAACAGATGCAAATAAAAATTGTTATGTTAAATAAAGTAAGGCAGACTGGATCCAGTGAGGTGGCCCCATGGATAAAAGGGCTTGCTACCAAGCCTGCCAACCTGAGCTCCATCAAGTTCAATCAACAGAAGTCACATGACATGGTAGGAGAGAACTCAGTTCCCTCAGTTGCCCTCTTCCTTCTACACAGTTACCATGGCATTGTGTGCTCATGTGCACCATGTGGGGCAAGCGGAACCATGTCACCGGACAAAACCTGGGAAGGACAAAACCTCAGAATCCCTGGTACTTCTCATAACTGAGAACAGTAGGTAGCCAATAAGCTTCCCTTGCCAGACATTCCTTCCTGCAAAAGGTATTTAATCTCTGGTTCACACTGAGTAAGACGTATACACCCATTTTCCATGATGAACAATAAATAAACAGTCTGGACAAAACAAAAACTGTCTCCTCTCATCAAGAACTGCTGGCGGGGGTGGGGAGAGCCTTCATCTACAGAGCGGTGCTGCCTAAGTCTCCACAGAATGCCCCTCTGCACTCAAGACATGGACACTCACCCCTGTGCTAAGCCAGAGAACCCCTGCCTCCTCAGCCTCAACCTCAACCTGCAGCATTTCTAACCCGGGCTGGGGTCCCATCTTAGGTTGTGTTCTGCGACCCCCACGCCCTGATGGCAGTGTGGATGGAATGTAGCCTAGCACCCTCCCACTTTATCTGCCTGAAAGGCTCTCACACACCCCAGCAGTGAGATGGACCACACACGAACACAAACACACAAACACCATGAGAGAGAGAGAGAGAGAGAGAGAGAGAGACAGACAGAGAGAGAGAGAGAGGCAGAGGCAGGGAGAATAATTAAATCAAACTCTCTTTAAAAAAAAAAAAAAAAACTCAGGCCAATACTGCATAACTACATATTTCTCTCAGATGCAGAGCACAGATTTGAACTTATGTAAATTTACGAGAAAGGGTGTGTCATGAACAGAGAAAAGGAATCTTGAGAGGACGGGAAGAGCTTTGGGGAGGGTGAAGAGGTAGACTGGAGGCCCTGTGGTATGGCTGACTAGGGTAGAAAAGGAAAGCAGTCAGGGGAGGCAGCAGGGACATGAAAGAAGGGGGAGGAGACTGGATCAGAACTATAATGGTATCTGCATGCCACAATGAGCCAGCAGTGTTACTTCCAGCTCATAACATGAGCACACGGGAGGTGGAGCTAGGAGCACTACCTCAAGTTCTAAACCAGGATGGGTTACATAGTGAGAGCCAGAGCAACTGAGGAAGGAGGAGAGAAGGGAAGAAAGGAAGGAGAGAAAAGGGTAATGCTATACTAGAACACCTTACTTCGCATGCTGTTGTCGTAAAAACCAAACTGTCAGAACTAAGAGCTTGGCAGTGACAAGTGCTTTGCTGGGGTCTCTGTGTTTGTAGTGAGCAGAGAAAATTGACAGAAAATTCTGACCTGACTCACTGAAGTGGCCCAAAGAACAGCTCTCTAGATGACAACTAGAGCCGTCCAAATTTTTGCCTGCCCCAGGCTTCTCCACTAGGATCTTAGAAACATTGAAAAGCAAGCAGACCCATGGGAAAGACTTCCATCTTTATAATCAGTCCTCCAAATAAGAAGAGTCCTGGTTAAAGCCATAGCCAGCCCCAAAATAACCCATCACTGAGCATCACACTATGCCAGAAGGCTTTTCCCAGAGCCTCCTGGGACACGGCGTGCTTTGCCACTGAGTCACAGACCTGCTGGTGTGCACCAGGAGAGCCAAAGGTCAAGACTGATCTGAGCCCAGAACATGGAACAGTTCGCTTTAGTCATCCATGACGATCAGTGCAAACTGTGCTGCCCACACTTCCCACTTCCCAGCTCGGAACCCACTGCAAGAATGGAATGCATCACTAAAGATGATTTCTTGTTGCTCAGGGATAATTCGTTGTTCAACTGTTCTTGTGCATGTGTTTCTTAGTGCTCATCCATATATATTCTATTTGTTTTGAGTGAGCAGAGGGAGGAATGGTAATTTCAGCCTAACGTTGATATGAACTAAGAGCTCCCTGGCCTCGGAGGTATGACTAAGAGAGCAATGAACAAGCTGTTGTGAGAGAAACGTGTTTCTGGAAATCTAGAATCCCTGAGTTGGCTCATCTTCATCACTCTGAGTTTACAGTCTTACAATTCACATGCAGAGCAAGGCTTTCATGATAGTCTTACAGGACATCTTTCTGATACTTTGCTTTAAGCAAGAAAAATAAACAAGTTCTCTTTTCAAAAAAAATTAGGACTAAACGGAGGAAGTAAACAAAAAACAATTTAACAAAAGAAATTTAAACGTAAGGATACTTTTCACTGAACTGAACTCAACCCTTATATGGACAAATGCGCTTTTCCCCATCTGTCTTAGTTACTGTTCTATTGATGTGGAAAGATCAAGGCAACTCTTATAAAGGAAAGCATTTAACTGGGGCTGGCTTACAGTTTCAGAGGTTCTGTCCATTATCATCATCTTAGGAGCATGGCGGCAGACATAGTGCTAGGGAAAGAGCTGAGAGTTCTACATCCAGATCCACTGGCAGCAGAGAGAGATTCAGGATTTGGAACGGGCTTTCTTGAAACCTCAAAGCTCACTCCTCCTGACACTTCCTCCAACAAGGCCACACCTCCCCATCCTCTCAAACAGTGCCACTCCCTGGCAACCAAGTGTTCAAATCTGAGAGTCTACAGGGATGTTCTCTCGAAAGAAGCTTAAGTGAAGGAATGGACTTGCTAGCAAGGTGAGAGCAAGCAGACAAAGAGCAGAAGCTTCCTTCTTCTGTGTCCTTACATAGGATGCCAGCAGGTGTAATCCAGATTAGAAGTGACTTTCCAACTCAAAAGATCGGCTAAAATAAAGGCCTTGGGCAAAAACCTAAGTCCAAACTCAGAAGTCATCTGTATCCTCTGTGTGTCTCCTACAAAGAACCTAAGGCTATTTTATACAATACATACATGAGTTTTGTATGTGAAACAAACTTTTATGTGCCAACGTGTTACTTACAGAATAACATCGGTGCTCAAAAATGTCAGGTGTTAGAATATCAGATTTTGAATTTTTAGATTTGGGATGTCCAGTTTGCATCGGGATGCTCTTCTTATTTAACAGAATCTTGTCAGGTGATGTGTATCATAGAAACACAGTTTAGCAACAACACATAGTAGATCTGCTCAAGGCTGCAGGAATGTGAGCTAAGGAGAACTTTTAAGGGGTACTCAAGTAAGAGTAAAAAGTCATGAAATACCCATGCTTCCCAACCCAGTGCCTGGCTTGTGTCACAACAGTTCTCTGCCCTGTTGTCACTGCCCCATGAGAAATTGTTTGCTTCCGTCTGGAACATAAACTCCATATAGCCCTGCTCTCTAACACCCTGTCTTTTGGGACACTGGAAGAACCCCGCTCCACAATAAGAGGCATCAGTTGAACAGTGATTTGTGTTTGTCACTCTGGTCAACACTTTGGGCACATAATGCTGCCATCCTCATGACCCAGTAAGCAAGACATTATTTCTTCAAGTATCAGGCTCAGATAGCAAATGCAAAGCCTCACTTCCATTAAGATGTGCAATCCAAGGGAAACCACATCCGTTTGTGAGTTTAGCAGGACCACAGAAACAAAACCCATTACATACCAGAAAACCAGATCTTACCAGCTCAAACCAAGGCTTCAAATAGAGAGAGGACCAAGTACAAACTCCACATTCTAAGGTCAAGGAGGACCATGCCTGCATCTGGAGTTCAATGTGGATGAATGCAGGAGGAAGGCAAGTGTGTTAAGCAGGCGGGTGTTCATGACTACTGCTTGAACAGTGCAAGCCTTTATCTCCATCTTTGTAGACTGGTGTGGAGCTACATGATGAACACAGTGTAAGTCCAGCTGACTGAAAGCTTGCTATAGCTAGAATTCCAAGGAGACTTCAAAGGCCAGTGTGGGAAAGATATGGTCCCCAGACTGGTGCCATCAGGAGGCAGTGAAATCTTGAAAAGGTAGAGCCTAGTGAGAGGTTTTTTAGGTTACTGGAAGAATGTCCCCAAGGAGACTGTGGAACCCAAATTCTTCCTCTTTTCCTCTTTGAACTCACAGCTTTGAGATAATCAGCTTTGTTCCACCTTGAACTTCTGAAATAAGATGCTTGCCCAAAAGCCTAAAGCTGTGGAACCAGTAGGCCCCAGAACCTCCAAAACCGAAAGCCAAAATTAGACAAATTTTCTGACAATGTGGGCTATTTGTTACAGTCACAAAAAGCTAACAGAGAACCAGACATACTGCAGAGAGTGCGTAAGGATCCCAACCAACGTAGGCCCTTTCCACAGTTACTTCTAGCCTGTAAAGAGCTCTAAACTGGGTATTAGCCCAGGGAGCCAGGCCAAGCAATGAAAACACACACACTTGGAACTAGAGCCCCAGTTCCTAACCTGGTCTATCACTAAATAACTGTGCTCTCTTACATCTCTTGTCTTCAATCTCATTGTTTCAAAAAAAAAAAAAAAAAAAAAAGGCTGGCAAGCAGAGGACAGTGAGAAGGTGGTAGTCTAGGGACATAGCTCAGCAGTTAAGAACATACTACTGTCATAGAAGAAAGACTAGAGTTTGGTTCCCAGAACCAATATTGGTAGCTCACAACTACTTGTAAGTCCAGTTCCAGGGGATCTAATACCCTCTTCTGGCCTCTCTGGGCATCCAGACACATATGGCAGATACTCACACAGAAACACACATACACATGAATAAAAGCGAAAATACATTTTTAAAAATTGGACTAGCATCAAGACCATAGTATTATATGATCACAGAATGTCTTACAGACACAAAGGTGCTTAGAGTGCACACAAGACACCCTTAGTAGTCTGCTCCTCCTTTTTAAGCATAGCTGTGCCTTTCAGGTAAACACTGGTCCCACACTGAAAGGAAATTGGCCAAAGAGGATACACATTAATGCTCACAAGGTCACCGGGGGGCTAACGCCTCTCAAGTGTCCTGAATGCCAGGTGTGGATACAGCAGACTATTTTTGGATCCCACGCACCAAATACCCTGGCAGTTTTACTCTCATGGGTTCAAGGACTTGGCAGGACTTGGCAGGAAGGACTCCACAGGTGGCAAACCTTTAAAACTCTCCAAAAGGCAGGCCAGAGAGTGAAAGGTTCTCCTAGGATGGCCTGGCCATGTTGGGTTAAGGCCAGATTCTAGACTCCATGACTAAAGCAAATGTTCAGTCTAGGGGCTGCTGTGCATCCACTTCTTTCAGAGTGGCTGAATGGATGGCTATTAGTATTTTGGTGGGATTTATAGAGTCTAAATCTATATTAAAGGAACTATGAGAACTAGACACAAATATTTGAAATGTGCGTTCGTGTTGTAAAGATTGCATTCACTTAATCTAACCCTAAAAGTCCGAAGAATCCGAGCTGCTGAAAGCCACATTGTAAACACAACAATCAGTAATAATAATGAAACTATTGAGTAAGTCTAAACCAAGGGGTTACAGACTAATGCAATTTTTGTTTGCTATGGCTCACTAATAGGTGGAAAGACCATGCCCTTTCTAATCTGTGTTGTTGTATAGAGTGGCCCAGCAACTTGCACAAGCAAATTCAAATATATGTCTTTTCTTGAGAAACCTGATAGCATCAAATAAAGCCTACCTTCCCTTGCAGCAATAGTGTGCCTGTGCTGGATGCTAATCCTTCCCGTGAATAGAGAGAGGGCTGCATTCTCCTCCCTTGATCTGACTGCCTTATGGTCCACTATGCAGAAGGCAACCGAATACCTGCAAGGATTTCCTTAATACACACAAAGAGAAGACTCCAGTGTCAGGATTCTCCACTTTGCCAATTCTGCCTCTCAGAGTCATTCAATGACCTCCATTTTCTTTCCCTGGGCTATTTCTGAGGCTGTGAAAGCTCATGTATTCTTTTCAATAAGAATTTGTCACCGTTCCTGCTTTAAACATATGTCCAATTTGGCAGCTCCGGCCAGCAGCTGTAGTAATTCTCTCTCTCAAATTTCAAAGAAAGTATAAGGGTAAGAACCGGAAATGCAGGTGCTTCCACAGAAGGTCTGCTGGGTGTGTGCTGAAGGATAAATCGTGACAACAGCTAACTTTAAGTAGCTTGCTTATCATTACTTAAATTGTGACCAGAGTTATGTTTACGGAACTTACATATCTTTACTTTGGTGCATGCTCCAATGAAATATGTCAAATTTTGTGTTATTCTTCCTCATTTTTGGAGACCTTGCTGATTTGTTCTCTTGAGAATGTAAAAGATCCTGAAAGGAACAGTTGTGCTCATGTGTTTAGGCAGGTTGCGTTATCATCACAAACGATGGAAAAAGATAGTCCTGACAGCATCAGTGAAGAGTCAAATGGTGATAATCCAAACATAACCTAGGCAACGTTTGGCTTACGTAAAGAAAATAAGCTATTTTTTTCAAATGCTAACACTGTTGACACGAAGCTGGATGCAGCCCGTGGGAGGCTGTGTTTCTAAATATAATGTAAATCAATCCGCTGGTCATCAGAGGCCATGATGTCCCACTGTCCTCATAACTCAAGACACAAGAAAACCCTTAGGGACAGTGACAGTGAAATGTACTACTGGCTTTTGTGCCTTTGTCAGCTAAATAGAAATACTCATTTCTGTAATCAGCCCAAATCATTTACAATAAATCCTAATTTCATGGAAAGCCAGATAGCTGATGCCTTAAAAAAGAAAATCACAACCTTGATGGATTTGACATATTTGAAAGGAAGCCTGTTTCCTTGTTTACACTATTTTGAATTTCTGTTTAAATTATTCAAAATTTTAATCCACTGAAGTTTTCTAGAGAAATAATTGAGTTTTGAGAAATTTACAGAATTTCCAGATTCTAAGAAAGAGCACAGTATTTAAAGACCTTGACACATTGTTTCCTAAAACTGACCATGGGATGCCCAATGCTGATATATCTACAGCACAATCCCCTACACCAAAGCTTCCGGGAACATAGCATAAAAGAGGGGCAGGAAGATCGTAAAGCCAGAGGAGCAGAATGCCTGCTAGGAAATAGTGTTTTCTATATATGAAATGGAAGCTTCAGAAACAACACCTAAACAAAGCCTGCACAGTGTCAACACCAGTTGACCCACCAGTGCTCATGATTCTCACAAGGCCTCACCCCTAGATAAAGAGTTACAGACAATTAATGACGGCTAAAGGGGGTGAACAGTATTCTCCAGAGCCCTGAGCCCTGATAAGGTATCCAACTTCAAACAGCTAGACCTAAAACCATATACACACTGGATACTAAGTGTACTGGGCAGGATTTATTTAGATGAACATTCATGTGTATATGTATGTCTGTATATGTGTTTATATATTATATGTAACAATGATAGAGGTCATGAATTTGAGATGGCGGGAACACAGAGAAAGTTGGAGTGAGAAATAGTGGTGAAAATTATGTAAATGAAGTACTCATATACGAAATTCTCAAAAAAACACATTAAATCAAACTTAAAAGAGAGATAAGAAGGCTAAAATATTCATGATGAAACTCATTATTCTGTATAATTAATACATGTTAATAAAAACATTAATAAGTAAATGAATGACTGAATTCTGCAAAAAAAAAAATATTTGGCTTAAATAGTTTGTGCTCAAAGGCACTCCCTGCCTTAGTGCTTCGTGAGTTTAAGATATTCTAAGTAAAGAATAAGAAAGAAGCAGGAGTGTCCAGACTCTCACATTTTTTTTTCTTCCCACTGTTGGTGAGAGTGGGCAATGAGACCATAAAGCACCACCTGTGTTGTGAGCACAGCTGAACCTTGTGACCAAAAGATATGAAGCCTGGCTTTGGGCAATTAGATTAAAATGTACAAGCAACAGAAATGAGAAAAAACTTGGCAGATGGAAGGCAGCAGTGCTATAGTGTCAGGGCAAACATCTTCAAAGTCATAAGGACCTCAGTTTAAACCCAGATTCTGGAATTAACAACGTTATCTGTTTTTTAATAAGGAGAGGATCCTCTTGGCAGGAGGGAGATATAGCCTAACAAGTATGATTACAACTGTCATCTGTCACTTGTATCTATTCTGTCCTCTGTCAAGGAAACTCCTACAACTCCAACCATGCACAGGTGAGAGCAAAAGGATGCTTGCTCTGAGAAAAGACAGTCTCCAAAGACTTGAAGGATGTGCCTATGAAGGATAAGATCGATCACATGCTTTCTGACACAGGAGATTTTGTAACTATGCACCTGGATCCGAAGGACCCAGCTTCTTTGATGGCAATCAGAGAAGCCTGCAGCGCTTCACAAGAAAGCAAGCCCCTTCTGCAGAGAAGAATCTACCAGGCGGGCACTGGACACCCTCTGACTTTTAAGGACTCCTTCATCCAAGGCTAAATTGATTTCATAATTTTAAGTGGTGGCTTTCAAAAGCCAAAGCAGTATTCGGTGTTTCGGTTGTTCTCTTGGTTCACATTTCTTTTGAAATCTTCTTCCACTATTCCCGCCTTCCCCACTTACCATGTTAGAATTAGGTCTCTTCTTCATTGCCTTTCTATTATTTCCCTGCCCATCTCAGTAAGAACCTATTCTCCCTCAAATGCATATCCAAACCAGTCTAAATGTTGTCTCTGTGCTCAGAGCATCGCTACCTGAAAACCCAGAAAGAAAGGCACAGTCTGATTCGGTTAGAGCAGCGGTTCTCAACCGTCCTAATGCTGCGGCCCTTTAATACAGTTCCTCATGTTGTGGTGACTCCCAACCATAAAATTATTTTTGTTGCTACTTCATAACTGTGATTTTGCTACTATTGTGAATTGTAATGTTCATATCTCTGTTTTCCAATGGTCTTGGGTGATGCCTGGAAAGGGATTGTCTTAGTTTGGGTTTCCGTTGCTATAAAGAGGCACCATGACCAAGGCAACTCTTATAAAGGAAAACATTTATTGGGGCTGGCTTATTGGTTCTGACGTTCAGTCTATTATTATCATGGCAGGAAATGTGGCAGTGTCCAGGCAGGCATGCTGCTGGAGGGGCTGAGAGTTCTACAACTTATTCCAAAGGCAAACAGGAGAAGACTGGCTTCCAGGTAGCTAAGAAAAGGGTCTCAAAGCCTACCCCCAAAGTGACACACTTCCTCCAAGAAGGGCGCACCTACTCCAATAAGGCCACACCTCCTAATAGTACCACTTCCTGGGCCAAGCATATTCAAACCACTACAGGGGCTGTTCCAGCCCCAAAGGAATCATGACCCACAGATTGAAAAACCACTGAATTATAGAAAGGAAAGTGAATTTTGGAGCAATAATGATCAACTGTGTGAGCATGTTTACAAGGGAGGTACAGAAGAGTGGCCCCAAAGGGACAAATGGTATGGTATCTCCTGGCATCACTAATAATCCCTCTAAAATGACCGAAATTTGCTACGAAGAAAAACTGAATTCTTAAAATAGAATTTTTTTTTTTTTTTTTTTTTTGGTTGTTTGGAGTTTCTTTGTCTCCATCTCAACAAATCTCCTGGGAGGTCTCCCTCGCACATCTCATACCAGAACATCGTGTTCACACATTAAAAATATACACAGAGGGGATGGCGAGTGAGCTGTGAGTGGGCGGCCATGTGAGTAAAATTGCATAAAACTGAGTGATGGGGTCAGAAGGGCACTCCTGGAACTAACTCTGCCTGTGCAGACATCCATGCCGCAAGGCACACGCAGAGAGCAGGGCTTCTTGGCTGAATCCTGGGGCTTGGTTTTTAGTATTTCCTTAGGGCCAGCTGCTGTGCTCAGCCTTTCACATACTTTATCCTGCTATTGCTCACAAAAGGTATTATGAGATGCTCCAGAAGGGCAGTGTAGAACACAAATTTTGAGCTAGAAATTTGTGCCCCCGGCTCATTGAGTACCAATTGTTGTATTTTGGAGCCCAATATTTAGCCTCTTTATGGTCAGCTTACAGATCTGGAAAATCTAGCCCCTGCCTTGGTAAGGCACTGAGATAAGTAGGTGGTATAGATAAACAATATTGACTCTTACCACTGAGGTCCCAATCCAGGTTCTCTAAGCTCCAATCCCACAGCCACCTCTATGTCATTGTAAGCAAGTAACTTCATCTCACAGAGAATCCTGTCACCTGCAAACAGAATTGACCGTACTACACAGTGGGGCTATTTATGAATTAAGTAGATTAATATAAAAGTGTTTAAACTAGTCCCTGGCATATATAAACACTCAACAGTCATTGGCTATTTTACAACTTATTTTGTAGATGAGGAAAGAGCTTTGGTAAGGGAAGGCAAGTATATACTCAGCTTATAAACCGCATGAGTGGGGTCCAGGGCTCAACCTCAGACAGAATGACTCTACTGGCCTAACCTACTTTAAGTGACTGCCAGAAAATGCTGACATTTTCTATAAATTAAATCTAGCAAAATATTTTACATTATTACAGCCTTGAATATTTGTGTGTCTATCATTGAATAAGAGCTATTTAACTCTGTAGGTAGAAAGATGGCTCAGTGGGTCGGAGCACTTGCCACTATCTTAGAAGGACTGAGTTTGTTCCCAGAATCCATAAAGTTGCCTCAAATCCTCCATAGAGTTGCCTCAAATACACCTGTTACTCTAATTGCAGGATGATCTGACACCCCTTTCTGGTCTCAGTGGGCATCTGCATACACATACATTCATCACACACACACACACACCAAATACATTTAAAAATAAAAAAGTTATCCATTTCTAAGTAGCCTCCAAGATGGAGAAAATCACTAAATCCAAACATGAAATATTCAGGGAATTTTCTTTTTTAGGCAGGAGTAGACTTGGCATAAATGTTCTCAGAGAATTTCCAAAATGTCTGTTTCTGTCTTTTCTCAGCCCTTTTATCTCAAATCTCTTTATATCTTGTGTAAAATCTCTTTATAGACTCTAATTTCTGATTTTCTTTTCCTTTGTCCTGAAAGGGGGCTGGTGGCTTGCCCAGAATAAAACAGTGTGCATTGACAAGAGTACATGTTTTGTAGTTCAATAAACATTGGCTAATGTATGTAAAAGAGTGCATGGCTTTGTGAATGTTACAGAACTCTGTTTTTTCCTTCCAAGTCCTTGTTGCTACTCTTCTCCAAAGAGAGCCATGCGGGGAAGAAAAAGTTGAGAAAATAGCTGGTCAGTGATGATTCTCAGAGCTGACTTCCATGACCCCTCAGGAAAGTGTGAGACTGTCAGGATAAAGAAAGATATCTTAATTACAAATCCCCACTGATTATTTCCCAAAACACAACATGAAGAAAGAAGAAATCTGATTTCCAAAAACTGATCTGATCTACAAAAGATGGAAGGAAAATGGTAAGATGTGTGTGCTGATCTCTTACTTTGAGGACAGAAGTTTATTAAATCTGGAGAGATGTCTAGATTTTTGAGGGCAATTTTCATAAGGGCAATGGTGATTTTAACAGTAAACATTTTAATACAGTATACTCGGGGGAAAGTGATATGAGTTTTAACCCAGTGTGGATGTGCATATCTTTATTTCTAGAACTCAGAGGGTGAGCCAGGAAGAGCAAGTTTGAGACCAACCTGGAGTACATAGCAAATAGCAGATCAAGTAGCAAGATTCTATCAAATGAATGAATCTTAGTTGGGATCTCCATCCCCAGAGATTGATATAAGTGTGAGAGAGAGAGAGAGAGAGAGAGAGAGAGAGAGAGAGAGAGAGAGAGAGAGAGAGAGATACAGAGGGAACAGACATCATGACCAAGTCAACTTATATAACAAAGAGTTTATTTGGGTTTACAGTTTCAGAGGGTGAGTCCATGACCATCATGGCAAAGCAGGCAGGCATAGTGCTGGAGCAGTAGCTGAGAGCTTACATTCTGATCCTCAGGCAGGAGGCAGAGAGAGAAAGAGAGAGAGAGACCAGGCCTGATGTGAGCCTACCCCCTTGTAATACGCCTCCTGCAACAAAGCCACACCTTCTAATGCACAGTTCTTGAAACTAGGGACAAAGCATTCAAATAGATAAGCCTATGAGGGTCCTTCTCATTCAAACCACCACAAAGTGATATTGTGAAATATATATTCTATGGCCAGGCACTCAATTTCTAAAGTGCTCTGAATCTCCATAGTAACCCCAGCCCTTTTGGTTTGCTGATGTGTTTGTTGTTTTTAACTAATGAATTGGTTAATGACTGGTGGCACTTATGTAGTAGCTTCAGGATAGAGGTTACTCATCAAAAAGACCAAAAGAAGATTTCAATTGTTATGGTTGGAATTTCTAGGGCTGAAGAGATGGCTCAGTAGCTAAGAGCACTGGCTGGTCTTCAGGAGGTTGTGAATTCAATTCCCAACACCAACATTGCACTTCACACCTGTCTGTAACTCCAGTTCCAGGGATCCAACACTCTCACAAAGACATATATGCAGGCAAAAGACTAATGTATATAAAATAAAAAATAAACATTGAAAAAGTAGATAGAATCATAAAATCCTTTTATCAGACAGAAGAAAGCTTACTGATAAATAATACTTGTTTGGGGGGTTTTGTAAGTTCTTTTTTCACTTTATCTTAATTTTTATTGGATAATATTTTAGCGTAAATTTCCAAATGAATAGAAATCAGAAAGAAAGAAAAGAAAGGAAGAAAGGAAGGAAGGAAGGAAGGAAGGAAGAAAGAAAGAAAGAAAGAAAGAAAGAAAGAAAGAAAGAAAGAAAGAAAAATAGGGGAACTTTGCATAGAAGGATCCTGGATAGTTACTTACATTTACATTTAAGTTCACAGCAATACTGAGCAATACTGGCCAATGTGATAAAATTGATTTGACACAAAAATTCTACCTGAAATGTAAAGTATATTCTCTGAAATGAACAAATGAAATCAGTTCTGTGGAACATATGCACCAAGAATACTTTTTAAATTAATTATAAAATCCATTTTTGTGAGAGTATATTACTATATATTTATCATTTCTAAATGTTATCCGTGTTCTCATTTTATATGCCTTGCAAATAATATCCAATTTAAAATATTGTCTGAATGTGATAAGTAGTGGAAAGCTTGGGTTTAATTTGTTATTACGATTTTGTAATATAAGCTTGAGAGTGGTGTACATTTTGCCTCTGGGAGTTCTTTTTGTACGGTGGGAAATAAATCAGTTTTCCTTTATATAAAACGTGTAATCTGTCAAACTATTAAAATTTCATATCTGAAATTTATTTCACTTAGAAACTTCCATGATATGCAAAAAATATAGGCAAAGGTAGATTTTGATCAATATTTCTGGGTGAATCGGTGATTGACCCTTGAGAATTCCTAAGGCTGCTACCGTGGGTTGTGAGACAAGATCTATTTTCATGACAATACTAAAATGTTAATGGCTTTCTCTGCAGTTTTGACATTTGTACTGACAGGGGAAAGTGACAGTGGGGAAATGCATAGGCACTAACACCTAAATCACAGCAGTGGGGTTCAAAGTCCTAAACTAGTACAAGTAATGAAAGTAATTATGAGGGAAAGAACAGATAGGTTTTGAAAGTTCTTCAGAAGGGGTGAAATAGAACTTTATTTACACATGTGGCTTAGCATTGTAGGTAAAGAAATAGGAAGTACATTTGTATCATTCTCCTTTGCACAGCATGGGTCTAGTGATGAGGCCCCAGCCTCCATAGCATCCTGGTCCAGGAAAGCTGCCCTTCTCATGAAGATGCAGCCTAAAGAGAAGCTGAGCATCTCCAAGAGTGACTCCTCGGATCTGAGCATTGAGACAACAATGCAGATCCACTGCTAATTTATGACTATGGGAACTCAACAAAAGAGTAGGATTTGAAAACACCTATCCAGACAGGTAATGTCTTTATTTCATATTATGAATGTGTCACCATTTGGGGAGTGTGGATCACTCACTAGACCGGGTGTTCTCAAGTAACAGTGTTCTCAAGTAACAGAGCATGGTGCTATCAAGAAGGCCCGTGTAATACCCACTGATACAGAAAGCAGGCAAGGCCAGGGATAATGTACCTCCAGCACAATGGCATAAAAAGGCTGACAGGGTCCGATTCTTTGGTGTAACCAATATTTATAAAGCTGTGGCTATAGTATAACATTCCAAAATATTATCTGTAGTTATCTTTAAGGCTACTAAAATATCATTTCAAATGATCACTTGTACAAACTTTCACCCAAACAACATCATAACATTTCCAAATTTAGGAGCAGATTCAATATTCTAGCTACTATGAACTAAGTTAAATAGTTAAAAGATTTTGAAGTATAAAATCATTGTCTTGTTTCACTAAAGCATATTTTCATTGTAGAAAACATTTATCTTTTAACAAAAATATTATTTAACATGCATCCGATGTATTAATTTATGACTTAACATCAATTCGTAGTTTTTTAATTTTGCTCTGTTAGTTTCTGAGATGGTCAATTTTAGAATATCTTTTCTTTATTCTTTAAAAGCCTCACACATGTATACAGTGAACCTCGGTCATAAGATCACCCAACCACTTCCGCATCCCACTCTATCTGAACACTTTGTAATGCAACTCCTTGCCACCTTCATGCCCTATCGATTTGTGCTTTTGGTTTTTTTCTGTAGCCCACTGAGGCCAGATAGTATTTCTACTGTAATGTTATCAATCTCATTGGCTTGATCCTGTGTGGGTAACTATGTGCACTCATGAGCACCATGGTTTACCCACAAGGCAGCACTTCATGGCTCTTCCCCAAGGGCTCTGACTCTAATATTGTTCCCACACCTTCTTCCTTTCTGAGCTTCTGACTAGAGATTGATACAATTGTCCCACCTAAGGTTGACCATAAACAGTCTCCCGTTCTTGGCATTTTGACCAGTTATGAGACTCTGCGTTAACCAAGGACAAAGACTACTCTGGCCAAGGTAGAGAGCAGCACAAATCCATGAGTATAAGCATATTTAGAAGGCAGCTGGACAACATGTCCATTTAGCAAAACAACCTTAATAGGTTTCCCCCCAGGACCTCTGACCTCCCCAGCCACAGACTTTTGTCAGAGTTACAGTACTAGACATACGTTACTTCCTGTGAAGTAGGCCTCAAACCCCATCAAAGAGCAATTGGTTACCCACATAATCTTCATGACACAGTTACACCAGTGGATGCATGGTACTATACCATCCAGGTTTTACTGCTAAGTAATACCATTGATGACCCTTCTCAACCAAGGCCTCAATAGGACCTTTTGGAACTACAAAAGCTATGTTTTCAGATCATTTTGAGGTCAGTTTTCCTATCTCTCGGAACAAAGGCATGTTATGTCTTCAGCAGTAAGGTGTTACCTTCCAGTTACACGGGGCAACTAATAGAAATAGCAATCTCCTGTTTCGAGATTTCTGGGGGCTCTCCCTACCCAATAACTCATAGTGAGGTTACCACACCTAACACTAAAATTTTCACCTAATACTCCATGTCTTCTGGAGGAAACATTATCCACTTATGCATGTGTTTAGACCCCTTTGTTACCATATTGTTTAATTAGTTTATGAAGTACCATTCCTAGAATGGTTATTCATTCCTGTATCCTTAGTTTTGGTTAGCCCATCTCCCACACCCTCTCTTCTCTGCCTCTCTGTCCTGAGATGGTAAATATTAAAGCATAAATTCATTCACATGAAAAGTCTCTGAGGGAAGCTCAATCATTTTTTAAAGTGAAGCCAGAAGAGGAAGGTGACTCAATAGGCAAAGGCACTTGCCTGATGACTTGAGTTTGATTTCTGGGATCCACATGGTGGGAGGAAAGAGCTGATTCCTGCAGATTGCCCTCTAACACCTCCATGCACACAGTAGCACATGCCCAATGCATGCAACATCATATAAATAAGTACATATATAATTTTTAGAAGAAAGTAATGGAATATAGAATAAAAAGAGGATTTCAGCTCATAAGCCACTGAGCCACTCAGATCACTTGCTTCTTATTAATTCTTTTTGAAATTATTTGTGGATCAAGTATAAGTATGATAAAACTTAGAATATGATATGCTTGGTTGTTAGTCCACTCACTCTGCACAGGTTGCCTCACTTTTGAGGCATTTGAAGCCCAGATAGTAGATGTTGAGGGACAAAAGCAACTTTCCAGCTCCCCTCCAGCTTCCTCATTTCAGTAGCCGTGCTTCCATTCTCCTGGGTGGATGAATGCCACACCCAAAGTTCAGCGGGTAGAGATCTAGAATGAAGCTACAGTGAATAACTTGATGGTGTTTTCTGGCATTCTTTAAGAACAGATAACTAGGGAAACCCTGCCTTTCACTTCTAGGCATAATATGATTCTAGGGTTTTGTTTTTGTTTTTGTTTTTGTTTTGTTTTGTTTTGTTTTTTGACCTCTGTAATCATGTACATATATTCTCCTTATATAAATAGATAAGAACCCCAGAAGTGAACTTTTAGAATGGGTCAAGCCACAGTAGCCCATGAAGTAGACTGCTGGAGCATGTTGTTCAGGAGTGTCGTTTGGAGAATCAGCATTGAGAGGTAACTTAAAATAACTAGAAAGTGATGGAAGTCTATCCTGGCTGCACGCTGCTGTCACTCCTACCCAGATCATCCATGAAAAGAAAGATATCTAAGTCCATTTTCTTTGGAAAGAATGGGTCCATGGAAAAGGAGTTTCCTAAATGTGCTGTGATCTGATATAAGAAGCAGTAATTTGCATTCATTATATCTTTAAGGCTGTGCATCTCAAATGAAACATTAACCCTCTGCCTTCTCTCTGACCAGGTTCTATGACTATTCAACTGATGAGTGGCGTTTGGGGCTATCTGAAACATTTTTCATTTAGTCTTATGACCCAATTCAGTCATCATGGGAGCCCTAAGTTCCAAACTACTGTATTGTATTATTATTAAAGAGAATTTTTCTAAAACAGACTCCATTGTTAAAAGATTTCTGACCAGAATGTAAAATCAAACAACAAAGCACTTTGGGTCATCTGGTGAAAATATAATTAAATACTAAATTTATATTAAATATATATGAACAAGACAATGTAAGAATATATAAAAAAAATTTAAGGATAAGTTTAAATGTAATAAGTAATCCCCAAGGTGATTGCTCAGCAGTTAAGAGCACTGGCTGTTCTTCCAAAGGACCCAGGTTAGGTTCCCAAAACCTACATGGTAATCATTTGTACTATACCTGAACCTACTCACAACCATCTGTAACCCCAGTTCCAGGGGACATGATTCTCTCTTCTGGTCTTCTCAGGCACAAAGCATAGTGCACAGACATACAAGCAAATAATTCATACACATAAAAATAATATAAATATTTTTTAAAGTAAACCCTGAGGACATTTTACAGCAATTGCATACTTGACTAGTATTAACATGCCCCTAAATTTAATCCTTAGCGTCAGGAGGAAGAAAAAAAAAAAAGAAAGAAAAGAAACTTGTTAGCTCTCTTGATAGCAGAAACCTTCATCCCACCTACTCAAGAAACTAAGATAGGGGCCAGGCAGGAGTGGCGCATGACTTTAATCCCAGCACTTGGGAGGCAGAGGCAGGCAGATTTCTGAGTTCGAGGCCAGCCTGGTCTACAGAGTGAGTTCCAGGACAGCCAGGGCTACACAGAGAAACCCTGTCTGGGAAAAAAGAAAGAAAGAAAGAAAGAAAGAAAGAAAGAAAGAAAGAAAGAAAGAAAGAAAGAAAGAAAGAAAGAAGCTAAGATAGTTCTAAGACAAGCCTGATCAATATATTGTGACCCACTGACCATGGTAGTGATGGTAATAATGATGGAGATGATGGTGATGATGGTCGTGATTGTTGGGGTTTAGTCTGTTGCTGTTTATTGTAATGCTAAATTCTGTACCCGAACGAACGGAAGGTCTAAGCCTACAGAGTGACTTCTCATGTTTATAAGCTTTTGTTGTGCAAACCTTGTTCCTTGATTTAAAACTATTGGTTAAATAAAATTGACAACAGCCAATTACTGAGGGATTAGAGGTAGGTGGATTTGGAGTGACCTGATTAGAAGAAGAGAGACCAGTGGGAAAGGAGAAAAAAACAAGAGGAGAGACAGAAAGGAGAGGGGGAGAGGAAGACTGGAGGAGAAAGAGGAAGGTGCCATGAGGGGAGATGGACCATGAGCACATGGCCAAGAGAAACAGCAAGTATCTGGGGTACACCACTGGGGAGGTAGCCAGGCCAGCAGTTAGAAGAGAAGATTGGGAGAGACCCCTTCCCCAGTAATTGTCAAAGCCAAATAAAATGATCACAGTCTGAGTCTTTTTATTTGTAATCTAGTTACCCAACTAGCTTAAGCTGATTTTACTACAGGTGCTGGTGGTGCTGGCAGTGGTGGTATTGGTGTGGTGATAATGATAATGGTCATGATGATGCTGATAGTGATGATGATGGTGATAATGATGTTGGTAACGATGATGGTGGTGGTGGTGGTGGTGGTGGTGATGGTAATGGTGATGATGGTGATGATGGTGGTGATGGTGGTGATGGTGGTGATGAGGGTGAAGAAGTTAGAACTATTTTTGGGTTGAAGAAGGCTAGCACAAGTCCAGGTAGAGACCAAGGTCCCAAGAAGCAGGAACTTCCCCACCCTGAATCTCTTAAGAACAAAGTGTGAGAGTATAAGACACTGTGGATTGACAGTTTTCTCTCCACTGCGGTGAGACGTCTTCACAAAGGAAAGGGGTCAGGACACAAGATTCGTCATTCATTGTTAATTTGTTTGACTCTTTTTCTTTTTCTCTTTTGTTTTTTGTGTAAGAGGGGAGTCACTATACTTCAAAGGTTGGCCTGAACCTCATAAGCCTTTGGCTTCAGCCTCATGAGTCCTGGGGTTACAGCAATGTGCCACCATAGCTGGCTTTACAGTCACTTTTAAAAGAGCTGAACACAGGCTACCCCTGGAGCTGACTTCAATCCTACCCTCCATCCACCACCCCAACCATGAGCCAATGAATAGATTTCCTTCTGTTTGTTGCTGCAAATTAAAACAAAACAAGGGCTAATAAAATAGCTCAGTGAGTAAAGGTGCTTACCATCAAGCCTAAAAATCTGTGTTTAATTCCTGTGGCCAGCATTATAGAAGAAAAAAACAGGATGAGAAGATCATGTCACCACAGATGAAAGAGTTGGCAATGTGTTTGGGGTACCTAGATCACAAACTCCCAACAATGGAAGCTATCAACATACAGGTTAAAATGAAAAAGCTTAAACTGAAAAAGGAGAAGAGTAAAGCAGAGGCCAGAAGGTTGAAGGGGAGAGGACCCCTGACAGGGTGACCTCCCAGCATCACTGGGCTCCCAGCATCCTGAAATCTTGCTCTGGGATTTTATCTGCAAGCCAAGCTTAATAAGGAAGGGTTTTTGTCCTTTGCAACCACAAGATTCCCAATGCACTAACTCTCACTGTGAATGAGACAAAAATTGAAGAACTCTCATGAGACCTACTGAAAACTCAGGATCTCCTGAGCAGGCACTGAAGAATGAAAAGAGAAAGAGGCAAAGGAGGAGAGATGCATCTGGCCTGCCATAGCCAAGAGGATTTGAAGGGGAGGTTCCTGGATATGTCAGGTGATGCAGACTCATGTGGTGTTTTGCTAAGACTAGAGGACATGTGATGTTTAGAGAGAATATAAATAGGACTCAACAGACAGTGTCAGCATGCTTGCATAGCTAGCCTTGCAACACTTCATTGGTCTCCCATCTTCATATTCCTTGATCCTCACTCACTGAGAGGCACAGCAGGTAACTTCTTCTGGTGGCCAGGCTGCTCCTGGTTGCTCCTGCTGACTTGTGCAGATTTGGTGGAGACTGGGCAGTTTCTGCTGCATCATGCTGATTCTTGTTTGGTATCCTGACACTGCTGAACTGGATTACTAGTATCCTAACAAGTGAAGATTGGAATTGCCTCAAAGAACTACTTCTAAATAGGTCCACATCCCCTTGTCCTAGTTACTATTTTTTTCTCCCCTACCTTTGGACAATGGACTTGAAGGGGTAGTCAAAAACATTTGAAAACTCTTATTAAAAGAAGGTTTTTAAAAATCTAAGCCTAGAATGATTCATTACTGAGTCAGGTATAACAGGACTTGGAAGTACCCAGAAACATGGGATAAGACTATGTTCTGTAAGGAGGATGACAGCTAAAGGAATGCTTTTGTTTCTTTATTTTGGTTGGTTGGTTGGTTGGTTGGTTGGTTGGTTGGTTGGTTGGTTGGTCGGTCGATCGGTCGGTCGAGTGGTTCTGTTTTCAGTTACATGGTTGGGACTGGTTTGGTTTGATTTGGTAGACAGATGCTGGGTATGTTGCCCAGGCTAGCTATCCTCCTTGTCTTAATCTTCCTGCATGGTTACCCAGTTGCTGGGATAATAATATGTTATTGTTGATATCAACTGGCAATTGAGTTCCCTGCTAATTTGACCTGAAGAACAAGGATTACTAGCATAAGAGACATAGCCCAACTATCATACACAGCTCAGTAAATTTCTAGATGTTCTTTATTGCAGCACAAGTAATTTTATCATGAAGAAGCTTTATTCACCAAAGATTAATGTATCGAAGAACAGCCTTTTTTAACAAAAATTTAAGGTGAAATGGTCTCTCCCTCTCCCTCCCTTCCTCCCTCCCTCTCCCTCTCTCCTCTCCCTCCTTCCTCTCCTCTCATCTGTCTTAATTGTCTTGGCATGTCTCCTTCCTAGACTAGAATCACAGTTAAGTGGAGAATTCTAGCTAATTGCTCTTCAAAATGGTTGTCGATCCACAACTGCAATGGGGTTTGTACCAGAGTTGCCAGTGTGGCCATGATCCTTTCCCCAGGTCTCTAGTACAGTATTTTCCTATCACTTTGCCCTCTAAATGATATCGACCTGCTCTCCTTGACACCTGTTATATTTATATAGAACCTTTCTCTTTTTTACCAGAATCATTCAACACAATAGAAAAATATCAAATCTGGCTTCAGGGAAGACAAATAACAAGCAACACCAGATGAAGAATAAAGGTGAAGGTGGTCACACATGCTAAGCATGCAGGCCAACTACCAATCTGTGTCTGCCACGTTTCCACGTTTCCATGTTTCGTGGCAGCAAGAAGCTACAAAAAAAATGGTTTTTTATTAAATCTGGCTTAATTTCCCATCTCCTTCATAGGACAGCATTATTCAATTAAAAATAACTCCTGTTATGTGGATGCCAGTGAGTAATCCTCTCTGGACTTTGTCAGGTAATGCAGAGTGAACCTGGATGGCACTGTGTGTTAGGCATCATGACTAATGTGTGGTCATGTTTTATTTTCTCAAGCACAGCAAACGGCATGCATTTCCACACCTGGCTTTATGCGGGGCCATGTGTTCGTTCCCACTTGACTCTATCATTGCCCAACTAAAATGAAATTATGAAATTATTAGCAATTTGAGATTATTTTAGCTGTCTCTAATTTTAGTCAAAACAAACAAAAAAAAATAAAACTGTAGGTATTAGGAATTTAGTTCACTGCTACAATGCTTCACTGGAAAGCAAAATGTCCTGGGTTTACTTTCTAGCTCAAAAAAAAGAAAGAAAGAAAGAAAGAGAGAGAGAGGGAAGGGAAGGGAAGGGAAAGGGAGAGGAGAGGAGAGGAGAGGAGAGAGAGAGAGAGAGAGAGAGAGAGAGAGAGAGAGAGAGAGAGAGAGAGAGAGAGAAGCAACTGTACCTTCAGGAAACAGGTTGAAAGAAACAATACTTTTTTTTTTTTTTCATTCAATGTCTTTGAAGCAAAGGAGAACATTCTTACTTCCAGAGTTTAGGTTTTAATGAGCGGATTGCAAATGTCAGTACCCTGCTCATCCAAACAGAAATGCATCTGCTCAGAAAGTGATTAAAAATCCAAAAAGCCCCAGGGCTTGTGCTGCTTCAGCCCAGCCTGGCTGCAGAGATCTTGACTCTGGGACTGAGCCAAACCTTCCAGAATGCTGGCAGCCACCCTACTCAGTATCTCCCTCCAGACCAAAAGGGGAAGCAGTAAACAAACCCATCCATCACCTGCAACCAGGAAGTGCTGAGAGCCATAAGTTTCAGCCACTGGTACAGAAAAACGACTGAGAACTCTCCATCCATCAACTCTCCTGCTAGAGCCAGTGTAGTTCCATGTTAAAGGGGTGGAATGCTGAGCAAAATGAAGACAAAGGCTCGCAACCACCCATGGAGAAGGCAAGGCAGCACTAATAGTTTTTAGTTTGCTTGTTTTAAATAGGGAGTGAGTCTACTTTGTATTTTTGTACTTTAAAAATCTTAACACGGGCCGGGCGGTGGTGGCGCACGCCTTTAATCCCAGCACTTGGGAGGCAGAGGCAGGCGGATTTCTGAGTTCGAGGCCAGCCTGGTCTACAGAGTGAGTTCCAGGACAGCCAGGGCTACACAGAGAAACCCTGTCTCGAAAAACAAAACAAAAAAAAAAAAAAATCTTAACACGGTTCCCTGGGATATTTATATTCCTGGGGAAATACAATCAAGGTTCTGTCACATGAGATGCAAAGATGAAGTGCTCAGTAGCTCATTTAGTCTTTCCTTGTAAAATATTTACCAAGGGGGGGATCGAGATGCCTCAGCAGGTAATGGTGCCCAATATTGAGCCTGACACCCTAAATTAGATCCCCACACCCCATATACTTGCATATAAAGAACTGACTCCCACAGGTTGTTCTCTGACCTCTGGGTGTGTGCATACAGACACATACATACATGCATACATACATACATACATACATACACACACACACACACACCTTCTTAGAAAAGAATGAAAATAATTATCAAGCACTTTCTTGATTCTGTACAATTTGCATTCTAAGGAAATGTAAGAGACAAAAAATATATAGGGACATAAAAGACAGGGTCTACAAAAATCTTGTCATCTGAAAGTGTGGATGGGAGGTCTGTGTATATACTTCCCACCCTCTGTATGTACAGATTCTACACTCCCAGATTCAAACAACTCCAAGCTGTAACTATTTGAGAAAAAGTTGTATCTGTGCTAAACACATGTGGACTTTTTGGGACATTGTTCCCTGAGAAATATAGTATAGCATGTATATTGCATTGGGTGTTATAAGTAATTGAGAGACAGTTTGAAAATCTGAGAAAATATGTCCAGGTGGTAAACAAACATTGTCCCACGTGATATAAGAAATCTTGGTATCAATAGTGGTCCTTTGTTTCTGAAGGATGACTACACACTCGACATTTTTTTTTTAAGGATATGAAGGTCTCATACCTGACGCATAGGGAGGGGGTGAAAAGTAACTTGTGGGAATCAGTTCTCTCCCTCCACAATGTGGGAGTGTTAGGGATCAAACTCAGGATGTCAGGCTTGACAGCAAGTCCCTTACCTGCTGAGATATCTTGTCAGCCTTGACTGCTTACATAGTGGAAGTTAATGCATGTAACAGAATAAAAATAACAACAGGAAGCTCCCAATAATTTACAGGTTCTACTCAGGGTTATTAACCAGCTTCTAGAAGTTACTAGCTACACATTCTTCCTTGTGACTCTTTTTACCTTACTAAAAACCCCATGAGATTTTGTTATTCTATTGTTAATTACTTTTTAAAGGTAACTTCTGATGGGTGTGGGAAAGCGTAAAATCCCTGAGTAGTACATAGGTATAGGCAGTATGTTCTCTGTTTCGGGTCAAAAAGAAAACCAGATGGAGCTCAGAACACATGGGCTAGCCCTGGCTAATGCACACCTCTAACTTAATCACGTCAGAGTCTGAGGCAGTTTGACTCCAGCCTAAGCTACACAGCGAGAGTCTGTCTCAAGAAACAAAACAAACAAAAGAAAAACCACACAAAATTTGCTCGTATCTGAAAACGCTGAAAAGATCAAGGCAGTAAATTCCTAAAATAAATAAACAGTAAGTCTCTACTCCGCCACATATGCCGTTATGTAGAAAGCTTTTTGAAAAATTGGATATCTGAACCCCACCTCAAACCAATTAATTCAGAACATCTGGATTCATAGACTGAGTATTTGAGTGTTTTTTTAAAAGCTCCTTGAGTGATTTATTTATCAGTATCGAGTTTGGCTTTACAAAGGGTACAACATCAAATTAATCTAAAAGACCATCAAGTGCTTCCCAGGACATTTAACCTTGAGCAATATGACTTCTCCACATAACTCCCAAGGTTGCTATTATGAACCATTTCTGAGGTAATTAATTCTATTATTAAGTACATACAGGACAGAACAATAATTGAAGGACAACAGTCAGAAAGTATTAGCTCCCGTTCTTTTTGAAAGTTTTTTTCAATTTCTCATCTGCTCACCCTGCACATTTGTGACAATGCAGCCATGAGACACACGTCAAAGAATAAGAATTATTCTCTGATGCAAGAGGCACTCAGAGAGTCCCTCTCAAGGTGAACTCTACATATCCTGATCACAGAGTTCTGAGAACAAATTACACCACGTGGTACCCAAGTCTTAACTGCTACCCATCAAGACAGCCCAAGACAACCCTGCCTCACACTGGTCCTCGAAGTACCATGCAGAAGCTTTAGTGGGTGGTAGGGTTGGGAAACTTATTCTCATTTTTTGAGACTAAAGTCGGGAGATGGACAACAAAAGCCAGAAAGTAAGATATGCAGCTCCTAGCAGATGTATCCAAGTTCTAGTAATAAAGAAAGTTCCTGTGCAGAAGGCCTTTCGTTCCTTATTCAGCTGCAGTGATTACCATACTGGCTGTGGATCCCTCCGGTTGCCTAGGGAACCTACTTAGAAGCACACATGCTTGGGTCTCAATGAATCTTGAAAGGACCCAGGAATCTGTATTCTTAATGAAGACCTTCAGAAAATTCCTTTGCAGCAAGTCTGGGTATCTCCTCACAGAACCATTAATTTCAAAAAGCCAAGGCTTACAATTTGTCAAGAAGACAGCTAAAATAACATTAAATGGCGTGTCTAATCACCATACAGCTGGAAGGTGAGAGGCTGCCACACTCTAATGACATTGATTGCACTCTGGGCTCCTGGCTTTATTCTCTGTAGCTGGCATTGTCTTATATGTATATTTGCTTGTTTTTTTTTAAAATATGGTGAGTTTCCATGAATAGAACAAACGCTCTCAAATAGTAGGGTTTTTTTTTTTTTTCTATTTTGTTCACTTACGCCTCTCGAGATTTAGAACACATCTTACTCCATAGACACTAGCTAGCAAGTAAGAAACATGTGACTGTATTGATAGTGAGTGAATGTTCAGGATGCAACTGAAAGTGCTGATCAACTAATAAACTACATCTGACCTGATCCAGTAGAGCAGTTTACCACTGCACTCCATCTAAGTGCAGGATCAAGAAAAAGAGAGGCCTCGTCCTCTACCCTTCTCAACACAGAATGTCAGAACCAGAGCAAAATGGGGGGAGGATACAAATAGAAAAGGGAAGAGGCAAATTATCTTTATTTGCAGATGATACAGTCCTGTGTTGATTTAAAAAAAATAGATCTGGTAAACACATTACTTTTTTAAAAACACCTAGTTTTAAAACAATAAATATTCTTTTAAAAAGCCCTGATAAGACTGCATCTCCAAACTCTAGATACAAATCCCTTGTCAGATTTTTCTCCTTTCCATGGGCTATCTTTTCTCTAAGTTGATAATTTCATGCAGTTTTCTTTGCCAGTCCTTGGTATTTATCCTTGTGCTTTTAGATTCTTATGTTGAAGGGAAGACTTTCCATGCTCATAAACCTGCAGACTTAATATTGTGAAAATGACTGTTTTACCAAAAGCAGCCTATATATTCAATGAAATCCTCAGTAAAACTTTAATATTTCACAGTAGTAAAAAAAAATCAAAAACAGATATGAAAGACAAAAGGACCCCACATATCCAAAGCAATCTTAAGTCAAAGCAACAGTGCTGAGCAAATCACAGTCCCTGACTTCAAACTATAATTCAGAGCCATAGTGAAAAAACAGCACAGTAGTGACACAAAACTCGACACCTCAGCCAAAGTAATAGAACAGAGGACCCAGAAGTAAACTGATGATGCTACAACATAAGAGTGCCAAGAGTACATTGTAAAATACATACATACATACATACATACATACATATGTACGTACGTATGTACATACATACATACATAGATACATACAGCGGTCTCGTCCACAAATGTGCAGTAGATGTCTACATACACCATGACTCTAGGTCCATATGGACCAAACCCCTGAAACACTGAAACTATCAAGGAAAGCAGTCAGAGCCTTCCACAACGGAGCACAGGCAAAGACTTTCTGAAATGGGTCCTAACAGCACAGGAGATCATTCCAAGAGTTAACAAATGAGACTGCATCATATTGAAAATCTTTTCATAGTAAAACAAGCTATCATTAGAGTGTGACAAGGAACCCATAAAAAGAATATATTTTCAATTATGCCTTTAACAGAAAATTAGTGTCTAGAATTGTAAAGAACTCAAGAAAAGCAAGAGGTTGTGGTGCATGCCCTTAATCCCAGCACTTGGGAGGCAGAGGCAGGTGGATCTCCATGAGTTTGAGGCTAGCCTCATCCACTAGTTCTGGGACAGCCAGAGATAGACTGAGAAAATATGTGTACACATGGAGCTATGTCTTTTTAAGTTCTTTATCTCTGAAAAACATCAGTGTTGTGTTTGCACTACTGAGCGCTATGAACCTCTAGGGATTGGTAGGTGGGAAGTTATGCTGGAAGCCTTACATTATCACTACACATGGATTTGTGTCTCTGAGGAATGTAAATCAGAAAACCATAGAGAAATGTACTCGTCTATGTATAACTCTGCACTACTCACAACAGAAGATATGGAGCCAACATACATGCCCATCAGTGAATGAACATGTAAGGGAAACGTGCTATACATAACCAACAGTATTGGTTTTAGCTATGAGCAGGAAAATGGGTGAAACTGGATGTCATCATGTTAAGTAAAATAAGCCAGACTCAGAAAAGCAAATTCATGTCCTTTCTCCATATGTGAGCCGTGTGTGTGTGTCTGTCTGTCTGTCTGTCTGTGTGTCTGTGTGTCTGTGTGTGTCTGTGTGTGTACATATGTTTATGAATGGAACTAGAATAGTGACTAAGTGGTCTAGAGACACTGTGGAACAAATAGGAGCACTGAAGAGTGAAAGACAAATGTCACTGTTTCCCTTACACAAGGAATCTAGCTTCATATTTTTATGTACACATGTCAAACAGAGCTGGGTGTCCATAATCTTTCTCACCAAACCTTTAGGTTACATGAAGCTTTTGCTTCTGTGAAATCATTCAATCTGGCTCTGGCAATAAACGCTTTATCCATACCACATAAAAAATAAACCACAATCATAACAATAGCATAAACTAGCATGTTTGAATATTCATTGTATTGGGAACTATATTCTAAGTATATTTTTATCACAATTCTACAAAATTAGGAAACTGCCATAGGAAGAGTGGCTGACATGTTTAGCCAATAAGGAAGGCAGGATTTTAAGGTAAACAATGAATCCAGAATCACTCTGACTCTTACAAGCAACACAGTTTACAATTTAGAACAGTATGTATTTGCAGACATTAATATCTTATGCTGTGGTGAATCTTACTGGAGAATTTTGTACAAAAGTTTTTTTAAGAACCATCACCAGAATCAGTGAGGATAGGAGAGTGGTGCAAAGTCCAAATTCTTGGACATCAAAAATTTAGAAAAATATTGATCTTTTTTAATAATGGATGAAAGATGTAACTTGTTGAGTGAGTCAAACAAAATATAAATAGAAGTGCTAGAAGGAAACAAATTGTGTCAATGGTATCATCATTTGGGCTGGAATTAGAGCATCACTTAAATGACTTCCCAGGAGCTCTTTACTTTCAGAATGACCTCCACTATTCTATTAGAAAGTTGAAAAAATATATTCCAAAAATTGCTCTTAGAGTAGAAGGAGAACCAAAGAGACACAAATCCATGTGTAGTGATAATGTAAGGCTTCCAGTATAACTTCCCACCTACCAATCCCTAGAGGTTCATAGCGCTCAGTAGTACAAACACGACAGTAATGTTTTTCAGAGATAAAGAACTTAAGAAGATGTACCTCTGTGTGTACATACGCATGATACATACATATATATATATATATATATATATATCATGTATAATGCCGAACATAAGAAAAACACTAAGAAATTACACAAAAAGTTAGTATCAAAAATATCTTACTAGGCCAGAGAAAAGGCTCGGAAGTTAAACACAGCTATTGCTCTTTCAGAGAACCCAAATTAAATCCCCAGCATCCCCATTAAACAGCTTACAAGTGGCCTGACACTCTAGCTCCAGAGGATCAGATACACTCTTCTGAGACTCACAGGAACCCACATACACATGACATACTCTCACATTCACATTAATATGAACCATGGCATACACCGATTCACATTAAATAAATCATTTTTTAATGTGGCCAAGAACCTGAGACTAGATAGGCCATAGGTCTGGGGGAATACTAAATACTTGCTCTGCTAAAGGAATGTATCAATACAATGATCCCTAACAACATTCTACTATACCCATAGATCAGTGCCTCGCTCGGCCATCATCAGAGAATGATGTGGGGTGTTTAGGATACAGTGTCTCCCATAAAGAATGTCATTTGAGCAAATCTTTTAATGATGTTAGAAACCAAGGTGGGGGTCTAAGAAGCCCATCCCAAATATGAAGAGTACCATCCTGAAGACCCTGGAGCAGGAACAAGCATGGAACATCTGAATACCTGTGAGAGTGTAGGCTCGAGTGGAGTCAAGGCAAGGAGGAGATGAAGTTTGGAGTAAGCAGGATCTTATGAGCACTTGCAGATAACTTGATTTTATTAAGAAAAGTTCATTGGGGAAATTTTTATGGTTTTTTGTTTTTAAGATGTTTAGTCTGACTGGAGAGCCCACTGAGAGGAGGAGGGGGCACATGGGTCTCAGAAGATTCCTGTGTTTCTGTGAGGTTTTATAGTTTTATTTATTGTCACGTGTATGTATGTATATGTGTCTCTGTACATTTTATGTCATGAGGGTTCAGGTACTTTCTGAGGTCAAAGAGGTATTTGATCTTCAAGAACCAGAGTTCCAGCCCCATTGTGATCCACCAGACATGAACCCTGGGCACTAAACTCTGGTCCTCAGAAAGAGCAGGATAAGTTCTCTTATCCACTGAGTCCCTCTGGAGGTCTCTAGAGTGCATTTATCTACTGGTGGGCATGACCCTACAGAGAAGGCAAGACTGGAGGCAAGAGAGAGAAGAGACAGAAGGTAAGCATCAGAGTGAAGCTGTCAGAAGAAAATGGGGGGGGGGGCATTTGAAACAAAAGGAAAGGCGGGTTCCTACGGAGAAGTGAGAAGCTACCCTTATAAGAGCATGAAGATGCAGCAAGGGAGGAGTGGGTCTGGTCATGAGATGGATGGCACTGCCTCTGACTTTTCTCAGTGAAGTGCAAGGTGCCGTAATCAGTAGAGAGCAAACAGGGAGGAAAAGTAAAATCTCCACAAACAGGAAATGAAAGGAGGAAAGGTGACATCATTTCCTGAACAAATTGGAAAGCGAAGTGAGCAGAGTGGGTACAGCTAGCTGCCCTAAAAAAGCCAAACCTACCAACCTGGCTTGGTTTTGCTTGAGTGACGTTTCCGTGCTCTCCCGTATGGAGTAGGTAGACAGAGTATCGAGTGATGGGCTTGTACATGCAGCAAAGGAGTAAGGGTTAATGCAAAGGAATGGCTTTGCAGAGGCCACTGGTGGAACATAGAATTTAAGTTGAATAAGTAGACTAAATAGAGCAGACAGAGATGACACGGTGGAAATGTGATGGAACCAATGGATTGGACTTGCCATTAAAGTAAGGTTACAATGAAAACTGACTGGGAAGTTGGAGCTGACTGCACACTGTGTGCAATTCTAGAGAATGAGCCTGCTTTGGTTGTTGATATTGGCAACTCAAATTATTTCTAATAACAAGATCTCTGTACAGGAGATAGAGGCTGGAGAAATGTAGGGAGGAGGAAAAAGAAAATAAGAGGCAAAAAGCTTTGTGGAGTACCTACATGAAAGCCAGACTTTCCTGGAGAAAGTGCAGGGGCCGGTGGCTGTGAATGTCACTGTCATCTCTGGCAAATGAGAAGGAGAAAGCAGATCGGTAAGTTTATCCACAAGCATGATTACAGTGAGAGTTTCATATTTCTCCTCAGAGACTAATGAATTAGGCAGGAAAAGCATAGCTAATATTATTTTAAAAATTAAACTTAGGGCTGAGGGTATGTATGGCTCCGTGGGTAAAGTGCTTGCTTGGCAGGCATGAGGATCTGGTTCAGATCCCCACCACCCACACAAATGCTTGGCACAGTGGTGCATGCTGGTAATCCAGCACTGGGGAGGCAGGAACAGGATGGTCCTGAGCAATTGCTGCAGAAAGTTTTGCTGACTTGGCGAGACACACTACCTCAAAATGTAAGGTGAACAGTCAGAATGGCCAAAATCAATACAAGAAGTGAGTGCTCATACTGGTGAGAACATGGAGTAAGGGGAACACTCATCCATTGCTGGGGGGAGTGCAAACGTATTTGGCTACTATGGAAATCAGTGTGGCAATTCCTCAAGATCCAACTATACGACTCTAGGCATATACCCAAAGAACAATTCATCCTACTATAAAGACAGTTGCTTAACTGTGCTCATTGTTGCTCTATTCATAATAGCAAGAAGTTAGAAACAACCAAGATGTCTGTCTATAAATGAATGAATAAAAAAAAATCTGGTATATTTGCACAGTGGAATATCACTCAGCTGTTTAAAACAATGAAATCATGACATTCACAGGTAGATGTGTGGAGCTAGGGAAAAAAAAATCCAGAAGAGGTAACCTAAACCCAGGAAGACAAATATGATATGTATTTACATATATGTTGGCATTAGCTATAAGTAATTATAAGTAAGCTACAATCCATACAGCCACAGAATATCTGTATAGAATAAGGGATTAAAGGGAAGTGGGGAAATAAAATACCTAAATTCACTCATAGATGAATGAAGAATGAACTGGAACTGGAGGATCAAGCAGAAAAGGGGAGGGAAGAGGTGGGAGGGAAGGAAATGCAGGGATAGACAGACAAAAAAAAAATAGGCGCCATTTAAGGGATTGTATAGACACCTAATGCAATCGAAGCTTCCTAAAATATATACATGGAATAACAGGAAGAGAAACCTCCAGATGAACATCACTTGTCACCTAATGAAGTCTCCAGTTCCAGGAATGGATTAAATCTAGTCACATTGTTGGTCAAAGGGGCCCCATGAGAACCCTCAAACAACCCATGCTGTTTCCAAGGCTATTGTTGTTCTCCACAAACTAATGGAAAGACCCTCTGCTGAAGACAACACCTATACAACTCACCGAACATGGAGAAATCAAGCTGATACCCACCTAGAGCTCAATCCACATGACCGGAGAGCCTCCGGACTCAGCGCAATATGGGTGACTCCCTTCATTAGCAGGGCTTCTCTTTCTCTGATTTTGCCTAGGGAATTCTAAGTCCACACATATGCCTCTACCTGAGGAATGTCACATAGCCTCAATTAGATTACAGGATTAATTTCTTTTTCCCTCATAGGAAGCTGTCCAGTCAGCACGTGCGATTCCTGAAATGCTTCCCCATGCTAACGAGGCATTCCGGGTATCCTAAGCCTACACAATGACCTTTGCCCATCCTGGATGTCCCTACTCTCAGTTCCCTAAAACTTTATAAGCCTTGAATCACCCTGAGTAAAGTTGATCTGCCTACTGATAGCTGGCCCCGGTGCAGTCATTCTCCTTAAAGTTCTCACAGGGCTTCTGAATCCCCCAACTTTCACACCCCCCCCCAATTCACTTCTCCCCCACACCCTACCCCCACTCAGAGTCTCTGCTCCATTTGCTTTTGTGGACCTAATCCACAAGGGTGGGGAGGCCCACAGCTATCTCATTTGATACCCGCTTGAAGATAAAACATTACCTTTCTCCAATAGAGTCTCACTGGATACACAAACAACTCTGAAGGCCAAGATCCATGCCCAGGGTAGATTGCCAAGACAAAACAAATTTAAGGTGGATTTTGACCTTAATTTTTGCATGTTCTTTGTCTCATGATAGCTTGTAAATGCTTTGGGAGACTTTTTTTTACCTTCCAGGTCCTTTGCATATGTTCTAGTTTCTGGTTTTATAGGATATCTGTGCATGTGAATCTGTATGTCACTACACTTATGTGTATTTCATGTACTTTTTCTTAGCTCTGTTTCTTCTGTTTGTTTATCTGATATGTCCTATTCAGATTGGTTTGTTTTATTTTCTCTAATTTATTATTATTATTAATCATTATTATTATTAAATTTTTAATGGTTGTCTATATTCAAAAGAAAGAAAGAAAGAACAAAAAAAAGAAAGAAAGAACAAAAGAAAGAAAGAAAGAAAGGAAGAAAGAAAGAAAGGAAGGAAGAAAGAGAAAGGAAGAAAGACAGTATGGATTTGGGTGGATGAGAAGTGGGGAGGTAGGAGTTGGGAGAAGGGAAACCATAATTAGAAAATATTATTACTTTTAAAAATATACTTCCAGTAAAAAGAAATAATATAAAGTGGAGAGCTATCACCTCTGTCCCTCACATCCATGCATGTGTGCATACTACACACTCATGCACATATGTACAAACATGTACACACTAGACACACACATAGACATACAAACAAAATCCAAGATGAATAGGCTTACTTTTATTTGTTTTCTTTTGATTTTTAAGTAGGTCTCATATAAATCAAGCTGGCCTTGAACTTGCTATGTAGCGGAGGCTGCCTCGAAGTCTTTACTCTACTCGTCTCTACCCCTCAGTTGCTGGGAATCCAGGTGTACACCACCATGCCTGTCAAGAAATTGGCTTTAACACAGTATCTGGAACTTCAAATCCCAGTAGTCGAGATAATCAGTGTTCTTTCCTATCTGCCATGTATTTTAAAACTCAGTTATATCCTTAATCACAAAAATAAAATAAAATAAAATAAAATAAATGAGAAAAGAAGAGTTATTGCATCATGGGGAAAATAAAACATTTGAACAAATCTAGTTAGTATCTGTCAATGTTCAAAATAAGCAGATATTTTACAAGAATCTGAGTTTTATAGAAAATAAACTTAATATTTTGTTTCTATATTGTGCCAGTAGGTAGACCACTATAATGACAAAGGAGATACTGAGATACTCAACTTTAAAATCGGAAAGCTTTTTTTGTTTTCAAGATTTCAGAACTGTTAGCATCCGGCCATCCATCTTTAATACTATTGGTCTATCTGGACTAGAAGCCTGTCTTAGTTAGAGTTTTTATTGCTATGAAGAGATACCATGACCATGGCAACTTCTATAAGGGAAAACATTTCATCGGTGCTGGCTGGCACCAATGGAGGTTTCAGAGATTAAGTACATTATCATCATGGCAGGAAACATGACTCTATGCAGTCAGACATGGTACTGGAGTAAGAGCTGAGAGTTCTACTTCTTGATCCACAGGCAGCAGAAATGAATGACACACTAGGCCTAGTTTGAGCACCTGAGAGTTCAAAGCCCACCCCCACAGTAACACACTTCCTCCAACAAGGCCACTCTTACTCCAACAAGGCCATATCTCCTAATAGTGCTACTCCCAATGGGTCAAACAGTCAAACACATTTGTCTATGGGGCCATACCTATTTAAACCACCACAAAGCCTATTCACCCCATAATACCTAGCAAGCTAAAATAGTACCAAGATGCAGCAGGGCTCCCCATGTGCCCTTCAGAAGTATGTCCCCAGTGTTCTATTCCCACTAGCAACCACTTCTTAATGATTCTACCACCTCTCGACAGTACCACCAATTAATTACTAAGCACATGGGACACTGAAGATCCAAACACTGTTAAAGATCGGAATGTCATGTTTTCTTCTTTTAAAAGGAAAGTCTCTTATGCAAGAAGTTATCAGAGTTATACTCACAGAAGGGAATTAACAATGTAGATAAGGAAGTTAAGGAAGAGAAATCCCATGTAATGAAAGTGGAAGCAGGATGGGGAGTAAGCAAAATCACTATGGGTCATCTGTGGCTTCCATCATCTCTTCCTGTATGGCCAGAAACCTGCTTGAAAGAAAATGCCTAGTATCCTTCTTGGCACATGATAGCTTTGGTGGAAGTATCAACAATAGGTGAGTTGTTTGTTTTCACAGTTGTGGAGGGTTGGAGATAGACCTGTATTTTGATTAAGAGTGCCTCAACTTGAGACTAGGGGTATGGTCCTGTCAATGGAGAATTTGGGTTGCAGGTATGAGGAGCTCAGTTTGAACTCAGGACTCACATAGAGATGCTGGTATGATGCATGCTCCTATAATCCCAGTGCTAGGGAGGTGGGAAGAGAAGGGGCCCTGAGGCTCACCGTTCAGCCATTTTAGCCGGACTGGTAAACTCCAGATCAATGAGAAGCCCTTCGTCTGAATATGTGATACTGGTCCTAAGGATGACTACTTGGTTTGTTCTTCAGGCTCCACACATACATGCACACAAGTGCAATTGCACACACACACACACACACACACAGAGGGGGGGGATGGAGGGAGAGTGGAGAAAAAATTAAAAAAAAAAATACTAAAACCACCTTTCTGTAGCAACACAAAGATGTATGACATTGGAACCTGACCACCACGAGCCAAGCTTACTTCTGTCTGTTCCATCAGGTGCCCTAGCTGTAGCCCACACCCTGTAGCTGGTGTCTAAGCCAACTCCACATGAAGACTATGACAGGGCTTAGCATATTTAAGAGACATTTTTATTTCTTTGCTCTGTAGGAGACTTTTTTATTTCTTAGAAGAGCTTTACTATATTTTTTTAAGCAAAGCAGCTTACCCGTTTTATTTAGAAATGGGCTCTGTGTGTGCCAATTGTTAACTCTATAAGAGAATAAACAAATAACCAGCTCCAGAACAATTTGCCTAGGGATGTGTTTACACACTAGTCTACATGGATAAGCTGTGGAGAAAAGAACCATCTCTGCTCTATTGATTACGTAACTATATTAGTTCATGTGCCTAAATGTCTTCCTAAATATTTCTAAAGTGCTGATAACAGCCTTGTTTATATAGCTTGTGAGTCTCCCATGCGCTTTGAAAGACAATGATACCATCTCCTGTTACACTTCTAACCATCAATTCTGAGGAATAGTGATGCAATGCCAAAAGCCACACTCAGAGCGTTCAACCCAGCTCTGTACAGTAGGATTGTCTCCACTTAACCCACAGGGAAACTGAAGTGTTCTAAATAGCTAGGGAGCCAAAATTGTAGAAATGGTGTCACCTATCTTCAGTCCCAGGTCTGCTGATTTTGTGGTTCATGCTATTCAACACTAGAAGAATCCCTGCTATGGAAACAGAGGCCAAGCTGTTGAAATAGACTCTGGATTTTATTGTCTTTGGAAATAAAGATATAAATGTGTTCGGTTATATAGACTAATTGAAGTTATGTCTTCATAAACACAGGATAATTCCCCCAAATCAAATAATACTCAATAGGGAACATGAATACAGATGAGATGGTCTGACCTGCTGTCTCCCATTAAAATATCTATGAAGATTAAAAGAGAGACAAACCTGGTGACTGCAAAAGGAAAGAGAAGAGGGACCAAAATCACCAAACAATCTTCCCTAAATACACTATCTAGTGGTTTGAATATGCTTGGCCCAGGGAGTGGCACTCTTAGGAGGTGTAGCCTTGTTGAAGTGTGTCATTGTAGGGATAGGCTTTCAGAAACCTTCCTCCTAGATGCCTGGAAGCTAGTTTCCTCCTGTTTGCCTTGGAAACAAGACACAGAACTCCTCCAGAGCCACACCTGCCTGGATGCCATGCTTCCCACTGGGATGATAATGGACTGAACCTCTGAACCTGTAAGCCAGCCCCAGTTAAATGTTGTCCTTATAGGAGTTGTCTTGGTCATGGAGTCTGTTCACAACAATGGAAATCCTCACAGTCAGTGAGGATTAAAAAAAAAAAAAATTTTTAAGCAAGTTCTTGGACTCTATCATCTCTTTATCATTGATCACCGGTCATTTTTCTCTACATTAGTAAGAGGTAGAAAGAAAGCTAAGATGGTATTCTAGGGTGTTTTGCATTCTGACCAATATTGAAATAGACTGAGAAGAGCTATTATCATGAGATGGGCATCTTCTTCCATCTACGTATGACTCTCTTCAAGGAGCCCCAACTTGATCCCTAGGAGAGACAGAAGTGCAAAATCATTTGAGCACCAGCACCAGCAGAGTTGGTGAAAACCATTCCAACAGGGCAAAGATACAAAACTCAAGTGTTCCATCCTGACCTTCAGGTTAGATCTGCCAGAGAAAACGATGCTTGGTCCAAATTAAAAGCAGAGGAGACCAAGGAAACAGCTTCATAGAAAGCTGCCATCCTCCACAGCTCTCCCCTAGTCAGTCAGCACATTACAGGAAACAATGGAGCTACCTACCTAGACGCCAGAAGGAGAAAACACTGTGAAAAAAAAAAAACCTGGGGTGGAGGGGGCTTTCCCTGAAGACTAAGGGGGAGGTCATGGCTCTGAAAATTGCTTTTTGTTTTTCAAAATTATATAAGCATTTCCCAAGATTCAATCTTCTGGCAAAAGCCCCAAGAGCCTTGGGTATCGCCGAAAAATAAAAAAAATAGAAAAGACTGCAGTGAAGCCAGAGATAAAAACACATTGACCAAAAGGACCATAATGAAAGTCTGCTGTAGGGATAGTGAAGAAGTGAAGAGACACTTCAGAGAGTTAGAAAAAGTGTGCAGATGAGAGGGTGGCTATATCTTTGATGCTAGCACTCAGTCGATGGAGGAGATGCAGGGGGTCTGTGGAAGAGCAAACTTGAAAAACCCATGTAGAATATAGAGCGTGAACACAGAGACATCACACACAAAGCAGAACAAAGCAGACGGAAGAGGAAGTATTCCCACACTGAGAATTAACAGTGTCTGAAACAGAAATAAGAACTAAATAAGACTGCTCTACTCTGAACCAAAGCATCCACTAAATACACTGTGAAAAACAGTACACAGATGAAGAAAAACATGGTGACTAGAGGTTGAAAGACTTTTGCTGTTTAAACTAAGTTACTGTGAGAGAAGCAATACAAAACCATTTAAAGGTACAGCCTTTTGGTTCACAGAACCACCAAAGCATGTTTATTCTAGTAGGCACATTTTATAAAAACATCATTATCAAGTAGATGGCCATAGCAACATCTACAGCCATGTACTAATTAAAACCTCAGAAAATCGTGGACCCTGTCTTAGGGGCAAGACTTGTTCCTTCCAGAGTGAAGAATCACTGTCCTCACATGGGAAACCAACTTAGCTGTTAGCTACCCTAAAAAAGAGATTGAGCTCAAGGCCAAGTTAAAAAACCCAGGGGTAGACTGGCACTGAGTCAGTTGCCCACCCTGACACCAATAGCTTGTGAGCAGGGACAAGTGAACGCAGAGGCTCCCAAACAAGTATGTGAGCAACCATCTATGAGTCAGCCCCAGAAGGACCAGAATCACAGCCACAAGAAGAACACTGGCTGAGGATTCCACCCCAGAAGTTGCCAGCCTGTGCCACTGATTCTGCATATGAAAGGACAATAGACACCAGCAACAGAAGAAGCTCCTGTATAGCCAGTCAGAGCCACTTGAACTTGTCATCCCAGCATCTCAGAGGTAGCAGCAAGACAATCCAGGGTTCAAGGTCAGCATGAAATAAATAAATAAATAAGAACTGTTAACAACATTAAGACTTCAGGAAATATTCTTCTGGATTTTCCCCCAAAGCATCTCCTGGAGCACAGGCTTCAGAAACCTTATAAAAGAGACAGAAAAACAAAACATACTAGTTGTAAAACTAAGCCAAAAAAAAAATTCGAAAATTATCCTGAAAGGGTTAAATAGGCTAGAGCAACCAATTGCGACATGTTCTAATTCTCTTATTCTGTGTCCTTTGGAAGTGTACATTTTGGTGTAAGAGGTGATAGAGATATAAAACAAGAGATTTTTTTAAAAAATAACTACTCTATAGACAAATTTTATGGAACCCATGAGGGATGTGTGTATGTGTCTGTGTTTGTGTGTGTTTGCACACATGTATGGTGTATGTGGTGGTATGTATATGTGTGTGTGTTCTATACGCCTTAGCTCAGCTCACTGAAGAGGTCTAAGATTAATGATTTTCCAGCCAGCACTAAGTATATCTTATATCCACGTTCTTAACATACCATTTCCTAAAGAAACCTGAGCATCTTTTCAATAATAGCAGACTTTAAGCACAGGGCAGGACAGGTTCTGCAGAGCTAGACCAACTTGTCACACTGTAGATGTTCAGAGAAGCTTGGCAGATGGGGAAACACTGAGGAGTTATTGCCTGATCTTAAGTGCCTCTGTATTTGTTTCAAAGACAAAAGATGCCCAAGCCAAGCATGATAGTATATATCAGGACTGAGAGGCTGAGACAGAAAGATGTCAAGCTCAAGACAGCCTAGGTTGTAAATAAGGTCTCGAGAGCTTCCAGTCCCCATTTAGGCCCTGCCTACATCCGCTGCAGCTTTCCCTGCATTTGTCTTGCTCATGTCCTTGTTTCCTAGTTCCCTGGTTGTGAATAATTGAATGTCTGCATTATTTCTGGTATGCACGCAGCTGTCTGTAAATCCAGGGTTTTTTGCAAGTCACCCCACAAACCTTAAGCAGTGTTTCCATTATTCGAGTTCACCAATTTGTAGCTCCTTTTTGTTTCTCAAAGAGACTACCGCTCTTCTCCTTAGCCTGCCTGGGAACCCTCTTCTTCTTATATCTAAGAATCAACAATTAGACATTCAGCATTGACTGAGCATGTGGCAACCTGGAAAGGGCAGTACTGAGCTTAAGTCAAAACATAATTAGATCCTTGGGCTATGCTACCATCAGGATGAGTACCTAAAGCCATGGTGATGTTCTGGCTCCTGTTGCCTTCAAAAGTCTTGTTTATGTCCAAGGGCCTACTTGGACATAAACCAGCTGGGGGCTGGTCTGTGCTGTCACCAGAAACCATGTAGAAGCCCTGATTTGCACTTCATCTGACTGTAAAGAACAAGACAGCTACTTTTGTTGTGATATCAATGACTGCAGATGCAATAGTTGAGAAAGAAGATATGGACAGCTTCTGTGAAAACCCCTACCTTCACTCCAAACCCAACGCCTGAAAGAAGAGCTACCTAAACAGGAAGCCATCAAAGAGAAGTCTTTAAAAAGAATGATGAGGATGCTGAAGTGGTAGCTCTCCACAACTGATGGCTTCTTGAATGGGCTCAGAAAGGGGAATGATTCAGTTCCATTTAAGGGACAGACCACTGAGAGTTTGACCATGCTCCAGTGAGTATTTAGTTAACACAAATTGTACTTCGAGATGGGGATCATAAGGGTAGAGAATAAACATGGAAGGACTGGGAAATGAGTGCGATTGGAAGGCATGATGTAAACTTCCCAAAGAATCAATGAAAATATTACATTGAAAAACTAATGATCATAATCAGACAATGTGTAAAATCTTGACTATTTTAGAAATGACCAATAAATGAGATCTGTGAATGTAACCCAAAGTAGAAAGTAAGACAGCATTAGCAAGGACAGATGGGACTCCAGAACCTATTCAACATGCCGAAGCATGAAAGAAAGAAGTCACCATAAAGGCCAGTAAGAACTTGTCATGGTTTGAAGAGAAAATGGCTTCCATAGGCTCATAGGGAGTGTCATTATTAGGAGGTGTGGCCTTGCTGGAGTAGGTGTGGCTTTATAGAAGGAAGTGTGCTCCTTCCTGCTGCCTACAGATCCAGGTGTAAAACTCCTCAGCTCTTTCTCCAGCATCATGTCTGCCTGCACGTTACCATGCTTCCTGCCATGATGATAATGGACTAAACCTCTGGAACTGTAAGCCAGCCGCAATTAAATGTTTCCCTTTTTAAGTGTTGCCTTGGTCATGGTGTCTCTTCATAGCAATAGAAACACTAACTGAAACAGAATTCAACAAGATTTTTAAATTAAATACTCAGGATCAAATTCTATTAGCGCAAGTATTATGACCCTTGTGAATCACAACTCTTGTAATGAGTCACCAGGAAGACTGAAGATACAAGAGAGACTTTAGAAATCCTCCCTCGGATCCATTCCAAGACAGAGGAAGAAGATAATATAGAAAAGAACAAAGGCAGTTTGAGTTCTTCTTCCCTCTCTGGCCTTAGAGCACAAATACCTTAAAGAATGGGGAGAGAGGCATGCCTCTCCAGTTCAGGACATATAGATCAGCACCATCACATGCAGAAGAAGGGGGTACCATCAACTTTCCAGCCTGAGTAAAGATGTAAGAAAGCTCATAGCCATCTCTAAAAGCAGGAGAGGATCCAAAATTCCTTAGCTCTATGGCTGAAACTAAGCAAGTACTACAGACCATGCTCCTTGCCAACCACCAGATTGCCAAGCATTAAATAACATCCATTTTCTCCTGAAAGATTCAGGACCACAAAGAGATAGTCTACCAAAGAAAAGAATTGCTGGCAACTTTCTGTACAAAATGCAAAGTAAATGTTAGTCATTTGAAACCAAGAGTTTAGTAAAAAATAGAAGAAAAAAAAAGCCCTAAATTAAATCAGCATTAACTATACTGACTCAACTTACACACTAAATGCCAAATAAAAGATATGTTAGGTCCATTTCCAGGGATAAGTACTATCTACATCTGTGTACTGGTACGTTTTGTCAAGTTAACATAAACCTGGGCACCCTGGAAAGTGGGAATTTCTCTTAAGAAATTGCTTCCAACAGATCGACCTAGGCATATCTATGTGACATTTTATTCATTGCTTTGATGGAGGAATGACCAGCCCACTGTGGGTGGTGTCATCCCTAGGCATATGGGCCTGGGCTGTATAATAAAGGTAGCTGAATAAGCCAGAAAGCAAGCCAGTGAACATCATTCCTGTTTATTCTAATTCCTCAAGCTTCTGTCTCAAATATCTATCTGCTTTGGCATGCCTTAATGATGGACTGTATTTTATAAGCTAAATAAACCTTTTCCTCCTCAAGTCAGATCTGGTCAATGTTTTTTTCCTCACAGCAACAGAGTAGCAAATTAGAACACTCAGACACTATGGTTCTCGGTGAAATGTTTGGCTCTGGGCCAAACATTGCGAGACACACAAAGAAGTAAAGGAAAGTAACTTACCATCAAAAGAAATAGCAACCAACCTAACACAATCAGACTTAGCTATGACACACTGATGCAGGTGTATTGGGCAGAATCTAAAGTAACTGTGGTTTGTACATTCAGTGTTCACATAGAAAACATAGGATACATGTGCAAAGACAGCAGAGAGATAGATGTCGTGAAACAACAGGTGAAATGGTAGAGTTTCTTGGGTTTTTTATTACTTTTAATCGTGTGTGTACATGTGTGTCTGTATATGCTCTGTGGTTGTGCATGCCGAATCCTGTGGAGGCCAACAGAGGGCATGAGATTTCCCCAACACTATAATTACAAATGATAATGAGCCACCAGCTAGGTGCTGGAAACTGAACTCAGGTCCTCAACAAGAACAGTGTGAACTCCTAACTGCTGAGCCATTTCCCCAGCCCTAAAAATAATATTTATAAAATGTACTTTGAGACAAAGACTTCCTTTAGTTGATTTGTCTACAGATACAACACAGCTGAGGACAGTATTGATAAACATGAAAGTATATCTATAAGAATTCCTCAAAGCAAAACACCAAAAGAAAGAATAAAAGGTTTTAATAAAAGAAAACTCTAAGAATCTAGGCTACTGGTGTGGTTTAGGGGAGGTATGAACAACATAGCAATCTATAATTAAAGCCCAGAAGGGAAAGAACAAAACAAGAAAAGATCTGAAACAAATATTTTTCAAAGATAATAGCAAAAACTTTCTCAAAGGTTATAAACATTTCTTTAAAAAAAAAATTTTTTAAAGAATCACATAGCCCAGAAGTTTAGAAATTACTAACAAAGATGAATCAAAACAACAATTAAACTGTAGACACATCTATTCAAACCAGAAAATCAAACATAAAGACAAAATACAGATAATATAAAAAGCAACTCTATATATGCAACAACGGTTAGAATTACAGCAGACGTCAGAAACTAAGACGGAAAGAAGTGGAATGGAATCTTTAAAGTGCTCAAAGGAGTGAAATTCTGCTGCTATAAATTCTATATTCAGTGAAAATATTTTTTCAAAAGTAAAGGCTAATTAATTATGAAGAGCTGCTGGCTGGTAGTTTGATTTTCTCCATGGGCTATTAACCTGTAAAGTCATCACTCTGGCCAAGAATACCATATATATCCTAAGTTTAGCTAAAGAAGACTTTATTGATGAAGGAAAATAGTACGGATTTTTTTTCTCATATTGTAATCTAGAGTTCATATCCCACCTGTTAGCATTTCTTCTAGGCTCTACCCACAGTTACCTGGCAACAGCCAGGTATATGCCTGACTCATTATAAAAGGGGCTGCTTGCCCCTCCTCACTCTCTTGCTCTCTTACTCTCTTCCCCATTTCCTCTCTGCCCCTTTTTCTCTCCACATGTTCATGGACAGCCTCTACTCCACTATTGCTCTCTCCCTCTCCCTCTCTCTCTCTCCTCCCTCAACTCCCTTCCCCATGCCCTAAATAAACTCTATTCCATACTATATCCGTTGTGTGGCTGGTACTTCAGTGGGAAGGGATGCCTCAGCATGGGCCTGCAGAGGCATGTCCTCCCCCACCCCACCAACCATACCACACTTCTGCCAAACATATCCCTGGCTTCCCTTTATTTTTTTATAAAACATAAAGCCACCAACAAAGTACTTTTGTGGATAAAGGCTAGAAGCAAAGCTTATATTACGTCTTTATTACTATTATAACGTACCTTGTATATCAGAGACACTAAAACAAATTACCAATCTTTCCTGTCTAACTAAAGGCCAATGGGACCAATATTTATGGTCAGAAATATCATTTATCACTTGAGCACTTTAAGGTATCTTTGTAAATTAAATACCCTAAGCAAGGCAGACTCTGATAGTTATCTATTCTAAGACAGCATTCCAATTCCCCTGTGCCTCCTTGGTATCTTCCACTCAACTAATGTGATGGTTCATTTATGTGCCAACTTGGCTAAGAAGTATCAGATATTTAGTTGAACATTATTCTGGATGTTTCCATGGAGTCTTTTATTTTTTTTTTAATGTACCCAGTGTTTAATTCATCAGAACGCATTCTCTACCCTGGGTGGGCCTCATCCAATCAGCTAAAGCCAGAATAAATAAAAGTGTTCAACCTGTCCTGCTCAAGAAAAGAATTCTTCTGAATGAAGACCCTTGAACTTTCCAGTTCATAGCAGCACTGACGTTGGGCTCAAACTGGGATCGTGGCTCTGCAGATTTTGCATCTGTCAGTCTCTGTAGTCAGGCAAGCCAGTTCCTTGTAACAAGTGAATATACAGATGATAAATTAGTAGTTAATAGGTAAGTAGACAGATAGAGGTAATATTTAACTGAACTATGTTAAAAAATAAGGTTTGGAGGGTATACCTTAGTTAATATCCCTTCTCATCCAGGCCAGAAAGGATGCTGCTCCTGTTTTTAATGATGGTTGTGATGGTTAATATTATCAACTTGTCAGGATCTAGCATTGACTAGGCATGCCTGTGAGGGACTATCTTTATTAGGCTAAGTGAGAAGGGACTAGATGCCCTAAATGTAGGCAACACCATTCTATGAGCTTATTCTTGCCTAATAAGAGGCAATAGCATTCATTGCTCTTTGCTTCCTGACTACAGGTGCAAAATGACCAGATATCACAATTTTGTTCCACCGTGATCTCCACACCATGATGACTGGACCCTCAAATTGAAAACCAAATAAGCCTTTCACCCCTTCAGTTGTTTCTTGTTAAGTTTGTTATCACACATGAAAAAGCAACTGATACACAAAAATTGGTGTAGAGAAATGGAGCCATTTCTGTGGTATGCCCAACTATGTGGGTCTTAGGCCTTTGGAACTGTGTTTAGGGATGTAACATGAGTTTGGAGCATTGAGCTAGAAAAGCCCTTGAATAACATAATCAAAACTTAATGCCTCATTCTGGTGAGAGCTAGGAAGACAAGAGTTCTAAGAAAGATATAGACAGTAGAGGCCTAGCTTGTGATGTGTCAGAAGGGAACAAAGACTCTCAAGAATTGGGCTAGGGCCCACCCATGTGACATTCCATAAAGGAACTGTCTGCATCCTGCCCGTGTCCCAAGAACTTGATGAGACTGAGTATCAAGATAATGGAGCAGGTTTTCTGTTGGTGGAAATTTTGAGAAAAGACAATATCCAGGCAATGCAATGGTCACTTTTCATCTAAGGTGACAGTGAAAGAAGGCAGAAATGTAAGAAAGATGTGGAGTTTGGCAAGAAAAAAACAGGTGAGAGGTTTGAAAGTTCCCAACTCGGAAAATGGACATGGAACATTTATAATGGCATAAGAGATTAGTTGCCACAAGTTTTTCTACCCAGGCTTCTTGCCTAGGCCATAAGCTTGGGCTTGTTCCCCAACTAGCTTGTAACGTATATAGCCCATTACTCTTTGTTACCTTGCCTCCGTTTCAAACATCCGGCTTCCACAGAATTCTGGGTGAATCTCTGCTCTTGACTCTTTCCTAGAATCCTACCTCTCTCTGCCAGATGTCCCACCCTTTAATCCTGCCTCAGCTTATAATCCATCAGCTTTTTATCGACAGGTGATGCTTCTGCACAGCACTTAAGATATTCACCTTACAATTAGTACCATTAAAAAAAGATGTGCTTTCTACTGGGGCAACAAAAAAAAAAAAAAGGTGCTCTGAAGGATAGGCTCTACCCATTAAAGGTTCCATCTTATGAAAACTGAGATCATTTTGAACTCAGAGAAACTTAACTAACAGTGTCTTGAAAGGGTCCCCCTGCTTCTGGAAAGCTGTTCCATGTGTAAACTGACAACACAATCACTTCATGGTATGGTCAAGGAGAAGGTTTTTCTTATAAATGAGAGAGAGAGAGAGAGAGAGAGAGAGAGAGAGAGAGAGACAGAGAGACAGAGAGAGAGACAGAGACAGAGACAGAGACAGAGACAGAGACAGAGACAGAGACAGAGACAGAGAGAGAACAGCCAGAGGTATCTGGGAGAGTCTAGAGTAGTGGTCAGCAGACTGGACCTGGCCAGAGCTACCAGTGAGAAAGATAGAGAGTAGAGCAAGCCTAGAGAGAAGCAGGGGTACCTCATAGAGAGAAGATGCAAAAGAGCAAAGTGAAAACAGCAGAGCTATTTCAAGGAGAAGGATTGAAGGGATCTTGGGAAAACCGGTAGAGAAGGAGGTAAGAAGAACTAGGACCCTGTCATGGACTGTGAAATATGTAACAGGGACTTGTGATACTGAGGGAGCTTGGAGGCCACAGGAAGCTATTTGTCCCTTCTGCCAGCTATAAGGGAAATGTTTCCTTTTGGTAGAGGGAACCAGCTTCACAAGCTCCTGAGGAACACTCACATTTGTCTAACTGCCAGGAGTCTTCCAATAGTCCAGGTTAAGCCCATTTCTGGATATTTGGACCGCCCTTTGGAATCTGGGGAATTGGGTCTCCTTTGTACCTAATGCAACCTAAAGAAAAGCTGCCTAAAGTCTGCATAGACGTTGGTACAGTTGTGGTTGGCAGGGGCTGGGCTCCATCCCACGCTGGCAGCTGAACTTGACAGAAACATCCACATGGATTGGACATGCAAACATAAAAAATGCATGTTGGACAGAGTGATGGAGTCTTACCCCATGGCTCCAGGCAATGTTTGGTAGTGTTGGGGTCCTTACAAGGTTCCCCTGAGAGAGAACTCTACAAAGCTCTGAAGGTGATGTCCATTTTAGAGTGGAGACCGCAGGGTGTCAGAGATGCTGGAACACCCACTAAGGAAAGCCTTATGTATAGAATGGAGATAGCCCAAGGAAGATGTCATGTGTCCTGTGCGGGCTGGAGGGGTGTGGTTACCTAACCCTTTTCTACAGCCAGAGAATCCCAGCACAAGCATGAGGGGGCTGCAGAAGCTGTTTTCCCTGCTGAGTCAGCTTCCTCTGCATCAATCCCATCATCTCTTGCTATACTCCTATTCTTCCATTTTGAAATGGGAACTGTCATGCCATGTCATTGTATGTTGTAAATATGTGCTTGTTTTTAATTCTTATTTTACTTTATGTTATAAGAGTTTCATTTGCATTTATGTACGTGCACAGTGTGTGTGTGTGTGTGTGTGTGTGTGTGTGTGTGTGTGTGTGTGTAGTGTCCATAGAGGTCAGAAGAGGGCATGGGATCTCTTGGAGTTGTAGTTATGGATGGTTGTTAGCTGCTATGTGAGTGCTGAAATTGAATTTGCATCCTCTCCAAGAGCAGCCATCTCTCCAGCCCCTATTTTTATTTTATAGGCTCTCCCAGCTAAGAAATCTCCTTGAGTCTCAAATGAGACTTAGATTTTTAACTTTAAACAGATTTGGAGTTGTTAAAGACTATGGGGACTTTCGAAGTTTGAATTTAGTGCATTTTGCTTTGTGTGAAGGCCATGAGTCAGTGGAGATAAGGAAAGGGAGGTTAAGGATTTAAAATGACCTGTTTGAGTGTTAGCATTCCTTCTAGGCTCTGCCCAACAGTTACCTAGCAACAGCCAGGTAGGCCTGACTTGCTATAAATGAACTGTTTGGCCTCTCTCCATTCTTTCTGCCCCTTTACTTTGACTCCCTTCGCTCTCTCTGACTCCTTACTCCCTCTCTCCCTCTCCCTCTCCTCCCTCTCCCCTCTCCCCTCTCCCCTCTCCCCTCTCCCCTCTCCCCTCTCCCCTCTCCCCTCTCCCCTCTCCCCTCTCCCCTCTCTCCTCTCCCCCTCCCCCTCTCTCCCCCCTCCCTCCCCCTCTCCCTCTCCCTCTCCCTCCCCCTCTCTCCTCTCCCCCTCCCCCTCTCTCCCCCTCCCTCCCCCTCTCCCCCTCTCCCCCTCCCCCTCTCTCCTCTCCCCCCCCTCTCTTCCCCTCCCTCCCCCTCTCCCCCTCTCCCCCTCCCCCTCTCTCCCCCTCCCTCTCCCCCTCTCCCCCTCACCATCTCCTTCCTTCCCCTCCCCTTCCCTCTCACTCTCCCTCTCACTCTCACTCTCCCTCTCCCTCTCACTCTCCCTCTCACTCTCCCTCTCACTCTCACTCTCCCTCTCCCTCTCCCTCTCCCTCTCCCTCTCCCTCTCCCTCTCCCTCTCACTCTCACTCTCCCTCTCCCCCCCCTCCCCCTCCCCATGTCCTCAGTTAAACTCTATCCTATACTAGATCTTTCAAGCGGCTGGTACCACCCTTCCCATCACACCATACCACACTCTACAAAACATGTTGTTGGCTTTACAAAACATATCAAAGCTGACAAGGGGTGGAGGTGCGATGGTTAATATCATCAACTTCTGAGCTACCTAGGAAACAACCCCTAAGCCTGCCTTTGAGGGATAATCTACATTATGTTAGCCTCTGGGTAAGCCTGTGAAGGACTATCTAAGGTGAGTCATTTGAGACAGGAAAACCCACCTGAGACATGAGTGGAACCATTTCATGAGCTGAGGACATCAACTAAATAAAACAAGGGAGCAATTACTAGCACCTATGGCTCTCTATTTTTCAGACACAATATGACCAGATGATGCTCCTGCTGCCAGGACTCCCCCAGCATGCTGAACTGTCTCCTCAAACCATGAGGAAAATAAACCCTTTCTTCCTCAAGTTGTGTTTTGTCACAAAAGAAGAAAAACGACTAAATATCTTAATTCTGGTGGTTGATAAATAAGTGTACTTTCAATCTAAGAGATTTATATAATTAATATAACACAAAAGAAAAAAGATATTTCTTAAGTTTTAAAACATCCTTTTGCCTGTAGAACTATGTAATACTTTTATGGAACTGATGATGTTATGGGGGACATAAAGATGACGACGACCACAGGAGGCAATGACAACGACGATGATGACGGAGATCGTTGGTGGTGGTGAAGTGGGAGGGATGAGGAGGTGGTAAGGGTATGGATGGCTAAAATACAAGCCTCCATGGCTTTTAAAGCTTATTATTCTATTATCTGCATAACTGCTGATAAACTTAAGAACAAAACTCCCTGAGTACAAATGATCCCATTGCTGGTTTTATACAAGTAATCTTGCATAAAAAATTACTTCTCTGTTAAATATTGGTCACTGTGCTAACCTTGGTCTCTCAGTGCATGCAAGGATTTGTAGGGCTACTTTGACAAACTTGTGAACTTGTGGGATTGTGTGTGTGTGTGTGTGTGTGTGTGTGTGTGTGTGTGTGTGTTTATTGTTAATAAGTTTAATATTTCCTGGCAAGAGTCCCAGCCATGGGGTTTGATCAGTATGGAAATGCAATTTTCTACTGAAACAAAGAAACACAATCTGGTTTGTGACTGGGTTTCTTGTTCTAGGTACAGCCTTTATTCAGAATCAACAAAAGTGGGTCAGAATATAAATGTACATAATCAAATTTTGCTTTAATTTTGGGGAGAAAGAAAGCTTGTACACTTTGTTGAATGCCTCAGTCATTTCCCAATATTCACAGGAAACTTAATGAAATTCCAACAATGAATGTGGAGATAACGGTCAACATAATTACGTCTGCTATGCCAATTATTTCTTTTCCAGATCCATGTGAGAGAATAAACATTATGGTGTTAGTAATTTTTAAATTGAATTCAGTCAACAAACACTTATTTAACATCATCAAGAAAAAGACATCACAGGCATAGGATGTTTACGGGGATAATCACTCACTAAGCTTGGGAGGAAGAAGCAAGAAAAACTACAGCATTCCTATCCAACTGTTGTGCTAACCCTCTACTCTGCAGTCAGTGTTCACAGTAAGGAGGTCACTGCTGGTCACATCTGAGAAAGCATGGCCTTCACAGTGAGAGACGTGAGGCACTAAGAGAAAATTAGCCAGATCTTAATCTTCCTCCACTTCTAAAATTATTTTGAACTTCACGCTTGTGTACAGTGTATTTTTATCACATCCGCTCACAGTGCCCCTTCTTTCCTCCCACTGAACTTATTCCCAACAATCCCTCGTCCTATGTTCCAGCCTTTTTTTAAATCTTTACACAAGTCATTTTTCAAGATTTCCTTTTAAAACTGACTCTTTAGAATGAACCAGATGTATCTAAAAGTGCCAGAAAGGAAAAATTAAAGACATTTAAAGGTTCTGTCATCTTTCCAAACAGAATACCTGAGGTGGCCTGACAATGTTTGAAGTATCTAAAAACCCATAGAAAGTTCTAGGGGGTAAAATAACCTTGGCAGTTGGCCAGTCTGCCTATAAAATGCAGGGCAATTGTTTTCTCTTGGGTTTTGAATTATTATTCACTTATCTGGTTTTGCTAACGATTGAGTCCACTGCTAAGCTTCAGACTTTCCTGAGCAAGCTTCAAATGGTAATGTTTGGAGAAAGGAATTGGAAATCTCTTCCTATGTGTAAGTGAAGACAGCATTTCCCAAAAGAAAGAGACTCATTTTGATAAAATATGACAGCTTGGCCCAACAACAAACTCCTAGCAATGAGACAATGATTTAAATATGGCCAAGAATCTGCCATGTTGAATGTAAGACAAATGAGAACGGGAATTTCTGTTCCCTGTAATATTCCACCAGCCTTGGTAAGGAACTGGGGTAGATTAGGGGACAGATAGATCCACCTAGGAACTGCAAATAGAATAGTTATAGATGGATGAGGGTGTGGAATGGGAGGATCAAGTGGGGAGAGGGAGAGAAGAAAGAGATGGAGGAGGGAATATGGGAAGAGACAGTTAAATTTAAGGACCATTTGAAGGGTGATATGGAAACCTAATACAGTAAATTCATTTACATATATGAAGGTGATCTAAATGAAATCACCAAATAATGGAAGAAACAAAGTCCCAACTAGGGTACTGGGTTTGAGTTACATCTAATTGAGTTGTTGGCCAAAGTGGTCCCATGGGAGCCCCTAAACAACCCAAGCTGTTACCAAAACTGTAGGTTGCTCTCTACAAACTGATGGCAAGGCCCTACTTCTAAGACAACACCTACACAGCCCCTTGAACATGGAGAATTTCCCTGGTACCTACAAAGAACCTTCACTCCAATTTCCAAGCGTCTTTGGTTTAAAATAAAATAAAATAAAATAAAAAAGTACACTATACACTACCAAAGGAGAACTGTAAACATCAACCCAGCCCCAAACCCTTTGATATTCAAAAATGTCCTGCCTCTACCTCTGTGTGTGTGTGTGTGTGTGTGTGTGTGTGTGTGTGTGGTTTGTGTGTGTGTGTGATTTGTGTGTGTGTGTGTGTGGTGTTTCTCTGTGTGTGTGTATGTGTGTGTGTAGTGTTTCTCTGTGTGTGTGTATGTATGTGTATGGTGTTTCTGTGTGTGTGTGTGTGTGTGTGCGCGCGCTCTCTCTCTCTCTCTCTCTCTCTCTCTCTCTCTCTGTTTGTGGGTGTGTGTGTGTGTGTGTGTGTGTGTGTGTCTTCTTCAACCTCTATCCACCTTATCTTTTGGGACAGTGTCTTACTGAACCTGGAGCTCCAATTTAGCCAGACTGATCGGCCAGCAAGGTGTAAGAATCCTCCTGTTTCTACCCTTCCAGCACTGGGATTACAATCATGCAACTCCACACTCAGCTTTTTAAAAGACATTAAGGATCTGAACTCAGATCCTGGTGATTGCACACTAAACTCTTTACCAGCTGAGCCATCTCCCAAGCCACTAGTCCTAGGGGATTTTGTTTGGAGTTTTTATTTGTTCATTTTTCTGGTTTGGTTTGGTTTGGTTTGGTTTGGTTTGGTTTGGTTGTTATATCAGTTAGGGATCCATTGCTATGAAGAGACACCATGACCAAGGCAATTCTTATAGAAAAAAAAAAAAACAAAAAAACAAAAAAACATGTAATTGGGGCTGGCTTACAGGTTCAGAGGTTCAGTCCATTATCATCACAGTAGGAAGTATGGCAGCTTCCAAGCAGATACAGTGCTGGAGGAACTGAGAGTTCTACATCTTGTTTCGAAGACAAACAGGAGAAAACTGTCTTTCAGGCAACTAGGAAGAGGGTCTCAAAGCCCCCTCCCACAATGACACACTTCTTTCAACAAGGTCACTCCTACTCCAACAAGGCTACACCTACTCCAACAAGGACACACCTACTCCAACAAGGACACACCTACTCCAACAAGGACACACCTCCTCATGTGCCAATCCCTGAGCCAAACATTCAAACCACCACAGTTGGTTTGGTCTTAATTTTGGATGTTTTTCTCTTTTTCTTTTGAAATGAAAGTTTCAATTGAGTCTATGGTGAGATAAGACTACCAGAAACTTCAATGTTTCCATGGACATCTTATCTAGTAAAAGTGTAGCAGCAGCCAGGACTAGGGGAAACCCAGGCTGAAGTCTTCCATATAATCCAACATTTTAAAATGTTCCTTGACTAATTCTACTGACTACAGAAGGCAAAAGCAAACAGTGCCTATGAAACACGTCATAAGAAAAATTGAAGAAACTCGAAATATTTAATTAAATGACTTGGTGCAGAGAAGGAATGGAAATGTGGTCAGGATGTTTTCTACTGGAGGACTGTCGTTTAGAAGGATATTGTTTGTTCTGTATCACACCAGAAGGTAGTGAATAGAAAGTACAGAGAAATAATGTTACCTTCGTATGAGCAGAAATTTTCTAATACTCAGAGCAGCTGAATGTGAATGAAACTGGCCATTAAATCACCACTCAGCCCTCAGAGTTTTCTAGATCTCCCCATTGTTCTCAGTACCACCAAGGCAGAAGCCTGTGCAAGAGGCATGATGGGAGCAGACAGTTAGCTATGTGCCTGCCATATGTCTTAAGATTCTCGATACTTTTACGACAAGTTATATCCCACCGCACCACTCAGACGTTTTGTAGAACATGATATGATGCAGTGGGAAAGGGTGCCTTAGTGGACCGTTCTAGGGGATCACCCCACTCCCCTGAGGTACAAGTCATAAGACAGGTCTAGTATAGGATGAAGTTTATTTGGGTGCATGAGAAGGGGGCGGTTGTTGGGTTGTGGTGCTCGTGGGTTGATGTGTGAGTCCCGCACCCCCTCCCCTAAGGGGCTAGAGCCGCTCTTCAGAGAGGCAGAGGCGCAGGAAGTTGCCTGTGTTCACTCCATGCTGGCACTGATGGACATCGGGCTATGTGAGGCAGCGGGACTCTTGCTCAGGGGTGAGGGAACACAGTCTGAGGTCTCCCAGGGAGCCAGAGCTCTTTGGGGGAGGGATGAGCTCCGGCTGCATCCCTAGGGGATGAGAGTCTTGGTTGTAGCGGCTTGCTTGCTTGGGTTGGATGCCTGAGAACATAGAGAGGTCATCTGCGGGGAGATTAGGCAGTGGCTCGGTAGTTGAAAACCTTCTCCACGGTTACCCATGACGGGTCCCAAAAGAGAAAAATAGTCTATGGTCTTAAGATATGTATTATCATGGCAGAATATAGATGAAAACTATGCCCTGGTGTTTTCAAAGTGGGCCTGGGGTTAAATATCTTTTGCAAGGAGGAGGGACTGGGAAGGAATGTTTAATTGGCTATGCCCCTCTGGCCTTTATCTCATTAATATGGAGATCTGTCTTGAGGCTCTGTGGCCTGTAGTCAAGCTCTCTGCCTGTGGAGGGGCTAGTGGCCATTGTCCTCCATGCCTGAAAGGCAAGGATCCATGGAGGTCTGTGGCCTCATGTCAGGAACCTAGTGTCTGGCAGCATGGCGAATGCATGCCAATCCTTAGAACCACATGGGATCTCTGGTGATTTTAAGTCGGTGCTCAACCAGAAACCATGCTGCTTTTTCAAGGTCCTACGGGGGATTGAGAAGGACGTAGAGGCAGAAAGAAGGATAGAGAAGGATAGAGAGAGAGAAAGAAGGGAAGAGTAAAGGCCAGCCAGGAACACATGGGGTGGGGAGGACAGAGAGAGGGAAAGTGGTTGTTGCTAGGTAACTGTTGGGCAGAGCCTAAAAGAAATGCTACCATGCTAACAACCACCATGCTCTGAGGACTACCAAAATGCCAGTCTACTCCAGGACAGTACTCTTTTTTTTTTTTCTTTGGTTTGGTTTTGTTCTGCTTTGGTCTGTTTCCTATTTAGAAGTATCTTGAGGTTCATGAGGTTTTGTTGTCATATGTTTGACATGAGATCTTTCTAGCTTGCACAATTTGCTATTGAATTCATAAGCTCCAGTTATCTTCCTGCCTTCTCTTTCCACGTTCTTAGGAATCCGGTGGCATACCACCACATTCTGCTATTATCTTTTTGCTGTTGTTGTTGTTGTTGTTGTTGTTGTTGTTGTTGTTGTTAAACTCCATTGAATTCTAAATATTTTCCTGCATTACTTTGTGTCTCATTATAAATCAGCTAAACCAAAACCTTTAGCAAACACAGGAAGTATTTAAATAATTCCCTGTGGCTCTGTGTAGCTCCATTGACTTCTCTAAGAGCAAACTGAAATTTGTGCTAAGACCCACCTGACTGTGCCCCACAACCTCCAACACACTAAATGAAGAATTATGTGGGTTTTCAACTTTTTCACCTTCCTACCAGGATCGTGTGTGTGTGTGTGTGTGTGTGTGTGTGTGTGTGTGTGTGTGTGTGTGTGTGTGTGTAGTAGCAGTAGTAGTAGTAGTAGTAGTAGTTGTTGTTGTTGTTGTTGTTGTTGTTGTTGTTGTTGTTGCCCCTATGGGCCTTTCTGAAGCATATATACTTTTAAGTAATGTTCTCTAAGCAAAATTGTATCCAGAGAAGGTTCAGGTTTCTAGCATATGAAATAACAAAAATGGCCACTAGCACTGATTTTCTTTTCCCCTACTTCAAGATTCCAGGAAAGCATTCAAAGGTAGCTTCTCCAGGACCCCCACTTTGGTCTCTTCACTTTTCCTGACAAGCCATCAGATAATGGGTGTATGTATCTGACACAGACTACAGTCAGACCTGCAGGGCAACGGTAAAAGAGCACTGGTCATCTCATCATTCATTTAATCCACACAAAGAATCAAACAAACTCATGTCTTTAATTTTGCAAATGAATAGAAGAGGAGAATACTTTTCTAAGAATAGATTCGTATAATAAGTACAATCTGCAAAATGGCCCTGGACATGGTATCCAATTGAAGAAATACAAAGAAGAAAAGATAAACAGAAAAGAGTTCTTCCTCCATCCAAAGATGTAATTCTAAAATGTGGGGTTTTTTTAAAAAAATCAGAATCTTTTACAGTTAAGAAAATGTATAGTGTATATTATATAAATGTATACTAGGGTTATATGATTGCATAATCTACATTTTTTCTAAGCAAAGTCACAACAGGTTTTTTTCATATCTATTTTGAATGTAGATATAAGACTAAGAACAACTTAGGGGTGGAGAAATGGTCCAGCAGTTAAAGGTGCTTGCTGCTTTTGCAGAGGAACAGAATCCCAGCACCCACACTGTGATTCACAACTGCCTGGAGTTCCAGTTCCAAGGCAGCCCAATACTGTCTTCTCCTACACACATGTGGTTCACATAAATTCACACAGACAAACATACATACTATAATATAAATATGTAAATAAACAAATCTTTGAAAAAATAGCCTGTGTGTTTTAAATGCCTAGTGTATTCCAGTTACTACCTCACTAAAACTTCCTAACAATACCGTAAGTTTCATCATCGTCGTTGTCATCATGTCTAGTATTGAATAACAAACTACTTATTGTTCCCAGAGGATTTAAGACAGATTTGATGATGCACTTGCCCATCATTTTAAGTGCTATGTGCTCACTGCATCATTATTCTGAGACCGTGCATTGTAAGTTCTAGCTGGTATATGAACCAAACTGTTGGAGAGAGATAAAGGAAGGCAGCAAAGCTGATAGATAGAAGCACCTCAGGCCATGAGGGGGAAATGTCTAGTTGAGGAGAGTACTTGGAGATGAGCCCTTGTTATGTTGTCATAGCTCTTCATTCAAAGGCAAATGTTAAACTTGAGTGACCCAAGGTAAGTCTGGGGCAGCTTACCACAGAGTATATGTGAGACCTACTGACTGATTTAGTTTTGTTAGCTTCTCCCCTAAATTCAAGAAGATTACAATCTACACCACATCTGGGAAAGGGACTTGAAGACTTGTAGTTGAACCTTGTTCTGATACAAACTAACAGAGACATTCAGGCTGCTATAGCAAAATACCATGGAACAGTGACTTTAAATGACAAATATGTGTTTCTCACAATTCCAGGAGGCCAGGAAATGGGAAATCAAGGTATTAGTGTTAGTTCCAAAGGAGATTCTGATTCCCCAAACTCTAAAAGGAAGTCTAAATCTTCAGAAATGGTCTCAACCTGGATTATAGGAGGATTTCTTGAGATTAGATAAAAGCCAGAGGGCTGAAGAGATGGCTCAAGAGGTTAAGAGCCCTGACTACTCTTCCAGAGGTCCTGAGTTCAATTCCCAGCAACTACATGGTGATTCACAGCCATCTGTAATGGAATCTGATGCCTTCTTCTGGATTGTATGAAGAGTGACAGTGTACTCAAATACATTAAATTAAAAAAAAAAAAGAAGATAAAAGCCAGAAGCCAGCATTCCTCAGAAACTTGTAAAGCTGGCTTCCCTTTAAAAAAAAAAAAAAAAAAAAAAAAAAAAATTCTTTTCCCTTACCTCTGACATTGGTTACCTGTGGTGCCTATTAGCTTAGCATAGCAAAGCACATGCTGGCCTCTAGGCTCCTCTGTATCACAAGGACCTGTTACACATTTCAGAGTCTAGCATTCTAGCCCCTCTGCCTCCCCACCCTGCCCTAAACTCCCTCCAGTTCATGGGCTTCCCTTCCCTAGTCTCTCTCTGTCTCTCTGTCTCTGTCTCTGTCTCTGTCTCTCTCTCTCTCTCTCTCTCTCTCTCTCTCTCCCTCTCTTTCTCTCTTTCTCTCTTTCTCTCTCTCTCTTTCTCTCTCTGTCTGTCTTTCTCTCTCCCTCCCCCCTTTCTCTGTCTGTCTATTCTGCTACCTGCCTCTCTCATGGTGAGATCCAGTCTGCTGGCCATATTTACCTTATTTCTTTCTTTCTCTGCTCTGTACTCTTCTAGATGCCTCTGGCTGTTCTCTCTCACATCTGCAATAAAAGCCTTCCCCTTAAACCAGACAATGGAGCCATCATATTGTCGATTCATACAATTGTAGATCTACTGTTGTGAAAGCTTGCATCTTCATAGCATCCTCTCTTCTTCTCAAATGTTGGAAGACGACACCTCATCCTCTGAGGTCTTGTTTATAAGGGTTCTAAGTAGTCATGATCAGTCCTTGTTCCCAAAAATACCACCCTAAGGAATTGACTTTTAACATGAATTTCAGGGGTCAGAGATACTCAAATTGAGACCACAATATGCAGTGTTGGTCAAGCCCTTGCCTGAATGCCTACTTGTTTTCCTTTTACACTTGAGGAAGCTTGAACTTACTAGAAAAACTGCCAATTTCAGTCATCTCTCAATAGCACTATTAAAATCTAAGACACAAATCATAAGCTCTTAGGAGGTTAAGGGAAGCAGGGCCCTTCCCTCAGTCAAGGAGGGAAGTATTCAACAGCCCTTGTGAGAGTAGAGCAGACAGGCTTTACTGAGGAGCGTCACAGTGTGCTCAGGAGGGGCCACAATGAGATGCCGGAGTGGATGGGAGAGATTGGGCTCCACTCCAAATACAGTGTGCTTGAATGGAGATTTATAGCCAGGGAGCAGGAAGGGGTCAGTGGATGGAAAAATACTAAGAGGCTGCATCAGGAGTAAGGATGGTTCTGGGTAAACAGATCTAATCAGACTCCAGCTGCAAACAAACTAGAGTAATGAGGCCTCAACCTAAAGACCTGCAAGCAGATATCAAGGTGATCAGATATCTGGAGCCAAGGCTTTTGTGAGGTGTCGGGGAAGGGGGTGCCTCAGCAGGCCCATGCTGAGGCATTTCTTTTCCCTGAGGGACCAGCCACAGGGCTTCAGGGAATGGGGAGGGGAGTCAAGAGGATAGTAGAGTCAGAGAAAGGAGGCTAGGAAGAGGGGGAAAGGGGAAGGAGCACGTGGAGAGACAGAGAGGGGGGGGGAGGGGAAGGGAAGATCAAAAGGAAGAGAGGAACAAGAGAGCGAGAAGGAAGCAAGCAGCCCCTTTTATAGTGGATCTGCTTACCTGGCTGTTACCAGGGATCTGTGGGGTGGAGCTTAGACAGAATGCTAACAAAGGCCTCTTGCTAAATTGGCTTAACAGGTTTCCTGCTAAAGCTGGGTTTTACATGGAAGTGTGAATAGATCTAGACACTTATGCTCGGGTGAAGAAAAGAATCTTGGTCACAGTCAAGCTGGTCTCCATGAAAAAGAGATCCCTAGGAAAGTCGTCATGAGACAGTACTAGTGCAAGGTCCCTTTCAGATAGAAGCACTCTTGTCTTGAGAAAAACAAAATTGAATAGTTAAAGGGGAAATATTTAGAAAGAGACTAGGAGGAAATGATGGTTAATATTTAAAAGCAAGTAGCATTCTTGTCTAACCACCAGGGATGAAGATTTCACCTGCTTCCAGCATTCCTATGAGTTTGGGAAGTAGATACTAAGATGTAAAGGGTTTGAGAGTCATCCCATCTGGGGGGCTCATGAATATGTATGAGTAGACAGAGATGCCTGAGAAATACAAATGAGACCTCTCCCCCTTAAACTTTGGAAAATAGAAAACAGTATTAAAAGAATCTTCGGGGGCCTGATAAGTAGTCAATCCCTAATTAAGTAAATGTAACAAGAGAACAACTGAAGAATGGAAAAATACAGGGCACAGGGAACTGATCCCTTGGCTCGTAGCATTCCACATGAATGAGACTTGACGTCACAGACTGAGTTAATTGCCTAATGAGTTACCACAAGGATGGCTTTTGTATGGCCATATTTTCTAAATAAAAATGGGTAGGAATCAAAAGGCAGCAAGTGGTTTAAATACCTTTGTTTTCTCTAATCCAGTTAAGAGTATTTTTAAAAATATTTCTTTTAGTTAAAAAAGAATCTGTATTTCATACAATAAATGTTGCTTTCTGAAAAGCTGTCTTTAAAGTTGAAGGATTGGTGGCTTTTTATATAGTCATTTATTCAGCAAACACTCATTCGTGTCCCTTTTAAGCTAGGCTCTGGTTACATAACAGCTCTCATCTTAATCTCTTCAGATTAATTTAATAGCAGCAATAAAATTTACTCCTCCAGTTTCTAGAAAGTCCCAGATCAAAGCATCAATAGATTCGTGCTTAATGAAGATCCACTTTCTGGGTCATGCTCCGTGCCTCCCACCCATGATCTCACAGAGTCAAAGGGCTAAAGGGTCTCTTATGAATTTCAAATAGATTATTATTAAAATAACATAACTAAAATAAATTAATATAAAATAGGAGGTCACTATTCTCATTCACAGAGGTCCCAACCATGAGACATAACTACTAACCAAAGACCATCATCACATTGTCCCTTCAGGAGCTGTGTGATTTAAACATGCTCCTATTAGGCTCAAAGGTTTTGTTGACTTTCCCATATTCTGAAACCAGGAACGGTATCCCCTCCTGTAATACAAGCATTCAGAAGTCTAACGAAAAAGTATTAGCATGAGTTCAAGGCCAGCCTGATTTATATAATAGTGCTAAGACAGCCAGGGCTACATAGTAAGACCTTTTCAAAAATAAAAATTAAAAACAAACAAACAAAACACCACAAAGTACTCATATTTAAGGGACCAGATGGATTTAAAAACCCAAGTTTGCTTCCAAAGTCTGTGATCTCGCCATTTTCTAAAGTGCTTCACAAATGAGAAGGATGCTCTGGCTAGCACTACCCTGTACAGGGAGCTATAATCCTAGCAGAGGCAGCTGCGTGTTTGTGATTTTGACAGAACTCGGTGTGATAGCTTTGAAACCTGAAGCACTGAAATTATGAAGCCTGAAGGGCTAAGAATGTAACTCAGTTGAGAGAGTGTTTGACTAGCTTACATCAGGCCTTGTTTCCAATCCCTGTACTTCTTTGTCTTAGAATTTTGTTGTTGTGAAGAGATGCCATAACCACAGAAACTTTTATATAGGATGGCATTCAACTGGGGCTTACAGTTCAGAGGTAGTGTCCATTTTGCTCAGATCAGGAAACATGACAGCACGCAATCAGACATGGTAGCTGAGAGTTCCACACCCAAGTCCACAGGCTTTGGGAAGAGAGAAGCACTGGACCTGGCTTGGGCTTTTGAAACCTCAAAGTTCACCTCCCAGTGACACACTTCCTCCAACAAGCCCACACCTGCTAATCCTTTCCAATATTTCTATTCCCTGATGAGCAAGCATTCAAATCCATGAGCCTTTGGGGCCATTCTCATTCAAACCACCACACTTACATAAACCAACTGTGGTGGTCCACACTTGTAATCCCAACACTCAGAAGACAGGCAGAGAAGTCCGAGGTTTTCCTTACCTACATAACAAGTTCTTAGCCAGATGGGTACATGTGAGACTCAGTGTCAATGGGCGTGTGCTTGTACATGTTCGGGTGTGTGTGTGTATGCATGTGTAAAATTATCAGGCCTCAGTTTTCTCCTCTATAAGATGGAAATGCTTACAAATTCCTTGCCATGCTTAACATTGGCATAAGATGCTTTGTTAAGATGCTGAGTTCAGTAAAGGTCAGTTACTGTTCTAATCTATCGTGGATAAAGACTCCACCATAACAAAGCTCTTAGCAAGCATGCATACATTCTAGTAAGTCTATGCAATGGAGTAGGGCACTAGATGTTTTTTTATTATTATTTCTTTGCAAAAGTTTCTGCCTGAAATTGCAATGTTTTCTAGGTATAATTTTCACAGTTTATAAACTCAGGTAGAACAAAGATACATTTTTTTGGTTTTTAAGTTGATTTTAAATTCAAATTTTTCTTTTTTTTGTTTTTGTTTGTTTTTTGTTTTTGTTTTTGTTTTTGTTTTTGTTTTTGTTTTTCGAGACAGGGTTTCTCTGTGTAGTCCTGGCTGTCCTGGAACTCACTTTGTAGACCAGGCTGGCCTCGAACTCAGAAATCCACCTGACTCTGCCTCCCAAGTGCTGGGATTAAAGGCGTGCGCCACCACCGGCCAGCTTAAATTCAAATTTTTCAATGAACAAGCTTTTTTTTTTTCCAAGTCCCAACTCACTCATCAGGTAAAAGGGAGAGAAATTCATCAATGTCTTGGCTTAACTTGAGTTTTACAAATCTTAGTCCTTCAGGATCTCATCTTCCCTCTGGGGTCCACAGATGTTGGATTCTTGGCACCTGATCCTTTAAAATGCTTTCTTCTCAAAATGACTGCCTCCTTCGTGTGTGTCTGTAGCTCAAATGTTAAACCTTGGCTTTTTCTCCTTTTACATTTCTGAGGTTAGAAACCTGATCCCACGAATAGAGAAACACAGAGACCTCCCTGCTGCTTAGATACTGGAAAAGGTTACATAGTCCCTCTGTGTTGGAGCAGAAGCCTTCTTTAATTCATTCTGTGGGGGAGGACCAAGGATCACGGGACTGCATGGATGTCAGTATTGAGAAGAGATGCGAAGAGGAGCCTTGGTGATCTGAAGAGTGGAAGTCGTCCAGCCCAGCTCCTCTCCCTGTTGGCTGCCTTTCTCTAACACTCAGTGGCTTTTCACGCCTGCTCCTCCCTTCCTTTTTTTTCTTTTTCCTCTCTCAATCTGCCCCAAACACCTCTCCCACCTCTACTCAGTAAAACTGCACAGTTCAAACCTTGCCTCTTAATCTCTCTCCAGGGACAATCTGCCTAAGGAGATTCATCTGCTGAGCAACCATGGCTCAAAGACTTGTCAGTCAGTTTCCATTTCTAGTTCAACCAGCAATTTCTGGGCAGGTACCCTGCAGCATATCCATAGTCGTCTTCTTCTTTCTTATATCTTCTTCTTCTACTTCTCCTTCTCCTCCTTCTTTCTCCTTCTCTTCCTCTTCCTCCTCCTCCTCCTCCTCCTCCTCCTCCTCCTCCTCCTTCTTATTCTTATTCTTATTCTTTTTTTTAATCTTGAATTCTGTTTATAAAGGTTTTTTTTTTAATTTCATCTTTTTTTTTTTTTTACACTTCAGATTCTATCCCCCTCCTGGTCCACCCTCTGACTGTTTCACATCCCATACCTCCTCCCTGCAACCCTCCTCTCCATGAGGATGTCCCCATCCCATTAGACTTCCCCACTCCTTGAGGCCTCCAGTCTCTTGAGAGTTAGGTGCATCTTTTCTGACTGAATCCAGACCTTGAAGTCCTCTGCTGTATATGTGTTGAGTGCCTCACATCAGCAGTTTTTATTACTATTTCTTTGTAGTACAGCTTGAGATCAGGGATGGTGATTCCTCCAGAAGTTCTTTTATTGTTTAGTATTGTTTTAGCTATGCTGGGCTTTTTGTTTTTCCATATGAAGTTGATAATTGCTCTTTCAAGGCCTTTGAATAATTGTGCTGGAATTTTGATGAGAATTGCATTGAATCTAAAGATGGCTTTTAGTAAGATAGCCATTTTCACTATTTAATCCTGCCAATCCATGAGCATGGGACATCTTTCCATCTTCTGAGATCTTCAATTTCTTTCTTCAGAGGCTTGTGAAGAAAACGTTTTTTCATACAAGAGAGTTTCGTCATATAGGTCTTTCACGTACTTCGTTAGAGTTACTCTCTAAGACTTTTAACATGAAAGGTTGTTGGATTTGACAAAGGCTTTTTCAGCATCTAATGAGATGATCATGTGATTTTTTTTATTTTAGTTTGTTTATGTAGTGGATTTCATTGATGGATTTTCATATATTGAACCATCTCTGCATCCCTGGGATGAAGCCTACTTGATCATGGTGAATGATGTCTTTGATGTGTTCTTGGATTCAGTTTGCAAGTATTTTATTGAGTATTTTTGCATCAATGTTCATAAGAGAAATTGGTCTCAAAATTCTTTCTTTGTTGAGCCTTTGTGTGGTTTAAGTATCAGGATGACTGTGGTGTCATAGAATGAGTTTGGCAGTGTTCCTTCTCTTTCTATTTTGTGGAATAGTTTGAGGAGTATTGGTATTAGCTCTTCTTTGAAGGTCTGGTAGAATTCTATGCTAAAACCAGGCTTTTGAAGTAAGACCTAATGATTCTCTGAATTTCCTCATTGTCTGATGTTATATCTCTCTTTTCATTTCCAACTTTGTTAATTTGGATACCATTTCTCTGCCTTTTAGTTTGACTAAGGTTTCTCTATTGTGTTGATTTTATCAAAGAACTAGCACTTGGTTTCATTGATTTTTTTGTATTGTTCTCTTTGTTTCTAACTGATTGATTTCAGCCATGAGTTTGATTATTTCAAACTGTCTACTGTCTACTTCTCTCGGTTGTGTTTTTATCTTTTTTTTTTCTAGAGCTTTTAGGTGTGCTTTTAAATTGCTGGCATAAGAACTCTCTAGTTTCTTTATGGAAGCATTTAATGCTATGGATGTTCCTCTTAGTACTGCTTTTTTTGTGTGTGTCTCTGTCATGCCTTCATTTTTGTTAACTTCTAGAAGGTCTTTAATTTATTTCTTTATTTCTTTCCTGATGCTGAGATCACTGAGTAGAGAGTTGTTCCATTTCCATGAGTTTATAGGCTTTCGGTTGTTTCTTTGATTTTGGAATAAAAGGTGTTTTATTGTTGTTGTTTGTTTGTTTAATATTTAATAAAAATGAGCTGTCATATTTAAAAGAAAACTGGTTTGGCCAGACTTTGGGAAAAAACAGCTTCAAGACCCCAACTAGAAGTTTCCTAGAAAAATAATGAGATCATGGAACCATCTCTGCACATTTCCATCGGCCAGTGTTTGATTTGGTGCTGCTGGTGGTTGAACTCAGGACCTTGCACATGCCCAGCAGGTACTCTATGGTTGAGCTCTGCTCAGCTCTTCTGCCGGTGTTTTCTATGAAACACATACTAAGAAGAAGTTACTGTATGTGTAAACATGGCTAATGTTTTATTGTATAACCCTTTCAGAAATAAGAATGTTTTCCCCCTGTAGGGGAGGAGCTGATAATAAAATCTGCTTCCGTAACTGGTTCTTGATTTGGCCAATATAAAAGGCCAGAGCCAATTGCTGGGCAAAGGGGAAAAGGTGGGATTTCCAAGTCCCAGCGGGAAGCAAAGGGGTGCAGGGAAAGAGGTGAGCTTTGGAATGGGAGACATGCAACAACTGTGTAAGATCTTGGGTAGCTGGAAACAGTGTCCTCTGCTACCAGTGGATGGCTGAAATAGGCTAGCTGATAAGGTTAGGGCAGGAGATTCTTTGCCCAGCACTTATGTTATCTGGCAAGTTTTAGAATAATAAAGCAGTGTAGAGTTTTTCTTCCACGGAACTAAGGTGGGTAAGGGAACTAGATAAGACAGGGCGGTTGGTGTTGGCTTGGCCAAGCTAGTCCAGAGGAAGTGAGGCAGCAGATCTCAGAACTAAACCGGGAAAGGTTTCCCAGGAGCTTGGACTGAGCTACTGGGAAAGGCACCAGCTGGCAAGAGGAGACAGGAGAGTGGGCTGGCAGGAGCTAAGCCGAAAGCCAGGCCCCAGGCAAAGGAGCAAGCTTGTTTTTAAAATTTTTAAATTACCCGCAACATCCCCCCTCCTTTAAGTGGACTAGGGCACTGTGACTTGTAAGCTATCGAAGCAGATCACTGGAAAATGATGGGGTGACATCAAGGGGGTCAAGAGACTCTGTAAGATTTTATTTCAAAACTTATTCCAGCTTGAGAGGAAAGGATTAAAATCTTTCAGTGATGGGATCTGGGATATTTGGAACATAGTATATTTAGTGGAGACTTATCTGTGGGAAGTAAAGAAAGCCAGGCTAACTCCTATGTGTGACAGTAAAAGGAAATAAAGCTTCAAGAAGTAACATGGGATTTTAATGAGTCCTTTCTGGGCACTATGAGATAACATTATTTCTGTTGTTTGATTTGTAATCAATGAAGAAGATGATATATGGATGACAAGTTTTACCTAGAATGCAACTGACAGCAAATAAAATGACAGTAAGAACCATTCAAGAGATGCAGAAGCAGAGACAAAATAAAATCAGACCCTGGTGACTTTTTTTTCCTGCTATTATTTAAGGTCATTGAATTAATAAACAACAGTAGCAAATGGATTTTAAAAGCCTCAAATTGGGCCTCTCTTAAAATGTAGAGTAAACATTTCCTTATAAAGTGCATCTCAGAATCTTCCAAAGAAAGCAAAAAAGTTTGGTGGCTAGTAGAACCAGAAAAGAGGGGAGAAAGGAAGACACGTGGAGAGAGATGTACACTGGCTATAAATAGCCAGGTCATCTGTAACCTGATTTTCATCATTTCTTTAGTGTTACTTGTTAATTGAGTGATAGTTTTTTGTACAGTGATATGCAGTGTTCCAGATCAAATCCAGGGCTTTAAACATAGTAGACAAGTACTCTACGGACCAAGCTACACATGCCACCCCTTATCTGTAAGTTTTGCTTCTTAGTTTTTCTTTTATAACTAGTGATTAAATGCATAGTAAGGATTTCCAAACCAGAAAAAGAAAGTTAGTTGGTGAAAAAAGAGACGTGAAAAACCTGAACAGCAGATGCTACCTGGAGGGGAGAGATGAAAACCGCACGCCCATGAGGATACGGAACTTGGTGGAGCTCATCTGGGGAAAGCAGCTGTTGGAACATATTTTCCTGTGCTTTAGAGCCAGTCTCTCCATTTTCATCATCATGTTTTCCATCTGTAAAGATGATTAGAGAAGTGTATTGCAAGATGGCCACAATTTGCCATCTGTGTGTAACGGCTACTGCCGCTAGTGAACAGGACACTTCACCAGCCGCCTCAGCTGGAAGGCAATCTGATGCACGAGTCTGCACCGTTGGGAGAGGAGGCTGAGGTCAGGTGAGCAGAGGAACTGAACAAAATGATGACAAATGGACCACTGAGCAGCTGTACAATCTGGAGTATTTTGAAACCTAAATGGCACTTGAGTCGTAATGTCCTCGTGTGAAAAGGACATCTTTAGCACAGGATCCTACACTTGTGTGGAAATTTGATCTTGAAAACTTGTAGAGCTCATGAGATGGCTCCATTGGGGAAAAGCACTTGCCCCCCAAGCCTGAAAGCCTGAGTTCAATCCCCAAAATCCATGGTAAGAGAAGCAACTCCCACTAAGAGACTGACCTCTATGCATGTAACACACACAAACTCATATACTAAATAAGCAAATAAAAGTATAACTAGTTGTTTTAAACTAAATGTCTTCTTTCCCTCTTATAAGCTATGCCCATAATTGTCATCAAAATGGAAATACAAATAAATAATAATAATGACACTTACTCATCCCATGGGATTAGGGGCTGCAGATGTAGTGAGCTGATGTGTTGGCTGCAAGATGACCACAGACAGGTGAGCAACAGCAGATACAGAGCTGGCTTTGTTTTGCCTTCAGTCGGGGGAAACTTTTCCATAATGACAAATGTAATGATGAAGACTAGGAGCATCTGAAATGAATTCTCACAGACTAGGAAGGAACCAGGCAAACTGGAGTCTCTGTCAACACATTTCAAAGTGTGCTGAGCCAGAAGCTGGAAATGAGTGCTACAAGATTAGATGCAAATCAACATACCACAAACCGATGCCTTTTCTACAGATCAAAACAAACACCAAGAAATCTAAAGAAAGATTCGTCCACAATAGCTTCACACCCACCCAGGAATGCACATAATCAACTAGGTAGAAATCTTCTAAAATGACAACATTGGAAGCTAAAAAGACACTAGCTCATGGGTTGGCTGAGTCAATATTATAAGAATGACTATATTACAGTGTCAGAAACGATCTATAGATTTAACATACTACCCAACAAAATTCTTCTTAGGACTAGAAAAAAAAAGGTTCTAAAATTCACGTCTTTAAGAAGCTTCCACACAGACAAAGCAATCTTTAGTTTTAAAGATGGATCTCAGCTAAGAGCCACAGTAACCTAACAGACACATGGACCAACGGACAATGATAGACCTCAGTATAAACGTACTCAACTACGGGAATCTGATCATGTACCAAAGTGTCAACAACATGCAAATGAGATGGCTTCCTCAAACTCATGCTGGGAGAGCCGAATGTCCACGTATAGATGTAACTAGATCCATGTCTCCCTATTTAAGAAAAATCAATCCAAAATGGAGAAAGAAAAAAACACACACACAAAGCCTGAATCCTTAAAACTAGTAGAATAAAGCCTGAATCCTTAAAACTAGTAGAATAAAGCAGAGACACTTGAAGACTTTTTTAGGTAAGGACTTTCTGGGAAGGGCTCTGGCAGCACAGAAGACCACCCAAGAGTTGTGTCCGGGTTAGATTTTTGTCAACTTGACACAAGCTAGACTCAAAGGAAAAAGGAGCCTCATTGAAGAGAATGCTTCCATCAAAGGCTTTGCCCTGTAGACAAGCCAATGGGGCATTCTTGATAGCTAATTGACACAGGAAGGACGAGCTCCCTGGGGCAAGTGCCACCCTTGGGCAGGTGGAATAAAAAATCCAGCTGAGCAAGTTATGAGGTAAACCAATAAGCAGAACTCTGCGGCTTCTGCATCAGTTCTTACATTTTTGGTTGTGAGCCTGGCCTTTACCGACTAAGCCGTCTCTGCAGCCCTTTGCATGGGCTCTTACCTCCAGGTTTCTGCCTTGAGCTCCTGCCTGGACTTCCCTAGTGGCAGATGGAGTGTGGCCTGTGGGCTGTAAGATGAAGTAAAGCCCCGTCTTCCACAGGTTGCTTCGGTTCTGTTGTTTTATCACATTGCTGGAAGTCCAAGCTAAGACAAGTTTGGCAGACGGCATCCACAAAATTAAAAAGTTTCTGCCGGGCAGAGGAAACCATCGGTAGAATGAAGGAACGGACTCTGAAGTAGGCTTAATAATTCTGAGTCTACAGATAACTTCAAAAGCTCATTAGCAGACAAATCATCTGGTCAATAAATGGGCTAATGAGCCGAACAGAAAACTTCCAAAGAAAGAAATGAAAAGGCCAATAAATGTCTGGAAAGGTGTCCAACATCCTTAGCCATCGGGGAAGCTCAAGTAAGTTCAAACTGCTTTGAGAGTGTCTCTTACCACAGTCAGAATGACTTCCATCAAGAAAACTAATGACAGCCGGTCAAAGTACTGACACTAAATGGCTGTTGAATGACAGCCATAAATGAGTCCTCTCTGTCACCTCCTCCAAGGCTCAGGGGACATCATGGAAGAACCTGAGAGTCTGAAGTGAGGGAAGCCATGTAGAAGGATGAGTTCTGAGCAACACAGCAATGTGATTGTGTGTCCACAAGTTCCACACAAAACTGACCCATCAGCACCCTGCCACAGAAGGGGGAGAGGCTATGCCCTTCCCTGCCACCCCTCCCCCCCCCAATTCCCTGAAGATTTCTATGTGATTAAAGATGATTCATGAGAAAAAGACATTTTCATTTGTGGTAAGGAGCACTGTCTCAGGTAAACAGCCCCTTACCCATGCTTCTGTAAACAATGCTAATAAAACCAACAAAATCTCTCTCTCTCTCTCTCTCTCTCTCTCTCTCTCTCTCTCTCTCTCTCTCTCTCTTCTTCTTCTTCTTCTTCTTCTTCTTCTTCTTCTTCTTCTTCTTCTTCTTCTTCCTCCCTCTCTTCCCCCTCTCTCCCCCTGCACACACAATTGCCTTAAGACCAGTGAATTCAAACATGTGCTAGCTTTTGTTGTGCAAACCTTGCTCCTTAATTTAAAATTAGTGGCTAAATAAAGACGCCTACAGCCTGTAACTGGACAAAAGAGAAGTAGGTGAGTCTTTGGTTTTCAGGCTTGCAGGAAAAAGGAAGAAGTCACTTGTGGGGTGGATGGATTGTGAGAACATGTTCATGAAAGCCAGCCTGTTGAAGTAGGAGTGGTTCAAGCAAAACAAGGCAAGTGATATCTCAGGATAACTGACAGGGAAGTAGACAAAATAGCACACAGGGTTGATGCCTACCCAGCTGTAGTGTTTTAGGCTTGTTATAAATATAAAGGTTTTGTGTCTTTTATTTGGGAACTAAATGATCCAAGGTAAGTTAGAAATCTAAGTAACACCACAACACACACACCTTCCACCTGCCTACCCTCCGTGGAGCTTGCCTGTCCTCACTCATTCTTCCCACATCTGTTAGCTGTTAGTTTTTCTTGGTGCCAACTGCAATTGGAACTGACATCTGCTCCTGCTCTGGCTGACGTCATTGTCTCTAAGTCAACCCTTTGTCTCCAGAGTATCTCTAAACTCCAGGCGACACGGAAAACTTTGATTCACCCTCTCAAAACTCCTCTTCCTCGACTTGAGTTTTAAAAGAAACACTTTCCCCATATACACACCCTGCCCCCAGGGGGAAAGTCAAGTCCCTTGCCTGTCTACAGCTTTCTGAGCACATCCTGTCTCTTTAGAAAAATTGTTGGATGTGGGTACAGAGTCAGTTTTCCCACTTTACAAAATCTTATTTTTTTTTCAGTTCTGAGATTGAACTGAGAGTCTCTCAAATACGGAGCTACACCCTCAGCCCTTGTTTTAATTTTTTAACAAAGGTTCTCATTACAATCCCCAGGATGGTCTTGAACACTTGCCTCAGCCTCCCAAGTAGTTGAACTTATAAGCCTATGTCACCAGGCCTTGGGTTTCCTTGCACATGCTCCATGAGTTTTTATTACTACATAGTGAATCTACTAGTATAGCTCACGCCAGCATTTGCTGCTCACTCGTCTGAGCCCTTGGAGAGAATTTAGCATCTTGTCCAATGAGCTATTCATATTTCCTGTTCTTCTTCAAGATAGGTTTAAAAAAACAATTGTTAAAGGAATGAATGATAAAATGACTTTATGTGCCTTATATTCAAAATAAAACAAACTGGCTGTGCATAGTAATGCCTGCCTTCAGTCCCAGCACTCTAGGGCAGAAGCAGACCCAGTTCAAGGCCAGTTTGAATAATGCAGTGAGTTCCAGGCCAACCAGGACTATATACAGAGACCCTGTCTCAAAGACAAAAAAAAAACAAAAACCATAAAGTAAATACATAAGCAAACAAGAAAAAAAATGTATCAACAATAACCTAGACATCTCAGTCGTTTTCTACAGAAATCACTGCTGTTTAGAGAAAAAATAAACATGACACTGGTACAAATAAAATAGGACTGTGTCAGGTTAGCTTGACACATAAAGCCTTGAGGGTGTGGACTTTGCACAAAAATATTCAAACAAACAACTCTGAAACACCAACACCCAAATCCGAACCATGTGCCAAATTCAGACTGTTATACATTGACCAATGAGCGATTGTATATTTCCTTTAAGAAGACTGTTTGCCTCCAGCTGCTTACCACACTGGCTTTGCATGCAACGGTGTTTATTTGGGAAAATACTTCCATAATTGTTCATAAATTTTTTCAACCATAATTATATATAAACTGGGTGGGAGGGGCAGCGTATTTGTCAAAACATACTTTTATTTGCCAGCGCTCACAGTCAAACTTGCACGGGCAAAAAGAGGCTATTTGATGAGCCTGGTAGCATGCATCTGTAATAAGATTGAGGTATGGGCTGGAGAGATGGCTCAGCAGTTAAGAGCACTGACTGCTCTTCCAGAGGTCTTCAGTCTAATTCCTAACAACCACATGGTGGCTCACAGTCATCTAATGGGATCCCACTCCCTCTTCTGGTGTGTCTGAAGACAGCTACAACAGTGTACTCATATAAATAAAATAAATAAAATCTTTTTAAAAAATAAAATAAAAGAGATTGAGGTATAAGGATTGTTGAGGAATTCATGGCCAGCCTGGGCTACATTATGAGCCCACAGCCAAGGCTGGGATACATAGTAAAATTTTGACTCAAAACAAAATAAAGCATACTGCAAGGATACAGAAGAATGCTATAGTGGTTAGGTCTGTCCTCATAAGTGCCTGAAGATGAAAAACTTCTCCAGACCCCATTATCAAACATATCTTTACTGAACTCTCATGGATACCAAGAACTTGCAATGAACAAATCAAACAAGGAGACTGTCTGCTTGGCACTAGCCCTTCAGTAAGAGACAGAAGCAATGGAAAGGAACCAATGTTACTATGGTGCCTAGGACCGGAGAGGAAGTGAACAGGTAGAATGATAAAATCTAACTGAAAAAGCGTCTTAGAGATGGAGTTATCAGCACCTCCTCTATGGGGGTAGGACGGTAAACGAAGATGTCAAGAATGAGAAGGAACCAGATGCACAAAGACCTGGGAGAAGGACGTCATCAAGTACAGGCAATAAGAGAGCCAATGAGTAGAAGATGCTATGCAAAACTTGTCCCAGACATGGAATGGAGAGAGGCTGAGGGCAAGACGCAGGAAATGAAGTTGGGGAGGGGAGCAAGACCGAACTCCCACTGACTGAAGGGATTCACCCTAGCACACAAGTGAGATTTAATATAAGTGTCTGAGAGGAACCTAGTGACAAAAGCAAAGAAGGATGCCGCCTCCTGGGGTTCCACATGTTGAGGGCATTGTGACGCTCCTTGTATGCAGACTCCAAGATCACCTTGAAGGCAGGATTGTTTGCTAGCTCACTTTACATTGGCCTGTGATGTTCTCAACATCACAGTCAGCATACTGAGTCTTATTCACTATGCTGAACCCCCCCCCCCCCCCCGTTACAACTTTTATTTATATATTTCTGCTAGAAGAGAAATAAAGGAAAACCTTCTGGTCAAGAGAACAGAATTCCTGGACTGGGATGTTCCACTTGGGGCAGATGGCTGACCTAGCCAAGAGACCACCTCCTAAGAAGTCCTTGCCTTCAGCCAGGCTAAAGAAATGGGCAGAATAATTTTCCCTTTAATGAGATACTGTACTTTTTATCCCCAAATCCCTGCCCTTTAAATTCAGCCTTTCATAGGGCACAGAAGCATGCTAGCTTGCAAGTCTGCACATTTTTCTGAATTATTCATGAAAGTATAACTTTCTCCTTTCTTCTACTCTCTTTCTCTAACATGCTTTCTCTACCACTCTGGGCTTCCCCAACATATTGGGTTTTCTTACTCTTTCTCTAAGGCTTCCCTCCCTGGCACGTGACTGCTGTGGGCCCTGTGTCTGTCCTTCATGCTGGGTTACACAGCATGGCTCCTCTATTTCTCTGCTCCAGTCTCCTTCAAACAGCTGTTCAGAGTCACAGCTGGCCCTAGGAACTTTACTGTTTTAATAATATTTTATTTGTTGAGACTACAGTATAATTCCATCACTTCCCCCTTTCCTTTCCTTGCTCCAAACACTTACATGTCCCTCCACCTTGTTCTCATGTCTGGTGTTGAGGTTTTTGTTTGATAGACTATGGCTCTTTGGAGGAACATTGTCAGCATAAATGGGAAATTTTTATCAAATTATAATATACATGTGTATGTACTATGGGCATTGTTAGGTGAATGATTAATAGTCTGGTTCCTTAGGACTCTTTCAGACATCCTTACTGCTATTTTATTTCTTCTGTATCTATCTCTCTTCCCCGCCTTCATTAAGCACCCCCCTATTTTCCTGTTTCTGTAACTTGTACCCTACTATTTCCTTCTCTACCTCCCCCCATTTCCTTTAAACTCTAATAAAAAATTGCCATGAGCCATTTGAATCTGTTTTTAAATTATTTTATTAATGATGCTGAGAACCCAAGACAAGATCCAAATTTCCCTCATATACTTTGCAAAAGTGATAATCTGATTGGCTAGCTCTGTAGGACTCTGACAATCTGGTTGGCTAGTTCTGTAAGATTGACGAGCCTCAGTTTACCGGGGACCCTCTGAGTGAACAACTCAGAGCCGGGGATTGTTGCAAAAGCAAGAGAAATTTTATTGTTCCAGCATGCTGGGGTCATCCTGCATCCAAAAGGAGAGGTGACCCTGTGCAGCTTGTTCAGCGGACATTTATACAGTTTCTAGGGGTAGCATAGAGAAACAGCAGCTAGGCACACTATGATTGGCAGAACAGTGTGACTGTTAAACTGATTGGTCTTTAGAGAATGAGGTGGCAGGGACTTCCCTTGTCTGCAGGTGGCCAACAGTCCGTCCTGTGGGATGTCATGTGCTCTGGGCCTCCCCCACCTGTAGCTCTGTTTTCTCCCCTGTTGTCTGAGGCATGTTGATTAGTCTCTCTCTTCTGGGGCCTTTCCTGAGCTGACCAGGAATGTTAATTAGCCTCTCTGTTCCTGAGCTAACCCTTTCAGCTCATCTCCTTAAGCCAGGCCATACCTGAGTGGGTAGAGGGGGGAAAGGGGGGGGGCAGTGGTCCCTGGCCTGCTTGAAGAGCCCCAGACTCGGGAGACCCTTCCTCAAGCCGCCGGAATCGCGACCACCCAAAGATCACAAGAAACCATACCTGGATGCAATCAGCAGAGGTTTATTAGGGAAAGAGCTGGCAGCCAGCCGTCTGACCAGGTACTCGCGCTGGAGTCAAGGTCCGACCCCCTCGGCCAGTCCTTGGAGGGTTTTAAAGGGAAAAACCACAAACCAGGGGAGTGGGAAGGGGGTGAGGGGTTGTTAAAACATGAAAACAGTGGAACAATTCAGAGGTATTCACTCTAAATGATTAGTGTCATGTGGAAATCGCCCTGCATTCTTCTCAAAAATGTGGTTTTTACCATGCCATTGTGCCCTATCCGGCCATTTCAGATTGCTATCTTTACTTTTTCCGGCTATAGGGCTATGGCCCCACCTAGGTGGTAGCATCTTTATCTGTAATCAGGAATGTCTTCCTGCCTTGGGCGAGGCTTGAGGAATGTAATCCAGCAAGTGTCCTTCACCTGGAATGTGAAGGCCTGAAATCTTATTTTCAGTTCCGAGTTCTGTAAGGCGAAAAAATCTACACATATTTCATAAAATGGCCTTTATAATTTTTCACTCTACATGCTTACCCAAGATCTTTCCCAAACAAGATAACTAGTATTTCTCCAGTTAAGACTTGACCTATATAACACATGATCATTAGTTACAGAATATAAACAGAAACTTCAGTTTCTAGAAAGTTAATTTCCCTAATACACTGGGTGGCCAAACAGATGCTGTGCTATTATTTAATGTACCAGTGACCTTATGTATGCTTCCTTGGCAGAAATGCTGCATGATTTACAGGAATTCGCTAAACGTTTACCCCTTTCAGATCAACATTTGCCCTCACTAATTTGTCCTACTCTAACAACTTTAATTGTCCTCCGACAATTCAGTCCTTCAGTTTTTCATTTTCCAAATATTCTAAATGTTAGCCTCAAAACATGTAGCCTGCCTCAAAAACACACAGGCCGTCAGACCTGAGCTCTTCGCTGCAGACCGGCAGATTTGCTAGCCTGCGGCAGGCGCATGTCCATCAGCTCTGCTTATTTGTGACTTTAAAGCCTTTTGAAGTGCTTCAAAATGTGATTTGTCAGTGGAACGGTGATAAGAATTTCTAAACTGGCAAAAAAAAAAAAAAAAAAAATCTTTAAAAGCATGGGCTTGAAATTTAGTTCTTCAGTTGTGGAATTTCGATTTCTTTATTTTCACTGTGGACAAGGAGTGGGTGGAGAGCGCCTTCAGGACTCTCCCATCCCAGCACCTGAGTCAGCTTTGCAGGCCTTGTCGTGGGAGGATACCGGAAGCGAGAAGCTGGAAGCTCCTCCTGTCTCTGGACCCTTTTCACAGCCAACGCCTCCAACTGATCTTCCAGGAATCCACCTATCTAATTGTCAAACAAAGCACAATTGTCTATGCAACCTGCTCTGTTAAATACATAATGAGAATAATCACAGTCCTGGTCGTCCTCTGGAGCATTCTTCCTGAGGGATCACTGGCATCACAATGGATGCCACTCACCATGTTGGCAGTTGCAGTGTGCCTGTCATTCCGTGAAATGCTTCCCACACGTGATTTCATAGAAGAGTTCCTGATGCACAGTGAACTGGGAGGTATGTGGCCGAGCTTTATTATCCTGTTTATTTAATGCGGAAATTTGACTTCTTGGAGCATTTATTAATCCACAGGCTCGGTGCATAATGCATATAAGTCGACTCTTAGCACTTTCAACTTCTTCCCATACACTCAACTTAAACGTCACGTCACTTGCTGAGTTCTCTAGTGGTACAGAGATGGTCAGAATTTGTTTAGCAACTACAAACTGGTTCAAAGACTTTCGTTTTTTTGTTTTTTTGTTTTTTTTTTTTCTTTCCAGAAACATGAATCCTCAATCAGTCCCTTGGGGAAACAACAATGAATGAATAGGTCTCTTTCTTCAAAAAGCTAACTGAAGTGATGTTCTTTAAACCTCATTTTTTTAAAAGGGCCCAGAGAGCTTCTCTGAAACCACAGGATGCTAGGTTCTGTTCTTTCAGCACATATATAACATCTGTATAGACTCCAGACACTGACTTAGAGAAAACCCCATCTTTATTTCTTTTCTTTCTAATTTTATTTTTATCATTTAAAATTACATGTATGTATACAAGTGTGTCTATGTGGGGTTTATGTGCACATGAGTGTGGAGGCCCACAGAAGCCCCATACAGTCAGACATGTCTCTGGAGCTGAGTTACAGGTGGTTGTGAGCCTCCAGGTGTGGGTGCTGGTAATCAAACCCAGGTCTCTGCAAAGCAGTACTTGCTCTTAACTGCTGAACCATCTTTCCAGACCCTTTACTTTTAGATGTGTGTGTGTGTGTGTGTGTGTGTGTGTGTGTGTGTGTTGGTTTGCTCCCATGAGTTTCCGCCTACAGAGACCAGCAGAGGGCATTGAATCTCCTGAAATCACAGTTATAGGTTGCTGTGAGATGACCAACATGGAGGTGGAAAGCAAACTCTAATCCTCTCCGAGAGCAGACAACTTTCTTATCCATGAGCCATCCCTGCAGTCCAAGAGAAGACCACTTCTGAGGGGCAGGGACTAAAGCTTATCAGTAAAGAGATTGCCTATCGAGTACAAAGCTTTAGGATGTTGATCCCTGACATTGTACTTTTAAAAAAGAAAGGAAACAAGTTCTAAAGAGTGAAGAAAAGAAAGGCCGGGTGGGCAGAACAGAACTAAGCCTTGGAATTGGGAGGGAAGAGCAGTCAGAGCTGCCCTTACCATGAACCAAGCAAGCAGCTGCTGCTACTGAACCCCAGTGTGATGACTATTCCTCATTGTCAGCTTGACTATATCTGGAATGAACTATGATCCAGAATTGGAAGGCTCACCTGTGATCCAGATCTTGAGGCTGGAAGACACAAGTTTCTGACCTGGATCTTGCCATGGAAATCTTGAGGCATGGTGGCTATGTAAAGCTTAGTCCCAGACAAGGTAGTACATGCCTTTAATCCCAGGAGACTAAAGGAAGAAGATCTCTGATCAGCCTGGGACAAAACGAGTCCCAGATACAGGCATGGTGGTATACACCTTTAATCTGGACCACACCTCCTGCTGGAGACCTACATAAGGACACTGGAAGAAGGAAGATTGGCTCTTCTTCACTGCTTGCATTTACTTGCCAGCACATCTGTTGGAATCTACTTCTACAGACCAGCTGAAACAAGTAGCCTTGTGGGGCTGAGCAACTACTAGATTCTTGGACTTCCAATTCACAGCTGCCCATTATTGGGGAGTTGGACTATGGACTAAGTCATCATAATAAATTCCCTCAATATAGAAAGACATTCCGTATGTTCTGTGACTCTAGAGAACCCTGACTAATACACCCAACTTCCCAAGCCATGCTCTGTTCCCATGTAAGGGTGCAAGGCACCATGTCTCTCCCATTGTGAAAAATGGCTCATGTAGAAAAGAGATTTGGAAATTAAGCACAACACAGACCAAGTAGTGACTCCATCGTAAATGCTGTACATCAAAGCAACTTAGGTAACTTTTCTGATCTTTGGTTTTGTCATCTGTTCGACATACAAAATGATTGTCTTGGTATTGCTAAAAGAGGTAAAAGTAAAATAGGTGCTGTGTTAATCACTTGCCTTGTTACTATGGCAACATGCTTGCCAGACACAGCTTATGAGAGGAAGGCTTGGTTTTTTGGCTCATAGTTGCAGTCCATCACAGCTCTGGAGTCATGGCAGTAGGAACGTGAGGCGTCTGCATCTCACCTCTCAGTGGATCAAGAAGCAGAAAGCTCAGGCCAGAAGTAGAAATAGGTATCACCTTCAAAGGCTGCCAGAGCAACCCACTCCTTCTAACTAGGCCCTACTTCTCAACAGTCCATACTTCCCGAAACAGGGTCCTAAAGTGATACATGCCTGACAACCTAAGCTTAACCCTTGGGACCGTATGGTGGAAGGAAAGAACCAACCCCCATGTGCTGTCATGGTGTATAAACACACACAAAGTGTGTCTCTCCCTATACAGTGATAAATGTAAAAAGCAAATAATTACTATTAATAATAAGACTTCCTTATCCACTTAACTATTTTCCCTTTTAAAAGGCCTTTAAAAATAGCTTTAAATTGTCTCCCATTTTGGCATATAATAGATGATATAATAGTTCTGAAGACTGACTCATCAGTGGGTAGACCTGACAAAGAACAGGTTTTCCTGAGCTTGGTAATCAGGGTTCCCAAGAACGGGATGACAGCAAGAGTCAAAGTTTACTTCCAAGAATATACAGGATACAGCATAGATGTGGACCATCCTCTGTGAGCAAAAACACATCGTCTCAGAACTAGCCTGTAGAAGCACACATTCAAAGTCGTCAACCCCACCCAGTGCCCTGGAGCCACTAAGCAGTTGTGTTTCACCTTCTTCTTTTGCAACCCTTCCACCCCCTGGAGTAGGCAGACCAGAACCAAAATGAACCCAGGTTCTGGCAGATTAGATGGGTGTATTCCCTCAACCGCTCCCTGGGTCTCAGCAGGTTCAGTCGTGCTTCTGGGTCCTTGCTCCCATACATCAAGAGAGCCCACCTCCTTTGGATCAGCCAGTGGTCAGCTGGTGCCAGGAGGGTTACTACTGCCAGCATCCCAGAGATTCAGCATCAAGGCAACAAAAGAGTTTAAAAACACTGTTGCCATTTCATGACTGAGCCACTAAGAAATGTTTCAGGCTTTATGGTATAAGAAACAGACCATTTCTTTCTCTTACCTTGTACCTTCGTTTACCTTCTTGTGTCTTTAGGGTACAGTAAACACTTTAATTTATAAATTAAAATTAATAATAATAATAATAATAATAATAATAATAATAATAATAATAATAATGTGGTGTTTGTACCAACCAGAAATGGAGAAATCTTGAAAGTAGAAAAAAGCTCATGTCAGGGAGGAAGAGATCTTTTATGGAAGGTTGGGGAAAGGAAAACAAGAATCAAGGAGTACAGGAGCATGCGGTGGCCTGCAAGTAGAGGGAAGGCTGGGCATAGTGGAACACACACTTGTAACCCAGCTCTTGAGCAGGGACATGAAGGTCAGGAGTTCAAGGTCAACCTCAACAATTCAGTAAGCTTGAGGCCAGACTGAGCTACAGTAGATCATGTTACAAAAACAAACTCGGAAAAACAGAGGTGAGAAGAGGGTAGGGAAGAGAAGACTATATTATATAAGAAGAGGAAGAAGACCAATAAGAAGGGAACACGATAACTGGGGGATAACCAAAGAGAAGATGGGTAAGAATAAAGGATGTTGACAGAAGGCGTGAACTACAAGTGAAATCCACCACTTTCTGTGCTCACTTAAAAAATAATTTTTAAAGTAATTCTCGAATACGAACCAGAGGATTACATTTCTGCCGCTCACAAATCTTGCAGCCTTAGGGTGAAAGCACTCTTAAATCCCTGCTTAGCCTTAAGGGAAATCTTAAGCCCTAGCTTTGCAGTCTTTGCCATCCTAAAGACATTGTGCTGGTGAATTAAATAACAGGGATGGAATTTTGAAAAGTAAAAAGTGCTATAAAAATAAAAATATTAAGGCTTTGAGCTTGGCTGAAAATTTAAAACATGATGTTATTCCTTTCGCATCATAATGATAAAACTCTTAAACTATGCTTAACACCTGAGAGAAGGTAGTCCTACCTGGATCACCACACTTGTCATCAAAGTCCAGTGCAGTGACCCATGAAGGCTGAAGGGGTCGAGGGTCAACCAGAGAGGCAAATGCACCCTGTGCTGTATGAACTGGGCTAGCTGCTGCTTCCTCTGTAGTGACATGAGCTGAGGCACAGCGTGGATGAAGTCTGCTCTAGATGACGCACATCCTGCTGGTTCTGTTCCTCAGGACCCTGCGTAATACAGTTTGCTGTAAAGTGGGGAAGGTCCTGGGACAAATGCCAGGTAAAGTGTCGTGAGTGCCAACACCCTGTCAGTGGCATTGCTCTCACCGTCCTCAGCATGGGTGGCCCCCAAAAGCAGCTAAGGCCAACTGGTATACACCTAGGAACCTTCTGAGTCAGCCGGGAAGACCTGAAGACACTGCAGGTGCAGGTGAGCTGGACAGAGCAATGTTGGTTCCATGAGCGGCCAGGCACCAAATTCTAAGAGTAAACAGAAAGAAATGAAAATGGACTCCCTAGGTCAATCTCATGACAAAAAATTCCAGAAGACATTTGTCTTAATTAGGGTTTCCATTCCTGCACAAGCATCATGACCAAGAAGCAAGTTGGGGAGGAAAGGGTTTATTCAGCTTACACTTCCATGTTGCTGTTCATCACCAAAGGAAGTCAGAACTGGAACTTACACAGGGCAGGAAGCAGGAGCTGATGCAGAGGCCATAGAGGGATGTTTCTTACTGGCTTGCTTCCCCTGGCTTGCTCAGCTTGCTTTCTTATAAAACCCAAGACTACCAGTCTAGGGATGGCACCACCCACAAATGGGTCCTCCCTTCTTGATCACTAATTGAGAAAAATGCCTTACAGCTGGATCTCATGGAGGCATTTCCTCGATTGAAGCTTCTTTCTCTGTGATAATTCCAGCCTGTGTCAAGTTGACACCAGAAAACAGCCATTAAATGTAGTTCCAGTTTAATGATAGTGGTATGGTATAAAGCCATCCATAGATGCTCAATCAATTCCTCAAAGCACTTATCTGTCAATATGGAAGAATTTTTTTTTTTTTTAAGATATTCCTGCAGAAATCCAGGCAGAAGCTCCAGCCAATATATAGCTATTCCCAAGACCAGAATTTTGGTCCCTGAAATGAGGAGCCCGTCACTCACTTGTTCCTCTTGCACTTCATGTGTACAAACTGGAAAGAAGAGCCATCAAAGAGGAATCGGTGAGATGGTGAAATGGCAGACTGGGCTTGATCCCTAGAACCATGGAAAGAAGGAAATAAAGAACTGACTCTATGAAGGTGTCCTCTGACCCTCGCACAGTGACGTGCAAACCACCGAACATTCAGACACATTTTACAACTGCCGAATGTTTACCACTCCCAGTAGTTACAGGGTCGTGACCCACGTGTCACACGGCGAGCTGTGACACAAGAGTGCCCTATCCTTCCCCACATGTGCAATGTCCTTCCCATTGCAAATGGTTTACCCATTTTCCTATGATTGGCAGTAATGGTTTTGTTTTCGAAACTGAGGATTCAAGCCTGGGCCTCACACATGCTGGACAGTATTCTGTGTGTCCCTAGCTCTTTTCCACTCTTTTGAGAAAGAGTCTAAGTTGTTTCTGTTAGTCTTGAATTCACTCTGTAGCCCACACAGGTCACACACTTGTGATTCTCCTGGTTCAGCCACCAGAGAAGCGGACGTTACAGAAGTGCACAGAGGCTCAGTCTGTAGTTTGTCTCTCTTTGAGGTGTTGGAAGGGTAGAAGACTTGGGAAACAGCCAACCCTCTTTTTATTCAACCTAGTATCTCCTCTTTATTATTTCATACGTTTATTTAATGTTTCTGAGACAGGCTGTCCTATAGCCCAAGCAGGCTTTGAACTTGCTATATGGTTATGGCTGGCCTTGAACTCTTGACACTCCTGCCTCTACTTCTCAAGTACTGGTATCACAAGCATGTATTGCCACACTTGTCTATCTTGTGTGAATGGGGTATACATATAATTCTTGGAAAATCCCTTTATCCTTTATGTATTGACATGACTTTCATCCCATCAGTCAAGATGCGACATTAGCTCATACATATAATCTCAGTTCTTAGAAAACTGGGGCAGGAAATACAGAGTTTAAGGCCATCTGAGATGCACAGTGGGATACAGGCCACACTACACTGCAGTGGAGACCTTGTCTCATATAAGTGAACACATAAAGACAAATAAAAAAGCAATTAGTTTACTAGGAAACATAAATCTATTTCATTAGCCCACAGAAATGCCACCATCAAAATTAACCTTGTGTACTTTCTTTAAACATTACTGTTGTGTTGACTACAAGTAGTTAATTTTTAGTTTTAAAATGAGATATGTTTAATTTACTATTTGGGAAACTAAACAAACCACCCTAGGCCCCTTCCCTGTACAGATAGATATGTGCTAGACACTGTGCATATAATAGCATAGCAGTTCACTCTTACTGTGTCTATTCTACAGGTGAAAGGTTCAGATATGCAGCCAGTGATTTGCCCATGGGTACTTCATTTATAAGAGAACGTATACGAACTTTTTCCCATCTCTGATTCTAATGTGTGTTTCTTTCTCTGAACAATACTGCTTCGGTGAAAATATATTTTACAAATATTCAGGTACACTATCTTACATTTTTCTACACAGTGTGATATTTTATTAAGTTGCAGTATCTGGGCTGGGAGATAACTCAGTGGGAAAATGACTTGCAAGCACGAGGACCAGAGTTGAGATCCCTAGAACCCACATAAAAACTAGGCAGGTGTGGTGGGCTGCCTGCAGTTCCAGCACTCAGGAGGTGGAGCATCTCTAGAACAAGCTGGGCAACTGGTAACTGGTAACTGAACTGGTGAGTTCCAGGTCCAACAAGAGGTCTTTGCTCAATATATAAAGTGGAGAACAATAGAGGAAGCCATTCCCTGTGAACCTCCAGCCTCCACACATATACTGACTAATGCAAACACACACACACATGCAAAGGAAAAAGAAAATGATGAAGTGTCCACAGTTCTATTATAGCTATGACTGTCAGCTTCAAAGCCAAGGTTTCTGCACTGATTTCTCCCAGGTTCTGTCAGATCCATGTATGTGATATTCACACAAGCTTCACTAGTGATCAAGTGTTTTTCTCATGTTTATACAAAAAGCTGCGTATTCTCATCTGGTGTATGTGAGCTACTTGGAGAAAAGATAGAGACACGAGCCTTGGGAAAGCATGTGGAGAGGACATTTTCCTGCTCCATAAATTCCATGTTCTGTCAGCAGCCTGACATCCTGGCAACAGAGGTGGGTAAGCAATTCATGTTCTGCTCTGCCCATGGCAGCAACCAGATCTAAATCAACCCCAAAGCAACATGCCAATCTTCCTATCCAGTGAGGCTGTTCCCTAGGGCGTGTAGACATAGATCCAATCAGTGTTTCACATGTTCATCACCAGCCTCTATCGCTCCGACCCAGATGATGTCTAAACCCCCACTTTAAACACACAGCAGGTGAATTAAAAGGCACGAGAGGTCAAGCATGGTGGCATGTGGTGATAATCTCAGCACTTGAGAGTTAGAGGCTGGAGAACCAAGGGCTCAAGGTCAGCTTCAGCTGCATAAAGAGTATGAAGCCAACCTGGGCCTCATGTTATTAATAAGGCCTTGTCTATAACTGATAGATAGATAGATAGATAGAAAATTATCTAAATTGATTATTAAATAGATATATGATAGATGAATAGATAGATGGTAAATATTAAAGTAGATAGATAGATAGATAGATAGATAGATAGATAGATAGATAGATAATGAATGATGGACAGATGGTGCTGATTTTTGAGGCCATCTTTACAATGAGAAGTTGTCTTTACTTCCTGTAGGTGCTTCTCACGGGCCACCTTTGTCTTCCCTAATATGTGTGTGAACATGCGGGTGACTAAGGCATCGGAGAGAAGTCATTAAGATGCCTGTCAGCTTCTTTTGTTCCCAAAGAAAGTTGTCAGATCACAAAAAGCCTTGAGTGAAGGGATTCACCTTATCTTCAGTAAGCTTTGACATACAATGACATAACCAGTGCTCGGGTTAAAATTAGATAAAGTGTTTCAAAGTAAAAAAGTAAAACTGACAGATTTTCCATGGAAAACCATTTTCCATGTTGCTTTAGAGCTTTTTTTTTAAATTATTATTATTCTGTTTTGTTTGTTGTTTTTGTTACTCTTTTTCCTTGGACCACTTTGCCAACTTAATTTAAATTGTAATTAAGAATGCCCCTTTGGTTTCTGTAACAACACCCATTCAGAGTTCCAAAATGGGCTTGAGAGTACCTCTGTATGCACAGGCAAGTTCATACAGATAGCCAACCCTCTCATCCCACTTGAGGGAGAGTGGGTTTCCTTATCTCCCAGTGTTGATGACCTCAGACACTCTGGTGAACTGGGTGCAAAGAGAGATTGGATTATGTGTGCAAAAAGAAGGATTGTAGGCTGAAGGTGTCTGTTGGTAGAGTGCTTGTCTAGTAAACCAGGAGGCCCAGGGTTCAGTCCCAAGCAGCACAAAAAGGGAGACAGAGACACACACCCATGATCCCAGGACTCAGGATGAAGGCAGAAGCATCAGATGTACAAGGGCTACAAAGTAAATTCCAGGTCATCCTGGGACCTGAGATCCCATATCAAAGAATGTCAAGTGAGGGGAACTGCCTCTTTGGGGCAATAGCAGGGGTGTCTGCTCTCCCTCTGCTCCAGTGGTTGATCCTGCCATCACTCCTGACTTCTAATGTGACTTGGGTCAGGAGGAGGACACTGAAAGACTGGATGAGCAAGGGGTAGCAGATGTTCTACCTGTGTCCATAGCACAGCCCTGATTGTCACGGTGACTTAGTGGCACTAGAATTCTCCCATGTCTCTGGACTTCTGAACAAAGCCATTCCCAACCTGTTTCTTCCCTTTCTCCATGTTCCCACTCTGTGACCATAAATCTTCAATATCTCTGTTGTCCCTAGTGAGTTCTGACAAGCTACCAAAGGTCTTCTTGAAAAAATTAGGAACCTCTTGTTGGAGATTCTAACCATATAACTGCCTCATGGCTGACCTACCCACCACCAGCACACACACACACACACTCAAGAACTATGATGGGCCCAGGGAGTGGCACTATTAAAAGGTGTGGCCCTATTGGAGTAGGTGTGGCCTTGTTGGAGTAGGTGTGTCACTGTGGGTGTGGGCTTTAAGAGCCTCATCCTAGCTGCCTGGAAGTCAGTATTCTGCTAGCAGCCTTCAGATGAAGATGTAGAACTCTCAGCTCCTCCTGCACCAAGTCTGCCAGGATGCCGCCATGTTCCATCCTTGATGATAATGGATTGAAACTCTGAATCTGTAAGCCAGCCCCAACTAAATGTTGTCTTGTAAGAGTTGTCTTGGGGGAACTTGAGAGATGGCTCAGAGGTTAAGAACACTAACTGCTCTGGTGTGTGAAGAGAGCGACAGAGTACTCACATACGTAAAATAAACAAATCTTAAAAAAAAAAAAAAAAAAAGAGTTGCCTTGGTCATAGTGTCTGTTCACAGCAGTAAAATCCTAAGACAAGAACAGAATAAATCATGCTAAGAATATTTCTTACCCACTGTGTGTTGGGACAGGAGAAATAAGACTTTATGATAAAATCCCTCATCAGGACCTTGAATTAATAACAATCTAGCCTTATTTTTATTTTTAATGAATTTCCTATTAGCATACAAGTGATATGTTGTGGGTATTGTTGTGGTATTTCACCATATATTAGGGTCACTGTACTGACTTCCAATTCATCCTCTTCCTCCACCTAGTATTCTTCCCTGAGACCTGTGCACAGACATTACTCGTCGTGATATTTTGCACAATCTTTGATTAAAAGGCAAGTGCTAAAAAGATTAGAAACATCTAGAAAACACTAGCATAGAAGATGCAGCATGAGGGAGAGAGACTTGAGGAAACTCAGAATGGGAGGTGAGGGGAGACACTGGCGTGAGGAGAGAGGCTGTGAGAAGCACCGACTGGAGGGTCCAGGCCTGACAATCATTCATCCTAGACTGAGAAGGGCTCCTCCTGCAGGGCACCTTATAACAAGCTCCTCTCCATGGCTGCGTTACTCAGCCGCTTGGCTCTTCCCTTAGTCCAAGGTCACCTCATTCCAAACAGGAACATGAGCTAGGCAACAGCTCAAGACCTTGGCCAACGTGACAATTTTCTGCCAGAGCCTAAAAACAAGATTCAATTCCGCTAGATTTTACTAACCACCCAAAGTGTCTAAAACAGCAAAGAAAACAAGACCAGGAGGCGCTGTGGGTATGAGCTGTTCATTCATATTTTGTGGGCTGCCTCACTGTTTGTTTTGTTAGCTATTTTTATTAATGATGAGCAAAACAGAAAAACTGAGTGAGTCACAAACAGAAGGTGCATATTTAAGGTCTCTGGCCTAGGAATGGAAGAAGCCAGAGAAAGTATGAAACAAGAACTGACAGAGTCTCTTCAAACCCAGACAGAATGGCTCACGCAGGGGCACTGATGGAGACTCCCACTCACAGGAAGCAGGCTCAGTCTTGCACAAACACACCCACCTCTACGATGTCTTCACCCAGGACCTGGCTGAGAAGATGGAGAGGGCATGAATTTGGAGTCTAGACAAACCCAAGCTTGACACCTGACTGTGTCACTTCCTGGAAAGATTGTCAGGGCTTCTTCCTCTGTAAAGAGGAAAAGATGAGCCCTTCCTTGCAGAAAGTTTGTTGGAACTTAAGTGACATAACCAAGCATGGTAGCATGGTGCTATAGTCTCAGTATTTGGGGGGTTGCGGGGGGGGGGTTGTCAAGGTGAGCCTTATGTACACAGCCAGACCCTATGAGAGCATGCATGGAAGCCGGTGACTTTAGATGCCAGCATGAAAAGCCAGAGTACGAACGCATCTGAAGAAACTGGTTCATAATGTACACATTATTGCTTTTTTCAATACTAAGCCACTACTATGTACCACATGGCCACATGCCCCAAAGGAAAAACACAATGTGACTACCACTGTTAGCACATCTTCCCACCAACCTGCTAGCTACAGACCCAGAGGCAAAGGCATCAGCATCCCTCACCATGTGTTCCTTAGACACATGAGGACAATAGTGTCAACCTGGAGAGCACTGAAAGAAATGGAGATTCCGTCAGGTCTGTAACAGCAAACAACAGCCATCCAGAACATTCCAGATGTTGTCACTGGCACTCCTGCTGCACGCATTTTAAATGAGAGTAGGTGGCATTGTTCTCAGCAAGACTGTGAATGTGCAAAACATCTGGCCCACTAAGCACGGTCACTTCTGTCAGCCAAGAGCACAGAAATGAAAACCCTGACTTTAAATTTTCCTTCCAGACTTTCATTTCCCTCCCTGTGCTTTCTTTTCCCCCAGCCAAGGGCACACGGCTGCTTTTCCAGAAGGTTCTGCTGGCTACCTGTCTCAGGAGGTACTGCTGAGAGCTCATTACATACATTGCCTTACGTTACTTGTGGCCAGGAGCGCTAACACAGTATGCCTCCTGCATCCTCATTATTTCTTTCTACAATGTTCACTGTCATCCTTATTTTTTTTTTAATTTAAGGTTATTGATTTAAAATATCTTTATTTATGTATTCTTTTTTATGTATGAATATTTTGGCCACATGCCAGAGGAGGGCATCAGATCCCTTTACAGATGGTCATAAGCTACCATGTGGTTCCTGGAAACTGAGCTCAGGACCTCTGGAAAAGCTGCCAATGTTCTTAACCGCTGAGCCATCCCTCCAACCCAGTCCTTAACATTTCTTACTGTTGTGACAAACACAACTTACTGAAGGTGTGGTGGTTGGAATATGCTTGGCCCAGGTAGTGGCACTATTAGGAGGTGTGGCCTTGTTGGAGAAAGTGTGTCACTGTGGGGGTGGACTTTGAGACCCTTCTAGCTGCCTGGAAGCCAGTCTTTTCCTGGTTGCCTTCAGAACAAGATGTAGAACTCTCAGCTCATCCAACGCCATGTCTGCCTAGACAATGCCGTGTTTCCCACCTTGATGATAATGGACTGAACCTCTGAAACTGTAAGCCAGACCCAGTTAAATGTTTTCCTTTATAAGAGTTGCCTTGGTCATGGTGTCTCTTCGAAGCAATGGAAACCCTAAGACAGAGGTAAAGACTTGTTTTGCCACACAGTTTGAGAGACAGTCCATCATGACAGGCAAGTGTCATGTCGGGGCAAATGTGAGGTGGTGCTTGCATTGTGTCTGTGTGAGGGAAGACAAGAGACCTAAATGCTCCGCTCTGTTAGCTTTCTCCCTTTTGAATTTGATCTGTTATAATTTTACGTGCCTGAATGCTTAGCCTGAGTGTATACATGTGCACCAATGGCTAGAAGAGGCATTAAGTCACCTGAAACTGGAATTACTGGCAATTTGAGCTGCCATGTGGGTGGTAGGAAGCAAACTCTAATCCTTTGCAAGAGCAGTAAGTGCTCTGAACTGCTGTGCCCTCTCTCATCCCCTCCCCGTAGCCCCTGATTTCTCCTTTTTTATTCAATCAGATCCCAGCCTATGGGAGAATTGGACCCAAACTTCTCATTTAAGCATTTCTGGATACACCCTCATAGACATACCCAGGGGTGTGTTTCCATGTTGAGTCTAAATCCAGTCAAGTTGACAAAGAAGCTGAACCATCACCACAGAGAAGATTTTACTCACAGGCAAATGACTAAAAACTGTAGAGCATGTGATTTGGCCACCGGTCCTTCTGGCTCTAACTCGGTTAGCTACACCACACATCCCTCCCTTTCCGGTTTGACTTTGAGGACTCTCATCAAGTAGACTATTCATAGTTTTACATGAAGCTTTTCAAGAATGGAACAAAATCTCTGAAGGTGAAGCAGCCCCCGTCAGAAGAGCAAAAGAAAGAAAACAAAACTAAACTAAACATACACTGATACCTCGTAGGACATTGTTGCCTCTCTGACCAACTTTGGGGTCATCGCACCTTCACGGGGCACTTTGGTCTGTGAAGTATCTACCGTTTGGTTTCTTGATTTAAGCATTTACGTGGAGAGAGCAGACTTCATTCACCCAACCCGGATGTGGGCTTCAGCTGAAGAGGTCTGGGATGCGGGCCGTGGGCCCATCGCCATTCTGAAAGCATCCTTGAATTCTGACTCACCATTTATGGACAGCCTGCTCTGCCCTGGGCGTTGTGTGTCACTCCCCTCACACTCCATGTCCCAGGTCACTATACCCCTTTTTGGTGCCCGCGATATGACAGTGAACCATGTCATCAGATAAACTGCTCTCTTCTCTTCATTTACTTATGTAAATACAGCGCGTGAATGTTCACCAGTCAAACAACGCCCTTCAACTGAAGGCTTCTATCTCTCTCAGTGTCTCTGCTAAAATGAGCATTTCGAACAACTTGATACAGTCGCTGTGACAATTAAGTGATGTAAGGACGTGTACAGCACATATTAGCTATTTCACACGTGTTCCTTTCCTTCTCTTCTACCCCAACCCCATCCCCAACCCCCAAAATTAAAGCTGCCATTAATTTTGCCAAATAAGGCAACGGCTACTGAGGTCAATTGCAGCTGCAAGATTACAGAGTCTCTCTGTCCCACCCAAGTGCTTAAAAAGTGTCGGGCACAATCCAAACTCCAAAGGATGTTAAATGCTGTTCCCCTGCCACCCACTCTAGCCACCAGGGCCCCAGTGCACATTAAAATAAGATTAGGGCAATGATTTAAGCTGAAAATTGGGCTACCAGAGAAAGCACCGGCCTCACTCCTGGGGGATTAACTATACCTATGGGTACAGCGGCAGGCGCCTCCGGCTGGCTGACGTCAGCGCCCGGGGTTGTTTTTGCCCCCCGCAGTGTGGGAAGGAATGGGAATGGGGTGGATGCAGGAGTGCGGTGCCTCTTCAACTCCAACGTAGCCCACTAGTGCCCCCTAGTGGTACTGATCCGCTATAGGTTTCTCTAAGAAAACAAAGCTGGGAGCCTCCGTATAGATAACTTAGATTTCAGTATTTGTCCCCCCTCTCCTCCTAGGGTTCAGAGAGTTTCCCAGCACCATCACCGGAAGTTGCTGATGAGCGAGAGAGAGTATTGGTAGTGCTTTGTGGCAGGCCTGAGCAAACCTTCAGTTTAGGAAGTGATAAGGACTTCAATATTTAGAGAGAGTTCTGAAATGTTCCTAGCAATCTTCACAACGCAGACAGCAGCAGACAAGGAAGATTTAGACCGCCCTCTGTGAGTCAGCTTCTCATGGAGAAAGCCTGGCTGCCACTGTATATGAGGGCCCTGTGTTAGGTCCACTCCACAGACTCAAGGCAACACATGGACCCGGAGTCTCCAATAGCCTTACTCAACAACAAACAGGAGGCAGTTACAGCCCCTATGTTTCTACTTCCGGTGTCTATTTACGAACCATGCCGAAAATAAGCAGTAAAGCTATCGTGCTGAGGGATAAATAATAAATGATTCGGGCTTGGCAGCAAGCAGGTCTGGAGAGGAGAAATATTTTGAACATATTTCCTTACTTCAGCAGGTGAGAGGAAGTAGCAGCGTTCTGCAGACCTCCACCTGCAGATGAGGCATGGTGGTTCAGGAGAGGCAGCATTCACTCCTACCCCAACACAACCAGAAACACACACACACAGTCACACACAAATGCACATATACACACAAATGCCCTCATGCACACATAGATACACAGTCTCACACACACACACACATCACACATACAGATACACACAAACACACATATATACACGCACACACAGTTGTACACAGACATCACACATACACAGAGAGAGAGACAAACGTACATACATACACACACGCACACACAGTTATGCACACACACACACACACACACACACACACACACACACACCAGAAATGTGAATTGGTGATGTTAGATTAAGAAAATAGGAAGCCATTAGCCTATCTCTGGATTCTGAGCTCCTGTTACAAACTACCACTTAAACATCAACAAACTGAACAAGTCTTTATTTGTTCATTTATTTATTTTGAAACATATTGGTTCCTGGAGCCCAGTCTGGCCTTGAACTCCTGGTCCTCCTCCATCTGCCTTCTGAGCGCTGGGAATTCATACATAAGCCAAGACACATAAGAGGTGTATATATTTTGTTACAAAAAGCGGGGAATTCAGTCAATAATAAACAACCCCAACCTTCAACTAGTTATAGGCAGTCTCCTGCACTGGTTTGCCTTCTTTTGTTGTGATAAAACACCAAGCAAAAACAACTTGGGAAAGGAAAGTTTTACCTTACCACTTTTAGTTCATCATGGAGGAAGCTCAGGGCAGAAACTCAGGACAACCCTCGAGGGCAAAGAGAGCAGAAGCAGAGATCAGGGTCCAGATGGCTTAGTATGATGGAAGGACTTCTGGGACTCAGCTTCAGAGAGACGGCTCGTTTTATTGCTCCAAGGGTAAAGTATATAAGAGATCTTAGGGTTACCTGCAGGAAGAGCTGACTGGTCACAACCCAGCACCGAATCATCACATGGACAAGAAGAAGAAGCAAGGCTCACGTATTGAATCATAAATCACCTGCAGGAAGCTCTCTACAAGGTCATCTCCAAATAAGACCAGGCAGCTGTGCTTAGAAACAGTCTCCAATTAAGGCTGGGCAGAGAAGAGGAAACCCCACTGAGAAAGAGAGTCCTCCATTTTGTTCTGAACTTGGAGGGCTATTTGGACATGTTGGACTGTGACCTTAATAGAAGGGTCCTCCAACAACAGTTCAAAATTTCATGTTTCTATTCTCCAGACTAGAGGAGAATTTTTACTGGAGGGAGATAGTGGAGAGGGTAGGAATTGCTTGCTTTGAGACAGGGTCTGACTATGTAACTCTGGATGGTCTGAAACTTGCTATGTAGACCAAGCTGGCCTTGAGTTCTTGAAGAACTGCCTGCTTCTGCCTCCTGGGTGTGGGGATCAAAAGTGTGCAATATTTCTGTTGCTTTTAAGCCACCCATTCTGTGGCTATCTTTAAAGGCAACCCCAGAAAATTCATCTAAAGATGTGCAAATCTAAAGAACTACAAATAAATATGTCACAAGTGGCCATATGATGAAACACAGCAGAAGATGATAATTTTAGACACTGGGATGAGGAAAGTTGTCTTTGAGCATGTGACATTGTAGCTGTTGCTACCTAGAAACATCCAGGGTTGGGGGAAGGGCAGGAGGCAGGAACGTCAGCAGAAATAGACCTTTCCTAGAATTTCTAGAATTTCTGACTAGAAGTCAGCCAGAAACGCACTATTATGTGACTATGCAGCTCCTGACTTCAGGATCCTTAAAGTTTTTTCAAAATGTGTTCCGTGAGCCCTCACATGGTCCACACAAATCCACACAGCAGCCATGACTAAAGGGGACCCTTGGTCCCTGACACCTCTACAAATCAGAGCAGGGTCTGCTTCCCAGCTTCCTGGCAGCACTGACATAAGAAGTTCCCACAGCTGAGAGAAAACCTGGGAGCCATTGCTCAGAGCTTAGTGTATCAAGGACAAGTGATAGTTGGCCTTTTCTTCCCAATGTACCCATTCACAAAATGGGTAGATTTGATTGAAAAGCCCCAAGGATACCAGCTGCATTATTCACAAGGATAGGGGGAAAGAAGAAGAAAGAGAAAGTGAAGAACAGTAACTAACCAAGCAAGTACATTTATATCTATTGACTCGAGTGTAGGAAGCCGCTGTTAGCGGTGGTATAATCCGCCATTCAAAGATGGCGCGGACATCGTGTCATCTCCACTAGTAAACAGTAACTGCGCAGCTGCAAAGGCAGAAAGCCCGCCAAAGTCACTAGCCAATCCCGAGGCATAATATTGGGTGGTGAGCGAACAGCCAATCAGAAGTGAAAACGTCACTCTAGGGTGTATTTAAGCTAGGCCTCTTCCTGTCCTTGGCCCTTCCGCGTCCATCTGTGTTTTCCACCTTTGCTGATACAGAGTAAAGCCTCGTTTGCAGTAACTACCCGAATTGCATCTCTCGTGTCTCTCTTCCACGGGTGAGGGGGGTCACGGGAGGCGTGCGCAACACTCGAGCAGTCAAAGTACCAAAGCCACCTACACTGTCACACTGCACAGTGTCACAGGCCCAGGTTATTTCCATATTGTCACTCTTTCATATTCAGAATTTCTTTTCCAAGGTCAACCTGAAGTTGAGAATGTCAGTTTGAAACCAAGTACTCTATCCAGGATCCCAACAACAGGAGGAAGCAGCATGAGACAAGTTCATCTTTTCTACACTTTCTGAAAACTGCTGTCTGTGCCTCAATGGCCACACTTAGTCAAGAGATAAAACACAGACACATTAGAAATGCAAAATGTAGACTTTTTCCACATAGCCACATGCCAGGTTAAAGTTGGGGGCTTCGTTACTGTTTCCAACCACCCCACTACCCTCATCTGGCAGGTACCCGCCCCCCACTCAGCTCAGCCACATCACCTCATACATACCAGGTTTCTTTCCAACAGAACATGTGTGTGCCCTGGCTTAGTCTCCTCCACGCCTACAGCCCACACTCCTCTGCCAATTTATTCCTTCAGATCTGAATCAACCCAACACTTCCCAACCAGGACCTTTCTTTAACCACAGCCACAACCAAGTACCACACTGTCCAATCAAAACAAAGTTCATTCTCCGTACTTGGCACTGTGACCAATGGTATTTGATTTTTGTTGTTGTACCAGGGATTGAACCTAGGACCTTGCGTGTGTTAGGCAAGCACTCTATCCCTGAGCTATGTCTGAAGGATTCTTCTTCACATTTTGATCTTACACAGTCTTGGTCTGCTGCCCAGCTGAACTTGTAATCACTGAACTCTGTATCCCAGGCTGACCCTCAACTTGTGATGTTCCTGTCTTAGGCAACAGATGGGGTTACATGCCTACAGCACCAGGTCCAGTGTACTTTTATAGTTATTAGTCTGGTTGCTTGGTTAATGGTTGTTTCTTTCCTTCGTGTTTGTTTATTATTCAGAGCCGCATTCAGTGCTTAAGAAGTACCCAGTAAAGATGAATTAAACACAGTAATACCACTTAAACATCTGTTTCACAAACATGTTGCCAAACTCTCTTCTTAAAGGTCTGTTTGTGGCAAATACACATGAAAAGTTAGAAACATTTTCTGCTTTTATAGCTGCATAAATTATGTTTGTTTGTTTGTTTGTTTGTTTGTTTGTTTTTACCCAAAATTACAATGTTAATGTTTCCTCTCTGTAATCTGGATGTTAGGGGAAGGAAGGTTCCCATGAGAAGAGGGTGCTTGTGTTGGTGAACAGGGAGCAGCTCGATGAAGGGAGGGAGGCCACTCTCAACCACAGCTTCAGGCCCCAGGGCTTCATCACTGTCTGACACCACAAGCAGCTGCCTTCCAGTCCCCTTCTTGACTCACCCTGGAATGTATTCTTTAGACATGCTGATGTCTCAGTGGCAGTTTTGCTTAAATGTTTCAGCCAATCTGACCTAATTCTAACAGTGCAAACAATGTCTGTCCTTTAACTTGAATAGTCTTTGTTGAAGCTTTTCTGAATGATACCCTGGGGCTGCTTAAGAATGAGGTGGAATCAGCTTGTTTAGGGACTCATAACTGAGTCCTGCCTTTCGCTATCCCCTGGAGTGGAAACCATCATGAATAATACAATGACTGTGGGCAAAGGAAGTGTCAAGAGCTGACTGGGATAGTGCCGTCTTCCAGCTGTACTCATCCACTTGACTCCACTGTTCAATCATATCGCCTTTGATAATGATGAAGTGTTCCGCCAGCGAGTCCTTACAGGATGCTCATGATGCCCCACAGAACAGTAAAGGACAAAGTATTAGGGTGCAGTAGGCTGATCTCATGTTTCAAACTAAACACAGCAAAGTATCTTCTGGTGGGACTGTCCAACGTATGCATAAGTAGTGTGCTAGCCTCTGACCACACTCTGGTTGGTGTGACTTATACACTTCTCGCTTGAACACTTTCCCATCTACATGCATGGATCCCTTTTTCCTTGCTTGGATTTCAGATGACTAACACCAACCGCCTTCACTGGTTTATTTCTCCAGTGTCTTTTCTTCCCAAATGCTCACTATGATGCAATGCATGGGCAAGAAACCCAGAGTCCTCAGGCTTTATGCATCTTCCCTGGATCTTGGACATACTCCACAGTACAATGCCAGAAGTCGGTATGAAAATATTCATCCCAGTAAACTGTATTCTCATTCATACACGCATAATTATAAATCCCCCCCCCCATGCTTCCTCTCGTGTCTAAGACTCTACCATTTTGTTCTCTGTTTCTGAAGCCTACAGCTTCTGCCCAGAAAATTTGGAATAACTTGTCTCATCTCTCTGAATCCAAGAACCCATCAGTGTTCCTACTATATAGCTCTCAGCCGTGTATGTCACAGATATTCTATAAATTTGTCTATAACTCAAAATAGTGAGACTTATGGTTTCAGTTTTGTCTTCAGGGTTACTATTGTCGCAGTGAAACACCATGAACCAAAGCAACTTGGGAGAGGAAAGGGTTTATTCAGCTTATGCTTCCACATCACTGTTCGTCATCAAAGGAAGTCAGAACAGGAACTCAAACAAGGCAGGAACCTAGAGACAGGAGCTGATACGGAGGCTACAGAGGCATGCTGTTTACTGGCTTGCTCCGCTTTCTTTCCTTCTTTCTTTCTTGCTTGTTTTCTGTTTATTTTGTTGTTTGTTCATTTGTTGAGACAGATTTCTCTGTGTACCCCTTACTGTCCTGGAACTCGATCTGTAGACCAGGTTAGCTATGAACTCAGAACTCAAGATACCCACTTGCCTCTGCCTCCCAAGTACTGGGATTAAAGGCATGCACTACCACCACCATGGCTAAGCCTACTTTCTTATAGAACCCGGGACCACCAGCCCAGGGATGGTGCTACCTGAAACGGGCTTGGCCCTTTCATATTGATCACTAATTTTAAATAAATAAATAAATAAAATTAAAAAAAAAACAACTGTTCTACAGGCTTGCCTACAGCCCAGTCTCTCTAGAATCCCCGCCTCTCTCTTGTCTTCTGTTCCTGGACCAACATTTCTGCAGAGAGAAAGAGAGAGAGAGAGACAGAGAGAGAGAGACAGAGAGAGAGAGAGAGAGAGAGAGAGAGAGAGAGAAGAGTCTTTAAGACAATGTCTCACTATGACACTATATACCCAGTCCTTGACCTAGTGACTAATATTCCTGCTTCTTCTCCTTAGTGCTGGGATTACAAGCAAGCGCCACCATGCCTTTGTTGTTTTTTGGACAGTAGCCCACATTGACCTTAAGTTCTCATTGTAGCTAAGGATAACCTTGAACTCCTGATTGTCCTGCACCCACTTTCCCACGTGCTACGATTACAGGAATGTGGTACATGCCTAGTGTTATGTTCTTCTTTTGAAATACCACATTCAGTGACAATGCACCTTTGTTGGGTGTAGTGGTACAAGGTGGGGTATAGGCTGATAATCTAACATTCAAGGAAGGAAAGCTAGGAGGATTGTGGATTGTCTTCTGGTGGAGAAACACCTCAGAATTTCCTTCTTAGTGGTCCTTCCAGTGATATCAATTGAGTCCCTCTTAGGTTCCCACAGTAGAGTAGACTGCTGAATTTATAAAATGAAGAGATGTCTTCCTGGCAGTTCAAGGTTACAGTCAAGCTTTAGGAGTTACTATCCAATGTGGCTCTTCTATCTCATACTGTGGTGGAAGGTGCAAGTGGAGAGACAGCAGTAAGGGCCTGTATGCTTTTAAAGGTATTAATCCTGCCCATCTGAGTGGAGGTCTCCTGACGTAACTGCTTCTTTAAATGTCTCACATTTTGTTGCCAATGAGTTTGGCAGGGAACAGATATTGAAACCACAGCCAGTCCACAATAAAAGCAACATCTTCCAAGGATAAGCATTTATTTTCCAAAATTACATCCAACCTGATATAGAAGGAAGAAGAGTCGCCTGCCCCGACCAAACTTAGGAGTTAGTAACCACCAGCATCCTAAAGAATGGCAAGCAGATGTTTTCTTTTTTGACTCTGAGAAGGATGTTGCCTAGGTTAACTCTGTCTTCAGCAGTAAACTTTCCTGCAACTGGGGCCTGTTGGCATGGTGAGGGGTCCCCTGCTAATCACTTCTGCTCCATGAGAAGGTACACAATGCTAATTCTGCTAATGAGAAGGTACACAAGACCTAAGATGCACAGTGATATGGGCTCTACAGAAGTTAGGCGAGAGAGCCTGGGGCAGAGAAGTCCTTAACTGCCCCTCTCCCACCCCCGGGGACAGCAGATGGAAACAGTATCAGGATAAAAACTGAGGAGATCTCTATCAGGAAGATAGAGGGCACAAGGGAAAGAACTTGCATAGAAGCATGAAGAAGAAAAAAACTTAGTTTTCTCAAGTTGCTGTGGGAGGGTGGGATGTGCACACACATGTATCAGGGCATGCATGTGTCAGGGGACAATGTTCAGAAGTTCATTCTGTCCTTTAATCATCTGGGTCTCCGAGACAAAACTCCAGTAGTCAGACTTTATGGCAAGCCCCTCTACCCACTGAGCCATCTCGTCAGCCCTTCATCTTTTGGTTTTGCTTTTTAGATAGGGTCTCACAAGACAGGTTGGCCTAGAACTCACTATGTAGCCCAAGAGATCTTCGAACTCATGAAAGTCTTCCTGCTTCAGCCTTTCGAGTGCTGGAATTACAGACATATACCACCACAACCAGCTTATCTACTTAGTTAGACAAGTCTCATCATGAGGCTATGTGCACATGTGCCCTCGCCTTCCCTAAAGCACAGGTGTTTCTGGGTTTGTACTCTGGAGGAAGGTGAGGGAATTAGACTCTTTCTTTTCAGATTGTGAGGCTTGCTTGAAGAAAGAGTAGCTTCCATGGGACACTGGCAAAACACACAGAGAGAATAAGTAAATGTTAAAGTTTAAATTGTAAATTTTTTGAACATTTTTATGTGTCTAAGTATTTGCCTTCGTGTGTGTGTGTGTGTGTGTGTGTGTGTGTGTGTATGTGTGTGTGTGTGTGTGTATGTGTGTGTGTGTGTGTGTTATACATAGAATAGAGACCCAGATGAGGGGGTCTGATTCTTTAGAGTTATAAGTGGGATGAGCTGCCATATGGTTGCTGGGAACCTAACACAGGACCTCTGCAAGAGCAACAAGTGCTCTTAACCACTGAGCCATCTCTCCAGTCTCACATTTTCAGTTCATACATATCTCCATGTAAATACCATAGTTATTGCAACCATTACCACATCAAAGGGCACAATTCCAGGCTATAGCAACTTATATCTGAATGCTTGCCCTGCTTTTACAGGTCATGTGGCCTGAGCTAACATAAACCTTTCCACATCTGATCTTAGCCAGAAACCTAAGATGCAATGACCATGAACTTCAGTGTCCAAACGTGTAAACTGCAGACACCTCTAACGCTGCTCCTCGGAGAGGGATGAAGATGGAATGAGATACTGAAGATAAAACTTAACAGGAAGCTGGGTACAAATGCTATGCCTAATAGTATTATCAAATTATTACTGAACCCCAAGACAAGTGATAACAACAGGAGTCACAGGTATCTTTGCGATGGAGAGAAAGCACTTATTTCAGAAATGAGGAAGCTGCAGTGTGTTCCATTGCCTGCTGTTATTTTCTTCCCAGCACTAGAAGTCTCTGGAAATCAGTATTGATTTGCTGGCGGAGTCGGTTTTTATCTGTTTACACTACTGATGATTCCTTTTCTTCCTTTCTGTAATGAGCCAGTACCCTGCCACGCACCTCACCTGTGATAAATGCTGCGTACCTACATGCTGTGTTGAATACATGAATAACTTAAAAGATGAACTTCAGTCTGTTCAATGCTTCTTGGTGCCCCAGTGATGCCGCAGCTCACAAAATCAGAAAAGGAAAGATGGTTCCCACCGGTAGATAGTTCACAGTGGAGGAGTAATGGCAGCTGAGCACGGGCTGATCTTAGGAAGTCATATGGTTCAATTAAGCCAAAAGCAAAATGACTTTTTTTTTCTTCAAGGTTTGGAATTTCAGCTCCCTGAATTCTTTCATTATGTAATTACTCAAAAATTACTGAGTGGTTTAGATTGCTCTACATAAAAATTTTCCAATAAAAGTGATACCCTGACAAAATCAATTGCCTTTCTTTCTAAACCTATTTGTAAAGGATTCTATCAAAATATGAAAATATTTTCTAGAAATAAGACTCCATTAATGTGAGTTAAATGGAGACAAAGATACTTTTATCCAATGTACTTCAGGTGCCTTCAGCAACAGTGACACATAATAATGTATTTTAAGGAATTTAAGTTTTCTTGCCGGGCAGTGGTGGCGCACACCTTTAATCCCAGAATTTGGGAGGCAGAGGCAGGCGGATTTCTGAGTTCGAGGCCAGCCTGGTCTACAGTGTGAGTTCCAGGACAGCCAGGGCTACACAGAGAAACCCTGTCTCAAAAAACCAAAAAAAAAAAAAAAAAAAAAGAATTTAAGTTACCACAGTTAGAGTACATTAAACTAATAAAGTTACCAATTACATAATGTGGTGGTGGTATTACCATCAAAGCACACTTAAGATAAATCCAACTATTTATCCAACTATTATAATTTACTGAGAAAACTTCACCAAACGTTGAGATCGCATCTAAACACCGATTAACATCCATGTCGCTCGGAATGGAGGCAAAAAGGACAGACTCGAAGCATCTGTTACATAATACGCCAAGCTGAGGAGGGAAAGGAAATCGGAAGCACTTTCTGTCAGACAAGACAGGCCTTGGTTTGTTGGCATTGTTCCTCTTTAAATCACCAGGTATAACCATCAGGTCCAAGAATGGCAGGGGAACAAAGACTGTACCAAATGTTTAGTTCCAAACTAAAATATGTATGATGAAAGCTGGCACGTGGGAGTCCTATTATCTCGTCGGAGTCCTAAGACTGCACGTAAAGTCATCAGTCCCTCTGCTCCTTGGACAGGTCACTGAAAGCCATCAAATCCAGCTGAACTCATTGCCTCCCCGACCCAGTGTGAAGAAAAACATTAGACAACACTTAATAGAATGAGTGTAAGCACACAGCGATCCGTGAGTCGGACAGCGCGCATCCCAGGAGCGAGACCGCACACGTCCTCAGTGATAGTTGGGAAGGCAAGGGTCCTTCTAATAGTTATCCCAGATCATCACGATGACGCTTGTTTTCCATTTAACCAAAACTAGACAGGTTTTAGTTTCCTATTGGATAACTACAAGGCAGAATCTGAAATGTGATTCTGAAGAGCTTTCTGTACTCAGCTCCAGTTACAGTGAGATGCACTGGTCCACCCTGAAATGGGGGCGGGTATTTGACTGTGTGATTTTTGTGACAGGTTGCATTAGTCACTGAAAATTACAGGTTCTCAGAGTTCATACGGGTTTCCAAATGTTGGTGTACTTTTTTTTTTTTTTTTTACAAAGTATGTTTTATATATACTAAATAACAAACTGCCAGTGTCATTTCCTAAAAAGTCTTTAAATATTAAGAAGATCTCAAGGTCAATGTAACAGACATATGTTTTCTAAAATATTCACTGACTGCTCAGAATTTTACATTGGCTGACTGCACTCATTTTCCAAAAACTGTCAAGTTAAAATCTCAGCATCTACATAACCATAATTTTTTTGTATGTTCTTTTAAGTAAAAACAGAACACTGCCCTCCCCCCAAAATTTATAAAAGCACGTTCAGCCATTTGAACAACTTCACAACAGGTTTTGATATAAATATCATATTTAAGTATGCACACTTGACATTTTGTCACGGGATATTATAAAGCTAATGCCCTGGTTGGCTCTGATAAATACCATCATCAAAAGCAACTTGGAAAGAAAAGGATTTACTTCATCCTAAACTTCTAGGTCACAATCTATCATGGAGGGAAGTCACGTTAGGATCTCAAGGCAGGAGCTTGACACAGAAACCAGAAAGGAACATTGCCTGCTGGTTTACTCTCTGGCTCATGCCTAAGGATGTTGTTACCCACAGTAGGCTGGACACTCCACATCAATCATCAAATAAGACCCAGACACAGGCCAATCTGACCAAGGCAGTTCTTCAGTTGAGGTTCTAAAACTGTCAACATTCAAATACCAAGATTGAATATACTTAATAATTTTATTGCTTTATAGAGGACAATTATAGGTTGAATCGACACTTTTCTGAGTAGTAATGGCGTCTAATGACTATTAAAACAGCACAGTGAACAGCCTCAAGTTTAGTAAAGTGGCAACTGTCTTGTCTATCATTTTTGGCTCACGAAGACAAATGCCAATACAGTGGGAAAAAAAAGCAATTAATTCCTTTGGTAGTTAATCTTCATTGCCAACTTACTAAATTTAGATTGTCCATGGAAACACACCTCTGTGTTTGGAGAATGTTTCTAGAAGGATTTAACTGAAGAGGTGAGACCCACCGTGAACGTGAGCTGCACCTCCCCATACAATGTGGTCCTGGAGTGTATAGAGAAGAGAGTGAGCAGCATCCATCCCTCTGTGCTTCCTGACTGTGGACACAATGTGAGCAGATGCCTCAGGCTCCTGCTGCCATGATGAAGTCTACCCTGAAACTGGGAACCAAAACCAACCCTTTCTTGTTATGTTTGCCATTTTTGAAGGCAATGGAAGGGGGTAACTAATACAACTCAACGTTATATAAGTAGACTGGACCTCGCTCAGACACTTGCATGAGTCTGAAGAAACTCTACTCTTGAGATCACTTGTTTTCCAGCTCTGTCTGTAAGATCCAAGTTAGGTGATGTCCCCATCAATTTGGTGACAGGAGAAAAATGGCCCTATGTGACTTGTGCTTACACCATGCTAGCAAGAACCGGATTACCTGATATTAACTAGCTGGTTACCAGGTATTAACAAGCTGAGGTTACTGGATTAAGGCATCAGCCTTGTATCAGTTCATTACCCTACAGCATATCATCATGGCTGGATGATAGACACCAATCTCGGTTCAGATCTCTGTTAGAAATCAGTCTGTGCCTTCCGTCTGTAGTGAGAAGTCTGGTTTCTTTAAAAACACAGAAATGTTACATGAATATGTTTTTGTTTTGATGCCAGGCGTGAGATATGGGGCTGCTTTAGGTTGTCCACAGCAACTAACTATGATTTGACTGGTACTCTGGTAGGCGTGGGGTTTTGCCAGCTGAGGATAATTTACATTTGGAATTCTGGGGGCTCTTGAGAGGTTATAAAAGTGCCAGAGCCTCGAGAGGCTGCTGCTGCTCCCCTACCGGTTCCTGAGGGTGATGGTGGTGGTGGTGGTGGTGGTGGTGGTGGTGGTGGTGGTGGTACTGATTGCTGGTTGCTGGTTGCTAGTCAGAGATAGATATCCTAGCGACAAAGATCAAACTTACCCCAAGAAACTCAATGCCCCTATTCAATAGGAAGTAATCTGATGAGATGGATGCTCCCTTCCTCTCCCTACCTTCTTGCTCTCCTACCTAGTGTTAGGGAGTTAGAAGGAATAGGGGTGATGTAGAGTAATAGGAAAAAGAACCAAATAAAGTAGCCAAAAGTCCAGTTACATCCGTCAATAGCAAGCCAGCAACTGTCAGAGGAGATGAAGTGAGTGACTGTGTCTCATACCATCCAGCAGGCTAACCCAGCCTTACTCACAGACCACAATAAAATTCCAAGAGAAAGCAATTAACACAAAAGGCTAATTGAGACTGAGAAGCAAGATTGACCCAGTGCATCTCAGCTGTACTTTCTCATAAGCAAAGCAAGTCCTAAGGCAAGGTAAGACTCACGTGGGGTGAGATTCGTGATACTCATCACAAGAAAAGCAACAGAGGCACAGGACAGAAAAGCATTGATGGGGGGAGACCGCTGAGTGCAGCCAGTCTGTAAGGACTCCGCACGGGGCCCTAATCAGTTGGCAAGAGAGGTAGCATGCAGCCGGACACTGGCAAGTAGGAAGGACAAACTATGAAAGCACAGCAACAGAGTATATATATAAAAAAATATTCAGTAGTTCCTCGGCTTTACTCAAGAGTCACTGAAGTCAGAAGGAACTGCACAATTCAATTCTAAAATGCATGCAGACATGCTAATGGTTTTTCGTAGATAGTGGCTAAATCCAGTATGGTGGAACACAGCTGTTATCCAACACCAGGGAGGTTCAGGCAGGATGCTCTTTGGCTACATATCAAGTGTGCAACCAGCTTGGGCTGCGTGGGACTGTCTTAAAAACACAAAATTTAAGGAACTAACAAGGCGGTTCATGGGGTAAAGCGTTTGACACCATGCCTGATGACTGGCGTTTCTCTCCCAGAACCCACATGAGAGGAAACACACTCCTCCAAATTGTACATACATGCACTCAACATTTTTTAAATTATTAAGGCGGAGCCTAAAGCCCAGCAGTATATTTCATTTTCTTCTTTTTTTTACCCTGCAGCTTATATATTATGGCTTCTGGTTTTATCTTATGGTCCTGAATGGGGCTCTTCCTCTATACCTGTGGCTTGTGCCTTTCCGTGGGCTCTTTTCTTTCTGCTTGTTAATTTTGTCCTATCCTGATGTATCTGCTTTTGTTTTATTTCAGAATAGTATATTTTGTCATATTTTTTATTATTATCTCTTAGATGCTTGTCTGATTTCTAATGGGAGACAGAAGGAGGTGGATGCAGATGGAGGGGGGTGGGGAGGAACTGAGAGTTGTAGAGGAAAGGGAAGCCATAATCAGGATACAAAATAAATAAATGAATGAATAAATAAATAAATAAATAAATAACTATTTTCAATAAAAGAAAAAGACAAGGCCAAAGAAGAAAGAGATGGAAATACATGCTATATCCGTTGCAGCTACAGTTGCTGTGATAAAGTTCCCTGGCAAAGCAACTTAAAAGAGAAAGGGTTTATTTTGACTCCGAGTTCGAAGACACAGCCTGTCCTCTTTGAGGGGGATCAAGGCAGAGGGGTTTGAAGCAGCTGGTGATGTTGTGTCCACCAACAAAAAAAAAAAAAAAAAAAAAAAGCAAACAATGGATGCCTTGCCCATCTGGCTCCCTTCTTTTTTATGTCCAGGGGATATTGCTGCCCACTTTTAGGCTAGGTCTTCCCATGTCAATAAACCTAGTCGAGATGATTCTGAAGTGACTGAGATAAGGGCATCCTGCCCTGATCTTTCCATTGCGCCACTTTGTGTCTGCTCCGGTGTTTTTATCTGCCCCTAACCATCCTGGCAAAAAATGTCCACCCCTAACTCTCTGGGCAATATCATCCTCCTCCCCTAAATCCCTGAGTGGTCACATCCTACACAAGTCCTAAGCAGTCACACCCACCTTGGCAGCTCACTCCAGACTTTCTGTGACCCTGACCGTGGCTCAGATCCGTAACGGAAAGATCTGTTGAGTGCACAAACAGGACAAACATTACCAGGTCCCCCTGGCCTACACATCACAGCTAATGCCACTGTTGCCTTTGCCTTTATAGGCGCTGCATCCCTGCACTTCAGTGCTGAGAGGTTTTTTTGAACAACAACGTTCTCTCAGTTGCCAACTAACAAAGGACTCTTATTTGACCTAACAGGCATGGTGGTCTGAAACTTTCTTAATTGGACGGTAACAGCTCTTCATAGGCCTGGCCAAAGGCTAACCTGATTCACATAATCCCTCATTTTTATGCACAGAGGCTTGTCTCCAAACGGCTGTGGATTTTGTCAAATGAAAAATCAATACTCGCCAGCATACTTATTATGGCAAATATTAGGACCAATGGAGCTCATTAGAGGTAAGAAACAAATCTGTGAATATATGAGAGCTGGGTTACACATGAGTGTGCATTATACGTTTTTGGAAACTGAGGAATGTTTTCATCCATTTGAGTTGCTATAACACAACACCAGAATCCAGGTAATTTGAAATGATTAAAAATGTATTGGCTCGCAGCTCTAGAGGCAGGGAAGTCCAAGATCAAGAGTCAGTGTCTAGCAAGGGCCTTTTGGTTCAACGTTCCATGGTAGAAACCATCACATTGGTTGGAGACAAAGAGAGAAGGCAAGAAGAATTCAAGTTGCCCGTCCATAGTAGCACAGATCCTGCCCACGAGGGTGGAGTTCTTATGATGTCTGTATCTTTTTGGGCTCCTACTCCTCATACTATGGCATGCCAACTCAATTTCGAGTTTTAGAGAGAACAAAATGTTCAAGGACTGAAGACATCCGTGTAAAAGGCAACACCAGAACAATTTTAGAAGCATGACAGGAAAGAAAATTAGGACCCTTTGTATAAGTTTCCAAATGATTCTAACAAGAGAAAAAATGTCACATTTGACTGTATTAAATGTTGGGCCTTCTTTTCGTCCAGAGGCACTATGGAGACGACGATACTCTGGGCACAGTGATGCACACCTGTAATCCCAGCATCTGGGAAGTGGAGGCAGGAGAATCAGACATTCAAAGCCTCAGCTACGTGGCAAACTCAGGGTTGGCTTAGTTTCCATAAAACCCTGTCTCAGAAAAACAAACAAAAAGGATGATGTGGTCGTTAATCTTGGCATTCAACTAGATTGGATCTGGAATCAACTAGGAGACATGCCTCTGGGAGGCTCCTAAAAATATTTCCTAAAAGAGAGTATTTCCTAAAAGAATTTGCTGATGGGGGGAGGCTCTGCCCCAGGAAGGCAGCAGTCCAGCAACAGTACAGGCATAAAGAGGTCTGAGGCAAACAATGCAGCTTCCGCCTGCCAAGCTCACTCCTTGCTGGTAGGTAGGTAGTATCTCTTCTCTGGTGTAGCAAGTGGTGGAGGCTGCCATTAGCATCCAACTCCTTCAGCCTTACAAAATAGGCTGCGGATCACCCCTCTTCAGGAATCCTTAAGACCTTTAGTAATTGGGCTGTATGGGGCTGCTAAGGCACACAGCCTCAGGGACTGAGCTGCAGGGCTCTCAGCCTCTCTAATGTGCTAACAGCCATTGTCAGACTAGCCATCCCCCACTACACGCATAAGCTGGTCTGCTAAATCCCCTTTATGATAAATAATGTGTACTATTGTCTCGGTTTCTCTAGGGAACCTTGACTAATACAGATAAGACCCTGCAGTGTGGAAAGAGGACAGGAATCAATAAAAGAGATGAATAAAATGGCCCAATAGCAGGAAAGAGTGGCTCAAACGGGTTAAACCAAGAGACAATATCTATAAGACAAATGACCAAGATGAATGAAAAAACATCAGGAGTTCTATTAAGAGAAAGGACAACGGTTGTTCTCCCCTCCCTTTTTGGCATGTCTGCTACATATGTTTCCTCACCCCTGCCTTTATCAAGGCCTTTCTTCGACTGTTGGAAAGAAAGGATGGGGGTGGGGGGGTCAAAGGGAAGAGCAAAATACAAAAATCGATTATTTTTTTTCTTTTCTTTTCTGGTATCAGGAGTTGAACTCAAATGCATGCAAGTGCTGTTATTGAACTAAATCCCCAACCCATACATAAACATTTTAGGGGAAAAAAATGTGTATGTATGGGTTAAGTCCAGTGTGTTAGTGTGCACCTTTAATCCCAGCACTTGGGAGGCAAGGGCAGGTGGATCTCTGAGTTTGAGGCCAGCCTGGTCTACAGAGTTCCAAGCCAACCAGACATTCTGTCTTGCCCACCCTCCGTGCTTTTGGAGGTCCAGCTACTGGGTCTTCTTATGGCTTTCCTTCCACCCTTGCAGACTCTCACTTAAAGGTGTAAGTTGACCGATAACCTCCTCACCTGTATCTCTTACAATGGCTCTGCTCTCCTAACCAACACAATACCAAAACCACAGTTACACAGGAAAATCTACACAGAACCAGAGGTGATAGCCTGTGGAGAGGAAGTTGGAGGGGACTTCTAGTTACTGGAATGTTCTTTTTCTTAAGCACTTGTTTTTTTTAAATATATATTTTTAATTACACATAATACATCTTCCCCCATGTGATATAACTTAAAATGAAACGTTGAAAGCGAACTAAAGCATTTAGCGAGTGATTTCAAACCTGAGTGCCCAAAGCTCTAAGGAAAAGCCAAGATGCTAACACTACTAAGAGGAGGGAATGGCCTCTGTCAAAAAGAAAAGTGGGCTTATCTCCAGGGACTCGGTCTCTGTGCAGAGTGGCAGAGGGAGACTGTCATGTTTACAGATAGCACAGGCGAGGTGACAGAGTGCTCACCGCCTGGAGTGAGGAATGGTGATCAGTGTAGCAAGGAGGAAAAAAGCAGAGCCTTCTCCAAGCCGACAGCCTGTACTGAGAGCAACTGGGTACCCTGAGTTCACCCAGGTTAGAGGGAGGGTGTCATAAGACAAAAGTAATGTGAAGGTCACAGGTCACTGCTCCACCTGTTCCTTCCTCCAGAGAGTGAGCAGTCTGCTACCTCATGCCCAAGTCTGTGGATCTGGCCCCTCTCTGCACAGAGGAAGCCCCAGGAAGCTTACCCTCTCTTGACTAAACTATTGTCTTACCAATGCCTTGACCAGAGGCCATTCATTCTCTTTCTTGTACTGGTTAAGTCATCATGACTTTTCCTAAATATTTGGTCTGGAAATCTCCATTTTTTTTTTTTTTTTTTACTTTTAGTTTATAAGATGTGCATCTATAGGAGACGTATTTCCCAGGAGAAAGAAGCAATGATTGTAAGACATTTCTTGTAAAGAAACTAGGTGGATGGAGAGGGGGTCTTCCAAAGGACTCTTCGGGGGAGGCAGGGAGAGCTGGGAAATGCAGACTGGGTCTCAAGCATGGGCTGAATTAGAGGCGGATCTCAAGTTAGGAGGGGGGGGGGCTTGTATAGGAGCTCACTTCTGGCTGCCAACTTCTATTTCAGTCTAGACCTTTCCCCGAACCCTGTCTTAATCTCCAGCTGCATTCTCAATAGCTCAACTGAAGCATTTAGTTGGCATCTTAAAGCCACATAGTAGTGGTCCTGACTTTACCCACATCACTCACCCGACCTGCCCTCAACCCAAAACTGCTTCTCCCACCTCCATTTCCACCAAAAAAAAAAAAAAAAAAAAAAAAAAATCACACGACCATTGCTTTGACAATCAACATAGCCTCTGACTCTACTCTCACACCCAGACTCAACATCTCCTTACAGTCTGTATCAGCTAAGACGGTAACTAAGTTCTTTCCCTCTTCTGCAGGGAGGGAATCTTGTAGCTCAGTTTAAACCCTATTTTACCTTGTAGCTGAGGGTCACCCTGAACTTGGGATTTTTTTTATTTTCACCACTCAACTGCTGAGACTACAGGTATGTGCCACAACATGTTGCTTAAATATGTTCTTCTTTTAAAAAAAAAAAAACTATATTTATTCATTTTAAAATTTTATGTCTTGTGTTTTACCTACATGTATATATGAGTACTACATGCATGCCTGGTGTCCTCAAAAGCCAGAAGAAGGGATCAGATCTCCTGGAAATGGTGTTATGAAAGGTTATAAATTGACACATGGGTGCTAGGAACCAAACCCTGATCCTCTAAAAGAACAGCAAATATTCTTAACTAATGAATCACCACTCCTGTCCCTTAAGGATGATCTTATGGAGTACTCTGACCACCTTAGTTAATGTTACAAACTAGCCTGGTATGGTGGCACAGACCTTTAATCCCAGCACTCAGAGTAGAGGTAGATAGATCTCTGAGTTCAAGGCTAGCCTGGCCTTTCCCCATAGTGAATTCCAAGGCACTAAGACTACAAGTCAGACTCTGCCTTAAAATAAACACACACACACACACACACACACACACACACACTAAACACACACACACACCAAACCAACTCCAACAATTTCTATCCTTTTTTCTTGCTTTAGTTTTTCCCTAACAGTTTTACCATTTAATACAGCATACATATGCTTTATATTAACTTGGATTTCACACACACACACACACACACTAAACACACACACACTAAACACATACACACACACACACACCAAACCAACTCCAACAATTTCTATCCTTTTTTCTTGCTTTAGTTTTTCCCTAACAGTTTTACCATTTAATACAGCATACATATGCTTTATATTAACTTGGATTTCACACACACACACACACACACACTAAACACACACACACTAAACACACACACACACACACCAAACCAACTCCAACAATCTCTATCCTTTTTTCTTGCTTTAGTTTTCCCCTAACAGTTTTACCATTTAATACAGCATACATATGCTTTATATTAATTTGGATTTCACACACACACACACACACACACACACACACACACACGCCTGCTTGGTTCATATCAGCTGTCAACAGATGCTTGTTACAGAAATGGATGAAGGAGTTAATGCTCACCAGTCGTCAGTCACTGTTGCACACAGATTTACCCCACTGGAGTCACGTAATTCCCATTCGATTGTCACCATTTCACAGATAAGGAAATGAGGTCTTTAGAGAGTCCACCGAGCTTTGCCAAAAGGGCAGACGATGCTAAATGACAGGTCTGGGAAGCAAGTCCTCAAAGCTTGATTCCAGAGTCTTCTATCTTAACCACAACACTAGCCTTTCCCAGAATCACAAACCCATAACACAGACCTAGAGAGAAGCTGAAAGCCAGGTATTGAAGTCAGATAACACTAACAGTCACAGGCAAAAATGAGAATGCAGCTCAATGGTAGGTCATTTGCCATTGCCTGATGAAGGCCCTGAGTCCAATCCCAGCACTGTTACAGTAGTAACAGTCATCATAGCAATTATACTATATCAAAGGCTTTGAGCATCAGATACAGCCCAGCACGTGCCTTAGGGATGCTGGTACGGATGGTCGTGAATTCGAGGCCAGACTTGAATAGAGCTAAATTACCACAGTCAGACGTGACAGGATGAAGAGGGAGTAAGCAGTCCCTAGAGAGCTGTGAACCATGCTGTTGCCAAGAACAAATGCACTCAGATGACACGTCCCAGTCTTACAGGCTGGGGTAGGGGTGAGGGCTGTGTGCCAGGACGAGCTCTGATAGCCAGGACTCTAGGAGCTCTGACACACAGTCCCATGGACTAGCCTTTACTGTCAGCACCTCTGCTGTCTTGTCAAGGTGATGGCCAGGAAGGAATCTGATGGAGGAAAAGGTTCAACTCACACTCAGATGATCAAAACAGGCACAGAGCGAGGGATGAAGACTGCATTTATTCCTTTCCCTTTTTCTCAAAGTCTGCAGCAGAGGAACTTCCGGTGCTCACAGCAAGTGCAGTTATTAGCATTAATGGAACGGAAATGGCTCCTGAGCACACTGCTGGGGAAGTCTGTCTAAAGCATTGTTCAGAGCTGCAAGTTGTCCTAGAGATTACACTGCAACACTGGAAGTTGTCAGTGCTTGCAACCACCTTTCAGAATAAACACTGGTGTGTATTGGAGCATTGATATTGTGCATGAAGATAGTACACCGAGAATCTATAAAACAATGAGCAGTAACTCTTCTGTCCCTTCTTGTCCACACTTCTTGCCCTAGAAGGAATGCCCTAAGCTGAAAGGTTCAAAGATCCTGAGCTATAGGGAAAGGCTTAGACTGAGACACAGACTACAGTGCATTCAGGGACTCGAAGTCATCTTCAACAACCAGATTCCAGGCTGAGCCACCTTAGGCAAGGAAGCTCATCACTCTGAAACTAAGATCTTTCATTACTTGTAAAAATAGAAAGAATCATATTCTCACCTCGTGGTGTTGAAATTGTGTGCGATGTTAGATAGGACAGAGACATAAGCCAGGGCTCTACAGATAGTAGCCCCTATCACCGTTACTACTTCCTAGGTACTGGACTGGACTCTAAACTCTAGAGGTCTTAGATATTGAAAACAAGAACAAAGCTTGCCCTCATGGAATGTGCCCACTGACTGCCTCCTCATCACAGCAGAGGAGACAAGCTCTGGACAAGGAATCACAGAACTAACAGAAAACCTTTGACTACCTTACACCTAACCCTTCTACGCAGCTATCTCTCCAGAGACGCTAAACCACGTGTGGTTACAGCCAGGGTACAACTGAGCGTATCCAGGCACCCTGCATGTCTTGTCAACTCACCAATAGAGCTCTGGGATTTAGAAGAAGTTCAGAAGATAGGCCAAGGGGACATTGTAGAAAAGAAAGACAAACCCAGGCTTCCAGCAGAAAGTATTGCTGAACACCCAGGAGAGAACCAAGGTGTCGCCGACACTATTACAGAGAAGTCCTGCAGAAGCCCTCACTAGAAAACAAGGTAGCAAAAAGGTTGGGGAAACCTGAAGATCAGAGTCCTGAGAATATCTGCCAGTCTCACTCAGAACATAAATGCCATGGTTGACTCCACGTCATGCTGATAAAGCAAAATACTACTATATATATATGTGTAGTGTTCCTGTGTTTAGTGGAAAACAGATACAAATCTGAGGCTATGGTGTATGATGGAAATAGAAAACATGGTTTTCTTTCTTTCTTCTTTTTTGTTTTTGTTTTTTTTTTTTTGCTAGAAAATAAAATGGCCACAGGATGGCAGTACAAGGTAAGAGATAAAGGTTAGCCATGCATTCTATTTACTTTGTTGTTTTGAGATAGTCTCCTTTATACCAGACTGACTTGGGATGAACTGCACAGCAGATGATAACCTTGAACTCGGATCCTCTTGCTTCTCCCACTGAGAGCTGAGATTACAGGTGTGCACCATCATGCCACCAACTTAGTACTGGGTTCTGAACCCAGGGAGGGCTTTGTGAATACTGGGCAAGCATTCTATCAAGTGAGCCAAACCCTGGGGTTTATTCTGGAGACTGCATGCAGAATGTAAAGCCTAAATTCTGGAGGTTTTTGATTAAAAGTAATTTCTGAACTGAATGTGGAGATACTTTTTCTTCTAACACTTATCTGCTATATTGTGTAAGGGTGCACACACATGGAATCGCACTGTAGATCACTGGGAGCTATTTACTGGGTTGAAGTGAAGACTCATGAAAGGGTCCTAGGCCAGTGCAGTGAAGTGTGCTGGGAACAGAAGAGCATGGCTAGAGAGAAGTGTGAATCAAAGATGGGCTTGGGTCAATCTCAGGACTCAGAAGCCAGCCTGGGCTAAATAGAGTCTCTATCTCAAAAACCAGAGACAGGCTGGGGATATACTTCCACTGTAGACTACTTTTCTAACATGTACAAAGCCCTAAATTCAACCCCCAGCACTGCATAAGCCAGGCAAAGTGGCACACACCTGTAACCCCAGGTGGTGGCAAGAAAATGAGAAGTTCAAAAACTCACAGTCACCTTTGGCTAGATATATTTAAGTTTAAGGTTAGTCTGGATTCATGAGATCCTGTCTCAGCGAACCAGCGGTGGCACAGCCCGTAAGGCGTCCGCCTGCAGAGGGCGCGGGTCTGTCCGTGTGCTCTCTCTCTCTCTCTCTCTCTCTCTCTCTCTCTCTCTCTCTCTCTCTCTCTCTCTCTCTCTCTCTCTCTCTCTCTCTCCCCCCCCCCCCCCCGTGTTCGGCTCCCGCCCACCTCCTGCGGTGGTGCCTCCCAGCACTTGGGAGGCAGAGGCAGGTGGATCTCTGAGTTCGAGGCCAGCTTGGTCTACAGAGTGAGTTCCAGGACAGCCCGGGCTACACGGAGAAACCCTGTCTTGAAAAAAACAAACAAACAAAACAAACAAACAAAAAAAAATCCTGTCTCAAAACCAAATATTTTTTTTAAATGGGAGGGGGTCCAGAAACGCAGCAACAGTCTAAGAGTGGCCACACAAAGCTTTTTATTAAAAAATTAGATGTGGGTCCATGTCTATGGCTCAAAAGGTAAAGGCATCTGTCACCAAGGCTGACAAGCTGAGTTTGGTTCCCAGGCTCTACCAGCCAGTAGGTTTTCCTTTAATCTCCAAATGAGCATTTATCACTGTATTTAAAGGTAGCTGTAGAGAGATGGGAGATGGAGAGAGAGGCTTGGCCTGACTTAGATGGGGGAATCTTTGACACCCACCTGTGCAAGTGGCCAAAAACCCTACAGAAGGGAATGGCTCACAGACCCACATAGGATCAAAAACCACTCCTGTAGTCCACAGGGAAGCTAGGAGTCTATCAACTCTCTCTCTCTCTCTCTCTCTCTCTCTCTCTCTCTCTCTCTCAATCAAAATTAATTTTTTTCAAAGTTTAGACACCACCCCTTCTTCACATGGTCGTTTGCTTCTCCATTTCTCCACACAGACTAATCAGAACTTCCCCTCACCAGAAGCAAAATGAGTGCTAACTCCTGTACAGTAAGCCAAATCAGCTACTTAATAACCTAAAACACAAAGTTTAGATGTCATTCTGACAGCGCGAATTACAAAACATTTTACATGAAGAATGGCATGATTGGATTGCACACTTAAAAAAAAAAAAAAAAAAAAAAAAGCCACTTGGAATGAATTCTGCGGTCTGCAGCCAGCGATCTCACTCAGATAAAAATCCCTGACTGCTTCCAGCCACTTTTAGAATAAAGCCCCAAATGTTCCCTAAATTCCTAGGCTCCTTTAGACGTGAGACTGCAAGAGACCTCACATGAGGTCTTCCCGTCCAAGCGTAGCACCCTGCCAAAGTGTGTCCTTCTTCTGGGTCATCATTCCACACTTCTGAGCCGGGAGGGGACATTTCAGTCATCTTGCCCTTTGAGGGTCAATACCTACTCCACCCTTAGACCTAATAAAAACCATCAGGTCTCCTCCGTAGGCGGCCTTTCTCTAGACCCCAGCCTTTACGGTACCCCGACGGGTCTTTGAAGCCACTCATTTGCATACTCTTTCGCACGCTCGCTCACTCAGCATCTCCAACCCCTTTCACCAAAACTTCGGTGGGGGCTCTTAGTTTTGTTCCAGTTTAAGTTCCGATCTCGTGAAGTAGCCTAGGCAGCCTTGGAATTCAGAATCCTCTGGCCCCATCCTCTCCAGCGGTGGGACCACACACCAGCCCCCACACCCAGCTGTCTGGCTACCTAATGCGGTGAGCAGTCCAGAACAGCTTTCGGTAGACAAGTGGAGAAAGTAGCTCCTAAAAGCACAGGATGCACCCTGAGAAATGCTGAACCACAGAGCCCTTGGTGATGTAAAACAGCTGTTCAGAATATTTTACACGCTCACAAATGCAACTTATCTGGAAGCCAGATTGCCTTCCCTGGCCGAGGTTTCTTCCTACAGGATAGCATTGCTATTCAATTCCTTTTAGCTAATGCAATGGGAAAATCTTCACGCTGAAGACGTTGCAAATCTTACTCTCCTCATTTCCTCCCGAAGTTGCAGGAAAGACGTAGATGCTGGTGCTCTATTGCAGAACATCACAGAATAGTTTGGTGTGGGCCAGGGCAGCTATTTTATTGAATAGTTCGCTTCTCAGAAGGGATAGAACCAATACCTCCCGATTTAATGTCGGTCCTTGAGAAAACGTTTCTTTGCTCTTAATTTATTTAATTGTTCTGTAATGGAAGAAGGAGTACATCAGTAGCTCACAGTAAGGATCCAACCCTGAGGACTCCCATCTGTCTTAAACACAGAGCAACAAGCCCTCTCAAAATACAGTGGGGTTTGGGGAATGCAAACCCAGTGTTTTTTTCTGACCCTGTAAGGACACTAGGAAATCTTACTTAAGATTTCAAGCATGCTTGGCAGGCTGCCTTTGTGAAGGCTCCAGTGTTCACAAAGTACTCCACACTTTCTTACCCAAATCCCACAGAACTGCCTTTCCACCTCCCCTAGTTTCAACTTAGGAAAGGTAGAGTTTATTTCAGCTAGAAATTCCAGGTGATGCCGGTTGTGGTGGCGCACGCCGGTAGGATTTGCTGAAATTCCAGGTGGCCATCCATGACTGTGGGGAAGTCAGGGTGGCCGGAACTTGAAGCAGATCCACAGTCAAGAGCACAAAGATCTGGGTGTGGTGTCACGCCTTTATCCCAGCACTCAGGAAGCAGAGACAGGTGGATGTCTGTGTATTCAAGACCAGCATGGTCTTCATAGAGGGTTCCAGGGCAGCCAAGATTACAGAGAGATACTGTCTCAAAAGTAACTGAACAAAACAACAACAATTTTTTTTTTCAAGCAGAAGGAGATTAGGGTTAGAGAAGTGGTCCAGAGATTTAGAGCTCTTTCTGCTCACACAGAAGACCTGAGTCCAGTTCCCAGAACCACAATGACATGGCAGCTTGCCTGTAATTAAGGCTCCAGAAAGATTTGACAACTTGGCCTCTGCAAGCACTACACACACACACACACACACACACACACTCACTCACATGCACGCACAGATATATATAGACATACCCCAAGTACATACCAACACACAAATATATATGCATGCACATAAACTCACACACACAATTTTAACAAAGGAAAAAGGATACATTCATGCTTACAGGCACTCAGCTTGCCTTCTCCTTTCTAGTCCAAACCAGGGGAGGTTGCTTCTCACTTGTAGTCTGCCTGCTCTTGTAGAGTGAAAAATTATAAAGACCATTTTATGAAATATATACAGGCTTTTTCTTTGCCCTTAGACCTGAGCAAAAAGAGTGCAGGTTCCAGAAAGCGAAACTGGATGTAAGATTTCAGGCCTTCACTACCCCAGGATACATTCAGGGAAGAGCAATATTCCTCAAGCCTCAGAGTGGGGAGGGCCCAAAAGCAAGAAGACACATTCCTGACCACAGAGAAAGATGCAAGTCATCTGGGTGGTTCCAAGAACTAGCTAACTTTCCACTGTTCTTGGTTACCCCTCCCTCGCCTTGACGTCTTCCCAGTATGACAGCCTGCTGATGTACAAAATTTATAAAACAACCAATCATGTGTAACCGCGAGAAAATTCCTCCCTTTCTGCACTCTGTGCTATAAAAAAGCCCCTCAGCTTGCTGGCCACGGTCAAATTCTGTTCCTGCGTGGAGGAGCAGTTTGACCGTTGGCTAGCCAACTCTCCCCAATAAACCTCTGCTGATTGCATCCAAGTACGGTGTCTTGTGATTTTGGGGTGGCCGTAATTTCCTGAGACTTGAGTAAGGGTCTCCTGAGTTTGGGGGTCTTCACTCTCTTGTCTAAATAGTCCTCCTAGGCATACCCACACCCACAGACTGTCCTAATCTAGATAATCTTCCACCAGGATTCTCTTCCTAAGCGATTCTATAGTGTGTCAAGTTAACAACCAAACGGACAAGCATACACCCTATCCCAAACTCCCAGCTTTCTCTCTTGGTGGCTCCTGAGTATAAATTTTTACTTGTCTACCTATAAATTCTTCTTTTCCTCTTCTCGCCTTCGTCCCCCCCCCCCCCCTCCAGGCCTCTTAATGACTGATAAGGTTGCAACCTGGAGTAAGGCAAGGACAAGAAGGTGCCACACCATTTCCACAAAATTGTCTGGGTTTCACCCACTGTCGTGGTTAATATTGTCAACTTGACGGATCTACTATCACCTAAGAAATGGATTTTCAGACATGCTTGTGAGGGAATGTCTAAATTAGGTAACTGGGGTGGAAATACCCACCCTCAATGGAAGTAGCATCGTTCTATGGGCTGGGGTCCCCTATCATTAGAAAGGAGAAAGATGGCATAACAAAATACAATATAGAACTTTATTATTTAGGAGTAAAAACTAACAGGGTAGAAAATACCCACCTTCTCTCTCTCTCTCTCTCTCTCTCTCTCTCTCTCTCTCTCTCTCTCTCTCTCTCTGTGTGTGTGTGGGGGGGGTGTATGTGTGTGCGCGCGCGCGTGCTTCCTGAGTGTGCATACAGTGTAACTGGCTGCTTGTCTCAAATTCCCATTGACGTGGCTTTCCTACTGCATTGTACTGCTTTTAAACCGTAAGCCAAAATGAACCCCGCCCTCCCTCAGCTGCTTTATGGGGCATTTGGTCACGGCAGTAAGAAATGTTAATATGTGATATGCCCAGAAGCAGTTCCTCTGTGGTGGCGAGGAGGAAACAGGGAAGAGCTAGGTTCTGTGAGATTGGGGTCAGAGCTTCCTCCCTGGATCTGCTCAGTGCTCAGGCTCTAACCCCAGTAGTAACACCCACCCCACACAGTTCTGATACAACCAAGATAATAGGAAAGACAGGCTCCAGTCAGAGACAGGGCAGGTAGCATTAAGGAGATCCAGATGGCGAAAAGCAAGCACAAGAACATAAGCATCAGCAACCCAGGGTACTTGGCAATATTAGAACCTAGTTCTCCCATGCAAGAAAGTCCTGAATTTTCCATATCACTCGGAAAGCAAGATTCAGATTTAAAATCACTTCTAATGATGATGACAGAGGACTTTAAGAAGGACATAAATAACACTCGCGAAGAATTTGAGGAGAACACAGGTAAACAGGTAGAAGCCCTTAAAGAGGGGAAGCACAAAAATCCCTTAAAGAATTCAGAACATAAAAATGGAAGTGGAAGCAATAAAGAAACCACAAAGGGAGACTACCCTGGAGATAGAAAACCTAGGAAAAAAATCAAGAGTAATAGACACAATCATCACCAACAGAATACAAGAGATAGAAGAGAGAATCTCAGGTGCAGAAGATACCATAGAAAATATTGAACAACTGTCAAAGAAAACACAAAATGAAGAAAGTTCTTAACACAAAACATCCAGAAAATCCAGGACACAAGGAGAAGACCAAACTTAAGGATAATAGGTATAGATGAGAGTGAAGATTCCCAACCTAAAGGGCCAATAAATATCTTCAACAAAATTATAGAAGAAAACTTCCCTAATCTAAAGAATGAGATAACCATAAACATACAAGAAACCTATAGAATGCCAACTAGAATAGAGCAGAAAAGAAATATCCGCTGTCACATAATAATCAAAAACACCAAGTGCACAAAACAAAGAAAGAATGTTAAATGCAGTAAAGGAAAAATGCCAAGTAACATATAAAGGCAGACCTATCAGAATTACATCAGACTTCTCACCAGATACTATAAAAGCTAGAAGATGCTAGACAGATGTCATACAGACCCTAAGAGAACACAAATGCCAGCCCAGGCTACTATACCCAGCAAAACTCTCAACTACCATAGATGAAGAAACCAAGATATTCCTCGACAAAACCAAATGTACACAATATCTTTCCACAAACCCAGCATTACAAAGAATAATAGCAGGAAAGCTCCAATACAAGGAGGGAAATTATGCCCTAGAAAGAGCAAGAAAGTAATCCTCTTCCAACAAATCCAAAAGAAGATAGCCACACAAAGATAATTCCACCTCTAATAACAAAAATAACAGGAGACAACAATCATTGTTCCTTAATAACTCTTAACATCAATGGACTCAGTTCCTCAATTAAAAGACATAGGCTAATCGACTGATCATGTAAACAGGACCCAGCATTTTGCTGCATACGGGAAACCCACCTCAGTGACAAAGACAGACTTTATCTTAGAGTAAAAGGCTGAAAAACAATTTTTCAAGCAAATGGTCCTAAGAAACAAGCTGGAGTAGCCATTCTAAAATCTCCAGCCTGAGAACACAAACGGAAGGACTCATGGCTCCGCCTGTATAGGTAGTTGAGGGTGGCCTTGCCAGGCATCAGTGCAAGTGGACAGCCTTGGTGCCTGAAAGTTTAGATTCCCTAGTGTTGGGGAATTTCGAGAGCAGGGAGGCAAGAATGGGAGGATTGTGGGAGCACACCCTCATAGTAATTGGAGGAGGGGGGATGGGGTAAGGGGTTAGGCATCAGTGAAAGTGGAGGGCCTTGGTGCCTGAAAGTTTGGATTTTCTAGTGTTGGGGAATTTGAAACCAGGGAGGTGGGAATGGGAGGATTGTGGGAGCACACCCTCATAGAAATTCCCAGAATTATATGGATTAGACATGACAGAGGCAGGCAGCCAGAAGACTAGATTCCAGAATTCAAACAAAAAATTATCTTGATACTAAAATTTTGTCTTGAGAATTGTATATTGCAGAATACACAACCTTGGTGTATCTACTCATCAAGCAAGCTGAGCAGACCTGCTCAAACCTCTGATGTCCTGGAATTCCAGCTGGAGGCAGCGAAGACACAGACATCAAAGGCTTATCAATTTACTCTTCCCCCTGTCCCTCTTCTAATATCTCAATGCCTGTAATCAGCTTGAAGAAGTTAATGAAGAGTCAGTGCCCCTATTCCCTGGGCTTGGGGACTGAGGTGGTTAATATTGGGCTATCTTTCTAGGGAAAAGTACTGGTTTTGCTGGAACAGGGAGGATTAGCTAGGATTTATTGCATAGCCATAACCTATTGGTAGAAATGTGTATAATTGTTATTAAGATGAAATTATAGTTTCTTAAATGGTACAAAATTTACTTTGATTTCAAATTTAAGGTTTTTATTGGTATGAGCTTCTTATTGATATAAAAGTGAGATGTATATTGTTACTCTCATAGGCATTGTGTCTGTATAACACATTTAGGAATACAAGGCTTAGACCCAGTCCTTCTTTACCTTTTCTAACTGATTTGAGATGCTCAGCCTGTGAGTTAAGGGCCTATAGCAAATTCATGGCTCTGAGTTTATTGTTAGGGTGTTTTCTGTATTTTATTTAGAAATAGCTGAGAGGAGTTAACAGACAACAGTCCAGATTACTTTACATGGATGGTTCGTTTTCAAAACGTCAGAAGTCCACAGAATTGATGTTACAAATATTTCTGTATTAATGTTCATTTTGATTAGAGATCTGTCTGCTCTTGACAGCTTCTTGTCTTGGATTCTAAGAAGAAATTGAGCATCTTTGGACTTACTCCAGTTGTGGTGAGACAGCCACTAGGCAAGAATTGCCTCTTTTCATCTACAGACAAATCGCTGTCCAGAAAAGCACACACTTGCAGAATAGTCGACTGATTCTATCTGCCCTTAATAATTCTGCATCACTAGGTCTGTCAGATGATCCTGAGCCAGAAGGCTGAAGATCGGATGCTCCAACATTTTGTAGTATAGGGACTGTCCAGGTGTTCAGCAGTATCTATAAATTGGCTAAGTTTTATAAGCTATGCTTTGTGCTTCCCATAATTTCAGTTAACTCAGTCATTCTGGATTTCTGACAGGGTTGAAAACTTATAGTCTCATAGCCAATCCTGGCTACTTACTTTGAGAGAAAAGATTTGAGAGGATAGTTTTCAGCTGACATTCATTCTAAAGCCAAGAAAAAAAAGCCAGGTTCAGAACCAAGTGTTTTAGTTAGGAGAGATGACAGAGGTTCTGGTTAGTCAACAAAATGATGGACTGGGTATTAGGTCTATCTCGTACCTTACTAACACAAATTGGTATAGCTATGCTCTAATTGTATTTTAAGAGAAAGGCTTTATTTTAACAGGAAGGGTGATATGTAGGAGGAGCTAAGGTGGGAGGAGTAAGGAGAGGAAGAGGAGGAGTAAGGAGAGGAGGAGGAGAAAGAGAGGAAGAGCTAGGTGACTAGAGGGGGGGACATGGAGGCGGATATTTGAGTGTCTCCACCAGTTAAAGATAGTTGATATATCTAGGTTGGGTATTGGGTTACACTTCTGATTGTGTGGACATCTTGTTATTGAGCATTACCACACTTATAAAGCCTTGGATTAACATTTTTAAAAAATTGAATACAAGCAAAAAGGAGAAGGGGGATAGGATAGGGGTTTTCTAGGGAGGGGAAATGGGAAAGGGGATGGCTTCTGAAATGTAAAACTGAGTCTGGGGCTGGAGTGTAGCTCAGTGATAGAGAGTTTGCCTGGTATGAGCAAGGCCCTGGGCTTCTCTCAGAATGGGAGAACGAAAGTTTCTTAAACTTATAGAGTTTACACAACAAAATCATGGAACTTACAACTTCAATTCCAAACAAAACACAACAAATTCCAGTTTCTGGAATCATATTCATGCAAAACGTGACTTGTGTTTGCTGAATCTAAGTTCTCAGTCACACCTGTCCTCTCAGTTAGCATGGCTTTCAGTTTGTCATACATGTATGGCTCTCTTCCACATGCTGACACTACCTTGTCACCGGCGTTCAACACTCAGACTACTCCTCTGAAAACCAATGCTGTCTAAATGACATCTTCCTTCCGTGGACAGGAATGTTTCATGTGCACCTTTGTCTACTTCTGTTTCTTTTCAGCATCCTGAGATGGCTGAAGTAACTCTTTGGTGCAACACAATAAACACATTGCAAAAGGAGGCTAAGGCGTGAAGACCTGAAGAGAGCTGAGATGACTCAGCAGTTAAAAGCCTGTGCTACTCTTACTGAGGACCCAGATCTGATTCCCAGTATCCACATGGTGGCTCACAACCACCGGTGGCTCCAGTACAAAAGATCTGATGCCCTCCTTTGATCTCCCAAAGCACCAGTCACTCTGTGCACACATACATGCAGATCAACCACTCATACACATAACATAAATGAACCAAAAAATTGAAACGAGAAATGGGAAGGGAATAAAACCTATGTTGGGGCTACCAAACACTACCATTAATTTTTTTTTAAAAAGATAAAATCAAGATACAAACACAATGCTTTTTAATCTTTTATTGAAATACCACACAAAAAAAATTAATGAAACAGGATAAAATCAAGATACAAACACAATGCTTTTTAATCTTTTATTGAGATACCACACAAAAAAAAATTTAATGAGACAGTGGGGGATGTAGCAATACACAGATTATGTAACCAAAAATCAAGAGGAAACCTGAGTAAAAGCTATAGCTTTGCTTGCTTTCAGTTGCTGGCTTTTATTTTCAACTTTAGTGGTCACGTGACTAAGTAATATAGTCCCATTAGCTTTGCTATCAATAACATCTCTGAAATGTGGGTCGCCATGGTAACAGTTGCCTAAGATGCTTTTCATAAACTTGGAAGTAACTGAAGCCAGTTGAAGTCACCAACCTTTTATCTAAGCCTGAATAAGTTTGCAGTGGATGACTTTTGACACCAGATGGCAAAAGCTCTCTCTTCAGAACATCCCGATGATGACATTTTCGAAAGGCTAAGGCACATCCTGAAGTTAATTACAGACCTGATTCACATATCCTGTTGTCCTGTTTACTCAAGTCCTGGGCCATTGGATTTCTTTCTCACTATGGTAGCTCCCTAGACCAGCTTCAACCTCAGGATCCTCCCACCTAAGCCTCCTCATGGCTGAGATCTGCCTTGCTTCATCATCCAAACACCCCTAAACTCCCTCCTTGAGGCAGGTTTGAGGCCCTCTCTCCTAGCTCTAAGCCCCCTCAGGCATTCACCCTCTTCAGCAAAATTCATTCTTTCCGTAATTAGCATTTTGAAGGACATGCAAAACAAGCCTGATTCATTACCGCAGTCATGAGGCTAAAGAGTAAAGCTTAGAGTGGAGTCTGGGAGGCCCCATGCAAAAGCTGCAAAATTATCATATGAAAGGCACATGCTAATGAAAAATAGAAGCCTGAAATCCCACACACCCCAGACCTCTAACCACTTTGGGGCCAACTAAATCCAGCCCCTGGCACAAGAGCGGAGGCACTGCAGAGTGTCTGTAGATGACCTGCGGCTCATTATAACACTAAAAAGTGAAGGCTGAGTAGAGATTTAATATGCTAATGAAGCATGGGATACATGTTGTTGCATGTAGAAGCACATGTGACAAGAGCAAGACCCAGAAAGACTGCACTATGCAAATGATCCAGAAGCCTTCACCAACTGATAGAACCCTGCCCCATCCTTTGTTTGGGTGTGGTCCCTTAATTTCCACGCCTTTTCTCTCCTCCAGCCCACTTTCTCCTTTGGAAAAGTCTTTTTCTGAAAAGCTGCCCTCTTTCTCATACTATTCATGTGTCTCTGTCTGATTCTCTGCTCCAGTACATAAGAACCCGGAACCGTTCCTGATCTGCCCACAAAACCCCAATATCTCCCGGAATCTGGCAGATTAAACATCTGTCAAATATGCATCTCTATTGTATGGCAAAACACTCCACCCTCCTGCTAGAGCTTTAAGCTATTCAGTGCAACAAGACACTGACTGTTTGCTCACAGTAGCCTGCACCCCGACATTCAAACATCATATTCCCAGGTCTCCCTCCTTCCTATGCTCTCAGCCTCTGGCAATCATCATCCCGTTCTTAACGTCTACACATCCGGTCTTTTCAGATTTTCCATATGATGAGGTCATGCAGTGCTCGGCTTTCTGTGCCTGGCTTATTTCACTTGGCAAAACGGTTTCCAATTCCATCCGTGTTGTCACGACAACAGCATTTCATTCCCCTTATAGCTTAATAGTATCCAGTGGTTTGTAGGTATTTTTTTTTTCAAGTCCATTCATCAGTCAATAAACAGGTTGTTTCCATTCTTGGTTATTGTGAATAAGGCTTCAATGGTCATGGGAGTGTAGTTGCCTCTTAAACATATGGATCTCATTTCTATTGGCTATAATTACCCAGGAGTGGGACTCTAAGTAGTTCTATTTTAATATTTAGGGAACCCCCACACTGTTTTCCATAATGCCTGAACTGATTTACATTCCACAGCACTATGTAAAGGTTCACTTTTATTCGAACTCTTGACAGAAGTGGAATCTTTGGTCCTTTTGATAATACCCTTTCTTACTATAGTACAGTGATCTCTTGCCGTAGCTTTGCTTTATATTTATCTGACAGTGAAGTTGGGTTGAATATTTTGTAAACATTTTTTAAAATAACTTTTTGATTATGTGTATGTGTGTGCATGTGTGATGTACAGTTTCCTGTGGAGTCCAGAAGAGAGTGACAGTGAGCTGCCCAGGGGGTTGCTAGGACCCAAATTCAGACCCTCTCCAGGAAAAGCAAAGTTTCCATTCTTAAAGTTTCCATTACATCTTTCCAGCCCACAGATGTCCAGCTCAAATTTTTTAAGATGTTCAAATAGAGCCGAAGAGATGGCTCTGTAGTTAAGAGGACTTGCTGTGCAGCCATGGAGGTCCTCAGTTTACATCCTGGTCCTCATCAAAGCCCACAGTGTGGTCTTGCCTCTCTGCCTACAACCCCAGCACTATAGCAGATGGATTGCTGGGCTTATAGGCTGCCAGGCCAGCCATGTAATATACGCTCCACATTCATGTAGAGACCCTGCCTCAAAGAAATTAGGCAGAAGGTAATAGAAGATACCTGATATACTCCTCTGGCCTCTGAGTAGTGTGTGTGTGTGTGTGTGTGTGTGTGTGTGTGTGTGTGTGTGTATGCACTCCACAGAGCTGCATACTAGTGTTCTTTGAGAAAATGACTATTTAGGTCTACCTATGTATGTGTGCGACATTGAGGATTAAATCTAAAACTTTACTCATACTACACAAACACATTATAAACTAAGCTGCATGCATCCCCAGCTCGATAAATTCTTATTAATCTCTTTTTCTAATCCTGGTTCTCCTAGTAATGAACACAGGATGCCTTTGTATTGCTTTATAAGTCTTCTACAATTTCTTTCATCGATATTTTACACTTTTCCCTGTAGAAATCCTTCACCTTTCAGATTAAATCTATTCCTTGCTGTTTGGGGGCGGGAGTGATGTCAAAAAAATTGACTTCTTGATTATCTTGCAAACAAATCTGTGTTTTAAGCTTTATTATAAACTATATGATTAGCAATGTAAAATATTCCTAAACTCAAGGTTGAAGAGATGGCTCAGTTGGTAAATTTCTTGTTATGCAAGCATAAGGATTTTAGTTAGAAACCTCTGTAATCAGAATACACCTTAGTTAGATCCTCCGGTGTAGCTCCCCAAGTAGTAGTTAGGGAGGCAGAAACAGGAGAATCCCTGGAGCTTGCTGGCCAGCCAGAATAGTTGAATCAAAGATCTCCAGGTTCGGGGAGAGACCTCATCTAAAAAAATAAGGTGGAAAAGAATGTGTAAGGCATCATCTCCAGGCTCTATACACAAGCACACATACATGTCCATACACCACACAAGCATATGCACACATACAAATGCAAAAAAAAAAAAAAAAAATCCAAAGCCTCACTCAACACCTGAGAGATCTGGACAAAGAGGAACTTAGAAGAGTCTAACATAATCCTAAGACTTTCCAGGGCTAAAAGGTCTCCCACACACTCCTTCCCAGTCAGGATGCTTCTCCTCTGCCTTGTGCCCAGTGTGTCTGCCAAACACAACACCTTGTCCTGCTCTCTCTCTCCCAAGTCTGTGATGGAGTGGTAAAAGCCTTCACTGAATAGTGTCTCTCCTGGGAAGACAGAAGTTTGGGAATACATTATTTAATCTTTTCCCACGTGGATTACACTGATGGAATGTTTCATGCCTGGGCTTGGATTTTGCTGTATTGCTCCAGCCCAGCCACAATGGCTTCTCCTTTGTGGCCATGCCCATCAGCATGGAGATTGCAAAGATTCATATCAAGACAACTTCAAGTAAGTGAGGTAGGTTTCCTTGGCATGGTCATATGTAGATACATGTAATACTTATGCTAATAAAACATGTAGTGAAATTTTTGATAAATACCTGAAGGAATATGTTCTAGAGATGCATATTCTGTGTGCATTCTTTGGTGTGTGTGAGCATCCCCAGAGGAAAGAGGGAGGAAGAATACCAGGGAAGAAAAAGCGTGAGAAAGCCTCAATTGTCTTACTGACATCTTAGAAGTGAAGCAAACCCAGGCTGAACAGGAAGCAGCTACCCTGCCTCGGCCTTAGAGTTGTCAGGGTTACAAAGTCTACTGTGTTTCATTCACAGGAACCTAGAGTGGGAACAGGCATGGCAGAGCTGTGCAGGTACACACCTGGAGCATCTGGAACCTGACACTGGAAAGATGAGGTTAGAGAATGAAGAAGTCAGGGTCATACTTGGCTATATAGCAGGTTAGAGGCCAGCTTTGGCTACAGGAGATTCTGTCTCTAGGACCAACAATGCAGATGAGTGAAGAAGCGCTAAGGAGATACATTGGAGACCGTGGTGCAAAGACAGAGGTACAGACAAATTAGAGACTTTATCCTTTGGAGCAAGACAGCTGCTATGTATCTCAGGCTTATTCAATTTTAACTTAACACATTATCTGCTATTATTTTTTTCATATTTGCTTATTGATTGATTTGATTCGTTCATCCATTTATGTCGTGTGTGTGTGTGTGTGTGTGTGTGTGTGTGTGTGTGTGTGTACATGCACGTGTCACAGTGTGTATGTAGAGGTCAGAGGACAACTTGCTGGAGGGAGTTGGTTCTCTCCTTCTACCATGTGGGTTCTGGAGACAGAACCAAGTTGTCAGGTTTGCCCACAGAGCCCTTACCTGCCAAGCCATCTCACCAGCCCTGAAAAGGTTTTGTTTTGTTTTCTCAAATATATTTTCTCATTTATTTGTAAGTTGATATGCATGCATGCACCATGGTACACATATGGAGGTCAGAGGACAGCTCACAGGAGCTGGTTCTCTCCTTCCACAGTCTGAATTCCAGGGTAGAACTCAAGTCCTCAGGTGCTGTGATAAGCATCTTTCCCCCTAAGACATCTTGATGGTCCCCGGTTATTTAAAGGTAACAAATGTTAGCTAATATATGTATGTGATATATGTATGATATATTATATGTGTGTATATGTGTACATATACATACATATGTACATGTGCATGTACATAGACATAGACATGGATTCTTTAGGCCAAATGAACATTGCCTCAAGCCAATGTAATTTTGAATGCTACCAAACTTCAGACCCTGCCCTGTTATGCTCCCCTCTAGAGATATTTGTGTATTGTGGCTTCTGTAGAAAAGCTGTGAATTTTCAGAGTAAGGAAAGGAAACACATGACCATTCCACCTTTTCCGGGCTCCCTGGAGCTTCAGTCCCATGCCTAGTCTAACCAGGCCTAAAACATTGGTACAAAAACATTAGCCAAATGCACATTAGCTTCTCTAAGATTCACATACACCTCCATAATAGTTTTACTTCAGAGCACATATACATGAGCCCAAACATGGTTTTGAATAAGAGATCTATCTGTATTCTTTGAGGGAGCTTTACCCCACCCAGTACAAAAGAACGACTTTACCCCACCCAGTACAAAAGCCTCCCTAGTGTGTCCCAGAGCTCACATTTGATTAGTCACGGACTGAATGTGCTGTCAGTCACCCTCTCTCATTTGCAAGACACCAGGATGAAGGGAGACGTCCTCGTTATCTGCTCAAGGCCTGATTCTACAGCTTAAATGCCTGGCTGGTTCCCCACATACTCCACTAGGAAGCACAGGCACAGAATGGCTAGGGCATCTCATCTTTCCGGTTAGGAAGTTAAAATAGGGCATCTCATCACCATAGTTACCGCCATTATTTCAGTAGTGCTGAGCCCTTGTGAACCCAAAAGATCAGTTAAGAGTTCATCAGGGACAGTGAACTGCTGCTCAGATGTGAGCTGACAGCCTCAGAGAGGGTTTCTGCAGCTCCAGAAGCTTCTGCATACGTCCCTTCAGATAACAGACCTGCACAGGGAATGAGTGTTTTCAAATGTGTCCTCCAATGTGCAAAATGAGAAAACACGATGTGAACTTAAACTTACTTTAAAAACTAATTAGAAGATGCAAATATTGAGCCTGCAAGATGACTCAGCAGTTAAAGGCATGCTGTTGCCAAGGCTGACTCCCTGGGGCCCACATGTTGAAAGGAAAGAACAAAATCCTCAAAGCTGCTCTCTCAACCCCAACACAAAGGCTGTGGCACATGCACTTGTATACACACACACACACACACACACACACACACACACACGCAATAAATAAATGAGTGAAATCTAACATTTTCAATGTATCTTTGAAAAGATACAATACTTGTAAGTATACATAGAAACATAACTTACATTAATACTTTCATTAAGTATGTTTAAGATTAAGAGAATTAGGATTGGAAAGATGGCTCAGTAGATAAGCCACTTGTCACATAAGCATGGACTTGGGATCCCCAGAATAAACATAAATGCCAACTGGGCATGGTGCTCTTTGTAATCCTAGCCTTCTGAAAGCTGTGTCAGGGGATTCCTGAGTAAGTCACTAGACTAGTCTTATCAGCAAGTTTGGATCCAATTGAAAGACCCTGGCCCAATGCATGTAATAGAGAGTAATCAAGAAAGTCTTCAGATGTACCCAGACCTCCATATATGTATTTACATGTACTTACAAGCTACAACATAAATACAAGCATGGATACACACAAGCATGCATACCACATATATACATCATTTTTTAAAAGTTAGAAGAAAAAATGCATATAACGCAGATGAGTGCATGTACGTCATTGGCCTGTATTCAGTATCTTCTTTGTGATAGATATAACGGCTGTAGGGTGCTATAGGTGATATAATACCCTCATCTTAAAATTATTTACCAGTCAATCAGAAATTCTCATCTCTGTCTTATTGTCTGCTTTGTTTTTGATTTTGTTGTTGTTGTTGTACATACTACACTGTATGTAGCTCAGACTGGCCTTGAACTCATGGTCATCCTTCTGCCTCCTCCTTCCCAGCGTTGGCTTTACAAGTGTGGACCATCATGCTGGGCCAGAAATTTCTAAATAAAAATATATAATTATCCAGTTCAGTAAGTGCTAAGTGAATGTTAGATGCAGATAGTTATGAGACTCCAGAAGAAAGAATGATTGTCTGGAGGGATCTGTGGCTCATTCAGAGGTGAGGACTAAACCCCTGCTGTGAAAAGGCATTTCTGGTGTGCAGTGAGTAAGGTCATGGATGTAGGAGATGCTGGATCTCTTACCCCCACACACAAGCTGTGACACATGCGCCTGAATACACACACACACAACAAATGAGTGAAATCTAACATTTCTAATGTAGGGTCAGAAGCTGGGGAAGAGAGGGAACCAGGAGCCAGATTAAACAAAACCTTCCTATTGGGCTTTGTGAGCATGAAGGAACCAGTGGGATTCCAGACAAAAAACAAGACTGTCGGGTTTGCTCACCTTGTCTCTCTAGATAACATACAAAGAATAGGGACCCACCCCAGGATGGAAGAAACATACAGCACCAGCAAAGCAGCCTTTTCTTTTCCTTAGTTATGTATTCACTTTCTAAATTCCTGAAAACACAGGTTAGCTTTCTTGTAACCCTTTTGTTTCTAGCTGTTTTGTGGACAGAAAGGACATGTCAGGTGATCATGATGAACACTGTCTTATGAGAGTCCAACATTTAATTAGTCCCTCTTATAAGTGTCTAAAGCTTGGCTGGGTATTTAGCTCAGTGAGTAGAGTGACTGCCTGGCACACATGAAGTCATGGGTTCAGTCTCCTGCATCAGTTAAACTGAGTGTGGTGCTACACACCTCTGATCCTGGTATTAGGCAGGAGGGTTAGTTTAGGCCCATCCTCAGCTACATATGGAGGTAGAGGCCAACCTGAGGTACATGGTGTCATCTCCCAACAAAAGGAGTATCCAGGACTCTAAGACACATATTTTATTTGACTCTTGTGCATGTTATGTTTCAGAAACCTGAAACTTGCCTCTAGTTAGAAGTCGGGGATCCTTTTAAAGACTCCCAAAGAAAACAAACACCTATAGGATTCCCTAGGGAATGAATTAATTTATGTAGTTATAATGTGTCCTAGGGGTTGGGGGATGTGGAAAACAGAAATGACAAGACCAAGAAAAAAAGGGGAGGAACCAAAGCAGAAGGGAAGCCAGCAGGAAGCTGCACTGCGTGGTGCTCCCTGGGTAACAGCCGGCTTTCTCACCTCCCTTGTCATCCTTGCCCACTGATGAGTCAGAAAACCTAGACAGTATTGAATTCCAGCAGCATTCTCAGCAATGGACACAACCACAGCCGCTCCCATCAGCCAGGGGAGCTGAGGAGGCAAAAGGAGTTCTCAAGAATGACAGAAATGGGGTTTGGGGGGTCAACGCACAGCCCTAGGGTGATGCCCTGTGAATGTGTGAGAGGGTACTGAATTTGATTTGGAAAAAGAGATACAGTTATCATCATCTTCAGATACTGTGCTAAGAAGACCTAACCTGTGCATCACAGCACAATGGCACTCTGGTTTTCTTGTTTTGCAGAAGTGAGACTTTGAGTATTAATGTCAAAGTCATAAAATCCAGACTAGAGATATGGCTTAGCAGTTAAGGGCACTTCCAGAAGACTTGAGCTTGATTCTTCAGCACCCATAGTGGGCAGCCACCAGTTATGCCAGTTCCAGGGGACCTAATCCCTCTGGCTTCCTCAGACACCTGTAGCCACGTGGTATGGTAGAAGGAGAGAATTTATTCCTAAAAACGATCTTCTGAACCCCTCTACCCTTCCATCCCTCTCTCTCACACATACACTTACACAGACACACACACACACACACACACACACACAAATAAATAAAGAGCCAGAGCAGGTGTCCATGTGATTTAGCATTAAGGTGGCCATATGTCATAATAAATCTTTCAAAAACTGAAAATAAGTCCGTCCATTCTTCCCTTTAGTCTACTTCCTGTTCTCTAGCTGTAGAAATGTAGCCTATGTGGTAGGGCAGAACATTCTGGACCATTTCGGGGCGATATGGATGTCTGATTCCAGAACAGCGAATGAAACCTATAAAACTATATATGCTGTGGTTTCTTCTCTTAGCAATTCTCACCGTGTAGAATGGAAAGTCTCCAGCCTCATTGCACCAACCACCTAGGGTTCTTAATGCTGACGGTGGTGAAGCAGCTCTAGGGTGGGGATTGGCATTTCATTCTGCTCACCAACCAGCTCCTAGATGATCTGAGTTTCTGAAAACATAATTAGCAAAGCTGTCATGAGCAATATTCCTGTGGTTGTAAGTTCTGTGTTATAGTTTCCCCACAAAAAAAAAAAAAAAAAAAAAAAAAAAGTGGGAGTAATCTCTCCACCTTGAGTGCTGGGTTACAGTATGAACCATAATTGTCTATGTGGTGCTGTGGATAGAACCCAGATCTTCTTGCAAGCTAAGCAAGTACTCTATCAGTTGTTATATTCTCAGCCCTGTTGTTTTATCTTTGTAATTCACCCCCGTGTGTGTGTGTGTGTAGGTGCACACATACCACTGCCAGCCAGAGAAGGGTCAGAAGACAACTCTCAGGAATTGGTTCCCTTCTTCCACCTTGTGTGATGGAACTTGGGCCACCACGCCTGTGTACAAACTCCTCTACCTACTACTGAACTACCTCACTGGCCACAGTGCTCCTTTTAGAAAAAGAGAAACCTGTAAACCGGGTATGGAGGATTCCCTCTGCAGTTCCAGCAACCTGAAGACTGAAGTAAGAGGATTTTCACAAGTTCAAGGGCAGAGTAGTCTACAGAGTGAGACCTTGTTTCAACACCCAGACAACCAAGCTATGAAGCATACTGTGCAAGAATACAGCGGTGTGGTAGTTAGACAGAATGGAAGAGTACGAAGGCTCTAGGAAAAGTCTGCTTTCCTACTGACAGTGCTCCGTATGCCCTTGCTGATCTGCATTTAATTGCAGTGCAGTTGTAGCCATGGACTTCAATTCAGACAGGTGTTAATTAGATCTCCGTGGCCTGAGTGTTAAGTACCAGCAGTGGTCTGGTGTACTGTGAGCAAGCACCAGAGGCCAGAGCAGACAGAAAGACGACAAGCTCCCTTTTTTTTTTTTCTGCTTAAAAGGCAGGGTTTTTCTACAATACATGGTACACAACAGCACCTAAGAATAAAACCTCATTTTTTGAATCCACAAAGGATGAGAAGGGCCTTCTAGGACAGCGCTGTACAGCCCACAATACTTCTTGAACAAAACTGAACACATTCAGTCACTACTTGGTTTTAATTTAGCCTTTGTTGCCAAGGAAACATCAATATCTGAGTATATCCAAGGGAAATCTTTCTTCTTTTGTGGTTTTTGAAGGAATCGTTTATTAAGGGAACAACAACTGAGTGTTCAGGAGACAACTATAGTTCAGTAGACAGGCTTAGCATCAGTCTCTGGGTGAATCAGTTGGGTCTTCTTGTACCTCAGTTTCCTTAACAGATAAAGTAACATGATTTTCTTATTGTAGTCCAGAGTAAATAATTAATACTGTGGCCTGCACCCTTTAACTTGTACATGGTTTGGCATCTCATTGGACATGGTGAGGAACCGGCAGATTTAAAGGAACCTCCTGATTCTATGTAATTACCCTGAAAGGAAGGCAACTAGAAGTCCCTATTTACAGGTGTCATGTTGTCACTTGTATGTCACATGGCACATTTCCTGTTGTAATCCCAGCTATTGGGAGGTGGAGGCAGAGGGCAGAGAAGTTCAAGGGCAGCCTTGCCTACAGGAGACCACTATCTCATCAGCAAAATGGAGCCCTATTTTCTTCTTCAGCCACATGTGTTGAGAACCGCACTAGTCCCTGTTCAGGCGCCAAAAATGTTGGGGCCTAGGCTGCCCAATGTCGCGGCCTGAGCAAAATGTTGAGGCCCGGGCTGCCCCGCGTTTGGCAGCCACTGTATCCCGGCCCAAGCTGCCGCTCCAGTACGAGGGCGGTCGCGAGGAATGGAGACCAGAGTGTAATTCAATCCCGTTTATTCTTCAGTCTCTCTTCTTCTCTCCAAGTCCCAAGTCCTAAGTTCTTAGTCCCTAGTTCCTAGTCCCTAGTGCCTCCAAGTTCCAAGTTACTTCTTCCAAGTTCTCTTCCAAGTGCCTGCTACCTAATGCCTAATTCCTACTCCAAGTTGTACTCCCTGAAGTGTCTCCTAAAAGTGTCTCCTGTCTTCTCTCTGCTGTGTCTCATTCTCTGTTCTTTTCTGTCTCTGCCTTTTATGTGTCTCACTTCTAAGCCACGCCTCTAAGTTACACCTTTAATCATGCCCTTAGGTCTTGTCTCTAAATCTGATCTCTAGGTTACATTCTTAAGTTACACACCTTTAATCTCACACACCCAAGGTATCTAAACCAAGATTATCGGAGTGTTCTCAGCTGTTGTAGGCTATTGTAATACAAATCTCATGTCAGGGTATATGGCTCAAGATGGCTGCAAAGCTGATAGCTGCTTTCTGCTAAAAGTCGGCCCCCAACACACATGAACACTAGTGCTGAAATAAATTGATGAAAAATAAGGTACAGAAAGACTTTTTTTTTTTTGCCAATTATACAATGATAATTTTTTCTTCCCCTAATTTATTTCTTTATTTTTATTCACTTTACATCCCAGTCATAGTGCCCTGGGCTAGCAAGATGGCTCCTTGAGTAAAGGCATTGGTGGCTAAGATTGATCACCAAGTTCAGTCTCGGGAACCCACAAGATAAAAGCAAGGAAATAACTCCTGCAAGCTGTTCTCTGACCTCCACACAAATGCTGCAGCCTTCAAGGACACACACACACACACACACACACCAAATACAAAGATTTAAAAATATACATCTTAGAATTACATAATTCAACTTTTTTCTCATTTCACTATACTTCAGAGCTTCCAGCAAAGGAGAGCCACAGCTGAGGCCAGCACACGGAATCCTCTTCGTCCTGAGTCATCAGGACATGGACGCAAACAGAGCAAAGTCAGATTCGGTGTGCTGTTGCACATGTACAGTTCTAACATTCAGGAGGTAAAGGCAGGATCGTCAGAGCTTTAAGGTCATCCTCAGCCATGGAGGGAGTTTATGAGATCCAGATGCCTCCGTAGCTGAAAGCACACACTGGTCTTCCAGAGAACCACAATTCAGTTTCCAATGCCCATGTCAGGTAGCTTACAACCACCTGTAACTCTAGCTTCAGGGGATCTAAAGCCCTCTTCTGACTTCCCTGGCAAGTGCACACTTGTGGCATGCACTCACACATGGTCATACATCCACATATACATATACATATACAACTCATTAGAGTTAGTTTTATATAACACTGTAGGGCTGTAGGCAATGTTAGGAAGACTTGCACTAATTTTCTTAAACATATTTCCACCAACATTTAGGGTTTTTATTAGCTGTATCTAAAGCGCATGTCAAACCTCTTCCTCCCCTCCACCCACCCACATGCTTCTTTCGTTATTACTTTGTGGTAGTTGTGGCACATGTTCAGATCTTGGTGAGACTGTGGGCCTCAAACAACACCTTGAGGGAGTCAGTGCTCTCCATCAGGTGAGTCTTGGAGTTCAAGCTCAGGTTATGTTCAGCCCCTGCTGTGACACCTCAACCCCAGGATTTCTGATGCAAAGTACAAAATAACAGCCTACAGCTTGGCCATATTTCTGATGCTATGGCTATGTCAAACACTGGGCCATCTGAATTTTCTAGAACACATGCCAACAATGAGACAGCTATGGACAAAAGTATGAGTCAAGTATAGATCATGAGTTGTCATGGTGACCCTGAGGGGATGTGGCCATGCCCACCAACTAGAGTTGCAGTGGTGTCTCATGAGTAAAGAAAGTAAGGAAATGAATGTGTCTGATAAACTCAAATTAAACTTATTCTCAGCTCAGCTTCCCACATGCAGCCTTTCGCTGACAGTTGATGAAAGAACAAATAACACTGGAAAGAAGTCAAAAATGAGAACGATCCCAGCCAACTGGAACCAAAATACCTTATTCTGAGGGTGCTTGCAAAGGCCCTTTGCTTGTGAGAGTTGAATGTCAGTAAAGTTTAAACTTGATGTATTTACCTTCCTGTGAGTCTGCCTCTGATTAAAAGTGACTGCTTTCTCACGACACACAACTTTCACATAACCACTTTCGGCGTGATGCCTTCATGTGAAAGACTGTACTGTGTTCTTAAGCCTCGGCTGGCACAAAGAAGTGTGTTCTCTGCAGCCTGGAGAGAGCAGAATGAGTTTAGGGCAGAGAAAGAGCAGGAGAACTTTCTCTGCTTTCTTTGGTTCAGGAGTTTGTATAGAAGGGATGAGGCTAGCTCAATGGAAGAGGGGTTGTCTAACAGGAATGAGGTCTTGTGTTCCATCTCTTGCATTGCCAGAGAAAGTAAACGAACACTCTTAGATACCAAAGTCTCATGGAGAATAAAACATGCTGTGTCATACTTCTTAGCAATGAATTGAACCCTGAACTAAGAATCTACAACGTAGACTCATTAGATCATTTGCATAAGTCAGCTACCAAAGATTTACTTTTCAAGGCATTAGCAGTCAGGTCTTAATGACAAAAAGGATCGAAGCATCAGAACAGATAAATGGGAAGCCTGGGAACATTCAAATGCAAGCAGAGTCTCAGCCACCACAGTCTTACAGGAGCCTAGAGGAAATTGGCAAGGACAAAGGGCAGCAATAGAAACTGGGATGTCTCCTAACCAACAAAACACGTGATAGTTCATTCTCACCTTCTTGCTATCTGGTTGTCTTGACTCCCTCCCACTTTAAATCTGTTTCCAGCTATAACAGAAAAAGAAAAAGAGAGGAAAAGCTTCAGAAATAATAGGACCCCAATCCGTCACACTCTGACTCTGAAGGAAGAGTTCTGTTTCAATCCTAACAGACTGAAGAGTCATGCCACATTTTGTACCCAAGTACTATCTCTTGAAAGCCAAAGGTCAATGGCTCAAGCTGGGGGTGTAGCTCAATGGGTAGAGTAATTGCCTAACATGTAAGAAGCCCTGGATTCAGTCCCCAGCATTTCATAAAACTGGGTACACCTGTGATCCCAGAACTCAGTAGGTGGATTCAGGAGAAGCATCATTCAAGGTCATTCCCAGCTATATAATGAGCTGAGTTGAAAGTCATTGTGATACATGAGACCCTGTCTCAAAACAAAACAAAAACAAAAACAAACAAACAAAAAAAAAACAAAGTGAAAGCCTGTCATAGATGAGTCTGTATGAAGTCAAGCTATGCATAAGCATTCAGTTACTTCAACTGTTTTATTGCTTCATTTAAGCAATAAAAAACTGATAGAAAAAGATTTATTAGAACCCCAAACAATTAAATCAACATTAAAAGCCAGAAATGGAACCAGACTTACTGCAAGCTTGAGGCCAGCCAACTACATAATGACTTCTAGACCAGTAGGAACTATATAGTAAGGCCCCGTGTTTTAAGACAAAGCAAAACAAATAACAAATAAAAGTGCTGGGCATGGTGGCTCATACCTTTAATCCCACCACTTATAGGGCAGAGGCAGTCTCTGTAAGTTTGAAGCTAACCTGGTCAACATAGGAGTTCCAGGCTAGCCAGGGTTACATAGTGAATCCCTGTCTTAGAAGATAAATAAATGAAGAGAAAAAGAGAGAGAGAGAGAGAGGAGAGAGAGAGAGAGAGAGAGAGAGAGAGAGAGAGAGAGAGAGAGAGAGAGAGAGAGAGAGAGAGAATATGAATCAAGGTCTGGATTACACAGTTAGATCTTGATTCAAAGCAAACAAACAAGCCATTTGCCTCTGACTTTGTGACTCTTTGTGAGTGAGCATTTCAGATAACTCTCTATACCCGCTCCCATATCTGTAGATGGAGGTAATTACACTGCCCTCCAAATAAGACTTTATAAATAGAAGATGATAATATATTTAGGAGAGCAGGTATTAAGACAGTGTCTCATACAGTGGGCTGGCCTCAGACTGTAGCTGAGAATAATTGAGAACTCCTGATCCTTCAACTCCACCTCTCAAATACTGAGGTTATGTGTATGGTCCACCACACTGAGCTACAATACTTACAAAGTGGTTAGGAAAATATCCTACATTGAAAGGTGTTTTAGTAAATGTTTACTCTTACACTTTATTCCCCTTTGTTAGACTTTTTAATCATTTTAAAAAATGTATATGTGTGCATGTTTGCGTGTGTGCATGTTTGTGTGGGGGTGAGGGGTGAGGGGGTAGGTGGCATGTGTGGTGGGATATGTGCAGGTATCCTTGGAGTCCAGAAGAGAATGTTGGATCCCTGGAGCTGGAGTTACAGGAGGCTGTAAGTGGCCTGGTGTTGATACTGAGAACAGAACTGAGATCTTCTACAAGAGCAATATGTTCGTATACTCTCACTATTGATCCACTTCTCCCAGACCTTATTTTTGCTTTCAACGACAACAATCCCAGCTATCCCTTTCTCTTAGAAAAGACATTTTGTCACAGAAAAGGGGAAATAGAATAGAATACCATAGAAACCTAATAGAGTAGAAATCGAACTGTAGGGACATGTAAACAAGCCTGTTTTAAGCAGAACATCACACACCACAGATTAGCCAGTGGGGGCTTTAACACCTTCAGTGGCAGCTGCTTAGCAGATCTAGGCTGATCTCATAGACCTCTGTGAGACAGGGGCTCTCCTTCCTCCTCCCACTGCAGAGTGCCTGCTAGCTTAAATGGAGCTTAGCTGGAGAGAAGCAGTAGAGGAAGCAAGCAGAGTATCCTCCAGGCAGAGGTCTCATGCAGATTCTTGGAGAATTTACAAACCACCCCACTTGAAGGCTTGTCAGCAGCTCAGTGTCAACCACTACTCAAAGCAGCTGCCATCAGAAGGTCCACAGAAGGGCCAGCATGATGACTTCAAGCGTAAAAACATTTGCTACCAAGCCTTATTACCTGAGTTTGAGCCCTAGGTAACCTCATGTTGGAAGAAGAGAACCAACAAGGAGAGAACCAAGTTGCTCTTTGACCTCTACACTTATATCTACACACACACACACACACACACACACACACACACACACACACAATAAATAAATAAATAAATAAATAAATAAAATGTAATTTTTAAAAAATTTAAAAGAAAGTTTCAGCAAGCATTGTAAAGCCACTGTGGACCAAAGAGAGAGACCAAAGGATCCGTGTTCTAAAGCCTGCAGGACATGAGCTATGTTTGCTCCTTTAGTTGCCAAGAACTTGCTAGTTTGTCTGTTATTTGTATATTTCTTTGGTGTAGACAGGCTCTTACTGTGTAACCCAGGCTGGCCTAGAACTCTATATGGAGACCAGGCTGTTCTTGGGTTCATAGATAGTCTCCTGTCTCTGCCCTCTGAGTGCTGGATTGAAGGCTAGCTTTTATGGTAACACTCTTCAGAAGTTCTTGGGCGACTTAGACTTTCCCATCTTGCAGCAACATGAAGAAGGTCTCTACATCTCTAGGAGAGACAGTGAGTTAATGGTAAGCCAAGAATCCATATGCTGAAAGGTTAGCATCAGAACCAAGTGATGTCTATTCAAATGCATTTGAAGGTACCCCAGGGAGAACGCCATCCTGCTACCTGGGATTCCACCTGAGAGTCTTTATAGTAAAATCAGAGAGATCTACAGAAATCATCTTAAACCATCAGAAGCTAGCTGTATTTATTTATTGGTTTTGTTTGTTTGTTCATTTGTTTGTTTTTGAGGCAGGCTCACATAAAGCTGGCTTTGAATTCTGTAAATAGCCAAAGGTACACCTTTTCCATCTGCCTCCATTTCTGTATTGAATTGAATTGTATTGAATCCAATTCTGTATGAATTGTTGGGATGCTTACCACACTCAATTCAAAGATTTTAAACCTAACATATATATTTGTGTGTATTAATATATACATAATATATATGTATGTATGTGTGTGTATATATGTACATATATATATTAAACATTTTGCCCAGAGACTCTCACCCATCCTCAAGCCTACAATCTTCTGTAATGCCTGTTGCTCTCTTCTCTTTGAGGTAAATTCCATAATTTTTTTTTTTGCAAGTTCCATAGACCACAAACATGACTCTCTGGCAACTGTAAAACAGAATATGGTGGTGATGCCACCACTTTGACATAGTTGCCTCTAGGTGGTAATTTCTAATTTTTATTCGTCAAATAATCTGGATTGGATATATAGCTAAGTAGCAGATCACTTGCTTAAAAGGAGGGCCTCCCACTTCAATTTCCTGGATATTGAGAATACAGGAATATGCCACCATCTCTGGATAAGTGATCTTTAATTTTTATGTTTATGTATGTGTCTGTTTTTCATGTGCAATGACCAGCATGCACCACAGCATCTTTATGGATGTCAGAAGACAACTTTTTGGAGTCAGTTCTCCCCTACCATATGAGTTTCAGGGAATGATCTCAGGTCTTCAGTCTAGGCAAAAAGAGCCTATATGTGCTGAGCCATCTCTCTCATTTTCAATATCCTTTTATATATATATATATATATATATATAAATATCTAAAATACATAGGCCGGGCAGTGGTGGCACACGCCTTTAATCCCAGCACTTGGGAGGCAGAGGCAGGTGGATTTCTGAGTTCGAGGCCAGCCTGATCTACAGAGTGAGTTCCAGGACAGCCAGGGCTACACAGAGAAACCCTGTCTTGAAAAACCAAATATATATATACACACACATATATACACATATATACGTATGTGTATATGTATATATATATACACACACACAAACACATACACACACACACACACACACACACACATATATATATATATATATATATTTGTATTATATATTATAAATGTTAAGGTGCAATAATCCATGCTTAAACCTAAAGCATACATGCCTTCTTCGTTAAACATTGTTCCTTTTCCAACTAAACCTGCAACTTTCTGAGACTTACAAGATGATGACCTTTGTAATCAAGAGTAGGTCTTAAATGTCTGTGGCTTAGTATAGTAAGGATTTCGTCCACTAATATAGCTTTAGCGTATCACACTGTACTCCTATCCAGTAATGCACGTTGGGAAGAAAGGAGGAAACGGAGGGAAGGAGGGAGGAAGGAAGGAAGGAAGGAAGGAAGGAAGGAAAGAAGGAAGGAACAAAGGAACAAAGGAACGAAGGATAAGAGAGAGAAAGGAGAGAAAGAGAAAAGAAAAATATCCCTAAACTCAGCATGCTGGATCATACCTGCAATATGAGGACTTGAGACACTAGGTGGAAGGATCTGTGCAGCCAGTTTGGGTCATGGGAAGGAAAGACTCTGCCTCAAAAACCAGAATCGGAATTCATTCCCTAAAAACACCTTAAACAACGTAGTGTCAGAAGCCTCCAAAATCAGACTCTGGAAACTGACAAGACACAAGTGTGTGGCTCCTGAGAAGTCCCACCCACAGTACCCGCCCGCACTGGGTTTCTTTTTCCTTATGCACTTTCTCCTTTGATGCCAGTGATTAAATCTATATTAAAGGTGTTTCCTCAGGAACTGTAACTTTGCTTCCTCCTGACTCAGCCTGGAATTTCTTTGTGTGGCACAGTCAGGTAGTCTCTGAAAGCACTCAGCACCCTCAATGAGCAGCTGCTGCTCTGCCTGCCATGACACAAAGGTCCTCAAACCCAGGCTCCTGGAATGCCCTCAGAATACAGTCGGGGGCTCTATGCATACACAGGGACCTTGATTCCTTGCTTTGTAATTTTGAGGTTGAGTCACAGTTGTAACCCAGCAGGGCACAGAAGAAAAAGGGTAGGAAGGAAGCCACATCAAAAATGGTGCCTGTCAATTGCAGAAAGTATATGGGTGTTGGGAGCCGACTTTAGTAGAAAGTGGCTAGATCAACTTTGCAGCCATCTGGAACCATATACCCTGATGAAAGACTTGGTTGTCAAAAAGCCTATAACAGCTGAAGCACACTCTGATAAATATATTTTTTATCCCACATAGCTTGTTTTGCTGTTTAGTGACCTCAGCTGTATGGTGCACGTGGTAAAGTGTTTTCACCTGTGTTCTCCTGCTTGCGTATATAAATACCTCAGAATTCCCTTCAAGAAGAGAGACTTGATAAAGGAGAGACTTGATCACACCCTGTCTTGTCTCCATTCTTCTCGTCTCCTGCCCCAAGAGCCCCACTCTCTCTCTTGACCAGAGCACTTAGCCCCCAAAGCGTTGAGGCAAAGCGTTGAGGAAGAGTAAAAGCCGCAACATATGGGGACAGGTTTGGAAGGAATGTCATTGTCCTACTTTCTGGGACTCAGTCATGATTTTCTGTTTTTGATGTTAAAGGTAGCCTTGAAGTAGTTGGGCTGTGAACCTTGTCTCAAAGAGAAAGAAGATACTGGAGGGAAGGAGGGAAGGAAACAGAAAGCATGCACTCTGAGAAAGCAAGCACAGAGCCAGTAAAAACACACACCCAACACTGGCAAACACGACTCCATCTTACCTCATGCATAGACAAAAAAAAAACTCCATCACTGAAAATTTTTCTCTCAAATGGGCCAGGCATGGTGGTACATGCCTGTAACTCCAGACTTGGGAGTTTCAGTCAGGAGGGTTAGGGGTTAGAGGCTAGTTTGTACTACATAATAAAAACTTATCCAAAACAAACAAACAAAAAAACACCTAATTTTTTTCCGAGTTGTAACAAGTACTTTTAAAGAAGTGAGTCACCTGTTTGTCTTAAACTCACCTTTCAGCTTTTCCTGACATTAATATCATTATTCTCTTCTCTTCGAAATTCACAGAAAAGCAAAACACAGGAAGAATCACCTAGGAATGTCAGAGACTCAATGACATGTAACCTGACCGTTCAGCCCTATTTCTGGCTGCTGACTGTGGGTGTAAAGTAGCAGGTCTGTGCAAAAGGGCCGTCACCTAAGTCGGAAGTGACCCCATGATCTCTACCCTCACTGTCCAATGGAATAGAAACTGGGAACAGTAGGCTGTTGAAATGTGGATCTGATTTTATTTACTGACCTTGAACTCATGATATAGACTAGGTTGCCTTTGAATATGTGGCAATCCCCCTGCTTCTGTCTCAAGTGCCGGAATTACACAGGTATATACCACCATACTGGACAGTTCATTTAAAATTCGTATGACCTTGTATAGTTGAATCACCAAAATGGTCAAACTGTACGTATTTAGCTATTTTACAATTATGTCCACATTCATTATGACTAACTAGGAAAAGAAGTGTTAGAAATAAAAGGAAATGACTAATATTTTACTATCAACCAATGAATAACAATTAACACAAGAAAAGTCTAGGTTGAATGGGTAGATTTCTGCCATGAAGCTTTATGACCCCAGTTTGATTCCTGGGGACCCAGAGTTGAAAGGAGAGACCTGACTTCAGAAACTTACCTCTGACCTCCACAAGTGCACCATAGCACAGGTGCTGCCACATATGCATACAAATAAATCAATAAAGTACAATAAACATGAAAGAACATATGTAAACACAATGGCCCACAGCTGTAATCCGGGCCAGAGGCCGAGGCAGAAGCATTGTAAGTCATAGTCAGTGAAGATGGATAGTATATTCTAGGCCACTAGGGCTATCTTTAAAATAAGAAATACAAAAATGCATGGATGGATACGTCTTAGGGTTTCTATTGCTGTGAAGAAACACCATGACCTTGGCAACTCTTATAAAGGAGGGAGACATGGCAAGCAAGCAGGCAGATGTGGTTCTGGAGAAGGACCCGAAAGGTCTACATCTTGATCTGCAGGCAGCAGGGAGAGAGCAGACTTGAGCTTCCAAGACCACCAAGTCTACCCCCCTCAGTGACAAACTTCCTCCAACAAACCCATACCTCCTAATAGTGCCACTCCCTATGGGCCAAACATTCAAACCCATGAGTCTATGGGAGCCATTCCTATTCAAACCACCATAGGCTAGGTAAGCAATTGGCTTAAAAAGAAATAAAAATTGTCAAGAAAAACTGGAGAAAACAGATCAGTTTCACAAATGATATTAAACGGTTGCCGGAGTTTTCAGAGATGAACAAATGATGGAGAATAATGCGGTTTATAAATAAAATAGTGTTTATCCTAGAACAGTCTTTCAGAAAAGCAGTGACATTTATCAAAAACCTCTCTCTTTCTCTCTCTCTCTCTCTCTCTCCCTCTCCCTCTCCCTCTCCCTCTCCCTCTCCCTCTCCCTCTCCCTCTCCCTCTCCCTCTCCCTCTCCCTCTCCCTCTCCCTCTCTCTCTCTCTCTCTCTCTCTCTCTGGGTCTCAATATAGCTCTGACCAACCTCAAACTTCCTAAGTAGCTAGAGATAACCTTGAACTCTTGATCCTCTGCCTCCCAGATACTGAATTACAGGCCTGTGGCAGTGTGGCCAGCACAAAAGATTCTTCTACCTCACCTCTTCGCCCCTGCCCCAGTGGCTTTCTCTCTGCAGGAGGCCTTGTGAGTGACACAAATGTTTTTTCCAATGAACTGCAGCCCTGGCTGAAACCAACTCTGCTCCCAACTCAGACTTAGATGTTAAGTCATTTTCTTTCTATGAGAAAACAGAGGAAATAAAAGCTGCATAGGATAAGTTTATTACAACATCAGTTTGTGCTGGTCAGTTTCTTCTGTCGGCCTGACACACGGTAGAGTCATGGTAGAGTCATCCGGGAAGAGGAAACCCAAATTGACAAGCCCCCTCCATCCGATTGGCCTGTAGGCAAGACTGAGGCACTTTTTCTTGATTGATGATTGGTGAGAGGGCTCAGGCAGCTGGAGGCAGTGTCCTCCTGAGCACGTCATCCTGGGTCTATAAGAAAGCAGGCTGAGCAAGCCTTGGGGAGCACGTTTCCTTCATGGCTTCTGCTTTAGTTCCCGCTCCCAGGTTCCTGCCTTGAATTCCTGCTTGACTTCATGCTGGTCTGTGACTCCGGCATGAAAGGCAAACCCTTTCCTCAAGCTGGGATTAGAAGGCATGCACCACCATTGACAGGCTGAGAGGTTTACTTTCACTGTATGTGTATGAGTGTTTGTCTGCGTGTATCTAAGGGCATCATGCCTATGCCTGTGCCTGTGCCTGTCACCCTCAGAGGTCAGAAGATAGCTTTGGATCCCCGAAACTGGAGTTACAGGAAGTTGTGACCTGTCAAGTGAGTTTAGGGAACAGAACTCTGGTCTTCTGCAGGAGTAGGGAGCATTCTTAACCACTGAGCCATCTCTCCAGTCCCCCCGCCCTTTTTTTTTTTTTTTTGGATTTTTAAGGCAGGGTCTAACTATAGCATAGGTACTAGTGGCAACCGTCTTGCCTCGTCTCATGAGCTGAGATTATAGGTGTGATATGATTGGGTTCTCTCTCTCTCTCTCTCTCTCTCTCTCTCTCTCTCTCTCTCTCATTTTCCTCCTCTGCATAATTTATCTTGCCTAACAAATTCTGTTTTCAAAACTACAAATTCTGTTTTCAAAACGCAGAGAGGGAAATCTTTCTGCCAAGATGCATTCGCGCCACTAACATGGCTGAAAGATAAAAAGTAATTTTCAAACTGGGAGTTAATCTTCTTGCCAGGCTTACAAAATGACTAGGACAATGATGCTAAGACATTAACGCCCACACTAGTGTTGCCAGAACGTATTACAATGGAGACGATGCTGTCATGGGTCTCTTAGAATCACAGTTGAGGCAGGGGCTCACCTATTGCTGAAGTTATATTATAATCTGGATGCCTACAGCCTGGCAGCCATGGCTTCTGCCACACCCATACTGGGCAGCTCTGGAGTCACACACTCCCTCCTTTCCTCTCAAAGGTGCTTCTGCCACTGTCAGATGGACTTTATTAGGGTCCCCTTTTTAAGCTTCCCTTTCATGGGGGAATGAATTCCTGAAATGGCTTCCTCTGCTGCCTGGTGTTTACTTCTGTTGACTTCCAGAGAGTGGGTTGAACTGGCTTCCTGTTATGGTCAACTGGGGATCTTTCTCTGCTCAATTAAATCAGTCTGGAGCCTGGCCTCAAGTTTTCCAAAGCTTGCCCGGAATCCTAAAATTTAGCTCCGTGTGTGTGACTTTTTAAATTAATGAATACTTTACTAGTAAGAGCTCTAAACTTTAATTGAGAAGATAATTCTGACACATTATTCTTCATAAAGTAACAGCAATTATAATTGTTAATAGAGATGGGGTCTTGCCGTGGTGCACAGGATGGCTCAGACTCCTGTGCCCAAGCATTCTTCATTCTTACTGCCTTAGTCTGCAAAGAACAGTGTCTGAAGGCATATGCCAGTGTACGGCTCAATAAAATTCTTGCTGTTCTGCATCTTAACCTAGAATACAAGATGTTCCATGTGTGGAGGGGAATTGGCCCCATTAACTCTCCTTTCCCAATCCTAACTCACCACTAAATAGAGAAGTTCCAAAACCAAATTTAATACCAAGAAAATTTAGATCATTACTTTAGTTTGGTTCCAGAGAAAACACAACAAAACTCTGTCAAGCTTGGTGTACTGGCTGGTTTTGTGTGAACTTGAAATAGGCTGGAGTTATCACAGAGAAAAGAGCTTCAGATGAGAAAATGCCTCCATGAGATCCAGCTGTAAGGCATTTTCTCAATTAGTGATCAAGGGAGGGAGGGCCCATTGTGGGTGGTGCCATCTCTGGGCTGGTAGTCCTGGCTTCTATAAGAAAACAAGCTGAGCAATCCAGGGGAAGCAAGCCAGCAAGTAACATCCCTCCAAGGCGTCTGCATCAGCTCCTGCTTCCTGACCTGCTTGAGTTCCTGTCCTGACTTCCTTTGGTGATGAACAGCAATGTGGAAGTGTCAACTAAATAAACCCTTTCCTCCCCAACTTGCTTCATGGTCATGATGTTTGTGCAGGAATAGAAACCCTGACTAAGACACTTGGTAACACACATATAATTCTAGCATTTTGGAAGTGGAGGCAGGAAGTTCAGGAGTTCAAAGTCATCTTTAGCTACATAATGAATTGGAGCCCAGATCTCCACGGGACAAACCAAACCCAGGTCTTCTGCAAGAAACCATCATTCCATCTCTCCAGCCACACCACACGAGGCTTTAGATCACAGTGTTTCCTGATGCTTTCTGAGATTCTGCCACCACAGTGCCTTTTCTTCATCTCTCACCACACAGGCTTCTGGATAAATCTAAAAGAGATCATAGGGAAAGGAGACTCCATTGAAAACAGAACTGCTTTCTGTCATTGTTCCGCTGAGTGTTCTTTTTGTTTTTATTTATTTTGTGACGTTAAATTTTCTAGCATTCACATCTTAAGAAAACTAAAAGCAGCAGGTGAAATTGTGTGTAATAATCAAGTATGTTTTAGACAAATAATCACTTATAATGTGGTCAGCGGGAAATTGTTCATAAGGTAGGTATCTTCTTGGTGCTGAGGCTGCTGGCCTCACTGTTTTAAGCCTCCAACATGTCTAGCTTCAGAACAGGAATATTCCACCTCTGAGAATGATTCCACTGAACTCAGCAAAGTGAATAGCCCAACCTCATGAGAGTCATGAGCCAGAGGTGACAGCTTGTTATTCCCCAACAGTATTTTTCTTCAGCCCTAAGAGGCTTGGCGAGCATGTCTTGAGAGAGCAGGGAGCTACAACTAAGGAATGTCCAAAGAGAAACATTTTTCAATAAAATACTAGTTTTGCTGAGTTAGTGGGAGAATGCTTAATGCTATGACCAATAACCCTATAGATATAGACATATATCTCTGAGCAGCTGGCCCCTCCATTCTTCATCCCCCTTGAGGAGTGGCACCAGAAGAACATACTATTCTGAGCATGGTGATAGCTCAGGCCCTGCATTTAGTCCCCAGCACCAGGGGAAAGAAAACTAATCACCCATAATATTTCTAATAGTAATAAACTCTTCACCAAAATATAAAGAATCCAAATCAAAAGGTAACAGGTATACACAAACACACACACGCACACAACACACACACATACACACACACACATACACACACACACATACACACACGTACACACACACATACACACACGTACACACACATACACACACACATACACACACGTACACACACACATATACACACATACACACAAGTACACACACACGTACACACACATACACACACACATACACACAAGTACACACACACATACACACACGTACACACACACATACACACACGTACACACACACACACGTACACACACATACACACACATACACACACACACACACACACATACACACATACACACACATACACACATACACACACACACACACACACACACACACACACACACTGTGAGGAGGTAGACAGATGCACCCTGGCTACCGTGGTGCTCTAAGCTAGACCACATGTTAGATAACTGATGTTCCCAGCCTCCAGTCAGCAGAGGCCCAGAGCCTGCCAGCAGCCCTGTGAGCCTGGAGTCAGACCATCTCTATTCAGACCTTGAGAAGCAACAGCTCCTGATAACACACTGGCTGCAAGCTCTCAAGGGACCCTGGGCCCAAATCCCTAAAAGGGTAAGATCCAGCATGTTTTATTAGTATTATTCTTGTCTCTAAGAATACAGAAGAGGGGGAAGGGCAGAAACTGGGGCAAGCATTAGGAAGCTGTTGTGAAATGCAGACCACAAAGCGGAGGTGAAGCAGCCAGAGAGGCTTTGGGGAAAAGCTGACAAAGGACTCAGGTGCTGAAAGGGTCTATATTTCACTGTTTGAATGTGGGGGTGTGAAAGAAAGGGAGATAGACTGTATGCTTTCTATTCCTTTTGAAGGTTTATTTCCTTGACTGTGTGGGTGTCTGTGACCTCCACAGTCAGCAGAGTGACGATCCATGGGAGAAAAGAAGGTAGTTTGGTTCAACACGACTAAGTAGCCAGTGTTGGTTCAAAGTTCAGGGGTCTGACCCAAGCAGTTTATTTAGGCATACTTTTTTAAATTAAAATTATTTTATTTATTTATATTCCAGTCGCTGCCCCCCCCCCCCCAGTTACTCATTCCATCCCTCCTTCCCTTGCCTCCTAGAGGGTACTTCTCTCCCACTACCACCAGACCTCCCCCTTCCCTGGGATCTCATGGCTCTGAGGATTAGGCACATCCTCTCCCACAGAGGCCAGACCAGGCAGACATCTGCTATGTATGTGCCAGAGGCCTCAGACCTGCCTGTGTATGCTCCTGGTTGGTGGCTCAGTCTCTGGGAGCTCCCTGGGGTCTGGGTTAGTTGAGAGTGCTGGTCTTCCTATGGGATCTCTCTCCCTTTCAGCTTCTTCAATCCTTCCCCTAATTCAACCATAGAAGAATTCTGGTTGGGCCTCTCAGAGGACAGCTGTGTCAGGCTCCTGTCTGTAAGCACAACATAGCATCAGTAATAGTGTCATAGTGTCAAGCCTTGAGATGGATCCCAAGTTGGGCCTGTCATTGGACCTCCTTTCCTTCAGTCTTTTCTCTATTTTCGTCCCCCCAGTTCTTTTAGACAGGAACAGCTCTGGGTCAGGAATTTTGACTGTGGCTTAGTAACCCCGTCCTTGCACATGAGACCCTGTCTATCTAATCTACTGGAGGTGGGCTCTTCCAGTTCCCTTTCCCCAGTGTTGGGCATTTTGGCTAAAGTCACCTCAGTGAGTCCTGAGAGTGTCTTACCTCCTGGGTCCCCCCACCTCCTGCTCCCTGAGACTGTTTATTTCCATGTATTCTCTTGGTCCTCTTGGCTTCTCTTCTGTTCCTTCCCCTCATATCTGATCCTGTTCCCCCTTTCTCCTCCCCATCCCTTCCCCCACCCAGGTTCCTCGCTCCCTTTCCCTCCCATGATCTCAATCTCACACCAATCAGAATGGCTAAGATCAAAACCTCAGGTGACAGCAGATTTTGGCGAGGATGTGGAAAAAGAGGAACACTCCTCCATTGCTGGTGGGACTGCAAACTGGTACAACCACTGGAAAATCATTCTAAAGGTTCCTCAGAAAATTGGATGTGGTTCTACCTGAAGACCCAACTATAACACTTTTGGGCATATATCCAAAAAAATGCCCCACCATACCACAAGGACAAACCTTATTTGTAATAGCCAGAAGCTGGAAATAACCCAGATGTCCCTCAACTGAAGGAAGGATACAGGAAACGTGGTTCATTTACACAATGGAATACAATTCAGCTATTAAAACTGAGGACATCATGAATTTTGCAGGCAAATGGGTGGAACTAGAAAATATCATCCTGAGTGAGGTAACTCAGACCCAAAAGGACATGCATGGGATGTACTCACTGATAAGTGGGTATTAGACAAAAAAAGTACAGAATACTTAGGATACAACCCATAGACCGTAAGAAGTGTAACAAGCAGAAATGTCCAAGTGAGGAGGTTTTGACCCCACTTGGGGGGGGGGGGGAAGGAAATAATTCTGCACGTTTTAAGCACAGCAGGATTTGGTGAAAACATTCCTGATGATAAGTAACTCATTTCTGTGTGCAAACAAAGCACACATAAATAAAGGAGTAAAACAATGATGGGACACGACTATGTTGAAATCCTTTGTAAAGTACATGTGACACTCTCCATAAAGACGGGCTCTATAGATTGACTAAGAAAAACAAGCTGTGGGAGGATCTGGTGTTGACTCCACCACACAGATACTGCAAGAGTCACCACACAATTAACCATGCCTGCTCCCGGCATTCCAGTCGGATAACAGGTTACGCATCTCTTCTTTGAAGGACCAATCCTGTGTGCATTTAACATTCTAGGTTCCCCTAGTGTTTATCTGTGAGCACAAGATCCTCAGTGCCCCCTACGATTAACATCCAATTTATAATTCTCTGTCTTGTCTTCTCAGGGTCAGGAGACATGTTTACTAAAAGCTAAAAACAATACATCTTGCCTATCAATATTTATAACATAGCTGTAAGCCCTGTTAGTTCATTTGTGGAATAAACACAACATATTGGTTAAGTTTCTGTTTATATATGATAAGATAAGATATATAGGCATAATGCTAGTTTCACTAAAATCATCTTTATAAAATAGTAACACTCTTCAACAGTCTCAAATAAGGCCCAAAATGAGTGTCTGGATTTCACAGATGCTAGCATTTGTTTGAGTTGTCTGAGTAAAGATGATTGTATTGCCTCAATCCATGTTAATTTCTACACATAAAAATGCCAATTTTCCTTTTTGAGAAAGGATCTCATGGAGCTTGGACTGGCTCTGAACTTGCTATGTGGCAGATTCAATTCCTAATCCTCTTGCCCCTACCTCCCATGTGCTAATATGACAGGTGTATTAGCTGCTCTTGTGTCAACTTGACACAAGCTAGTGTCATCAAAGAGGAATGAGCCTCAGTTGAGGAAATGCCTCCAAGAGATCCAGCTGTAAGGCATTTCTCAAGTAGTGGTCAATTGGGGGAGGGCCCCCATTATGGCTGGTGGTCATGGTTCTATAAGAAAGCAGGCTGAGCATGGCCTGGGAAACAACCCAGTGTTCAGCATTGTTCCCCAGGCCTTGAGCATTCCGTTGAAATCCCTACTTGATATCCCTCACAAACTCAAAATTCCCTAAATTAAGTTCTCTATCTTTTCCCTCCTGACGTAGCACCTCCTCACTTCTCCCACATTCAATCGATCCCAAGTCCCAATTCCTAAATGTCTCTCAGATGTTCACACTTCCTTCTGTCTGTCACAGACCTCATTTACAAGGAGCTCTTGTCACCTGAATTGCTCAGTAGTCCTTCTAAAACAGGGTCTTACATATCCCCAGGCTAGCCTTGGTTTTCTATGTGTCTGAAGATGACCTTGAACTCTTGAGGCTCACGACTTTGCTGGCAGAGGGCTCACATTACAAGTTTTTTTTTTTTTTTTTAATAATAATAAAGGGGATAATCTAAGAGTTTATATTTAAATAAAGGGGTATTCTTAAATCTACTGCCTGTAGGCTCACTAACCTTTACAAGCTAGTTCTTAAGGAGAAATTAGTTCTTGATGACACCTCAGCTCCTTCAGAGTTATCAGGCTCATGGTTAAATGAGGTACAATAAACACAGCCTTATGCATGCTCCCTCCTAAGACTTACTGAGTCTCCCCAGAAATGCTTACTAAAAAGGACAGGAAAGAAAAGGTGTCTTTTCAGGGAACCCAGTAGCAACTCTACAAAGAGAACAGAAAGAACAAAAGAGGAAATTACTGAACAGATGATTTCACAAAACTCCCCTAGAATGACAGAAGATAAATCTCCAAACTGAAAGGTCATAGTGTGAGTGCAGGTGGAGAGAACATTAGTTCATAATGCATGTCCTGGGCTAGGAAGATGGCACAGCAGGGAAAGCCCAAAAACCTGAGCTCAACCCCAGGATCCACAGGGTGATCAAAAAGAACCAAGTCCCACAAGTGGTTTTTTGATTACATAATCACACACGCACAGTGGGTCACAAATGCACCAACACAGTATACTAAATTAAAGAAGTAAGTAAATACGTGTTTAACTTAAAATTTTTTAAAATGCATGTCACAAACACGTGCTCCTGTATGTATGCAGTTGAGACTTTTCTTTTTTTCTTTTCTTTTCAGTATTTTATTTTATTTTATTTTATTTTATTTTATTTTGTTTTTGAGACAGAGTTTCTCTATGTAGCTCTCTCTACTGCCCTGGTACTAGATATGTAGACTAGGCTGCCCTCCAACTCACGGAGATCCACCTGTCTCTGCTTCCAGAGTACTGGGGTTAAAGGTATGAGCCACCATGCCTGGCTGAGACCTAATTTTTGTTATTTCCCTCTTGGTTTCTTTCTTTTTTTTTTTTTTTTTTTTTTTTTTGGTGGGGGAGGAGGGAATTAGGTATATAGTGTCTACTAGCCATTTGGTCAAAGAAGCGAAATCAGAGGGAGGTTTATGTCACTGGAACTGCAGGGAGCACTGTAAATCTGGACCTGCACCTTTAAAGCCCTGATGCTGTATTTCTAACTGCCATGGAGGCCTCAGATAGACCTGATTTGCACTTTTCCATTTTCTAAAAACACCATCTTTACTTGAGCATCATGAAAATCTCAGTGTCACCCTCCTGCCATCTATGACACTCTTGACACCTTTATTTATTGTAATGGCCCACTCTGTTTCATAGGTCTAGGTTCATAGGTCTAGGTCTAGCGAGAGAGAGTGTGGGGCAAGTGACACAAAGAATGGAGACAAGACAGAGGTTCTGATCAAGTCTTGTTTATTGTGTCTCTTTCTCCTTTATTGTCTCTCTCATTGTCTCCCCTTCTCTTATATTGAAGGGAAATCTGGGGTATTTATAGGCTTTTGTCACGTGCCTTGTAGGTGCGTGGATATCATGTGCCTTGTAGGTGTGGATATGACGTAAGCCTTACAGGCATCTATAGTGTGGATAGCACATGCACCGTGTACCTTGTAGGCTTGGATACCAAGTGTGCCTTACAGGCATGTATGGCGTGGATAGCACGTGGATAGCACGTGAACTGCATGCCTTGCAGGCATGGATACCACATGCACCTTGTAGCTGGGGGCAGTAAACAGCAAAACAAAATATGTGGGATATCAGAGTGTGCTTCAGCTGTGTAGGCTGTTGAAAAACAAGTCTCACGTCAGGGTATATGGCTTGAGATGGCTGCAAAGCTGATAGCCACTTTCTGCTAAAAGTCAGCTCCCAACAGGTCCCCCTTTTAAATTTTTTTTTTCAAAAGGGAAGGCTGGGAAAACTTATGGAAACCGTGTCTGCCTTAGGTCAGAACAAAGACCTCACCCTCACTTAAGATGGTGAGGCCTCCCAGAGTTAGGGGCAAGGGTCTTGAAGTGTTCTCTTACCCATCATTGACTATCTGGCTTAGCATGTAAGTTAGGGGTTAATCTTTGTCAGTCTTGATGACAGAGGTTTCAGAGTCCCCTGCTTCCAGCCTGTAATATTGGACCTGTATGGGTTTCATTTAAACAGTATCTAACTGTTGTTGTATAAAAGCCATCAGTTTGTTGAACAGTATGAACCCAAGAGACAAGAGACTTAATGTCTACATAGTTGGTATAAAAGCAACACTCTTTAAGGCAACATACAACTTCCCCTGTTGGAGAAGTAAAAGGTCTAAGCCTTGTACCCATGAATTTTGAATAGAAGAAATTATAACAATGAAATCCTTGAATTTGTATCAGCTTAGTAACAATTATACAGATTAAGACAGCCTAATATTAACCACCTCAGTCCCCAAGTCCAGGGAATTGGGGTGCCGACTCTTCATTAACTTCTTCAAGCTGAATATGGGCGTTGAGATATTAGAAGAGGGATGGGGGAAAGGATAAATTGATAAGCCTCTGATGTCTGTCTTAACTGTATCCAGCTGGAAGTCCAGGGCATCATCGAACATGTAGTTGATAAGAAGATTTATTTACCAAGGCTGTGTATTCTGTAATATACAAATCTCAAAAATAAATTTTAGTATCAAGATAATTATTTTGTTTGATTCTCTGGAATCTAGTGTTCTGGAGGCCTACCTGTGTCATGTCTGATCCATATAATTCTGGAAGACATAACTACTACCTTATTGACCTCATCAGAAAACTCATAGAAAAACCTTTTTCCCAAATCAGCCTTTCCTTAAGCCAGTGACCAGAAAAACCTTTACATTGACCTTTTATCCAGAGGAAAAATATAACTATATAACTCAGAATCACACCCATTTTGAAAGTTACATCAATTAACATTATTATTCTGCTCAGCTCTCTGCCTAGAGCAACCTTCTCTTTATCTATTTATCTGCTTGGCTCTCTTGACTCAGAGCAGCCTGTAATCTACTCCTTTTGTCTTTAAAGCCCTTTTCATTTGTTTTTCCTCACTTATTTCTTGCCCCATTTTTGTTACTATGACCTTAATTTGCTCCTTGTATCTTTAAAACCTTTTTCATCTGTTTCTGTTTACTTATTTCTTGCCCCATTTTCGTTACTATGACCTACTGGTCTCCCTACAATCACCTTTGTTTCACCTCTGAATTCAGCCAGCTCCGTCAGTTGACTGGTTCTCCAGTGCAGGATCGAGGATGGCTGCTTCCAATTCCTGCGGTGTCCTTCACTGTATCCTGTTTACTAGAGCTCAAACGTTGAGACTCTGTCAGTCAACAGGTTCTCCAGCGCAGGATCGAGGATGGCCGCTTCCAAATCCCGCGGTGTCCTTCACTGTATCCCACTTACTGGAGCCTCACGTCGGGCTCCAAACTGTAAGGTTCTCTAGCGCAGGAGTGAGGATGGTTGCTTCCAATTCCTGTGGTGTCCTTCACTGTATCCTGCTTATTGGAGCCCCACTTTAGGCGCCAAACTGTAACACCCAAGCTGCCCCGCTTTGGGCGCCAAACTGTAATGGCCCGCTCTGTTTTGTAGGTCCGGGTCTAGCGAGAGAGAATGTGGGGCAAGTGACACAAAGAATGGAGACAAGACAGAGGTTCTGATCAAGTCTCATTTATTGTGTCTCTCTCTCCTTTATTGTCTCTCTCATTGTCTCCCCTTCTCTTATATTGAAGGGAAATCTGGGGTATTTATAGGCTTTTGTCATGTGTCTTATAGGCACGTGGATATCATGTGCCTTGTAGGTGTGGATAAGCCTTACAGACGTCTATAGTGTGGATAGCACATGAACTGCATGCCTTGCAGGCATGGACACCACATGCGCCTTGTAGCTGGGGGCAGTAAACAGCAAAACAAGAATGTGGGATATCAGAGTGTGCTTCAGCTGTTGTAGGCTGTTGAAAAACAAGTCTCATGTCAGGGTATATGGCTTGAGATGGTTGCAAAGCTGATAGCCACTTTCTGCTAAAAGTCGGCTCCCAACAATTTATACGTCTGTATAAATACATACATCTGTATAAATTTATACATCTGTATAAATTTATACATCTGTATAAATAAATTTATACATTTATTTATCTTCATTTTAAACAGTTGTGTAGGTTATCCGTAGAGGTCAGAAAACAACTTCTGGAAGTTGATTATCCCCTTCTTCTACCTGGGTCCTGGGATCAAACTTAGGTCATCAGACTTGGTGCAAGCACCCTTACCCTTTGAGACATCTCAGTAGCCAAAAGATTCAACCCTTAATACTTTAGGATGAGTGGGTTAAAATAAGCAAAGAAATACACTGATACGATAATGTTTAGCACTTGCACACACAGAGATCAAGTCTTTAAACGTTTTTAAAAATTAATTTTATTTATCTATTTCATGTATATGTCTGTTTTATCTGCATGTATGTCCATACCTGGTACCCAGGGATACCAGAAGAAAGCATCAGATCCCAGGGGACTGGAGTTAAAGACAGTTGTGGGGCCCCATATAAGTGGTTGGGATTGAACCTGGGTCCTCTAGAAAAACAGCCAGTTCTTGCTGAGTCCCAAGTTTTAAAGAGTTTTAAATGTTTAATGTCAAACAAGTACTAACTCCTGTAATCATTCTGCCAAGTCGATATGTCAGATCTGACTGCTGGTAACTAGTTCAAAGCTGAAACTGTAACACTACATGTTTGTTGGCTATTATTTTAACTGAGTCTTAAGGAGTTTTTGTTTCCTTGTTTGTTTCCTAAATTCGATATTTATTTTAAATAGATTAATTGGCTGACTTGGGAAATTCATATATATATATATATATATATATATATATATATATTACAGATAGAAACCAAGCCTGTTGAGGCATTCCTATAACCCAATGAACCACAGGCTGACATGTGAGAATGGCAAGCTTAACTACATGGATACAAATCCATAGAAATAAATTTTCAACATGTCAACACTCTCTCTTAGAAGGGGAAGAGGCTCACACAGCCCCACCCTCTGCTGAAGATGATCTGCTAGGTGGATGTGAGACAAGCATTTTCTTAGGTGGCACAGCCTTTGGTAAGGTACACGGTTACCTGCAAACAAGCTCCTACCCTCGTTCCAGTAAGGAAATCTAAAGAAAAGCTCCGGGTCATACACAAGCCACACAAGAGCAGAAGGAAACTGTAAGAAATGATGGCAGTGGGAAGAGGACAGGAAAGGCAATGAACATGATAAAATACGTTATGCACATGTATGAAATGTCAAAATGAAGCCGCTGCTATGTATAACTAACACGCCAGTAAAGGCATTTCTCAAAAACATTTGAGAAGCCTTTTGTTTTTGTAATATGTTATAACCTTGAATGAGTCTATCTTCAATACACTTCCCAGAGATTTACAAATACCCATTTATATATTCAATTGTGGGGCACTGTGGGAAACAGAATGGGGTTCTTATTCTATGTGCCTGTGCTTTACAAATGATTGAATTCCTCCACTTTGCTCAAGTTTGTCACTGTCCTGGAGTCAATCCTTGGATCCTGACCTGGACCCCTGAGCTTTCAGGGAAGACAAGCCAGAGCTGTCTGCACCTTTTGCCTGAATTCTTTCTTTCCACTCTCAGAGCCTCGACGATACCATCCGTGTCTGTAGTCTGACTCTCCACCAGCCTGTGCTCACCAGAACAGCTAATGTTTCTGGCCTGGCGAGTCCTTTCTTTACAGTTCAGGCTCCTCTGTCGTCTCCCCAGGCTCAGGTTTCACAGGCAAGCCTGATTTCTCCTTTTTTTTTTTGAATTTACAGTCAAGGCAGAGTAGCTATCTATCTTTCAATGATACGCCGCAGGAAAAAAGATGGAGAAAAATGCAGGAAAGACAATAAGACCTTTTCCCTAAAACTGGCTTTGTCATTAGCTGTTTTTATGCTGAACACCCCACTATAGTCCCCACTTTTTGACCCTGGGCTTGATGGGAACAGGTCCAGAAAGCTATTTCACTTGTCAGTAGAAGAGGTCTTGGCCCCAGGCTATTTTAATCAAAGTAATTGTGCTGACTGGTCTTATGTCAACCTGAGACAAGCTAGAGTTATCTGAAAGGAGGGAACTTCGATTGAGAAAGTGCCTGCAAAAGATCAGGCTGTAAGGCATTTTCTTAATTAGTGATTAGTGGGGGAGAGCCCCTTCCATTGTGGGCGGTGCCATCCCTAGGCAAGAAAGCTGGCTGAACAAGCTTTGCTGAGCAAGCCGGTAAGCTCGATGGTCTTTGCATCAGCTTTCTACCTCCAGACCCCTACCCTGTTTGAATACCTGTCCTGCCTGATGTGGAACTATAAATAAACCCTTTCCTCTTCAACTTGCTTTTGGTCATAGTGTTTTGTTGCGTCAATCAAAACTGGAACTAAGACAGTAATGCAGTATGAACTGTGGCTATTCTTTGGGCAAAGTGTGTGTCAATGTTGTTAGGTTTTATTTGGTTTGGGTTTTTTTGTTTGTTTGTTTGTTTTTTGGTTTTGTTTTTTTTTTTTTTTTTTTGACAGGGTCTTACTGTGTGGTTCTAGATGGCCTCAAACTCACAATGTAGACCAGGCAGGCATCAAACTCAGGATGGCCCTCTCTTATCTCTACCTCCTCAGTGCTAGGATTACAGGTGTGTGCCACCAAGCCTAGCTCTTTCATTTCTAGTACATGTTATAACTATAACATGATAGAAGGAAGTATTTGGAGTCAAAAACCAAAGCACAGATGAATCAGAGTACAGTGGCACGTGCCTCAAATCCCAGGGCTTACAAGGTGTCGTCAGGAGGATTAGGAGTTTAAAGCCAGCCTGGGCTACATGAAAGCCTGTCTGTAACAAACAAATAAATAAAACAAACAACAAAATGTGACTCAGAAGAAAATAGCCTGTGAATACACAGGCAAGTGAGACAATCCCGGATAAAAACGTTAAACTCATATGTATTTAATTAAACGTTACATATAAGAAAGCATGAAACAGACATTATATGTAGTTAAATATATTATTGAAAACACCCATATATAAAACCAGGTAGAGCTGAGCCACTGGGACACATGATGTAGGACCTTTCTAGTCACTGTATGGTTCACACAGAAAAAGTGTTGACCTTTTACCTGGCAGCTGGTAAAAATATAGCATCTGGAGCTGGACATGTGACTCGGCAGTCCAGGGGACCCAAGCCCCCATGTCAGGTGACTCCTGTCTATCTGTGGCTACAGCTCCAAAGGATCCAAGGCCTCTGAACATTTCCAGCACTGTTGTTCATCCCAAGCTGGGCGTGGCAGACACACCTATAGCCCGGGGAGTTGAGAGGTAAAGGCCGAGGAGGATCAGGAGTTCAAGTCACCCTCAGCTAGCAGTGGGTGTGATGCTGGTGGACTCCATGAGACCCAATCTCACAGATTTTTACAAATAAAAATAGAATAGCCATTCCCACACTGGACCTACTATGTCAGAATTTACACAACAGCAAAACCCCTCTGTCGAGGACACTTTAGTACGTAAAGTTACAGAACTACTTGTAGGCATAATGTTTTTGTGCACCAAGTAAAAGGTTATCCTTGTGTAATTCAAATGCAGATTTCTTTGCCCTCATATCTGTTTCAGTCTAGACAAGGCATTGTGATGCTTGTGTCTAAAATCTCCTGTCTCAAGTTTGTATAAACAATCCTTGCCGATTATTCTCTGCCGCGTCAATAAATGCTGATCACCCAATGGCTGGGCAGAAGAGAGAATAGGGTGGAAACTTCTGCCAGCCAAGGGAAGGAGAGTGAGAGGGAGATTCAGACCGATCATGAGAAGAAAAACATCTGAAGCAGAGAGAGCCAGAACAATATTAAACTGCAAGTATCATGGGGATGGGAGATGGCCAGATTAGCGTAGGAGGATGAGGTAGATCATTTAACTGCCCAGATATTGAGGTATGTTGTTGTAAATATTCAGCCTCAATGGGGGCTCTCTGCTCTACCTGTGATCATTCAGTCCCCAGATTTAAAAAAAAAAAAAAACACAAAACTTTTATATTTATAATAAGCCTAAATCAGCACTAAGCTAGGCAGACATCTACCTCAATGTTATTATGTCTACGTCCCTGCCAGTAACCCTGAGATATGACGACTTGTTATGTTCCATCTGGGCTGCTCTTAACTCCAACTGGCCAGCCCTCACGGCCATGTTTTCATGACTCACTTACCCCATGGCGTCTTCTCTCCTCTTTTCCCTGTCCAGGTCTCACCCCAGACTCCAAGCCCAGGAACCAAAACCCCACCTATCTTTCTTCTGCACAGCTATAGGCTGTCACCATCTTTATTCAATCGATAATTTTCGATTAAGGAGCAAGGTCATATAGCATTATTTGGTGCACGCGCAGGGTTTTCTCATCTATGAGGCAGCCAGGGCTAGTATTTAGCATTACAATACTGGCAACAAACCAAGCCTCAACGGAGATGCAACGTAGAATAAATCTGGTTTCTCTGTGTAGTTACTGGGGACTAGCCAAGGTAAAGGAATACAGCCACTAGATTAAGTTACTAAATAGTAAATTAAATTAAAAAATTTAAAATTACAAAGCCTCAAAGTATGCAACCATTATACCTAAATTGTGACGTTAAATTAAAAAGAATTCATTTTACAATCACTCATCTGGGGCAAGTTCTAGAATGTACTTGTGTTCTGCTTCTTCATTTATAAAACGAACATACTGGCATCTGCTTCTTAGGGCGTTAAGGGTAGTATGTCCCAGGTACATAGAGAGATAGCAAGTGCCCCATAACTGCTAATAAAGACAAGATATAAAATATGTCTCAGGTCTCTGGAATTGACTTCTATGCCTTGGTATACACACAGTTAACTGTAACTGAAGCTCTGTTAGTCATGGGTGCTCATTCACTTTCCTGACTATTTTTTTTAAATAAGATAGTCATTCAAAAATAAGTAATTTTGAAAAGTGTCAATGCTGACTGGTCCAGCTGTGCAAATAAATCTTCACTTTGGGGGAAGTCGATTTTCTTATCTGGACACAGGGGAAGTTCACCGGCAGCCTTTCATACCTACATTTTAATTGTTAAAGTATTCATTGTGAAAACAAATACACTTTGATACTCAACCTGGAACGTCACAAATTAGGTATAATGGTTGCATACTCTGAGGCTTTGTAATTGACAGGCATTTTTACCTACAAAAAAGAGCAAACAATAATAATAACAGCAACAACAACAAATAATGAAGGGTGACCAGAGCAAGCTTTAAAACCTGAAGGCCGTCCTAAAATGAATCCTGTGTCTGCAGGAAGCTCCCATGTTTTCATTCCAACGCAGGTGATGACTGTGTCTCAGTACATTGGTCTTCTCGTCTGATGTGATTGCCTAATTGTTGAAGATTAGAGGGGTTAACTCAAGTTTTGGGAGTGTCTGGAAGTCAGACAAACAGGTATGGCACAAGATTGGGGAGGTTAGTTCCTGGTGGGCTAACTCCTTTGGGGAAAGAAAAAAAAAAAAAAAAAGGTTTCTCATATACTTGAAGCCAAGGCTTACAGCTTTTAAACTTAAATTGTTAAACCTTAAACTGGATGGCTGTGGTCCCTAACTGCTTGGCATCCCTTCTCCCCCTTACTTCACACACTATTTTCCCCTTTGGAAACCTTGTCATCGATTCTCAGTCCATGTCTCCATGTTGTTAAGAGGAAAAAAGAGGCTCATCAATAGAAGTCAACCCCAATCTCCCTCCCTCCCACATCCTATGTTACTCAGGCTAGCCTGGATTTCTCTATCTTCCTACCCCAGCCTCCTGAGCTCTAGGCTAAGTTGCTTGGTGAAGGGAGGGGGAAAGGGGGGGAGGGAAGGAGAAGAAACAGCTGGACTGAGGCTGTAGTCACAATCCTGGCTGGATATCCAGCCCTACATACACCAGGTGGTGATGAGCTAGCTCCCCTTTGGCAGTAAGGCCAACCATGGGGTTGATCCAAAGTGAGTGAGCACCCCCATTAGGTCCCCTCCCCTCCAGGCTGGGGACCATGTGTATATACTGCACTGGCTCATCTTCCATGACCCCCCAAAATGACCAATCCCAATGCAGTCATAAAACCCATAAAAGGCTGCCAGGCAGAGCAACGCCTCTGCCCCCTTAAGTCCTCCCACTATCAGGCGGTTTCCTCTCTTTCCTTTAATAAATCAGTTTGCTCTGCTGGCTCCTTATCTGGGTCTTCTTATTTTTGGATGTGAGACAAAAGATTGAGAAGCCACAGACTCAGGGTGGCCTTGGTGGCTGACCGCTGACACCCTAACTCCCTGACTTAAGCTTATCAAGAGCCAAGAAAGGCTGTGTCCTGTCAAAGAACAAACATCACACCCACACCGGTAATGCAGCACTTGGGAGGTAGAAGAGGAAGGGCAGAAGTTCAAAGCCTTCCTCAGCTGTAGAGCAAGTTTCGATAACAGCCTGGGATATATGAGGCCCTGTGTGAAAATAAACAAAAATCTACAGTCAGGGGTGATAAAGCAAAGAACTTGAGCAAAATTCATTATTGTAATATTTTAGTCACTCAAAGTACATGGCACATATGCAAATATGCCTAGGATGCTTCTCACATCATGGGCAGAGCAACCAGATCATGCTGCATAACTGCTGTACATGAATATCAGAGACCATCGAGAATCATCATGTACTTCCTTATAATTCACCAGAGATGCCTACGATGATTACCAAAACTGTTCCATTTAAAGTGTCAATCAGTCTGATTATTTGATTCTCAATTAAAGGCCAAGACCTTGCTACCTTAGGACTTGAGATGAGGTCCATTCACCTTAATCTCCCACATCTGTAAGAGATAATTTGAGGCTGTACTTTGTGACACAAACCTATAATCCCAGCACTTTGGAGGTACAGACAGTAGGGTCAAGAATCCAAAACCAGCCTCATCTACCCTGCAAATTTGAGGCCAGCCTGAGCTAAGAAAGACCCCACCCCCAAAAACAACAACAAAAGATAGCAACAACAGAACACTGGCTTGAGTCAGGGGATTGGAAATCAGACTTTCTTTTTTGTCTTTCGTCATACAGATTTCTAAAACATTTTTTGAGAAAGCCTTCTTAATTCTCTATTCTTTCAGCACGCTGCCATCGTGTGGTCGCTTTGTTGTTTCACACAAATCCTTCAGATCCTATGATGTCCCCTGCTCCTGAAGACGAACTCCCCTAAGAAGCTGAGCTGAAATAGAATAAACACCTCCCCCTATTAGTCTAGAGTATGACACAAACTTGTGTGTAATTTGCTACATTTGTGATGTTTGTATGATTTGCTAAACTGCAAGAAGGAATGTGAATAAGGAACATGAAGACACTAAGGAATGGAAAGAAGACTTGATTGGGGCATCTGCCCGAAACCCTTGCAGACAGTTGAGACAGTACCATCCTCAAGTCAACCTCAAGCTTTATCAGGAGAGCCACTCTCACAGAAAAGGAAATTAATTGATTCAAAATTAGGATGTAATCTAAACAAAAGTTTTTCATAAAATATTTGCTATGAGTTTCAAGGTTTTATATATGATTTTGTATGTGGTTTTCTGCAAACACAGGAAAACTCAGTGGAGTCAACATAATTAAATTCTACCATGCACGTGAGTGTGCTGGAACAGGCCTGTATCCCAGCACTTGGGAGATGGAGGCAGGAAGATCAGAAATTCTCATCTCTGGTAGCTACATAGTGGGTTCCATACTCAATGGTAAATTGCTCAATAAAAAATTAAAAGAGCCATTGTCCTGTCTGAGGTCAAAGCAGAGAAGACAGAAAACCTAAATGGTGTCACTCGCATTCTAAGCTGTTTCTCCATGCTTCTGTGACATCAGGACTTGGAGCTAACAGCCAAATTTCCCTCCACTTAATCCTCCCACCGGGTAGAATCCAATGTCAACCAGATAGTCTTCTATCACTGGCCTTAGAAGGAAAGCACCTTTACAGCGGCCCTTCGACTCTCTGTCCTCTTTTATGTTCTTCCTGCTTTCTCCAGCCTTTCCCTGTCTATAAAACCAACCTCTGCCCAGCCCACAGAATATGTTCTCTAGTTTATGGAATAAAGCATCGCCCTATTCTAGAAAGACATTGCTGTAACTTTGTCCTTTGACAGAGTTGAGAGGTCTCAGGTCTGCCCACATTTGGGAATGGCATTATCTTGGGTCCTTGCCACTGCCTTTTCCCCAAATACGAAGCCAATATAACCACTGGGATCTCTCGAAGTTTCCCGGCACCTTCATTATTTTAGATCACCCACAAGATTAGAGTCACGGATTGATGGCATCATCCTTCCCCCAAACTCATATGTTGAGGTACTAATCTCAAGTCCCTCAGAATGTAACCTTATTTGGGAATAGGTTCTTTACAGAGGTAATAAAGTTAAAATGAGATCATTAGAATGGGCCCAAATCCAACTCAACTGGTGTCTTTATAAAAATAAATCTGGACACAGTGACATTTATAAAGGCGAGAGGATATGTAGACACGGGAAAGATGGCAATCTACAAGTCTGGATTAGAGGCCTGAATCAAACCTTCCCCTCACCACACGCCCAAGGACTCCACCTACCCACATTTGTTCTTGAATGTCTTGAATTCTAGCAACTTTTGTTGTTCAGTGTCTCCTGACTCTTTTAAAACATTTTTTATTTGTTTTTCGTTTATGTTATAAATGTTTTGCCAGTATGTAGGTATGTAACCCTTGTGGGTACCAGGTGCCTGTGGAGGCCAGAGGAGGGCATGAGATCCCCTGAAACTCTAATTACAGACTTTTATGAGGCGATGTGTGAGTACACAGTACTGAACTTGGCTACTCAGCAAGAGTAATGAGTGCAATAACCACGGAGCCATCTCTCCAGCCCCAGCTCCTCCTGATTCCTGAACATTTCTCTGGAGGAACTAAAGCCAAGGAAAGCTGTGTGTGACACACCCAAAGTCAAGGAATGCAAACACAGCAGAATCGGGATGTTTCTCAGCTTTGTTATTTTTCACCTGTCACTCCAAGTGCCTGCTGTTCCTCTTCAGTGCCTTTTTTTCCTGGAACAGTCCTTCCACACACGTATAACGCTGTTTCCTCCACGCTGCAGACAGAAGACCCAGTGAAAGGCACTGTTTCCTCTTTCTAGTAGTCTCTATTTTTTCATTTGAGAGAACTCCTTAGGCTGGCTCCCTGCCTGCAAGCCAAGGATGTGTGAAGTAAGGTGAAGCTCACTTAAGTTAATGTGTTCTAGCTAAGGATGCTTTGACTGTATCAGTCAGAAGCCAGAGAGGAAACAAAGAGCTAACAGCAGGGGCACAGAGGTTCTCTTCTTGGAATAGCTTAATGCAAGCAGAAGAGAGGTAAGCTCAGGTTTTCTATGAAATGGGGACTTGCAGGCCAGTAATGTTTTCTTTTTCTTCTTTCACTTTTGTATTCGACAGAACCAAATCTACAAGAAATAGGTTGAATCATTGCAGTTGAATCTCTCAAAGCTGTTACAGAAAAGTGGAATGGGTTAAAGGGTATACACGACACAACCATCTGTTCCTCTTTTTAAAAGAAGGAGTCAAGATGTGGGCTTATTTCTTTAATAAGAGCATGAGACATTAATATAAATTTAGGGCTCAGAGATTAGTCCTTTCATCTTATTCATAGTATGGCTTAGACTATTGGGCTGCATTCTGGATACCATAGAGACATAAACCGAAAGTATCGTTTGGCAGTTGTCAAACCAGCAAAGGTACTGCTATACTAAGTAATGACAGTGATTACTCTCTTCAGTTACATGAGAACACTCCATTACAGATATTCAGTGTGGCTGGGACAGATCAAAGGTGTGCACCACCATGTCCAACATAGGTTCCATCTTTAACAGACAGTGGGGTGTGGAGGGAATCCATTACTCCACAGTAGTAATTGGGATTTAGTATCAGGGTTTTGCAAAACGGCAAATTCCCTGCTCACACTGGCAGGGGCTAGAGTTCCCAAGGCTCTTCCTTGGTCTTGTTTCATTCCTTAAGCATCTCTTCAAGGAAGACCTAGAAAAGAATGGGAGAAGCAAAGGCCTGGCCCGCAATTGCATCAAACTGTTCTTTCCACACAAACTTTAAGAGTCATTGGTTGCCCTGGAAACCCCCCCCCCCTTTGTAATCACTCCTCTTATAAAGATTCTAAAGAGCAACCAAGCAATCCATCACAAGTCAGTTGTGCATGCTCCTCCACCCCAAGCAAATCTCCAGATCCGAATGAGCTCAATGACAGGTCTGAAACACTCTGCGTGCTGTTCTATAACGGGGCATTGTCACTCAGCACGTTAAAATCTGCAAGAGGAAGATTCCTCTCAATATCTTATTTTAGAGAAATGTCCTATATATTTTGCTTTTAATTCATCAATTTGACCATTGTCCATTTTGACAGCCAATTAGCCATATCATAACCAACATTATTGTGTTTCCTTTTTCCTTTTTTTTTTTTTTTTTTTTGGTTTTCTTTCAAGACAGGGTTTCTCTGTGTAGTCCTGGCTGTCCTGGAACTCACTCTGTAGACCAGGCTGGCCTTGAACTCAGAAATCTGCCTGTCTCTGCCCCCCAAGTGCTGGGATTAAAGGCATGCGCCACCACTGCCCCCTTTTTCCTTTTCTTTGTGTGTGCATGTGTGTGTGCAGCGTATGTGCACATGTGGTCAGCTCTTTCACTCCTTGCCTTACTCCTTTGAAGCCAGATTTGTCATAGAAGCTACAGTGAGACTTGCAGCCAGTAAGCCTTAGCAATCCTCTTGTCTTCATAAGTTGGTAAATGGTAAAATTAATAATAATAACAATAACAACAACAACATGGAAAGCAAGAGAAGAAAAGATGCATTATTGGTCACTGGCCTTCACATGTATGTACACTTGCAGGAGAATACAATTGCACATATACAACCCACACACATGAAAATCCCTTCAATTTGAAATAACTTACTATTAGGATTAGATTGTTACTATTGCTATGAGGTAGGTTGGTGGTTATCAAGCATGAAAGAAGTGATCTTTTCTGACTGAAAATTAAGCATAAGTGCTTAATTCCCTTGGCCTTTTAAAGTTATGAAGATTATAATTTAATGTATGTATATGGTGGAGGAGGCAGCAAAGTCATTTACAAAAATGCATGGAGAAATTTAGAAAAGATGTTTCACTTTTAAAAATTAATTTGAATTTGAATTATTTATCAACTGTTTTAAGTGTTTCAAAAAGAAAAAAGTTTAATGAATCATAGCACACACACACACACACACACACACACACATATATATATATATACATATATATATATATATATGTTCAATGTAATATTTATATTCAATTACATTGAAGGTCAAAATGATAGGTCAGTGGTTTTGAATACTGTTCTTTCAGAGGATCTAAGTTTGACTCCCAGTACCCATGTCAGATGGTTCACAGCCACATGAAACTCAAGCTTCAAGGGCATCCAATGTGTGTGGCCTCCGTGAGCACCTGCACTCACATATGCATGCATACACCACACACACACTTAAAAATAATAAAAATAAAATAAAAATATTTTTACACAAGACTGATCCCAAGCCCTCATGAGAAGAGAGAATCAACTCCTGCAAATATTCTTTTGACTAATACAAGTACACCCGACACTCCAGCATACACACACACACACACAAAAGAAAAAAAGAAAGAAAGAAAGAAAGAAAGAAAGAAAGAAAGAAAGAAAGAGTTATTTTATAGTAGTTGAGGTATTTCTGTAACTGGGGGACAGTCCTGAACAAGGGAAAGGTCTGTTGGTGCTTGCAGAGTTCCACATACTGAAGAAGGAGAGGGTCAAGTGTAGGGTTGATTTGACTCTACTACAGGCAGGACACACAAAGTGTGGTATGGGCAATTCCACAAACCACAACAAAAGCCGCAAAGAGAGCAGGAGACCTGAGCTAACACAAGACCACAACTGACCTTCAGATGAAGACTTCAGATAATGCCTCCAACCCTAAAAACCAATATCTCAACTCTTCTTCATCCACCTCTTAGAAAATCTCTTAGAAAACAGGATTCACCTCTTTAAAAAACATATCTCACCATCAGAGGCAGACACCACCTTAGGGTGGAAAAGGATTAGCAAATCTCTCAAAACTTATATAGTATCTTCTTTCTGTAGTAGATGACGATCATACAAAAACATACAGCTGGTCAAGGTACAGAGAATAAGAGACTTTGGAGTGTTTATCTCTAAATGGGATGTCTATATCACACCCTTCTTCTCAAGGCTCAGGGATCATTGAGAAAGAGGTAGTAAGAAGGTTACAAGAGCCAGAAGTAGTGAATAACTATAGTGAAACAGTATTTACTGGATATAATAGGGCCATTGTACACACAAAATTTACATGTACTGTGACAGTGTGCACAAGTCCTGTACAAGATCAAGCCAGCCAAAATCCAAACATAGACAGGACAGAGCCTCAGGAAGTTTCACCGATATCTGAAAAGCTATTGGCAATTAATGGCAACGTGGGGAGAGAGAGTCAATTTTCTTCAGGGATGCAGCCCCTGAAAGGCTCCTATTTATCAGTAGATGGTCCTAGTCCATGCACAGAGTGGACTTAGGATAGAAGGGGTGGGGTAGTGAGTAGGGGAGGGAGAGGAAGAGGATGAAAGAAGGGAGGAAAAGGGTGAGAGAACAAACGTGAAGTTGAAGTTGGGAGGGGAAAGTGGTCAGGAAGACAAGGCAGAACTGGAGGAAAGAATAGGGGTTGGATTTGATCAAAACATACCATATGCGTGTATAAAATTCTCAGTAAACAATGTTCTTCTTTAATCCATATGGCTGTGTTCATGGTACCACAAGAAATAATCTTATTATAAGATTATTGTCTAAAAGCAAAACAAGCTATATAAAAGAACAGAACCAAGTATCTGTGCAGCCTTAACTGTTATAGAGTCATGTTGTCCCTTACAAAATGTACTTGGCCAACATATGTAGGTCATAGCCTTATGGCTCAGGTAATAGCACCTGCAGGGAAAAGTTGAGAATAAGTAGCATAGACATCTGTACTTCCTGACCTGTGCCCCCTTACTCCACTTGCCGAAGGACTCTCTAATGCACTGGTTGCTCTGGCAGCAGTATCAGACATCTTTCCTCCTTAGTATCCACTTACCTTACATTAGGCTCATATGATTAGAGTGTCATCCCCCACAGATGTCATCATCCTCAGGTGACTGTCCACCTGCCGTGATATTTGTCCCTGGTTGTACTAACAGGAAGCACTAACTCTTCCTCAGCTGTCTTATCACTGACAGGATGCCTGGTGTTGAAAACTGAATAGGGGGAAAGATTTGTTTTAGTCCATGGCAGGGCATCGAGGAGAGGTGTAAGGAAGCAGACCACACCTTGATGGCCTGGACATGCAGCAGAGCAGAACAGGAAGAGAAAGAAGCCAGAGCAAGATGCAGAACCCAGGACATACCTCCAACAGGCCCAGCCCTCCACAGTCCATCACATCACCCAGGGGCCATTAAAACTTATATCCACTAAAGTACTATTTAAGTCAGAGCTCTATCTACTTGTATTAGTCAGGGTTCTCTAGAGTCACAGACCTTATAGAATGTCTCTCTATATTAAGGGAATGTATTGCAATGAGTCTATAGTTCAACTAACACAACAATGGGCAGCTGTGAGTGGGAAGTCCAAGAATCTAGTAGTTGCTCAGTCCCATGAGGCTAGTTGTCTCAGCTGGTCTTCTGTATAAGCTGGAATCCTCAAGAAGTAGGTTCCAACAGATGTGCTGGCAAGTCAGTGCAAGCAGACAAAAAAAAAAAAAGTGAGTCTTCCGATGTCCTCCAGTAAAAGGTGTGGCCCAGATTAAAGGTGTGTACCACCATGCCTGGATGTGGAACTTGCTTTGTCGCAGACTGGCCTTAGACTCAGAGATCTGCTTGCCTCAGTCTCCTGGGATTAAAGGCACGTACTACTTTTCCTGGGCCTAAGCTTTTCATGGCCACTATGCCTCAAGCCCCAAGTCAAGATCTGGGTCAAAAGCCTGTGTCTTCCACCTCAGGATCTGGATCACAGGTGTGCCCTCCATTTCAGGATTGTAGCTCATTACAGATGTAGTCAAGTTCACAAGCAGGAATAGCCACACTACTTATGCCTGAAAATACATTTGCAGACATTCCCGAGGTGTGTGACTATTTAACTTAAGATTAACCATGGTAACTAGCCTAGCTTTCTCATCCTCAGTTTGAACTTTAGCTTTCCCCATTTCAGCAAATACCTGTGATTTGTTTCATCCAGTTCCTTGTGGTGAATCATCTTTGATTATCTGATTCTCCCTCATTACCTTAGCCATCCAGTGTTATAATTCTAATAACCATGTAATATCATTTGCCCTGTGTTTTATCATTGCCAGAACACTAAGGTGCCTTCTATCCTATTTCATCTGTGACTGTAAATTGTGTTAAGTGTATAGTAATTAAATATTTATTTGGGACATTACTATATTTTGTTTGTTTATTTGTTGTTTTTGAGGCAGGAATTTCATATACTCCAGGCTTGATTTTTTTGGTTGGTGGTTGGTTGGGTAACACATGCTAGTCATCTGTTTGAAAGAAGGGAACCTCAATTAAGAAAAATGCCTCTGTAAGATGGGTCTGTAGACAAGTTTCTGGGAAATTCTCTTCATTAATGATTGATGTAGAAGGGTCCAGACCATTATAGTGGTGCTACTCTGGGTAGATGGTCCTGGAATGTGTAAGAAACCAGAGAAAGCAATGGAAAGCAAGCCAGCAAGCAGCATTCCTCTACAGTCTCTGCTTCAATTCCTGCCTCCAGGTCTCTCAGGAGTTCCTGCTTTGGTTTCCTTCAGTGGGATATGTGACCAGGAAGATAAAAGCCAAATAAACCCTTTTCTCAACAAATGTTTTTGATCACAATGTTTTATTATGTCAATAGAAACTCAGTTGGCTTGTGTTTTGTTTTGTTTGGAGACAGTCTCACTTTGTAGCCCTACCTGGCTTGGAGCTTTGTAAATTTTTCTTGCCTCAGTCTCTTCACGTGGTCTGGGATTGTAGACATGACCCACCCATGTATTTTTTTTTGTATTACAGTTTTTTATTTTTATTTTTAAACATTTATTTATGTGTATGTGTGTTTGGGTTTGCATACCACAGTGTGTGTGTGTGTGTGTGTGTGTGTGTGTAATGCAACAACTTGCAGAAGAGGGTTTTCTCCTTTAACCAAATGGGTTTTAGGAAGCGCTCTCAGGTCCTCAGGCTTGGCAGGGAGTACCTTTACCCACTGAGGTATCTTGCTGGCCCTGTATTATAATTTTTAATGTCCTTAAAATTTATCAATTCACTAATAGTTTTACAAAACTGTGATATTTTCATCATGCTCCATTCAGGTATGGTTCTTTTGGCCTGTGTTGATGTGTTTGATTATTGTACAAGGTTTTCTGGATAGGTTTTTGTCAGCTTTACACAAACTAAAGCCATCTGGGAAGAGGATGTCTCAATTGGGAAATTACCTCCTTTGGATTGATTGCTTTTTTGAGCATATCTATAAGACACTGTCTTGATGAACACTTGGTATGGTGTAGTACCAGGGAAGTATTAGTGATCACCAAAAAACAGACAGGAGTCAAGTCAATGTAACTTATAGGAGAATCTTCAGTAGAGCTAGCTTCGGGCCCCTCAGTCCACCAAGGAGCCCTGAATATCGATGGGGGTAAGGCTTTATAGAAAACTTCTGGGCAGGTAAGTGATTTTAGCCTGGCAAGCATCTAATTGGAGAGCTACTATGGCCTTTAGCATAATTGGCTGGTGCTGGGAGTCAAACCATAAACTTAACTTCTACTTCCTTGTGCATTGGTGGTTGTTAGGCAGGGGGCTGGCTTGTTGGCAATTAACTTGGAAATGCTGGATTTGCTGAAATCAGCCTAGGAACGGGAGTTAAGATCCAGTTTTGCTGGGGGAGATTAACCTGGAGATGCTGGTCTTGTGGGGGTAACTTGGAAACGGATGTTAGGTACCGGCCTGTTAGTGTACCAGAATTTAAGTTCTCTAAAATGGAGTCTGAACTTAAAAGGTTTGGTCTCTCAATGGGACAGTACTGCACGTGATGCCAGCTACTCTTGGGCAAGTGGGCCCAGGAGGTTGTATAAGCAAGCAAGCTGAGCAAGCCATGGAAGCAAGGCAGGAAGCAGCAGTCTTCCTTAGTCTCCGGGTCAATTCTTGCCTCTTGGTTTCTGCATTGAGCTCCCTCAGCACTAGACTACAGTCCTGTGAGCTGGAATGTATCCCTTTTTAGTCAGCATTTTATCGCAACAATAGAGGCAAACTAAAACAGGTATCAAACCCCAGAGCCTCATGTGCGCTAGGAAAGTATTCTACTAGTGAGTCATTCCCAGCCCTGATTCCGAATTTTCAGTGGGTGAGAAGGGAGATATGTTATAGACTAAAAACTGGCAAATAAATAAATAAATAAATAAATAAATAAATAAAACAAAACCCCTTTCTCCAAAGGCCCAGGCAGTAAATCCTCAAGGCTTTATGTGCTGTATGGTCTGTTACTGCTAGATGAAGGCACTTCTGTGATATGAAGGTCAGAGGCTCAGATCTAACAAGCCGGCTTTGGGCTCTGCAATAGCTTGAAGACAGGTTCTCTCCACCAAAATTCATGTGAAGACTCAGGCCACAAAGCAGCAGGATTAAGGGAAGGTCATTTAACCCGGTTGCTACTTTTCTCCTAAAAGTGAGTTCTAATTCTCACAGGACTGGATTAGTTACGAAGAAAGAGAGCGAGGCTGCACTAAAAATAACGCGCGGCTCACACCAGACGTGGCTGCCTGCTCACAAGCTTTGTAGCCTTCCAGAGCCACAAGAGTCCAAAGTAAACCTCTTAGCTTTATACATTGGTCTCTGGAGTTCTGTTATAGCAACAGAAAACAGAGTAAATCAGAGGCACGGCCTGATGGCCCTGTCACAGAGGACAGAAGTCGGAGAGTTTAGAGGACAAATCCGTAAATGCCCCCTCACAGTCAGAGTGGTTAGAAATCAGGTGGAGGGAGAGCTGCGTCATACTTGGAAGGGTGAGAGATAAAAAGGCATCCTAGGCAGCAGGGACCGAACGTGTGAAGCCGCAAACATGCCAGTGAGAGCTAGCAGGTCCTCTAATCACACAGGCCTCCATGAAGGAAGAATGCATTTGGACCCCTGAGGAAGAAGCAGCTAGCCAGCAGGGTGTTTAGAGAAAGGTTATAAATTGTGGTGACAATCAGTGATCTCGATCCTCTGCTTACACTGGAGCCTTGCGGATCATAAAATCCCCATTCCACTGTTTTATCAGAAGCATTAGCAGAGGTAAGGTATCTCTTTGAAATCTGCCACAGGACTGCCTTAAACATTAACTAAAATCTTGTGAGTTTAGCAACTCCAGAGGTAAGAAAGAGCCCATAATAGGAGAGGCACGTGGGAATTGCAGTCCAGATGCTTTCAAGGAAATTCTGGGGACTGGAGAGATGGCTCAGTGGTTAAGAGCACTGACTGCTCTTCCGGAGGTCCTGAGTTCAATTCCCAGCAACCACATGGTAGCTTATGACCATCTGTAATGGGATCTGATGTCCTCTGCTGGGTATCTGAAGACAGCTACAATGTACTCATATACATAAAATAAATAAATCACCCTGTACCATAATGCTGAATATATATGAGTGTGTGTGTATATATATGCATATATATGTGCATACATATACATATACATATACATACATATACATAATGAAAAGTCTGGCTTTACAAACTACCTTACTGAGGTAAGACTGACACACAAAGATCTGTGCCTCCTTAAACTACATAATTCAGTGAGTTTACAGTTGTAAGCCATTACCATAGCCTGCGCCTCAAGGATCTCTGGCCTTTCTCTTCTGCCTTCTTGATCAAAAATCATTATTGTTCTTGTTTGGTTTGTATTTTTTTTTTTTAAAGCCACTCAGACCACATTCTCTAATATTAACTGCAATGCCAAGAGTCTGAGGAGAGACCCTTGTGCCTCACGGTTTCTGGTCTCTACACAGTCAGAGAGTCTTCTGTTGTAACAAACATAGAACTGATCCCTGTCACAGCCAGCCTTGGATGCCGTCCTGACATAAATCCATAGTCAAATGGGGAGAGAGAACCTCAGCTAATGAGTGCCCAAGCCCAGGCTGGACCATGGCCAGTTGGGGAGGCCTATTCTTAGATGCAGGAGGCCCAGACCACTGTTGGAAGTTGGACACTTAGGTAGTGGGCCTGAGCTGGATAAAAAAGGAAACCGAGCAACCCAACAATCAACGTGCCTCCACCGTCTCTGTTTCAGCTCCTGCCTCCAGGTTCCTGCTTGAGTTCTTCCTCTTGCTTCTCTTGATGATGGACTGTAATCCGTAGGCTTGAAATGAACCCTTTCCTTCACAAGTCGTTTTTAGTCAATGCATTTATCACAGCAACAGAAAGCAAACTGGGACAATCCTGAAAAATGAGGTATGTTTTTTTTTTTTTAAAGAGTTATTTGCACACATGCGTTTCTGTGTAAGTATGCCTTGTATACGAGTAGGTGACCACAAAGTCTAGAAGGCGGTGTCAGATTTCTTAGAGCTAGAGTCACAGGCAGCTGAGTGGCACTCAACATGAGTAGTTCGAAATAAACTCAGGTCCTCAGGAAGAGCAAATGCTCTCTTAACCTCTTCACCAGCCCTCCAGCTCCTTGACGAATAGTCTTGTCATTACTGTTTTAACAGGAACACTATCTTAAGCCATGTTACACTTTGGATAGAAAATTGCCTCCTAAAGCCCATGTTTTAACAGCTTGTTTGCCAGCCTTTGGTGCCCTGAGACAGTTCAAACTGTGGGTCTAGTTGGAAGTAGTTAGGTCTCAAGGGACATGACCATGCAGGGTATGTTGGATCCTTCTCTTTTTTGCTCCACACACTTCCTGTTCACTTTCCAGCTGTCATGGGGTGAACAATTTCTTCCACCAAACAAGGCCATCAGCGTGCACTGCCTCCCCGCCAGCCCAGTCACCACAGAGTCCAACGACTATGAAACCTTAAGCCAAAGCAAACCTTTTCACTTTACTAGGTTGATTCTATCAGGTATTTTGATATGTCTCACAAAGGTCGCTAACAATTTTTTTTTCTGTTATAACATGATACCAGAGACTGAGTAATTTATAAAGATAGAAGCTTCAGGCTTGTGAGATGGCTCAGCAAAGGTGCATGCTTCTAGGCCTGATGACCTGAGTTTGATCCCTGAGACTCACGTGGTGGTAGAAAAGAACTGACCCCCCACAAGTTGTGTGCTGACCTCCATGTGTGTCCTGACACACACGTGTACTCCTGGAGCACCGCCACTCTCCTGGCCCAGACTCTGAATGCATAACTGTAATGTTTAGGGTTTGTCTTTAGAGACTGTTGAATACAAGAGTATGCCAGGGCAACTATAATGGCTTTTTGGGAGGACGGAGAAGGGTAATGGGAATTGAACTTAAGGTCTCACACAAACAAGACAAGCCCATCACTTGTTTAACAATTCCCCTGCCTCTGCCTTCCCAGTACCTGGGAGGTCAGGTTTGTGGTAAAGCCTTGGCTTTTTGAGGTTTTCTTGTTGATCCCTAATATGGTAAAAGTTATGAGACTAGCAGACTGAATCTCTATGCCTCTACAACCCTCTCTGCCATGAGCCATCTAATCTTATTAACTTCCAAAAGCCCCATCTTCAAAACCCATCACCATAGGCATCTTGGGATCATGCTCCCACATTAACTTCGGAGGGACACAGTTAAGCATAATAAGCACCTAACACTCATAAAATCTACCCTCTTAGCAATGTCACAAGAATTAAATGACAAATCATATGTCGCTATCCTTTTATGAACTATTGAACACAAGAAGAAATAAGACATTTAGGCCATACTAAAACAACTCCATCAAATAGGGGAAGGCTTATGTTTTGAACAGTGCCCTGTGGACCTGAGAATCAGAGAAATTAACTTTCCTAAGATCATAAGCTAACTAAGAGCAGAACCAGAACTGAAGTGTCAAAATTAAATTAGATGCCAAAAGGTTAATAGCCCAAATGATGATAGCTGCAGTTACAAATGTCACCTTGAGGAGGCCAGTCATTACTTTCCTCCTGACTGTTCTCTTCACTCCTAAGTTACTATTGGTGAGAATGACATGATCCTACCACAAGTTATCTGGGAAAAAGACTTGAGGTGATGCATGTGTCTCTGCTCTTCCACATTCAGCTCCTTTCTCTGCATTCCTAGGCTTTGTTTTGTTTTGCTTATTTAACACAGGGTGCCATATAGTCCAGGCTGGCCACAAGACAAGGTGCCATGTAGTCCAGGCTGGCCTCAAGACAGAGTGCCATGTATTCCAGGCTGGTTTCAAACTCACTGCATAGCCAAAGATAGCACTGAACTCCTGATTTCACTGCCTCTATATTTCAAGGCCTGGGATTACAGGCCTGTGCTACCATGCCTAATTTGCAAATTAAAAATTTTTGAAAATTTAACTTTATTATGGGAAGAGCACTTACTATACATTCTACTCTCTGCACATATTTTTAACTGTCCAATACAATATTGTTGACTATAGATAGATAGAATGCTATACAGCACATCTCTGTGGCTTATTTATTTATCTTACACAACTGAAACTTCATGCCCAACATTTAGTCATCCCTACCACCTCCCAATAGCCACACAGAACTAGAAAGAAAGTCCTTCATAAAAGGATATATCAGGGACCTGGAGACATAGTTGGTAAAATACTTGCTTTTTACCAACAAAGCACAGGGACTTGTGTTTGATCCCTAGATACCATGCATAAATTTAAAAAAGAAAAGGAAGAAAGGAAGGAAGGAAGGAAGGAAGGAAGGAAGGAAGGAAAAGAGGGAGGGAGGGAGGGAGGCGGAGAGAGAGAGAGAGAGAGAGAGAGAGAGAGAAAGAAAATCTGGTATGGTGGCACCTTATCATCCTGGTGCTGAGTGGACAGAGACAAAGGCTCACTGACTAGTTAGCAAGCTCCAGGCAAGAGAGTTAATGGGGGGGGGGGGGTAGAGAGAGAAAACAGGGGAGACATGCAGAGCTAAAGACTACAGTACAGCCTGGGTTGTACTCAAGCCTCCACACATGTGTGCACCTGAAGATACATGAACAGACAAACATACTAAACATGAATAAACAGAGCCAGAGGATGCAGAGGATGGTGCCATGGCTGAGGTTACCCAAACCTGACCACATGACTTAGATGCCCCAGGACCCACAAGGTAAAAGAACAGAACTGATTCTCAACAGTTGTCCTCTGATCTCCACCCCTGTACCACACAGGTATGTACACCTGCACACACATGCTTAATAAATAAGTATAATAATTAAATTTTTAAATAAGTAAGGGGTAGATAGAATTCTGTCTCATATGTAGCCCCTTCCTTTCTCTGAGACAGGGTCTTATTCACTGGGTACTCACAGGAAGGCAGACTTCCTCCTCAGTGTGGTGATTCTTCAGCCTCCATCTCCTTAGTCCTGGGTGTATTGTACACCCCCCACCCGCCCTTGGCTCGTTTTCCTATTTCCTCCAGTTTAACTTCTCAGGTAAGGCAACATGGTTGGTTTAAGTCCTGGAAAACCTCATTCAAAGACTACTGGACTGAGTGTGTTCCCTTTAAGGAGGAAGGGGGAAGTTGTAGTTTAGAGTGCAGCCTTCTAATAGGCCAGAATGGGAAAGAAAAACAGTGGGAAATTACCTACTGGGGAATCCCAGCAGCCACCTTCAAATGCTAATTAGTTACTGGACTTGGTGCCTAATCAAATGCAGTACTGCAGAGAAAGCCACACCTATACTTTGCGCCCTATGGGTGTCTACATAGATCTCATTTCTGGCTAGTTCCTCTTGCCCTCACTGGAGATTTTATGTAAAGTACTTTATACTTTAATGGCATATATTTAAAATTCTTTTCTTAGGAGATAAAGTGCTCCCACACACACACCATGATACTGGATTTTAGAGTAGTAATTATCGCTGAGCCAACCCCCTTTCTTTTTATAGCTGAGGTGCTATGATATACAATGGCTACCTCAGGCAACAAGTTCAGTTTTGTTTTTATGCATCAGAAAAGGAAAAAAAGCCACTGTCCTTCTCTGAGGTCCAACCTGGGACCACTGGAGTGACACCTTACTGTTGAGCCAAGCTGTAATTTAGGAAGCTTGGCTACAACTCTGAAGAAGAAGGAGTGTGAGGGGGATGAGGAAAGGCTGAGCAAACACGGGAGGGGCGAGTGGCCCACAGTAGTTTTAAAAAAAAAAAAAAGTATGCACCAGATTAAATAGGTTATGGTTTACGTTTGTTCTAGGTACTTTTTGTTCTGTTAAAACACTCTCAACAAAAGCAATTTACGGAAAAAAGAATTTGGCTTAAGCTTCCAGGTCACAATTGCCAGAATTGAAGAAGTCATGAAGGAATGCTGTTTGCTTGCGTGTGTTCCCGGCTCAGTCTTAAGTCTAGCTTGCTTTTTCTTCCTTCCTTCCTTCCTTCTTTCCTTCCTTCCTTCCTTCCTTCCTTCTTTCCTTCCTTCCTTCCTTCCTTCCTCCCTTCCTCCCTCCCTCCCTTCCTCCTTCCCTTCCTTTCCCTCCCTCCCTCCTTTCTTCCCTCCTTCTCCCTTTCCCTCTCCCTCTCCCCTCCCCCTCCCTCTTCCTCTCCCTCTCCCTCTCTCTCTTACTCTCCCTCTCCCCTCCCTCTTCCTCTCCCTCTCCCTCCCCCTCTCTCTCTTACTCTCCCTCTCCCCTCCCCTCCCTCTTCCTCTCCCTCTCCCTCTCTCTCTTACTCTCCCTCTCCCCTCCCTCTTCCTCTCCCTCTCCCTCTCTCTCTTACTCTCCCTCTCCCTCTCCCCCTCCCTCTTCCTCTCCCTCTCTCTCTCCCTCTCCCTCTCCCTCTCCTCCCCCTCTCTCTCTTTCTTTCTTTCTCTTGAGACAGTCTCACTGTGTATTCACTCAAACTCATAAACACACTACATCTTCTTCCCTAGTGCTGGAATTAGAGGAAAGCACCACCATGCCCCGCTTAGCGAGCTTTCATATACAGCCCAGGACATCCTTGCCTAGGGACAGTACAGCCTACAGTAGGATAGGCCCACCTGCATCAGGTAATGGTCAAGACAGAATCCACAGAGGTGCCCATAAGGTAATATGATCTGGGCGGTTTCTTAGTTCCTCCTCTCCTCTCAGAGGGTCAAGTTGCAAATAAAGCTAAGACAATATTATATGAATAAATAAGGGGTTGTATAAAAAAAAAAAAAAAAAAAAACTGATGTGAAATAGGGTGTGGGAAAAATGCCAAAGTATCTTTCCTTACAACACTTATTTCAGAGTGTAGTGGACCATGCCTTTAACCCCAGCACGTGAGAAGCAGATCTCTGTGAATTAGAGGCCAACCTCTATTCCTGGAATATACTAGTCCTCACTCCATAGTATATTCCAGGCCAGGGCTACATATTGAGACCTTGTCTCAAAACAAACAAACAAACAAACAAAAAATTAAACAAAAACAAAAAAGAAAGAAAAAAACAAAGAAGTGAAACCACCACCACCAAAACCACTTAGTAATTACAGAGAGAAAAAGAAAATTTTCACAGTAAAAGAGCGTGACAGATGGTACTTTAATCATGGGATAGTAAGAGTAATAGGACAAATCGAAATTACAAACTACTGCCAGGGATGGTGGCTCACACCTTTAATCCTAGCATTATGAAGGCAGAGACAGATCTCTGTGAGATTGCGGTAAACTTGGTCTATATAGTGAGCTCTGAGACAGACAGGCTATGGACAGAGACCCTGTCTCAAAAAAAAAAAAAAAAAGAAAGAAAGAAAAGAAAGAGAGGAAGGAAGGAAAAGGAAGGGAAGAAGAGGAAGGAAGGAGAAAGGAAGAAAGGAAGAAAGAAAGGAAAGAAGGAAGAGAGACAGAGAGACAGAGAAAGATAGAGAGACAGAGAGAGAGAAGGTTGCAACAGTCTTGCCAAAGATGAAGAACACATGACAAGTAGAAATTGAAAGACATTTGACAAAATTAGTGTCAAAGTCCAAAGAAAGGCTGAGACATAGTCCTGAGTGACTACATACAACAGAGACGTGCACTTCATGCTTCAGAACTAGATGTATTTATTCTCTTTGCAATAAAGTAAATTATTGTGACAAATGTAGACACTTGAATGGGGTCTCTGGGATTGACACAGTCGGACAGCATAACATAGGAGTGCTAATTTCCTAATTTTGATGGTTATCCTGTGGCTTAGTTCAGGCAACATCTGCACTTCCCTGACATGCATAAGGATCTAGTTGTGACCTCCAGTGCATGAGTGCACACACACACACACACACACACACACACAGCTGTGGAACCATTCTCCTCATCTGCTGCTCACAATAAGAGAATCTACAAAAAAATAATAAAAATAAAATATAAAATAAAAAGAGGATCTACAGAGAGCACTAGTCAAGCACGCTGTTGACTCTGCATTACTGTAAAGATTTAGCCGTCGCTTTGATACACAACGCAGATTATGCCATGGCTTATCATGCATGAACACAATATGTAAAACTGAGTTTCAGTATCAAACCAGAGCATCACTTAAGCCATCTTTGTTAAGGGTAGGGATGTAGTTCTGTGGTACACACTTATCAAACACATATGCACCCCGGGATTCCATCCCAGGGGTGCGAGCCATTTTAAAAAGAACTTTGCTTAAATTTCTAGATGTTATTGCTTCCCTAAAGTAAAATTTGAGCCAATTAAAAATACTTTAAAATCTTTTTTTGACCCTTTCACACGAGTATTTAATGAGTATTCCTTATCTTTGCCCTTATTCCCCTCTCTCTGCCCCCCCCCCCCCCTTCTGTTGATCCCTTTTCTTCCCCACATGCTCCTGGCTGCTTTTTTTCTCCTTTCTGTAGGTCTGATCCACTGAGTTTCATTGCTTGCATGAACTCGAGAGGAAGGTTATTTATGGAAATCACTTAAAAAGGCTTGGCAGGCATAGTCTGCAATCCCAGCACTTAGGAGGTGGAGGCAGAAAGATCAGGAACTGTGGTCATCAAGGCTAGCTGGGGCTACAGGAAAACCCTGTCTCTGAAAAAAAAATGAAAATGAAAAAGAAGAAAAGAAAATGCTATCTTCCTTTGCATTCTGTCCTAAAGTCAAATGAAAAGTCTTGATTATAATGTAATTGGTAATCTTCTAAAGTTAAAATGAAAATAATTCCTCAGGGATAAATACATAATTATCAACTTCACGTATACTCCTTTATTTTATCTAAATAATACTTATCCACCAACAGAAGAATACATGTGTGAACTATAATTAAAAGTAACCACCATTTACATTTCTAATTTGTAGCCATATAAAAATTATAAAAGCTATCCAGGAGGTGCTGGCATACACGTTTGATCCCAGCATTCAGGAAGCAAAGGCAGGCAGAACTCTAAGTTTGAGGCCAGCGTAGTCTACAAAGTGAGTTCCAGGACTGTCAAGACAACATAGAGAAACCATGTCACAAAAAATCACCACCACCACCACCACCACCAACAATAATAATAAATGACAAAAGCTTCGTATAGCTAAGATGCTTTTTACTTAGTCATGTGTGGTGACACATACCTTTAGTCCCAGTATTCAGGAGACAGAGGCAGGTAGAGCTCTGTGGGTTTAAAGCCAGCCTGATCTACATGGCAGTCAGAGCTACACAGTGTGTGTGTGTGTGTGTGTGTGTGTGTGTGTGTGTGTGTGTGTGTGTGTGTGTGTGATTTTTACTATGAATACAAACATAAGTTTGTCAATGAAAGTGAGAGTCTTGGTTAAGAGTTACTATTACTGGCTTAGTTAGTGTTTCTATTGTTGTGATAAAACACCATAACTGTTTCCCTCTCCACCCCCGACCCCCTGCCAGAAGAGCTGTAGCCATTTTGTTCCATGCCTGCCAGCTATTTCATATTGTTGCTGTAACATGCCTGCCAGTCACTGACACAGAGAAGTGACTTGGCTTAGAACAAGGACATCCTGACCTCATACCCTGTTTTGTTTTGTATGAGGTTTGCAAATCTTAAGAAATCCCACAAAGCTTTACATAGGACCCATCAAATTAAAGGTCAATATGAACTGCTATGTCTAAAACATCTTGAGTCAGAGCTGACCACCAGGCAGTCCTTCCTCTACCTATGTATGAGCTCACTATGGGTTTTGTGCCTGACACTGAAGAATACTACTAATAAGGCAAAAACGTATGATTATAATACCCATGCTCTGTTATTCAATGTTCTGAAATTCCCCTGTTCACCACCCATCCACCAACCCCCTTACCTTACTCAGGACCAATCAGCTTAAAGGTTAGCTGATAATACTTTGTCTAGTAAGCCAACTGTTCCCCTCCTTGTCCTTTAAACTTCTGAGCCCGTTTTTTCCTGTAAAAAGTCTACCCTGAGAATAGACTAGTACCACAATTAGGCTTCCAAGTACTTTTTTTTTGGTCCTGAACATTCAGTATTAAGGTACGCATTCAATAAACCGTTCTTCCTTAACTGAGATCAGTGGTTGTATGGTTTAAGTGTTGATTCCTCAATCCCAACAATAACCAAAGCAAATTGGGGAGGAAAGGGTTATTTGGCTTGTATTTCTAAGTTGTAGTTTATCATTGAAGAAAATCAGGACAGAAACTTAAACAGGGCAAGAACCTGAAACCAGGAGCTGATGCAGAGATCATGGAGAGGTGCTGCTTACCTGTTTGTCCATCATGGCTTGCTCAGTCTGCTCTCTTATAGAACCTAGGATGACCAGCACTAGGGATAGCAGAACCCACCATGGGTTTCACCTCCCCACATCAATGCCCTATTAAGAATATGCCCTACAAGCATGCCTACAGCCCAATCTTACCTTGGCATTTTCTTAATTGAGGGTTCCTCTTCTCAAATGACTCTAGCCTATGACAAGTTGGCATAAAACTATTCAGCACAATGGCATTGATGAACCACTTTAGACAAAAGATACTTGGGGATGAAAGGGTTTATTTAGAATTATATTTCCTTATGTTATTCATTGAAGAAGTTAGGGCAGGAACTCAAGCAGTGCAGAAACCTGGAGGTAGGAGTTGATGCAGAGGACATGGAGGGGTGCTGCTCAAAGGCTTGCTCACCACAGTTTGCTCAGCTTCTTTTTTATAGCCCAGTGATGACATCACCCACAATAGTCTGGGCCTTCCCCCATCAATTGCTAATTTAGAAAATGCCTTATAGCCAGACCTAGTGGAGGCATTTTCTCAACTGAAGCGCCCTTCTTTTCAGTGACTCTAGCTTGTGTCAAATTGACATAAAACTAGCCTGAACAACAAGAAAGTAAATTATTCAACTATTTGTAAATTCTCTACAAATAAACATTCTGGAATATACTGTTGCAAGATAAACCAGTAAGAAAACTCACAGAGATACTCTTTAAGCTAAATAGAAAGTCTTTCAGAGCCGGGCGGTGGTGGTGCACGCCTTTAATCCCAGCACTTGGGAGGCAGAGGCAGGCGGATTTCTGAGTTCGAGGCCAGCCTAGTCTACAGAGTGAGTTCCAGGACAGCCAGGGCTACATAGAGAAACCCTGTCTCAAAAAAACAAAAAACAACAACAACAAAACTCAGAAAGTCTATCAGAACAGGGAACTTGCCCAAATCACGAAGCCCCGATCTTCACAGTGGTTTAGTCTTTTGTGAAAAAAAAAAAAAAAAAAAAAACATACCTGTGTCGGCACACTTCAGTTAACAAGAACAATTCTCAAGAACAGAAGCCAAAAAGCAAAGTGAGTACATTTAGGGACTTTCCTAGATCCTGGATCTATGGAATAGGTCTTTGATGGAGTAGATCTTTGTTCCCACTTTGGCAGGTGTTGGGGCTATGTTCTGGGTTCTGAGGTCAGAAAGGTGTCTCTACCATGGCATCAGTTGTGCTAAGGTCTAGGGGGAGGGGCTGTTACAATAGTTTTCTGATGGTATGACCCTTGGTAGGCCCAATGCTCTCCAGGACAGCTCCACCCCCAAGACTGGACAATACAAGCTGAGTACCATGAACTTTTAAAGAAAGAGAAGCAGCCATTGTTTGGAAATTAGGGGGCTGGAGTTAGAGAGGATGGATGGGGAAGACGTAGGATGCAAATATGATCAAAATACATTTTATTAAATTCTCGAAGAATTAATAGAATACAGTTTAAAAAGACTCTAGCTCTGCATTTGTCAGCCAATGCAATAATTTCACTGATGAAGATATGTTAGCAGCATATGATTCTTGTTCACTAGTTAGAGAAAAAGTTCTGGTTTATCTTCAAGATATTGTAGTTTTTAAGTCATCCAGTTAAGTAAATGAACATTTTTCTTTTACATTTTAAAATAGTTTTTTTAAATAAAATATTTTTTTTAAATTTAACTTATGTATGTACACCTGTCTTAGTTCATGTGTATCATGTGTGTATTTGGTATCCAAGGAGGCCAGAAGAGAATGCCAGATCCTTTTAGAGCCGGAGTTACAATTGTGATTTGCTCCATGCGGGTGCTGTGAGGTGAACTCTGCTCCTCTGAAAGAGTGCTGTGGTGGTTGGAATAGGTCTGGCCCCCATTAGGAGGTGTGTTCTTGTTGGAGTAGGTGTGGCCTTTTTTTAGGAATTGTATCATTGTAGGGGGTGGTTTTGAGGTCTCCTGTGCTCAAGCTCTGCCTAGTATGGAATCCAGTCTCCTCCTGGCTGCCTTTAGATCAAGATGTAGCACGTTCGGCTCTTCCAGCACCCTGTCTGCTTGTACGCTGCCATGCTTGCTGGCGTGATGATTATAGACTAACCCTCTGAAACTGTAAGCCAGCCCCAATTAAATGTTTGCCTTATAAGAGTTGCCTTGGTCACTGTGGTATAAAATCCTAAGACAAGTGGTACGTGGTCTTAACTGCTGAGCCATCTCTCCAGCCTCTTACACTTACTATTTTTGCGTGCGGGTGTGAGTGCAGTGCATGTAGACATCATAGGATAATCTGGAGATGGTAGCTTTTCTCTTCTGCTATATTGGTCGGAGGGCTCTAACTCGGGTCATCAGGGTTGACAGCAAGCATCTTTACCCACTAAGCGGTCTTTCCAGATATTAATTCCTTAAGTGAATATCTTTAGAGATAGTAAAGGTCCTGCCTTTGGCCTCTTTTTGATTGTATGCAAAAAGTCTAGGTTTTCTTTAGTTTTCTCTTCATGACTGAAAATTATAAGACTAAAAATTATGTTATAAAAACAACTTTTCTCAGTAATGCAGGTTATCTAAGCATCTCAAACAATTCCTTAGAATAAGTAACAATATGGAGTATTTACTTCAAACTGAAATCTAAAATATTCAAAGCAATCCAACAACAGTCAACAAGGCCTGGGGCCTTTCAGTATGGGACTCAATTTGTCTACAAGTTTTAAAACACATAAAACTGCATTTTGTGCTGAAATTAAGTCAGCAAAGAAAATAACTTGCTATATTAAAAGTAAGGAGATTCTGGCATTATGGTTCATAATTCTAACACATGGAAAGCAGAGACAGAAGGACCAGAAGTCTAAAGTCATCCTTAGCTACGTAGTACCAGGCCAGCCTTGGTTGTTGAAGACCCTGTTTCAAAACAAACAAGAGTGAAGCAGTAATGTGGGTCATTGTTAGCATCCTAAAATTATTTCTGGTACATTTTCATGGAAATGCTATATGTTTTATTACTTGATTTTATTTTAAAAATCAATGTTGGTCTTGATAGCTGGTTGAGTGTTTAAGAGTACTTGCTGATCTTGCAGAGGACTTTGGTTCCTAGTACCCAGAGTGGCTGGCAACCATCAGTATCTCCACTTCTAGGGATCTGACACCCTCTTCTGGCTTCCAGAGGCACTAAGCATGAATGTGGTGTACATACAATCAGGCAAACACTCATACACGTTAGTGAATCTAAAAACATTTTTTAATCAATGTGAATAATTCTGTACCTGTGTAAAATGACAATTTTTCCTGTTTCCAACATTTATTCAGAGTGCTTTGGGTTTGGCTTTGTTTGTTTCATCATTGTTTTTTGATATTTTATGGTTTTATTTGGCTCTGGGAAGTTTTCATCCATGTGGACTGTGGAGTTTTGAACATAGTGACAGGAAATAGGTTACTAGAGCATACAGCTTGTTTGCTGACTCATCTTGTGATGGTTTGTATATGCTCCACCCAGGGAATGGCACCATTAGAGGGTATGGCCCTCTAGTAGTTGGAATAGGTGTGGCCTTGTTGGAGTAGGTGTGTCACTGTGGTGTAGGCTTTAAGACCCTCATCCTCCATGCCTGAAAGCCAGTATTCTGCTAGCAGCCTTTAGATGAAGATGTGGAATTCTCATCTCCTCCTGCACCATGACTGCCTGGATGCTGCTATGTTCCCTTGATGATAATGAACTGAACCTCTGAACTGTAAACCAGCCCCAATTAAATATTGCCCTTTATAAAACTTGCCTTGGTCATGGTGTCTGTTCACAGCAGTAAAACCCTAAGACACATCTCCACCATTTTTTTCCAGGACAAATGCTCCGAGAAAGAATACAGACCAGTCCATATTCTTTGACTCAATCAGTTTTGTTGTACCTGTTATCAATATACACTTCTGAAGTTCCTTTCTCCTCTGTGGCAAGTTTCCTGACCTTTTGAGTGCCTGAGAAGTGTGCTTCCCAAAGCCCATGCCATGGATGTGTTTGTGAAGGTTGCTGTTCCAGTCCCAGGATCACCTCACTGATGGCAGAGGGGACATTTTTTAGCTCTTCATCCTTTGTGCAGAAGCCATTTCTGCAAGCCATTCTGTGCATTCTCCATGTCTTTTGGAGACAGGCTCTTACTGTGATGTCTCCCAGGCTAGCCTCCACCCCACAGTTCCTCTTCCATCTCTTGAATTCTAGGACTACAGATGCTTTCACCATACTCACCTACCAACTCCTTTTGCTATTTCATCTTGGAAAGATGCACAACGGTTGACAAAGCACTTCCTGCAGTTTATGCAAACCTATTTTACTCAACAGAGGTGTAATATTCATAGAGGCTAATTAAACCCAGGGACTAGCAATGTCAAATCCAAGTTGTCTGAAATCACTTTTCCTCATGAATGTTTACACAAGGTTTTCACATATTATCTTAGTATAGCTCAAGAAAAATAAAAATTTGCAACAAATACATTTACACAGATGAATTTAACTTTTAGGGACAGCAAAGCCAGCTTCCAACAATAAAATATCCTTTGTGTGGTGAAACCCAGAGTGGCTGTGAAGCTAGCCTGGCTGGTTTATGTCAGACATGGAGGTTGTTCTTCATAAGAAAAAATATAGGAGGACAAGCCACAGCCCGAGAATAGAGATCTCAGAAAGGGTAGACTGTGACTTCACAGCAAAGCTCGTTTTCATCTCTGAACAATGATACCGTCTCCAACAATTTCACTCCCCACCCCTTCCATTTTGAATCCCTCCTGTGAGAGGAAGCTGGGTACCTGGTTGAGCAGGCTTTGAATCCCAGAGACTCTCAGGGATGATAGGAGTTTGGCCTTGCTCCTGGGCCCCTAGCTCCTTTCACATAGCTACAGCCTCCCACAGAGAGGTCTGTGGCCATCGGTCTTGTAGGACAAAGCTCCTACTATCCCCTCCACAGGTAGAGGGCATGATTACAGCCCACAGAGCCTCAAGATAGATCTCCATAGTAATGAGATACCTAAAGGCCAGAGGGTGTAGCCAATGAAGCATTCCTTCCCAGACCCCCCTCCTTGCAAAGGGTATTTAACCTCAGGCCCGCTCTGAGAATACGAGGTATAGCTTCATCCATTTTCCACCATGACAATAGGATCTTAAGACCATGGACTATCTCTCTTCTTTGGGGCCCACCATGGGGAACCGTGGAAAAGGTCTTCAACTAAAGAGCTGCCATCTAATCTCCCACCAACAACCTCTCTATGTTCCAGCCATGGAGACCCAGCCAAGCGAGTTGCTGTGACCAAGATCGTCCTCCCTGAGAGACACAGCCAGAGCTTCTCCCTCTCCCCTCTTCAGCTTCTGGTCAATCTAGCCTGTACACCCCTGTCTCAGCTCTTCCAAGGTCTCTCAGCAGTGCCTGAGAGGCCAGGGGCTTGAGAACCAGTTGGTTCCCAGCCACCTCCTGGCCCAGGGACCCCTAACCCAAGAGCTCTGACCCCTGCAGGGCCTCAGACTATGTTCTTACACACCTGGAGCAGAGTCCCATGGCTTCTCTCAGCCCAACATCTGCCCCATGCCAGAGTACACTGAACACAGTCAAATTTCCACATCTCTGCCTCTCTGAGCTGTAGCCCTAGCCCCTTAGAGGAGGTAGACACAGGACCCAAAATTCAACCCATAGGACCCATGCCCATGAGATCAACCACTCTCTGAGATTTTCAAATCATAAAAATGCAGTACTCAACAAGCATTGATATTTTGCCATGTTTTTACTTCTCCTGCCCCTATTTTCATTTAAGTGGGTACATTTGTTTTCTCTTTTATAAAATTTATTTTAATTAATTCTTTGAAAATTTCATACCATGTATTTTAAGCATTCTCCCTGCTCACGGCTCCCCACAGCTCCTCCCAGAGTCAGAGCTCTCTCTCTCTATCCCTCTACCTTTGTCCTGGTTAGATTTTGTAAACTTGTCGTAAGCTAGTTATCCAGAAAAGGAACCACAATTGAGAAAATGCTTCTGTCATACTGGTCAGTAGGCAAGTTTGTGTGGGTATTTTCTTGATCAATTATTGATGTGGGAGGGCCCTAGACCTCCTCGGGCCATGCTTATCCTTAGGCAAGTGGGCCTAGGGTATATAAAAAAGATAACTAAACCAGACATGTGAAGCAAGCCACTAAGTAGTGTCCTTCCATGGCTTCTGCATCAGTTCCTGTTTCCAGGTTCCTCCCTTGAGTACTTGACCTGACTTCTTTTTACAACAGACTTCAACTTCAAGCTGCAAAAACCATTCTCCTCCCCAACTTGCTTTAGGTCATGATGTTTATCCATGGAAACCTGACAAAGAAGTTCTTCATGTCTTCTTTTTTAATACATTAGAGCATCTTAAAATCAAGAAACTGTTTGATCTTATCCTGTAAGGGATGTTGGGGCTGCCCCTTAGAATTGGTATAGAATACATCCTTACACCAAATTCTTAGCAAAAAAGAGATTTATTACCCTAGAGGGGTGACGTGTCTGTGGCGGGGTTGGGGTGAGGGGGCTGCCTCACGATTGGACAAAGGCAGCGGGCAAGCAGCAGCTGCTGCAGTAGCAGGTGTTTTTTTTACAAGGATGGGTTTTTAAGGAGAAAGTAGGGGGAGTCTGTGCTAGGGGAAGTTGATAAGTTCTGGTTGGACCTGTTAACTAAGTAATGAATTTTGATTGCTGGACCTTGGTGTTTTGTCTTAGGAAATGAGTCAGTGGCCAAATAAGGGAATAGACCTCAGGGGCTAGCTTTAGGAGTGTAATCTAACAGCAAAGAAGAGAGAAGGGTAAAGGGCAAAACCCGGAGACACCATATTTGCTATGCTCAAGCCTGTGAGAGCCCTTCGCATCTTTCAATATTTTCAGTGGGTTTTTGTTGTTGTTGTTTTTGTTTATTTGTTTTGCACAGCCCTATTGTGGAACTGGAACTCTCAATATTCCTATTCCTGAAGTCTCCTGAGTGCTGGGTTAACTGGTATGAGCCATCAGGCACCACACTATAGGTATTGTTAAAAAATAATAATAAATTCCTGGTGTGCTAGTGTATTCTTTTAATCCCAGCACTTGGGAGTCAGGGAGATTTCTGTGAGTTCAAGGCCAGCCTGGCTTACATGGTAAATTCCATATCAGCTAGGGAATATAGTGAGACACTGCCCCAAATAGAAGATAGATTACATAGATGATATAGACGGTAGATAAAATAAAAAAGGAAGTTTTAATTTTTAAAATTTGTGCTGGAGGTTGAACCCAATAGTTCAAGTATAAGTATTAGGTTTGGATCCTAATAACAATGGACTTCATTGTATAAGTCTCTCAAAACTACCTTCACATGTTTATCAGTTGGGAGAGCTAAATGCTATAACTCAAAATCATAGTAGTCTAACACAACTCAAGGGTTGGAGTTCTAGTTTGCTAGATTTTCTTCTATGAACTCAGTCTTATAGATGTGTTCTTGTCTCAAGTGACAAAATACCCTGAGTACAGCAACAGGGGGGGAGGAAGGGAGGGAAATAAGGAGGGGAGAGAGAGAGAAAGAGAGAGAGAGAGAGAGAGAGAGAGAGAGAGAGCGCCTTATTTTGGTTCATTTCAACGGTATGCAGTCCATCGTGGTGAGCAGGTTATTTGTGATTGCAGGGACCAAGGGACCTTGTTACACAGCATCCGCAATCAGGAAGCAGATTGCTATCTGAGATTCCAGCTGTGAAATGGCCCCACCCAAATTTAGGGTGGGCCTTCTTCACCTCAAATAACATAATCCAGATAACCCCTCACAAACATGCTCAGACTTGTTTCCATGGTGATTCTAAATCCCATCAAGTAGAAAATTCAGACTAACCATCTGCCTTCGAGTCATACGCGCACCACTCTCAAATACAAAAGAAGAGGACATGAAGGTATAAGTATGTTGCTTGTGGTTTTAAAAACACGTCACTGCCCTGCCCAGGAGTTGCCCAGCCCCTCTCCACACCCTTTGTTCCATCTGGCTTAGCTCCTAGACTGATCACAACCAGCCCTAACCCGGCTTCCTTTTGAATCCGAGGATGAAAGACACACACTCAGCCTTATTACCTTAACTTGCCTGCTAGGCACAATTGCTGGTTACAAACACCTCCCACCTGGAAATGCATGCCCTTACCAATTTATTATCTCCATCGCTCCTTCCAACCTAACTTAGTGGCTTGTTCCAATTAGCCCCTGCCAAACATCTTTGGCAACTCTCCCATAGAGGAGGTCGCAGGCCCTAGCTGGCCACGAAGTCTTACGTGGTTGCTGCATGCCTTTTCCTCCAAAACATGTCTGAAAAGCCTCATCTGCCCTTTTCTCCTGGGACCTGGAAGTTCCACCTGTCCCTTCTGCCCAGTAATTAGCTCCTGGCCTTCTTTATTGACAAATCAAGAATCAATTAGGGAACTAGACCTTAGTAGCAGAATCTCCCCTTACATATGTATTCCCTAAAAGCTTTGATATAGAAACAACACATTACCACCATACACATCGGCAGGAGCCAATCACATGCTGACCCTCTCTGCAGGAGGACATAGGACTGGGGAGCAAGGATACACTCCCAACCCCTCAGGATTTCTATTATCTACTTCTCTTGGCAACAATGCTCATAACCCAGGAAGGATGGGTTAAGTGAGAAGGTGCATAAGTGAGAAGGTTCTTTGTCCTATATCAGCCCATGGAAGTGCGAAACACACTGATCCAGGTAGTTAACACGCGTAATCTTACAAATATCTGAATTTCCATACCAGCAACTATTCAAAGTAGGTTCAGCTCTGAGAATGAATGTTGAGGAGATTTGGCTTCCTCCAAAAATACGCAGCATGACTAAAACTGCTTTATAAATGCAATTTCAAAACTTGCTAGGTGGTAATGGTACACCACCCAGCTGGTACTTTTAATCCCAGCTAATCCCAGCACTCAGGGGGCAGAGGCAGATGGACCTCTGAGTTTGAAGTCAGCCTGGTCTACAGAGCAAGCTCCAGGACAGCTTAGGGATACACAGAGAAACCCCATCTGGAAAAACAAAAACAATCAATCAAAACCTGCCCCCAGTCTTCTAGGCCAATCCATTGCCTCAGTCAACCAAGAGGAGAATGGCAGTCTTCCCAGTCCTAATCATGTGAAACTCCAATATCTAATTTAGAGATGGACCTTTTAGTTTGAACTGTCCACAAACAACATTTATAAACCAACTTAATAGAAAACACAGCAGGTAGACATCATTTATTAACTTATGATTTGATTTAGTGTGTTTGTTGTGTGAGTTCAGGGGTGTGTGTGTGTGTGTGTGTGTGTTTGTGCATGCCTTTGGCATTAACATGCCACAGCAGCATGTGAGTGGAGGTGAGGGTGTGTGATGGGTTGCATGAAAAATGTCCCTCTTGGGCTGGACAGACGGCTCAGTGGTTAAGAGCACTGACAGCTCTTCCAAAGGTCCTGAGTTCAATTCCCAGCAAGGCTCACAACCATCTGTAATGGGATCTGATGCCCTCTTCTGGTGTGTCTTAAGATAGCAACACTATGTATCTTTTTTAAAAAAGAAGAAACATGTCCCTCATAGTCTAGAGCATTTGAATACTTGGTCACCAGTTGGTGGCGCTGTTTGGCTAGGTTTCAGAGATGTGGTCTTTACTGGAGAAAGTATGCCTCTGAGGGCAAGCTTCAAGAGTAAAAAGTCTTACCTACTTTTAGTTTTATTCTGCCTGCTTCCTTCTTGTGGTGAGCTCTCAGCTTGCTACTCCAGGAGCCGTGCCTGCTACTTCCCTGCCGTGATGGATTCTTATCCCTCTGAAACCATGGTCCAAATAAGCACTTCTACACTTTGCCTTGGTTGTGGTGTTTTATCATAACAATAGAAAATAATACAGAGAATGACTTTTGGGGGTTGGCTCTGTCCTCCACCATAGGTTTCCAGGCAGCTCAGATCATCAAGTTTGGGCAGAAAGAGCTTTTACTAGCTTGGCCATCCCAACCAGTCCAGGGTAGACATTTTTAAAAGTTTTTTTTTTTCTTTTTTTAAGTTCTTGAGACTTGATACATCTGTAAATGCTATGTAATGGTTTGTATATATTTGAGCCAGGAAGTGGCAATATTGGAAGGTGTGGCCCTGTTGGAGTAGGTGTGTCACTGTGGGTGTGGGCTTTAAGATCTTCATCCTAGCTGCCTAGAAACCAACATTCTGCTAGCAGCCTTCAGATGAAGCTGTAGAACTCTCAGCTCTGCCTTCACTATGCCTGCCTAGATACTGCCATGTTCCTACCTTGATGATAATAGACTGAACCTCTGAACCTGTAAACCAGCCCAAATTAAATATTATCCTTACAAAAGTTGTCTTGGTCATGGTGTCTGCTCACAGCAGTAAAACCCTAAGATAGAAGTTGGTACCAGCGACTGGGATATTGCTGTGATAGGTCTGACCATACTTCTGTTTAGAAGAATGTGGATTTGGGGACTTTGGATTTGGACAGCAGTGGAATGCTTTAAATGGGACTTAATGGGCTATCCTAGGAGAAATATGGAAGACTTGGTTATAGAGACTTATTTGAATTGTGTGGACCTGGCCCAAGAGGTTTCCGTAGAGAATTTCAATATGTGGCCTAGAAACTGTTTTTTGTGGTATTTTGTTGAAGAATGTGGCTACTTTTTGCCTTTGTCTGAAGAGTCTGCCTGAGGTTAATTTAAGGTGAAGAGACTCAGACTAATTGCCTTGACAAAGGCAGTCACAGAAACGCCCCTCATGGACTTCTCTGGGTAAGTTTCATGAAGAACATTTTAAGCAAGCATAGCAAGCTTAGAAAGGAAAAAAATACAAAATATATGCTATTAAAGGGGTACCAGGAGTTGAATCCTGTGTTCAAGGCTATTAAATTGAATTAAGGGATTAGTGACTTTGGGGCAAGATCTCACCTGGCTAAATTTAGATCCAGGCATGGTACTACAAGCCTTTAGTCCCAGGAAGTAAAGACAAGCAAGCAGATCTCCAAGTTCAAGGCCAGCCTAGAACACAGCAAGCTCTAGGTGAAGAAAAGCTTAAATCTAGGCTTGGTGGACCACACCTTTTTTTCCCCTTTTTTTTCATAAAAAAAAATTTATTTTTATTTATTTGAGTACACTGTAGCTATCTTCAGACACACACCAGAAGAGTGCATCAGATCCCATTACAGATGGTTGCTGTAAGCCACCATGTGGTTGCTGGGAATTGAACACAGGACTGCTCTTACCACTGAGCCATCTCTCCACCCCAGTGGACCACACCTTTAATCTTAGTGCTTAGGAGACAGGCATGCAGATCTCTGAGTTCAAAGTCAGTCTACAGAGCAAGTTCCAGGGCAGCCAAGCTTAGGCAGTGAAGGAATTGGAAAACAGAAAGCTAATGATAATGTAGTAGAAAAAGGGGCCGTGTTCCAGACCCAGCAAACAGCTTTGGCTATGTGGCTCTGGCTTTACAATCCAGAATACAAGGGACTACTGGAACAATTGATGCTGGTCAGCTGGAACTAAGAAATTAGTGGTGACTAAGAAGAGACCAGAATCACTGAGGTGAGATCTTCAGGGAAATGTTTTTTTGAGAGCACAAAGAAGCTGTGTTCTAGAGTTGCCAATGTTGTACCTCATGCTGCAGCTGTACCTGGTAATGTGTAGGAGTCACCCAGGGGGTACTGGTTTTGAAGACATGAAGGGGTCATGAAGAGCAGCTGAGGCTTGGTACTGTGAGAGGCCATGGAAGATCATTGGTGATGGTGCAGCCTCAGTTGCAGCTGACAGCCCAGGACTGAAGGGGTCATGCAAAGGAATTGAAGCTTGGCACTATGAAGAGCGCCTAAGAGAAGCAATTGGGGAAGCCTATTGTTTTGGAAGACCCCAGTGTATTCGAGATGCCAGAACCATGGGATGGTCACCAAGAACAGCAGTGGCAGTGGAGTGGATCAACTCAAGCTTAGAGTGCTACAGCGGGCAGAGCTGGAGAAGTGACAGCAGCTCTTTGGAGGAGCCCAAATCATTTGTGGATCCTGCCCACCATGGGTGCTGAACACCGAACTCTAGTCCTCTGCAAGTGCAGAAAGCCTTCTTAACTTGAGCTATCTCTCCAGTCCTCATTTTTTATTGTTAAGCATACTGTTTTAAGATAGGACATTAAAGTAAATGAAGAGACAGTGTAAATTTCCACATCCTGTGGTGAAACATGATAAATGGTCTCAACAGTTCCTGCCTAGCAAAGTGGACTACTCTATTAATGGAGGAAGTAATCTCTGCTTCCAGTTAGAATTCTGTGGATTTCTGTGGAGCTGAGGTTTGCTGTAGAAATTAATGACTATTTTGCAAAATGTTAGGACACAAGAGGACAGTGGAAACAATGTTCCTCTGAAACTGACATCAGTCTCTTAAACCTTGCTCAGCTACATGCTTTGCAGACTGTTTACACAGAGAGGGTTAGGCCTGGTAGTATGCACACTCACACACACACACACACACACACACACACACACACACACACACACCCTGACACACACACCTGTAATCCCAGCAAGTGGCAGGTGTGATAGAAGGATCCTTAGCTCCAGTTTGTTCTGGGGTCCCAAGTTGCAGGCCTGTCTGGGCTGTGACAACTAAAGCTTCAAATGGAGGAAGCAAACTTCCTGCCACGGAGTTGTACACATCCTGCCACGGAGCTGTACACATCCTACCACACAGCTGTACACAGCCTGCCACGGAGCTGTACACAGCCTGCCACGGAGCTGCAGCCCCTGTTCTTGGCTCTCGTATTTCTACAGATGCTTTGCTACTGTATACACTAGACCACTGACTGTTGCCTCTATTTTGGAAGGCTGTGGGAATTTTAGAAGTGGGGCCTAACAAGAGAAAGCAGGCCACAAGAACAAGTCCTGAGGGTTACAGGACACCCCTTTATATATGATCTCTCCTTCCTCATCCAAACCATGTAACAAGCTGTCCTAGCCATAAGCTTCCTTGGTGCTCAGCAGCCAAGCCAGGAGCCACAGTGAAACTTCCCTTAAGTGGTTTCTTGTTGGTTATTTGGTCAGAGCAATGAGAAAAGTAACCAAGACACATCATGAAAACTAAGTAATTTGATTTCAATGTTTTTTGTCCCCTCTCAACTCACTGTTGAAATTTAATCCCTTTGGTAGTTAGATTTCATCAACTTGATGACAAACTAGAGACACCTAGGAAAAGGGAACTTCAATTTAGGAACATCTTCCATCAAACTAGACTGAGGGCATGCCAATAGGAATGTTCTTGATTGGTGGCTGGTATGGAAGGGTACCTTCCATTGTGGGCATGACACCCCTAGGCAAGTGATCCTGTGTTATACAAGCAAGCAAGCTGATCCAGTTATGGAGAGTTCCGCCAAAGAGTGAGCCAGTAATCAACATTCCTTGATGGTTTCTGACTCAGTTCCCATCTTCTTTTCCTGCCTTGGCTTCCCCTAATGATGAGCTGTGACAGGCAAGTGAAAGCCAAATAAACCCTCCCCTCCCCCAAGCTGGCTTTGGTTAGTATTTTATCGCAGCAACAGAAACCAAATTTGAACAGTCCCCGGGCAACAGTGGCAAGTGACTGTGTCTCGAGAGATCTGTCATCACAAGTGAGACTGGATGCACTTCTGAAAGGTCTTACTGAGGAAGCTCATGTACTTTCATTCCTTATCACCCAGACACAATACTCCTTCCTGCTAGGGGATGGTGCCAACTCGGTATTAAAAACCTCTCTCACCGGATAGCTTGACATCCTAGAGTCTTGATCTTCTTCTTCCCAGCTTCTAGAAACATAAGGAGTTGAGGGGAAGACATATGGAGAGCAGTTAGGGGGTATATATGTATATATTTCTCTCTGTGAAAATGAATTTATGGACAGTCAGCCCTTGATACAAGTTTGTCAATAAATAAAAAAAGCGAAAAATAATAAACTTTTGTATCTTAACTTAAAATTATTAATAAACACATTATATTATTCAATCTTAGACCTTTTTCTACAGCAGCAAATGATGGATGAAGATAGTCTGTGTTCTGGTCAAGTATGGTAATATCATATCTGTAATCTCAGGATTTGGGACACGAAGGGAGGAAGATCACTAGTTCAAGATCAACTTTAGCTACAAAGAGTTTAGGCTATCCTGGGCTACTTGAAACCTTATCTCAAAACATAAACCAAGTGTTTTGGTGCAAGCTGGCAAAAGGCAAAACCTTCCCTCTTCCATGTCCATTTATGTTGGCTGCCACCAGAAGTCCTGGCCAAGATCTAGGGTTGTTCTCCCAACCTCAAATGACCCAGATTTAGGGTAGGTCTTCTCACTACTCATGGGTGTGTCCAGGTTTTAGTTATGTCCATGTACAATCAAGTGACGACCAAGATTAAACATGACATCATGCTTTTGGTCTCGAATGAATGAGTTTATCAAACATTTAGCAAGTAAAAGTAAAGGAACTCACGGACAGGATGATGTCATCAAATCAGGTGCTTACAGCATCTGTCAGACATGACTGGGGAAGCCTAGCTGAGACAGCCATGCTGGAGCCTCTGACTGAGAGAGAATACTGGCAGAACAAGGCACTCTCTGGAAGATCTTTGGGGTTTCTGACCCCACACAGGCATCTTTATACCATGGGACAAACAAAGGTAATCTCACCGGTAACTGTTTGCCTTCTCTCTGTTTCCAAGGACACTGTTTTTTAATATATTCACTGTTCTCATTTCTCTGTTACAGGGCCAGAGCACCAGTCTGCTTCAGTACAGGGGAGACTTAGAGACTAATGCAATTTGAGGCCATACTCTGGAAATCCTGGCTATGGACCTGGCTAATATCCAACATTCTGGCCAGTGTTTAATAAAGCTTGCTTCAAATTTGACTCAAAAATTGTGGCTGTGGTCTTACTCTTGCCCAGTGGGACTAACATAATCAGGAAATACTAACCCAAAGCAAGACCAAACTCAACAGGGCAAACACCACATTCTGTAGTTTAGTTTTTGGTACAAAGGCGCTGCCCCTCCAGTTTTGCTGTCTACAAAACACAGCTTTCTTGGGCTGGCTCCATATTTGCTTGTTCTCAAGAGTCAATCCTCAGTAAGTATACACAGCACATGACAATTTGGAAATTTGTATTACAAACAGGAATCTCTGTCACACCTGCCTTCCAACTGTCACTTCCTGAGAGCAGCCGGTCACTCCAGCCACACTAACCCAGTTAGACATAAAGTCTTCAAAAATAGCCCTCTACATGTGCTGTTCTGTAAACTGGAGGTGCTGTCCACTTTGTGCTGACTGGGTCTTTACTTTGTAATAGTGTAATAGTCTTATCAACATCATCTTAATGACTGAATCATTGTTTGAAATTTCCCCCTAGTCTGATCTTTTCAGCTAGAATGAGGGAAGGACCTACGGCCAGTATGTCCTGTCTTCCAGCTGCTACTGCTTGGCAGATTGCCTGACATAGAACAACTGGCTAACCATGCCTCGTTGAATCTTACTGGCTGGCAGAGCCAATCTGATGCTGTCATATAGTCTACTGCTGGGGAGTGCTACAGACCCCATGTATAACATACATTATATTCATTATAGTGGTGACAAAGGAGACAACAGAACAATCTTGATTCTATGGAGACAACAGAATCATCAAACATTGTAAGAATCTGCAGTCATCTCCTTGTTATGTTAGTAAGCCTGCACACATGGATTTTAAATTACTTGGAGAGAGAAGAGGTATAAAATACTAATATAAGCAATTAAGATCTTATTTAAGAAAATAATGTCACTGCATAGACATATTTCCTTTTATCCCATGACTCTTAAAGATCAGCGTTAATATGTATCTACAATGATGTATATTGTATATATAGTAATTAATGAAATATAAGAAGGAAAGACCATTTTGTTAAAACAATAAATGTCCAAAACTATGATTTTTTTTAAAAACTGAGTTAGATTTGTTTTGTTTTGTTTTGTTTTGTTTTGTTTTGTTTTGTTTGACCCCCTTTTGGTTTTTCAAGGCAAGATTTCTCTGTGTAGCCTTAGCTGTTTTGAAACTCACTATGTCGACCAGGCTGGCCTTGAACTAACAGAGATCCACCTGCCTCTGACTCCCAAGTGCAGTGATCAAAGATGTGTACCACCACCCTTTGCTGAGTCAGAGGAGATATATTAGAGGGGGCCGGAGACATGGATCCATTGCTAAAAGCACTCATTGCTTTTCCAGAGGACTTGGGTACAATTTCCAGCATCCACATAGTGGCTACCAAGCATCTACAACTCTATTTTCAGTAAACTCAGTGCTGTCTTCTGGCTTTCATGGATACCAGGAATGCACATGGTATGCAGATATACATGCAGGCAATGCCCCCTACACATAAGATAAAAAAATAAGAAAAGAAATAATAAACATTAAAAATGAAAAGGATACAATGGAATCCATAATCTCTGAAACTTTCTCCTGATGTGGATGTCTGGATTGAGATTTTGCTGGTTCTCTTCATAACTTACGCCCTGCATTTGTGAATTGTGTGCATCTGCAGTCAGAAGTGTGTTGTTTTACCACTGAATTAAGGCCCAAGGCATCTCTTAATGATGTTTATGTGAGTGATCTGGGAGAGATATGGCTACTGTGACACAGATGCTGATGCACCTGTCTGTCTGTGCTCACTTTAGTCAGCCTTTCACAGTTATGCAGTGTTGGTTTTTCTGATTTTGTGGTGAGCTATTTGATAAATGTAGAAACTATGGCTTGGTGTTTGCTTTACTTGAAGCCATGCAGAATGTGAGAGGCTGTCTAGTTCCTTTATTCTCAGTCAACAGTTTGTATTTTATCACACTTTGGAATCCAATTACTGACAGACGAAAGAGTCCTTAACGTGCCCCTACCCCACATCCTGAGAGAATCAAGATTCCGACATGAATTTTCTGGTTAGAAACTCTGCCATTGTCTATAAATGTTAATATCCTTTGAAATAGCTTGGAAATCTGTTCCTCTCTGCTTAAAAATAGGCATTTTAAGCAAGACGTAGCTAAGAAATTTAGAATTTCTGAGTGTGACATTATCTCAAATTGTTTATAGGAAAAGCTAAGGACAATACTGGAGAGGAGACGGTAACTGGAAACAGAAAGCCTGTCTTCTAGGAGAAAGCTGTTAAAGTTCATAGCAGTGAGACTACTTTACATATATATTTTGTATATATTTTTGTAATAAGAGAATTTATTACATTGGTAATTGTGGGCTTGAGACTGTATCTGCATAGAGTACTTACCTGATATATGAGAGCCCCAGGTTTGATTCCCAGCACTATTCACTACAAAATTGGTATGGCATTGAACAATGTACACACACACACACACACACACACACGTATTATTATAATCACAACCACAGTAAAGACAACCCAAGAACAGTAACACATTTGTATCAGACCCTTTTCAGCCCAGGAAAAGGGCAATTCCTGTGAAAAGAGGATAAGTTATTGTTGTCTTCTACTTTGAGAGAAAAGGAAAGCTTTTGTGATTGTATTAAAGTAATCTGGGGTTTCAGTTGGGAGGACAGGTGAGTTGGCTGTTCCTATATCAGTTACTTTTCTGTTGTTGTGATAAAAGACTCTGACCAAAGCAACTTATATAAGAAAGCAACATCATGGCAAGAAAGCATAATGGCAGGTGACAGGCATGACTGCAGGAACACCATCAAGGGCAAGCAGAAAGCCAGCAGTGTGACCTGGAAGTGGCTGTACTCCCTAAAGCGCCCCTAACAGTGCTGCCAACTTGGACCAAGTGTTCAAATGCCTGAGACTATGAAACGCTGGTTAGCACCGGGCGGTGGTGGCGCACGCCTTTAATCCCAGCACTTGGGAGGCAGAGGCAGGCGGATTTCTGAGTTTGAGGCCAGCCTGCTCTACAGAGTGAGTTCCAGGACAGCCAGGGCTACAGAGAAACCCTGTCTCAAAAAAACAAACAAACAAAAAAAAAAACAAAAAAAACCCGCTGGTTGGTTAGTTTTATGTCAGCTTGAAAGAGCTAGAGTCATTTGGGACAAAGACTCTCAATTGAGAAGATGCCTCCGTGCAATCTGCCTGTAAGCGAGTCTACAGTGCATTTGAATTAGTGATTGGTGTGAGAGGGAGCAGACTGCTGTGATGCCAACCCTAGGCTGATGGTCCTGGGTTCTATAAGAAAACAGATTGAATAAGCCATGAAGAGCAGAGCAGTGCGCAGTACTCTTCCATGGCCTCTGCATCAGCTGCTGACTCTGGTTCCTGCTTTGGTTTCTTCTACCCTGATTTCTTTGGATAACTATGAACTGTAAGCTGAAATAAACCCTTTACTCGCCAAGTTGCCTTTAGTGGTGGTATTTTATCATAACACTAGGAACCTAACTAAGACAGGGCCATTTTTATTCAAATCACAGAATTCTACTTCCTGGTCCCCATAGGTGTTTTTAAAACAAAGCCCAAACTTTGATTTTTACCAAATGAAATGTGGTGAAAGCCTGCTAGCTCAGAGAGGCAGAAAAAGCACCCAGTTGATCTTCCTCCTCAACTATCCTCCCAGAAGGAAAGAGCCAGTTCTTCTCCATACTGTCTTAAAAACCCTTCCAATTGAATGTCTCTCCTTTCTACTTCTGGTTCATCTCTCTAACCATCCTTCTGACTTCCTCTGTGTTTGTTTCCTATGTTCACTCCCTGTCAACTGGTTGCTTGCTCTGTCTCTTGACCCATGATTGAATTTATTCAATCTTGTTTAGAATAAACAGAAAGCTCTCAGATTAAAGGTGTGTGCTAGCGCTGAGGCACACCCACAACTAGAGACAGTTTTTTTCCAGTATAGAATCTTGGGGTTCACAGTGTGATCAAATAGGCTGCAATACATAGGCATGTGGACAAGTCCTAATGTAAAATATATTTAGTCCAACTTTTACAGTCCTATAATCTTTCACAGTCTCAGCATAATTTAAAAGTCTCTTCTAAGACTCTAGGCAAGCTCTTAATTGTAACACCCTGTAAAATTAAAAAATGAATTACGCCGGGCAGTGGTGGCGCACGCCATTAATCCCAGCACTTGGGAGGCAGAGGCAGGAGGATTTCTGAGTTCGAGGCCAGCCTGGTCTACAGAATGAGTTCCAGGACAGCCAGGGCTACACAGAGAAACCCTGTCTCAAAAAATCAAAATAAATAAATAAATAAATAAATAAATATAAAAAAAATAAATAAAAAATGAATTACATACTTCCAAGATTCTATGGTATACAATTTATATTACAATTCCAAAAGACAGGAGTAGGGACACTGGAATGGCTAAAATTATGTTTTAAGTTTTTATTTCTGCACTCAAAAAGATCTATAAAACAAAAATGCCTTTAACCTGTAAGCCCTTCTTGCCCCAGGACAGATGACTTCCTGGAATGCTGGGGGCTGTTGCTCCTGTGAGATAACAGCCACGTGGTTTCACTTCCATAAATTAAATGAGCTTGATTGTCCCAACTGCACAGGATGTGCTTGGTCACACATACGTGGCAGGTTATGTAGGCAGGAAGTATGTCAGGATGCATGCTTGCCCCTGATTGGACAAAGATGGGAAGTGTGTAGCCTTGTGGCTTTTGTTTTTATAAGCCCCTAACTAATGCAATTTGAGGCCATATTCTGGAAATCCTGGCTATGGACCTGGCTAATATCCAATGTTCTGGCCAGTGTTTAATAAAGCTTACTTCAAATTTGACTCAAAACTTGTGGCTGTGGTCTTACTCTTGCCCAGTGGGACTAACATAATCAGGAAATACTAACCCAAAGCAAGACCAAACTCAACAGGGCAAACACCACATTCTGTAGTTTAGTTTTTGGTAGCAAAGGCGCTGCCCCTCCAGTTTTGCTGTCTACAAAACACAGCTTTCTTGAGCTGGCTCCAGTCCATGTATGCAGTTCTCCTTGGCAGATATTCCACATGGCTCTCAGCACTATTGTCTTCCAGGCTACTATGATGATCTATTAAACTCTACTTATATCATGCAATCTCTTTTGTAGTTCAAAGTCCCAAATTCTTCCACACTCCTCCAAAAAAAAAAAAAAAAAAAAAAAAAAAAAAAAAAAGCCATGGTTAGTTAGGTTTTTAACAGTAACACTACTCTCAGGTCCAACTTCTGTATCAGGTACTTTTCTGTTGTTGAGATAAATACCACGACCATGGTAACTTCTAGACAGAGCTTATTTTTGGCTTACCATTCCAATGGATAAGTTTCCATCAGGGCAGGAAGCATAGAAGCAAGTGGCAGAGAACACAGGAAGAATAAGACATGGAGAACTCCTCACATCTTTAATTGTAATCATGAAGTAGAGACAGTGAACTGGATAGAAGTGGTGTGACGCTTTCAATCCTGAGGTCGGCTCTCGGTGGCATACCTTCTCCAGCAAGGCTGCACCACCTAAATCTCTCCAAACTAGGAAGCAAGTGTTTGAATGACCAAGACTGTGGGTGACATTTTTTAATTCAACCACATTGGCACACTTTAAGTGGCCTTTAAGCTTTCCATTTCCATATCAAAAGAAGCAAACACGCTAGTCAAGAAAAACAAATTAGGAATATGTTATCTTCTTTTTCCTTCTGTTTTAGTGATTGATTGTTCTATTGCTGTGAAGAGAGACTAAGACTGAAGCAGCTCTTATGAAAGAAAGCATTTCACTGGGCGCTGGCTTAGAGTTTCAGAGATTTAGTTCCTGATCATTATGGGAGCATGCAGTCAGGCATGGGGCTAAGAGCTTACATCCTGATCTGCAGGGACACATGCAGAGAGAGACTGGGACTGTCTAAAAAGTTTTTAAACCTTAAAGCTAGTTCCAGTGGCACGCCTCTTCCAACAAGGCCACACCTCCTAGTTCTTCCCAATCAGTTCTACTAACTAGGGACCAAGTATTCAAATATATGAACCTATAGAGGTTATTCTCTTTTTGTTTGTTTGTTTGTTTGTTTGTTTTTTTCGAGACAGGGTTTCTCTGTGCAGTCCTGGCTGTCCTGGAACTCACTCTGTAGACCAGGCTGGCCTCGAACTCAGAAATCCGCCTGCCTCTGCCTCCCAAGTGCTGGGATTAAAGGCTCTCTCAAATCACCATGCTTTCCTTATTATCCTTATAGAATAGTTGTTTATTGAGCATTTGCTGATTGTCAAGCCCATGTTACCATGTACTCTGTCTGCATAATCTTTCCCTAAATCCTTTAACAGCTATGTGAAAACAGGCAGGGTGGAACTTGAGCTTTCAAAGGTTAATAACCTTTTGGAAAAGCATGGTAGTATGCACCTACAAGCTCAGCATATAGACTGCAGAGGCTGCAGGACCACAAGTTTGAACTCAACCTGATCTATAGAGAAAACCTCAGGCTAGCCTGGGTTACGGAATTAAGATCGTGTAAAACAAACAAACAAACAAACAAACCAAAAACCCAAGGCCCAAGCAGAAAGGGGGTGAGAACTAAGATGACAGTGAGGAGGAGGCACTTCAGAGTCCACTCGAACTTGCTATTCTCGATACTCCTCTTCAGTGAAGAAAGGTCAACTCTTTAGTTGGCTCTCACAGGAAAAAGCTTACACAGAATTCTCTAGAGAGCCAGGCGGTGATGGTGCACGCCTTTAATCCCAGCACTTGGGAGGCAGAGGCAGGCGGATTTCTGAGTTCGAGGCCAGCCTGGTCTACAGAGTGAGTTCCAGGACAGCCAGGGCTACACAGAGAAACCCTGTCTCAAAAAAACAAAAAAAACAACAACAAAAAAAAAAAAAAGAAAGAAAGAAAGAAAGAAAGAATTCTCTAGAGAATGAACTGATGCTGTAAGGTAAACATCAAGAGATCTCCTCAGAAGCTAGGGTTAACTGTCCTCCTGGGCTTGGCTCTTTCCTTTTTTTTTTTTTTTTTTTTGGTAGGTGGATTGGAACTCACTGTGTAGACTGTATTGGCCTCAAATTCACAAAGAGCCACCTGCCTTTGCCTCTCTAGGGTTGGAATTAAGGATGTGGGCTGCCACCATCACAGCAGGCCAGTCCTGCTTAGGTTTCTGAAATACAATCAGTGTATAGTTCAGTCTAGCATTCTGCTTGTGACTCTTCTGATGCAGCCTTCTTCAGTTGCCTTGAGTGTACGATGACAATAAGCTTCAGGATCATAACTGTTGTAAGTCTTTCCTCTAGCATTAGTGTCTTTGTATCAGAGAGGTCCTCCAATTTCATAAAATCTCCCAAACTTAAGTATATATAATGTGGAGTTTCTGCTTCAAAATTCTGTTCATATTACTATTCAATTATGTAAAAAAGTATAACCCGGTGATATAACTCGACAGGTACTAGCTGTGCAAGTGTGACTACCTGAGTTCGTCCCTGGAATTCTGGAAAGAGAGCACTCACTCAAGTTGCCCGATTTCCACAAATATAGTAATGATGTGAGCACCCACATGGCCACACAATATTTTTAAAGGATTTTATTTATTTATTTATTTATTTATTTATTTATTTATTTTACACTGTAGCTGTCTCTAGATACACTGAGGGAAACTGAGAAGCTGTGGAAAATCCAATTCCCGAAAAGGGCATTGGATTCCATTATAGATGGTTTGAGCCATCATGTGGTTGCTGGGAATTGAACTCAGGACCTCTGGAAGAGCAGCCAGTGCTCTTAACTGCTGAGCCATCTCTCCAGCCCCCCACAATACTTAATGGAAAAGTGTTACATATTAAGTAATATAAATACGAAATGCGGAAGATTCAGATAATTATGGTCTCCAAGCAGCTAGTGACATATACAGGTGTTGTCGTCCTACTAACTGCATGTCTAAGTGGCTGGCATCAGGACAGTACCATGTGTACAGTCTATTTTTTAAGCCCGGCATTTGTAACTGATTACATGAACCATCTGTAGCGGCTTGAATCATGTTACAGTTACCCTACTGACATTTACCAGCATTTGTCATGTGGCAAAATGTTTAGTGTAGATAAGCTGATACATAATAGCTTTGATGTTTCAATAACTCAACTTTAGACACTATACGTGCATCCCACTGATGCAGAGTCTCCGCAAAAATATGGCTGATGACTTCATTATAAAAAACCGCTTCATCCCAAGCTTCCTGTGTGTAGACAAAATTACTTGTTATCCCCAAGGTAACTTGGCCCCACTGTTGTTATGAGACAGGATGAGGGGGTGAGGGGTCAGAAGAGGTAAGGACAGGAGAGGAAGATGAAAAAGCAACCGGGGGTGGGGTAGGTGACACTTTTATCAGGGAAGTGGTTCACCAAGTAGAGGCCGGGCTGAGCTCTTCTCACTGGACGCCTTTGAGACACCTGTCAGAAGGGAGGAGTCTGAAGGAAACCGAGATCTGCAGAGCCCCGAGGCCAGGCCAGAGGGAAACTGAGAGGCCCCGGTTGTCAGCGAGGGGCCAGGCTAGACCCGGAGGGAAGCTCACGTGGTCTCCGGAGCACCGCGGGGGAATGGGGGGGAGCTGCAGCGGGGAGGACGCCAGTGCGCGCTCCTCCCCAGCCTTTCAGCTCCTCCCTCCAGGCACGTGACACCACCGTCCACTCTCTCGGTGGCGCAGGGATCTGTTGCTGCCCTCCCGCCGCGGCGCCCTTCTTCTCCCGGTCCCGTCCCGCCGCATCCCCCACTCTACCCACACGCGCCAATCACCGCTCGAGCTCGCGAGCGCCCGCCCCACCACCCGGCTTCTCGCTCTCCCATTGGCTGGAACCTCAAGGACGCGTCCCGAGGGCGGGCGGCAACCATTGGTGGGCCGAACCAGCCGAGTTCCCGGATGAGGGAACATTCTGCAGTATAAAGGGCGCGAGGAAGGCGGGAGACGGCGCAGTTTGAATCGCGGTACGACGGAGGAGTGGGCGCCGGGATCTCGCTGAGCGTCCGCCTGGCCTCGTCTCTTCCTCGCTTGTCCGAGCTTCAGCACAGTCCGAGATGGTAACGTGAGAGTGACGGCGGGCGACCGCCGGCTGCAGGCTGCGAGCGGGCGGGGCCGCGGTCCCCGGGGCTTGGAGAGGCGGCGGCGAGTGGGAGCCTGCGGAGACGGGGTCGGGACGAGCGGAGGGAGGTGTTTTGTGATCCCGGAGCTCCGGGCGGGAGGCGACGGTTGGGTGGCGCGCACGGCGCAGTTGGTCGCCGGCGCGGGGGCGCGCCGCCGCGCCGGGCTCGCGGCAGGGGTCGGCGGGGGAGAGGGCGGGGGCGAGCGGCGGCCCGGGGACCCCGGCGGGCGGCGAGCGCGCGCTCGCCTCCTGGACGCGCCGCGGTGGGGGAGGGGCGCGCCGCCTTGGTAATTCTATCTTCTCCGTCCCTCCCGGGCTCGCGGGCGTCGGCGGCGCCGCAGGCTGGCGGTAAGGCTGGAAAGGACTCCGGAAAGGCTAAGACAAAGGCGGTTTCCCGCTCGCAGCGAGCCGGCTTGCAGGTGGGTAGCTACTGCCGCAGTCGGATGACCGGGCCTTTATGTTTGCACCCCCTTGCTTGTTTGTCTGCACCCTGCATGGGTGTTCCATCTTTGCATGAGTGATGTGTCGCGACTTTGGCCTGCGGAGACAGTGAATGCTGGGGTGGGGGGGCGTCGATCACATGTGTTACTGCCAGGGCGCCTTGGTGCACCACCACCGTCCTTGGCTTTGGCGCGCACATCATCTTTCTATCTTTGAATCTCCTATCTTTGTGCATTTTTTTTGTTTGTTTGTGTGCATAAAAATCAAGTTCCCTGTGGGCCGTATTCATCGACACCTGAAATCTAGGACAACCAGCCACGGACGTGTGGGCGCGACCGCTGCTGTGTACAGCGCAGCCATCCTGGAGTACCTCACCGCAGAGGTAAGCGGGAGTACGCCTGTGATCTGGAAAAAGCTTTGGGGGGCGGGGGAAAGTGGTGAGAGGGAAGGAGGAAAGTGATGCAAGAAAACTCCAGGCCCTAAGAGCGGCGCGCAGGCCGAGGCAGCGCTAGAGGGAGCTAGTGTTCAGCCAAGGATCCTGCTGTGCCAGAGTTAGCTGCTCTTGCAAATGCAATTGCGGCCCCCCCCCCTTTCAGTCTTTTTGCATAATTCTACATAATTTTGTCATTCAGTTAAGTGGGGGAATGATAACAGTTGGTAGATACGATTGAGGTTTGGTCAGTGCACATCTTGATTGAAAGTAAGTTTGAAATACTGATCATCAGATTTTTGCCTTTTAGGTACTTGAGTTGGCAGGAAATGCATCAAAAGACTTAAAGGTAAAGCGTATTACCCCTCGTCACTTGCAACTTGCTATACGCGGAGATGAAGAATTGGATTCTCTGATCAAGGCTACAATTGCTGGTGGTGGTATGTCATCTCTAAACTCATTACATTCTATTTAAGAAGAAAATTCTTATATTTCAGTACAGGGTGTTTTGTGACATTTCATTTCCACTTAGTTTTCCATTGTTCATTTACATCCCTAAAGTTTCCACTTTGTATATGAATTTCATGTTTTTAAAAGACCTTTCAAGTTGTAGAGTTACCTGCTTTTATTTCATGTGCTGTTTTAAATATGCTTATACAAAAGGTAAATTAATTCGTGTTCCTCTCCTAGGTGTCATCCCACACATCCACAAATCGCTGATTGGGAAGAAAGGACAACAGAAGACTGTCTAAGGATGCCTGGATTCCTTATTATCTCAGGACTCTAAATATTCTTAACAGCTGTCCAGTGTTGGTGATTCCAGTGGACTGTATCTCTGTGAAAAACACAATTTTGCCTTTTTGTAATTCTATTTGAGCAAGTTGGAGGCATAATTAGCCTTCCAACCAACCAAATTTCTGCATTCGAGTCTTAACCATATTTAAGTGTTACTGTGGCTTCAAAGAAGCTATTGATTCTGAAGTAGTGGGTTTTGATTGAGTTGACTGTTTTTAAAAAACTGTTTGGATTTTAATTGTGATGCAGAAGTTATAGTAACAAACATTTGGTTTTGTACAGACATTATTTCCACTCTGGTGGATAAGCTCAATAAAGGTCATATCCCAAACTAGTTTTAAACTTGCTTAATAAGTGGGACTTCCCTTAGATCTCATTCAGCAACAAGTACATTCTTGGCTTGCTTACAGTGCATCTGTATCAAGTCATAACCCAGCGGGGTTTTCTTTGTTGTTTCTTTGTATCAGTTGATGAACTGTTAGGGTCTTAAAACTTTGGCAGAAGCTGGAGGTAGCATGGTGTTTCCATTTGTCCTTTGGACAGTGGAATGGACTATATCCTAAGGTGGGACAGCTGGTCAGAGACCCTCAGGGTATAACAAAACTACAGAATGCATCTGGGATATAATTTGCTTTTAATGACCCAACATAGGTGTGAAATGCTAGTCACTGGGAATACACTATTTTTCATTGACTGGTTACATGAAGCATTCATTGGTTTTGCTACATGTCAGGCGTGTCCCATTACTATACACTGACCCCTTTCCCTCCCTGAGACTTAAAGCGACTTCACACTTCTGGAGCAAAATAAACATGAGGTCAGGAGGTGCTAAGCAACCTACCTAGGAGAAAGAACTTCCTGCCTTCTAGCCTTACAGCTGATTTAACTAATCAAAAAGCTGCATTGTACCTGCCAGGTAGCAGGAGGTGTGGGTCAGAAGTGCAGCCGAGAAGGGCATGGTAGCTCCGGGGGTTGGGGGTTCCAGGGCTCCAGATCCAACGCAGGACGCGCTTGTAGGACCCATGCGGCAACCTCCCCCTAACGGAGGCCCACGGTTTCCCAAGACCTAAGGCCCTGAAGGCAGGGCCTCTTGAATCTGGTCGTGAGGGTCCCTGTCCCCGCCCCGGTGGCGCGGAAGGTGGGAGCCGGGCCGCGCCGGAGCTCCGCAAGCCTTCGGCCTCCCCGCCCTCCGCCCGGGTTACCGCGTCGGCTGGGTACAGTCGCCCAGGGCCGGGAGGGACGCGGCTGGCGCCGCTGCGGCCGCGGGGGGCGGGGAGGCGGCCGTGAGGAGGCGGAGCTGCGAGGCCGCCCGTCGCCGGGCCGCCGCCGCGGTGCCCGCTCCTCCCCGCGCCGTGCCGCGCCGTGCCCCGCCCGGCCGCCTCGCCTCCTCCGCGGCGGGCCCCCCTCGCAGCTGCGCGGCCGCGGACACCGAGGCAGGCGCGAGCCATGGAGGGCAACCGCGACGAGGCGGAGAAATGCGTGCAGATCGCTCGCGAGGCCCTGAGCGCCGGCAACCGCGACAAGGCCCAGCGCTTCCTGCAGAAGGCCGAGAAGCTGTACCCGCTGCCGGCCGCGCGCGGTGAGCCCCGGCCCCCGCCGTGACCCCGGCCCCCGCGCCCTGCGCCCCGCCGGCCGGCCGCGGCCGCTCCGGCACTCGGGGACACAGGCGGGGCGCTGTGGGGTGCTGGGAGACGGGTCCCCTCCCCAGAGCAGCCTAGGCCCCTGTGAAGTGACAGGAGCGGGGGCTCCCGTGGCTTATCGGGCTTCACCATCCCTGGGCTCTGTATGTGGCTGTTCCATAAGCAAGTATCTTCGAATACCTTAGATGACACTGCTTTTCCCAGGGAGGAGGAGAGAGCCCTTACAAGACAGCTCCACTTTCGAAAGGGATGGTGAAGTTAATGATGATACCTAAATAGTGTCTGATTTGATATGGCACCGTAAGTACCCGCAAGTTCGGTACATCGCTGAAGAGTAGGCTATGGACTTACCCTACTTTAAATCACCTTATTCATTGTCTAACTCTACAGTCAACACAACACTCACAAAGCGCCAAGAGTTGTGCCTAGTATTTTATATGCCCCTCTTATGCCTCAGAAGAATACCGTGTTATTTGACCATGTGCAGAAACTTTTGGCAAATGAATGAATGAATGAATGAATGAATGAAAATGTCTTACCCAAGGTCGTACAGTAATGGGCAAAGTCATAATAGTCGCTGAGTTTTAATCTCTACAAGGCCTTTACTACCGTTTTTTGTCTTTCTTTTCTTTCTTTCTCTTTCTTTTTTTTTCTTCCTTGCCCATGGGATGGCATTTTACTGTTGTTTAAAGTATTTCCAGGTTAAGAGAATTAAGAGGAAACTTAATAAGCAGGACCCCTGTTTGACTTTATTGTTTTCTTAATTCTTTTTACATTGTTGAGTCCTTTTTATCTCTGCCGATTTTCACTTTATCTTTTTGTTAGCATTGGGATAGGACAGGAAAAGATAGTGAAAAAAAAGTTAATAGTAAAAAAGTGTGACATAAAAGTTATCATTTTAATCATTTTTAGGTGTACAGTTTAGTAGTGTTAAGTGTTTCCAATTGTGTACCACAGAATCTGTATTTTTGTTTTGTTTTTTCATCTTAACACCCTCAAAACTCTACCTGTTCAGTAGCCCTCTTTACTTTCCTCCTATCTCCTGGCAGCTGCTTTCCTACTGTCCCTTTTCATGGATTAGACTAATTAGTTACCTGAGCTACCTGAAATACCGAATTTGACTTTGCGTACCTGACTTATTTACTTAGTAACTTCAGATTTCATCTGTATTACAACACATGAAAGATTTCCATTTTTAAAAAATGCTGAGTAGTATTCCATTATTTATATACACATGTGCAAAGGTGTGGATGTGCACGTACACATTCACCATCACTGTTTATTTACGTGTGTGTGTGCGTGTGTGTGTGTGTGTGTGTGTGTGCGTGTGTGTGTGTGTGTGTGCCATAAAACCTGTGTGTGGGGGGAAAGGTCTTTGTAGAAATTGAGCACAGGTCTGAGTTTTCACACCAGCCATCACAAATTCTTAGTCACCTATCAAAGGATGATAGGGATGCTGCCACCTCTTTTATATTGAGTAATGTGCCTATGAGCATGAGTGTCTACAAGCCTCTTTTCAGTTCTGCATATATACCCAGAAGTGGGATTCCTGGGTCATATGGTAATTCTAATTTTGAGTTTTGAGGAACCACCACATTGTTTTTCCAGTGCGGCTGTACCATTTTGTACACTACACATGGTTCCAGCTTCCCAGTGTCTGGTGAGCACGGCATCCCCAGTTGTCTATTTGTATATTCTTTGGAGAAAAGTCCTAAGTTGTTTGCTCAGTTAAAAGTCAATCTGAGCTAATTCCAGGACAGCCAGAGCTACACAGAGAAACCCATCTCAGAAAAACCAACCAGCCAACCAAATAAAAACCAAAAACTCAACCAAGCAACCAACCCCTCCCCCCCCCCAAAAAAAAAACCAGACTGTTTTTGTTAATATTGAGTTATAGGGGCTCTTTATATATTGTGGACATTATTTCTTTGTCATTTATATTTTACAGATCTCTCATTCGTTCTTTAAGTTCATCATTCTATCCTGGGGACTATGTCATGGGGGGGGGGGTGGCTTGAGTTTATGTAGTCAGTTTCATTTGTCCAATTTTTGCTATGCTGTCTGGGCTTTTGGTGCCATATTCAAGAAATTGTTAGCAGGAATTATTCTTAGATCCCTTTTACTACGTAGATGTATTTCAATTAGTTGTCATCTGCTCTTGGAAGGACACATTTAACATTAAAGTATTAAGTACTCTGGGCAATGGACCTTGGCTTTGAAGGCCTGGCTCTTCACCAACTGGTTTCCACCTGGGTTGAGTTAGGCAGCCTCTAGTCCTTGCCTTTTTTTGTGTGTCAGGGACAGGGTACTGATGCTGGGTATTCTGAGGACTAAATGAGTTGGTATGGAGCGTCTAATAAATCTTTTCTATTTTACAAGCAGAATCACCTAAGAATCCTTAAAATGTGCCCAGATTTACGGCCGTTGCGCTTCTACCGTGTAAGCAGCTAGTGAGTCCTGCTAAAGGACACTGTCAAAGTGCAGTGTAATTATTGCTCTGAAAGTCGTGTGTGTAGGGAAGATGAAGGCATGGAAGACAGAAAGTCAGGGGCAATGAGATTATAAGGGGGTAATTATCAAATAAAGTGGTAGGGTATCACTGTGAAGTAGTCTAAAACCATTCAAATACAGTCTTTGCCGTCTCTATAACCAGGGACAGACAAAATATTGAGCCATTCTAAGCTTTAATTATAAGCAAGATAGAAGATGTCAGCACAGACCTGACGTGACCCAAAATAAAGCAGTGTGACTCTTGTGCGGAAAACATATTTTTACATAGAGTATTCCCAGGAGATGTTTATGGAAATAATTTAAGAACGTGGGAGAGGCGGAAATATGGAATATTCATGAGAAGACCCTAATAAAGATTTTGTATAGGAGGAAATTGGAGCTTTTGGGTGAATTGAAGTTTTATTTCTGAATTTTACCTATGCTAGATGAGTACCAAACTAATAGCTCAGGGAGTTGACTGGATACTTTAGGGTCTGCATTTTTGTTTTTGTTTTTTTGTTTTTCGAGACAGGGTTTCTCTGTGTAGCCCTGGCTGTCCTGGCACTCACTCTGTAGACCAGGCTGGCCTCGAACTCAGAAATCTGCCTGCCTCTGCCTCCCAAGTGCTGAGATTAAAGGCGTGCGCCACCACCGCCCGGCCTAGGGTCTGAATTTTTATTTTGATTATTCATTTCCATGGTTATGATGAGTGGGAAACCACAAGATCTTATTCCAGTTATACCCAGGATTTTTGTCATCTTAAAATTTTATATTAAGTGAGAAGGAAATCTGCTCTTTTCTTGAAAAAATTTGATTTTGAAGTGGAAGTGCCTTCCATGTTTTAGCTGAGACTCTTCACTATTGACTAGCAGGGATTTCGATGCTCATACTCTGGGTTACATCTGGATGTTTGTTTCATTGATGTGGTTTAGCACTTGGTAGAGGGGTGCAGCTTCACTAATGTGAGGCTTTGAGAACGTGGTTTTAATTTTTAGATTTTCATAGTAAATCTAGTTACTAAACTAAAAATAGTTTAAACCAAAAATAGTTTAAAGTGTAGATTTTTTTTTCTATCCTCCCTCTTTCTGCCTTCCCTCCCTTCCTCCCTTCCTCCCTCCCTCCCTCTTTCTGCCTTCCCTCCCTTCCTCCCTCCCTCCCTCCCTCTCTTCTTTCTTTCTTTCTTTCTTTCTTTTTCTTTCTCAGGAAACAGGTCTTACTATGTAGGCCTAGCTAGCCTGGAACTCACTATGTAGACCAGGCTGCCCTCTGACTCACAGAGGACCACGTGCCTCCCAGTCTCTAAGATGCTGAGATTAAAGACATGCGTGCACCCACCATGTTTGACAAGTATACTTTTGTTGTTGTCCTTGTTTGTTTGTTTAGAGAAGAGCATACTTTATTCTTTTTAAGAACACAGTGGCAATTTGAACCAAATGATGATATATAACCACAGAAAAACCTCATTCAGCATCTACTATAATGAATTAAGTAGATACATTTATTGCATGGATAATTTGTACATGTTACCTGCTTAGCAACAGTTAAAGTAATCCTTTTAGTTTATTTTCATCCATGCAAGAGATGATACATATTTTTCTGTCTTTTTTTTTTGTTGTTGTTCTGTTACTTTGTATTTAATACAAAATAGATTGTTTCCCCTCCCTTTGTCACAACTAAACTGATAAGAGATTTTAAAATATGATGTGCATCTGAATCATTGTACATCCTATTTCCTTAAAGATCATTCCATTCTTTTCCTAGTTGGCATAATTAAAATTCAGTGGTAAGAACATTTAAAACAATAATTTATGTATCATCCAGTTAAGTGTTAGAAAATGACTTTGGAATTTCCGTTACCAGTGAGACTACTTCAGATGTTCACACTGAAGTGTTTGGGTTTGGACTTAGTACTGTGTGCCTTAAATACCCATTTCTATCACGAAACAGTGAGGGCTTATTTATTCACAGATGTTTATCAAACACATACTTCTCTGTGCCAGGTAGCATGATGTTTATTATTTTATTTTACATGTTTGGATGTTTTTCCTGAGTGCATGTCTGAGCACTGTGTGTGTCCAGTGCCCTCAGAGATGGGAAGAGGACATTGGATCCCCTTGAACTGAAGTTATAGACAGTTATGAGCTGAGCCATCTCCTGAGCCCAGTGCCAGTGTTTTAGGGATTAAGTGGTAATATGACAAAATTTTTTTGTCATGGCATTTAGTCTAGAGGAGAGTTAATCTGTTGGGCAGAATGATGATAGTATAATTTCAATTGTTTGATTTTCCCTTTCCCTTTCCCCCCTTGTTCTCTTTCTTTGTGTTCTCTCTTGTTCTCTCTCTCTCTCTCTCTCTCTCTCTCTCTCTCTCTCTCTGTCTGTCTCTCTCTTTCTCTCTCTCTCTCTCTCTCTCTCTGTCTCTGTCTCTCTCTCTCTCAGATAGAATCTAGCCTCCAATGCTATAGGTAGCTGAGAATGATCTTTATCTTCTGATCCTCCTGCCTCCAGTGCTGGGATTTTACACATGTGCATCACCACACATGATTTATAGGGTGCTGGGGGTCAAACTTGATGTCATGCCTGCTAGGCACGCACTCTACCAAATTAGTTAGGTTCCAGGCCCACCATTTGTTTCTGAGCCTCAGTTTTCTTTTAGATAAACTATTATTTAGTTTTGTGAGTGTGTCTGTGTGGGAGTACATGTGTATGCGTATGTAGGGCAGAAGAAGGCATTGGACGCTACAGATGATTGCAGAGCTGCTGTTGGGTCCTGGGAATTAAGCTCAGATTCTCTGGAGGAGCAACCAGTACTCCTAACTGTTGAGCTGTCTTTCCTGCCTTAAATAAGACTTTTATAGGTACATGTAATGTGTTCTGTGTTAATGAACTCACAGATAAAGCATGTCTAAAATTAAATTAACTGTGTAAAATTTATGTAATCATGATTCTGACCAATTTTTTTGAAAGACTGTAAATGTCTACTAGTGAGAATTGACAAAACAAAATGCATTATATCTGTGGAAATGATGATTAGAAAAAAATATATATATAGTTTGCTATAAAGGACTATCTTCAGCATGTCAGCAATAGAATACATTTTATTTATTCATTTGTTTTTTATTGAGATAGGAACTCACTATATAACTGTGGCTACCCTGAACTCACCATGTAGATCAGGCTGGCCTGGAGCTGACAGAGGCCCTCCTGATTCTGCTTCAGCTCCGGCCCGCATTGTCATCTAGAACTAGATAATAATTATAAATCATTATCTTCCCATAAATGTAGAAATTGCTAATACAAAGGCTTTCCTAGTTCCACATTTAAGATAATAAAACTGGATTTTAAGTTCCAAAGTAGTAGAATTTGTTCCAATTTCATTTAGTTAATTAAAAAATTTTATCTACTTATTTATGTATGTGCATACTTGCATTAGTTTGTATGTGTTATGTGTATACTGGGGCCCATGAAGGTCGTAGTTTCAGATCCTCTGAAACTGGAGGTCTGAGTACCCTGCACCCATATGGGTGATTGAGTCCTATGCTGGTTTTTAACTTAGTGGATCCAAGGACTAGTTACCGTTGTGTGAGTTAGCATGCACACACACACACACACACACAGCCATACTGCTATTGTTAGATAGAGAGCCCCTGAGCATTGAATGATAGAAAAATTTTCATTTGTCAGTGTAACTACTGACAAATCTAAAGCAGCCGGTTTTAGCATGACCCCATGCCCAGCTGCTAATGCACATGTGTAGTGTATCAGGAAGGATGCTTTAAGAATGAGACAGCTGCCAGGCGGTGGTGGCGCACACCTTAAATCCCAGCACTTGGGAGGCAGAGGCAGGCGGATTTCTGAGTTCGAGGCCAGCCTGGTCTACCCAGTGAGCTCCAGGACAGCCAAGGCTATACAGAGAAACCCTGTCTTGAAAAACAAAACAACAAAAAAAGAGAATGAGACAGCCTTTGTATTAGTCAGGGTTCTTTAGAGTCATAAGACTTATAGAATGAATCTCTTTCTATTTCTCTCTCTCTCTCGTGTGTGTGTGTGTGTGTGTGTGTGTGTGTGTATGTATATAGATACATATGGATAAAAAGTCCAAGAACCTAGTAGTTGCTCAGTCCCATGAGGCTGGATGTCTCAGCTGGTCTTTTGTATAAGTTGGAATCCCAAAGAAGTTGGCTCCAGTGCCAGTCAAGGAATGGGTGTGCTTGTAGAGTGAGGGCAAACAGCTGAAGAATGAATGAATGGTTCCTTCTTCCATTGTCTTATATAGGCTTCCAGCAGAAGGTAAAGGCATGTGTCATCTTGCCTCAAGATCGGATCAAAAGCCTGTGTCTCAACATCACTCCATATCTGGATTGTACTTCATTCCACATATAGTCAAGTTGAAAACTGAGAATAGTTACCACAGCCTTCAACTCTATTCATAGAATTTTTGTGGCCACATGTTAATATCCAACAGGACTATTTCTCTGGCTCCACAGCTTTTAAAAATATTTTCTTCATTTCTTAGTTGAAACACTTTTGTTAAGAGGCACTCAGTTCGCCGGGCGGGGGTGGCGCACACCTTTAATCCCAGCACTTGGGAGGCAGAGGCAGGCAGATTTCTGAGTTCGAGGCCAGCCTGGTCTACAGAGTGAGTTCCAGGATAGCCAGGACTACACAGAGAAACCCTGTCTCGAAAAAATCAAAAAAAAAAAAAAAAAGAGGCACTCAGTTCATGTTGGAAGTACATACCAAAGGCTTGGTTGTTTTTGTCTGGTTTTGGTGGTAGTGGTTTTTGTTTTTTGAGACAAGGTCTTAACACATAACCATGGCAATCCTGGAACTCATTAGGGAGACAAGTCTGACCTTGAACTCACAGAGATGTGCCTGTCTCTGTCTACCAAGTGCTGCGATTAAGGTGTGCATCACCTCACCTGGCTACTTTGCTCTGTTTTCAAGCAAAGACACTGGGTCTCTTTCTCTCCAGACAGCTGCTTGTTATTTTTGATGTCTTTGGTCAGTGGGAATCCCTTTATAATAAACAGATGAAGCTCCTGGTTCTTCTGTCTTTTTAGCTGTCTTTAATTATGCAGCTCTTTGGTATAACTGTTTTAGCTTCCTCTGTGTATTTCCTGTGCTAGATCTGGAATCAGCCCTGTGTCTTACAATCTTGTTTTCTATTCGGGAAAAATGGTGTTTCAGCATCACAGTACGAGGGACACTGTGACCTAGTTGTTCGTTGTTTGGGGTTCTAGTCAAAGCATAGTGTTGGGAAATGCATAGTGGGTTGTAGGGATGTATGTATGTGTGCACGTCTGTCTCTGTTTTGTTTGGTTGGTTTTGTTTTCTTTGTTTCTTTTTATGAGGCTGGCTGGCCTGGAACTCTAGACATCGGCCTACCTGTCTAGTAAGTACTAGGATTAAAGATGTGCACCGTTGGGCCTAGCTGGCATTGTGTCTTTTAAAGATAGTCAGTTTCTGAGTGTATATCATTCCTTCTAATTCAAGATAAGCTTTCAGAGTTCTTTGCTCACACATTGTTAACCTGTATTTCAGTCTTCTTTGGATGTTGTCCTGGTTCTTGGAAACCCATGACAATCACCGGTTACATCTGGATTACTATCTTGTTTCATGTTGTATCATGTACATAATAGTTTCAGAAGAATGTAGTCAGTACTAACCTGCCAGAATGATGATGAAAAACAGTTTAAAATTTTTAATGTGTTTTTCTCCGCATTTACGCATTGTAATTATTTACAAAGCTGCACCTGAGCTTGGACAAATACATTCTTGTTCTCACAGTGAGGAGCCTGACTAGCAGCATTGTAGGACCTAGCCCTGTGGTTAAGGAATGGCAAGTATAAAGTAAGGCAAGGCTCTCCTGAATAATACCTACTTCACAAATGGTTAAGTTAGGCTTCAGGCTTTTATGAAGTAGTCATCCTGTGTTCTACACATGTATAGAATTTGTCTATTTCCCCAAACTGTTTAGAGTAGTTGTCAATATGCTGTCCCATTGCTTAATAGTTCTGGATATCGTTTATAAGATAAGGACTTCTGTACATAACCACATTATAATAACCACATTTAGGCCCTTAGTTCATGCATTCATTTAAATGTTGTGAGTGGACCCCATTGTATCCCTTAGTATTAAAAAAAAGGGGGCACATGTTTTGTTTTTGTTTTGCTTTGTAACTGGGAAATACATAAGGTATACTTGTATGTATATATGTTGTTTGTGTTGGCTCCCATGTATTTAATGTCTATATTACTTTTATATATGTTCTGGTATCTGTAACATACATATACACACATATACCCATACTCACCTCTCATTTCCAGTCCAGTACAACATTGTTCTTTCTCAACATTGTTTTTCCTCACTGTCTTAGTTACTGTTCTATTGCTGTGAAAAGATACCATGACCATGGCAACTCTTATAAGAGAGAGCATTTAATTGGGAGTTGCTTGCTTTTTCAGAGGAGTAGTCCACTGTCATTATGACAGGGAGCATGGAGGCAGACATGGCAAGCATAGTGCTGGAGCAGTACCTGAGAGCTGTGTACTGAATCCTCAAAGCCCACCCTCAGTGACACATTTCTTCCAATAAGACCAGACCAGCCAGGCAGTGATGGTGCACACCTTTAATCCCAGCACTTGGGAGGCAGAGGCAGGAGGATTTCTGAGTTCGAGGCCAGCCTGGTCTACAGAGTGAGTTTCAGGACAGACAGCCAGGGCTACACAGAGAAACCCTGTCTTGGAAAAACAAAAAAAAAAAAAAAAAAAAAAAAAAAAACCACACCAATCCTTCTAATCCTTTCAAATGGTGCCACTCCCTAGTGATGAAGGATTAAAAAAAAAAAAAAAAAAAAAAAGATGTACCTTTGGAGGCCATTCTTATTCTAACCACCACACCCACATCTTTATTTCCATGTCTCTTCTGCTTTCAATGAATGAGAAATGTAGCTCCCACTTTCTGTTTTTGTATGTTGTAAGTCAACTCCTTGATCCCATAGATGCAGGCTATGTCATTCTCATCATGTGTTTGTCAGTGGTTGCCAGTTTGATCCCAAAAATGTTTTTTGAAAAAAAAAAAAATTTCTTGGCCCAAGCCAGTAGGCCCTGCCAACCCTAGCTGACAAAAGCTATAGGATGAACAAGTAATCCTGTAACTTTTTAGCCCACTATTTAAAGAATATTTGAAAATTATTTATAGCGTCAGACCACAGTATTATTACACACCATCTTCTCTCAACTGCTCGTCCGTCTTAATTCAGTAAATATCCATGTGATGTTTGCCACCAGTCCTCATGCCACGGTATATGTAATTATTTTGGAACTTTGAAGTTTGTTTCCTAGTAGTGGGTCATAGCGTGAGAGTTTGTGGAACTAAGTTCTAGAATGCTGAAGACAATTTACTTGTAACCTTACTGTTAAAGTTTGGTGGCTGTATTAAGTTATTGTACATGTTGCTGGGATAAAATACCCAACAGAAACAGTTTAAGGAAGGGAGTTTATTTGAGGTCACAAGTCCGTGGGAAAGCACACCGCAGTAGGGAAGTCATGAGAGCAGGAGCTTGAGCTTGTTCAGTCCTGTGCATCTGCAGTCAGGAAGCAGAGAGATCAATCCTAGTGGTCAGCTTGCTTTCACCTGTTTATGGAGTGTAGGACCCGAGCCCATGAAACGGTGCTGCCCAAGGTAGAGCAGCTTTGTCTACCCCAGTTGAGCTCATCTGGAGAATCCCCCCAGAGCTTGTTTGTCAGTCATCCTTAGATCCTGTCAAGAAATTTGTCAGGGCTCACCATGTCAGTCACTCATCCTCGTACTCATACTTTCTTGTCTTGGGTATACAAGTGTGATACCAGGGTCTTGTGCACGTGCCAATGATAGGCAAAGTCTGAGGACAGTCTAACTTTTCTCTGTATAAGTCATTTGATTTGCTGGGTTTTGTTTTTGTGTAGATGCCCAGCTAACTTTACTTGAATGTATCTCAGGTGTCATTTACTTTAGGCTTTCTGATATTTTATTATGTCATTTAGATGTTTTTGTTTATATGTCAGAAGTCTTCTAATTACTGCTTGTTTTATTTCTCATATTTTTTCTTTGAGTTTTCTCTTTTCCATGTGTTGTCTTTTCTTTATAGTAAGTATTTACCACTTCAATGTTTTTCTATTTTCCATTTTTAAAATTTCTAACCTTTATACATGTTATTTCTCTGGTTAGTACTTGTTGAACTGTTAAATAACTTTGTTTCTTCTAGCGTTTTTGTTTTTTAAAGACAGGGTTGTATAGTCTAGGCTGGCCTTAAACTTGAGACCCTCCTGCTTCAGCCTCCCAAGTTCTGTTGTTTCAGGTGTGCATCCTCAAGCCCAGTTTAGCTGTCTCTGTCTTACTTTGTTTTAGTTATGGTCTCACTATTAGCTTGGGCTGGCCCAGAACTCACTGTGTAGACAAGGCTGCCCTTGAGTTAGTGGCGATTTTCTTGTCTCTGGCTCTGCTTTCTGTGTCTCCATGCCCAGCTAACCATGTCTCTTTGGATGGGTCCCCCACCTTTGATTTCCTATTCTTTTATTGTGTGTTGGTTGGGGGTTGGGGGATACACGTGTGTGCATGACAACTTTAAGGAGCTAGCTCTCTCCTCCACTTTTCTATGGGTTCTGGGAATTGAACTCAGGTGGTCAGGCTTGTTCAGCAAACATCTTTTTCTGCTGAGCCATTCCTCACTCTTCTGTATTTTTCTCGCCTGTGGTCTGTGATTTCTTAGTTGCATTTTTGACTGTTGTTTCCTACAGAGTAGTGTCTCTCTGTCAGCTGCTGGTTTGACCAGTCTGTGATGACGCTGATGGTCTTTAGAAGTCACACTTACTTACCTTTTACATGCCAACCCTTTGCGAAGTGTTTGAACTTGATCATTCTCTTTTCCTGTTTACTTATTTACTTATTACTTATGTGATGTTTGTTTATTTAGCCTTTCCAATATACAGAGATCTTCCTAGTTTTGTACAATATTTAAAAGTACATCTATCTAGCTAGGAAACAATCTCTCTTGTGTCCTCCCTGTTCCTCTCTGCAGTTTCATTGTTCATTTGTTGTTGCTGCTGCCACTGTTGCTACTATTGTTGCTGTTGTTGCTGCCACTGTTGTTGCTATTGTTGCTGTTGCTGTTGTTGTTGTTGCTGTTGTTGTTACTATTGTTGCTGCTGCTGCTGCTGCTGCTGCTGCTGCTGTTGCTGTTTCTTCCCTTCCAGTCTGCATTTTGTTCCCTGCAGTTCACTGTAAGCATGGCCCAGGCCCTCCTGCTGTGATAAGTGGGTGAAACCCATTCCTTTTTGTGTATTTCCTCAGCGGCGGTTGTAATGCCCATTGGTTATTTAGTTTCTTTTGTTCTGTGGTATGAGCCATTCCTCACTCTTCTGTATTTTTCTTGCCTGTGGTCTGGATAAGTGATGTTTTATCTGTGACCTTGGCAGATGCCCTCTAATAGTTCTCTGCTTCTCACAGACACTCAATACCCACACATAACTTTTGACCTGTTGATGCTTCATTCCCGTCATCATATATTAGGGGATTTTGTGTATGAGGTTGTGATTTTACTACTTAGTTCTCTTTGGTTTTATTTGAGATTTAGAGAAATTTAAATTTTAAGTTCCTAGCTTGGCAGGGTGATACATTCCTGTTATTGCAGCAGCAAGGAGCAGAGAATTTGGGGTTTGAGAACTGCTTAATCTACATTTGCTTTTTTTTTTTTTAAGTTTTACTATTTACATGTTGTGAATCACTGCAACTACATGCACTAATCTGATTCCATTGTAATTATATTAAATGCAGGCTGAACTCTAGCTGAAAATTAGCTGTATAATAGTTCTTATATTTTTCTTAATAACTAATAGTTTACCATATCACCTACAATTAGATTGTCAGATGGCCTTTTATCTGTTAGCCATGGAAAAAGAATGGTAGAAATTTCTATAAGAAATAGCTATGTTTTTTGCAAGTTTGCCAACAGTAGCTGAAAGTTTTAATATACAACTATGATTATATATGTAGAATAGTTTTATTGACATAATTTACATAGTAGATAATGGATTTATTTAAAGTACACAGTTAAATGTGTTTTTTAGTGGATTCAAAGAATTGTGCAACTGTTGCCATCATTCTGGAACACTTCCCAACCTTGGAAATAAAACAATTCATTGGATGCCTGGTCTCATATTACATTCCTCTGACCCACTGACCTACTGACCCCTGCCCTTGGCAAAAAACAATCTACCTTTTTTTTAAAAAAAAAAAAAAAAAGGATTTATTTATGTATTTATTTTATATATATGAATGTTCTGTCTTCATGCACACCAGGAGAGGGACTCAGATTCCATTATAGATGGTTGTGAACCACCATGTGGTTGTTGGGCATTGAACTAAGGACCTCTAGAAGAGCTCTTAACTGCTGAGTCATCTCTTTAGCACCTCCAATCTACTTTCAAATAGTGCGTTTACTTACTCTGTTTTTCTGTGGTTTTTTTCTCCTCCATCTCTCCCTTCTCTGTATCTACAGCCTCCACAGTCCCACTCCAGTGGTGCTGGAGATTAAATCCAGGGCTAGCTAGGCTGGCCTCTGCCTGCGAACTGTATTTCCAGGCCTTGTGCTTTTCAGATGATTAAATCATATACTATGTGGTCTTTTGTGCATGGCTTCTAGGCATTATGTGTTCTCGTTATCTGTGTGACAGTCATGTTAATATTTAGTGTCCTCTTATTTCCAGGTAGATTTTTACTGTCTGGATGGTCCTCCTTGTGGTGGATATTTGTTTCTATTTATTGTCATTATGCTTGATGATGTATGTTCTGCTTCTCAACCTATTGTGATTTAAGTTATGTTTTCCCTCCCTCCCTTCCTCCTTCCCTCCTTCCAGTTCTTTCTTCTTTGATTTTGAATCAAAGTCTCACTTTGTTAACCGTGGCTAGACCAGAATTTGCTGTGGAAACCAGACTGGCTTCAAAGTCCCAGAGGTCCTCTTGCCTCTTAAAGATGTGCACCACTGCTCCAGCCTTAAATTACATTTTTGTAATTGATTTATTCTTTAAAGGTGAGCACAGTTGCTCCTGCATTGTAGTTCACACGACACTGGTTTGCTGAGTTTTGAAGAAGTGATTTTGCGGTCTAGAGATAACACTCAGTTTTTACTCCTTTGTGCTAGAGATACATCTCAGTGGATAGAGTGTTTACCTTGCAAGCAAAAGCTTAAACCCCTACAACAGCTTAAATGGCTTGGTGGCACATGCCTGTAATGGAAGTCCTGGGTGTTTGAAGTTTGATGATCAGAAGTTCCAAGTCATCCTTGACTATACAGCAAGTTCTAGGACACCCTAGGCTACTTAAGTCCTTGTCTATAAAAACAAAATAAAATAAAACAAAAAACCAGCAGTTGGACTTAATATCTTGAACATTAATTAGTTCAAGCTGTATAAATTTGAAGTTTACATTATTCCATCCTTAATTTCTGTCAGTTATCGGAATGTGTTAAAACTACCATCATGTTGAATTTTCTGTTATCTTTTGTCCTTTTGTTAAGCTTAACTATTTACAGTTTAGTTTTTACCGAAAATTTCATATCTTCCACATACACACATAAAAGAAAACAGTATGATTCATCTTACGGCACCATGTATCGTTAACTACTGGGAATGTGTGGTCCAGCCTTACCTCATTGTTCTTCTATGCCTACTGCTAAACCTCTGCTTCCCAAATTATTTTAAAGTAAACTCTAGGCATTATTGCTGCTTTGTTCACTTGGTGTTTATATTTATTCATCCAGCGGTGGATTGCGGTTCATGTTTGTGCCTCTGCACATGTGGACATGATTTCATTCTTTCTGAACTGTAAACATAATAGTATGCTTTCTTTAGTGCATGCCTTTAAGTGGTGTATTCTTCTTATTTTTTGTTTAAATTAAAAAAATACTTATTTCTAAGTACGTTTGTGTTTATGTGTATATGTATATGCTGGTGCCACCAAAGGCCTGAAGAAGGTGCTGGATTCTCTGGAACTCGAGTGTAAGTGACTGACTGTGAGCCACCTGGTGTGGGTGCTGGGAGCTGGATGTGGGTTCCCTGCAAGGGCAGTACTCACTCTTAACTGCTATGCTCTTTCTCCAGCCTTTCAAAAATATCTTTATTTTGTATAAAATAAAACAGCACTCTCCCCTCCCCAATTAAAAAAAAAAAATAGAAAGGAGGGGAAGCCACGTTCACTCTTTCCAGAAGACCTCATTTTGTCTGCTTTGTCTTTTTTCTGGAGCCCTTGTGTCCTGATGTGAGTAGGTTCAGTATCCTTTATCTGTCTTTACACAGCGTTATTGGAAATAATTATGAAAAACGGAAGCACTGCTGGAAATAGCACACATTGCCGAAAACCTCCAGGGAGCAGCGACCAGAGCAAGCCCAGCTGCGGGAAGGAGGGCACATCTGGTGCTGGTGAAGGCGGGAAAGTCTACACCAAAGACCAAGTAGAGGGCGTGCTCAGGTAGGCGTGAATTCGAGAGTGTGCCGCTCCATGATCATTGATTGTTATTGGACCCAATCGATGTTATAATGCCTTAAAAAAAGGTATTTAAAGCACAGTTTAATAGAAGGGAAATGAAGGGGTTACCTGGGTGTCCTGTGCTTCATATTGTGAAATCAGCCTGGAAGGATTAACTTCCTGGAAGCTCCCACTCATTTAAATTTGCTATAAGTCACAATGAGTTTTTGAAATAATTGCTCTGAAATCATGATTTCAGCTTGGATTCTATGCACCATTTGGACTGTAGTATGGAAAGAATGAGTTGCTTTGTTGTAATATGTAGTTGAAAATAGGAGAATTCATATGAGGAAGGCTGAGAGTTAGGGTAGCAACGTTTTCAATTTCCTGACTCAATGCGCCTTTTTCCTTTTCCTTTTCGGTAAGGTACCTTTGTTTACAGACACCGTGGTGCCCCTTTGTGGATTCGCACAGCGATTCCCTGATTCCCTCTGTTGTAGGAACCTCCCTCTCCATACACGCCTCTCCATACACGCCTGCATGAGTTACAGTCAGTGGAGCTGAGCAGTGAGGACCTTGGTTTTCTTTTTTCTTTCTTCTTTTTTTTTTTTTTTTTTGTTTGTTTTTCGAGACAGGGTTTCTCTGTGTAGCCCTGGCTGTCCAGGAGCTCACTCTGTAGACCAGGCTGGCCTCGAACTCAGAAATCCACCTGCCTCTGCCTCCCAAGTGCTGAGATTAAAGGCGTGCACCACCACCGCCCAGCACGAGCTTGGTTTTCAAAATACAGCTTTACTTAACTACTAACTTTTTATTTTAAAAATAAGAATGAGTTTTCTTAAAAGAAAAAAGGCTAAACTCTTAGGTACAAAATGCCTCTGAATAGATGGTTTTGTTTCCTGTTGGAAGTTAAGGGCAACCGAAGTTTGCAGGTGATGGATTCGAAGATGGCTAATCAAGAGTTCTCAGGGAGAGTGGACTGAACTAACCCAAGGGAAGAAGAGCCAAATAATGGAGCAGAGGTGGCCTTCGTCCCTGCCCTATGTCTCGTCCTTTTCTATCTTTTCCCTTTGATTCCCTGACATGTTTTGTATGACATACACTTTGAGACTCAGAGTCTATCTAGTCAGGAAAACGACTTGTCACCCTGTCTTGAGTCCAGTATCCATGTTTGCATCTTATTTCTTTCCTCTCTATATGTGAATGCTGAAGCTTGCTTGTATCATTGTGTCTGAATTCACAGTGAGGGAAACAGATTCCTGAGTCAGGGTAAAACCATGGAGGAGGGCCTTTGACTGCTGGGATGGTAGCAGGCACTTCAGAGGCCTTAAGCGAAGCCGCTGACCACTTCCATAGTGCCACACTGGGCCGAATCTGACTTTGGGAGAATCGATAGGGAAACAGAATGCTGGAAAGTCAGCCGTAAACCAAGTTGTATTTTCCTGTAGGCATCATATTATATTAGGAGAACATGCTCCATGGATCCCCCTTCTTTCTTTTTAGATTTTTTTACTTTTATTTTATATGTATGAATGTTTTCTATATGTACATATGTTTATACTGTATGCATGCCTGGTGCCTATGATGACCAGAAGAGAATGTCTGATTCCCCAGGACCTGGAATCACAGAAGGTTGTAGGACGTGGAACCGAACCTGGGTCCTCTGCAGGAGCAGCAAGTGCTCTTAACCACTGAGACATCACTCCAGATGCCCCTACCTCCTGAATTTTTTGATTACAACTTTAATTGTTTATGGTTTTTGTGACTACCTCTCTCACCTTGCAGAATAGAATTACCTATTTACTTGAAAATGTCACCAACAAACAAAACTATAGTTGTAAAATTTGGACAATGATAATATTCCAGATTTGCTGTTATTTTTAGGTCTGTATTTCCTCTCTTCTATGTGTGTGTGTGTGTGTGTGTGTGTGTGTGTGTGTGCATGTGTGTGTATGTATGGGAGGGGGAGAGAATACATGTATGAGAGCACACATGGGAGAGGAAAACATAAATAAAAGAAATATATTTGTTTCAGCATTGGCCCTGGCTACGTGCATTTGTTTTATCACTGGCCTGGGTGTGCATGTGTGCATGCCCCTGTATATGTATATTTGTTTCAGCACTGGCCTGAGTGTGCATGCCCCTGTGTGTGTGTATTTGCTTTTGTTTTTCTCCAGGCCAGGGGACTTGCCTCTAGTAGGTGGGGAATGGGGATGGCACATAGCAGAAGCAGCTATGTCATTAGAGCTGGCCAGGCTGAGCCCTGAGCAAGCTTCTGTCTGTCCCTGAGATTGGAGGTGACACTGTTGATGAGGTTGAAAGCTGAGGCGGGTAGGAAGAGTCTTTATGGATGGGATGGAGTGAGTGCAGATTGAGGGTCCAGCCAGGTTTAAAATCACAATTCCTGATAGATGAACTACTTCAGAAGCATTTCCTGTATTACAGATTGATTCTGTGAACCAATATCACTACTATATCTTAAATTCCACATAATATAAATTGTATGTCTGTATATAGTGTAAATTGTATATATAAAATCCCCTTATGGAATGTTTTATCTAATTGTGAAACATTCTTTTAAGCAAATCCCTAAGTTATTTGAAATATTTCAGTCAGTCTGCTGTATGTACGTTGCCTAGTTGCATAGTGTGTACATATTCATAGTAGACTTCTTAAATATGGCCCCAGTGAGACAGCAGATGAGAGGCCAGAACCTGCATCTTGTCGTTTTGTGTTTTGTTTTATTTATACACAGGGGATTTTCCTCAGGAAAGTACTCTGTCTTGATCCAGAAGGTGATTATGCAAACAAGTTGCTCAGTAACAGTTTGGCTCAGTGGGGAGAAGCCACGCAATGATCCTGCTCCGGTTGCATAAGTGCAAACGAACGCACAGTAAGACTGAAGAAAACTTGTGTAACTATCGAACAGGCGGTAGAGCCACCAAGCTCTGTGTCTTTGAGTTGAAAAACATTTTTAAAATTGAGGAAAACAAACTTTATTGGAAGTTTTTAATGCATCATTATAAAAGGACCGTCTTGTATTTAAATGTAGATCATCGTGAACTCTACCAGGCAATTATGGTTGCATGCAGCATTATTTCTGTGCAGCTCTGTCTCATTTGAATTACCAAGACCGGAGTGCCAGATAAGCTCCAGTCTCCCCTCTCTTCCTCTGTCCTTTTGTTTTTTGTTGTTGTTGGGTTTTGTTTTGTTTTAGACTAGGTCCTGCCTCGGAGCCAAGACTGATCCTAAACTCCTTCTGTTCTAGCCCCTGTCAGAGTACTGGGATTATAGTACGGGACCATAGGGCCTGATCTTGTTAAATTTCACTTCTTTAAATTAAAGGAAGATAAATTATAGTGAAGAGATACATGACCACTGCAGTTCTTACCAAAGAAAACATTTGTAGAGGAGTAGCCTTCGTGGAGGGAAGCATGGCAGCATGCATCAGACATGGTGCTGCAGAGGTACCTGAGACTTCTACATTCAGACATGCAGGCATCAAGAACAAAACATAGGTCTGACCTGAGCATTTGAAAACCCAAAGCCCACCCTCCCAGTGACACACTTCCTTCAACAAGGCCCCCCCCACCCCAGCAAGGCCACACCCACCCCAGCAAGGCCACATCTCCTAATCTCTATCAAGGTCATTATTCCCTAAGGACCAAGCATTTAAATATATGAGACTGTGGGGGCCACTCCTGTTCAAACCACCACATAGGGTAAGGAGTATATGTGGGACACAACTGGAAGTGGATAATTGTCCTGGCTAGTTTGTATAGCCAGCTTGATACAACCATGAAGAAGGAGGCAATCTCAATGGAGGGTTTGCCCAGATAGGACTTGCCTGTGGCCATATCTGTGGGGAATTGTCTTCCTTGTTCATTGGTATGGGAGAGTCCAGTTTGAGAGTTCATTGATATGGGAGATAGCTGGTTTTATGCCATCTTGACCCAAGCTACAATTATCTAAAAGGAGGGAATCTCAATTGAGAAAATGCCTTCGTAAAATCTGGCTGTAAGGCATAATTTTTTTTTTTTTAATTAGTGATCACTGGGGAAGGGCCAGGAAGGGCCCACAGAGCTCACCATGGATGGAGCCATCCATGGGCTGGTGTCCTGGGTGTTATAATAAAGCAGGATGAGCAAGCCATGGGGAGCAAGCCATGGGGAGCAAGCCAGGAAGCAGTCCGCCTCCGCAGCCTCTGCATTAGCTCCTGCCTTCAGGTTCCTGCCCTGTTCAATTTTCTGCCTTTTCTGCGTTTGATGATGAACAACTGTTATACGGAACTGTGAGTGAAATAAACCCTTCCCTCCCCAACTTGCTTTTGGTCATGGTGTTTCTTCACAGCAATAGTAACTAACCGTAACTAACACACCAGCCCTTAGGACAGAGTGCCACCCCTGGGCAGGTGGTCTTAGGTTGTATTATGAAGGTTTGCTGGTCATGAATGAGCCAGGGTGAGTGAGCAGGTAAGCAGTGTTCCTCCATGGTGTGTGTGTGTGTGTGTGTGTGTGTGCACACACGCGCGCGCGCGCTTCAGTTCCTGCTTTGAGTACCTGTCCAGTTTTCTCTCAGTAACAGATTTACAGGCAAGATGAGATGAACTGTTTCCTCCTCAGTAGCAGACAGCAAACTACACTGACAACCACAGCTAAGCCTTATCCTACCAGAGGCTTCTGGACCGCCCAGCACATAGATGCTCTGCAGTGCCACCGCCCACACCACACCTTCCCCGGCACAGTTTCTAACATATCTGGGATAAAGAGTCTCTGGAGATTAGGACTTTTATTTAGACTGTTGGCTCAGTTAGGGTTTCTGTTGCTGTGATAAAGACCATGACAAAAAAGCAGCTTGGGAGGAGAAGGTTTATTTCACTTTACAGTTTGTCGTCCATCAATATCCAGAGAAGTCAGGATAGGAGTCTGGAGGCAGGAGCTGCAGCAGAGGCCACAGAGGAATGCTTCTTACTGGTTTGCTCCTCATGGCTTGCTTAGTCTGCTTTCTTATAGGACTCGGGACCACCAGCCCAAGGGGCTGCACCATGCACAGTGAGTTTAGTCCTCTCCATCAAGAAAATGTACCCCAGGCTTGCCCACTGGCCAGTCTGGTGGGGACATTTTCTCACTTGAGGTTCCCTCTTTTAAAATGACTGTAGCTTGTGTCACGCTGACATAAAACTAGCCAACACAATCGACCCTTTGTCGACTAAATGTACAAATAATCACTGTTAGATCATAACTTTTCTTATTGTCCTCAAGGTGTTATTAATATCAATATCACAATATAAAATATATTACAAACTTTAAAAGTCTCACAATCTTTAAAAAAAGATTGAGTCTCGGGCTGGAGAGATGGCTCAGCAGTTAAGAGCACTGACTGCTCTTCCAGAGGTCCTGAGTTCAATTCCCACAACCACATAGTGGCTCACAACCATCTGTAATGGATTCCGATGCCCTCTTCTGGTGTGTCTGAAGACAGCAACAGTGTACTTATATGCATAAAATAAATAATTAAAGAAATCAGTCTCTTTTGATATCCAAAGTCAGCCAGGCAGAGTGGTAAAAGCCTTTAATTCCAGCACTCTGGAGGCAGAGACAGGAAGAGCTCTGTAAATCTGAAGCCAGCCTGGTCTATATAGAGAGTTCCAGGACAGCCAGGACTCTAAGACTCTATCTCAAAAATAAAATATCCAAAGTCTCTCTAAACTCCAAAGTATCTGTAAAAGTTTAAATTCTGCCAATTGTGGGCTCTTGTTTGGTTTTTTTTTTTTTGTTTTGTTTTGTTTTGTTTTTGTTTTTGTTTTTAAATGAGTTGAGTGCTTTCCTTACTCTAAGAGGAAAGAATCAGGACACAGTCAAAATCAGATCAAAGCAAAACCGAAGTCTACCCAGCAGCATGGAGTGTCAGGCTTCAGGGACTCACCTCTCGAATGCTCTGAAGAGCTTGGAGGGCTCGGCACAGAACATGGAGGGCGTCCCCCGGGCTCAGGCCAGCTCCATGCCCCAGCTGCTGCTGTTCCTGGTGATCACCCCATAATATTGGCATCTCCGAGAAAACTGTAATTTCTGTCATCTTAGCCTTCTCTTGTTTCCTTTCCATGCACATAGAACGTCATGGATGCTTTCATTATAAAGGGAGAGTTAAGGCGCCTTTACTCCAGAAATATCTTCTGAAAAGATGGTTGTATATCAAGCGCTGTGGTGGCTAATACGTTAAGTAGTGAAAGAAAAAAAAAATATTCCTAGACCCTTTCTTGGGTTTGTCTGTGAGGTGTTTTCCTCTCCTGCTTCTCCTCTTCCCTTCCCTGCTTCTTTCTTTTCCTCCCCTCCCTCCCTCCCTCCCTCCCTCCCTCCCTCCCTCCCTTCCTTCCTTCCTTCCTTCCTTCCTTCCTTCCTTCCTTCCTTCCTTCCTTCTTCCCTTCCTTCCTCCCTCCCTCCCTCCCTTCCTCATAGTCTCCCAGTTTTGCTCCTAGTGGCTAGCTCTTCCAGTTAGCTTACCTGTTACGTTTTCAAGACACAGAATATGGAACATAACTAAAGTTACAAAGGAAAGGGGACCTTTTCCTTTCCTGCTGCTACAGATGAGCGCAGAGCCTCACCTGTGCATGCCGCATGTGCCCTCTGCCATGAGCTCCACTCCAGCCTTGACACCCTTAGTTTTTGGGATGCCAGGTTGTAGGATGTCATCATTGTAGAATCCTCACAACTCTCTAAGCCCTTCAGTGTTTCTCTCTATTCCCAAAATGTTTCCAATACTCCAAGTCAGTAGGGGAACGTTTTCAAACACAAACTGTATTAACTGATCTCTAGGAATGGATTGATGGAAATCATATATAACAGATAATTTTTAATCCCTGTTGTTACTTTCAAATGTTGTATTAACACAGGACCTGCCATCTTTTTTGGAATCACTTGGTTAAGTTCTCAGTAGCAATGATGTGGAGTTAGTTTGTTTTGGCTCCAGACCTTAGGCCACTGCAGCTCCAGTGCAGCTCCTATTCAGTTCCTGTTTGGCCCCCTGTGCAGCCCCCTGTGTGCCCCCGTGTGGCCCCTTTGCAGCCCCTGTGCAGTTCCTGTGCAGCTCCTGCACAGCTCCTCTGTAGCCCCTGTGCAGCCCCTGTGCAGTCCCTTTGTGGTCCCTCTGCGGCCCCCTGTGTAGCGTCTGGCCCTGCTCTCAAGCTCAGCTCCATCTGCACTGTACACTAACAAGTTCTCACAGTGTTTACTCCTCAGTGGTAACACACTTTTCAGTTCTTTCTTCCACCTCAATTGCAGTGCGTGCACTGCCCTTCATCTGTATCCATCATGGGTTTACCTCTCAGTGGCTGTAATGCACGATGGCGTGGACATTCTCATGGACTGGGTAACAGTCTATCTACCAAAGTGAGAATGGAGCGAACAGCTTGCATCACACCTACAGATATTCTTTATACCATTCTAACAGAGTGACGTCATGCTCCTTATACCATTCTAACAGAGTGATGTCATGCTCCTTATACCATTCTGACAGAGTGATGTCACGTTCCTTATACCATTCTAACAGGGTGACGTCATGTTCCTGCTTAAAATTTATATCCTATCATTTTTGTTCACAGCATAAACAAATGTAAGAATTACTACGAAGTCCTTGGTGTTACAAAAGATGCTGGTGATGAAGATTTGAAAAAAGCTTATAGGAAGCTTGCTTTGAAGTTTCATCCAGACAAAAACCATGCCCCTGGAGCCACGGATGCTTTCAAAAGTAAAGTAACTTACAAAGCTTCACTGCAGTCTTTTCTAGAATGCTCTTTACAGTGTTTCAGAATATGAAATCTGCTTTTCTTCAGGAGCATTTAGAAAGCAGCTCAGAACAGTTTAAAAATCGTTTGAATCTTTAGGTCTAGCTTCCATTACCCAGCCAAGCAGATGCAATATAACTGCAAAAGTCTGCAAGCTGGTATTCGCAATCCTAAGTAACATCTAGGTACCATGTGTGCCTTCTAGTTTGGTTTGGGGAGGTAGGATGATTGTTTGCATTGCCTTCCAGCGTATGATATATGGCCCAAGTCAACTAAAAGTGACAGTTTTACTGAGTATTTTCTGGACATGGCCTAGAACGGAGGTTTCCTGGACAGGCTATTCTAGGAATGTTGGTAGTGGTCTTACATTTCTATGACCTCTGGTTAGGTTTCATGATTCCAGAGCTCAAACCCAGGGCTATGATCATGTTACGGAAGCTTTGGGCGTTGGGCTGCATCTCTAGTCCTTGAGTTTATGAGCTTGGGTCTTGCTGTGCAGCTCAGGCTGGTCTTGAACTTGACAGTGCACTGCCTCTGAGCGCTGAGATCACAAGTGTGCACGGCCAGGCACGGCACAGTTCTGCTTCTTTATATCCATGTTTAGTAATGCGATTTCTTTTGCTTCTTCAAGTTTGATTTCTTATCTCTTGTCTGTGTTTTCCATTTTACTTCCTAATCTTTAAAGTTTTGGTGAATTTAGTAAGTATTATGTAAAATAGGAGTAAAAATTAGGTGACCAATTTGATAATTTCCTATTTTTGTGTGTTGTAATGAAAATTACACAACTGTCTTCACTCCCTTCTAGATTTGCAGAGGCTTCCTTTAACTTCACCTTTCCAGGGAAGCACTCTGTAGCTTCTCTGTGGCAGACAGCAATTGCAATAATTTCGTGTTTTGTTACAGTTTCACTGTAACAATTAACATGTTATCCATAGTGAAACATTTAACTTAGTGATTGTTGATTCTTGTGAATTTGATATTCATAGAGCCAGTGTTTAGTGTTTTCTGTAACATGCTGGGGCCTAACAATAGAACAAAGGAGGTATTATGTTAAAATGTTTCAAAAAAGAAGACTCGATTAGTTTTTCATAAAAATACCGTTAAAATTGTTTATAATCTAGCCACTGAGGAGCACGCCCATAATCCCAGCTTTTAAGAGACAGAGCCAGGAGGATCACAAGTTTGAGGCTAGCCTGGTCTACATAACAAGTTCCAGGCCAGCAGAGCTATGTACTATAAAATTCTTTTCTGTTTTCCCATCACAGCCAGAGGGAGAGGAGGGGAGGGGAGGGAGGATATTGTTTACAGAACAACTTTATTTGTTGAAGGAAGTTGCCAAGGAAAATACATTTGGGAATTAATAATATATTCCAATGAAGGCACTGCCAAAGTTGTTCTTCTGGAAAACGGTTAGGTTAACAGTGGCACATGGAAAGAGTAGGGAACCTAGGGTGAGCAGGTGGCTCGGCAGCCTGGCAACCTGAGTGTGAGGCTTGGGTCTCATGTCATGTGGTGTAAGGAGACAACTGATTCCTACAGGTTACACACACACACACACACACACACACACACACACACAAAATAAATAAAATGAAAAGTTAAAAAAAGAAATTACGGGTAACAGTATTTTAACAGTTCAGCATGAATTTAACTTAAACCGTTTTCCATTGTCTCATGAGCCTGCAGACTCTGATGGTTGGTTCCAACCCCATGATCACATAGGTGGCCCTGGTTAAACTCAGTTGGTCACACACACGAAAAACACAGTATAGGATTGCTACAGGAGGGCATAAGAGAGGCTGGAGAGTGTCAGCACTCAGAATGTATTATACATGTGTATATAAAATGATCAGGACAGATTTAATAAAATTATAACGGATCTTGGCAGCGGGTGATCCAAGTAACATTGGCAACAATAAGTCTTCCTGGACTGGAGGGATGACACTGTGGTAAGAGCACACAAGGTCCTCCTCCTTCCAGATGACCCAGGTTCGATTACTTTAACTCCAGCCCTAGGGGACCCAACGCCCTCTTATGGCCTCCACAGGCACTGCACCCATGTGCTACAAGCATCCAGGCAAACTCTTCATATACATAAAAGTAAATAGTAATAAGCCAGGCTGTGGTGGTATACACCTGCCATCCTAACACACAGGAAGCAGAGGCAGGCAGTTCTCTGAGTTTGAGAAATTCCAAGACAGCCAGGACTACACAGAAAAACCCTTGAAAAACCAAACACCAAACCAAACCAAACCAAAGGTACATAGTAGTAATTCTAGTGTTAGGAATGTTAGAATCAGCACCAGGTGTGCTTCTGCACGCCTGTAATCCCAGCACTTGGGAGGTGAAGCAGGGAATCATGAGTTCTAAGTTTCCTTGGCTACATAGTAAGTTCAAGGCTGGTCAGAGTTATATGAGACTCTGTCTTAAAATTAATAAACAGACAGGGCCTGGAGAAACGGCTTAGCAGTGAAGAGCACTGGCTGTTTTTCCAGAAGATCCAGGTTCAAGTCCCAGAACCCATATGATGGCTTCTCAATGGCTTTAACATCAGTCCTATGGTATCTGATGCCCTCTTCTGACTACTGTGGGCACCAGCCATGCATAAGGTACACAGATACATGCAGACAAAATACTTATACACATACACTAAAAGTAACTTAAAAAAAAAAAACAAAACAAAAAGAATGTTAGGCTGGCTGTACCTGTGGTGCTGTAGCTGGGTGGTAGAATGTTTGCTTAGTGTGTGCAAGGTCTAGGGTTTGGTCTCTAGTGCCACAAAACAAAAAATCCAAAACCCTCAAAGAATGTTAAACTAGTTTCTCCCATTGTGCGTCAAGAGCGTTGTTGTTCTTATGAAAACACTAAGAATACAGGTGTCTATACCACAACTTTGCTGTTGCTCTTTTGAAGCAGCAAGCAGCACAGATGTCTCCTACTGACCCGGCCAGACACTCAGTGGGACCTCCCAGTGATGGTTCTGAAGGCCCGGTGTCATAATTACGGTTTAATGTTCTGCTTTGTAAGGGAGAAATAATACTTACTGATCATGCTGGGAGATGACTATCTCTAGGGAGAGGCTCACACAGTCAGTATGCAGGTGCTTATCTATAAGTCAGACTGCCAATTTAATTAGTCCCAAAGGGGATCAGAATTGGGAGTTGCTTCAGGAGCCAGTTTTCACCCACTAGAAACTGGACAGAAACCCTAGCCTATAACCCACAGATTTTCAGGGAGCAAATGTAGTTACTCATCTTGTAGCCAGTGTGGTCACACAAATAGGCAGGCTTCATTTGTTGTGTGCTTCCTGAATATTTGATGTATTCTTAGCCAGTCTTCTGCTTGGAGAGGCCAGTTGTTTCTTCCTAATCAGAGACAATGTATTGGTGGTTTTTCCTTTTAAAAAAATATTTGTTTGTTTGTTATTTATTTATTTATTTATTTATTTATTTATATGTGTGTCTTTATAAGTACATGCCTGCACATGTGCTTAAGTGTTTAGAGACCAAACATGTACACAGATTTGTGGAGATCAGAGGACAGTTTGCAGCAGATTCTCGCCTTCTACCAAGCGAGTCCTGGGGATTGAACAGAGGTCGTCAGCTTGTGCCTTTGGCTTCTGAGCCATTTCACTGGGCCCCACTTCGGCCTTTTATATGGAAACTAAGATAAGAGTTTGATCACACTGCAATGTTATTTTATAGAAAGTGGAAGTCATTTGCAGGTTATTTTTCTATTCTATTTTATTTTCTTCAAGAATAGAGAAATAACCATAATTAGATTCAAGACGTAAGTTAAATGCTCCGTTCCTGGTTTTATAAAGAAAACAAGTTGTCCTAGGACAGTAAACCAAACCTGGCTGGTTTGTCTTTCCCACAAAACTTGTTAAGTTTACCAAAGCAAAGAAATATTTATTATGCAGAGTGATTTTTACAACATAACGAAGCCTGTTTTGCACATTCTTCTGGTGACATGGATTCTATCTCTTCTCTCTGACCTGAACACCCTTACCTTGGTGTCGGGTGTAGCTCAGCGGTCCTTGCCTCTCATTCACAAGGCCTTTAGTTCATTGTTCACCATTGCCATCAAACAAGCCAAAAAATAAAAAATAAAAAGCTACCAAACAAACAAACAAACAAACAACAACAACAACAACAAAAACAAAAAACAAAAGCAAGCTACCAAACTAGGACATATTATCTTCAAAAACATCAAGCGGCAAGTCAGAGATTATTTTAGTACAGTGTTTCGTTTTCAGCATACACACAGACATCATAGCAGAGGGCTTGGGATAGCTGTGTGTTTCATAAATAATGTGGACCACGTGCCAAGGCTTGGGCTAGGCTTGTAGTTTAATATTAACAGTGTAGACCAAGGGCATGTCTCTCAGAACAAAGATGTTAATTCTACCTTTAGGCTTTTTCTTATCTAGGTGAGGGGATTTGAGATTCCCTCATCCTCAAAGAATTTGTATCTCATTAAAAAAAAAAGGGAGACATGCTTCACCTAAAACATTCACACTGAAGTCTAATATCTGCCAGGTGTTTTATAGGTTTTCATTCCTGTGTTTTTTTCTTTTTCTTTTTCTTTTTTCTTTTTTTTTTGTTTAATGTTTATTTAAATCCTTGTGAGCACAGATGGTGGAGTACACCTATAATGTCAGCACCTGGGTGACAGAGACAGGAGGATTAGGAGTTCTGCTTAACCTGGAAATAAACAGCCGTCCTTTCCCCCCGGGCTAGCATATCAGTCACCTTCACTCCAGCGTGACCAAATACTTGGCACACGTAACTTAAGGGGAAGCAAGGTTTAATTTTGGTGTATGGTTTAAGAAGAAGCATTAGTGTCAGTCTATCCTGAAGGGAAAGGGCATCCTTGGCAAGGCTGTTCATTCACATGGTTGTAGAGAGGAAGCACAGGAGAGAGATAGAGAAGGAAGCCAGGGTAAGATACAGCACCAAGGACATGGCTCACATGGCCTACTACCTCTTGATAGACCTCCCCTCCTACCTTTCAGCACTTACCAATAATGTCTTTACGTGATTCCATCAGAGATAGTCATGTATTCAGTCAGAGCACTTGTAATTGTGGAAACCCATCAGAGATGCTGGTGTTTTACCACTCGCCTAGACAGTTTTCATTTAATCACATTGGCAGTTTAGACTTAGCCTAGCACAAGGCAATGAGAGGTGGCAAAGGGACCTTAGCACTTCACCACCCTCCCAAAGTAACAAGGCTATAGCCTCCTGGTGTCACAAAACACATAGACAATGCCAAGGTTATCCTCTGGTCTTTACACACATACAAACACAGATACATGTGTAATACATGAACATCCACGTGTGTGCTACACAACACCAAATGCATGCGTGCACAGACACACACACACACACTAAATGACATTTTTAGTGAAGATGATTTGCATGTGACAAAAAGAAGTGCATGAAAGGATTTGAGTGTCATTAGCCGTTAGAGAAATGCAGCTCTCAGGGTGCTGTGCACCTATCATAATGACTAACATAGAAAGTAGCAATGGCTCCTGTTCAAGTAGCTCTGGGCGCAGAAAATGGATTATTCATGTATTGTTGAAGAGAAGTAAAATGAGAATCATTTTGCCGAAGAGCTTTGGAAGTTGATCAAAAAGCTAATTCTGAGCTACCATACAATTGAGCAATACACTGCTGGCATTTATCCCAGAGAAATGAGCATTTGCATATACATAAACCTGTGGTAAAGGCATATAGCTTTATTGTAATAGCCCCAAACTAGAAAGAGCCCAGCTGTCACTCAGGGGATGAGCAGTTAAACCAACAGCGCTGTATCCATGTGTGGAATACTACGTAGTCATAAAAATGAGTGCACTTCTGACAGGTAACTAGCCAGATCAGTCTGGATACCTGTGCTCATGGAAAACAGCCAGTTCCAAGGAGTTTCTCCTATATGAAGTAATCCTATTTGTATATTGTCCTCTTTATACAATATTGTTTTGTTATTTTTATTTTTGTGCAACAGAGTCTCAATAATGTAACCCAGGCTGACTTTGAACTCAGGGTCCTACCTCAGCTTCTTGTGTGCTGAGACTACAGACATGCACCTTCCCCACTCTGGGCTTTCAGCATCCTAGACATGGTAACATTTGAGAAGTGGCCAATATCTCAGTACTTGCCAGGGACTGAAAGAGAAGTCTGGCAGGGCAGGGACTAAATGTGGATATAAAAGAAGACCCCTTAGGGCCAGTGAGATGATTCAGTTAGTATAAAGGTGCTTGCCGTGCAAACCCAGTAACCCAAGTTCATTCCCAGAACTCACAGAAAGGTAGTAACCTTTTCAAGTCAACCAGGTTGTAGCCATGGGCTGTGTACCCACAACACACATCATGCACAGATAAAGTGAAGAACTGGACTACTAAAAAGATGGCTACAGAGCATTCTGTGCTCGCTCTATTGGTTGTCAATGCCAGTTCTCCATTTATGATTTTTTTGCTATGAGTAAGATATTATTACTATTAGATAAAAAGTATAGAGGATATTTATATTTTAAAATGTGTGAGTCTATAATTACCACAAAGTAAAATATTAAAGAAAAATGAATTGAAAGGTCTTTTATGCACAATAAATGACAGTGAGATAGAAATATGCTTTGTAGCCGGGCTGTGGTATCACACGCCTTTAATCCCAGCACTTGGGAGGCAGAGGCAGGTGGATTTCTGAGTTCGAGGCCAGCTTGGTCTACAGAGTGAATTCCAGGACAGCCTGGGCTACACAGAGAAACCCTGTCTCGAAAAACCAAAAAAAAAAAAAAAAAAAAGAAATATGCTTTGTAAATTTTGAACACCAAAATAAAATTTGTATTTAATTTTCTAGATAACAAGGGGCGGTAATCATTCCTGATTGTGCACATGCACAAAATAAGCTAATAGTTCAAGGCTAGCCTGGGCTATGTACTGAGACCCCACTACAAAAGCAAAACACAACAGCAACAACATGTAAGACTTGATGCTGGCCCTTTGAGCACTGCAGTGGAGGCATGGACGGTCCCTACTCTCACATGGGGGTTTCTGTCTTAAGGAGGATACATTGTTCAGAAATGAAATGGGAGGTAGTGTGCCCCCAAAAGGGGAGATTTCAATGGAGATGTCTTGGAGTAATGCATATCTATATTATGCTGAGCATTTGACCTCAGACAACTTACTTAGAAGTGTCTTGGGATCCGTACTGTGAAGTTGAAAGTATTAACGAGCGAAGTACAGAAATAGTAAGTTCTCAATACGTGGTGGAGACCCCTGTGTTTATTTTGAATAGTTATATTTGTAAGGGTGGTCTTGGACTTTTAATCCTCCTGCCTCAGTTTCCAGAGTGCTGGGATTATAGATATGTGACCCCAATTCATGGCATGTAGGTTGGACAATCTTGGTGAACGGCTTGATTTGAGAACTCTGAGTGGTGAGTGGGATTTTAGAGGCTCCAATGCAGTATTGCAGTAGGATGGACAGACATCCGGATGGACAGACATTCCTCTGTTTCCAAGCAGTGGGAAGATTTGCCTGTCTAGTATAGAAAGCTATATTGGGCACTAACATGTGATGTTGCAAAATGTACATGTAATATTTAAAAGAAATCATTACCTTTATTTTTACTGTTTTATGATTTTTTCAATTGGTTTCAAACAATATTTGAGTTGGTACTGCTGCATGCAGGGAAGTTTTGTGTAGACTAAAGACTTTGCTTTCCAACGCTGTTACTTGTTGCTTCTTTAGAGATTGGAAATGCTTACGCTGTTTTAAGCAATCCAGAGAAACGAAAACAGTATGACCTCACAGGCAGCGAAGAGCAAGCTTGTAATCCCCAGAACAACGGCAGGTTCAATTTTCACCGAGGCTGTGAAGCCGACATAACTCCGGAAGACCTGTTCAATATCTTCTTTGGCGGCGGATTTCCTTCAGGTACTGGAGTTAACTTTATTTCCTCAGCTCGACTTCATAAAGATAGATTTCCAACGTTCTCATCTAGTCTGTTTTGTTTTGAGACAAAGTTTCACTACATGGAACTCTGAAAATGAAACTCACTGCATGGAACACGTGAGACATGGAACTCATGTGTAACCCAGGCTAATCTCTCACTTAAGCAATTCTCCTGCCTCAGTCTCTCAAGTGTTGGGGTTATAGGCTTGAGCATGAGGATCTCCTTGCATTTTCTACAGGGCTAGCTTTCTCTCAAAGGAGGGAAAATGTTACAGCTATCACTGTTACTTTCCTAGAGAGTACTTTAATTAAGAAAGAGTTAATGAGTGCAGATACCCTGTTTTATTAAAAATTGAAGAAAAAGAATATAGACAGGAAACACCAAAGCAACAAATCATAATTGTTACAATTATAGAAAGCATCTGGTACCTGGTAGGGTGATTGACATTAGTTCTCTGGAGCCTCAAATGATATTATAGACTGTTAATGCCAATGTATGTAAATGTCTTCATTCATATCTTCATTGAAATAGTAGACAGTCTGGTTGACACATAAACCTTTTAGGTATCTTCCTATTGTGTTGTAGTAGGAATAACCACTTGAACGAGGCTCTCAGGGACTGCAGTTTTCCACTAAATAAGTAGATCTTACAGCGTTAGCGTAAGTAGCATAAAAACTCTTATTTCTACTTACTGTGCATTGCTTATGTAGAAATGAATTTAAGAATGGTTTCTTTAAGCTCTAAGTTGTTCATGGCATTGACTTACGGTGCTCATTCAAAATGAGAATTTGATGCAATGGCTCTTTCAACATCATTGGGAAAGAGTTGTGATTGATAGGACATTTTGCAAAGCAGGCATTATTGAGTTGTAACAATACAAGTGAATGATCAAAACTGTAACCTGTGTTTTAACAAATTATTAAGACAAGTTACCTCTAAGAAAAGTTACTAAACTAGCAATTTTGACTGAAAATATGTTGGGAATAGTCAGAAATCTTTCAAGCAATAATTTTCTTCTTAATAGATAATTATCAGGTCTCGGTTAGTTATAATGTGGCATATTTTGTCAATAATAGCCATTTCTGGTTTTTTACCTCATTTGAAAAGAGCTTGAATGTCCATCAGTGATCCACTATGATCATTTTACATTACAATAAATGTTTTAGAACCGTTTATTATAATGTTGTCTTTGGATTTCTAGATGCATTTGATTCATTTAAGTACAGTAATTAGAATTTTCAGAATAAAGACCTAAGATTTGTAGAAACAGTCACCAACCATGATGGTCCTCCGTGAGTGTAGCATTATTGAGGAACTCCCACATTTTCACAAAGGAATTTAGATAGCTGGGTCTGGTAGCCCAAGTCCATTTTGGAAGGGGGAGGCAAGAAGATCACACAGTAAACATTCATTGTAAAAAACAAACATCCCTTATTTTAGTAACTTCCAAAAAGAGTGGGCATGGTGGTGGGTGCTTTGAATCACAGCAAGGAAAGCAGATAAACAGTGAAAGCCATTTTCCTCATTCTTGGGTCACTTCCTAACCTCACCCTGTGTTTGATTTCCTAGGTAGCGTACATTCATTTTCAAATGGCCGGGCAGCGTACAGCCATCAACAGCAGCACCGACACAGTGGGCATGAAAGAGAAGAAGAAAGAGGAGATGTATGTTTGCAATGTGATTATAAATCTCAAAATGACAAATTCCAGTTCAGGAAAGCAATTAGAATTGACTCAAAATAGGGCAAGTTGTTTTAGGAAATAATGACTTTTCTCTTAGCAAGTGTTCAAAAGAAACTCAGAAATCCTGTGAGAGTAACGTAGGCACAGGAGTAGAGGGCAGCTTAGGGGTGATGGCAGCGCTGTCGTCCTTCCGGTTTGCTTTTGCATAATTCGGACAAAGGTAAATCTATATTTTGCATGTTCTGAAGGTGACTTCTTTTTATTGATCCTAAAAGACTTAGAAACGACGCTGAAAAACCTCAGTTAGAAGTCTGTTTGCCTTTGCTTGGTTCTAAGGCAGGTATACTTGATTGCTTGTATTGATTAAGCTCCTTGTGTAGAAAGCTGGATAGAAAGGACACTAGAATAGACAAGGAGAGGCCTGAGGTCAGCTCCACCATGTATCCAGTGCCTTCACACACCCAGTCATCTCTGTGTGTGTGAGACAGGAGGGGGCTTCCTTATCTCTAAAATGGGGTCAGATGGTATCATCCTTTTCAAGCCCTGAGGAGTTTGTACTTTAGGGATAGTAGCAGGAGGTTGGGTTTACACAGCAGGTACTATCAGGGTGCGTGGTGACCACTGGATTGTGACGGTCTGACGCAGTCTGCTGATTTCTGGTCTCTTTGCAGGGAGGCTTTTCTGTGTTCATTCAGCTCATGCCCATCATTGTGTTGATCCTTGTGTCCTTGTTAAGCCAACTGATGGTCTCGAATCCTCCATATTCCTTATATCCCAGATCGTAAGTAGCTAAGCAAAGCTTTACAGAATATCCTCATTGCTGATTTTTTCTCTTCCCTTGAAGGGTCCTTCGATGCTTTCAAGTGCCTACTCTTTTACAGGAAAATCTCCAATTTAAAAAATAGTTAACATAAATGATACATTTCTATCATTCTTGATGGTGTACACTTCTGTCCCACTGTAGGGAAGTGGGACAGAAGTGCCATGTTTGAATTTGAATTTACTGTAGTAGTTAAAATACTGACATGAAGGACAAGAAGGGAGAGGAAAAAGACTTGGTCTTATACAAGTGTCACTAAGTGGGAAATGATTTAAGTGAATAGGAGATAAAGGAAACTTAACTAAAAAAAATCTGCATACTCTGTAAAAAGTTGTTTGGTTTCTGAGAATGTAACTAATACTGACGTTAACTAATACTGATGTTAAGTAATACTGACGTTAACTTTAAATTACTTTTACTTTTGCTCCTTGATTTGCATAGTAGAATATAATCTTAATACAAAAAAAATAATCACCCATCTCTTTTGCAGTGGCTCAGGACAAACTATTAAAATGCAGACAGAAAACTTGGGTGTTGTTTATTATGTCAGTAAAGACTTTAAAAGCGAATATAAAGGAACACTATTACAAAAGGTGGAAAAGAGCGTGGAAGAGGATTATGTGACTAATATTCGAAATAATTGCTGGAAAGAAAGACAGCAGAGTAAGTCCATCATATGTTTTTGCTATCTTTGAAAGCCTTTAGAGTCTTTGGAATTATTAAGGTGGATTTTCTTACCTAAGGAGTGCTCTGAAATTACTTGGTTTATAACTGGGATTCAGTACATGAATAAGTACAGTCTGAGGCCTTTCTCATCCCTGTTTTCAATCAGCTGTTATTCAAAACTGTGCAGAATTAGACTGTGTATCTGTTCCAAATGTGTGCTGCTTTGCTGTCACTGCTCTCTGATCCTTCCACTGTAACAACTAGCTGCGTGACACCACCACCTTTGTAATGTTTGTAAGCTGGAGGGAATATGCACAGGTATGGGTTATACCTATACCTATATCTGTGTGCAAACACAGATATTTTGTATAAGAGACTTAAACGTCCTTCTGTCTTAGTGCCTGGGGATCCTGTAAGCAATCTAACATGTCTATTGAGGATCGAGTGTAATGATTTTTATACATGTGGCAAACTATAGTAATTGGCACAGTGTAAGAATTTACTAACTGGTTCTTGTCTTACAGTGTTTAATAAAGATTTTGTTGAGTAGATTACCTTACATGATGCTACCTCCAGTCTCACACTATCCAGAAGTCCAAGTTACTTCTCTATAAACTAGGTACCTTATTATCACAGCATAAGGCTCAGTGAGCATTTAACACAGTGGCTTGGACCAGTCAGTGTTAAGTTTTATTTTGTCATGCGAGCATGTTGATGGACCCAGTGCTGTGCAGATCTTGCAGATCACAGCTACAGTGGGTTCATGAGAGCAGCAATGACACCGTGTCTGGTGGATATCATCCCACAACCCTCCAGCCCATCCAGCTCTTCCTTCTGTCCATGTTCCCTGAGCTTTGGAGGGACGATAGTGATGTCCCGTTTAGGGCTGTGTCTTCTGCAGTCATTTGTGCTCGTTATTCTGACAATTTCTTAGTCTGCAGTCATCACCACCCATTGCAAAGAGAAGCTCTCTTTTCAAAGATGACAGCATGTCAATTATGGGATGTAAACAAGCATTTAAAGATAACTTCATTGTGTCCATTTAGCAGAACATCCGAGTAGCATATATAATCAGGCCTGTGACCTTTGAGCCTTAGGTTTTTGTCCAGGTTTACAGTACTGAATGTGGATTCTTTCCTGTTGAGTGGACCACAACTCTGACCAGAAAGTAGTTATTTACCCCCATAGCAGCTAAAGCATTTATAGTATGGTGGACACATGCTATCTAAAAGATTAGTACACTGGGCCCCAGCATCCACAGCTGAATTACACCGTTCATAGTAATTCTTTGTCAGCCTGAATAGCTCCTTTTGGCACCATGGAAGCTATCTGGGAAGAGCAGGCTTCTAGCTCAATTCTAGTCTGATTTTTTTTTTTTTTTTTTTTTTTTTTTTGTGGCCAAGCATGTTCATTCCATTTAGCTGGAAGGTCTTATCATCAAGTTCCAGCAGGCAGAGTTACAGTTATTTATTCCAGTTGTATAAGTGGGGGTAATTGCACTTTTCTGTGGGGGTGCACATATATTCCAAATTTTTGCCATGTGTAAAAGCACACACAATCCCAGCACTTGGGGTACTGATGCAGAAGGACCACAAGTTTGAGGCCAGCTTGGGCTATTTAATGAAGTCCATTCTCAGGAAGAAGAAGAAGAAAGTAGAGGAAGAGAGGGAGAAGGAATGTGTTTTAATTTGTGTTCTTAACTATTGGAATTATCACAAAATCACAACCAACACAACTTCTGGCAGCTGTGACTCTCCCGTGACAGCTTAGAAAAGCCCCAGAGGGTATTCCAGAGCAGTCCCTTAAGCCACGTGGCTCAGGGTTGAAGGGGAAGGACTCTGGGAGGAAGTAGCAGGGCTGTAGCCTTATTTACTTTTGGTGTTGATTCTGTGTGCTAAGTTCAAAGTAAAGTTATATAAAGAAAACACCCAATGGGTGTGGTAGTACACACCTTTAATCATAGTACTCAGAGGAAAAGGCAGGAGGATCTCTGAGTTCAAGGCCAGCCTGGTCTACTTACTGAGCTTCAGGACTATATAGAAACTCTGTCCCAAAGAAAAATTCTTTTAAATAAAAGAAAAGGTTCAGCTGAAATAGTTTATAGGAATCTTAATTGATTCTTCCTTCCTTTCTTTTTTCAAAGTCAGTTAAGAGAATTATATATGTATATATATGAACCTCTCTAAAGTATTATTTATGTTTAAGCAACTGAGGCAATGTAAACTATTAGTAACTAGCAAACACTTCACATACAGAAACTGATATGCAGTATGCAGCAAAAGTGTACCGTGATGAGCGGCTGCAGAGGAAGGCGGACGCCCTGAGCATGGACAACTGCAAAGAGCTGGAGCGGCTGACCAGTCTCTACAAGGGGGGGTAGTCCGGGAGTCCCGCCTGCTCCTTTTCGTGTACTCTGTCTCCTCTGTAAATTTCATGTTGCCATGAAGCCGAAGAAGATTTGATTAAAGACTAAGCTGAGTAGTTGATTCCTGACCTCTCGGACTGTTAATGATCTACTGGCTCATTTCAATAGTAAGAACTGAGAACTACATATTTTAGTATGCTTCTGCAATTACTTTAACTTTAAAATCTTATATGATTCCTTAGGAAGTCTGGAGAGGATTATCACACCTGTAGCAATTGCCAGTTTTGTGATTCTCCATTATTCCTTCGCCATGTAAATATTTTTAGGATGATTTTTGTATACATATGAGCGCTTGCCTTTTATTTAAATTATGTTAGTGTTTAGCTCCATGAGACACTTCCTTCAGGCTAACGGAATGAACACAGTCACATTTCCCATTAGGTGTTTGGGTGTGTGCAGTTTAAACAGAGAAAATTTTTCAAAAAGATAAAACTTTACGTACAATCTTATATCAGTGTAGAAGGAATTGACATTTTTAATATTGTTCTTATATTCCAGAATACATAATGACATAAATGAACGGTGTTTACTATCAGTATGCTCTTTAGTTTTATGAATTGCTAAGCCATACATAGGAATGAAATGCTATAAGATAGATTTTAAAGAAAATACGATGATAAATATTATGCTAAGTGAGTTTTCAATGGTAAGTTGCAATTATGCCATTCATAATTCCAGTAATTAAAAGTTAGCCCCAAATGTTCATTTATCTGTCTTTCAAGGCTACTGAAGCTTATGAAACAAAAGATGAACTTTCTTCCTATGGAAATTCAGTTTCATGGAGATAACTGAAGCAAGACCCCCAAAGCAAATGGATTCTTCTACAAATAAGTAATGAGAACAAAATGACCACTAACACCCAGCTTTGTGCCTTTCCGACTGCGGCTGACTTACTTGACAGCATGGTGTGTTGGGCCACAGTAGCCCTATGCAGAGATAGAGCAGCACCTAATGCAGTGATTGACAGCAAGCAGCTAGAGCAGTGATTGACAGCAAGCGTAGAGCAGTGATTGACAGCAAGCATAGAGCAGTGATTGACAGCAAGCAGCTAGAGCGGTGATTGACAGCAAGCATAGAGCAGTGATTGACAGCAAGCCATCAGAGCATGCTGTGCTCCACCACCCAGGCCACTCATCAGGTCTTTAGAATAAGTTCCTTGTAACAAAATCTGTAAAGTGGGAAAATGCAGCTGAGACGTGAAGCTTTGCTGCTTATGAGTTTGGCGTGACTTCTGGTCTTGTGTATTTAATAGTAGTAATGGTTTAAGGGTTCTGCTTCATACAGTTAAAAGAATTACAAACATGGTCTTGGTATTTTTTTTGTCATATCTCCTGGCCCCAATCCCTTGCTCAAGAACAAAAATGGTAGGCAGAGTGGCTTTGTGCTTTTGCTTAAGGATTTCTTCCTAAATATTATTGATTTATGTCACTCATTGAACTCAAGAAGTTTCATGTCTTTTTTGTCCTCAGATTCTTCAGTAGAAATACCTGATTATTAGTAGGTTGAATTACACACAGTGTCCTCAGAGTCTGGAGAAGCCAACCATCCTTCTAGAAACATGGCCTTTAAAACTAGGAGTGCTACAAAAACGTAAAGGTTCATTTTAAGTTTTCATATAATACATCATGCGAAACTATTAAAAATGCTATATATCTATTCATCTTTAGTAAAAACCTTTCCCTCACAATTTATATGTTTTTGTTACGCCCTACAGTAGAATCTTGAGAGGTATAACTTCTAAGGACATTCCACAGCAGCTGTTTCCTTCCTCTCCACTACGTGTTTGTTGATTGTGGCTGCCTCTTGCTCAGGTTCTGCTGCGTGCTCTCACGAAGGCGGAGGGCTCGATGTAGGAATCACTGCTCTTTGCTTAGAATAAACCTGCAGCTGAGTTTTGCATTAGTGTCATGCTCACAGGTCCAGGGCACTCCTGGCCTTGTTCTCAGAGCCTTCCGATCTGTTGTGCTTCCTTCAGCAAACTTCCTGTCTCACCGCTAGCCTGAACTAGTGCTGTTTAGTCTGTGTGAGTGGTTTTTCTAGGTTGTGTGCCCCTGAACACAGCTCTTTGTGGTTTTCAGTTCTTTCGTTAGAATCTCCTTCCTCAGCTGTCATTTCACTGTCCACTTTGCAGATTTCTGAATTCCATGGAGCCATTATTATTTTTTTAATTTGTTTGTATCTTCATCCCCTGCTGATCTTGTTCTCTACAAGATGAGGAGGCTTGGAGCTTCTCCTAGTATCCTCTGGTCCTCCAGGAGACTGACATGTTGCTTCTATGATGGTTTTAATGGATGCTCATGGTATCTTTGTTGTTGTTTAGTTTTGTTTTATTAATTTTGAGTCAGGGTCTCACTATGTAGCTCTGGATGGCTCAAACTCTCAATGGAGACCTGGCTGGCCTGGATCTCTCAGAGGTTGGCCTGCCCTCCACCCCCACCCCCACCCATGCTGGGTTTAATAATAGCACATGCTCCCACACCTAGTAATAATACTTTCATTCAGAGAAACATATAGTTTTCTATTTGCCATTCAGATCATTGATCTCGTGTTTAACATATCCATTGAAATATCCACTTCAAATTCTCTAGTTTTTAAGGCTCTGTGGCAACAAAACTCTTAAGTTTTTTGTTTGCCTAAGTCCTTTGCTCTTCTTTGAAGAGCTCCTTAAGTCCAGTGCACTTCTTTTAGGTCTTGGTTTTTCTACTGTAGATGTAAAAAATGATGCTTTGTATACACTACTTCAACTCAGCAACTCTGCGTAGTTTCCTTTTCATCTGCAGCCAGAGTTGCCGGGATCCTCCTCTCGTTCTTTTAGCATCGCCTTTAATGCAGAACATTCAACCTCAAGATTTCGTGATTCAGTTGCTCGGCCATTCCTGCGATACTTGCAACTGTTTGAAATGGTTTTATTTAATTTATTCTTATGTTTGTGGTGTGTGTGTGTATGTGTGTGTGTGTGTGTGTGTGTGTGTGTGTGCGCGCGCGCGCGCGCATGTGCCAAGAAGCACATGTAGAGATCAGAGAACACCTTGCAGGGGTTAGTTCTCTTTTTATACCTTGTTCAATTCTGTGGATTGAACTCAAGTTGTCAGACTTATGCAGGAAGTATTTTACCACTGAGCCATCTCACCAATCCGCAGATTGTTGTATAGCTTTTAACTTCAGACAAACTTCAGCTCATCTTTCTCCCTGGTAGCTATGTGTAATTTTTTCATTTTCCTCTCTTTTTTTAAAATGTGTTTTATTAGCACACATTAATTATATAGGACAGTGGGTCTCATTATGACATTTTCATATACACATATAATGCATTTTACCGTCTTCACCCCTGTGACGCTCTCCTTCTCCCCTCCTACTTCACTCATTCACTTCCTCTCCCCATCTCATCCCTCTTCACCTTTCAAGACTTGTTGTTGTTGTTGATGATGGTGATGATGTTGCTGTTGTTATTGATGTTGATGATGATGATGGTGATGATGTTGCTGTTGGTGATGATGTTGCCGTTGATGATAATGATGTTGTTGATGATGTTGATGTTATTGATGATGCTGTTTGTTGCTGTTATTGTTGATGATGATAATGATGATCTCTTTTATTGTGGTTGTATATAGGGGCATAGGTCAGGTTTATTTACAGGAGCATAGGTACCAGTGCCTGCAACCCTGAAGAAATTGTGTCTTCTTCTCTCATCAGCCACTAACTGCCTTAGATCATCAAGGAGGGATGGGGGACCTCATGATCCCCTCCTCCTCCAGGGCAGGATGTGGACAGGCCCAATCTTATAGAGACCTTGTGCAGAATCACAAAGTGTGATTGACGACTATGGCATGGGCAGGAAACAGCATCCACAAACACTTCCCTCTTCTTGCATTATTTTCACCCACTGTTCCATGATGTTCTTTGATCCTTGAAGTGGGTAATGTTAGATGTCTCACTTAGGCTGAGCACGCAATGGTCACGTTTCCTCATTACTATAACCATCAGAAACTCCACAGTTACTTCTGCCCACTAAAATAACAGAAGTTACTTTGACAAAAGCTGGCTGTAGCATTCACCTCTGGACCCAAAACATAACAGGCAGTTTGTTGTCTTTTTGTTTTAATGGAAATTTGAAATTGCAGAGTTCTGTCTCTGCTTCAGTGTGGCCTGTGGTCCACGTGGTTTACATTTGATAGTGTTGATGTATTCTGGTCTCACTTCCCACTTTTCCTCTTTTTCTTCAAGTAGTTCATTGTATCTGTTTTTAATTTCTATTCACCTTTCATTCATTGAATTAAACAATATAGAAGCTTATTGCATTTTTCTGTGTCATCTTTGCACAGGGGGCATGCTAATCTCTGTATTATTCTGTCAGTACACGTTGCAAACATAAGCCCATGCCATAGAATTTTAAATATTTTCTTGAATATAGAATAAGTCACCTTAAAATGTAGCATTCTGCTGGGCAGTGGTGGTGCACACCTTTAATCCCAGCACTTGGGAGGCAGAGGCAGGCGGATTTCTGAATTCGAGGCCAGCCTGGTCTACAGAGTGAGTTCCAGGACAGCCAGGACTACACAGAGAGACCCTGTCTCAAAAATAAATAAATAAATAAATAAATAAATAAATAAATAAATATAAATTAAAAAATAAAAAAAAATGTAGCTTTCTAATTAACTTTGAGGGCTCAGAGCTGTCAGAAAATCTGTAGAAAATTTTTATGTATTTTCCACTTTTGTGGGATAGGGTGGATAGGTCAGGTTATCAGAATGAGAGAAGTTAACACAGCATGAAGTCATGTGTGGCTTTGCACAGTATTATGTTTGAGGTTCATTGCTGCACCATATCACGTTCATCCCGTTTATGGGTTAGAGTAAACAGTACCTTGGAGTCGCTGTGGGAGATGGTTGAGTGCAATATCTTAAACTACACAGAACAGTACGTCAGTCAACACTGAATCCCTTATGCTTCCTGTCTGGTGGAAAGGACCAGGTGAATTTTATGTGTCTTTAGATGGCTTGAGCTGAAAGATTTTTTTGTGCGTGCTGATTACTCTTATAACAAAAATCCCAATATCTTCCTGACTTATTTTTAGCTACATGGAATTCCTTAATTTCATTCGATCACTTTTATCTTTACCTTTGCATCTTAAGAAGTTTCTATTTTTTTTTCTTTTGTAAGTTTGGAAACAGTAGTTATACTTACTAGTAATTGACATTTTATCTCTTTATACATAGAGAAACACACACACAGACGCACACACACACACGCACACACACACACACACATCTGCTCCTTTCCTCTCCCTTCCTCCTGGATGCACTGGTATTAGTTATCTAGTTAGCTCTAACTCATTGTTTTAAAACCAGATAGGTTGATTGAGTGCTGAGACATCTCAGGTTTCCCATCTAACAAATGAAAATAACATTTGAGACCTGCTTTCATCCCATAATCACAAGCATAATCATACTTATTTATGATTTTCAAATAATTGGTCAGGAAAATGAAGTTATTTACGGTATGTGTGTGTATGCGCGCGCGTGTGTGCGCACCAGTGCATAAAAGTACTGTTTTGTGTCAGGTTAGGTCTTCACACGAGCAGGAATGTGGAATGCAGCCCTTAACTTCAAATGCACTTTTATGCTTAAATTTTCTTGTTATTAAATCTTTTACACTGATATGTAAAATAAAAAGAAAATCTTTATCAATAATATTAGAAATACTGGTACTTAAAACATGATATAGTTGTTACTGTGTTTTCAGATATTTCGTTAAAAACAAAACAAAACAAAACAAACAGCTCCCAGTTTTTAAAGCAGGAAATGTTTCTTGGTAGACCAGAGAGCCGGATGAACCATCCTTTCAATTAGCCAAGCAGTATGACGAAGGACCACGTGGTTAAAGAGGAACGAAGGTCTTTATTTAGCTTCTCCACACGAAGCTTGATCTCAATTCTGGACATTTTGCTATCTATCCTTTTATTGAGTGAAGGAAACTGAGAGGAAACCCAGAACACTTTTTATTATTTATACGGGAAAAATGTTTGAAAGTGAACAGCCTGAATTTTAATCATGGAAGAGTGAAAAAAAAAAAAAAAAAAAAACAAACCATCTTGTCACCATATCAGAATATGGCTTAAATCATTAAAGTTCTCTGTAAACCACTGAGAATAAAAGAATAGCCCTACAGTAACCTCCACATATTTTCTCCTCTGCAATCCAGTTTTCCATTGCAAATGGTATTCAGGCATGGTGCCTCACACATGGAGTCCCAACATCTGGGAGACCAAGTGAGGAAGACACACTATGGATTTGAGGCTAGCCTGGGTACCTTGTAAGACTCTGTCCCAAATACAATTAAAAATAAAAACAAAAGTAGATAGAACCAGGTTATTCAAGCAATTTTTGCAAACCTTTAATAATCTGTAGGCATCACAGTCCTGAATCCAGGCTCCCCTTTTGGTTTCATTTCGATTAGACAGACACTTTCCTATAAATGGAAACATTATTTTCCTCAAAGCAATTATTCAAAACATGCTCCTTATATTAAGGATTATGTAACCACATTTTTGTAAATGCCCTCTGTGTAACTTTTTCCTATTACGTGGTTCTTTTTCAGTTCATTTGATCTTCTGCTGGTGTAGGGGCCAATAGATTTGTGAATATTCTGTGGATCTGTCCATGTATAAGTGTATATATATATATATATAAATGTATATATCTTTTCCAGCTAATACCTCAGATGTGTGATTGTTTAATAAGTACCATACTGTTTGCACAGCGCAGGGCTTCCATTGGTGGGTTCTTATTTTAAAATTGTCCTTTAGTCAGTTGAATCTCATCAGTGTGAAATATTTTCAGTTGATCTCCATGTTTTAGTGCAGATTCCTATCTCAAGGCCTGTGTGTCATGTAAACTTGTACCTCTCTGAGCCTGGTAATCCAGAAGGGGTTCTTGAAATGTCCTGGTTTCATAAGTTATTAAAACTTGAGGTGACTGGTTACTGAACTGTCTAGTAACTACATTGAGGCGACAGACACCTGATGCAAGTGCTGGCAAGTCTTGCGGGTTTCTCTGTAAGGTTATGCTTAGTACTGTGACATAAGAAGGCACTTTTGAGTGACATTGTAGCGCTTTCAGCAGTTCCTTCCAAATGAATTGTTTGTGACTTGGGTATCTACAGCAAGACAGAAACAATTGGGATATGTAATTTATTTGGATTAAAAAAGTGCTTCATTTTTGCTTTACTTCTGGTCTTTAGATTGCTATGTGAGGCTTTCCATTTAAAGTTTTAGGGTGCTTGTTTGTTTGTTTGTTTGTTTGTTTGTTTTTAAGCTGCAGGTAATTTCGAAGGTGTGATATGGGGTTTCAAGGTCTGGTGAGATGTTAACGGAAGCCTTGTGTACGTAAAATGAAGTGCTGTTGGTGAAGGAGGTTTCTCTAGTGCATTCAAGACCACATAATTAGGTTTAAAAATGAAGGTCTGATTTGTAAAAAATTTAATGTTATATCAGACTTATATAAGGTTTCATGTGAGAACTCTTAAGCTGCTTTTGATTTTTAATGAATGTTCTAATGAATGATTTACAAATTTTTTGTCTTTCAGTCTCTGTAATTTATCTCAACATATGAATAAAAAGAAGGGATGTTCTCACCATAAAAGGCTTGTCTTCATTATATTTTATCCTTTTATCTTTTCCCCCTTTTTTCTTCCTCTTCTCCTTCTTTCTCCCGTGTTCTTTGTCTTCCTTTCTTCCTCCTCTTCCTCTTCTTTTTCTTTTTGAGACAGAGTCTCACTACATAGCTCTCACTATCCTGGAACTTACTTTGTAGACCAGGCTAGCCTCCTGCTCACAGAGATCTGCCTGCCTCTGCCTCCCAAGTGCTAGGATTAAAGAAAGGCATCTCCACCATGACCAGCATATTATCCTCCTGATATGCTCCTTCTTTTGTTCATTCAGTAAATGTATGAATCCCTGCTGTGTCACAGATAATGAGCTAGGAGCTGGGAATTATTCACGGATTAAGACAATGCTCTAACTGTAAATTTAATCAAGAAAACATTATTGTCCAGGAAATGAATGTTTTAATTTTGGTAAACGTGAGATGATCACAACATTTATTTTCAACATTTATCTATTAACATTTATTTATGTATTAACATTTATCTAGAGTACCTTCACTGTTCTGGAAAGACCAAGGAAGACTTCACTCACTGAGAAACTAAACTTAAGCCAAAACTCAAAGGACAAATAAGAGTGGGGCTGAGACACTAGAGAACAACTTCATGCAGTCTGGGACAACCGACGTTACCACGAGCACGCTGCCTCACATAGCTGAGCTGGCGGGATCACGGCAGCCAACATTCTGGCGTGCAGTGGGGACGGTTCAGGAGCCTACCTATAGTGAGGGGCTATGGCAATTGATGGCTTCTGAGAGAGGGAGTGTCAGTGTTATGTAAGGGTGGTTCCTTGTAGGTTGACCATACTCCATTGGATAGTCCCACAGGCCCAGGAGGAGATGATCAGCACAAACTGGATTTGATGTGTTATTGGGGGCCGTGGGAGGGAGAGGGAGACACAGTTTGGGGGGTACAGACATGAAGGTGAACCTGGGAGGAGTTAGAGCAGAAGGAGTAAATATGATCAAAATACATTGTATGAAATTCTCAAGGAATAAAAGTATTAAAACTTAATGGAAGTGGCGCATGCCTTTAATCCCAGCACTTGGGAGGCAGAGGCAGGCGGATTTCTCAGTTCGAGGCCAGGCTGCTCTACAGAGTGAGTTCCAGGACAGCCACAGCTACACAGAGAAACCCTGTCTCGAAAAACAAAAAACCAACCAACCAAACAAACAAACAAAAACCACTTAATGGAAATGAAAAGAAACGTATGTGATGGTTAAGTAGAAGAATTCCAAAGTAGGTGCTCCCATAGAGCGTGTGTTTTCTTTAATGGTACATTACTGTTAAAAACACGCGAGGTTAAGAGCTTATCTGCAGCAAAAGCCATCAGCTTCAATTTCCCCAGAGCTCAGGCAGTCACTGGGGAGTATTTAGATTTGTCCTGGGGGTTTCTACAGGGGTCTCCTAAGCTGATTACAGTGCCCTCTACCACAAAGAATTATCAGTCAGTAGGGAGAAACACCCGGCCAAAGTAAATGGAGAAGCCTCCTTTTTGCTAAGCATTCTTGCCTTCCCCTTACAAGAATGCTTTCTTGAATGTACAAACATCAACAAAAGATATAGATAGGTTTTTGGTTGTTTTTGGTGGTGGTGGTTTGGTGGGTGGGTGGGGGGGTGGTGCGGGGGCGGGGACGGGGACGGTTCAGAAGATACAACAAATGCAGGTCCAAGAGCCAAAGCAGGACGCTCAGTGCATGCATGTTCAAAACGGACTTGACAAACGAGCTCATAGGTCCAAGGCTCCTGCACTTCTAGGTAAAAACTCAGGAAAAAACATGTAGGGTAGCACCCTTCGGAAACTGACTAGTAAATTGGGTCATCTAGGGACCTGGGACTTCTAATAAGTAGGCTGTTCAGTTCGTGCTCCTCAAGCGTCTTCATTCACACACACACAAAAAGATTTACATAATGGGTCTGGGGAAAACGTGTGCATACTATGCACAGAACCGGCTTTCCGTTGTAGGTGTGCCGGGTGGAAATTAAGGCGCAGAGGGTTCAGTGGCAAGACCAGCGGCTCATGGCGCAGCGCGCAGCGCGCAGGCGCAAAAAAAAAAAAAAAAAAAAAAAAAAAAAAAAAAAAAAAAAAAAAAAAAAAAAATCCGGTGAGGGCGGAGCGGCCGCGCGCGCAGTTTCCGCCGGGTCTCCCCGGAAGTTCCAAATCACCGGTACTGGAGGGTGCAGCAAGTGCTTCCTGGATCGCCGCGGAGGTCACGAGTAATGTGACAGCGACTTGACAGGCGGCTTCAGATAGGCGACTGAACTGCGGGAAGACCCGGGCAGGTCTTCCCAGGCTGGAGCACGCGTGCGTCCGCAGAGGTCGCCCCTTCTCTCAGCCCGGGGACAGAGTGGGTGGGGAGAGGTGGGCAGTCCGGGCTGGCCACCTGGCAGGGTCCCGGGGACCTCCCCACTCCCTTGCCGGAGATCCAGCCAGAACTCTCGCTTGGCCCTGGCGAGGGTGGATCTCGTGATGCTGGCCGGGTCTGGGGAGGGTGAATAAGCCCCGGGTGCGGGGGGAGTCACGGAAGTTTTCCTTCCAGGAGTGGAGATTGATTCTGCGAGAGAAAGGGGTTCATCATGGCGGATGTGAGTTGACACCCCTTCCCAAGAAAAAGGGGATGTGGGAGGTTTGCATGAGGCTTCTGAGAGGAGAGAGGTAGAAATTTGTTTCGTCCTCAGCCTCGCCCCTCTTCCCGGATCTGTAGTAAGGATCTTGTACTAGTTTCTCTCAGGAACGGTTGTGGTGGGGCACTAAGGTGCCTTAGCCTGAGAGAACTATATTCTTCCCTCCTCCTAACCTATTGGAGCGTACAAGAACTCTGTGTGGGTAACTTTGGAAATTCTAAAGGATAACGACTGCCCTTCCAGTCAGTACCTGTTCCATAGGGCAGTGGTCTGAACCCTTTTCCACTAAATAAATGATCTTGGTGTCTTATTAGGAATCTAAAAGGATTTCTAACGGGTGCCCCTTTAGCAACCTATGTTCCATTTCAGTGTGTCTGTTTAAGACAAGAGCAAAAGTTCATGCTGATAACATGGAAAAGGATATTTAGGTTTGGAGAGGTTCAAAACAGCACACATTTAGAATGGAGGTCATAATTGTTATGTGACTTGTCCATGTCTCTAGATAAGTGTATAATGAGACATGGTGGCCTTCTGTTCTCTTAGTCCTAACCATGCTTCCTGTTAAATTTTCACACTGTCATTATCTTTGTCAAGAAACTAAATACTAAAGTAGTTTATCTGAATTAGGATCATTAAAAAAAAACATGGAAAATCTGTATGGACATGGGAAGAGATTTATAGACTGTCCCCAAGTGAATACAGTAGCATCAGGATGTAAATTATTATAAAGCACATGGTCTCATTTTACAGCAAATACGTATTTGTGTTTCCCAATTCCAAATACACTAAAATATACACCTTCGTAACATTTGACAACATTCTTATGTTGTAGGGTCTGTGGTTATCCCTGTATACATGTGATGAAACATGAAGTGAAACTGAGGCCTAGAAAAGGTTACTTAACTTCTTCCAGGTTATACAAGTCAAGGATGAAACGCCACTTACAAATGGTGACGCCATGTTATTTAGGGATATGGACAGGGCTATAACAGCATAATGTAATATGGTCTTTAAACAATTATTCTCTTTCAGGATCTAAAGCGATTCCTGTACAAAAAGCTGCCAAGGTAAGAAATCACTAATTTGTTACTGAATAAACTCTGTGCAACATGCTAATCTTACAAAGCATTTTGTTTCCCCTTTTGAAATTAGTATATTATAAATGTCATGGTAATTATTTACCACATTTAAATACAAACTAACCCCAAGTATCATAAGTAATGGCTTGAGTTTCTAGATAGGTAACTCAAAACTAGAGCTGTTGAATGACTTGTTTATGGTTCAATAGGAGATAGATGCTGGGGGAACTTAGATTCCTTGCCATTTCCATTAAAAAAAAAAACACTATCATACTTGTTTATTAGATTATTGTTTAAAGTTCTTAAGTAAATTTGAGGAAAAAAAAAAAGCTTAAAACTTGCCGTTATTGTCAATGTTACTATTGGGACCTAATTGCTGGGTCAATATAATACAAAAATACTAGGCTCAGACAACAGTTCATACTTGAAAAACAAATTTGCTTCCACGCTGTGCTTTATATACCGTTCTTACAAAGTGTTAACAGGTGGTACGCTTAGCAGACTTCTTATGACATTCTTTACTCATCCAAGGGACCGTCTCGCTTGAACTCACTGAAACTCACCTTTAGGTTAATGTACAAGCACGTCTTTTTGTCTACAGTCACATCTTTCTACAAATGATTCAAAACTTGGAATCATTAGGGACGAGACAGGAGGGAGGGGAAGAATGCCAGAGTCTTGTGTGTTCACATTCCAGAACAAATCAATCAGATTGGAGTGAATAACCTTTGAGGTCATCTAGCAGAGTACTCTATGAAACCCTTTTTCTTCGATTCCCAGAAGTGGTTGTGTGTGGTTATCAACTTATCTCTCTAGGGTGAAAAAAAATTAACTAACATTCATTTAGACTTGCTTAAGTTGTTTGATGTATGGGTTATGCTTTTTCTCTGATTATAGATCAGTGGAAATTAGTAACCGTGTGTTCTGGTTGTGATTTATATGGTTGTTAATAGAAAACACCATTGGTATGTTAAGTGACATAAGGATTATTATAGAGTTTATGTTAATGAAATCTTTAATTAATTTGAATTAAATTAATTAAATACAATTAATTTGAATTCTCTTCCTCTTGATAAAATGGTAAATTGCAGAGCCCACCTGCTGGTTCTTTTTCACACAAATGGCCAACATGGCAGGCGACAGCTCTGCATGCTAACTGCTGATCGGCAGTGGTCTGAGCTAAAACCATGCAGGAGGCTGTTAGCAGTTAGGGGGGGGGGGGAATAAGACTTGTTTTCTGACCTTATAACTTTTCAAAACATTTCAAAACATTTTCTTAATATCGATGACAAATGTTTTGAGAACTGCACACTGTCCTCATATGTTCTCGTATCTCTAGCAATGATAAAACACTGACGGAAAGCAACATGAGGAGAAAGGGCAGTTCAGATGACAGTTCATCGTGGAAGGGAAGGGCAGGAGCTGAAGCAGAAGCCGTGGAGGAACGCTGCTTACTGGCTTGTTTCCCATGACCTGCTCCACATGTTTTTTTATACAGTTCAGCACAACCTGCTTTGGGTGGTACTACCCAGGGGCCTAGGACCTCCTGCATCAAACATTAATCAAGAAAATGCCCTGCAGACTTACCTGTAGGCCAGTCTGATGGAGGAGGCAGGCTCCAAATTGAGGTTCCCAGATGAACCCACATTTGTCATCAACTTGACAAAAAAAAAACTAACCAGCACACACACACACAAATATGATAACTAAAATTTGCTTAGGAATCCAAAACATTAAAAAATGTAAAAGTGAGCTGGGCATGGTGGAAAGCCCTGTCATTCCAGCATTTGGAAGGTAACAGAAGTTCAAAGCCAGCCTGGGCTACATGAGATTCTGTCTCAAAAGAACAACAGGACCATTAGATGGCTCAGTGGGTAAAGGCACTTGCTGTAACTTTGAGTTCTAGGGATGGCTTGACAATACATGATTGAAGTATAGAACCACCCCCACACAGTGTCCTCTGACCACAGACACGCACACATACAGTAAATAAAAATATTTGAAATGGCAGCTGAAAAGCAAAAGAAACATTGAGTAATTTATTGAGTCACCAAAAAGGGGCCTGTTTTTCATGCCTTCAGATGAGGAACAGGCATCTTTTCTATTCTGTCCTTCACAAATTGATGTGCTTCATCCTTTGATCAGCTTTCCACAGTCCAGCCTTTGTACTTTGTACTATGAAGTCCTTGAGACTTCCTTTGATGTGCGTGTTGTAATGTTTTCATCCGACTGCTTTCCTTATTCATGTCAGTAAACTCACTTCCACTGAGTATCCCTGGTTTTCTATCTGTGCTTTAATGGTAACCATAAACCGTTGAAAGTAAATGTTTGTTTACTTTTGAATTCTGACAATTTACCTTTAACCAAACAGAAAACTCCATAAGATAGGGCTAATACAAAGATATGTACAAATTAATAATGTTGTGAAGATACACGGGTAATGTATCTCAGTGAGAGTACTTCACACTTGGAAGGCCCTGGATTCAATCTGCAGCACTTCCAAAGGGGCAGAGGAGTATTAGTCATAGCATATAAGCAGGGAAGGGGTTACACCCCATTTTTCATAACGGCCAAGACCTCTTTAGTTCATATTTACAAATCATTTCTTGTAAACAGGCTCATTAGACCCTAAGAACAAGAAGAACAGACAAACAACAGTGCTGTGGACTCTGATTTGTTGCTGGGTGGGTGGGTTTGCTGGCTATCTGCATTCTTGCCATTTCTGTTTTTATTTTTACAATTTTATTTATGTGCGTGGGTGTTTTGTATGCATGTATGTCTGTGCACCATGTCATAGCTGGAATCTGGAGTTCGCTGGCTATCTGCATTCTTGCCATTTCTGTTTTTATTTTTACAATTTTATTTATGTGCGTGGGTGTTTTGTATGCATGTATGTCTGTGCACCATGTCATAGCTGGAATCTGGAGTTCCAAAGAGCATCCCGTAGACCTGAAGTTACAGATGGTTATAAGCTGACATGCACGTGCTGGAAATTGAACCTGGTTCTTTGGAAGAACATCCAGTCCTCTCAACCACAGGCATTTTTGTAGCTTCATGAATTCTTGGTTTTAACTACTTTATTTCTGTACTTCTCAACAAAGTCAGGTAGTTCCAGGTATCAGTAAAATGTGGTTTTCTCTGTTAAATATTGTTCTTAGGTTTGTATTTTAAAATCTAGTGACCCTCTCCCCTAAAAAAAAAAAATCTCAGGTTTTCCAATAGCCAATAGTTTGTAATTATATGACAAACGGTTTGGTCTGTGCCTGTGGAATCTTTGCGGGAGTGGCGAGTAGAGAGCCAAGGTCTGAGTCCAGGGCCTTCTGCATGCTCAGCAAACACTCAGCTCCACCGTCAGCCCCAGTATGACGTCAGATTGAAAAGAGTTGCTTTTAGTAAATGATAGATTTTTGCTGATTAATAAAATTTATTTCCTGTGAATATGTCTCTGGTAGCCCAACAGTTATTATTAGTAAAATCTATTCAAACCACTCTTAGTTGTGTGTAGAATTGGAAACAACTTCTATGTTTGTGACCTGAGTTCTAAAACGGAGTGCTTTAAGAACGTAGCTGTTCTGCATTCTTAGGCTTGTACCTCTGTGATTTGTAATCCCTCAGAAAGAACCTTCTGCTTTTTTACCTCCTTCAGTGTAGTGGTTACTATGTAAATTAATTGCTGTGGAAATTAGAACTCACCTGTGCTGTTCAGATTTTTCTAACATTTTAATAATATAGTGAGCATCCATCTTTTAATGTGATTTTTTTTTTTCTGAGTAGATAATATACTTAGAAAATTCAAGGTTGCAAAGCTTTCTATGCCTGTCCTGCAGTCATGCTGTCTGATACAGTCTATTGCTGGAAGCATCTGGTGGCAGAAGTATTTATGTACTGGCAAACAGACACAGATAGGAGTGTGTGTGTGCACTTACGTGTGCATGGTGTGCATCACACATGCACACAAGGCTTGCCCACACATGTCGCTTAAGGTACATTTTTCAAAACTGAAGTTTCTTTTTCACTTAATATGACTTTAAGGGGCTAGAGAGATGGCTCTGTAGTTAAGGGCACTTGTTGCTCTTGTGAAAAACACAAATGGGTTCGTTTCCTAGCACCCTTGCTGGGTAATTCACAACCACTTCTAAGTACAGTTTCAGGAAATTTGATGCTCTTTTCCAGCCTTGGAATGTGCCTTCATGCATGTACATACACAAGTGAGTGCACAGATGTTTTTTGTTTGTTTGCCTGTTTGTTTTTAATTAACGAGAATATACACATTAGTGGGTAAAGACTTAAGGTACAGGTGTAAAGACCTGAGTTTGGGTCCTCGGAACTCAAATGAAGTCAGTGCTCCTATAGTGAAGTGAGAGGTGGGGACAGGAGACTCCGTGGAAGCTCATGGCCAGCTAGGCTGAGAGGCCTGAGGCTGGCCTCTTACTTCACATGTAAACTGGGTCATGCTCTCTGTTTCTCTCTGTCTCTGTCTGTCTCTTTTCTCGCATACACACACAGATACACATGCAAACATACATATACTTTTTCACACACACACACACACACACTTTGAGAACAGATCTGCTTAGTGAATAAGGAATAACCCCCTCCCCCTTACACACACACACACACACACACACACACACACACACACACACACACGTTTCAATTACTCGATGTCCTAATATTCAGCTGAGCTGCCACTTGCCAGGGCTGTCTTCTCCCTACAGATCTTCTAATGGCACCTCCCACCGTAGTAATTTTACCTTAGTGTAAGATTATTTGCTTGGCAGCCACTCAGCTTAGATTCTAAGCTTGTAGAGTCAGTATCACAATATCAGGAAATACTAAGTGCCTAAAATCTAGAAATCCATTATCAGAAAGAGTGAGGAAAAGAAAATGGACAGAGGTTCTTTTGTTTTCACCTTTGTCGCTATCACCACAGCTGAACCCTTTTCTGCTTCTATAAACCATGGAATGATAAAACATAAACTTTATTCTTCAATAATAAACATGCATGTTATAAATATTCTCAACATTTCAGTAGCACATATTCATTGAATTTCTAGAGAAGTTTTCATAAACACAGCTGGGAACATAGTTTAACAAATAGGTGTGTATGCACACGTGCATGCACACACACTCATGCATACATAGGTTTTTCAGAAACATGCATGAAACAGAGCAGGGGACTTAGCCTGGTGGTAGAGCCCTTGCTAGAGTGTGCAACTCCCTGGGTTCAGTCTATAGTACTGGAGGAAGGAAAAAATACATATATATATTCGCGCTTGAGAATTACCACCATGAGTCTGAGATACATATTTGTAGAAATCAAAATGATTTTGTAATACTGAACTTTGTTTTCTTGTAGTGTTGAAGGGCTCCATGCAATTGTTGTGTCAGATAGAGACGGGGTGCCTGTTATTAAAGGTAAAACTGACTACTTCATGTATATGGCACATTTACTGTTGATGAAAAATGTTTTATATTTCAATAATTAAAAATATGTAGAGCTTATTTCAATAAGCTGGAAAGAGTGTTTTAGTTGTTTGAGGAAGTATGTGCTTTGTATGTTGAGGACTTGGTATGAACCTGTAGTGAAGTGCATGTCAGCTGGACCATGTAACATTGAAAATCTCTGCAGTTACTGTAGGCCTGGTTTTCCATTGGAGATGCTTACGGCATAATACAAACCATTAAAGGTGTCTTCAGTGCTGACCGTGTGTGTGCAAGGCAGGCTGGCTGCCAACCCCACACCACGGCACTAGCTCACACTGGTGGGTTTTAATCTTACATTTTTTTGCTTCTTGACTCGAAATATATTTCTTAAAACTTCAATGTCATTATTAGTTTAGTTGGTCAGAATCTAAGAAGTTCTTTAAAAAATACATCTGTATAAATTCTTGAGAATTCTACACATGCATACAGTGTGTTTTGGTCATATTCACTACCACCCCAATCCACCCAGCAATAGTTTTGGCTGTCCTCAGCTTTTTTTTTTAAGCACACATTTACTGTAACAGAGGTAGTATGAACACAGTTGTTTACTGTTTGTATCTCCTGGCGTGATCAAAGTGGACTTTGCTGGTTTCACTTACCAAAGATTAAAGATAAAATAGTATCTTATGCATTTTGTGTACAATTTCTTTTCCACATCAGGACAAACAGATCAGGTAACTTTAGACATTAGAATTAAAACATGCTTTAGAGGTTAGAGGTCACCTGGTTTAGGTCTTCCATTTTATCCATTAGCATGGTCGAGTGCAGCGAGGACACTGCCTGTCCAGAGCGGGGCATTGAGTTGGTGACAAGACATGATAGAGTCCATTGACTGTGTGACAGCTATGGACAGGCCACCTTCCTCTTCTCACCCCTATAAAGAGGCTCAGGTGATTCTCCAGCCCTAATGTTCTTTCACAGAATCTCTGTGAACCGCTGAAACTTCATACTTGGCTGATACAGCTAACGCTAGTCTAGCCTTGAGTGAGAGGAACATGAAGCTGACAGCCAGCTTTTCCCATTTGGTTCTATCTACAGTATAGTGCTATAGTATAGTGGTTTATTTATAGTCTCAGATGACCAGAATATTCATTTTTATTACATGTAAGTCAGCATTTCTTCCCTGAGTTATTTATGCTCACTGACCTGATCAAGCAGTTTTCCCTACCTGAGTTGGTGAGACCCAGTTAGCGGTAGGGTTTTCAACATGGTAAATGTACTGTCCTGCCTAGGCTTTTACTGGTTTGTGTTTCTTAAAACTCACTGTAGAACTCTTCTCACCATACTCTGCATAATGTTTCTTCCCTCACTCATCCCAGTGGCCAACGACAGTGCTCCAGAGCATGCCCTGAGGCCTGGCTTCTTGTCCACTTTTGCCCTCGCCACAGACCAAGGCAGCAAACTCGGGCTTTCAAAAAATAAGAGCATCATCTGCTACTACAATACCTACCAGGTCTGTATGCTCAGTGTAGCATCATCTGCTACTACAGTACCTACCGGGTCTGTATGCTCAGTGTACAGCTCCTGAACGCTTTCCTGGCTCTTACAAATCCTGTAAAATGGTTTTAGTATAAGTCTAAATTTTAGTATGAGGGGGATAGAATTTTTAATATTTAGTCTAAACTAATCTTTTTTTTTTTTTTTAAAAAAAAGAGAGAATAATTGTTATGGAAAAGTACTTAAAACTTTAAAAATCAAGAGCCTGTTACGCTCTAAGTGTGTTAGGTCTTTGCTAACTCCAGTAGATGGTGCCGTTCGTTAGCTTACATAGCTGTGATTCTTCTACACAGTTGCTCTGTTGTGACAGGTAAAAACTGCTTGCCTTGAAAGTCCAGTGATCAGCTGTTTAGATCTGTATACTTGCAACATTACTATTTTGATCTTTTTAGGTGGTTCAATTCAATCGTTTGCCTCTGGTGGTGAGTTTCATAGCCAGCAGTAATGCCAACACAGGTATGTTAGCAGGGCCACAGATGCAGATGGCAATTCTTCATAGCATTACGCCTGTGCAGCAAGACAGATTAGGACCAAGAAGTGAGAGACCTGCATCTGTGCCTCCGCCCCATCTCCGTTTTTTCTTGAACTCGATTCCCAGTTCACACGTCTACCTCCCTCCTGGGCCCTGTTGATCTCAAGGGTGGTTTCCAGAGGCACTTGAGATGAGGCAGGACACTGGGTTTTTGCCGTAGAAACTAGTCAGCTCGGTGTTGCATTTTGTGTGCTGTTTGTGGTTACAGACCATAAACTGAACAGAACACATACATACGGGGTGCTGCATAAATGACTTAATTCTCTAGACCGGTCAATTAAATTACAGTGTGGAGATTTTGAATGCTTGGAGACAAGTTGAATGTGATTGAGAATTTAGAGATACTGACATAGTTCCTTTTCTGTCACTGTGGTGAAATACTCTGACGAAAGCCACATGAGGAGAAAGGGCTTATTTTAGCTCAGAGTTCATAAGAAAAATCTTCTAACATTCTAATTTTTTAACTCTCTTTTAGGACTAATTGTCAGCCTAGAAAAGGAGCTGGCTCCGCTATTTGAAGAACTGATAAAAGTCGTGGAAGGGTCTTAATCCAGCAGTGGTTCTGATGCACGCACTCCTTGGCCTCACTGCAGCAACCCTGGACCAGGCCAGCAATCCTCAGACCACAATAGTACTTGTATCTATATTCAGAGGCCGCTTTCCCACATTACACTAAAGGAGCGCCTATCGCTATAATTTATAGACAGATCAATTGTTATATTTATGTGTATAAAATCTTTTCTTACTTAGTGAGATCTGGGAACGCCACAGAAATGGTTCATTCTATTGCAGCTCCCATGGAGTTAGTGTGGGCGCCTGAAAGTGTGTGAGTGGTATCTGTCCAGAGCATCAGGTCAGAACGGCACAGCGAGATGAGCCAGCAAGGGCACCTGCTGAACTCTGCTCCACTCCATAAGCCGCAGACCCTTTTACTGAGAATAATAATGAGGTCATAGTTTCCTTGAGATTATATTTTATTTCTTTCCTTGCATTGTGAGGAAGATGAAATGGCTTAGTAAAAATAATTAAGTACAATCACTAACTTTGCTCTGTCTGTGTTCTCAGTGTAGATGAGTGTTACTAATGGATCTGATTCTTCAGGGTGCTGCTCCTCAGAGAGAACAAAATCACTGCTTACGATTTCTCTTCTGCGTCTCTGTAACCGTGCTTCCACAATGGTGTTCTATGTGCGAGTGAAATGCATGTCACTGAATTCTGTTCCATTATCAGTATGTATATAAAAATGACAGGATGGCCATTTTTTATACATGAGTATAAATAAAATAGTATTTTTAAAAGTACACGATAGCTCTGTATAGCCTCGTTTTTTGGACTTTGAAAAGTTTGGTGGACATAATTCTGTCCTTCAGTCACATGAATAAGCAATGAATAGTTCTTATAGGGATTGTATTGGAGATTGTTGTGCATAGTATAAACTGTCAAAGAAACCACCCCTGAGCCTGGCTGAATCTCCAGGAAAGAAGTGATCTCTGCTTATATGCCTGAGAGGCTAAGGGTTGGATCAGCCGTTCAAGTTCTGGCTCTCCTGGCAGTTTGTCTCTGGGATGGTTCAGTACACATGGGCCACTGTGTGCCGGTCTCCAGCCCTCCTGATGCACAGCCACCTTGGAATATTTGCTCTGGGGACAAAGTGCCGGTGCTGTCCTTAGGTTCCGCACACACTGCTTGGCTGAGTGCCTGCTGCTCATCCTTTGCCTCATTTCTAGTACAATCTGAGATGAGTGGGGAGTAAAGAAAGTATGGGGTGCTCTGAGAGCCACGAAGTGGGGCCACCTAAAGCATGAGAAAAAAAGTCAGAGAATGTTACTGTCTTTAGGGAGCTATACACTGTTAATGAACTGTGAGCTGCACCCACTAAGATACAGAATTCTCATTGTCATCTCAACGCCCATAATCAGCTTGAAGAAGCTAATGAAGAGTCAGCGCCCCTATTCCCTGGGCTTGGGGACTAAGGTGATAAATGTTGGGCTGTCTTTCTAGGGAAAAGTAGTGGTTTTGTGGGAATAGAGAGGATTAGCTAGGGTTTATTGCATAGCCATAACCTATCAGTAGAAATCTGTATAATTAGTATCAAGATGAAGATATAAATTCTTAAACGGCACCAATTTACTTTGATTACAAATTTTAAGGTTTTCATTGGTATGAGCTTCTTATTGATATAAAAGTGAGATGAATATTGTTACTCTCATAGGCATTGTACCAGTATAACACGTTTAGGAATGCAAGGCTTAGACCCAGTCCTTCTTTAACTTTTTTTAACTGATTTGAGATGGACAGCCTGTGAGTTAAGGGACTATAGCAAATTCATGGCTTGGAGTTTATTGTTAGGGTGTTTCCTATGTTTTATTTAGAGATAGCTGAGTGGAGTTAACAGACAACAGTCCAGATTACCTTACATGGATAGTTGGTTTTCAAAACATCAGAAATCCACAGAATTGATGTGACAAACATTTCTGTATTAATGTTCATTTTGATTAGAGACCTGTCTGCTCCGGACAGCTTCCTATATTGAATTCTAAGAAGAAATTGAGCATCTTTGGAGTTACTCCAGTTGTGGTGAGACAGCCACTAGACAAGAATTGCCTCTCCCCATCTACAGACAAATTACTGTCCAGAAAAGGATATACTTGCAGAATAGTTGACTGATTATATCTGCCTAGACAGAGTAATCAGCCCTTAATAATTCTGCATCACTAAGGTCTGTCAGATGATCCTGGGCCAGAAGGCAGAAGAACAGATGCTCCAACGTTTTGAAGTAGAGGGAGTGTCCAGGTGTTCAGAGGTCTCTATAAATTGGCTAGGTTTTAGAAGCTATGCTTTGTGCTTCCCACAGTTATAGTTAACTCAGTCATTCTGGATTTCGGATGGGGTTGAAAACTTATAGCCTTATAGCCAATCCTGGCTATTTACCTTGAGAGAAAAGATTTGAGTGGATGGTCGTCAGCTGACATTCATCCTAAAGCCAGGTTCAGAACTAAATGTTTTAGTTAGAATAGATGACAGAGGAGCTGGTTAGTCAACAAAAGGATGGACTGGGTATTAGGACTATCCTGTACCTCACTGGTACAAATCGGCATAATTATGCTCTAATTGTATTTTGAGAGAAAAGTTTCATTTTAACAGGAAGGGTGATGTGTAGGAGGAGCTAAGGTGGGAGGAGTACTGAGAGGAAGAGAAGGAGTAAGAAGAGGAGGAAAGAAGGAGAGGAGAAGCTAGGTGATGAAAGAGAGAAAGAGGGGGGATACAGGGAGGCAGATGTTCATGTATCTCCACCAGTCAAAGATAGTTGTTATATCTAGGTTGGGTAGTGGGTTACACCTCTGATTGAACAATTCCAAACTTATAAAGCCTATGATTAACATTTTTAAAAAAATGTATAAATGCAAAAAGGAAAAGGAGGCATGGGATAGGGATTTTCTAAGGGGGGAAATGGGGAAAGGGGATGGCATCTGAAGTGTAAATAAAATATCTAATAAAAAAATAAACAGGAAAAAAATTGCAAAAAAAAAAAAAAAAAAAAAAAAAAAAAGCTCATTTTTGGAGCTACCACTTAACAATGTCTAGGAAATTTGTGCTAGAGATGTGGTACATGAAACAGAAAGGTAACTATAGATAACATAAAGCTAGAAAACTTAAGATTACACCTATTTAATGTGTGTGCATACACACTTGCACACATGTGGGGGTCAAAGGACAACTCAGGAGTCGGTTCTCTCCTGCGATACGTGTCTGGGGAGTGAACTCAGATTGACCACACTCATACACAATAGCAATAAATACCAATTTTAAAATACTTCTGACAAAACAAAATGAGATTCTTGGGGAGAAAGTTGTATCAGTTCTCGAGCAGATCTGTAGAGGTTATATGTATGTGTCAAGGGACCAGCCTCGGCTTGGAGAGGGGTTCTGAGAAAAAGGGTGTCTGGGAGCAGCGAAAACAAACAACAAATTGAGGGTTCAAGCTGGGGGGCCTGTGTTCCACTGGAGACAGCTTTCCAGCTTGTTCTGTCTGCTCTGCCTTCTTTCTCTCTGATCAGCTTTCTCTGGAGATCTGCAGACAGCTAGCTCTTTCTTTACATCTACTTGAGACAATTCTCCAAGCAGCTGTTTCTTCCTATTCTAAACAGTTCTCTGGATAGCTAGCTCATCTGCACATCTTAAGCCCAGTCTTTTATTTTACTATGAATCCGATCATTTACATAGGTTTCCTTTTGATTACCCTATAACTCAGCATCCGTAAACCCCACCTTCTTAGCTCATTGGAAACAGCAAGCATACATTTTCTAAAATTTTAACATTGCAAAAGAATTTAGAGATCTGCCTGCCTCCGTTAAAAAGCACAGTCCATGAGCTAACGAGGTGGGATTCTGTTCTGGAAGTATCCTTTCTAGCACACTTGGGCTTGGACTTGCTGTGTCCTAGGCTGACTCAGGACTCTGCCTGCCTTTGTATCTGGCAAACTGGCTCATAGTGTAGAACTGTGAAGCCTCGTATAATTCATATTGCATTCTTATTTTTTTGCATCATTGAGAAATTACATATTTTCAAACCCATGTTTTTAGAGTTCTTTTCCACAGCCTTAAAGGCTGTCCTGACGTTCCCAGCGGTTACCATTTTGCTGAGACATTAACCACACCTTTGCCTCCTGGACTCATGCTGTCTCTCATTATCATGGAGTCATTAACGTTAACAGGAAGGACATTCCTTAAAGGAGGAATACACATTATTAGACAAACAAGCCTTATGCCTATGGCAGCCATCAACACTCTAGGAGGCTAAGCTGCTGTCCCTGTCCCAGGGGCAGGAACTGTGTCATTCTGTCCCCACCAAGGCCATGCAGGACCCAGCACATATGTGCTCTAAGGGATTGGTGTGAGAAACTGGAGCATGCAACTGTGGAGTAACCCAGAGACAGAGGCCACGTCCGCTATGACATTTTGCCCTTGCTCCAAAGACCTTTCAGCTGATGGGTGAGTCCTACCCATACTCCATGAACTAATTTCAGCTATTTCTCCAGGTCATTCTGTTCCAGGTAGCAAAGTGAAGTCATGCTTGGCAGTACGAGCAGTGTTTTGAGTGAATCACTTATATAGTTGTACCTAATCATTGTTGTTTTCTACCTTACTCTACTTCAAAAACAAAAGCAAATGTTACAAAACTGGGCATGCCAACAAAATCCTGCACTTTTCGTTTCATGAACAGAAGCAAAGCATATAAATAAACATTCTACAGGTTGATAGAATATTTAGTACAGAAAGATTATTGTTTCTAATATAGAGTGAAAAATTATAAAGACCATTTTATGAAATATATGCAGGCTTTTTCTTTGCCCTTAGACCTGAGCAGAAAGAGTGCAGGTTCCAGAAAGCAGAACTGGATGTAAAATTTCAGACCTTTACTGCCCCAGGATACATTCAGGGAAGAGCAACATTCCTCAAGCCTCAGGGTGGGGAAGTCCCAAAGCAAGAAGACACATTCCTGACCACAGAAAAAGATACAAGTCATCTAGGTGGGGCTATGGCAAGTGAGAAATAGTTAACCTGAAATAGTTGGTAATGACAGGGTAGGGCACAGTGACATGGTAAAACTACATTCTTGAGAAGAATGAGTGTGCAGAGTGCTTTTCACATGGCTCTAAATCATTTGGGGTGGGTTCCTCTGAAATGTTCCACTATTTTTATGTTATGTATCCTTGACAACCCCTCACCCCCTTTCCCACTCCCCTGGTTTGTGGTTTACCCCTTTAAAAACCCTCCTCAGACTGACTGGTTTGTCAAACTCTACTCCTGCTCCAGTGTGCAGTTTGACTGCTGGCTGCCAGCTCTCTTCCCTAATAAACCTCTGCTGATTGCATCCAGGTATGGTGTCTTGGAGTTTGTGGGTGGTCGAGACTTCCTAAGACTTGAGTAAGGGTCTCCCGAGTTTGGGGGTCTTCACTAAGACAATAAAAACCACACATTTTAATGAGGAGCCATTTGTTACTCCTTATTTTGCAAACTTGACACAATGCATTTTATCTTGATGTTGCTTTATTCCATATAATACAAACATAACAAGTAAATCCCCTCCCCCAGCCCCATGCTGAGGCCAGATGTTCTACCATTGATCCACATCCTAGCTACAAAAACTCTCTGAAACAAACAAAAATTTAACTTCTGGGTCTTAGGTGTTTAAACAACAGGGAAAGATATTTAACAAGGTTCTATGAATGAATCTTGACACCATCTTGAGAAATACCAAGAGGAAGACAGTACCTTTCTGGATGTGAAAGCACATCCGGTATGTCATTGCAGCTTGGTCCTGATCTTCTGGTTTCCAACAGCTATGTATTCATGAAGATTTGATTTACTCCCTTCCTTAGAAACAGAAGTTACCCTTTAATAATGTTTGGTTACCTCATTGGGCTAATCTCATACAGCTGATCCTCGGAAAAGGAGAAGTCCAAATGAATTTGAAGAAATGGCAGCTAAAGAATTTTAATTAGTGCTTATAATTTGTAATGATAACCATTAAACTAAGTCATTCACTACCACACTTCTCAGTGTGCATTTCCTTACTGTTTAAAACATTCCTACTCTTTATTATACATTCATGTACTTTTCTAGTCACCCACAAGACATGTTGTTTTCAGTTTATCATTAGATGTGAAGGAGCCACTGAATTTATATTATTATTATTATGTGTGTGTGTGTGTGTGTGTGTGTGTGATGTCGGGCCATACATGCTGGGACATAGATATAGAGGTCAGAGAACAACTTTGTGGAGTTGCTTCTCTCCTATCTTTGTGTGAGTTTTGGGGATCCCAACTCAGGTTGTCAAGCTTGGCATGGGAAATGCTAAGATGGCTTACCAAGCCATCTCTCCAGCCTGATTCCTAAGCCTTTTAAATGGAGTGTGCGTGTGTGCATGCATGTGGGCTCCTGGAGTTACAGGCAGGTGTTTGTGAGCCTGAGGATATGGGTGGGTCCTGGAAACTGAATTCAGGTCCTCTGGAGAACAGATGCAATTTAATGGCTGAGCCGTCTCTTCGGCCCTATTTGAGGTTTTTGTATATAAACAAAACAAAAGCAACCCATCTTTGAATGTCCTTGGTGTTTATTATCTTAATCTACTTCCTCAAAAGCACCTACTGGTGCTTCCTGATGCGCTGCTGTTTCCTTGCTGCTTGTAGCAGGTCCTGAAGTTTAGTGGTGCTGACTGTAACTTGGGGTGGGACTCCAGGCAACTAAAGTCAACAAGCCTAAGGCACTGGGACAGCCAATGAGCTCTTGCCTGGCGCTGTGTCTGAGAGTGGCTCCACCTGGAAGTTAGGCAGTTGCCATCAGCAGGGTGCTGCTTCTGTGTTCTCTAGCAGATGGCCAGGTCCCCCGCCAGCTGTTTTCCACAAACCAGCAAACAGCATACAGCTCCCAGCCACAATCTACTTTTGATTTGTTTTTAGAGGAAATACTTCAGTGAGCTTTCCTCTGAAGTCTGCCACAGATCAGACGCGTGGAGCATTCAACCTTGCCCCTGAGCAAGAAAGTTCTATTTGAAGACAAATGACCGAGATCGGACGGCGTCTTCTCCTTGATTCAGCTGTTTTCTTATTTTTGACTGTAATAAAACATACATACGTCTGTTATTGAATCACCTTACGATATTGGCTCTGAGATTGTAAGTAAGACATGCTGAGCAGTTTGCCACACCTCTACCAAGATTTAATGTTTGTTTGTTTGTTTTAAAATTTCCTTCAAGACACTGTGGAGGGGCTATTACAACAGGTATAATTTGGGAATCTATCTAATACTCCTGAGAAAGCATGACACACCACCACCCAGTCAAAAGGAGGACTTAGGCAGCAGCTGTGGACTTAGGAAGTTGCTGGTGATACACTGCTAGGTGGCAGGGACAGGTGAAAATCACCAGAGAGGGGCTGTGTTTTGTTGTTAAAGATCCATTTGCCCAGGGAGAAGTCTCAACGCGTACATTGAACTGCTTTTTAATTTAAATTGTGTACAATAATTATGTGTAATTTGGATAATGACAAAATATACGGAATTAGAAATGGAGTCTGTTGCAGGATATCTGATCACACTGTGGACCCTGAGATTGTATTTACTGGGAAAACTTGTTTCTAGTTGCAGTGTGGCTCAGCCCTTAGCTTTAATCTCTCTTTAATCCCTCTGACAGGAATACAAACACACCCTTAGTACACACCTTTAATCCCAAACAATGAAGATAAAGTTAGTTTGTAGATGGAAACAGCCATATTTGAAAGTGATGTCTAATTGAGTGGCAGACAAAGTGATGAATCAGTGAAAGATTTGATAGAATAGGATATGCCCAACTCTCATGAGAAGAGAGAGGAAAGGGAAGCTACTTAAGAGAGCCATGCAGAGTGTGTGTGTGTGTGTGTGTGTGTGTGTGTGTGTGTGTGTGAGAGAGAGAGAGAGAGAGAGAGAGAGAGAGAGAGAGAGAGAGAGAGAGAGAGGAGGCAGCTTTACCGGGAGAATTTTAGAGACAGGTTGCAGAGAAAGAACAAGCTAGACACAGGTGAAGACAGAAGGATCCAGAGAATAAGAATGAGCCAGAAGATTAGAACAGATTGCTACAGTTAGTTTGAGGCCAAGCAGGGCAATTTAGAAGAAAACCAGAGAAGCCAGATTGAATCTGTCATCCTGGAGAGGCATTTGAGTCAGAACAACTGAGTTGAATCAGCCAGCCAGAGATCAGAAAGTTCCCCACTGGGATTCAGCAGGAGAGCAGTCTCGAAATGAGCATTGTATTAACTTGGATTTCCACAAAAAGGACAAAACAAAACAAAAGAACCAGCCTCCCTTTTTAGGTTGAGAGGAGTGTTTCTTCCACTGAGTTACAAGCCTGGCCTTAAGGTTACCCATTTTCAGGCAATGCCTATAGATTCTATGAACACACACACACACACACACACACACACACACACACACACACACGAGTACAGAGACATTGGGAAAAAGATGACTTGCCTTTGAATACACCACGGGTTTCAAGACAGTATGCTATCTATGGTTTGACCTATGTATAAAGGGTGGTGGCACTGATGTGATGGTCCCTAGGGTGGTGGCATTGATGTGATAGGGCCTTTAAAAGATGGGATGTACCCCGGGAAGTCCTGAGGTCACTGTGCACTGCCTTTGGAAGTGAGAACTGTTCTGAAGAGAGTTCTAGAAGTCTGAGCTTGACCACACCCCAACCCCTACTTCATCTCTGGCTTCCTGTCTAGAAGTGTGCTTGTTTCCATCCTCCACGAGCCCCCATCTTTATGTCCCACCAAAAAGTCTGCATCAGAAGTTCATGGGAGTGCTCTGCCCTTTGACCTCAAAAGCCTCCTTTACTCCATAAGTAGCTTGCCTCATTATTTCGTGAGAGAAACAACCACCAGACTAATATATCACACTTACAGGAAATATTAGAAAGCTTTCCCTCAGCTACCAACTCTCTACAATGTGCACGGGGGAAGTGTAAGAGCAGGAAGACAGCACACCTTTGGTAATTTGGTAATAATTTGGTAATACCCACACAGAGTGCAGTTTATACTGGGAACTGAGTTACTCCCTCCGTGACAATTTAAAAGGCTCTCCCAGTTGAAGCATATGTTAGCATCCCTCTCTGAGACCTTCCAGTCCAAATATCCTCTTTCAGAGGAAATGGTAATAACCAGTACTGCCAACAGCTGTGGCTGGGGATAGGCCGAGACACAACAATAACCCCACCCTTCCTTCTTACAATCCACTCCCTCCTTTTGATACCCCTTGAGGATGCACAGATTACTCTACAAAACTGCCAAGAGCCTACCTTCCCTTTGGTTCTAGAGTGTGACAACTGGTGTATGCTTGGCGTACATGTTAGTTATCAAGAATGGACATCTGGGGACTTTTATAACTCACCAACTTCCATCGAAGTATTTTGATCCATTCATCAGCTTCAACTCCCGTCTTTGCGCAGAGATAAAATGTCCTGAATGGAAACACTAAGCTGATGAAACAAAAGAAACAATGTGAGGTGGTCAATAGAGCTCAATGTATATACCCTATAGTATAAGCACCTCCCAGGAAGAAAAAACGATTGCTGAGGGCTCCCGGAATTAGCATCGCAAGTTTGAAGAATTGGCGTAGACAGAGCCATTCTGTCAGCAACTGCAGAAATGCCTAGGAGGCTTTAAGTTTGTGTTATTGTAGACGAGATTTATACTCTCCCAGGAGACTTCAAAGAAGAAGTACATGTCCGGGCACACCCACAGCCTTTTGCAGTGCTTGTCTTCTGTGGAACATAAGTTTATTCAGCTGAGCTCACCAGTGGTCCAGAGCCTGTCTGTGGATCAAAGGACAAGCCAGGCAGAGAAGAGGGCATGCTGAAGAGCTCCTTTTCACTGGCTGCTTTAAGGAGGGATAACAATTAAAAAAAAAAAAAAAAAAAAAAAGAATCTTTCTTTCATCACAAAAGGGTGGGAAGGTATATAGTATATAATAACTTTTCATTTTGCTGCCTCTATTTAGGCAAAATCATTTGAGTGATAAAGTTGGCCGTGACATAGCCTGGTCATTCTTTCTATCCTTACAATCAAGACACAATAATTTTTTTTCTGACTCCCATCCCCATCCCCAATGTATCCTAGGGTGGCCTTGAACTTGCTACATAGCAGAGGGTGAGCTTGAACTCCTGATCCTCCTTCCTGGAGCTGAAATTCATCTTAATGTTGGAGCAGCACATCTCGTAGCTCTCAAGCCTGTGGGTGGGTGGCTGAGTAGATGGGGGTAGGGAGGGAGGGATGCTGACATCATACACATGCATGGCGCTGAGTGTAAACTGGTTCCTGGATGTCACTGATACTCCCTGCTGCAGACATGATCTGCTCTATAATTTCACACAAGTCTCCCTTTTCTTCTTGCAAACAGAAGCCCGGACAATACATTTAATTAGTTTAAGCTAGTTATGATTATGTTATGGTTGTTTATGTTGCAGCTAGTGAGTCAAGCAGAAGCCTCACAGGGCAACATTTCCAGGAAACACTGGCTTTCCTGATACAAAGGACCAGGCAGAGCTGATACCTCTTTCTCCCTGTCTGGGAAAACACAAGGGGTGAAAGTAGCCACTTGGATCTGAAGGAGCCAGCCGGGAAGAGTTAAGAGAAGGGTAGAGACCATGCCCACCCTGGGACCTTGTCACAGTCCACCTGCCTCTCAAGTTGTTACTCAAGAAAATCAAACCTCGGTTAGATCATAGACAGGTGTTAACAAGATGTCTGTTGTTTGTTGATGCTGTAAATTGCTCACTTTCTCTGTGTAACAATAAAATTACAGTTCTATATATAATGTCTTTATTCTTGGAAGGTCTACAATCCAGATGCTGTAACCTTGCAGCTTTCTTCCAGCCAGCTTAGGAGAAGAAGTGATGAACAAAAGCAGTCATAAAGAAAATCTGGCATGGTCTGAGCACGCGGAGTTAGAGTTAGCTTACATCTTTCAGCCTGCATATGGTTGACAAACTTTTAAACAAAAGTTGGTGGGAAAAAAGATACACCTGTTTTTTTTATCAAGACACCATCCCCGAAATGCATACTGATATCCCAATAGATATACTGATCATAGCACAGCAGGACACTTCCTCTGTTGCTAGGGTCACATGGGGCCCTAACGATACAGACCATCTATCACCAGAGTCAGTGCAACGATACTTAAAATTGAGAGGAAAATCTTAAGGTGATAAAGTTGCTTAGGACATGAATGAATGGCAGAGTGCATCCTTGTTGCTCAGTGCATGGCCTGAACCTAGCCAGCCTCTGTGTTGAAGCTACGTTAGACGAAGCATTGTGGCCTCTGCAGCTGGAGGCACTCCTAGCACGTAATGCCCTCGTGTGAGGTTAAGTCCATGCCCCTCCAATCGAGAAGTGTACAGGTTAAGATAGATAGTTTTTTATTCCTTGGTTGAAAAGACTTTTTAGAAACATTTCCTTTATGAAAATACCTTACCAGAAACAGTTTACTCGTTCCTGCGAGTAATCAAATTGCACAGCTGAGCACTCTGTTAGGTCTAGGATCCGAATTGGTTCTGGTGACTGACAAAAACAAAACAAAACGATGTCACACAAGTAAACACATGTGTGTGTCCATCATTCTTCCCTTAGCAAGGTTTCTGCTGCAAGCAGCTGTCTGTTTCATCGAGATGATGGATGATGGCAAAGCCTGACACCGGGAAGACAGAACTCTGGGGTTTGGGAACTAGCCTTTCACAGGTTAAGCACTGGGAAGACACTGCTGGTCTACACAGATGGCTCAGTGGTTAAGAGGGTGACCTGCTCTTGCAGAGGATCTGTGTTCGATTCCTGGCACCCACACCAGGCAATTCAAAAAACTGCCTATAATTTTAGCACCAAAAGGTTCAATGCCTCCGGCCTAGTACCAACACTCATGCATACCCACACAGACACACATTATTGTTTTTTAAATATTTAAATATTTTTTTTAAAAAAAGATGCTGTTTTTGTCAATTTACATGAGATAGATACAGATTTTTAACACACGAAAGAGTCATATTTTTCTCCCATCTTTTAGAAACTTCTACTATTGCAGAAATCTTGTATATAAAAAAAGAAAATAATTTTAAGTTGGCATGATAAAATGGACCTGGGCAGCGAATATGCTTTTAATAAAAGGGGCAATTGCTTCCTAGGCAAGAATAGCAAGGGAAGAGTCCCATCTCCATCGTCCCAAGCACAGGGAGCTGCGTACCGAGGAGAGCTATGTATGGCTGCACTGACCAGGCAGTGGCTTCGGGAGAGAAAGCTCAGTTTAGCAGAGTCAGACTAAATCAAAAATCAAGAGTTGGATGGACCTTGGGCTGGTAACATGGCTCAGTGGTAAACATGCTTGCCATCAAACTGCATCTGATGACCGGAGTTTGATTCCCGTGAACTACTTATTGAAAGGAGAGATGCAACCCATCGGTTGCTCTCTGATCTCCAAACAAACTCTCAGACCAGTGTGCCCGGGGCCCCTCATAAGTAACTCCAAGTTGAAAAGAGCTCGGGTCTTTAGACTCTTGTTTCAGAGACGTCCAGAACCTCACAGAACTGACATCTCAGCAGTGACAGGGGGCGGGGGTGAGGGTGGGAGTGGAAGGGTGGGTAGAGGGAGGGGTGGAGGTGGGGGAGGGTGCTGATGTCTTTCTCACCATCTGGTCTTTGAAATATTTCAGTTCGTTCCTTTGCAAAGTGAACCATCTTGTTTTCCAGGTCTGAGGGGGGGAAAATTTAAGTTTGAATATAAGAAAGTAATATCTAAATTTGATAGTTTATTTTCATTTTAGACATATATAAAAGATTAGATAAAATAAGCCTAAAATATTTTTTGGGTATTACTTTTGAGAAAAGTTTCAAAGTAGCTATAAAAAAGAAGATGAGTCTGTATTCTAAGATCACAATAGAAATACCACTAGTTTATTTAAATGAATAGATGCAGCCATTGTAAATATTCAAGGTGATTTCTAACATGCCATTTAACTTTCTATTTTATTAACGCTATAATAAAAATTGATATCAGCTTTGAGAACCTCTATGAGATATATCCCCACACTGGAAATTTATGTATATTTCATATATACTTTTGAAACTTCATTTATATATAATGTATATTTATTCAATGCATATAAAGTAACATCATCTATTATTATTCAGCATTATTATTTCAAAACTGGTACAGTTAAAGTTTAGGATCCTTTAATCATGTGACACTCTGAATCTCCGTGGGACTCACACAGAAACCATTGCTGCTGTCTGTTTTCTTACTATGTCTTAACAATGCCCTGGTCTGTCTCAGCTAGCAATACACCCAGTTAAAAAAGACAATAGAAGATTCCAGAATAAATATTTATCATGCCTGTAATCCTAACACTGTGGATGCTGAGAAGTATGCTTGAGGTCAGCCTGGGCTGTGAGACCCTATCTGAATACGAAACAAACAAATCAATAAACAGGCTGTGAAAATGAACGTCTCCCATCTTCAGTGAGCAGCCAGTCTAGTAAGGACATGGGTAACTGCATGACTAGGTGAGATTCAAGCAGCCTGGTTCACAGGAGAGAGGGTAGGACTCTGACTCCTAAAATAGACAAAAGCTGACTCATTGCACTACCGTGGCTATGACACGTGAAAATTAAAGAGAACTTTAAAGGAACAATTGCAGGCAGGGAGCAGTCAGGTGCTCTGGATTTGTACACTGTGTTTACTTTGGTATTTTATAATGTAATTTTTTTTTTAAGCACCAGTGATGTGTTTGATTTACCTTTTAGTAAACATTTTATAAAAGTTAGCCGGGCAATGGTGGCCCACGCCTTTAATCCCAGCACTTGGGAGGCAGAGGCAGGCAGATTTCTGAGTTCGAGGCCAGCCTGAACTACACAGAGAAACCCTGTCTCGAAAAACAAAACAAAACAAAACAAAACAAAATAAAAACAAAAAACAAAAAACAAACAAAAAAAACCACACCAAAACAAAAACAAACAAAAAAAAGTTTAACATTTTTGTTAAAAACAACGACAGAGGGCTGGAGAGATGGCTCAGCGGTTAAGAGCATTGACTTCTCTTTCAGAGGTCCTGAGTTCAATTCCCAGCAACCACGTGGTGGCTCACAATCATCTGTAATGGGATCTGACGCCCTCTTCTGGTGAGTCTGAAGAGAGCAACAGTGTTGTACTCATATACATAAGATAAATAAATCTAAAAATAAACAAACAAAACAACCAACCAACCAAAAACCCAGAAATGTTCAAGAGCCGATCGACCCCTTTGTTCTCGCCTCTTCCATGGAACATGCTGCACAGCGCTTCCTTTTTAGTTAGAACTCCAGGTTACTTACACGGGGCTTTGTCAGAGAACAGTCAAGTCATTCCTCAGTTAAAATAAGTAGCTCAAAATAAGTTTATAATTTTCCTTTTTTTGAAAAAAAAAAAATCTGTCAAGATTACAAACCACACTTCCTTACCTTTACCAGACCTCCCTGCTTGGTGAGATAGCCTTCTTTGGTGCCCAGCTGCAAAAGAAAAAGCCTGGAGTGAAGCCCAGAATTGTCACATGTTTGGCTTTGTGCTCCTGTCTCATTTTATCTTGCGGCGTTAGACAGGGAACCCTTACTCCAGGCAAGCACTTTACACCAGGCTGCAGGCTCGCCCTTCGGTCCTGTTCTATGAAGAACACGTCTACCACTGATCTCCAATCTCTTTCTCTTTCTCCCCCTTCCTCTGTCTCTGTCTCTGTCTCTGTCTCTGTCTCTGTCTCTGTCTCTCCGTCCCCGTCCCTGTCCCCGTCCCCCTACCCCTACCCTTACCCCTCCCTCTCCCTCAGTGGTTAAAAGTACTTGTTGCTTCTCCAGATGACCTGGGTTCAGTTCCCAGAATCTAGATGGTAATTCACAACTCCCTCTAACTCCAGTTCAAGAGATTCAATGCCCTCTTTAGCTTCTCAGGGCACTGGGCATAAATGTGGTGCATAGGCATACATTAAAGCAAAACATACACAACATATTCTTAAAATTAAAACAAATAAAAAAAAGAAATTAAACTGAGTCAAGTATTAAGAAAAGTTTTAAAAATTATCATTTTGGTTTGTTACAGGTAAATGCCTATAGAGATAAAATGATGAAGGTTAAGTGTTTTTGTAAAGGACCCTGATAGAATTAGCCACTAAACTCAAGCTAAGAGATAATGTTACACACTATTACCTTTAATACACTAAAGTCTAGTATTTTCCATGGTTTTGATAAGTGAAATTCTGAAGACATACGATCTGAGAATATACAGAGTCTCTGGATATAAGAATGGAAATAACTGTATGGCAGGCTTCTCCTTAAGCACATGATCTGTAGCAGGAGCTACCTTGAGAGCAGCTTCAGGTTAGGAACAACCTAAATGTCTAGCAATAAAGAATTACCACGCTGCTTCCCTCACCATTTCCCAGAAACAGCCAAAGTCCTCAGGTGGAATGAGCGTGTGGACATTTGTGCACCTTGGCACTGAGTGTGGAGCACAAACAGAGGACAAGGAGAATCCATGTGGATGGGTGACACTAGCTGTGGGAACAGCAGCTCGGTATGGGTGGTAAAGTCAGGGGTGGGGGTGGGGTGAGGGCTTCTTCCCAAATAGGTGGAGATGGCAACCAGTGTAAAGTAGGCGTCTGCAGAGAGAGGGGGGTGGCAGTTGCCTGGAACTGATCACTGAGTAAGCAGGAAGTCCAGTAGGGGGATGGGCAGCTGAGCAGCAGATGGACATTGCTTCCACTCATTGATCACCACATTCCAGATAATGGGACCCATATTCCTCGCTGTGGGAGAAGGTGTCGCAACCATGAAAACCTAGAATGAGCCCTGTGCTTCTGATAAGGATTTCAGTTGTTGCTGTGTATCCATGGAGGGAAGAATCAATAGATGGACAGATGGATGGATAGACACAGATATAAATTCATAGGTACACATACAGACACATATATCTTTTCCTTATCTCTAAGTAGGTAGATGAGTGATATTTCAATCAAAACAGGCATATATATATGTGGTTCAGATATCAAGTTGTGAAGTACCACTTTATAGACAAAGAAGAAGAAGGCATTTCTTTTGAAAAAAAAAAGTTGACTTTAGATATGACACAAGGCCAAGTCTGGGATACCTTGCTATGTCGGAAAGTAAAGTTATCAAAGAGTCAGGAGGCCATAAACACAAAAGCCACCCTGAAAGGCTTCCTACTCACCAAATGGCAGATAATTTTGAAAGATCAAAATAAATCATGACAGGATCTTAACCCATCAACACAAAACACCGGATAATGTGGGAAATAAAGAGCTTTTTCTTACAGTGGCCCAGCAGCCAATAAAATAAGCAAGACCGTCTGAGGCTCACCACTCACAATAACCAAAGCAGTGGTTAAGACAGCTAATAAACACCAACTGATGGGCAAAATTTTCATAAGGGACAATGTACGCATATTCATAATTCTCTAGTAGATTAATAAAGATTCCTGGAATCTTTATGAATAACTGTAGCAACAAAAAAAATTATTTTAAAATGAAGAAAACTGTTGTTGCCTCTCACTTGATCAAACCTTCCTTATAGGGGAAACTATAAACCTGGTGGGTCTGAGGAGGCAGTGAGGGGCATGAGAGCCCCTTGTGGTGTTCCTACCAAACCACACACTCCAAACTAATCAGGACTCGATGAGAGACAAGCCAGCACGAGGAAGGGTTTACAGAAGAACTGGGCTTTAATTTCCAAAAATGCAAGAGAAGGGAACTCAAGGCAAAACAGAAGTTCAGACAGGAAGGGCGATCAAGAGACAGGACACATACGACCGAGGACAGGATCTTTGTGCTCTAAAAGACTGTATGGGAGAAGCAAAGCTCACTGAGGTGTGCAGATACAATGGTAGCACGGCAACTTCCTAATTCAGATGGTGGTGTGTGGTCATGTTAGCCAGTGTCTTTGTAGGAATGCACTCTGCTGTGTTTAAAATGACCGGGCATCCTATAAGCAACCAACTCTTAAATGGCCATGGGAAAACAAAGCTTTCAGATTATCTTTGCAATTATTCTGTCAATTCAAAATTATTTCAAATCTTTAAATGCGATTCAAAAAGAACAACCAACCAGAATGACTGTTTTAAGCAAACTGATATACTGATATACTCAGTAGTAGTAGAATATTAAGGAATTTACTTAATCATGTTTTAGGAAACCATGTAATGTTTGGAAGGGGCAATGTTCAGAAGGTATAGTTATATATATATATATATATATATATATATATATATATATATATATATATATATAATAACTCTGTAATGAAGAGCTTAATTATACAGACACACACACAGGGAGAGAGAAAGAGAGTGAGAGAGAGAGAGAGAGAGAGAGAGAGAGAGACCCAGAGAGAAAAGGAGAGAGACAGAGGAAGAGAGAGAGAAGGAGAGAGACAGAGACAAAGACAGAGAGAAGGATACACATGGACACACAGATAAACATGCTGGAAATGAACAAGGGAAGCATCCAAGAACTATTGCACGTCATAGATCATCTAACAGAGAAAGCTGTCACAAAGCAAAGCAATCATCCTTTTTTGAAGGAAAGGGTTGTTAAGAGGAAGCTAAGGAAGCATATACTTCACTAGGGCAGACTGAGTCAGGAACTTGTCTCCTGGAGTATAACTGCACTGCCTATCACGTTGTCTGCATCTTTGTAACATCTTGACGGTGACCAGCCTAAGACATTGCCTTGCCTCTTACTCAGCAGCAAGTCCACTGAACACTTAGTACGTAGGGGTCTGTTTCAAACGGGAAGACTTAAATTAAGTGACTAAAACTCTCAGACTTTCTCACCATCCAGAACAAAGACTCTGCCTTATGCAGTGAAGGCTTTCTGGGCATGTGAAGGAGAGTGCTGGCATTGAGGCCATGATCACTGCAGGACAAGGAGCTGGCCTCAGCCATCCTTCTGCCCGGAAGCAGTGCAAGCTAGCTCTCTTGCATTCTCTCTGCTCACCTTCCCTCTGGCTCACTCCTAGCAATGCTGACCTTGTTAGTCCTTGTAGCTGTTCTGTGAAATGTCTGCCTCAAGGATCTTGGGTTACTTTCTCTCTCTACTCTGCCTTCTTACTCCTTGATGTGAACTGTTCCTTTGTTTAAAAATTATTTGTTGACAATTTCATGTATACACATAACACATTTTCTCCTTCCTCGAAAAGACATTTCTGCTTCAATGCTTCTTACTCAGGGAAGTCGCCCTGTCCTCCCTCGCAGTAACCTGTTTGGTATTATGTTGATTGTTGTGTGTGACCTGCTCTATACTGGGAACTCTATGTGTGGGTCTTTGCCTAGTTTACCACAACACTTAAAGCTAGTGGGCACTTCAAACTGTTGGTTTAACAAATGAATTAATTAAATTTAATCTTACCTCAGGAGCCTAATGCTTTGGTGTTTACAATATATGAACAATAATTTCCTTAAATGAAGTTGACAAAGGATGTGAGGTAACTTTATGTAAGCACTTGCATTTGGGGGAAATGGGGCTACTTTCATTTTTTACTTCAAGCAAGTTCTTCTTCTAGAAGTATGATGTAATGTTCTGCCTCCACAGACAGGAACTCATTTCTCAAAAGAGAAAACAGAAGGGTGGATACCTCAGAGCTCAAAGCTGGGAGACAGAGGGACCCATACTGGGTGAGTAGGGGACAAGAATACCAGTCTGATGAGGACTCGGTTCTCTCAACAAGGTCAGTCCAGGATTCCATAAACAAAGTATACTGAGATACAGTCCCAGACCTATTAAAAAGCCTCTACTGTTTTGGTTGGTATCATTACACAATAAAGTTCATAAGCTTCTTGTTATATTATGTGCATTCCTTGTTGAGCAAGCCCTAATCACTGTTTAAAAATTCTCTCCTGTGTTACAGTGTCCACATACTTAGTCAGGTGAACTTTGTAATACATAGAGGAAGCAAACAAAAAGTAGTTACGACTTCCATAATCTGGTCTAAAGAGTCTTAGTCGTAGCTGAGACCAAAGCTACAGATTAAGTATTGACTGACTCTTCTAACCGACCAAAGATAAACGTAGGATTATTATAGCATATCGTAGTTTCACTGGTCATGAATATCTAGGAGTCTAAGGGGGCTGAGAGGGAGGCAGACATGGCTCCCACCACTAACCAAGAAACTGCCTGTCACTGATACCTGCTGGCAAAAGAAAAATTAATTCTCTTTAATGGAGTCTTACTGGGTATATCGACCGCAGTGCAGGGTAGGGCTAATGCCTGGAAGTAGTTGTCCAACACAAATCAACCTCATTGGTGTTTTTGTAGACTTTTTGTCTTTTAGGAGGCATTTTTTTTTGTCTTATTGGTCTTTTGCTTATTATATTTTGGTTTTGATTTTTGTGTGTTTGTGCTCTTTTCTTTCTTTCTTTTTTTTTCTTTCTTTTTTTAAGAGAGAGAAGGGGCATGGATTGGTTGGGTAGGGAGATCTGAGAGGAGCTGGGGTGGGGAAAGTGTGATCTGAATATATTGTATAATTTTTTTCTCAAAAAAAAAAAAAAAGAAGAAGAAGAGGAGAATGTGAAAATAACAGTTGATACACGAGGTGGTTTTGTGATAGGCAGACAGCTAAGAACAGGGAAAGAGGAAGCTGTGAAGGGAACTGGCTGGCTAGAAAACAAGAACCGAGCGGAGGTAGGTCTTGATCTGACATCTGCTCTCATCCGTCTCTGGAAATATATCCATCTCTTTACTTTCCTAGATTTCTCTAGTTCTAAAATCTGATGCTTCCTTTTGTTAACTCTTTGGCAAGCCCCCTGCCCGCTCCCCCGAAATCTTTTAAAACAAATTTCCAAGATTTTTATTTTTGAGGAGTTGTAGTAAAATGGTAAACATAAGGCATACCATTAACTAGTCAGGCTACAAAGCCACAAAAACATACAAGCAATGACTCCTGTATGTATGTTGTATGTGCGTGCTCACATGTGTGCATGTACAATGCTACAGTATGCATATGGAATATACATATATACAGTATATATAAACTTGAGTATCTTTACCTTCTACCTTGTTTAAGACATACACCAGGTTGAACTGGACTTCAAGCTTCCGGAGACTCTCCTGGCTGCCTGCCATCTTCTCGCAGGGAATAAACACATGTGCTACTGAGTCCTGGCTTTTACATAGGTTATAGGATTTCAACTCTGGTCTTCAGCTTGCATGGGTAGTGCTTTACCCACTGAGTCCTCACCCCAAGCCCTTCTTCCTTCTTTACTGGCACGGCATCTTGCTACATAGCCCTGGTTAGCCTCAACTTTAGCCTCCCAGGTGTTGGGATTTCCAGACTGCACCATCACACCCAGTATGGTACATTTAAGAAAGCCTTCTTTGGCATCAGGATAGGAAAAAAAAATCACTTTGGGGATAGAAAGGTCCCTTCTGTTTTAATATGCTTGATAGCTGAATAACTTTAAGTGGCTTTTTTTTTTTTAAGTGTAAAATGGCTTCCTGGTGTTTTATTTGGGTGTTGCCATTTTTCTCATCTACCAAAATTGGACTTTCTCCTACTAGAAATATTCAGCATGCCAGAAGGAGAGAGCAAGTGGATGAACCCTGAGGATGGGGAAGGGAGGGGATGTCGGAGGAACCTGTAGACTGTGGCTCACAGAATACATAGCGATGAACTCTGAGATGAGCAAGGACTCATCCCGTAATGCTGGGACTAAAGGGGGGGGGGGTCATGTCGGCAAGAAGAATACTTTCTCCCTGTGGGTGCCAGTCACTGGAACAAAAGCTAGAATTACAGAAACCCGAGTTTTCTGGGGAAGCTGGAGAAGGCTTTTCTCTCATGGATAGTTGAAATGCAAAGGAAATTGCTTCTCTATGTTTTAGGCAGTTTGTCAAAGAACAATGCTTAGGCATCGTTCACCTACTCATCTCTCACCTACTCTACCATAAACCTGTTTGACTATTTAAAGAGAGAAATTTTAGTGAAATTTCCTAAGTTTTTGAAATCCTATCACTAAGGTCTCTCTCTCTCTCTCTCTCTCTCTCTCTCTCTCTCTCTCTCTCTCTCCCTCACTCCCTCTCATGTGTATGCAGTGTGCTTATGTGTATATGTGCATGCATGTTATATGGTGATGAAGCAGGATCTCATAATACCAGGCAAGCACTGTAACTCTGAGCTATATTCATCCAAAACATTTGTGGGTTGTTTCTTTGTTTGTTTTTAATTTTCCTTGGACCAGATGAATCAAATTATAGCCTTCAAATATTATTCCAAATTCCAAGTTTTATATACCCTCTAGAATATACTATTTTGTTGTTTGTTTGTTTGTTTGCTTGCTTTTTAAGACAGGATGCTGCAAGACAGGTGTGGCTGACATGAAACTCTCTTTTTAGCCCAAGGTTGAACTCATAGCAACTCTCAAGTCTCAGACTCCCAAGTGCTGGGGTTATGAGTGTGTGCTACTAAGATGGCTCCAAACTGGAACTTTTATGTGAACCAATGGACTTTAGTTCTTGCTGCATTCAGTGGCATTCAGTGAAGTGCATGGTGGGTGCTTACAGAAGGCGCAGTGGGCACAAGGTCGTTCTCTGTCCTTCCTGTCTGCATCGCTGTGTGAACCCGGACTGATTCATAAATGGAAGGTTCTTCCACTTGCCTTGGATAAGGATGCTTCAACACAATCAGAGTGCCTGAATGAAAACAGAAAGATACATACAAACACACATATACATATAATCCAATAGGATGCCTGAGGGAAGATACAAATGTTAGCCAAGGTGACTATTTATTAGGTATGTGCATTGTGTGTGTGTGTGACATATGTAAAATTCAAAGGACAACTTTTGGGACCCATTCTTTCCTTCTACTACTGTGAGGCTTCAGGGATCAAACCCAGGTCATCAGGGTTGGGAAGTAATCACTCTTCCAGCGTGAGTCCTCTTATCACTCCCTCCACTGTTATATATGCGTGCTTACTCATCTCCTCAGTATTCTGAGAGGGCCAACTTTATACAAGCCATGGGACTTGGGTGCAGAGATGTACAGCATGAGTTAGCTGAGTGATCAATATAGTTGCAAAGTGATGTGACCCAGAGAGTGATGTGGACAACGTGGGATATTCAGAACAGCTTATACAAGAAGCTTCACGGGTGAGCTAGACCTTAGGCAGTAACTAGAAACTTTGCAAGCGGACTCTCATAAAGCTATGAGAACAAAGCCAAGAACACAGGCACAGGGAGGGGCCCTGCTGACATCTTTATGGCTTAGCAGCTTTAGAACAAACCTAACAGATCAGTGGACTCAAAACCATGATCTTCCATCCCTCTCCCCATGCTCTCCTAGCACCCCAAGGAAGCCTCCGACTGACTTGGGTGAGCGTGGCAGGGACAGATGGGAGCTCATTTGTAATTGCTTCCACTTCCATACAGAAGAGGGGGCCAGGTAGAAAGGGGGTTCAGGCCAGATAAGTAGGCCTGGGAACATCATTTAGAGGCTCAGAGAACCTCTGACTTGGCATTCTGATATTTCCCATTCTGTAAACTTCCCCCAACCGATCAGTCAACCAGAAACTAGAAACTTTGACTAGAAGAGAGCCGAAGTCTTGGTTTCTCCTCTGTTGCAATGGCTTCTTGCTGGTTTTCTTGGGGGAGGGGGAGCTGCTGAAGCTCACACTCAGGGACTTGGAGGTGCAAGCCAAGAGCTCCAACTCCAGCCTGCTTCTTGCTTTTTCTTTTAAGAGGTCTTTTCTATAGCAGCTCTATTCGGTCCTGTACTAGACATGAAGAAAATAATTCTTTCATCAGGTAATTTAACTAGTATTTGTTCTGTCCTGTGCCAGGTACTTGTGTTGGCCATGGGGACACCACAGCAGACACACATTCCTGCTCTTATTAAACATGTACTTGAGATCCAGGGACCAGAAGCATTAGAACAATACATTCCAGATGTAAGGCGTGTTATGAATGAATAAATAAATAAAGAAGAATACAAGATGGAAGATGGGGAGGACAGTGACAGAGGCGGGCATCTTTGAAAAGATGAGTTGAAAGACTATAGAAAAAATAGACACCAAATTGAAGCAAAAGAGAGGCCAGCAAATGACAAAAAAAAAAAAAAAAAAAAAAAAAAAAAAAAAAAAAAAAAAAACCTCCTTGGTGCTGCAAAAGCCCTGGATGTTAATGATAACTATCCTCAGAGACATTACACAATGCTTATATACATGTGAATGACTGTCAAATCAGATACCCTGGCCTAGATAACGATCTGCCATAAAGTAGGGAAGGATGAAGGTTTGTTTAGAAAAGATGAAAGAAGGTATTTCTGATTCTGCCTTGGGGAAGAAGAGGTTCCAGGCCCTTTCTGTATCCCTCTCATTCACATCAGTGCCACTGGACTCCCAGTGACTAATGATTTGACAGTTATCAGAGGGCACAGTCTGCTTTTGCACATTGCCTGTGCTCTTTTATCTCTGTGACCCTTCCTGAGAATCCATCAGTCATGTGTGGAGCTGGAGTCAGAATGAAAGCAGAGGCATCTCAATCAAGAGTAGCCGTTGAACAGGCTCAGGGGCCATGCTCACTTCTGCAGAGGCTGGGTGAGCTCAGAGCTGGTGTCATCTCTAGATGCATCCAACCCCAAGATGTGCCAGGCAGTTGTTCTGGCATTGTGGAAAGATCCCTGGACCCACAAGCAAGGACCAGACTGGATTGTCGCTCTCCTGTCCCTCTGCACAAGCTGACCTAGCCCAGCCCTTCTGTGAATTGTTCTTGCCCTAACTAGTGCAAGCAGCTACACTTCCTTCACAAGGCTGAGCTGTGCACCAGATAATAGAGGGTGTTTGTAGAAAGATCACAAAGCAGTAGATCGTATTCTTTGATAAAGAACATTTGAAAGTCCTTAAATGAAAATCCAATGACTGAATTTTGGGTAACTTGAATTTTTTTTTTTTTTTTTTTTTAATTTTTATTTGTGTGCACGATGGTGTGCACGAGTGCATGCTGGCATCTACTGAGGCCAGAGAGTGTGTCAGATTCCCTGGAGCAGAAGGTGCAGGTAGCTCAGCTGTTTGAAGGGGGTGCTTGGAATGAAACTCTGGCCTGCTGCAAAAGGAGAACATGCAGTTCTAACTGCTGGACCATCTCTTTAGCCCCACACTTTAAGTCTTTAAACTTCTCTCTCTCTCCTCTAACTCTCTCTCTTCTCCCTCCCTCCCTCCCTCCCTCCCTCCCCCTCTCTCTTCCCCCTGCCTGGTGTGGTGTGTGTGTCCTCATTAACTGGATTCACCTCACTTATTTTCTCCTCTGGAAAGAAGGCTCGTCAATACTATTTCCTAGCTTCACACGCATTGCTGGAAGTCCATGTTTGAGAATAGAGATGGGCCTTTGCAGATGACATGCCCATCACCAACAGCCATCTCCTTGCCATGACTGTTGCGCTGGTTCCCTTTGCTCTGCAGTTCAGCTTGCCACACATCCTAACCGGACATATTAAAACATTCCTCTTCTCCATATACTCCAGTGTTTTTACATTTAGCCAGCTAGAGAAGCACTGACTTATAACCTCCATCCAAAGCCCAAGACTATGGCTTCGCTTTACAGGAAAGGAAATCTGGGTTGGTAAATTTAGATGAAAGAACCACAGGACTTTGTTGGAAGAGTCAGATAAAAGACAATGGGGGCATGGGGGTGGGGAGTGGAGAAGTTGGGGGTGGGGTGGCAGGGGATGGAGAGGGAAGAAGATCAGAAACCTTGCCCTGGCCACCCACTTGGTTCCAAGTTTCACTTCAGTTTCTGAGCTTCATGAAGGCTGCTTTTCTGATGAGCCTGGTTTCAGACATGCTCAGTGCTGGTACACTTTTCAGATGATCAGAGCTGGACCAAAATAGGCATTCTAATTTGACGAACCGGTTGATAACACTGAGTTTATGTGACAGATAACATGTATAACTCCATCCTTAATACCAGGCTTGTGTTAAGATGAACTTAGACAAACAGAAGGACCAGCTTTAAGCCCTCAGGTGTTGTTTTGGTGTAGGGTACAGAAAGTAGTTTGCCACAAACAAAGCTCCTAATGGGAAACTTTGGTTTTCATCTTTATATTATACACTAAAGTTAGCTTGTGAGATCTCCCAGGTGAACCATAAAGTGTTCACAATCAAGAATTTTTTTTTTGTGGGGCCTCTGCAGTTACGAGCATTTGCGGTTCTTGTCAAGAACCTGGGTTCAGTTTCTAGCACCTTCATGGTGGCTCATAACCATCTGTAACTCCAGTTCTAGGAGATCTGATGCCCTCTCCTGACATCTGTAGGTACCAGGCATACATATGGTATAGGAATGCATACAGGTGGGCTGGAGAGATGGCTCAGAGGTTGAGAGTGCTTACTGCTCTTCTAGAGGTCCTGAGTTCAATTCCCAGCACCTATACGGTGGCTCACAACCATCTGTAATGGGATCTGATGCTCTCTTCTGGTGTGTCTGAAGACAGCTACAGTGTACTTGCATACAATAAATAAATAAATAAATAAATAAATAAATATTTTAAAAAAGGAATGCATACAGGCAAAATATTTACATAAAAAATACATAAATCTTTTTTTTAAAAGAATGGTATTTAATTCACCTCTCTATTTTATCTATTTTAGCAGGCTAACAATATCCATCTGGTGGTTTGTTCTCAATACATATTTGTTAAGTAAGTAAGAAAATATTCATCCATGTTTTATTTATACTGCCCTAGGGTTCAGAAAACTGTTTTGCAATTGTCACTGTGTGATCTTCTGGCCCCTGCCATTGGGAGATGGCTTTCTAGGTGTTGGGATCCTGTACTAATAGTCCAGTTCTTTTTCTTGTCTACCATGATGCTTGCCTGCCATACATGTACAAGATGTACATGTATCCCATGTCTAGCCTCCCAGAGACAAACACACTAAGAAAATGGAATATTTTTAGCCAGGGCAGAAGATTCTGTTCAAATGTCAAGCCAAGCTAGGTCACTTATGAGTACAATAGGGCTTAAACTCTGAGACATCATGAACATCTGATGGGCACGTCATTCAATGTTTAATGGTATACCAAAGACCTTAGAGCTCCTGCCTTGAATCTGATAGAATCAATTAACTCCACGGGGTTTAGTAAATGAGTCACACTGGTGAACACTTCTGCTGAGAATCGTTCTAAGTATCTTTCATATCTAAAGTCGCTCCCCCTTCACAAGGAGGCACTAAAGTGTGAACTGTTGCCGCAAGCTCGATTTTAGGCGGCGATGCAACCAGAGCTCAAAGCTCAAGGAAGTTAACAGTGTGTCTGAGGACACATGGTTGGCAAATGGCAGACGCTAGAGTGGAATGGAGACCTCGTGGGTCTGCTCATCACATCACAGTTACTCTCAGCCTCAGGTGTAGGTAACCATGGAAACCCCTGCTGCAGGCAAAGGGATCCCGCATGCGTAAATCGAGTTTTGAAGGATTCATGGAGTCAGCCTCAGGAATGGGGATGTACACATTTGCTTCTTTTCGCACCAGGCCTGTTTATTCGTTTGTAAAGGGGAAATTAAATGGTCTCAGGATGCTTTCCGTTTCTACCTGCCTGGAAAGCAACACAGGCCCCGAAGTGGAGGAAGATGGGGAAGAAAGAAACAAAGAAAGAACAAGCAAAGCTTGTTCCGTTCCTGTAACTACGCCATTGCTCTGAAGGGCTTAGGACCCAGCTCCCTTTCATGTTAGCTTCTCATTCCCGTCTCCAGAGTTTTCTCCCTCGGGTAATTTTTCTTTACCTTATTTATTTACACATGCAGTTTGATTTCCTTTCTCGGGAGCTATGCAGTCAGGCCTACTATTTTAGGATGCTTTCTAGATAGCCTTTTTAGATGTCTTAAGATCTTTTCACTAGTATAAGGTTTTAAGTGGGGCCAGCGAGGTGGCACAGGTGGGTTGGTATAGGAGCTTGCTGCCAAGCATGATGACCCGAGCTTCATACCTGGGCCCCATGTGGTGGAAAGAGAGAGCTGACTCCAGAAAGTCCTTCCCTGACTTTCCTATGTGCATCGAAGCACACACTAATACACAAATAAATAAACAAACAAGTGCAATACAAATATTTAAACGCCCCTCAAATGCCATTTTACCCAAACCCCACGAGAATACCCATAGTACAAAGGTGGAAGCTGATACGGATCCACTTTCTTTATAATGATAAGCCTACATCACACAGCGAGCATGGAAAGTACCTGTTTCTTATGAAGCTTAGCTTGGATTCACTCTGAGGCTTATTAGAGGCACAGCCTGGGGGGTGGGGGAAGTAACGTAAAACCTCCTTTTTATTTCCTCATCTGAAAATGAGGTCACTGCATGCATCCTTGTGGGCAGCTGGAAAGATTAAATAATTCGTGTGAAAAACCTCTGAGGGAATGCCTGGAACCTGCTACCCACTCCCCACTGTGGCTCCACCCCCCCTTACCCTTTTCACTTACAAACACACTTCCCCCAGGAACCGAAACACCTTAGGGTCTGATGGGCGTGAATGGAAGAAGCAGATGCCAGCTTGATTTGGCAAAATTCCAAGTTGTCTATTAAGTTACCTCCAGAAACACCACAGGTAGTTCTTAAACTCTCAACTTCATTAGCAGAAAGCACTACCCCAGGAAACTAGCTGGTGCCACAAAGTGAATAATATGCGCTGTAACTTTTACCGAAGGCCCAGGCATCCCACATCAAAGCAAAAAACAGAAGTGGAAATTTGGCATTTGTGAAAGAAAGAACCGAGTAGGGTCTCCAACACTGCACCAATTATTCTAAAGAGAAGCTGCAAACCGAACACCTGACTTGAAGCATGCTGCAGGCTTTCCTATGTGGATTAGGTGACCAAAGTTACCTTGAACTATTAAAAGAAACAAACAAACTAACTAACTAACTAACTAACTAACTAACACCCCCAAACTGCATGGCAGTTTTTACTGGAAGCTATTTCAATATGAGCTAAGGGCGTTTTGTTTTAGCAATACTTAGATGCCTAAGTATAGATATAAATGCTGTCTGCGTCTTCATGTTTGTGTGAAGGAAACTTCGATAATTAGAGGAAGGATCAGTAAAAATGACCTATACTAAAAATGCTTCTCAAATATCTAGTGCTATTCATAAAGAATTTATTCTTTAGAAATCACCATGACAAACGGAAGGTGGATTCTGGATTTAGTCATCACCAGGTAAATACAGAACACAGAAGCAGAAGTCTATGTAGTGCTTTGTATCAACTTTGCTGGTTACAATTGCCAGGAGTGTTGGAGTACTATACAGACTGCAGGACACCCCTTCCCAGCCTTGGCATGTTAAGTGATTAGCATTATTCTGCCAAGTTCTGGGATATATCAGGACACAAAACTCACAGGAATCCTCTCCTCATGGGGTTTATGCTAATATGCACAATAAGATGATTTTAAGATATGTTCATTAAAAATTATACAACTATCGAATATGCTGAAGGAAAAGTCAGAAGGTCTACTGTGCAGCTCTGCTGTGGGCTTAGGATGTGACAAAGCTTTGAGGATTAGAAACATCTTCAGAGCGTCTATGGATGGTAAGACAGAGAACTTAGAGTGAACATAAACTTTAGTGGAGACCAAGGGAAGAGAGCATACTAGGGTCTACAGAGATGGAAGGAGGTTAGGTGAGGTCTAGGATACTTGTGTTCTTCAGACTAAAAATCACAAACTCTACACACTTAAGGAACAGAGAATAAGAATAAAGGGAGAGAAATAGACACTTAAATGTGTCCTTTTAGATCAATGCTTTTAATTATCTTTAAGACAAATGCTTTCCTGTGACCTGCAATCAAGTATTCTGGGTGTCATGCTACTGAAGGTGTTATGTGTCATGGTAGAGCACTAATGTGAGGTTTGTATCATTTTATGTGGCTCACGCTGTTGCCCTCAGAGGTAGCGGCATTTTCACCAGTGGATAAATCAATATATTACCTGCTCTTAGGGCATTGTGCATACAAGGCAAGTACTGCGACTCTAAACTACACACCCAGTCCATTTTTAACATTATTATATTATTATTATTTGTTTTTGTTTTTCGAGACAGGGTTTCTCTGTGTAGTCCTGGCTGTCCTGGAACTCACTCTGTAGACCAGGCTGGCCTCAAACTCAGAAATCCGCCTGCCTCTGCCTCCCAAGTGCTGGGATTAAAGGCGTGAGCCACCACTGCCTGGCCATTATTATTATTATTATTATTATTATTATTATTATTATTATTATTATTTAAATGAGACAGTATCTTGCTAAGTTTCCCAGTCTGGTCTTGAATTTGTGATCCTCCTTTTTCAGTCTCCTGACCATGGTCTGTGCAACCAAGCCAAGCAAACCATCTCTATAAATGATGCCCTTAGGCACTGCAGGCCAAAGCTAAGCCTGGGACTAAATAACAGAACGATCTTTTTTTTTTTTTTTTTTTTTTGGTTTTTCGAGACAGGGTTTCTCTGTGTAGCCCTGGCTGTCCTGGCACTCACTCTGTAGACCAGGCTGGCCTCGAACTCAGAAATCCACCTGCCTCTGCCTCCCAAGTGCTGGGATTAAAGGCGTGCGCCACCACCGCCCGGCCAGAACGATCTTAAATATCGAATTTTATTTCTGAGTTTTGGAAGACCCAGAGAAGAACGTTCTGGCAGAGCCTCGCTCAATGTGTGAACAAGTAGTTTTCCTGTACTTTTCTTTAAACCATAAGAAGTTTGGCTTTGAGGTCTCCTGATCTGTCAGAGCTAACGTCAGGTACTAACACTTGTTTTTGAGAGTGGGCCTTGCTGTGTGGCTCATGTGGACTCTGAATTTACGATTATAAGCATACACCATCATTTGTGCCCACCAGGAGCCAGTGCACAAGTGAACAAGAAGTGGGCTATTTTAAGAAGGTGGCATCTTGCTTTCCATTCACCATTCCCCATGGCCGCAGCGGTGACTTTGTGACTATTGCAGCCCTGCTAGGCTTAACAGACTTTGTGACTTCAGCACACTATCTTGTTCTCCGGAAGCCTATTACTCCCACGGTGGGCCGATTGGAACACTCAAGTGTCATGAGTTTTGTCCTTTGAATGAGCTTTGATGGCTTTGGCTTCATCTGGTAGGGACAGATAAGCAAGCAGAATGAATGTATTCTAACTCGATGGCTTGAAGTCAGCAAGTCATGTGCACATTCATCAGCTGAATCAGGGCTCCGGAAGCAGTAAATTGTTTATCAGATAATGGATAGAGCAGAGGACAGCCAGTGGACAGGATGACAAATTTAAGTTTCCTAGAATAAATGAAGTGGGAGCCTTGGTGATAACATACAGAACATTTTAACTTTGGAGAAACTACTCTATAAACTCCAATCCTAATGCATTAATCACAAGCCTTGGGGGGGGGGGCAGGGTCTTGTTATGTAGTCCAGGTTATCCTCTACCTTGGTATATAGCCCAGGCTTGCCTTGAACATGGGATCCTCTTGCCTATGTGCTAAAATTACAAGCACCACTACACTTGGCTATAGGATTTTTTTAAAGACAGGATAGTGTGTTTATAAGGAGGCTATACATTGTTATAAATGCAGTATGACAGTGACCCTACTGTGTGCAGGTGATCCTACTGTGGTGCAGTTTTAGGTGAGCGTCTTGTCTGGTGACTATGTGGATAAGTGTCAGTCAAAATACATTACATTCACTGTGGTCCCAGCCTTGAAATCTGCTAGATGGCAGGATGTGTATGCACCTTTTTCTGATTTTGAGAGGGTCCAGTAATGAGTACAGAAAACCCAAAAAAGAGATATAAATACTGTCTAGGAAAGAAATTTAAATGAAAGAACCAAGTTTGCTTGGAGAGAGGGCAAACAGATAACAATAGTGGTTTTGATGGCTACAGGATTCCTAAAAGATTCCCATCAGTTCATTTATTTCATTTATTTCTTCACCTGAACTAATAGCAAATATGGGAGGGACAAAAGGAAAGACAGTCAAAAAAAAAAAAAAAACAAAAAAAAAAAAAAAAAAAACAAAAAAAAAAAAAGAACTGGGGAGCTGGAGAGATGGCTCAGTGGTTAGGAGCACTGACTACTCCTCCAGAGGTCCTGAGTTCAATTCCCAGCAACCACATGGTGGCTCACAGCCATCTATAATGGGATCTGATACCCGTTTCTGATGTGTCTGAAGACAGTTACAGTGTACTCACCTACATAAAATAAATAAAAAATTCTGCAATTAAAGAAGAGGAAGAATGAGAAGGAGAAGGAGAAGAAGAAGGAAGAAGGAAGATGAAGAAGAAGAAAAGAAGAAGATGATGAAGAAGAAGATGATGATGATGAAGGAGGAGGAGGAGGAGGAGGAGAAGAAGAAGAAGAAGAAGAAGAAGAAGAAGAAGAAGAAGAAGAAGAAGAAGAAGAAGCAGCCTTAAGACACTCTTCTCCATTTCTAGAGATCAAGAATTGAATAAAGGCAAGTGTAGGGTTGAGCACACACAGAAGTAAAGCTGTACAGATTAGAGAAACTGATGCTCGGGTCAAGGTAGCAGTGGAAACAAATATTCCCGTATGCATTTGTTTGTGAGAACCAGTTAAACACTGAAGAAGTTGTCAGGGCCGATTGCGAGGATTTCCATCAATAAAAAAAAAAAAAAAAAAAACCAAAACAAAAAACAGATTGACAGTTTTAGGTTCACATTCAGAATAGTCTACCACAAACCTGGTCTTTTCGGTATAGAGGGAAGCAGCTAGTGTGGTTTCTGTGAGTCCATCATCTGTGCTAGACACTGATTCATACTGGGGTCTGTCCCCATGGCATAAGTGGCAACAGCAGAGATCAATGATGTCAGCTCACCCTGCCACACTGATGACCAGAAAGACCACTCCAGAGTTTATGAGAAAAATGGACAGATTCACAGCAATTAGCTGTAGTACCATCTCTCGTGCTACAAGTAGGCTCTTGCAATTTTCCCATTGTTGATACACTGAGATTTTTTCATCATTTAGAGCAAATAAAGCTGCAATTCTAAGCCATAAATTCAGAGGTGACCCTTTACTTTATAGATTATAGACAAACAAGTTAGAAAACTCAGGGGCCAGCATAGTGGGTGCTTCAGTGTGGATAGGTAGTGTCCATCAAAGGTCCAGGGGATGTGATCCCCTGCTTGGTCTTACAAGAAGGTAGAGACAGTGTGAAAAAGTTAGGTCATTGGTGGTGTGACATTGAAGGGGATGGTAAAATGGGACTAAGTCCCCACCCCGCCTCATCTTTGCTTCCTGGTCATGAGCTTAGTCAAGAGGATGGTTATGGGCTATTATTGCTCATAAAAATGTTTTCTAACCAACATTTTCAATATTGAGCACTTGGTTGCTGTGGGCATTTTATGTGAAGTTTATCTTTGAAAATGTTTCAGATTAAGTTCTCTGGGTCTCACCTACACACACACACACACACACACACACACACACACACACACACACACACACAGAGCTGTCTCTAAACCTATCAGTTTCGTGTCACAAGCACACATTCCTGTCAGTGTCCATGCCTGAAATGATGAGGAATTACCTTGTGTCTTCTTTTCTTTACTCTATGTATTATAAAAGTGAACATTCTAAAGAAACTGTCTTTCTTATTTATTTATTTACTTATTTATTTATATAAGGTTTCACTGTATAGACCTGACTGGCTATGGAACTATGTGGACCAGAAAGACTGCCCTCAGACTCATAAAACTCTGCCTGACTGAGTGAGCTTTTGTTTTGTTTTGTTTGTTGTTGTTGTTTTTATTTTTTCGAGACAGGGTTTCTCTGTGTAGTCCTGGCTGCCCTGGAACTCACTCTGTAGACCAGGCTGGCCTCGAACTCAGAAATCCGCCTGCCTCTGCCTCCCAAGTGGTGGAATAAAGGCGTGCGCCACCACTGCCTGGCATTGAGTGAGCTTTTAATGTCCCATAATTCTGCACTTGTGAGGCTGAGACAAGAGAGTCACAAGTTCCAGGTGAGCTAGTGTGACTGTGGCAAGGACTCTGTCTTTGATTTATTTCTTCCCAGTTTCTCACCATGCAATGTTCTTAACCCCAGCAGAAGTCACCAGATTCCAAGCAAATACTCAAGAAATATGAATTAATAACCGTCTTAATAAACCAGGTATTTAGACTAAGACAGCTTACCTGTCTCGCTTCCAATCAAAGGTTGATTTGCAAAATGCTTGACAAAATCCTTTAAAGATGAATATTCATTAAAGCCAAATTTAAATGAGTACCCAGTATATTCAACATGAAAGTGTTTGACAGAGTCTTTTGCTCTGAAAGAAAAAAAAAAGTGTTTAATGTTATTTAACAAATGACAATTCTTTTTGAAGGCGAATATAGCAATGTGTTAGCATCACCGTAAATAAGCCTTTGAGAATGCTGAACACACAGCCATCAAAATCACTGAGCATTTTAAAGGCTGTTGTTCATTTTTTTCTGGCAGGGAATATTCTCAGCTTTTCACTCTACCTGAAGACAAGAGACAGTTCCCCTGCCTGCTCTTCCACTGACTGCAAAGGTTCTTGAATATTAACCTCCATAAAGGCCATGAATTCAGCGACAGGGGTGACAGACAGGACATGTGTGTCCTTGGCCCTCTTCCCTTGTCTGGGAGTCAGTCAGAAGCCTGCTTCTGTCAGTGAGCCACATGACCCTAGTCTTCCCCGCCCCTCGCCTGCCTGCATGATCATCTACGGAATAGAGTGTCAGATTTCCAAGGCTGTCATTTCCCGCTTCATCTTTGAGATGAAAAGCATTGTATAAAATCTCTCCTGCTCACCTCATTTGTGCATTTATCTTCTTCCTAGTCTCACCTCCCACTATGTGGCCAATACCCCAACTTCAGAATATCTCAAAGTCAACAGTAAGACCTTACTGAGACAGGTTGCTGGGTCTCACACCTAGACAATGATTCATCAGGTGGAAGGTAGGCCCTCAAGAGGAAGCATCGAACAGGTTCTCAGTGGATGTTGCTGATCTGGGGCGCCAGCTTCAGCATCTCTGTCCATCTGGACCTGCTGTTCTTCTAGAACGAGGTTTTTTTCATCTTTGCTCCTAACCTCCTTCAACTGTCCCTTCCTGTTGGTCTCTGCTGGTAAACCACCTTGAATCTTCCTGAAAAGTCTACCTTACATTGAGTGCCCTTTGACTTCTTGCTCAAAAACTTGCCTTCTTTTATGCAATTGCTACACTCTGCTTTGTAGCAAGATTTGGGTCTTGGTGGCTCTACGAGGCTATACTTCTTGCTAACAAGGTCGTTGAGATAAAAAGATGGCTGGTACAAAATGCATGCTTTCAAAGATTTATTATTAAGGGAATGGACAAACAAATGAATAAAAATAATCATAACTCTAAACAACTGGTCTATGGATTCTGTCACCTTTGATGGTAGCTTCCTCTCGCCCTAAGGGTTACCAAGTATTTGTAATGAAAACCAGTGATTTATATTTTAATTTTTCATGAAGATGAAATACATGCAATTTATTCATAAATAGCTTATGATCAGATGAGTCACAAATAGATAAAACTTTAGTTACTATCTGTGATCTAATAATTCTACCTGATGCACAGTACATGTACCTGTGTTCTCACATGTGCAGGTACATGTGTGTATAAGCACATGTGCACATGTGTGCACATGGTTGTGGAAGTCAGGGGCTAACCTCAGGTATCATTTCTCTCGAATCTTCTGCATGGATTTTTTTGAGGCAAGGACTCTCACTGAATCTGGGGTTCACCAATTCAGCAAGTTTGTGTGGCCAGTGAGCCCGCCCCAGGGGTACCTCTGTGTCCTCCTCTCTAGTGTCAGGATTATAAGCACATACCAACATTCCTAGTTTTCTACATGGGTGCTGGGAGTCCAACTAAGTTATTTTCTTCTTGCATAGACTTAGCTATTACTGGCTGAGTTATTTCCCTAGTCCCTAGCCCTGTTATTTAGAAAATTTATAAATAAAACTCGTCAGGGTGACTCCAAGTATTAATAGATATACTTTTTCTTCCCTCTGGCTACCTAATTTGCTCCCTACTCTGTATCTGTCTCTCCTTCTTCTTTTCAAATAGGCATGTAGACTCACTGCTAGAGAATGAAAGGGATGCCAGACAGAATTCACAGATGCCCTGACCCCAACTCCGATGTATATCCCTGTTCCGATTATCCAGGTAAGAATTAATCAAGATGGAGTCGTGAAAAGATTTAGCACACTGTTAAGTCTCCAAATTGGTTCATCTTAAAAACAGGAAGAATCTCTGTGTGGGCCTGACGTCTTCACTTGAACTCCGTGGAACAGAATTCTCCGTCATGGGAGAGGGTAGAGAGGTGTGCTCTGGCAGGAAGGCAGCAGACATTCGTGCCATGTTCATTACTCACACAGGCCACATAGCATGGACCGCAGTGACATCTGTCAGTTGACACTGCTCCCTGAATGACAGCTAGGGGAACAGGGACCCTTGTGCTACCGCAGCAGGGAAATGAAAGACAGGCAAACGAGGTAAGGAAAGGAGGAAGTGATGCAAGGCTTCTGCCTTCCGGACAAGAGCCCCAGCTGCAGCTGAAAACATCTTTATGTCAGGCTGGGAGAATTTAAATAGAGAAGCCACCCAGGCAAGGCCCGGACTTTAATGAATGTAGGAACAGTGACAATTTGTGTTGTTTTAAGCCATTATAGTTTTTTGGTGACTTCTTATATAGCATAGAAAATGAATACTGAAGGGTCCATGTCTGAGGAGAGGATAAACAATATGCTAAATTCTTTGCTTTTGAGCTCAACTGAAGCCTGTCGACAGTTGTTTAGAGAAGTACTTTTTTTGTGTCTGTTTGTGTGTGTGCATGCATGAACGTTTACATGTTTGCAGGCACACTTATACGTGCAAGTGCATGTGCATATCGTTGTGTGCATGTGACAACCAGAGGCCAGCCTTGGTTATTGTTCCTCAGACAGCACCCATCTCTGGCTTACAACTCACGAAATAGACTAGGCTGGCTATCCAGTAAGCAGTGTCTGTTTCCATAGCAACAGAATTGAAAATATACACTACCGTATCTGACTTCTTCCATCCTTCCTTCCTTCCACCGCCCCTCCCTCTCCCTCTCTCCTCTCCCCTCCTCCCTGACTGAGAATAAAACAGCTAAGAAAGTAAGAAAGTGTCTCCCAGGTTGGAGAGCTAGCATAGTTGGTAAAGTACATGCCTTGAAAGTGTGAGAACATGAGTTTGGGCCCCAAAACCAAAGAAGAAGGAAGAAGAGGGAGAGAGGGGGAAGAGAGGGAGGGGAAGAGGGAGAGGGAAGGAGGAGGAAGGATTAATTACTAACAAAACCCCAAACCAAATAAACCAAAATGGCTGAACTGGATGAGAAGGAGCTAGGAACAGCATCAGGGATGTAGCCACTGCCATCCCGAAAGTGCAGGGAGGCCAGGAACTTAGAGGAAGGAGAGGATGGGAGAGCAAGACTGGTCTGAGGGACTGCCCTGAAGGGAACACATGACTTCCAAGCGTTCCTGGATTTGTAGAAGTGCTGCCACAGTCATCCAATGGCCCAACAATGGCCATTATTAGCATAGAGCCCTTACATGTATATCCAGCCAAGGCCATAAGAACTCAGGAACACTTAGTGCTTGGCACTAGAAGCCAGCCTGTCAGGGGTTCACAACCACAAACGGAGTCATTGGGGGATGGGAGGAGAAACCTTAAATGCACTGGGCATCCTCATAGCCTGGTGCAACTCAGAGGGACTAGATTAGCTCACCGTTGGGGGAAATAGATGGAGTCCATAGGAAAAAATTAAAGTTGCGCCGGGCGGTGGTGGCGCATGCCTTTAATCCCAGCACTTGGGAGGCAGAGGCAGGCGGACTTCTGAGTTCGAGGCCAGCCTGGTCTACAGAGTTAGTTCCAGGACAGCCAGGGCTACACAGAGAAACCCTGTCTCGAAAAACAAAAAAACAAAAAAAAAAACAAAACAAAAAAAAACAAACAAAAAACAAAACAAAACAAAACAAAACCAAAAAAAAACAAAATTAAAGTTGCATGTTACATGCATGTTGCATGCAACTATGAACACTTCATGGTCACAAACCATTGTGCTTTTTTCAGGCAAGAAAGAAATTGCAAAAAGGGGCCCAGTTTAGGAATTCAGAGGACAGTGCTGTTTCCCTGTTAATTGAGCCAAGACAGACAGCCTGTTCCTTTGGGTTTCAGGGTCTTCATGTGTCTAATGACAGGTTGGGATTAAATGTCAGTCTCCTTTGGTTTTGACATATTTTTTTCTGCAGTGAATAGAACAAGAAATATTTTTTTAGTGCATGTGTGTGTGTGGTGGGTAAATGTGTGTGTGTGTGGTGTGTATGTGTGTGTGTGTGTATGTATGTGTTTCTGTGAGTGCAAGTGCCCAGGTAGCCAGAGATGTCAGATTTCCCTGAAGCTTGAGTTACAGGCCATTGTGAATTCCCAAACATGGATACTAGGAACCAAACTTGGGTCCTTTGCAAGAGCCCGGTGCTCTCAACCATGGAACCATCTCTCCAGAAGTCTTTCTCTGGAAAGACTTCTCTACAATCTTATCATTCAGCATTTGAAATCCTTTAATCTGGTGACTCACCAGGAATTAGGGAATTTTTGACACCTGACAGTGTGAGTGCTACAAAGTGAGCAGGCAACAGATGGGACTGAAATCCTCCAAGTCCTTAGGCACCTACCTCACAGAGAGAGAGTAGAGCCCGGTCTGCTCATTGCTGTCCCTCAGCAGGTAGCTGCCATCACGTCCGTTGGAGAGCAGAAGGGCCTCAGCAGCATGGCGGGTGAGGTTGCTGTGGTACCACCTAGAAAGACCAGAACAGGGCTTTCCTTCAGGACGAGCCATGGGTAACATTTCTCTGGAGTTTGCCCCTCAGAGATAAATGACCAATATTCTCCATATTAAGGATGCCAGAGACCAGTTTCTCAGCCCGAATGAGAACTAGGAATTCCCTCAGATGAGTGTGAGAAACACCAGTGGCACCTAGCAGTATGCCATAGGCTGTGGTCAGAACTAGCTCCCACATTGTCCTAACCTCCAGCTCCGAAGACTGTGACCTTATTTGGAGAGAAGTGAAAACAAGGCCGGTCAGGTGGGCACAATCCAGCATGGTTGGAATCTTTCCGTAAAAAGAGAATGCTGGAGGAGAGATTTCCATACAGGAGAAGGCTGTGTGACCAGGATTGTTCCCAGAGAGCCAGAGTGATCAAAACAGGTTCTTCCTCAAAGCCTTCTTGAAGGAGCCACCCTCCTAGATGCTCCGTTTTGAACTTGTAGCCCTTGAAGCTGTAAAATGGTGGATTACTCTTTGTCAAACTACTCAGTTTGCAAGGCAGCCCAGTAAATAATAGCGTGGCTTAAGGGGCCTAATCTAAAACAGGTATAACAGAGGCTGGGGGGGGGATGGCTCAGCGTTTAAAGTATTTGCCACGAAGGGGGAGGGGAGAGAGGGAGGGAGGGAGGGAGGGAGGGAGGGAGGGAGGGAGGGAGGGAGAGAGGGAAGAAGGGAGAGAGAGAGAGAGAGAGAGAGAGAGAGAGAGAGAGAGAGAGAGAGAGGGAGAGAATCTCCAGAGGAAGCTGGCTAGCAGAACTAGCTATGCCCGAAAGCTCTGGGTTTGTCTGAGAGGCACAGCCTCAATGAATTAGGTGGCAGAACTATGAAAATGGTTTCCAGTGTCATCTCTGAGCCTCCACATTCACGAGCACTCCCTCCACACACATTCAAGCATACATACGTACATACGCACAAACATGACAATAAAAAAAGTAAAGAAGAAAAGTGTCCGTAAAAAGCATTGGCCAATCTCTTTTTCTTTTGTCTATCTCACTCTTTTCCAAGAGTAGGGAAATTTCATGAGAAAAACCAAGCCGTCCGGGGGCCATGAGAAAAAATGAAGCAGTGCACAAAGAACCCTGGTGTTTCAGAGGGAGCACTGCTGTCAAGTTAAACACTGTTTCAAGTTGATGAATGTCGAAGGAGCTGGGAAAGTCCCAAAGAGATTCAAGCTGACCTTTACATATTCCTGTGTTTTTTAAATTGATCTTTGTGGTTTAGAAAAGGTGATACATATGCATGGTTAAAAGAAGACAATACAAACAGAGCCCTTTTCTTACCCTGGAGCCTCAGTTTCCCTGTTCCTTCTTCCAGGAGACACTTTTCCACATAACTGTGTCTCCATCTCAGAGCTAAGTCCTTGAACCTAGCTAGCATTCGATTCTGTCCCCACTTCCTAATTCTACAGGAAAAAGAGCATTCTAGGCCACGGTCATGTACTCTAGGCCTTTCTCTCAGAGACAGGTCCTTTATTTGGTCTTTAAAGCAGTGTGGTAACTGGGGTAGTGACCCTGGAGTCATGTTGCCTGGGTCCCAATCCAGGTGATGCCTTTCACTTGAAACAAGACCTTAGGCAAGTTACTTCACCTGTCTGGGCAGCTTCAGCTCCCTTATATAGCCAAAGTCAGACGAGCAATATCTGCATGGGGCTGGAGAGATGGCGTAGTGGTTAAGAGTACTGGCTGATCTTTCAGAGGACCCAGGTTCAATCCTTAGCACCCACATGGCAGCTCACAACTGACTGTAACTCCAGTTTCCAGGGGACTTGATACCAATGCACATGAAATAAAATTAAATAAATTAAAAGAAAAAAAAAAAACCCAGTCTCTATACCTCGTAGGCCAGCCGTGAGGATGGCTCATGTTAACACCGGTGAAGTGGCAAACAGCAATACTCAGTAGGTTAGTTACCATCCCTAGTAAGATTTACTCAGCTATACCTGGCAACGTCTCCACTGCGGTCATGATCCTTATTCTACTTTGTATTATTTTGATTTAGTCCAGAAAGCTAGGCACTAGAGATAGTTGCCACCTGCAGGGACCCCCCAGTCCCAGCGTGCTGGTGAGGCAGGGAAGGCCAGTCATTCAGATGATGCCCGTGGTGTTAAGGAGGCATCTGAGGGGTGCAGGCAGTGAGAGATCTTTTGGTCAGCAGCGCAAGCATCCATTGTGATGGGCCTGTGGTAATGAAGTGTCAGCCTGAGCGGTTGAGCAATAGAGTTAAGTGGGGCTGTGGAAGGGACCTGCGCTGGCCAATGCTGCTTTCTCTGGTAGATCTCTCACAGATGAAATCGTTCAGTAGCCGACAGAGTCTGAAACGTAACCCCTTCTCTGACTATCATCTTTTTTTATCTTTTTTTTTTTATCGCAGGCTTTTGTGTCCTTAATCTCCTAAAGCACTCATCTCCCGAGTACCTTTTAAACTTTGAATTTTGAATTGTCCCTAAAAGCTAAGTTCTGTTGTGCAGGACAGACGAGCACCTTGTTTGTCTGGTCTTGTTTCAGGGCACGCACAAAAGGCCGGCCGCCTGAGCTTGCTCTGGTCTCTTCAGAATTGCATGAGGGTGCTCACACAGAGCCTGCTGTGGACAAAAGCTCCTGGTCATCATTTTTCTCTGTACTTTTGCAAGACTAATAGTTTTAGAATGAAGCATAATAAGAAACTAGTTGGCTAGTGGGCACCGAGAAGAGAAAGGTGGATTAACGAGTGTCCACCTTGGACCCAAGCAGGTGGGGAGCAGAGCGAGCCAGGAAAAGCAGCCATGCTTTCAATGCAATCCCTTCCTCTGTGGCCCCTACTGCTCCATCCTCCGACCACTTTAGCTTAGCTTAGCAATTCTGTGGTCCCTGATTTAGTTTAGGAACTGTGTGTTCCCTCCCGTAGCAACTTCAGGTTGTCACAAATCAAGATGACAAGGTTTTCACAGAGAAAACTGTACTTTCAAATACTGAGAGGCTGTCTTCTGTTATACAATTTGCCCAGTTCCTTAACTTTTGCAAAAGAGAACAAACCACAGCTTTACTGAATTCTCTATCACTAACATGTCAGACTTTCTCCTAGCTGTTGGTGACCTGTGACTACACAGTGTTGAATAAGGCTTCTTTTCCAACTCCGAGTCCTTTGGTCTTACTTTCTCTAAAGAAACAAAAAGTGCATTATAGTCAGCTTTCATCCCCATGGGTTATAGATTTTCACAGCTGTGTCTCAAGGTCAGCGCCAGTAAGAGTAAAGATGTTAGTCTAATTATAAACTCGGGCAGAATACTTGCACTGGGTTTATAAGAATATGAAAACTAGCAGTTGGCCTTGAAAAAAAACAGTGGCCTTATCTCTCCCACGATAAGGCAGCACATTAGGAAACAGCCACCCACTAAATAGTTTTCATAGCTGCCTCTCAGGGAGGTACAGGAAATACACTCAACCACAGAGAACACAGGCAGGCTGGATCCAGAAGCTTGTCCTCAGCTCAGTCCCTCCAGCCTTCATCCCAGCGCTTCCTCATGCTGGAAGCTTCTAGGAGACCGTTGCAGCATGCTGGAAACACCAAGGTGTTTTATCCTTTGGGTTTTATTATTTTAATTTACTGGTCTGTTTATGTCTTGTTTATGCTATGTCTTTGAAGGAAAGACTTTAAAATTTTTGAGATAGCACACACTACGTTAAAAGCACACCCCAAAAAAATTACAAGGAAAAAAAAAAAACCCTTTCTATATGCTATTTACTTAAATACTTTTGATATTTACTTTACGCAAATATTTATAAAAACCACTAAATTCACTACCAGACCACTAATGAGTTGCTGTTGGTGCTTGGAAATCAACACAAAGCCTTGCTACTCAAAATTTTGGCTAGCCATATGAGCAGTACCTGAGGTCTTGATAGAAATGAATATTCTTGTCCCCCAGTCCCCTGAGGGCTCAAGTGATTTCTACTCTAAGAATCTGAGAAACATGAACATGAAAGACCCATAATCCTAAGAACTTTCATTCAGTAGCGGTAATGGCTTGAGTTTGATCTTTGGCATCTTGAGGAAAGAGCAAGGCGAAGTTTTATATGGGTTTCAGCAGAGAAAGAGATCCTGCCAGTTAAGAGTCAGAAATCCTCTGTGGCTGCCGATATAGTGTTTTAATCTGCTGGACAGAGCCAAGGAAGCCTCGTGGAGGGAGTGATGGCACTCTGGGCTTGACCATGGATATTGGATCTATTAGGTAGTGAGAGAAAGGGCATCTCAAGAGGAAAGAGCACAAGCAAAGACACTGGGGTCAATTTGTGTATGGTTCATATGGACAGCAGAATGCCTAGCTGAAGCACAGAGCCCATGTTGGAGAGTAATGCAAAATAACATTAAAAAAACCAGTGGTTTGCATCCTCATTTAAGGTACTTTTTTTCATCCCTCCTTTCCTTCTTTCCTCCTCCCTTCCCTCTGTCCTTCCTTTTTCCTCCTTTCCCTCATCCTCCCTTCCCTCCTCCCTTCTTCCCTTCCCTTCTCCCTTCCTGGATGTACTAGGGGTTGAATCCAGGGCTTTGCACATGTTAATTAAGCAAAGCCCTCAGCTGTAGAGTATTTATTTCTCGTCAAGAAAATTTCTTAGCCGCCGAGTGGTGGTGGCGCACGCCTTTAATCCCAGCACTTGGGAGGCAGAGGCAGGCGGATTTCTGAGTTCGAGGCCAGCCTAGTCTACAGAGTGAGTTCCAGGACAGCCAGGGTTACACAGAGAAACCCTGTCTCGAAAATACAACAACAACAAAAATAAAATAAAACAACAACAACAAAAAAAAAAGAAAGTTTCTTAGCAACCCATGCCTATGGATTATCAATATATTTAATCATACGTTTCCCTTCTTGGTGAAGAGGAGTGACCTAGAACTTGGATTCTGTTGATATTGAATTATAAAGGAACATATATTTGAACCAAAAAACAGGACTAGAAACTCTTTATTATAGGAAAGCAGAAAGAAAAATAAAAGCCCACAGCTGGTATAAATACTCAAAAAAATGTTTATCTTTTTCTCTTCTGTTTCAAAATTGTTCTCATTTAAAAATGCTGGTGACAACCTCTGAAGTCTTTGGGCCCCAGAGGACGGATGGATAATAAATGTGGCTCTCCTTCTCTAAGGCCATGGCACAGATGATTGATCTGTGGTTGAACTTACAGCTTGGCTTCACATTCTCTGTGAACACAGTGAGGAAAAAACATGAGATCTCCACTGGGCTTTCCCGATCCAAGCCATCCCCACTTGGGTTGATCTGACCTTAGCTCCTGAGTTGATCCTCAGGACGGGTCGGATGTTGATCTCTTTGTGTACCTTTGTACATAGAGTCAGTGCTGGATGCTTCAACCGTGGGAAAGGCAAAGTTTTGGCCTCTCTGTGTCTTCAGAAATTGCCAGTGTAGGATAAAGACATCTCTCGTTTAGCTCCAGAGCTCTCAGCACTGAATTACAGTCAGGCTGTATCTAAGACAAGATGGTATTGTTCATAGAAGACACCCATAAGGTAGAACTTCACTTCTCAAGTAGAGAGAGGCAAGTAGAAGCTTTCCACAGGGTTGGGGAAGTTCAGAAACAGCTCAGGTAGGTGCAGCACACTGTATGGAGGAGGCTTAGTCTCCCCACGGTCTTTCCAGCTGGGAGTTTTTGGTGATGGAGTCAGCAAGGCTGGGACTTTCCACATCACTGTTTTAAGTGTCCCGCCTGTACAGGCTACTAGCAGTGCTGAATGGCTAGTTGTCGGAAGCTTTAGGAAACAGACCTGGCAGAAGCACCACATGCCGATAGCTACCCACTAAAGCTGGGTGTCAAACCTCAGCTCAAAACAAACAAACAAAACAGCACTGAAAGGAGAAGTATAGAAATATTTTTATGTGGGGTTTCTGCCCCCACTCTACCTCTGTATAGCTCCTGAATAAAATGCACAGAAACCTTATATTTTTATTAACACTCTGTAAGCCTAAACTGGGCAGGTTCTGAGCTATTCTAACCTACATCCCAGCCACAGGCTCCACGTTATTTGCCAACCTGAATCTAGCTCTATTTGCTCTGCTCCACGTGTGTTCCCAGGACAAGTTTCTTTTGGCCATGTGTTCATGGTCCATCCTGACTCATGGCAGTCTCCTTCTTCCCCCATCTTTTTTCCTTCTCTTCATGGTTCCTGAGACTGCCCCTCCACATACTTGATCTCCAGTCCCACCTTCCTCCTCCTCCTCCTGTCCAGGGAAGTAATCTTTATAGCACATTGGTCAATACAATATCTATGCTTAGACTTTAACCTGGTCTTGGGGCACAAAACTCAGCATCTCAATACACAGAGCACAAGACCAACCCCAACACAGAGGTAGTTAGAGACCATGATCAACTTGTGCTTGGAGTCTGATAATAAGACCAGAAGTTCTGGAAAGTGGAAACACCGAGACAGAAAGAGGAAGAGGAACAGAGACTCAGAAACATGGGAGTCAAAGAGAGACAGACAGAGATACATAAAGACATGCAGTGCAGGCCAGTAATCACAGCACCCAGGAGAGCAAGACAGGAGCATTGGGAGACCAAGGCCAGGCTAGGTTACATAGTTCAACCAAATCTGAGCAGATAAGGGAAAAAATGGATAAAGAGAAAAAGGGGGGGGGGGCTTCTCTCATCAGGATCCACCTCCTAGTGGAATTAAGAAGGGAAGAGATTGAAAAAAAAGAAAAAGGAAGAGGAAGGAAGGGAGGGAGCGAGAGGGAGGTGGAGATCACGGATCTCATCTCTCACACAGCCAACAGAAGCACTGTGTTCGGTGAGGAATGCTACGTAGCGACTTAGCGAACTACAAACAGAGAGAGACCCAGTCATCTACAAGAGAGACAGAGAACACAGTGGTCCCATAAAGAGAGACTCACAGAGCAGACCCAGAGACAGATCCACATGCCCAGAGACATTAGATACTGGGGTCGGATGAGGGACACAGCCGCTGACTGGAGAGAGGGGTAGGAATCGCATCTCCTCACTACAAGTGGCTTGTGTTCAGTCCCCAGGGCAGTGTTACAGCATCGTTCCCCAAAGAGTGTGACATAGGAAATAGTTTGCACTGGGCAAAACATTCTGTGGGTAAGAACGTGAAGTTCCTCAGACTGGCTGGTCAAGGATCTCAAAGCCAAGGTTCCCTCAGGAGGCTCCACCTCCTCAGGAAATTGGGTTGACTGTGCACTTGCTCTAATCACTCATATATCCCGCAGAAAGGTCTGGCTCGGATTAGCTGCTTTAGACCATGCTTACCAGTGGAAACCTACCCCTATGGGTACAGGAAAGAGACCTATACCCCAAGAGATGTAAAACTCACAGGCAGGTCAAGTCCTTATTCCATCTCTCCTCTGCATACTGCGTGCTCCCAACTTCTAACCTGTATTGGTTTAGTTCACCAGTTAAAAAGCCTTGGGTGGAATGGGGCTCAGACTAAAGTGGTGACGTCAGCAGCTTTGAGTTCTGGTCTTGGCTTCCCGTCAACAAACACTTAATATATCTGTTCTTTGACAAAAGGTAGGCTCATGCAGAAAAGGTAAACCGAATGGTCTACATCCCTGCTCCTAAGGGGCTCCCTTCCAAGGGGGGGGGGGGGAAGGAAGTCAACACCACAGCATTCACACTTACAAAGTGTCCATTATACACCCACACCGTGAAAGGCACAGGTGCGAGGAGTCAAAACAAGAGGAATAGGAATGAACCCGGCAGCTTTAGGAACCCACTGCATTCAGGCAGACACGGAAAGGATTAAAGGTCTGAAGGTTTTTCCCAGTGCTGTATATATTTAAAAAAAAAAAAAACACCCTAGCTCAGGGGGAGGGAGGATCACGAAACAACAACAAAAATATTTAAAAATAGTAGAGCTTTGCTTTGTTGGGGTGTGAGTCACTCAGTGGAAGCAGTGGAAGGGCTGGCTCCCTCCCACACTCCCTACTGTGTCCTTTCTCAATCACCAATCTCAGCCTAAAGATTTCTGGTTCCTGCACCTAGGCTCACCATGTTCAAATACCTCATTATCCGATTGAAACAATGAAACATAAAATGCGATGGCCGTGTAATTAATCCTGTATCTCCACAAACACCCAGTGATTCCATACCATCCTGTGATCAAATCTATCTCAGACCCTCTGGAAATCCAGATCAGCCCAAGTATCTAAAGATTAACATGGAGAAATGCACCGCCCCGCCCCCCCCCCCACGAGATCTACACTTGCTCCAACAGAGGCCAAGATAATGGATATCCTACCAAAAAACCAGAGCAAAATTGTGACTACAGTTCAGTCCGTATATATAACATGTATGTTCACTGAAAAATACACTTATAGGACAGGAAAGATTTTGAACAATGTCATTTTTATGTATGTTCTTTGTGGACATGTTCTTTGGGTAGAAATGACTGACCTTTAAAATTTCCCCCCAATTTCTAATAATTGCCACATTCATATAATTTAACTGTTTGGTAGAAATAATTTCAAACACAAAGAAAAGTGAAAAATAGTCTAAATAATGCTTACATTTAAAAAACACCCACTAGCTTGCATGTGTGGAAAATTGGCCATTCCTTCTATCATATGGATCAAACTCAGACTGTTAGGTTTGGTGACAACTGCTTTACCCATGAGGCCTTCTCTCTGACCTAGTAGTAGCTATTCTTTAGGGAAAATATATTTTTGCCATGTGTTTTGTATAGTCTTTGATAAGCAGCTGTAAAGTAAAACAGACATGCTATGTCAGCCCTCCAAAATAAAGCATAATTTCATGTAATGCTCGTGCCAATATAAATTAAATGGCGACATGTTTGCATTTTAAAGGTGTAAATACTTTTAGAGGACAGATAACGGGCTGTTTGTCATAGCGCTCGGTCTTGTCAGGTTTCCCCCCTTTATTCATGACTGCCATCCCATACAGTGCTGTATTTTCGCATTCAGCTGACAAACATAGTCCGGGGCCACCTTTTCCACCTGTGTGTATCCTTCCTGTGACAGACAGTGTCCTCCCAGACACTGTAAAGCCCTCAAGCCTACACTATTTCATGTTTTTGCTGTGCGCAGGGTACATTTTGCGTCTGCTCAGTCCGTGCTTCCTTTCCATATTCTCCCAGCCTTGTGCAACGTCCTCATTCCATAGATGGATTTACGAAGGAGTGGAAGAGCAAAGAATGCAGAAAAGCAGCCGCTCCCGATGTGAGAAACTCCTGGGGCAGACTTCCAATATGTAAATGGAAGAAGATCACTCATGGGAGGGGAAGAAGAACACAACTGAACAGGAAACTCACTTGAGCCAAAACATCCCAGTCAGTTCGCTCCTTACACGCACCACGCAGCCGCAGAAGAACAAACCGCCCTCCAGTTTTAGAATTCAAGATGTCAGAGTGGTCTACAGAAGAATGAGCCTCACCGGGCTATCTGCCGTCAATCTCTGTGGACCTTTTTGATTTGATAGTGTTCTCAGCCTGTTTTTGTTGTTGCTACTTGTTTGTTTTTTTGTTTGTTTATTTTTTTATTTTTATTTTTTTAACCCGGAAAACTGAATGTGCACCGAATTCATTAAGGTTCTGGGATACTGGCCATTGGGATATTGGCCTGTCCATGCTGCCCATGTAGCAGTCAAAGACTGACATGACATTTTTTCTTTTTTATAATTAAGTTGTGTTGATTTTTAGAAGTCATAGAATTTTCTTTTTTCCCCTCTAAGTTTACATGTGCACCAAAAAGTGTACCAGTTTAATAAAAAGGGAAAAGTTTGAGTAAAATTAGGAAGTCGTCTTTGTGGTAGTGAAGCTTGTGGGCTCTGTAAACCTGGCACACTGCAGGAGATTGATTGGCTCCAGTCTTTTGCATCTGTAAACGCACATGGCCTTGGTAACACCGCAGTTCAGTCTTGGAGTGGCAAGCCTGTAAGGCTGAGTAGTCGCCATTATTGTTTAATTGGTGGGCGAGGCAAAGCCCAGTGGGAATCTATCAGCTGTGGGGTAATCCACGCTGCTTCTCAGAGCCACTCATAGGAGGCCTGTGACGTACTCAGTGCAATTGGCTTCTCTAAGTCACTGTCTGCTCTACGAAATGAACGCCTAACTGCACTGTGATAGTTGTGATGGCCGAATGTAGCAAGATGTGCAGATGACATGGGGTTGGTGCAGAGCCGGAGAGCGTAACTACCAGCTGTCACAGAGGGATGCTACCTGGCTTGTGAGCTAAGCATGCACAGTGGACCTAGACACTGTGGCACTTCAGCCAGCCAGATTCCTCAGGTGCTTACATGGAAAACTGGAGGAAGTGTGTCTTTGGAGGCCAGAGTGAGTGTGTACAGAGTGGCTGTTGTGTAATGTTGTGTATTGCATTTATCATTATGTACTTCCTGTGCCAGCAAGGGTCACTTTTGCCAACCGCTTGTTTTTGTGTGGACTGAGCACCAAGAATGGTTGAAATAGGGGGAAATGTGTGTGTGTGTGTGTGTGTGTGTGCTCGAACATGTCTGTGTGTGACAATTGTAGATAAAACTCACTCATCATTGTCCATAACTAATGTTTTGTTTGGGCACTATCACCTCATTTGTGTGTATCCTCTCTAATGTTTGTTTAGTGCAACGAAAGCACATATGGAAAATTGTATCACACTAAGGTTGTGAACCCAAAAACATCTGTCACCTTTACCTTTAGTACAAAGATGACCTATTGTTGGTTTTGGTTTGGTTTGTTTTTTTTTCACCAATCTCTGACTTACTCTTACATTCAAGGAACAACAAAAGCTCTGTTTTCCTTCCTTCCTTCCTTCCTTCCTTCCTTCCTTCCTTCCTTCCTTCCTCTTCCCCCTTACTCTTTCTTTCTTTTTTAAAGACAGAGCCTCAGTATGTAGCCCAGGCTGGCTTCAAATTCACAGACCCTCATGCCTCAGCATCCCAAGTGCTGGAATTCCTCACATGTGCCACCCATTTGCAAGGACAAGGAAACTCTCATTATATGTATATATGTGCATATGTGTATATATGTGTGTATGTGTGTATGGATGTATGATATATGTATGTATAGATGTATTTTGTATGTGTGTGTGCAACCAAAGAACTCTCCCTATGCTCCTGTACAGTGGGCCATCTAAAATTATTATTATAACCTATGATTTCAGCTTTGCAAACTGCTTAGTGAATCTCTCAAACTGATTAACTTTTGTGAAAATGTCAGTCCTTGAAGAGAATGTATCTGTGTGTACCAACATTTGCTTTAAAAGAATCAGATCTTTGCTTCTGCTTACAGTTTCTGTGGAAATGTTTTGTTAACTTCAGGCTGGAACCAGACAGTTCCTCCATCTGAGGCTAACTCCTATGTACTTTGCCTTAGGCTAGGAAGGTATGTGGAATAAAATCAGTGAGGAGAGGGTATGGGTCACTCCTGGCAGCTGGTAGCTCAAATTCCAGAGACTCTTAGAAAAGAACTGTTAACAGCAGGCCTCTCTTCTTCCTCCTCCTTTTCCTCCTCTTAAAGCTTTATTTATTTAATGTATATAAGCATCCTGTCTCTGGCACACCAAAAGAGGGTGTCAGATCTGATTACAGATGGTTTTGAACCACCATGTGGTTGCTGGGAATTGAACTCAGGACCTCTGGAAGAGCAGTCAGTGCTCTTAACCACTGAGCCATCTCTCCAGCCCCTCTCTTCTTCTTATAGGTAGGATCAATAAAGAGAACATTCCCGTTTTGACTTTCCAGGCAAGGCTCCGGAAGGAGGGAAGGCTTAATCTACATTCACCTTATCCCAGCACTCTTTCATCTAAATCGGCAGAGGTTGTCATGCCAACTGTGGTCCTTCCTGTACTACCTTCTCTGGAGAACTGGATCTGCTTGATTGATTACCAGTTAAAAGCTTGGAAACTCCTCTGGAGCTTCTCCTGGAACCTCTTTCTGAACTGTAAATGAACCATGGGAATCTCCACCCCTTTGTCCTTTGTCTGTGTGTCCTGATGAAACTGAAGTGTGGCCTAGCTGTTCTGTCACATGCTCTCTGTGTAGGCACATCGGTGGTTGGGTAACAATCCCTTATCAAATAGAACCTGGAAAACTGGATGTGAGGCCCATCCATTATCACCCCCTACCCTGTGAGTTCTGGTGGTTCTGGGGCCTTGTGCCTTGGTCGGGTGCTAGGTGGGTGTGGGGAAGCCATTGCTGGATGGTTGGAGTGCTGAGCCTCTCAGTGTCTCACTCACCCCACATCTTGCTTTGGAAAGTGGAGGAGTAGATCTAGCTGTTCCCAGAGCTGAGCCTCCCCTGCCTGGCTCTCTGGGCCTGCGCTGTTCGCTGTTCGTTCTTACACCTCCACAACAAGTAGGGCTTTGTTTCCCTTCTCCTTTGGAGCTCACTAATGCACTGAAGAGGAAAATAAATGCCTTTGGGTTGGTACTCCAAAGGAACTGAATGGTTTGACTGGGTCCAAGTCTCCTTTCGAGACTATGCAGCCAGTGTTCTACCAAAGTCCTGCGTGTTCTGGGAGGGCCAGGGCTGGGTGTACTACAGTTCTGGGTCACAGAAGTGACATAGTCCAGAGCCTGAGAAAAATAGGGACCAAAGAACCAAGATTAATCCCTCACCCCTTTCTCTGTGTGTATGCCTCCATTCAAGTATCTCTTTACATCTGAATGAATATACAAGGCCCCTGGTTTCATCCCTGGCACTGCGCAAAACAAGCCAATAACAACAAAAAAGAAATATCTAATGACTGAAATAACTGATTAAAATAATTTTAAAATTCAAGTCACTAAACCTAGACTGTATCTATCTTTATCTATCCATTAACTAACTAACTAACTAAACTAACTAACTAACTAAATAAATAAATAGAATTTTTATGGAGCTTTGAAAAAACTGGATTATTCTGGAGGCTTGGTACAAATCTTGCCTCACCAAAGTGGATTAAAGGTTCAAAGAACAAGTTTCATTTATATTCAGAATTCAGCCAGAGGCAACAGGTCCTTGCCAACCTTCGTCAGCTATCTCCTATGGAAAGCCTATCATTGGTGTGCCGGGGGCAAGGGGTGGGTGTTTACATATTCAGTGTTGCAGAATGGAGGTCAAGTCCTCAGCACTTTGAAAGTTGTTTATTCCCTAGTAGAGGGAATAGCTTAAACTGGACAATACTGAGAAATAAACGAGCTGTAGAAATCAAGGCTTTCTTAGGCCCCCACACAGGTAGACCCCTGACTATGTTTAAATGAACTGTGCCCCTCACTGGTTTTCAAGGGAGGTGAAAATGTGCTAAGATTGACTACAGTGACAGTCACACTCTTCAAGTTGAAATGGTAAACAAAACAAAACAAAACAGAAATGGGTAAATTTTATAATATGCACAACGCACCTCAATGAGGTTATTGGCCACAGGCTCCAACCTCTCAAACAGAATGCCAGAACTTATTAGTGATTTTAAAATTTAAGGGCACACCCTAAATTAAAATAAATGATAAAACTGTATCTGCCACTTCAGAGAACATACATTTTATACCTTGATTCTTAATTCCAGTCTTACTTTAGAGGCATGTAGAGAAAAAAAAGAAACGTTAGCCCAGAGACAGATTTCATATCTCCCTCTCCCTCTCCCTCTCCACTGTGTGTGTGTGTGTGTGTGTGTGTGTGTGTGTGTGTGTGTGTGTGTGTGGTGCGGTGTGTGCGCGTGCCACGCATGGCCTGGGCACCAAGAATAAAAATAAAACAGATGCCTAGGAAGTAATTCATTAGGTAGAGTGCTTGTCTTGAATCCTGGAAGCCCTGCATAAGTGGAGTGTGATGCTACACACCTCTAATCCCAGTCCCTGGGAGATGAAGTCAGGAATATCAAGAAATTCAAGCCATCCTCAGTTACCTCATACTGGAGGCTGAGCTATATCAGACCCTGTGTCAAGTATAAAAATAGAATAAGAATGAACAAATAGAAAGTTCCTTTAGTCTGCCTAGTACATAGAGATGGTTGAGACCCACACTATAGAGCAGTTTCTTCAGCAACTGAAGTTTGCATTGTTCTCAAGACCAAGCTCTGACATTCAAGAAAATTTCCAGGTCTTCTGAAATAGAGATGTCTGGATACAAACGTACCACGTATTTCAGAATAATAATGAGGGCCCCTGGACTTAGTATCAGGTGTCTATTCTTTGCCAGGGAAGGGAAGCCTGTGGTTCACCTGCACTGGCTTTATCCTGTCCCCAGACACACGGTCAGGTTCATTCGTGTCCTCTGAGTGTGCTGACAGTTCCAAAGCATAGATCACTGAGCAGCTCGCCTTTGTGATTCTGGTCTGGATGCTCACAGAGGGGCCCTTCCTTCTGTTTTTTTTTTTTTTTTTTTTATTTGAAGAGAAACATGGAGAGTTTTTGGAGCTCTGATGACCTCATAAGGAGTTACTTTTATTGAAAATCCTAGCTGTCAATACCAAATGACAGTGCAGGTCCTTGGCTTTAAATCTAAATTATAGAGAATTATTGAGAGCTGCTTTTAGAATTTTTATTAATTGATTATTATTACATGTGTACATGGTGTGTGTGGTATGTGTGGTATGTGGTGTGTGTGTGTGTGTGTGTGTGTATGCAGGTGGGTACCTGCCTGTCATGTCATCTTTGTGAAGGTCAGAAGACAACTCTGCCAAGTGGGTTCCAGGGGTTGATCTCAGCTTGTCAGGTTTAGCCAGGTTTAGCCAGAAGCACCTCTACCTGCTGTGCCAGCATGGTGCCATGAAAAATTTGACAGTAACACAATACAAAATGATAAGATGTAAACAGAGTAAGTGTAAACAGAGATTTCAACCATCCTCAGAAAATAGAGCCTCTGGCAAGTGGGTGTCTCAGCTTTGTTGTTTCATTGATGTGACTGATAAGATGGAGTTTAAACCCCTTTTGTGTTCACTTTCATCCTATGCAAGGTGACAGTATGTCATGTCATTGAATGATGAGGAATTCCAGCAACTTAGGTAGACAACAGGTCCAACGTCCTCTCTCATGGGAAACACAAGTGTGTAGGTGCAAGGCTTTGTCTCCACGGAAACCCCCTTTCTTGTCTGAGTAGCCTTTTCTTCTTTACTGAAGGTCCGGATGAGCAGTGTCATCGGGGTCCCTTCTGATGAACTCTGATGATGTCACCTAACCTAAACCTGCCTCTGAAGTGGGACTGTTGATATCTTGTATCTAAAGGCTGTGTTGCCTTTACAGAGACATATCTATGCAAGAGCTCATAGTGCTGTGTGAGAAGGAGGCACCATAAAAACAAGATTGCCATACAAACTTCCTCATTCTTTTTCTTTTGAAAAAAAAAATCCCTCTTACTCACAGACGTATAGTCTTTCTGTTTATGGAACCAGTGACACACTTCACTGCCAAGAGGCAGCGCTCAGAGCTCTCCCACCTCACGTTAATGATAAGCTAGCACAGTATGGAAGAAACAGACCATTGTATGCACGCATTCCACTTCTGCCTCTTCGCTAAAGGATGCCCAACAGTTGATTTTTGTCACGTTTTCTCAATGTAACTGGTCTCGCTTTTAGAGAGATACCTTACACGTTTACAATGAATTAGCACTCCCCAGAAGGAAGCTCCGGGAAATCAATTAAAACAACCAGGTTTCCACCATCATCAGGTGGCAGAGAGAAGAGACTGAATCCTGGAAACACTCACTGATGAGTGACTGTTGACACGGGAGTGGGAAGTTCTACTCATTGAAAAAAGCGCTCTTACCCCAAATCCTGGAGCAGGTCTGTGCCCCCATCTGCTCTGCCCCACAGGTCTGAGGGATCCTGGGTACTCATGTTCCCTCCTGGAAGTTCTGCTCTGCCCATTCGTTCCTTTGCTTCTGATGGCTGACTCCCCGCCAGGTGCTGAGTGAAGTGAGGGTGTTGGTATCTGCTGCTGCTTGACACGCTGCTCCCTCTCTGTAAGACAGGAGCTCGCTGTGACAGAGTCTCTAGCTAGCAAGGAAGTGAAACTTAGTTGCTCCTCCCACTGCCTCTGCCACCCTGGGCCTGAGGCATAGGCAGGGGTGTTCTGTCAGTCAGGAAGTGTGCTAACCCCTCTAGCTGCAGAGCACCTCAGACACCACAGTGTATTATCAAGTCAGATTTTGCCAAAGGAAACAGAAGGACCACGAACCAAGGATGGTATTATTAGGTCAAACTCTTTGTAGGAGACCAAACTGTAGCTTCTCCTCCCTACCAGAGCTTGACTGTGGCTTGTAGGAGGGTTGGGGGAGGGGGTGCAAGCACACACCCACCTCACTCAGGCACAAGGAACAACAAGGAAGCCTCCAAGTCAGATACATCTTTTGAACTGGTTAAAAAAAGTTAGATGAAACAATCAGTCCCACCCAATTCTACTTTGTTTCTGGTACTGGCTCAGGATTTCTTTTCAATATCCCCATGAGGCTTCCTTGGGGGAACACTTGGAGGAGAAGATTTGGGGGCTGAGGCTCTCACAAGCAAGCCCAAAGACCTGGGTTCCATCCCCAGCACCCCATAAGATCCTGTAATCCCAGCACTCTGGAGGTAGAGGCAGAAAACTCAGAAGTTCAAGGCTGTCCTCATTCACATGGTGAATTTGAGGTCAGCCTGGGCTATGTAAATCCCTGTTTAAAAAAAAAAAAAAAGAAAAACAAACGAGGGAAAGGACTGAGAAGATGGCAGAAGAAAGTTAAAGAACAGCATCCATCCTGGGGTTTGCCCAGTGGGCTGAGCTATGCTGGATGCAGTGGCGTCTAGACTCATAAAGGGGAAATTCCATCTGCCTAGAAGTGTAGTGGTGGATGGATAAAGAACTCTCTTTTCATGTTCCCTTTCCATCATCCCAAAATGAACTAGGGTTCACCCGGGAGGCTGTTTCATTTGGTATCCTAAAGAGATTGCTAGAACGAAGACCTTGCGCTACACAGGCTGCTAATGTCTCCTTAGGAATTGTCCTTCTTCTCTTCTCTTCTGCTCCCCAATGGTTCCTGAGGCTCTGGCTTTCTCTGGTGAGAAATTCCTCAGTGCCTAGAGACGGTCCTGGGGAGAACCAGCTCTGAGAATGTGCACAGAAGGTGCACAAAGTGCATGTCAGCAGAAGGGGGCAGGGAGGGCCCCAAAGCACTGAGCAGAGGAAGCAAGACAAGCAAGAGGGGCAGATCGCCTGCTCCTTCTGCACATTTCTTCAGTGTTGGACTGTCTGTTTTATCCATTCCCATTTTTAGCACATTCTGGGAGTTCCAGTTTTCCTAATCTTCCCTGCATCCTTCCCTTTTCTTCTTCTTTCTTTCTTTTGGGAATAACAACCTAAGGTGACTTCTTCCTTCTTCCTTCCTTCCTTTCTTTCTTTCTCTTTCTCTTTCTTTCTTTCTTTCTTTCTTTCTTTCTTTCTTTCTTTCTTTCTTTCTTTCTTTCTTCCCTTCCCCTCCCTCCCTCTCTCCCTCTTTCCCTCCCTCCCTCCCCCCCTCCCTCCTTCCTTTCTTCTTTCTTTCTTTCTTTCTTTCTTTCTTTCTTTCTCTTTCTTTGTTTCTTTCTTTCCTTCCTTCCTCTCTCCCTTTCTCCCTTCCTCCCCCTCCCTCCCTCCCTCCCTCCCTCCCTCCCTCCCTCCCTTCCTTCCTTCCTTCCTTCCTTCCTTCCTTTTCCAACCCTCCTAGCCTGCATCTCTTATCTTGCCCCCCATCTGTTGCCTTCTCCTTTGATACCATCCTTCCTGCTTGCTACTCCCAGGCACCCCACCCTTTCCTAGCCCTGCTCTCCAACCTACACACCCAGCACTGTGGCCAGCAGTTTGACCATACCTTACTATAACTTTGAATGATACAGAAGACAAAAGTGTTTTTTAGAGTCTTTTTTAATATAATCACTGGTGACACCCATAAAGATGTTATTCTTGGAGTCTTAATCACTGTGCTCACTGGGCTACCCCACTGCATTGGCTGCTGTTTTCTCATTTCTCTTGGGAGTTGCTCTGCCTGCTTTAGGTCAGTTAGGTCAGTTTTTCTTCTATTAATTCATTTGGCCTGTGTTATGCTGAGCAATTCTTGATCTTCAAATGTGCTGTGGTGTGTGTTTGGTACGGCTGCAAGTGGAAGCAGAGATTCCACCCAATCCCTCATCACTTAGTGAGTGTGCTTCAAGTTTGTATGGTCAATGTTCTGTCTATATGGGTGTCTTTATTCAAAAACTTTCTTGTTCTTGTTCTTGTTCTTCTTGTTCTTTTTGTTCTTCTTGTTCTTCTTGTTCTTGTTCTTCTTCTTCTAAAAAAGATTTATTTATTTTATATATGTGAGTACACTGTCTCTGTCTTCAGACACACCAGAAGATCGTGTCAGATCACATTACAGATGGTTGTGAGCCACCATGTGGTTGCTGGGAATTAAACTCAGGACCTCTGGCAGAGCAGTCAGTGCTCTTAACTGCTGAGCCATCTCTCCATTTCTCAAACACTATCAAAAGCCCAAAGTCCAATGTGCTTTCTGAGACCAATGGAAATCTCTTAACTGTGAGCCCTTGTAAAACTAAAGGAGAAAACTTGCCTACTTCCAGAACATCACAGCATAGACTTAAACATTTTTATTCCAAATGTGATGCAAATGAAAGCAGCATACAAACAATCAGACCAAGACCAAACACAGACAAAAAAAAATATCAAACACTGAAGCTTCATGCTTCTGCAGCTTGTGATGACATTATGTATGCTCCACTGGCTCCCTCTGTTTCCTGAAGCATGTGTGACCTCAGTCTTGGGCCAGCACTACCCAGAGTCTGCAGCTTTCTTTGGTGAATGGTTCATGTTTTTGGCATCTCCAGCACCCTGGAATCTCCACTGAATCCTAAGCCTCACCTTCGTAGCTTCACACAAAGTTCTCTCAGGGTCTCTGCATAGGGAATCCAACATTGCCACACATTGTCTGGCCTTGGGCTTCTTGGAATTCCAAACCTACATGATTCTTCAATTCCTGAATTTTGCATAATATCAGAAGAAGCACCACTGAGAAGATATTGCATTCTTCCCCCAGAGATGTAATCTAACCTCCTTTGGCCACAGCTGCAGTACCTTCTGTGCACCTGCCTGGTTCACGCTTCCCTAGGCAACTACTTTCCACAACAGAACCACGGAGGCTCCTGAAGCCCCTCTTTTACATGAATGTGTTTTGTTACGCCCTGGAGCTCTCCATATATGGACTCCTGCCCCTGAGACATCTTTTGGCCCAGTGCAAAGTCTATGGATTTTCTCTGATGGTGCTAACCCCTTTAACAACAACAAATATTTTGTCTGTAGCCATCTGCTCAATTTTCTCATCTTTCTGGTCCCTCTTAGCTAGAAATTTGACTAAGAGTAGCAAGGAATAACACTGCCATATTGTGGATAGTGTGCTTTCTCAAATTTTCCACCAAATAAATTAGCTTAATTTTGAATCCAATCTGACAAAGTTTCCAAGTGGTAGAAGTCAGCCAGATCTTGCTCCAGAATAGCTTAGTTCCTGATGGTCTCCTGATTCTCCTACAAAACCTCACAAGCTTAGTCTTTCCTGACTATATTTTGGCCTGCCTTTCAGCATTCTAAGTTCTATCAGAAAACCCCATCATGGGCTCTGCTTACAACATTTCAGGTCTACTTTATCCCTCATCTCCAGACATAGCTTCATTCTCTCAGGAAAAATGTTTCCAAAGGTCTAAGAACTGCATGCTAAGATTTAGCCACGACAACTGCCCTCATTTTCAACATCAATTTTCTTTATTAGGTGCAATGCTCATTGCTGTGACTAAATGCCAGCCAAGAAACAACTTCAGGGAAGAAATATTTGTTTTGGCTCACAGTCTGAGAGGATACCGTTAACCATGGAGGAGAAGCCATAGCAGCAGGTGGGCCCATAGCAGAAGGAGGACACATCTGGGATTCCTCACTGCCTCAGACCGTGATGAAACAGAAATCAGAAAGATCGAGCATAGTTTTGCTGACTTCCTTTGTCCATCAGCGTATGTCTAAATCACAATTTCAGACATGAACTCTAAAATCTTATGCAAAATAAAGAATGGACCTAAGTAGGCAAGGCGCAGGAAGTTGGAAGTAGTTTAAGTGACTTGTGTTTCCGGCTGCCCCATTGTGTCTAGGAGACTATTTCTCTGTAGTTATCCATGCCTCTGGTTATTCTGCTGTTATGCCCCCTCTGAGCCTTAGGGGGAGGGAGTGTGATACAGATGTCCCATTTATGGGTAAACATCCTGCAATCTCTTCTTCTCTGCATTTAGACTAGCTGTGTGTCTCCATGTTAACCAGCATCATTGCTGATAGAAGCTCCTCAGGGCAGCCACACATACGAACTCACCATGCTTGTGACAGTGTGGTGGTTTGAATAGGTTTGGCCCCCATAGACTCATGTGTTTGAATACTTGGCCCATATTGAGTGTCATCATTAAGAAGTGTGGCCTTAATTTTCTGCTGAGGTAAAAGGACCAGTTCAACACAGTGTAATAGTCTGGGGTTATTTCTTTAAATAAAGTAAATAACTATTGCCAGAAGACTGCCCGGGCTGGAATGGGTTGAAGCAAGACACAGAGATAGACATAGAGGTTGCTTAATAGACTGATAGTCTCTGGCCTTCAAGCTGTCTGACTATTCTGAATGCTTGCTGATAACTTCTAAAAAAGAAAAAAAAAATTCCTAAAGAATGTCTTGTTTGTTCTGAGCAAGAATGAGTTAAAAACTGCTAGCTTGGGTTATTAATACTTGTAGCCTAATAGCAGAAGATTAAATAAAAGATTAATTGTTAGGAGTTTTTTCTCTCTTGCCCAGAAGCCTGGCTTTTCCCTTGGCAGGCAGGAGGGAGATTTGGAGCAATAAACTTTTATTGAACAAGGAGAAGACAGTCACTCAGGAGAAACTTTTCCATAAGCAAGTATGCACAAACTCACACATATCCATATACATGCATGTATACATATTCATGCATCTTCATGCATTCCAGTTGGGCCAAACTACATACTTATAATTACATACTTGCACACATAGAGGCATCTCTACTTATATATGCAGATGGAGTAAAAGAGCAAGCTCCAGTGCAGAAAGAACTCACCCATTTTGGGTGAAAAATGAGCTCTAATCTTTTTTGCATAGAGAAAGAAAAAGCTTCTACCCTTTTATTGTTCAATGAATTAAACCCAAGTCTGTGAGAAAAAAAGCTTTGTCCTCTTTAGTAAGACTAAGCCTGCCTTGCTGAAGCCTGTCTACTCTTTCTGCTCTCTCTACAGCTTCTGCTTTGACCCCCTTTCTCTCTTCATTCCATGTATTGCTCTCTTAAATTTTAAGTTCCCTTTTAATTTCTAAGTTACTCTACTCTGCTGTCCTTCTAATCTTTCTTCCTTCTCCTGTTCTAATATAATAATGGCATGCAATGTAATTGTTCCTAGTTTTTTTGTGCCTTTTCTAGGAGAATACATTACTTGGTTTTAAACAAAAATTCACTAAAAGTTCAAACATAAATTCAAATAATAAATTTAATAAAGTTTATAATAGAGATGTTTGTATATGTTTTCATTAAGAGTAATTATCTGGCTAAACTTTTTTTTTTTTTTTTTTTTTTTGGTTACTGACTCCTACAGGTTCACAAAGAGTTAAAGTTCATAATTTTTGTATCTAAATTGACACTGAAGTTTTGTATAGACAAACCCTGCCAATATTTTATCTTCTGTTCTTGCACCTACAATAAATCATTATTTCTTTTAAAAAAAAAGAAAAGAAGTGTGGCCTTGTTGAAGGAAGTGTGTCACTGTGGGGGTGGGCTTTGAGGTTTCTATGCTCAAGCCCCACCAACCCGAGTCTCTTCTTCTAGCTGCCTTTGGATCAAGATGTAGAACTCTCAGCCCCATGTCTGCCTGGATGCTGCCATGCTTCCCGCCATGATGATAATAGACTGAATCTCTGGAACTATAAATCAGTTCCAATTAAATGTTGTCCTTTATAAGTGTTACCTTGGTCATGGTGCCTCTTTATAGCAATAAAACCCTAACTAAGGTTTTATACATGCATAAAATCTGTGCAAGTTCAAACAGACTCAAATCTCACCTTGGAAAGGAAAGGTGGGCACAAAGTCCCGCTCCCAGACAAGCAGCTAACCGAAACTGATTGCTACTAGGAGAGACAACATCAGCATTCTTTAAGAGTGTGGCTCTGGTAAGGCATTCCAGGTAAAGCTCACACATCCAGGAATATATAGGCACACAAATGGGTCTTCATGGTTGACAGAAATAAAAGAGGATACAGGGTTGGGTGAATCTGGGAGGAGTTAGGGGAGGGTGCCAATATTATAAAAACATATATGAGAATTTCTAAGAATTAATAATTTTTTAAAGAAAAGAATGATGACTCTGTATTGCTGCAATATTCACAATCATGACATTATGAAGGCAATCGAAGTGTCTAACAATAAAGGAACAGAGAAGAAAAATATATTTCACACATACAAAGGAAGGTTTTTTTTTTTCAGCCACAAGAAGAATGTAATTATATCGTTTACTGCAGAGTGGATACAGATGGAGGCAAGTCTATGAAGTGAATCAAGACAGTCTCAGAAAGAAAAATACTATAGCTTTTCCCTCATCTGCAGTTTCTAGATTCCGTCTGGTCACATAAATCATGTATACGTATTTTAAATGAAAGCAAATCCAAAACTGTGTAGGGAACATAGAGGACTAACAGGAGTGGAGAGCAGTGGGGAAGGGAGAATGAACAGCCAGGTAAGGGTAAACTTGCTCAACGTGTAGTATATACACATAAGAAATTTAAATATATTACTAGTATGTGTATATATATATATATATATATATATATATATATATATTTTTTTTTTTTTCCCCCTGTCTCCTAACTCTGCTCCACTGTAGCATAGCACAGGTCATTTTTTGAGAGCTCTTGAGTTATCATCATCGTTGTTCTTCTCCATGGTAGATTAGAATTTACATCAACTTCATTGTAATCTAATAAATGAGTACCTAGGCCAATACACACTGCTCTCGCTTAGGTTGTCTTTCCCCTATACCACAGGGCCAACTCCTTCTCAGCTGTCAAGTGCCAGCATAAGCTCTTTTTGTAAAGCTCACCCTACAGATTTGAATGGTTTTGTTGTTGTTGTCATTGTTGGGTTTGATTGTTTGTTTGTCTTGGCCCTACTCTATTGAATAGCTTATGTGAATTTCTTGGTGGTTAAAGTTTCCTACTGGTGGGATGTACCCCGCGCATACATATCACTGTCACAACATTTTGCTACTATGTTAAGATAAAACATACTTTTTCCCCCTTCATTTATTGGTTATGCAAAGAAAATATTTAGAGGAGTGTAGAAGGATATTTATTCTGCTACATTGTATTGGCAGTGGAGCTCAGTGATTGATTAGTCGGTAGAAGAGGAGGTGGAGCTGGAGGAGAAAGAGGAAGAGGGGGGAGAAAGGGAGCAGCCATGGAGAACCAGGGATGTGTCGAAAGCTGTCCTGGGTAGCAACTTCTATCAAAAGGTTAGATGTTGGGTAACAACTCTTATTGTGAGGGCATCTTGTTGAATGAGCACTTCTAAATATACAAATCCTTTAGCTAATCATTAAGCTTTAAGAGTCTCATTTCTACCGGGTACTGTGAGGATGGCAGATATTGTCTGGGGTTCGGCTGAGCTTTGTGGATATGGAGTGGTGGATTGGCAGAGCCAACTCCATGCTTGCAACTTGTAGGTGCCAGGGCCTGAGCATCTAGCTAGCGGGAGCCCCAATCAGAGTCAAGGAGCAGCGAAAACAAGCCGGACCAGGCGCAGTTTTCTAAATATCTTCCCTACAGGGGAGGGTTTGTTTCCTGTGACCTTTTTTAAAAACAAACATTCAGATTTGTTTAAGCCCCTTTGCAACCGAGCAACCCTTTGTGTTGATGCTCAAGGTCACTGTATTTAACAACCTCCTGTCACAGTGGATCCACGTGACTCTGGACAGCAGTGTTCCAGTATCCCAGCAATCGAGAAGAGAGTCCTGCTGTCCACGCTCCCTAGATTCCTAGAACCGCAGAGCTGCTTTCCAATTTGGATCACTAGGCTCTCTTCAGCCAAGCCTTCACTACACCACCGACTTCACCACTTTAAGACACTGTGTCCTGAAATATGCTAACATCTGCATTTAAGGGTTAGTGCGCGACAGGTGCGGTTCGTGCTGATGAAGCGAGACACCATCTGCATGGAAAGGTCGCACTTAATCATCTCAGCTCTGATTTCTGAGCAGAGAAAGCATAGGCTGAAACGAAACCTCTGACTCTCCAGTTATTGCATTTAAGCAGCAAAAGCAGCCGCCGACTCAACACAATGAAACCAAGTCAGCTGAGCACCTTTGGGTACTGTGGGCCTTACCCGGATACTTCACCTTCTTTGTTGACCCTCACCTATTAGTGATGTCAGACATGGTGAGCAAGAATGGGGAAGGCAACTGGCCAGCCACGGTGTCTGTGAGAGTTTTGGCATAAACTTAGACAAGAGAAGGGATCACCTTTAAAATTCCCACTGGTGGCAAGAGTAAGGAGACAGCTCAGCCAAGGTGACTGAACACTTTGGTGTTGGCGTTCCAAAATGAATGGAAGCCCATTCAACAAGAGAGAAACCATGCCTGGTAATGGAAACCTAGCCAAGTACCCAGCGCTGATGAAGTCATGGATCTTAGAAGGGAACCTACAACTGCCACTTTATCAAACCAGAAAAAGGCCTAACTACATTCTGAATATTTCTCCTGATACCCACAGGTACCTACAGTCCTCACACCACATCAAGGAGGCTTCTCTTGGCAACAAATGGATTGTTATAGAAAACCACAACTCATCAAAAAACGCAGAGCTGCGGTGCTCAACCCCAATAGATACATCGACAGCACAGCTCCTGCACCTACGGTTCAGGGCTCATACCAGGAGAGAAGGTGGAAAGAAAGTGTGAGCCAGAGCAACAGGAAGTTTGTTGTGAGACTGTCTCCTCGAAATGTCAGAGAAGCTACCCCATGAAGTCTCACCAACAAGGCTGCCTAGACAGGACCTGAACAAGGAGGGTACCAACAGATATGCAAATAAGATGCTTACGAGCTATCAATCCTAGACAGAATACAGGCAAGGGAGGAATGCAGAGAGTAGGAGAAATAGTCCTCTCCAGAGAAGGGCAAACCAATAGGTAATACGATACCTACATGACCATTGGGTATCAGATAACCTATTGGCGCAGCCCTGAAAACATACATACAAGTAACATTATATATACTTAGCAGTTGTATTTAAGAACACACACACACACACACACACACACACACACACACACACACACACGGGGGGGTGGGGGAGGGAAGAGAGGGAGAGGGAGAGGGAGAGGGAGAGGGAGAGGGAGAGGGAGAGGGAGAGGGAGAGGGAGAGGGAGAGGGAGAGGGAGAGGGAGAGGGAGAGGGAGAGGGAGAGGGAGAGGGAGAGGGAGAGGGAGAGGGAGAGGGAGAGGGAGAGGGAGAGGGAGAGGGAGAGGGAGAGGGAGAGGGAGAGAGATGCACATGCAATTAAAGAGACCATGAATTTGAAAGAAAGCATCTGGTGCACCTGGAAGGAGTTGAAGGGAAGAAAAGGATGTAATTATATTAAAGTATCATAAAAATAATAGTAAGAAAACTGAAATGAAAGGGAGGGGACTTAGAACTTCTGGGGAGCATTGTGGAAGACATGGCTTCAGTTTTGCTGTGCGACAGATTGGGCCAAGAAGCTTTGGAATATGGAGATACTCGTGGCTCAGCTCTGCCAGGCTTAAGATGGGCTTGACATGTTGCCTTAGACCACTGTTCTTTCCTTACTGACTCCAGAGATTCAAGCTCCCAACTGTAGTGCCGTTATTAAAATCACAAAATATGTTCTGAGCTAAAATTAAGTCAGACCTTAGCGATATGCTTTTGGTTATACTAAAGGTCCTTGAACGACTTTCTTTGAAATTGGATCAACAAATATCCGTATTTCTTACAATAACCCTGGAAGCTATGAATGAGTTAGCACTGCAGAAAATAGAACTACTCTCGCCACCCAGCGGTGGCCTTAGTTCGTGGATGAGGTACCCAGTCTCTCCCACAAGGACTCAAGGAGGACCCCTGTGCTGAGGATATCTCGCCACTAGGTGGCAGTCATACTGTATTAGGGCTAGGATTGTTTAATGAGTTTAGCTCTCTGGTTGCTTCACCCTCCCGTTCACATTATTTTTAAAGTGGTTGACTCTAATGCTTTTATCTCACATTCATGGAAGATACTAAACTACACGTTTAAAACAATTCAGGTGTATTGTCTGACCTATCTTGTCAAGTTTTGTATTGTTTAATTCTTAACTCTACTTTTCATTAATTGCTTCGGAGGTTGTTGTTTTCCTTTTTGGAAATAGGGTTTAGCTGTGTAGCTCAGGTTGTCCTGGAACTTACTCTGTAGACCAGGCTGGCCTCGAACTCAGAGATCCGCCTGCCTCTGCCTCCCTAGTGCTAGGATTAGAGGCCTGGTTTGTTATTTGTTTCTTAATTGTCAAGAAAGGACCTTTGGTTTCCCACTTGTCCTCAAACTCCATAGGTAGCAGAGAACTCCCTGTTTATGCAAACTCCTCTGGGCTTCATGCTAGCCAAGCACTGTAGCAACTGAACTACATCCCCAACGTCTAAAACTTCGAGATCACTACCAAAAGGATTTAAATGAACCAAAGAACGGAAAGCTTCCGTTTTAGTCCTACAACGCCTCCCTCCCTCCACCCGGCAAACACACTATGCTTTTAGGGGTTAGTTTTTGTTTTGTTTTTTAGCCTATTTAGTAAAACATAGATTTTCTTTTTTCATTTAAAATTAAACCCGAATGTATTTATAAAACTACGGAAGTAGAATTCTCATTTAACAATTAAAAGAAAATAATAACAACAACAACAACAAAAACCATAGGGTTCTCAGAATTAGACCTGAAACACTTTACAATAGTTCCCTGTAAGGAACTTGATTTGGATACAAGGAGGTGGAACTGGAACAAAGAGCAGAATTATGAGGAACTAGAAGATGTTTCCAGAAAAAGTATTGTGAAGAGAGGAGGGCACAGACTAAGCCGTGGAATCATTGCCTGAGACCTAATGTAATGAAAGCAGAAATACTGAACTTGGCCCCAGGGGAACCAGAGATCTAAAGGCTGCAGAGAAACAGGAAGTGTGAGCTTCAGAAGGACCACAGAGTGGGCAGTGTAGAGTTGGTGCACTGAAACTAAAAGCCAAGGGCTGGAGTTGGGGACTCTCATGGATTGTCACTAGCCTGAAAAATCTCCACCAGAGGCCTGGAATCTTCATATTTAACAGCTACCCCGAGTGAGTCTCATGTTCTGCGAAGATTGAGTACCATCAGCAAAGCCCATGCCAGAGTTTGCAGATCAAAATGGCATGGTGATGGATTTGTCGTTTCTAGACAAGTGATTTATACTGTGAGCGTGTGTCAAGTTAAAGTGCCTTAGGGGCTAACCTGCTTTATGGCTGGTGTCCATCAACACTTCTTAACAAAAAAGTTCTCTGCCATTCCTTGGACCACCTGTGCATGTGCGTGCGTGTGTGCGTGTGTGCGTGCATGCGTGCGTGCATGCGTGTATGTGTGTATGTGAGTGTGTGTGTGTGTGTGTGTGTGTGTGAGAGAGAGAGAGAGAGAGAGAGAGAGAGAGAGAGAGAGAGTGCATGTATGTCGGTAGTCAGGGGACTGTATTGGAAAAGAAGGGGGTAACTTTCAGAAAGAAAGATGGTAAGTTATTCTCTACTGGTGAAATGAGCCGATTTAAGCCAGATTAGAGTATATAACGGCCAAGGAAAGAGGCCAGGAGACAAAGGGGAGGGGGAAGAGAGAGAGGAAGAAAGGAACAGAGAGTGAGAAAGAGAGAGAGCACATGATCACGGGGTGTGTGGTGTATGTGGAGACACCACAATGTCTGGATTATGTAGGGAGGAGCCTCTGGAAGAAGGGCAGCCCAGCTCCTGGGCTTGAAAGTTCAGGGTAAAGGGCAGGGTATGCTAGGTAGGGACTGAGGGATGCTGGGAGAATCTGGAGGGCAGGCCCATTTTGGTATGTTAAATATGTATCTCAACAGAGAAACTGAGGCCCCTCGTCTCTGTGCATCCTGACTGCAGCTCATGTAAGCAGAAGGCTAGCAGTGGGTCCTGGTGGGTTCCGTGGAAGTGCTCACATTCCATCAGCAAGGCTTTTGTGGCTACAGAGGTAGCTTGTTCACACTGATGATCTTGGGCCCAGAGGTTCCATGGAGTAGCATTTACACCTATGCAAACCAGTGCGACAGACAGGAGAAGAGGAGGAAGGGTTGGAAGCTGATTCCAGGGAATGATGAAGAGGCCTCTGGGGGCAGTTGATCTTAGAGGTGAAGAAGACTTGTAGCTTCAGGACCTGCAGTAGGTAGATTACTGGTCCTAGTGATGTAGTTTACCTTACTGTCCAGTGAGAATTTTATATGGAGATAGCCCTGTTTATATGGAATATAAACAGGGCTATCTCCATATATATTTATTATATTTATATGGAATTTTATAAGGAGATAGCCCTGTTCTGCTCAGCAGTGTCATTCCTAAGTAATCTTGGTCATTTTTCTTTAATAATTCACAATAATAATAATTTCAGGTTCCCCTAATCCATGTGGTTTGGCAAATCTAATAACACAGCATGCCAGAGAGATTCCCATGAATTCTGGAGGTTTACCCTCTCATGGTTAACACTTTCCCAACTTCTTACTGCCACTGAAATGTAGGTGATTCTCCTTTCCACACCATCTCTCCCAGGCTCCCCCACCCCATCTCAGCCTTCTAGTGAAAGTGTTGAAGGACCAGATTTTCGCCAACAGTTTGCTTTAGGACAGGGCAGTCAGTTTATTTGGTTCAAGCATAGCTTAGCAAACGTAGAAGCCGTACCATCCAGTGGTAGGTTCTAGGCTGAATTTCTCCAACACACTCACAGCTCATTGCTGGGTGAGTAGTGTACTGTGCTTGCTACTCCACAACCTCCTCAGGAGCCTTTTCTGCCCTCCAGCCTTGTCTGGCTCATTTGAAGGGACAGAGTCTCCCATGAGAGGGAGGGCAGCATTTGCAACCATGAAGCACATGCTAAGAGTTCCACGTGGTAGCATCCTCACCAGCTGTGCCTTGGGTTATGGGGAAGGGAGTGTATCCTCTTGTGATGTGGGTAGGTGGAGACTGTGTCTCCTGCAGCATTAACTGTCCTAGCGCTTGAGAGGGCAGCTTGTTTTTCTCCCTTAAGAACAGAACGAGACCCGGAGTGCCAGGCAACAGAGTAGCAAGTGACAGTGAGAAACGCTACTGCTTCTCTAGGAGCTTCTGGATGCATACAAACGTGAGGATGCACATGGTGTTGGCAGATGGATGGTTTGGATACAGAAACCTCAGGAGCGAACTCTACAATGACTTTCCTGGGATTGACAAACTAATGTGTCCTGGGGGCTGGTAAAGTCACTAAGGAGGAGAAGGGAGTGCTGTTTCACAAAGTCTCACATTCTCTTTTAATGTTCACCACCATCTTCTCAACATGCAAACCAAAGGTGCCCCTACGGTGTGGTCACAGCATCTTAAACTTGAATGTTTAATGTACACTTCATCAGGAGTGCTGTTAATTCTGATTGGATGGGTCTGTGGTGAGGGCTGGGGCCAGGAGCGATGCTGATGTCTCCACGTGCTGGGGCCACACTGTGAGAGAACGTTCTGGCTCCCCTTCCCCAGCTGATAATCATAAAGATGGGAGGAAAAAGACCACCAATCCAAGTCATCGTGGCCAAATTAATTAAAGCAGGAAATTGATTAAAGCAAACTTTTAAAACTCATGTACGCAGGCTGCCTCCCCTGAAGGTAGTGTTCAGGAGGTCAGCACTGAACATGAGGAAAGACAAAGTTTTGAGCTCAGGGGTAGGCAGTTTCCAAATGGGACTTGTTGAGTAAAATAGATGGGGTTACAGGAGTAGAAGGTAAGCATAGCAAGGTAGAATCAAAGCACCCCTTTTGAAACAGACATGATTGTCATTCCTGGAACAGACAATACAGAACCCTTTGTAGTTAAGGTAAGGCATAGCCCAATCCTGGAGAAACAGAGGTTTAATCATAAGCAGGGATGAACCTAGTTTGTCTTTACTAGAAGATGTCTTTTAAGCCCATGATGGTGCCAATGACTGACTTTGGTATCCATGTAGTGGGTTAATGGAGGTAGGTAGCCATTGGAAGTCAATGCTTAGAGTCGCTGACCAGGGTGGATCCAGATACCTACAGGGGCTGCTGCCAAGTGACTGGAGAAGCTCCTCAGCAGACAAAGCTTAATTTACTGGGGTTGGCACTCTCTGTGTCAGAAAAACTATAAGACTATGAACACTTTTAACTCCTTGGGGCCGGAAAGGAAGAGACTGAAAGAGAAAAAAATTCACACACACACACACACACACACACACACACACACACACACACAAAGTGAATGGACAAGACAAAAGGCAGAGTCCAATAACTTCCCACACTCAAATATACATGCATACATACATATTCACATTCATATATGCATACAGACATATATATATATATATATATATATATATATATATATATATATAGAGAGAGAGAGAGAGAGAGAGAGCAGACTCTAAGCATTCCAAACATATATACATAAATACACACAACTGGTGGATGGAAGAGACAATGTTCCAACCCCCATTCCCACAAACTTTACACATACACACATAGTCGATGACTGGGAGAGACAACGTTCCAGCCACACTCTACTTTCTTCCATAGCTTAGACATCCCAGCAAGCCTTTCAAGCAGTATACAATCACAATGTGATTATATTTTACTTTTCTTCTAGTAAATGATTATGGAAAAAATAAAGTGCTTTCTAATACCTTTGCAAGAAATAATACTGCGTAGTACAGGCAAAGAAACAAAGTATTCTAAAAAAAAAAAACCATTCATAACCAAGCAACTTGTTACAGATTAACAAAGTGTAAGCAAGCAAGGGAGTTTTCTCAGCCAGTTTCAATGGCAGGCAGCAATTTGTGCTTACAAAGAAAGAAGTCATTATTTTATTATTTATCATGAAAAGTAATCTTGTAAGAATCTTAAAAGAACCACAAATCTAAATTTTTATATAAAAACCAGTCATATCTACCTTAAATCCTCAGAATGCATATCTACTCATCAGCAACTCTCAATAAGTGATATCATGAAGCTGAGGGCAAACATGGGTATAAGAAATCAATTATCACCAGTCCAGCCTCAGTGAGAGTCACTCAGCCAGTGCCGCCATTGTTCTTGTTCCCTGACTATAAAAGTCCTAGCTTAACTAATAAGAGTGTGCCTTTCTAGAATTCATATCGTTCTCTAAGATTTTTTATTTTAAACCACAGTCAGTAGTAAACACATCTCAGCCTAGCTTCACTAACAATTTTGTTTTTCCAAATGTTTTCTAAGGGTGGTGGTCATTGCTGACAGTCTATGTCTCTAAGTTCTTCTCTAGGGTGGTGATAGAGTCATAATCTGCTCCCACAGCAATACCTGAAAGAGATCAGGCACTATTATTGTGAATGCCAGAGATACTGTCCAGTGAAGGACTGGAAGCCCCCTTAGCATTTTCATACAAATCTTAGATTAAGAGGGATGTGAGGGCAGCAAGCAGAGCAGAACCCCATAACAGCATGAAGTCCCCAGGACACACAGTTCTCATAGGCCATGCCACACTGAGGCCCACCCATGTGGCTGTGGTAACCCATGGGCTGTACTCCATGAGTTCTAAAGCCATATGTCATTACTCCTGCATGGCTCTCGGCAAGATGGAGGCAGGATGGCTCTTCACAGGCCCGGTATTTGCAAACAAAGGCAAAACATAGGTACCTGGGAGAAGACAGTTCTTAACTCCAGAGGCTATAAGGCAGCTAGCTAGAAGTAGACTCTGAAGGTGAACTCTGCATTAAGGAAGGGAAAGGAAGAGAGAAAGAGTATGGACCACTGTAGGGATGCTCACTGGGTAACAGCAATTCATGTTATCCTTGTTGGATATGCTCAGCAATAGTATGTATGAATGGAGTCCCTGCTGTAGAGATCTTTGGTGTTTGTTTGTTTGTTTGTTTGTTTCCTGAGGCACTTGGCTATTGCTGGTGCCTTAGTGTAGCTCACAGACCAGGCTGTGATCTCCCTCATAAAGTTGCTAGCAGTGACATTAGAGGAGATTTAACCTTTTCATCATAGAATGAAAGGATTGGACCATGTTCAAGATCAAGATGGGAATCCAGGGAGAGCTTCTTTAGTGACTCTAGCCAGTTTAGGGGGGCAGCTGGATAAATGTTCATCCACACGTCCACCTTCCTTTAAGAAGCCCTCTATGAGCTACCAATGCAAAAACACAGCTTTCCCCTCAAGGAGAGAAGAGAACATTTACTCTGGAGCCTAAGCTGAGTAACCATGGCCCAGGAACATGGAACTAGGTTGCCCCGGAATTCCATGTTCCAACATGGAAGTAGTTTCATTAAGAGTCTAAAGTAACAGAACAAAGAAAAGTCATAAGGAATCCTTGGTGGGAACATCAGAAAGGCAGGTTACAGCAGAAGGGAGAAACATCTGCTGTGGGCCTCAGGTGCTCCCTGATGATAGTCTTAGCTTTTGAGTTGGTGAAAGCTACCGAGTTAATACATTCCAATGAGAAAAACAAAAAAACAAACAAACAAACAAACAAACAAAAAACCTAAGACTGTCTTTGCGGATTCCAAATGTTTGCCTAATGGCCATTAAGCCTCTAGGTCAGGTCCAGTGGAGGCACTACATGGCTACTCAGAGGACTAAAGATCGCCCCATATAATCTGGCTCTGGACTTGGAACATTTCAAACTCTCCATAGCTATTGAAGTTTAAATCAGTCAGCCTTGCAGAAGGTTCGGTCTGAAGATACGACAGAAAAAAAAAAAAAAAAAAACAAAAAAACAAAAAAAAACCTAGGAACTATTGCTCGTAGCATCTAAAGCAAAGTGTGTCTTCTTGTGGCTTCCATCAGTTGCTGCAGCTGACTCTAGATCCACAGCCTGGGCTACCTGATCCTTGCCTCCCACACAGCTCTTCATGTCTCTCTGCAGAGCAGTGACCACCAGTGATTATGGTTAGGGATGTCCAAAGCAAATAAAACAAGACTGCCCAGCCAGCCTCAGAGGACACGGAGGACTCAGAGGTTACCAAGAGTTTTAGCAGGAAACACGAAGGGATAGACTTGAATTAACAAGAGTAGAGCAAAGGAATGCATGGAAAAGTGTTTGTGGAGGACCGTGGTTCTACCTCTGTAGGAAGTTAATGGCTGAGAGTGAATGAGCAGAGGACAGGGAGAGCTCTCATGATTCAGACCTGCTGGTTTTTACTTTCTTCAACTTGTGGCTGGAAAACTCAATTTGAAGGCTTTTCAAGAAATCTCTTAGCAGTTTGAGAGTTCTAAGTGTGTTCCACTGTTCACTAAATACCACACGACTGCTGAATTAGGTGTAGGTAAGACATGGAGAATATGCCGCCCTGTATACCACTATGCAATATTATTTTGAGTTAAAGATTCTTGACAGACAGCAGATTGAAGAGGGGGCTCTCCTCCCATGCCCATTTGTCTTCCTAAAAGCATATGAAAGGTCACTCCTGTATGAGAAAGAGAGATTCTCTGCAAACCAGAACTCCTGTTGCAGGAGAGCAAGGGCTTCAGAACGCAGCGTCGAGATTAGCCTAGGGCAGAGTGAGTTGGCAGAGAGTGTGGCAACCTTCCCAACCTGGGCTTCCTTTCACTAAAAGGACATTAGTAAAACCATGGTTCTCAGATGTTATGTGAATGTGCTGTAGAAGGTCACCATCTTTGTGACTTTGGGGTTTTCTAAGCTCACTAACTGGCTTTTATTCTCAGGAGGTTTCCCTTAACAGTTTCTATTTCTGACCAAGTGACCCCGGTGAAATCGGTGAAATCCTTTGTCCAGGGACACAAGAGTCTGGAATGGGGTGCTTTTGGTACCCAATACTTAGCATCTTTCTCTTTTTCTCTTTATTTCTCTTTTTGGGATACTAGCCTGAAGCCTACCCTAAGCATGCTTTTTCTGAAGCTCTGAGCTTTCTCCCCATTTCTTTGAAGATCCGCCCTTTCCTCACCTGCTTTCCCAGCTCCGTGCCCAACTTCAAAGGCTTTCTGTCTTCTCCCTCCTGATGGAGCTGCCTAAATTTATAGTTTGCCTGCTCTTTGGTTTTTCTTTCAAACTCAAACAAAATGATCCCTGTGCTTCCTTCTGAGTCAGCTTTTAAACTCTTTTTATAAATGTGCCTAAGAACTCACAAGAGGGACTGCTCGCTTCCTTGGTAACAATGAGGGAGTTGAGACCAAGAGAAATCTGTATGCCAGGCATTGTTAGAGGAACCCACAGTTAGCTGCCTTTGCCTAAGCACCTTTGTCTGGACACACTAGGTAATTTACCAGGCTTGTCAAACTTAGTGAGCAAGCCTTTGGTCCTAACTGCTTCTTTTGTCTACGTTTTTGTTAGGAAGGGCCCTGTGTGCACATAAAAGAAGTTAACAGCTTATTTCGTTTTTCTTTTCTCCTGTCAATGTTTTGTCTATCCTAGCTGAGGATGTGGGAGGATGCTCACCTCCCCTACACGGGCAGTGAAAGAGACACCTAAGGCCAGAGGACCACTGACGAGAACACAAACAAAGGTGGTGGGTACTCAGAGCTGGGCAACAAGGCCACCTGACTTCACTCACTTGCAGAAAGGAAGGTGAATTGACTTTAAATCCAGAGACAAGCAAATGAACAAAATGTTATTTAAGAACAGAGTCACTCCTCCATATTTCTGGTAGTCAATACAGTAAGTTATTCTCTGTGACTTATCTCATAGGATCGATGCTACCTTCTCTCCCCTTTGTGCTTCTAGAGACTGAGCCCGGTGTTTCCTGAATGCTCGGCAGATGCTCTACCACTGAGCTACACCCCTAGCCCCATCTATCTATCTATCTATCTATCTATCTATCTATCTATCTATCTATCTATCTATCTATCTTAAATGTTGAGACAGGACTTCACTAAGTTACCCAGGCTAGTGGTTTTCAACACATCCTATAGCCCAAGGTAGTTCTTCCATTTGCAATCATCCTGCCTCAGCTTTCGAAATAGCTAGAATTTATAGGCCTGAGCCACCTGGTCCAGCTACTGATTTTTATAAAATGAACACAGTACCCTGTGCCTGGTAACTGATATCTGATATCCAATATCAAATTGTTTGGCCAATGCATTTCATATACAGTGAAGTTGACTGCATATTAAGTTGCCACCTAAATTACTCAAGATGATTATTTAGATGTTAAAATTCCTTAAAAATACATTCAGTGGGGGTCACTTGACATGCCCGCTATTAACCCTTTGAACCACGCCCTTACGGAGGAGAAATCCATGCTAGGCTTTCTGAGACAGAGCTCCCTGTGGGTGACAAAGGGACCCCTCTTCCCTACAGGGTGGATTCTCTTCCTCTGAATGGTACAAGAACCACCAGGATACCACCAGAAATTTCAGAATATGAGAATAAGACTTCTGAGTCCCATCCCACACCTGTCGGGAATGAAAGCCACAACAAGCCTTGCTCAGGGCTTCATGAAACACAGTGACCAAGTAAGGAATCTAAGAAAATCAATTTGCATAATCATTGTCATGGAAGGTTCTCATCCTTTTCCTCATCCTGACCCCACTACCTCTTTTCAGCCTGAATTTTATGACTATTCTCAGTCAACACTAGGAATTAGACTTATTCATCATTTATTTTGGGAAGGGAGTTAAAAGAGCCTTGTGGCCCACTTGTGGCAATTAAGCCTCTCAGAGTTCTCTTTGCCGGTCACAGAGCTGGGGCCCAGCACCGGCTGTTTCCCAGCTTGGTTGTTATATTTAGCTCGACTCAAAGTTCTCCCCAGCAGTTGAGCCCAGGGCCACGCTTTTATTTCCCAGAGCTTGCATGTGGGCTGATGACCCATTTCCTTAGGGGCCTATCTTGTGAACCTGGCTCTGGCATTGCTCTGTAAGGGAATTTCAGAGAGCAGGGTCATTTGATCCTGGGGGACTCTCCTCCAGACCATCTATAGAAGGGATTAGTTGGTAGACCCCTGCCATGAAGAAGCTTATTTCTGAGAGATGAGTATGAAAATCCACAATGCTGGTATCCAGAATCCTCTGGCCTCAGGGGGGATGCGAAGCAGCGTGAGGCAGAGGTGGTTCTTCGCTAGTGTGCAGCCTGCAGGTGTTGTCAATTTGGACTAGATTTAGTAAGAGAGATGATCTGTCGGGAATGGGGTGGTGTGGGCAAGGGGGAGGGCTTGAGATGGGGAGAGGATTTGAGGCTCTGATGCGGATGCAAATTTTACACTCTTCCCTGATGCCACACTGACCTGGAACCAAGGGAACTTATATCTGAGGGGAGGCATAATTACCTTAAATCATTCCCATTCACGGTAAGAAGGCAGGATGGAAAGGCAGGGAAAATTATGGGGAGACAGGAAGGGACGAGAGTTTCTTGAAGCCCCTCACCAGCCGGCAATCAAGAATCACAGCACAATTACTGACAATGACTGTGAAGGCTGCTAACACAAAGCCTGGTTTTTGTTTGTTTGTTTGTTTGTTTGTTTAATATATAAAGATATTTTCAAGAAAGAATGCTAAAATAGTGCGCTAAGCACAAGGTTAGCTGATATAACCTTTTTCCTTTCTCTGTCATAAATCTGCAGTTTTCTCAGAATCTCATCAGAAACCCCATTTACAGTAGAAGGTGTATTCCGGCCCCTTGCGTAACCCTCGTGGTGCATGGCTGTATTCTATAATACAGGATTATTATCCTGTATTATATCCTCGGGGGTGCCGAGGAGGATTGCAATCCATCCTCGGCACCCCCGGGCCGCCCTGCTGCAATCTCGTATCGGAAATTGGAAGAAGGAGCACAGATTTCCTAATAACTCTTTAGTGGCAAGTTGCATACCTACAAAATCAGCTAATTAGCCATTGTTAAGACAACGTGCCTACAGCCCTGCTCCGTACCCCTTGGGCCTCAGTCTGGCTTCACCTGAAACTCTTTTCTGTAGTGCTATTAAGGATCTAACTTGAGTGGAGGCCCCTAAGTCCTCAGGCTGCTGGTGTCACTTCTGAGTTTGTCCCCTGTTGTCTAACCACAGACAGTATGAAACCCAGGCTATTTACTGCTTTTGTACAAAATGTTGCTAGTTTCTTCTTTCAAAGGTCACATGCTCTGAATGTTTGGTTTTAGGACCAAATGCATTGGCAAAACTCAGTCTTGTTGAAGAACACTCATTAAAAACAAACAAACAAACAAAAAAACAAACAAAACAAACAAACAAACAAACAAACCCTCCCACCTTGGCTTTTTTACCACTATGTAAAAATCTGAGAAAAGAAATAGTAAATTTACTAAATTTAAATTTACTAAGTGCAGCTTCATGTCAGCCATCAGGTAAAAAGGTTCATATCACCTTTAAAAGTCAAAATTCTGCTCTTCACACTTTGTGTATGTGTGTGTGTGTGTGTGTGTGTGTGTGTGTGTGTGTAACATATAACATGTAACACTCACCTCTCTGCCAAAATTCCCTAGAAAATGTTTGACCTCTGAGGAGGTCATTTCTTTTCCACAGATTTTTCTTGTTCCTCGAAGTACAATGTAAAGAAAGAATTGAGGAATCCAGAATTGTTTGGAGGTAAATATAATCTCTTGCATGGCAACTTAGTGCTGAGTAGAGACAAAGGTCAGACACTTGTATGCACCAACTCAGGAATTCGAAGGGAAGGTAAATCACCACCCCAAAGGTATCAATGGTCCAACACACTGTTGAACATGTTTGTTCAATAACTGAACAAACATAAAAATTCCACAGCTGGGTAATCAAATCTGCTTCATATTTTTGTTTGTGTCATTTGAGAATGTTTTTATCACAGTGCTTAACACTCAGTGAAAGCAAAGTCTATCACCTAATGCATTCAAGATCACTGTATGTCAGGCAAAACTGCAATAATAATTCTAATGATTTTAGTCTTTGGACAGTTTCAACCAGTAAATACTTTAGTGGCATGTGAGTGATCATTCTGGAAGTGAATGAGAGTGTTAAGTCTCCTTATCTGGAAGTCTTTGCCGATCTTTCCATGTAACAGGTCACTTCTGGTCACTTTTGGCAGACTGTTTTGCTGAAGGCTATCTTGCTATTCTGTCCCCAAGGAAAGCACCTGAGTACTTGGTTCAGTAATGTGTTTCTGGGATACTACTGTGCTTCACAGTGGCGGCCTTCCTCCCTACACAGGGAAGGATCTTTGGGAATCTTAGAATTGAACCTAATCAAGTCAAACTTGTTTGTCATGAGTAATTAGTTAATGAAGCTCAACTCTTGAGTGTGCCTGTGCTGTTTTCCCAGAGCCAATACGTTCTGAGCTAGTCAAAAGGTGAATTTTTGGTGATTCGTATATCATTATTAGGACATGAGTTAGCAGAACCACATCAATTTGGACGTGTCCCCAGGGTCATAGCTTATCCTGTCCACTTCCTATGTACTACTTCTCTCGGCTTCCTGTCTACTTAGAAGAAATAAATGGCTTCCCAAATGCTCTCACCACCATGAAGTTCTGCCCAAGCAACTGTGGGCTAAACCCTTGAAAATCATGAGCCATGATGAACCTATCTTCCCTTAAGTTATTTTTGTAAGGTATTTTGGTCCTAGCAATTAAAAAGCAATTAACAGTCTCATATAATCCACCAAAGGCAGTTGTCATTGTAAATAAGGGCTATTGTAGCTGAAATAAAAATAAATGCAACTTCACATCCGCCATCCGGTGTAAAGGTCATCTCACCTTTAAAAGGAAAAATTATGCTCTTCACACTTCTGTTTGTTTAACATATAACATGTAACACTCACTCCTCTGCCAAAACTTTTTAGAAAATGTTTGACCTCGGAGGACATTTTTTCACCTTTTTGTCCCTAATTTGGAATATTCTCCAAGGTGGAAAACCATCTTAAATTTACCTAAAAAGTAACTTTCTAAGTCAAGAAATGACCCCAAACAAACAGACTCTCACCCTAGACATGTACTAGTCCCTCACCCAGCAGGCATCACTCTGTTAAATACCACCGTGAGAGGTATAGATGCCAAATGAGCTGCCATTGGCTCATTCCACAGCTCAGCACCAACCATGTCCCCATGCTCATTTCTCTCATGTCATGTTTCTTCTTGTTGCTTCTGCATCTTTGTCAAGAAGTGTCCTTAATCCCTCCACAGTGACTAAACGTAAGGTCAGAGTCCAGGCTGAGTCTACTAATAATAGCTGATTCTGCAGTGGGGCAATCTAGAGAATTTGAAAGTGCCTTTTTCAAGATTAGTGGGTGAGTGGCAACCACTGTTTCATAGCGCGGGGTGTGTGTAACACACTGTAAAGGGTGGCACACACCTACAGTTCTCACTAACACGGTGTGTGTGTGTGGGGGGGGGGTTCTTCTTTTTTATTCATTCTTCTCACACACGGCAATTGATTTCCCTAGCCATTCTCATTGTTTCTGAAGCAGGTTCAGTCTATTGCACCAGATCAAGAGCATGGGGATTTCTGATCTTAATCAGTTTAAAGAACAGATCAGAACAAAAATCTCTAGTTCATCATTCATATCCCTAGCAGCATACCTCAAAGCAACTCAAAACCTTTATTGTTTCCTTATTCACTATCTATAAGAAACAAAGTCCACCCTTAGTCTGCCTTTCACCATCTACCTTCAGCCTTCTTCCCACCCTCCCCCAAGGCTAGAGTTTGAATTTAGGACCATACACATAGTAGGCACACACTCTACTACTGAGCTATAGTCCTAGCCTTCAACTTAGTTTTTAAATTTTTATTTATTCTTTGACAATTTCATATATGTATAGTGCCACTTTATTATAGTCACCCCAACTTCATACATTCACTCTCCTAGAGACCCTCACCATATCCCCTTCCCACCTTCAGGCTGCTGCCATTCTTCTTCCTCCTCCTCTTCTTCTTCCTCCTTCTTTTCCTCCTCTTCCTTGTTCTCTTTCTTCTTCAAGTTCCATTCTTCAAGACCATTTAGTGTTGCCTCTACAACTACAGGCGACCTACCAGTGGTAAAGAAAAATGATTCTAAGCTGGGGTGGAGCCTCATAAGCCCCTCCCCCTCTGCACTGGAATATTGACTGTTTTGATTTTATGACGGTCACTAGGGCTGCTGCAGGTTCATAACTGTAATGGCCATGGCACAGAAAACAGCAACTTGTCCTACTTTTCCTTATTTCCCAGTTCTCACTTTCTCTCTTCTCTTCCTCTGCGATGCTCCTTGGTTCTTGGGTAAATTAGTATAGACATCTCATTTAGGGCTCATTTAGTGACTCAGTAGTCACTTATTGTCAGTACTTTGACCAGTTATGAGTCTCCGTATTAACCACTATCTACTGCAAAAGAAACTTCTCTGACCAAGGTGAGAGCAACACAAATCTGAGTATAAACATATTTAAAAGGCAGTTTGACAAAATGTTCATTTAGCAAAACGACTGCAGTAGCTTTTCTTCTAGGGCCTGTCACCTTCCTATTTATGGGCTTTGGGGCAGGTTTACAGTAGCAGGATTCTCTCTTATGGAGCAGCACACAAATGGACTCAGAAAGCAGTTGGTTACTGCCACGGCTGTCATGCCATTACTGCATACTTGGCCTGGCAGGTTAGTATTGTTATCATGTGGGGTGTCAGTTAAGACAATTAATGTCTTCTCTCCACACAACAGCCTACACAGCATCTTCCACGCTATGATTTCCCAGTCAGTTCCAGCTTGATTTCTATATGTCCTGAAACCATAGTGTGATGTATCTTCAGCTCACTCTATTTTTAAAAACTTCATTTTGTGTTATGGCTTCTCTCAACATATGGTTCTCATCCAAAAAGGTTGTACATTTTAGATATTCTTGTGTATTCACTTATTTATTTATTTATACTGATTATTGGTTATTATATTTATTAGTAAATATATAGTTATCACCATATAAGAGATTATTTATAACATTTATCTTCCTAGCAAAAAGAATATTGTCTGTCCTTTAACGTGTTATGTTCTCACAACTTGTGATTCTTTGAGTACAAAATGTCACTCTTAGATGTAGCCATTGACTATGACAGTTAATTAAGTACAGATGTCCTCAAAAGCCATTTGGAAAGAAGGTAATCTTGGGTCTGCTGCATGCACACTAATCCCCAGGGCCGTGGCCGAGTACAGTGTCATTTTAATTCAGTTTGACTAGCAGTGGCTTTGTTTAGACACCTGCTCCTCTCCAGCAACCAAAGGTAACTGATATCTGTGTGCTTGTACGTGCCCAGACGGGCAGCCAGTTCCAAATAGTCAACTAAAATTATCGTTCTTGAGCCATCTATTTGAATCTGACATTTGCTCATTTCTTATCTTCAAAACGTTCTGGAGAAATGAAGAAACTGCTCACCACTATTCTAGAAATTGTTCTCCATATAGTTTTTTAGAAAAGGCACATTTAGTCCTTCTGGTCTGCACCCGAGCACTGAGAAGACCCTGGGCAGCAGCTCTGCACCCAATCTCAAAAAACCCAGAGGAAGTCGGGCACCCAGGAGTTCTAACCCGGGCAAAATCTAAGATAAGGAGACAGCAATGCCCTCCACAAACAGGGAGTAACTGGGATCCACTGGGACTCAGGAATTCACTCCTGACTCAGAGCACTGGTTCTTTCTGGTTGACACCCAAGCACTGAGCAGATCTTGGGCCTCAGCTCTAACCCCAGCAGCAACACCCACCCCCAAATAGTTCTGACACAATCAAGATAATAGGAAAGACAGGCTCCAGTCAGAGACATCACAAGTAGCACTAAGGAGATCCAGATGGCAAAAGGCAAGTGCAAGAACATAAGCATCAGTAACCCAGGGTACTTGGCATCATCAGGACCTCGTTCTTCCACATCAGAAAGTCCTGAATTCCCCATATCACCAGGAAAGCAAGATTCAGATTTAAAATCACTTCTAAGGATGATGATAGAGGACGTTAAGAAGGACACAAATAACACTCTCAAAGAATTTGAGGAGAGCACAAGTAAACAGGTAGAAGTCCTTAAAGAGAAAACACAAAATCCCTTAAAGAATTACAAGAGAATACAACCAAACAGGTGAAGGAATTGAACAAAACCATTCAGGACATAAAAATGGAAGTAGAAACAATAAAGAAATCACAAAGGGAGACTACCCTGGAGATAGAAAACCTAGGAAAAAAAATCAGGAGTCATAGATGCAAGCATCACCAACAGAATACAAGAGATAGAAGAGAGAATCTCAGGTGCAGAAGATACTATAGAAAATATTGACACAACTGTCAAAGAAAAGGCAAAATGCAAAAAGCTCTTAACACAAAACATCCAGGAAATCCAGGACACAATAAGAAGAACAAAACTAAGGATCATAGGTATAGAAGAGAGTGAAGATTCCCAATTTAAAGGGCAAATAAATATCTTCAACAAAATTATAGAAGAAAACTTCCCTAACCTAAAGGACAAGATGCCCATAAACATACAAGAAGCCTATAGAACACCAAATAGACTAGACCAGAAAAGAAATACCTCCCGTCACATAATAATCAAAACACCAAATGCACAAAACAAAGAATATTAAATGCAGTTAGGGAAAAAGGCCAAGTAACATATAAAGGCAGACCTATCAGAATTACACCAGACTTCTCACCAGATACTATAAAAGTGAGAAGATCCTGGACAGATGTCATACAGACCCTAAGAGAACACAAATGCCAGCCCAGGCTAATATACCCAGCAAAACTCTCAATTACCATAGATGGAGAAACCAAGATATTCCATAACAAAACCAAATTTACACAATATCTTTCCACCAACCCAGCATTACAAAGGATAATAACGGGAAAGCTCCAATACAAGGAGGGAAATTATACCCTAGAAAGAGCAAGAAAGTGATCCTCTTCCAACAAATCCAAAAGAAGACAGCCACACAAACAATGCCACTGCTAATAACAAAAATAACAAGAAGCGACAATCCCCACTTCTTAATATCTCTTAACATCAATGGACTCAATTCCCCCAAAACAGACATAGACTAACGGACTGAATACATAAACAGGACCCAGCATTTTGCTGCATACAGGAAACCTACCTAGTGACAAAGACAGACACTACCTCAGAGTAAAAGGCTGGAAAACAATTTTTCAAGTAAATGGTCCTAAGAACAAGTTGGAGTAGTCATTCTAATATTGAATAAAATCAACTTTCAACTTAAAGCTACCAAAAAGGATAAGGAAGAACATTTCATACTCGTCAAAGGAAAAGTCAACCAACATGAACTCTCAATACTGAACATCATCTATGCATCAAATGCAAGAGCACCCACTTTCATATAAGAAACCTTAATCAAAGCACACATTGCACCTCACACAATAATAGTGGGAGACTTCAACACCCCACTCTCAGCAATGGACAGATCATGGAAACAGAAACTAAATGGAGATACAGTGAAACTAACAGAAGTTATGAACCAATGGATTTAACAGGTATTTATAGAACATTTCATCCTAAAACAAGAGAATATACCTTTTTTCTCAGCACCTCATGGTACTTCTCCAAAATAGACCATATAATTGGTCACAAAACAGGCCTCAACAGATACAAAAAATTGAAATAATTCCATGCATCCTATCAGATCACAATGGACTATGACTGGTCTTCAATAATGACAAATACAATAGAAAGCCCACATTCCCATGGAAACTGAGCAACACTCTACTCAATGATAATGTGGTCAAGGAAGAAATAAAGAAAGAAATTAAAGACTTTTTAGAATTTAATGAAAATGAAGACACATCATACCAAAACTTATGGGACACAATGAAAGCAGTACTAAGAGGAAAACTTATGGCTCTAAGTGCTTACAAAAAGAAACTAGAGAGAGCATACACTAGCAGCTTGACAACACACCTGAAAACTCTAGAACAAAAAGAAGCAAATACACCCAAGAGGAGTAGACAGCAGGAAATAATCAAACTCAGGGCTGAAATCAACCAAGTAGAAACAAAAAGAACTATACAAAGAATCAATAAAACCAGGAGCTGGTTCTTTGAGAAAATCAACAAGATAGATAAACCCTTAGCCAGATTAATCAGAGGGCAGAGAGACAGTATCCAAATTAATAAAATCAGAACTGAAAAGGGTGACATAACAACAGAAACTGAGGGGATTCAAAAAATCATCAGATCCTACTACAAAAGCCAATACTCAACAAAATTGAAAAATCCGGATGAAATGGACAATTTTCTAGACAGATAACAGGTATCAAAGTTAAATTAGGATCAGATAAACCATCTAAACAGTTCCATAACCCCCAAAGAAATAGAAGTAGTCATTAAAAGTCTCCCCACCAAAAAAGTTCAGGACCAGAAGGTTTTAGTGCAAAGTTCCATCAGACCTTCAAAGAAGACTTAATACCAATTCTCTATAAACTGTTCCACAAAATAGAAACAGAAGAAACACTACCCAATGCATTCTATGAAGCCACAATTACACTCATACCTAAACCACACAAAGACCCAACAAAGAAAGAGAACTTCAGACCAATCTCCCTTATGAATATTGATGCAAAAATAATAAAATTCTTGCAAACCAAATCCAAGAACATATCAAAACAATTATCCATCATGATCAAGTAGGTTTTATCCCAGGAATGCAGGGTTGGTTCAATATTCACAAATCCATCAATGTTATCCACTATATAAACAAACTCAAGGAAAAAAAACCACATGATCATATCACTAGATGCTGAGAAGGCATTTGACAAAATTCAACACCCCTTCATGAGAAAAGTCTTGGAAAGATCAGGAATCCAAGATCCATACCTAAACATAGTAAAAACAATATATAGCAAACCAGTTGCCAACATCAAAGTAAATGGAAAGAAACTTGAAGCAATCCCACTAAAATCAGGGACTAGACAAGGCTGTCCACTCTCTCCCTACCTATTCAATATAGTACTGGAAGTCCTAGCCAGAGCTATTAGCCAACAAAAGGAGGTCAAAGGGATACAAATTGGAAAGGAAGAAGTCAAAATTTCACTATTTACAGATGATATGATAGTATACTTAAGTGACCCCGAAACTTACATTAGAGAACTCCTAAACTTGATAAACAACTTTAGCAAAGTGGCTGGATATAAAATTAAGCCAAACAAATCAGTAGCCTTTCTCTACTCAAAAGATAAACAGGCTGAGAAAGAAATTATGGAAATGACACCCTTCACAATAGTCACAAATAATATAAAATACTTTGGTGTGAATCTAACCAAGCAAGTAAAAGACTTGTATGACAAGAACTTCAAGTCCCTGAAGAAAGAAATAGAAGATCTCCAATTTGAAAAGATCTCCCATGCTCATGGATTGGAAGGATTAATATAGTAAAAATGGCTGTCTTACTGAGCGCAATCTACAGATTTAATGCAATCTTCATCAAAATTCCCATTCAGTTCTTCACAGAGATAGAAACAGCAATCTTCAAATTCATTTGGAATAACAAAAAACCCCAGGATAACGAAAACTACTCTCAACAATAAAAGAACTTCTGGGGGAATCACCATCCCTGACCTCAAGCTGTACTACAAAGCAATAGTGATAAAAACTGCACGGTATTGGAACAGAGACAGGCAGAAGGATCAATAGAATAGAATAGACCAGGAAACGAACCCTCATACCTATGGTCACTTGATCTTTGACAAAGGAGGTAATGCCATCCAGTGAAAAAAAGACAACAAATTCTCAACAAATGGTGCTGGTTCAACTGGAGGTCAGCATGTAGAAGAATGCAAATCTATCCATTCTTATCTCCTTGTACAAAGCTCAAGTCCAAGTGCATCAAGGGCCTCCACATAAAACCAGCTACACTGAAACTAATAAAAGAGAAAATGGAGAAAAGCCCCTGCTTCTGCAATAGCCTTGACACAAGGAATTAAGACAACTATTTTTGTTAACCATCTAGCAAAAAAAAATGTTACTAATGTTTTGAGTATACAAAAAGGATTTATATAGGTATCTGGAACAATGAATGATGTTCTGTAACCCATTCAAATTATCTGAAGGAGGTTCAGGGTTCAAGAGCTAGGAGTCATCCCAAGTGTCATGACAAATATCATTGTAGTAGTGTTAGTTTTGAAATTCACAATGATTGTCATTATAATTAGAAAAAAGTTTAAAGACACCTATAGAATATTTGGCATAATCCTAACACCTCTCTGGGTGTGTTGTTAGATTATGAATTTAAAGAATGCTGCTCTGTCGACCTTTGATGCTTCAGATAATGCCGATAAAATTACCCATAGCCTGAGGTCAGTATTTCCATTTTGGTCAAACCTCAGGAATGACATATATAGCTTGATCAGGCTAGCCTTTCTTGTCCTGGGAATACTTTTATTCCTGCCCATCATGTTAAAGCTTATCTTTAACAACATCATCATGTTGGCAGCCAAAGTACAAGGCTTGAACCTGAAAATGGACTCTCAGACACAGTTATTAAATTAACAGGCTGGCAAGCCAAGGATGGGTAAGATTCTGCACAGAGCCTTACCAACCTAAGACAGAAGTACATTGCTTTTGATAATGGATATTCCATGATGGGTAAGGAAGGCATTCTTGTCAGAACTACCTAAGACAGGCTCAGTCTTGTAAACGAAATAAAAAGAGAAAGAGGTGAAGAGCATTTGGGGCTGCTTTGCAAGAAGCTGACATGGGCCAAGAAAAAGGAAATGGGCTGCTTGGCAGGAATATGACATTGGCCAAGGACAAGGAAGCAGGGTCCAAGCAGAAATCTGACATTAGACTAGATCAAAGAAATAATTTCAGGTAGGAAACTAAATTGTAGGCTACAATAAAGAAGTAATCTCAGGCAGGAATCTAAATATTAGACTAGAACAAATTTTAGACAAGAATCTAAAGTTTAGGCTAGAACAAGGAAGTAGGTCTCAGACATGTAAATGACCTTGGGCTAGGATAGGAGAGTAGGCTCAGATACTTTGGTCATCCTGACAAGCCTTTAGAAACAGTGATCACGGGAGTGTTCATGTAATTGAACTTTATGCCTTGCTTTTCCTTTGACTATTTGTGCTTATTGTATTATTCGTTCCTTGACTATTTGCATCTATTATATTGCTAGACCCTCAACCTAGAATTGACCTTAATACATGCATGTAATCAAAATGGTATAAAAGTATAAAGGAAGAGGGGGTATAGGATAGGGGGTTCTAGGGAGGGGAAATGGGGAAAGGGGATGACATTTGCATTGTAAATAAATAAAATATCCAATAAAAATGAAACAAAAAAATGTTACAAGCAACTAGATCCTATTCAAATAAATTTAACAAATTCCTAAAAGAAGAAGGAGAAGGAGAAGGAGGAGAAGGAGAAGGAGAAGGAGAAGGAGAAGGAGGGAGGAGGGAGGAGGGAGGAGGGAGGAGGGAGGAGGGAGGAGGGAGGAGGGAGGAGGGAGGAGGGAGGAGGGAGGAGGGAGGAAGGAGGAAGGAGGAAGGAGGAGAAGGAGAAGGAGAAGGAGAAGGAGAAGGAGAAGGAGAAGGAGAAGGAGAAGGAGAAGGAGAAGGAGAAGGAGAAGGAGAAGGAGAAGGAGAAGGAGAAGGAGAAGGAGAAGGAGAAGGAGAAGGAGAAGGAGAAGGAGAAGGAGAAGGAGAAGGAGAAGGAGAAGGAGAAGGAAGGAGGAGGAGGAGGAGGAGGAGGAGGAGGAGGAGAAGAAGAAGAAGAAGAAGAAGAAGAAGAAGAAGAAGAAGAAGAAGAAGAAGAAGAAGAAGAAGAAGAAGAAGAAAGAAGAAGAAGAAGAAGAAGAAGAAGAAGAAGAAGAAGAAAAGAGGCACATATAGAGCTTGGGTCATTCAGAACAACACCATGGCCAGGCAACCAGGTATTCTGGAGGAAGGGTAGGCTGGAAGTTAGAACTTTCAACCTCCATGAAGGAAGCTCTCAGGAGAGTGTGTTTGCTCTGGCTCGTTCTTTCTTGCCTGTCATGTATCTATAATCTTTCTCCTCATTTTGTTAAGATACTTCTCCTGCTGCACAGTTTCACCTTGCTTTATGAAGACCATACCATCTCTCTTTTTCCTAAATGCCCCTGAATTTCTTATCAGTGACATCCACTTGGGATTCAGTGGGTGGGTGGATTCCCACTCTTTGAAGATATTAATTTCATTTTCCTGGAAGGAACGGAAGACTTTTAAAGGCATCATGCATCTGTTTTTGCCTCCCAGCATGGCCCCACTTGATAAGTACATCCTGGCTGATTGGTGGGCATAAAAAACAAGCTGCAGAACGCAATGTAATGCAAGCTTTAATGACCAGACAGTGTCTGGATGCCCTGGATTCTTAAAACTGCTTCAGATACTAAAGACAGACCAAACCGCTGCTTTAAAAGTCTGAAGGACAAAGACTTGAAGCTGAAAATATTATAACAGGAAACCTTAAACCCATGATAGCTTCAATGATTTGTAGGCAGTTTCTAATTCAATATGAATATTATGCATAAAATCTCAGGCAAAGGGATTTGAGGATATATGTTGCTTTAATCCTGTTAGTCAGGAGGAGAGAAAGGCAGTAACCAGAAAATCTCCTCAAAAGGGGTCGGATTAACCCAGGGGCTAACTAGGGACATGGTGCAACAGAAGATCCTAGGAGGTGTGACTGGCTTTTTTGCTTGCTTAAAATCATTGAGTGTGTGTTTTCTGTCAAATTTAGAGTATAGTCCTGTCTTCACATGTTAAGAATCTATTTTTGCCTGTTTTAGTATCTTATTAAGTTTTTTAACATTGTTGGAGATTTCTTTTCCAGTGACCAGGACACACAGTAAGAAAGCAGCCTGTATTTGCTCCTGTGAGCCATGGGAAACTTCTGCTATCAGTTCACTTGGGACAAAACCAAGAAAGATGCTCCTCAAAATATAATTTCTATGACGTGATGATGGAATTATGGAATAAGATAATTTTATTGAGGGAGAAACTGATTGCATGTGAAGGGAACACTGGATCAACAACAACAACAAAACCTCAAACAAACAAAAAAAAAACAAGACTTTCTCAGTTTTTATTAAAGGAAAAGGAATAATTAAGGGACCATTGTCAGAACTGAAGAAGAGCTATCCTTTTCAAAAACGAATTAAGGGTTTTATTTTGTTCTATTTTGTTTCTATCTATCTATCTATCTATCTATCTATCTATCTATCTACCTACCTACCTACCTACCTACCTACCTACCTACCTACCTACCTATTGTCTCTGTATTCCAGTTTGGTTTCCAACTTTCTATAAAGCCAAGGATGACCTTGAACCTTCGAATTCCTGTCTCTAACTCCCCAGTACTAGAGTCACAGGCCCATACCACAGTGCTTTGTAATGGGATGGTAGAAATTGAACCAGTGCTTTGTGTTTGCTTGGTGACACTTTACCAACTGAGCTAGACCCCTAGTTCCCATTAGGGGTTTTACATATTATACCATAGTTCAATGTGGTTTGAGTAGTGAATTGACCAGTAAAACACACAAATGAAGTTTCCATTACAGAGTGTAGACCAAGTCTTTTCATTTAGGAAGAAAGAAGAGTTCTAACCAGTTCTAACTGAAGATCAAGGAGCATGAAGACTATCTCTGGGTAAATCCCTTTGTTTCATTTTGACAATGAAAATTTATTACTGATTTATGTGTACACATGATATTTCAGGGCTTATATCTGGCAGGATCTTAGCAGTGACTGAAGACAACCCAGGCAAGTGTTCAACAGCAGGAAGCAGGTCTGTCTGGCCTTGAATGCAGAGGATCAGTAATTACAGAACTGGAGCCATTGGCCCAGACAGAAAAGCCTTTGATGTTTTCAGTAGCATAAGAGGCAATGGGCAGGACCATTCTGAACCAGAAGAGAGAAGGTTTGCATTCTGAGCCGTAGTAAGAACTGAGATCTTAACAGAGCTGATAAGGTTCTGACCCAACCCTTGAGTCTTAGTTATTCGTGGAGGTGGAGGTGGATCTCACCTGAAAAGGAACATGGGTGAGAGAAAGGAGCAAGACCAAGCAAATGGAGACTTGTCAAGGTCTGATTTTAATGCGAAAGCAACTCTCAAACTTATACGGTTCTAACAAGGAAATGGGGAGGGAGTACAATTCAAGGAAAAAGAGCATATCGAAGTCAGCCATCTGGGGGGACATCCTGTGGTCTTTCTCCTATCGAGGTCAGCCACCCGGAGGGATGTCCTGTGGTTCTTCTCCTTCAGGCACTCTGCAGGAGCATGTGGCAAGCTGCACTTCCTCAAGCAAAGGTCCTTGGGAAGGTTTCCACTAGTCTCCAGCAAGGTTCATTTCTCTCCTAAGCTCATCTCAGTGCAGTGATCTCCACCCTGCTCTCCTGCACTGCTGACTTTGAAGGTGGAGGAATAGAAGAAGATTTAATACAGATCTATTTGTGTGCACAAGGTCTGTCAAATATCTAGACACATAAAAGATGAATTCTTAAAAAAAAAAAGCTAAACTCTTTTTCTACACTAGTTAACAATACATATTATTATATATTATATAGCCCAATCTAAATCCTTCATATATGGTACTATTTATACACACACACACACACACACACACACACTAAAAGGTAACAGAGAGGCATCTAGATGTTGGCTTTTTCCCCCCAAGGTTTCCTATATAGAATGTACCTGACTATGTACATTTTGACTTCCTGTCCCTGGTTGTGATCCTAGATGATCATAAATGTGATATATAGGGGAAAATATAGGTTTCTATAGTTTCCTCTCTCTCACTTTTCCAAGCTGGGGAGAGGTTTTATTTATTTGTTTATTTATTTAATAAAATAGTGTCATTGTACTTGGCCTACTTCCTGTTCACTGCTCTTGCTCACTTACTAGACCAACCCCCAATGTCCACCTCCAGGTCTGGGCATGGTTGTATTTCGGCAAACCAAGGTTTTTCCTTTTTGGCTTGTCTCCGTCTTAGTGATTTCTCTTGTTGCTATTATAAAATCTTCAGACTCACAGCAACTGAAGAAGGGAATTATTTTGGCAAACAGTTGAAGGGTACGGTCTACCATGGAGACTGCAAGTGAGACCTGGTGGCAGGGGCCTGAGGCAGCCGATGACATTGTATCTACTGTCAGGAAGCAGGGAGTGATGGTGACATTGTATCTACTGTCAGGAAGCAGGGAGTGACGCATCCTTACACTCAGCTAGCTTCCTTTCTTTTGTGTAGTCCAGTACTGGAAGCCAGAGAGTGGTGCTGCTCACTTCTATGTTGCATTTTTCTACCTGAATTAAACTAATCAAGACAATCCCTCTCAGGCATGATTAGATGCTAACCTAATCTAAATCCCTCATGATTGTGTTTGGAAACGCGACTCCTAGGTACTTCCAGATTCTGTAAGGTTGACAATCACCATCACAGTCACCCTTTGGGCTCCTTGTTCTCATGAGTCAGCAAACTGGAGTTTATCTCTGACCTCAGTCTGGCTAGTACAAACCGTAGACTCAGGGTCTCTCTCTGTTTTCTCTCCCTAAGGTTGAACGCCCTTTCTACCACTACATCATTTTTCAAGCCAGCTTCTGACAGATGCAGGCAATAACAAAAGACAAAAATCCCAAGTTGATTTATTTAGTTTTTATGACTATGAACTTGTAGATTCCCCCCAACTCCAAGAACCTATGGGTTGTTGGGTGCCAAGCACATTGGGAATGCTCTCTCCTCAACACGACATGGGCATCAGCAGCCTTTACATTCAAGTAAAATTAACTAGATGTTGGAAACGGTGGGCACTGTTGACGCAGAGCGTTAAACGTTGATGGCAGAGCAGTGAGAACAGCGAGGTTGCGAGGCTGCGAGACTGTGATGCTGATGCGGAAGTAGGAGATTGCAGAGTGGTGAGAACAGCGAGGCTGCGGTGCTGATGCTGAAGTAGGATCGAGCAGACGGGGAAGTGCAGATGTGAGAAAGGAGGGATGTGAGAAGAGACTTATGGCAAAGAAGTCAAAAGCACAGAAGAGGAGCAAGAGGGAGAGAGAAGGAGAAAGGCAGAGAGGAAGATGAAGGGAGGGAGAGAGGGAAGACAGGAGGAGAAAACAACGACACTCAGAAAATAGCACTGAAAGGAGACCAAAAGAATCTGGAACTGGGAGCATGTGTGCATAGGTATCTACGAGCATATCCAAAGAAAATGAGGCAAAGAGAAGCTTTTTGTTTATGTTTTGTTTTAAAAGGTCTGGTTAAGTATCCCAGGCTGGGGTTGAACTTGGTCCTCTTTCCTCAGTCTCCTGAACCCCAGGATAAGCAGTCATGCAAGAAAATAAAAATGAGGATTGCATTGCGTTGTGTGTGTGCACTCGTACACGTGGAGGGTGGGGTGGGGGTGTATGGTGTCTATGTCCGTGGATTTGAGGTAGTGTGCGCGCATCTGTGTGGGTGTACATGCGGAGCCTCGAGCTTGATCTTGGTAATCTGTCTCTATCACTTGTCCACTTTATTTATTAAGGCAAACACTCTCAGTCAAACACAGCTCATGCATAAGGCTAGTCTTGATATTGAGCTTGTTCTGGTAAACAAGATGAGCCGTCTCCCAGCCCAATCAGACAGCTTTGAAACAATGTTTTTTATTTGTTTGTGTCTTTGTTCCATGATCAGTAACGAAAGCAGTGTCCATTGGCGGATGAACAGGCCCTTGCTGGGCCGACTCCCTTGCAGAAATACTTCTGTACAAGGTTGTGGTGGACTCCCTGCAAGCTCTGGAAGACTCTTTTGTGTGTGATAGCTATTATCAGGCTACCCAGTTCTTCCCAACTACCAGCTCTATTTCTTTTTTAAAAATAGAGATGACACAACTGACTTCATTTTGATGCCCATGACTTTTACACCTTTTCATGAGTTTAATATAGATGCTTTTCTCCTTATGACCACCTATGACTCGAATATGCCTGACTAGATGCTAAAAACATGACCTGTGCCAGTCTTGCAGTGGAGCCAGACAAATGGCCACTGAGAGAAAGGAGTGTGGCAGGAATTTCCTGCCCAATGTATTTGCAGCTGAGCTCTGTCATTGGACAGGGAATAGGGAGGCGGAGCTAGGAGTTTAGAGAGAAGGGAGAGGGGGAGAGAGGAGGTTCAGAAGTGAGATGGCTACAGATGTGTGTCTCTAGCAGGTCCTGGTAGTTATTCATATCAAAAGGTTAGGTAATTGTGAAAACAATTCTAATTGTGAGGGCATCTTGTGTATTGAGAATTTACTGATATATATAAATCCAATGGTTAACTTTAAGCATCTAGAGTTTTGATTTACTTGGTTGTTGGATGGTGTGGCGGCAGATCATGGGGTGGATGACCATGGCATGGGGCTAGCATGGCTGGGCCAAAGTAGCCCACCGGTAGTGCTAAATTCTGTCAACATGGCGCCAGAACCAGGTGCCACCATTAGTGCGGGAACTTAGAGCAGGGACATAGTAGCTTGGCCTGGAGCTTGCCAGAAGCTTCTTTTTTCTAATACCTCCTGCTACACAGGAGGGCCTTGGAATGATTTTTAAGAAGCGAGCATCTGACAGAGTAATGGAGACTGAAGGATTCCGTGGATGTGCATTCTAAGTGGCTGGCATCCTCTGGCCATAGACTGAGAAAACACAGCAAGGAAGACATAAGATAATGGCTAATTTGCAAGTGCTTGCCACCTGCTGGGTGCAGGCTCAGTGCTTCCCACACATGGTTTCATTTAATACATCTATTTATAGTAGCACAGCAAGGGATCCTGAGAGCAGCAGAGTTCTGAGATGGCCTCTTCAGTCTCTACCACCCCATCCTGTATTACCACTTCCCAACTGTACAAGGTAGAACTAAAGACTTGCTTTGAGTCAGTAGACTAGGACAAAGATGACAGATTGGGCATTCCTCTTTAGATTGCATTCTATGCCAGAAGTCTCCTGAATTTCTTTTCTTTAAGACTTGCTGTGGGAACCGGTACAGAGGAAGGGTCTGAGGCAGTCACAGGAATGTGCCTTGTCCTTGTAGGTGTCCTGCAGATTCCAAGAGTGAGTGTTGATGGGGGAGGAGGTTCTTTAGCCACTTTCCTCCTTTGAGTAGGATGAGATAGAGAAGGAATATAAGGCCTGCTAGACAAGCAGAGTGTATCTAGCAGAAGTTACTTGACACAGACTTACGCACCAGCCCTGTTCCTTTCTGTTTTGAATGGGTTGTGTCAACATGAGCGTATGGCTGTGGTGTGACGATTTGTCTCCTGACTGCCCCTGAGAATTGTGTGAGTAATAAAAGATGTCTAAACTACCAGTGTCCTCTGAATTCACTCTGGAAGTTCGAAATACTACCAAACATCACAATGCAAATTACACTTAATCCAACTTCAAAAGTCCCCGTAGTTTTTGACAAACTCAGCCCAGTTTAAAAGTCCAAAGTCTCTTCTGAGACTCAAGGCAATCTCTTAATTATAACCTCTCGTTAAATGAAAAAGCAAAATGTTACTTCCAACATACAGTCACACAATGGAGTATATGTTACATTCCAAAAGAAGGGGACAGGGACAGGATGTACAGGATCAAGACAAGACTCCAAGCCAGCAGGGAAAGCATCAAAGTCTGTAGCTCCATTTCTGATGCGGAAAAGCTCCATCCCTCCATCTTTGCTGTCTGCAAAGTACATTTCCTTTTGGAAAAGTTCCACCCTTTGTGAGCCGCTCTCCTTGGCAAACATCCCAAGGCTCCGGCACCTCTAAAATCTTGGATTCTCAGGTTTCACTTTTATCTCTTCACATATTGAGGATCTCAAGGCCTCCTGACCTCTAAGAGCCTTCATGTAGGGACTGCCCTGGCCTCAGCAGCCCTTAACTGTGGAGGAAGATTTCACAACCCCCTTACTCATGTAACTTTTTTTTTTTTTTTTTTTTTTGAGGCAGACTTTTACATAGCCCAGGCTAGCCTCAGATTTGTTTTGTTTTGTTTTGTTTTTCGAGACAGGGTTTCTCTGTGTAGTCCTGGCTGTCCTGGAACTCACTCTGTACACCAGGCTGGCCTGGAATTCAAAAATCCGCCTGCCTCTGCCTTCAAAGTGCTGGCTAGTTATGTAACTTTTATGACTCCCAAGCTAGATCCACTGTAAAGTTTGGTGCCTTATTGTGGCAGTTTTCATTTACTATTTTTTGTTGTTTGTTTGGCTGTTTGTTGATGGGTCTTTTCTTTTCTTTCTTTCTTCTTTAGCAGAAATTCTCCCAGGCTTTTCTTTTTGAAAGCTGGAAGCTTAGGCTGGGTGGGGTCTAGCCTTGTGAGGACCACTCCCACCATCACTGCCCAGATCTCCTCATCTCTTTCAGAACAATCCTTGGCTCCAGCTTTAAATTTCCTGATCTTCGTTTTCTCTCCAAACTGTATAATTTGTATTTTTTTGACCCACTTTTCTCATTATGTACCAGCGTAAGAGTAATAGTTAATAACAACTTGATGGAGTTAGTATTAGTTTATCTTGAAATCTCTGCCATAGAAATAATTAGTTCATTACTTTAAAATTGGCCTCAGGCAAGTTCTCAGGACAAGAGCAAAAAATCAAGCACACTCTTTGTCAAAATTATCACAAGAATGGTCTCCAGACTAGTCGATGACAGTGTTCCCCTTCAGAAACCCATTTTCTAAGTTCCTACAAGGATGACCTCTGTTTACAGCATTCAAATGCTTCTCTAGTCTAAAGTCTGAATGGCCTGCATAATCCTTCAAAAAGCCATACATGCACATGGTCATAGGAGTCTTTAAAGCAGTACCAAGTTCTGTGTTGCTTACTTTTCTGTTGCTGTGACAAAACATCATGATCTATAAGGCAACTTATAGAATGAAAGGTTTCTTTCATTCAGTTTACAGTTCCAGAGGATGAGTCCATAATAGAAGAGCTGAAGTGACAGCAGGGTGACACAAGGCTAGAGGAGCAATTGAGAGCTCATGTTTTTGTTTTGATCCACAGTCAGGAAGGAGGAGTGATGACTGAGGCTGGATCAAGGCTTGGCGATCTTTTCAGGCTTAAGGACCAACGAGTGCATAGTTCACACCTGTGGCTTGCACAGTCTCTATCACAAGTCTACCTTTCCATAGTAGCATGAAAGCAGAAATAAGCAAAGGACGGATGCTCATGTCTGTGTTCCCGTAAGTCTTTATTAATGAATAGGTGGTGGGTGAAATCAGTCTGAGAAAGGTGGTTTTCTAGTTTCCTGGTCTAGATAATTTGCCCCCCCCCCATTTCTCAGAGATTCTGGGGCAGCCCGTAGAGGACAGGCAAAGGAACAAGTGGGACGCATGGCCCTCACTTCACTTCCAGTCAGAGCAGCTCTCCACAGTCGTACTTCTGAGTTAAGATAGTTTGATAGGTTTCGACTGAATCTCTCATGAAGAAATTGCTGCTCTGCAGTGTCTCCTTGAAATCTGTGTGTTTCCAGGTGGCACCAATCACCTCATTCTTTTGACCTTCTGCTGCCTCCTCTGCCCGTTATCACACCCTGATAATATGATGTGAGCCTCCTCCTCCTACCCAAGATCCTCCCTGTTGTAGCTCCTCATACCTGGCTTCCTTGTCGCTCTCTCTGTTTAGATATTCCTGGAAATCAATACGTCTAAATCATAGCTCAGGACATTCCCTCCAAAGCCTGATCCATCTTTCTTTTTCCATCTGAGCTGATGGCTCCAGTTCCCACTGGTTAAACCCCAGCAGAGGGCTAACTCCTCATTTCTTCTTCACTGAGAGTCAGTTACCAGGTCAGACAGATCACATCTTCCCACTTCCTCTTCTATGACCACGTCATCTATCCTCTCCTCAGCTTAGTCCCATAACCAGAACTTGGGCCTCCATTGATACAAACCTAGGCTATTCTTAGGAGAAAAGCAGAGACAGAAAGTAAGGGCTACGCTGCCCTCTCAACCCAGGAGAACAATCTCTCTACAGATCAGAGCTGGACACTCAGACCATGACCTTAGTTACTCAATTATAGTCCTTCATTCTCCATCTGAGACAAATGAAGAGCAGGTTTCTCACGCTGGAATTAATACCACACTGTCCACAGTTAACTCCACTGTTTAGATGGATAGGATACATGTCTATGGGCTAACATGGTTGGGTCTAATAATGTTTCATGGTTAAGCGTTTCTGGCCTCACCTGCAGTTATCCTCTGGCAGGCATGTTCAATCTGTGGCCCATCGGCTCCATGTGGCTGTGCACAGCCTAGGACAAAATCATAAACTCACGCACTTATCTTAAAAACTATGACTTTTTTTTTGGTAACTTGATTGCATGGTTTTCAAGTGTAACTTCATACATGACAATGCTATTTGTTATGCCAAAAGGATGGATTGCAGTAAATCACAGTTTGTGTATCGGGAGAAACTTTATGGTGGAATTCACGTCCCTAAACTCTTTACTGGCCTGATAATTTTCTTCTCATATTTCTTATTTTAGAGTTGGCGATGTTTCCTCCAAGTCTTCTCCAGATTGCCCCCCACATTTCCACAGCACCCTCTGCAAAGGGCCTTCACAGAACTTTCCAGCAACTGGTGATCATTATGTGACAGCTGGTATTTGAACGCTTATTTGCTTTGCTTCTGTTGGACACAAGCACTTACTTTATTGAACTAAACTCGATACATTGAAACTATGAAGCGTTGTAAATACTGAGTATTAAGTGGGTTTGGGTTTTCATAGGCTTGATAGAATCCCAGAACTTTAGGGAGACCTGAGCCTGATTAGGATTTTTTCATCTGTTAATAAATACGATTTGAGACACCAAGAGTTATTTAAATATACAGCTTTGAGGATTGAAGAAAAGATTGAGTCAAAGGATTATACTTGTTATCACAATAGTTCTATCACAGGGAAGTGATAAAGAAAGTAAAGAATTTCTGGAGTTGTATCAATGGTGTAATGTTACACTTTGTAATATTAACACAAATAATATAAACTTTCATGTACAAGTTTTTCACAGTATGCAAAACTCAGGATGACAAGTGTATTTATTAGTCAGGGTTCTCTAGAGTCACAGAACTTATGGGTAGTCTCTATATAGTAAGGGAATTTGTTGATGACTTACAGACTGTAGTTCAACTCCCCAACAATGGTCAGCAGCAGCTGTGAATGGAGTCCCAGGATCTAGCAGTTGCTCAGTCCCACAAGGCAAGCAGGCAAAGAAGAGTGAGCCTTCCTCCTTCCAATGTCCTTATGTAGGTCTCCAGCAAAAGGTGTGGCCCAGATTAAAGGTGTATACTACCACACCTGGATCTGGGACTTTGTCCCAGATGACCTTGAACTCAGAGATCTTCTTGTCTTAGTCTCCTGGGATTCATAGCCACTATGCCTCAATATCTTCATGCCAAGATCCAGGTCAGAAACTTGAATCTTCCAGCCTCAAGGTCAGGATCACAGGTGATCCTTCCAACTCTGGATTGTAGTTCGTTCCAGATATAGTCAAGTTGACATCCAGGAATAGCCACTACAGCAAAGATAACGGAGGTAGTGGATACAGGGAGCCTCTTCTCGATGTGATGCCATGGAAGGCTGTCACAAACCAAGCCTTCCTGTGGTTTTCTCCTCTTTCCTTGAAATAATAATCACAAATAGCCACTTTTTATTTTACATCAGAAAATTGCCCAACAAAGGCAACTTAAGGAAGCAACGGTTTATTTTGGCTCACAGTTTGGTTATGTGGTCCATGATGGTCACATAGACAACTGGTCACATATCAACTGGTCAGGAATGGGTAAGGGATAAATTAGAATAAATGTTTAGCTTCCTTTCTCCTTTCTCCTTTCTCCTTTCTCCTTTCTCCTTTCTCCTTTCTCCTTTCTCCTTTCTCCTTTCTCCTTTCTCCTTTCTCCTTTCTCCTTTCAGAGAGGTCTATGAGTCATTTAGAGTGGGCTGCCCCACCTTAAATAACCTAACCTAGAGAAATCTCTCAGAGAAATAAATACCCAGAGGTGACCTGGTCTATCACAGGGAAAAATGATCTATCCTAGGGAATAATGGTCTATCATAGGGAAGAAGGGAGATTTCAGATGATGAGAAGAGAAAAATATCACCAGAAGAAGCAGACCTGACAGAGTGTGCAGGACAAAGGCTTCAAGGCTCTTAAAGGAGTCCACACTCCAATGGGCCCACTCTTCCTTAAATAGTCAACGAATGAGATAGTTCAGTGCATCTCTAGGAAGCTGCTGAAGCCAGAGTGACTGCACTGAGCTTACCGAGATGTAAAGGTTTTCATACATTTCCAGGCTTGGAGTCATACAGTCTCAATCCACACAGAGAAGATGGCAATACACATGATTCCATGTTACCACAGAGTTCCTAATGTCTCACAACGGATCCTCCTCAGGTTCTTCCAAATCTTGATGCTCTCTGTCTTCTCCCTTTCCTCTCACTCAATTTCTCCTCCTCCACCTTCATCCCCCCTTTCTCCTTCCATCTCTCCTTTCTCCCTTCCCTTTCTTTCTCATCCTCTCTTTTTCTTCTTCCTCTTCTTTCTTCCCTCTCTTCTTGGCTCTGACACATAATATTCATGGAACCTCTGGCACATACCATTTGTAAAATGAAGTGTCATTAATATCTACTTTATGGATCTATTTTGAATCAAACACACACACACACACACACACGCACACGCACACACACTTAGCAGCTGACCCAGCACATCATAGATATTTTATCTGTTTAAGTTTATATTTTAATGAAGCGTGACTTACATTTAGATAGGCATGTGCAATAAATATTCAGTAGATGTGTTTTCTCTCCTTGTTTTAATCACCATACAAAGAGATTTCTTTGAGATCTTTTATCTACATTATGTTTTGTTCGGACTTGCTCTCTGCTGCCTTCTTCCCTCCACATTTGTCTCCTTTCCTCCCCTTCTGGTTTCATGTTACATACATCCCATGTTGCCCTCCCACCCCTTTAGACCTGTGTTATTCTCCTAGAGTCCCCTTTCATAAAGGTGCATTTGCTACTATGTCACTTTGTAGAAGTGCACAGCGTCATGCACACGTCTGCGGAATAACTGACTTAGCCAGTCTTCTAGTGTCAGGCTTTTAGAGTGTTTTCCTCACTTCTCGTTGTTACAAATAGTTATAACAAATATTTGTAGAGGTGTGATCTTAAGAATGTGTACGTGTGCTCACATGTGCTTGCTGGTTCTCATGTATGTGCATGCCATAGAAGATTCATGGAGATCAGAGGACAACATTTAGAAATTTGTTCTCTCCTTTTACCATGGGTTTCAAAGACCAAATTCAGGTTTTCAAGGATGTGAGGTGAATGCTTTTACCCAGAAGGCTGTCTCGATGGTCTACATAGACACATTTTTGCAACAAATCATCTGAGTTTTTACCCTTAACTTTCAAGATACACTATTTCTCCATCACAGGATAGGTACGCTTAAGCACTTTGAATTTATATTTTCTAAAGGCTCGTTTATTTTTATATGCATTGGGGTTTTGCCTGCGTATATGTCTGTATGAGGACATCACATCCCCTGGAACTGGAATTACAGAGTGGTGAGCAGCCATGTAGGTGCTGAGAATTGAACCTACGTCCTCTGGAAGAGCAGCCATTACTCTTAACTGCCGAGCCATCTCTCCAGCCCCTTGAATCCATATTTTAAAATGGTTCTCTAGGAAGATTGAATGTGATATCGAGGTGGGTGTCTTTCTACAAATTTAGCAAAACATGTCTGTGCACATATCCTTCACCTCTGGCAACGGTGAAATGATTCCCTGAAAGGTTCAGTCCTGTGAATTAGAGAAGCTGCGTCTGGACCAAGAAGCCTGACATTTGCTTTTCTAGGCAGTGAAATCTGAGAGAAGCAGGGAAGGAGGCTCTCAGTTTACCTCCATTTTCATGCCTAATGGCTGACGGCCATGATCTCCATACCCACACCCACAACCCCTGACTTTTTTTTTTGGAAAGCATTTTGTTTGATTCTAATTTGGAAGATCTTTTTAATTGGCTGATACCCTACATCATTACATTATATCCCTAGCTGAAAAATGACATTAAAAAAAAATCCATTACCCTGAAAATCCCTCCGGTCTTGAGATTAGTTCTCACCCCCGAGTGGATCATCGTGGCTGCAGCTTCCTAAGGGATTACTCACAGGAACAAGAACAGTCACTCTTCATGGAAAGATTGAGAACCGCTAGTCCATGGAACCTAATTTAGAAATAACCTGCAAGCACTAGTTAGCGACTAATGAAGGTTAGCTGAGCCCTCCCTGGAGGCCGTTCTCCTGGTCTATCTATAACTGCAAAGACTTTCTTTTACATTTGTTACACCCAGGGGACCAGAAAGGGGAATAAAGACCAAAGGGGGTGAACAGTCAGCTGCTCTCTCGCTACATTCTCCTGTCCTACTTAGAAAGACAACAACACATACATTCTCTGACCCACTCTCTAGATTAGAGCTCTATCCTATGGTAATTATCATCCACAACTTATTTAGTTGTTGCATGTCACAATGACGCAGGAGCGTACTGAGCTGTAGAGATTTTAAGTAAATTCCTATGTTAAATTTGTGTGTGTGTGTGTGTGTGTGTGTGTGTGTGTGTGTGCACTCGTTCGTGGTGCTCGAGGTGGCACAATAGTATTAACATTCCAAAAATCTGTGTGAATATGCGATACATGTGTGTATGTGTGTGCACATATACACAGTCATATGTGTGAATGGTGATGACATATGTTGCTAACTAAGAGTGTATGGAAGTCAGAGGGTAACTCTGAGTATGATTACTTTCTATCTTGTTTGAAACATGGTCTTTTGTTGTTGACCACTGTGTTTGTCAAGCTAGCTAGCTTTCGAACTTCTGTCTTAAACCTCCCATCTTGTGTCCTGACTGAGATTAGAGATGCATGCTGCTACTGTACTCAACTTTACATAGATTCTGAGTATTCAAACTCAGGTCCCCATTGTTGAATGGCAAGTACTTACCCATGGAAACATTGCCCCAGCCCCAATATTAACACTCTTAACAAATCTGTGTCTCTGACAGACTAAGTTCATTTACATTAGAAAAGTTCATGTCTCTCATAAGAGTGTAATAATTAGGATAAAAGAAAAAAAACCACAACTGAAGTACAAGGCAGACAGTCATCGTTGAGACTGGAGACTTATAGCCCACCGACTACCTAATTTTAGAGGAATAACAGACAATACCCAGAATTGTGTCTGGGTTTGGTGACTGTATATGGGATGGATCCCCAGGTAGGGCAGTCTTTGGATGGCCTTTCCTTCAGTTTCTGTTCCACACTTTGTCTATGTATTTGATCCCATCAATGGAGGAGTTAGAGAAAGAACTGAAGGAGCTGAAAAGGTTTGCAACCTCATAGGAAGAACAATAATATCAACCAACCAACCTCCCCTCAGAGCTCCCAGGGACTAAACCACCAACCGAGGAGTAGACATGGAGGGACCAATGGCTCCAGCTGCACATGTAGCAGAGGATGGCCTTGTTGGGCATCAATGGTGGGAGAGGCCCTTGGTCCTGTTAAGGCTCGATCCCCCACTGTAGGAGAATTCAAGGGTGGGGAGACAGGAGTGGGTGGGTGGGTGGGGAACATCCTCATTGAAGCAGGGGGATTCAATAGGGGGTTTCAAGGTGGGGAGAACAGGGAAAGGGGATAACATTTGAAATGCAAATAAAGAAAATATCAAAAAAAATAAAAATAAAACAAAAAAACAGACAATACCCAGAAGGAGAGTTTGCTACAGGGAGAGATGCTCCCAGTAAGTAAATAGCTGCTGAGACAAAAGGTGAGGCATGAGAAGAGACAGTGCTTAAAGATGTTCACCTATGGAAGGTAGAGGGATGGAGGGGAGATGCTGTGGTGGCTTGAGCAAAATAGCCCTCATAAGCTTGAGTGAGATGGCCCTCACAGGCTTGAGTGAGATAGCCTTCATAGGCTTGAGCGAGATGACCCTCAGAGGCCCGCATACCTGAATACTTTGCTCCTTGGTTGGTAAAACTGTTTGGAAAGGATTAGGAGGTATGGTTTTGTTGGAAGAGGTCTGTCACTGGGGAGTGGGGGGTGGGTTTGAGATGTTGAAACCTCTACTTTCTAGTTAGCCTACTCTTTGTCTCAGACTTGTGCATCAAGATGTAAACTGTTACTGCTCCAGCGTCATGTCTGCCCACCTGCTGCCAGGCTCCCTGCCATAATGGTCTGGGACTGTGAGGCCCAAATTAAATGCCTACAAATTAATTCTTTTATATAAATTACCTCTGTTGTGGTGTCTTATCACTATAATAAAAATGGTAACTAAGACAGAAGCTGGCACCAGAGGGGAGGCTATTGCTGTGACAGGCTTGGTCATGTTGTTTTTTGGGAGGAATGTGGATGACTTTGGAACTTTGGACTAGGAGAGCGATTGGATGCTGTGAGCAGGTCTTGATGGGCCATCCTAGTAGGAGCTTGGACAGCAACAGTGCTGGAGCATGTGGACTATACACACCCAACTCAAGAGGTTTCCCATGGAAGTGATATTAGCAACTGGGCTAGAGACCATTTTTTTTTTTTTATTTGCCAAAGAACTTGACTGCTATTTTGTCCTTGTCCAAAGAATCTGTCCAAGGCTAAAGTGAAAAGTTCTGGACTATTTTGTTAGCAGAGGAGATTTTAAGATAGCCTAATACTGACTCTGTCATGTGGTTATTAGTAATCACTCATATATGGGTCTACAATGAAAATGAGCAACTATGGAAAAAAATACGAAATATACAGTTTGGGGAAATGTTAGGAGCCGCGGGGAGCGTGACAACATTCGCCATTACAAGATGGCACGGGCATCCTGTGCTCCCACAAGTAAACAACTAACTGCGCAGGTGCAAAAGGCAAAAGTGTGCCAAAGTCACTGCCCATCCCGGGGCATAATATGGGGTGATGAGTGAACAGCCAATCAGAAGTGAACACGTCACTCTAGGGTATATATATATAGCAGTGCCTTTCCCGGGCTTGGGGTCTTCCGCTTCTGCTGATACAAGAATAAAGCCTCGCTGTAGTAACCACCTGAACACTGCCTCAGGTGTCTCTTTCACGGGCGAAGGGGACTTGGAGGGGCTCGGAACAGGGAAAAGAAAAAAAAAGAGCATCAGAAAATGTACTTTTGAAGCCAAGGGTTGAACTGAAAGAGATAAGGAAAAGTCTGGTGTAAAACAAAATAAAGAAAGCACAGATCCTTTCCACGCTGGAATTTTTACTGGCTTGATCTTCTGTAAATGTTCACAGTTACTCCGAGTTAATAAGTAAAATGGCCATTCCACATACAGAAAATAGTATTTCATAGCACTCTTTAGCATCCTATGGTTTTTATAATCTTTCTGTCCTGTCTTCCACGATATTCTCTGAGCCTTAGATGGGTGAGGTGGGGGGTTGATATTAATATTCCATTTAGGGCTGGGAACTCAACAGTCATTTATTCTCAGTACTTTGGCCAGTTATGGGTCTCTGCATTAACTGTTGCTCATTGCAAAAATAGGAAATTTTTTGATCAAGGTTGAAAGTAACACAAATCTATGATAATAACATAAATATTTGAAAGGGAGTTTGCAATATGAGAAGAACAATAGTGTATTCCCTCCTAGGGCCTATGGTCTCCTCATAGTCTTTTTTTTATCAGATGTATAATCTGTGTAGTGACCTCAAATCCAACCAGAAAGCCGTTGGCTGCTGCTACCACAATCATGCCACTACTACACCTCCAGGCACATCTTGCCTGGCACTAACAGATTCAGTGTCTTGTGCTGGTTTTTCTTTGTCTCCAAGATGGCAGGAAAGTGAAAAGGGCACAAATGCTGTCTTTACATGCATGACAGAGATCTGGCAGCTCTCTAAAGCCATTGTTAATGCCAGTCATAAAGGAAGAACCTTCACAGAGAATCACTTCCCAGAGGTTTCATCTCTTATTACCCTCCTTATGGAGGAATAAATCTCGATGTGAGTTTTGGAGGGACACAAATGTCAAATCATAACAAATGGTAAAAATAAGCTTGCTGATAAAGTATTAGGGAGTTTTAGTGGAGTATAATTTACTATGTGCATGCATCTAAAGACAAATGCACACATCTTAAATGCAGTTTGAAAGACCTCCTGAGTAAGAATACTTTCATGAAGCCAAATGTTTACAATAAGAAACAGAACATAACCAGGAGTGCAGGAATCTCTTTTAACCCTTGCTTCTGACCCCACCCCAGCTGATAGCTAGTCTTAACTGTCAACTTGATGGTATTTAGAATCATCAAGAAGGCTATCTGAGGGCTCGCCTGGGAGGCATTTCCAGAGAAGAGTCACTTCCAGAGGGAGAAGGAGGAGGCCTGCTGAACATCAGAATTCATATGCTTCTGATTCCTGATGGTACATACAATGCTACCCTTGACTACACAGCCTATCTTAAAGTCGTGCCTTCCCACCCTGATGAGCTATAACTGCGAGGCACAAGACACCCTTCCTTACCTACGTTTCCTTTCCATGGTATTTGTCAGAGAAATGAGTAAGTTCATGTACCATCCATTCCCCAAATCAACAGGATTTACTCTTCTCAGATCTTAGATGTTTGCTAATTTTTTGTTTTGTGGAAATGGAATTATAAAATAATTCCTTCTCCTATGGCTTCTTTACTTAGTACGTTTGTTGTTGTTTCTGGATAAGAGTTCATTTCGTACCGTCTACAGTTTACCTATTCTACTATTGATGGACATTTTGGCAGTCTTCCAGATTTTGAGGCATGCATGCGTATTGGTTTGTTATGAATAGCTGAATCAAAGGATGTTCATGAGATGTAGACACTCAGCTATAATAGCATGTTCCCTGGAGTATGTGTACCGGTGTATAAGTCTACCTGGTTTCGTCTACAACCTCATCAGCACTGTCTGTCACATTTTAGTCACGATAAATGTATTTGCACAATCATGATTTTTAATTGATACTTTCCTGAAGAATAAGAAATTGTATTTCTTTTTTATATGTTTATTAACTATTTATATGCTGGCAGGAAGTACCAATCCATAATGTTTTTTTTTTTATTAAAACTTAAATTTTTTTTTAAATTAAAAAATCTGGCATTGTTTTAAAGTTCCACTATGGAATTGAAAGAAAGTAACTTAAATAACTTGTTCCAATAAACGTCGTTTAATTTTGGTTATCTTTCCTACTTAATAAAGATGTCGGAGGCTATCGGGTACAGTCAGGTTGGTCTTAAAGGAAAGCTATGTACTGAGCATGATTTCCCTTTGATGATTTTTTCAGGTTTGCCTGATGTATTTTGCCAACCCCTTCTCTGTGTTATCCAGGAGCCCCCTCTTTTTCTGTGTCCTGGGGGTTGGAAGATAGAACAGAAACAAGTAACTGAACAGCATTGTTTTTATTTTTTTTCTGTGTACTTCCTTTATAAGACCACACTTGTGAATCTTTAATGAGGGATGGTAGATGTATGGCAGAATTCAAAATAGATAAGAAAGAGAATTTAACTAGTCTGGAGAGCTATCCCATCAGTGAAGAGCATTTGCTGCCCTTACAGAAGATCCACGTTTGTTTCCCAGAATTCATATTAGGTGAATCCAGCGCCCTCTTCTGGCCTCCACAGACATCAGCATGCACCAGTATACACAGACCCACACACAAATACATGAATAAAAAAATATAGAGGAGAGAGAGAGAGAGAGAGAGAGAGAGAGAGAGAGAGAGACAGAGACAGAGACAGAGACAGAGACAGAGACAGAGACAGAGACAGAGACAGAGACAGATTAACTGAATTGAGAATGAATTGAGTCTGGATTTGAAACCAGATAGAACTCAGCTCTGGACAAATACAGTGGAGAAGACTAAGTGTTGTGGGGAAGACTAAGAGTGCTGTGGGGGAGGACTAAGAGTGCTGTGGGGAGGACTAAGAGTGCTGTGGGGAGGACTAAGAGTGCTGTGGGGAGGACTAAGAGTGCTGTGGGGAGGATTCTTAGTCACTGGTGTGTAAGTCCAGTAGGAAGCTCCCAATGGAGGAATCTGAGAATGTTTTCTTTTAATAAGCTTTACTGTTTACTTTCTGGGGGGGGGGGGGGCAGGAATGCATTTTCCTAAGTCAAAGCAATATCCCAGAATGGAATAGGATGTCATAGTCCATTTTCCCCATTTAATTCGGTCTCCTCTCTATAGAAATTTTTTATGATGTCTTGTTAGTGTTTCTTTATGCAAATGTAAACTACAATAAATGTACATGATGCTGTTCCACATTCCAGAATATTTTAATAGCAAAATCTAATATTCAACTTAAGTTATTTGAGCTGTAAAAGAAATCCTTAAAAATTTCTAAAATCCTGTTATACAGCAGCATTACATAGTGTGTGTGTGTGTGTGTGTGTGTGTGTGTGTGCGCACACACACACAAGCGAAAGGAACTGAGTTGACAGTTTGAAAGACGGTGGCATCCATGCGGGAGAGAATTCGAGTGCTTAATTAACTGAGCAGATGCAAAATAATGCCAGATGTGAGTCTGAGTATTTAAATCCACCAGGAAAGAGGTATCTTGGGAGGATGTCGGATTTCCCACAGAGTGTGTATTGGATGTTGATACTAATTTTTGTTAGCCCTTAAGGACAAAGTGGCATCAGTTGATATCTGAGTTATACACTACTTACTGCCTTCAACTATCAAATAATCCTCAATTAATTATTAACTGTCATGCTGGAACGAGAAGATAAAGTGTCCCTGCTGTCAGGCCGAGAAGCTTAGCTATTTTCTGAAGGAAAATGAGAGCCATTAAAGGCTTTTGGAAATGGAAATGACACAAACAACTATATTCCCAGAAGTTACCTATTGCTGAAAAAAAAAATGTAGCAGTTTCAACAAGTATTTGCTTCTGAAGGGCTGGATTTAAGTATAGCTACTGGTGGAACTCAGCTTCTCAAGGACTGAAGCTAGATTGGGGACTTTAAGTTTGACAGTGGCCATTTGCCAGGGGCCTTCCTCAGCTGCTTGCCACAGAAATGTCCCACAGAGCAAGACCTCATAGGGCATCTGGCCTCCAGCAGAGCGAGTAAGAAAGCACAGTCTTGTCCTGTCCTTTTCTAGAAGAGACACCTCCATTGCACATAGCCTATGGTAATTACTTCAAGTGGGTTGTTATAGTGCTCTACACTCAAAGGGATGGATTTCCACAAGGTTTAAGCATCAGCAAGTGGGTGTCACTGCAGGCTATTTCAGAGATTACTTCAAACTAGCCGGCTGGAAACAGCGAAGCCTTGCAGTGAGCCGTTCCTTCGGGCAGGGAGCTAAGGAGATGCCGTGGAAATGAAAGTGGCATTAGGATGACCTGGATGAGCAAACAGATTGGATGGGGAGGATGAACAGAAGAAATGAGCCAAGCCTGGCAGGTTGAGATGATTGCCTGAGTCACAGGACAGGAAACAGTGTGCGTGCGCGCGTGTGCGTGTGTGTGTGTGTGTGTGTGTGTGTGTGTGTGTGTGTGTGTGTGTGTAGATTTTGGAGGATTATTAAATAATAAAAAGAGGTTTTTAGCACACTGAACAACACACAGTCAGGAAAGAAAGAACTCTTTTTGGCTGTTACCTTGTGGCAGCTAACATGGGAGCAAGCATGAGCACACTGGGTTCATGAATTTAAATAACATCTCAATGTTCTGCAAGTCCTGCCCATGGTCAGTCTACCCTGAGTCTCAGTTACTCTTCCGTGAATGTGGAATCTGATTTCTATGTCTCCTAATGAATTTTTAGGGTCACCTAAAACCTGCTAGCCCGTCCTTAACCTACTTAAAAATTCTTAAAGCAGAGTTTGTGGTCTTACATAGTCTCAATAGTATAAAATAAAAATATCTTTTGCCAGTCTCTCGTTATAACTATCACATAACTCCTCCGGGCCATGTCACTATGCTTACTTCAACAACTGCCATAGAGCTTTCATCTCTGTGTCTTTATAGTCAACATCATTTTTTTTTCTGTGTAGGTTGCTGTCTTAACTGTCATTCAAACATCCCCCCATCAAAAAATAATAATAAGGGCACCTAAACCTTTAGATGTGCATGCTTTTAGTTACTCCTCTTTTCAAAATTAATATATCACTTGCTTCTTTCTCCCTCACTTCCACTCTTGTCTGGCTCCAATCTCTATTTAGGGTACCATTTTAATATATTCTTTTACTGCATAGAATGATAAAGTAGTGAGAAAAAGAAAGATTAACTTACATTCAGAGATCTGAGTTTAAATGCTAACTTGCTTTTACTTTTTTTCCTAGTCATGAAAACTATCTTTGGTTCCACGATTCCTCATTCAGAAAAATGGCGATATTGGTTCCTGCTTCATATTCCTACACTGAGAATGACAGCGATGGAAGATGTCATTGTTTGTCTACTCCCTGTAGGCAAGGAAAATTGTGAAGGAGTAGCCCATACCTGATCATCATGTCTATTGGCCTGAGAGCACTAGATCAGTGTGGTCATCATGTCTATTGGCCTGGGAGCACGAGATCAGGGTGTGTACTGTGATAACCCAGCACAGCCCACTGACAACATGAAGGGTAGATGGATGAGGGTCCAAATAGAAGTCACTTCAAACATCACCCACCATGTGCTGACAGTCAGTTCTGTAGATCCACATAGATGACTGCGGTCCTCAAAGACCATTACTGCAGTTTCATTCATGATACTAAAACAAAATTAACACTGTGCTGACTAGTTTTATGTCACCATGACACAAGCTAGAGTCAAACGAAAGGAGAGAACCTTGATTAAGGAATGCCTTTTATAACTGTAAGGTATTTTCTAATTAGTGACTAATGGGGGAGGGCCCAGCCTATGGTGGGTGGTGTCATCCTTGAGCTGGTGGTCCTAGGTCTTTAAGAAAGCAGACCGAGCAAGTCATGATGAGTAAGCCAGTATGCAGCACCCCTCTATGGCCTCTGCATCATCTCCTGCCTCCAGTTTCCTGCCTGTTTGAGGTCCTGTCCTGACTTCTTTCAGTGATGCACTGAAATGTGGAAATGTAAGATGAATAAACCTTTTCCTCTCCAGCTTGTTTTAGGTCAGGGCGTTGCACTGCAACAATAAAAAATATAGCTACTCCCCATGCAAAGCGAGATAAAGGTTCACTGTTGTTAAAACTGCTACTTTTAGAAATTTATCTGGCCTCAATTCTTACTGAGAACACTATAACCACTCACCTGACCTTCGCAGTGTAGTCTTAACAGGATGACACATGTTTGAAAAGTCATGAGAAGCCTAACATGTTTAATAGTAGGGTACCTAAGCTTCATACATGCATATAGATGCACACCTAAAGTCCCCTTCATTTCTCGTTTTTCTACTTGAAACAGATGATTGATAGATACATCAATATGTTTAAAAATAATACATATGACAAAACAAAGTAAAAATTGTCTCTAAAAGACACAAACATTGTATCCATGCACAGCTTTCCACATGCCATGCTAATTCTTCATCTCAATCTGGCCAAAAAAAAAAAAAGAATAGGCAGACATAAGTATAGTCATCAAGAGATGTCTGCATGAGGAGAGAGATTAGAATTTTTCTACATGTAGGATAAGGGTTGGGAGGAAATATAATATCAGACTTTAATATTCTGTCCAACATGGCTAGGTTAAGGTGGGATTTATCTGACGCCACTGTGAATGCTATTATCTCTAGCAAAATGACATTCATGGATTTCTGTATACATATGAATATTAAAAAGTATCCCAGCCAAAAAATGGACACTTTTTTTCAATGTCTTTCTTTTTTGTATTGGCTATTTTATTTACAATTCAGATGTTATCCCTTTACCCCATTCCCCCCCGCCCTATTCCATCCCCCTCCTCCTGCTTCTATGAAGATGTACCCCCACCTACCCCCCACTCCCACCTCCCCACCCCTCTTTTTTTTTAATTTATAGAAATGTCAGGCTGGCAGTGAGGCATGCCAAGCTAATAACAACCACGGCTTCCAGGATGGTGAAATGGTCCAAGGTTTAGCCTACACAAATTACGCTTACTCTGAGTATTTCAGACCAATAATTGCTGACTACGTCTTTAATTATTGGAATATTCGCATCCAAGTCAGCTTCCATTTTAAACTCTTGCCTCTTCCCAGTCCCCATTTCACAAGGCAACAAGCATGTTCATTGAAAACGATCAACCCAAATGACCTGGACCTTGGTTTTAAACCTTCAGTACTTCAGCTTTTCCTGTAAGTGATAGACATCTAGGACCTACCAGGCCCTGCAGTCCTGGGTCCTGCCACATTTCTAAGTGCTCTCCTTCCTCCTTCCTCCGAGCAGTCTTCTCTCCAGGCTTTCCCCTCTCTGGTATAGTCTGCAGTTTCTCACCTCCTGGAAAGTCCCTCACTGAGAATCCCTTCGAAAGCATTTGACACAGATTGAATGCTCTTCTGGTTTTCTTTCTGTTGCTGGGATGAAACACTCTGATCAAAAGCAACTTTCAGTAGAAAAAGTTTATTTGGTTTACAGGTCAGAATTTATCATGGAGTGATGTTAGGGCAGGAATTCAAGGCAGGAACCGGAAAGCAAGAGCTGTTTCAGGAGCCCTGTTTGCTGGCTACTCTCTGGTTCTCTAAGTTTTCTTATGCTTCACAGGCCATCAGCCTGTGGTACTGCCCATAGTGCGATGGCCCTTTTCTTGGTCCAATTCACAATCAAGACAATCTTCTTCCAGATACCCTCATAGGCCAATCTGACCTAAGCAATTTCTCAATTGAGGCTCTCTCCTCTCAGATGACTCTCAGTTGTGTCAAGTTGCCAAGTTGTCAAGTTAGTGAAAACTAACCAGGGCACACACTAGGTTATTGTGTAGCTGATTCCTTTTGGATCATTTATCAGTTTCTGAAATTAGACGGCTTTCCCTTACTTGCTCATTATCTGTTAATACCAGTAAGCTGTATGCTTCAAATGTCTTGTTTCTCGTCATATTCCCAATACCTATCCCAGTATTTGATATTTTTTTATAATAAGGAGGTAGCATCAATTTCTGAGTATGTAATAACACAAAATAGATAATCAAGTGGCTGGATATTTCATGGACAGTTTCTCCAACCAATAACCAACCCCACGTCACCAACTCTTCTCTTCCCCTTTGCTCCTCCTTACTGCCTCACCCAGTCCATCTCTTGACCTCCACATGGCTTCAGCTATCTGAAGGTTCACCCACAGCTTCATACACATGGAGTGAGGCAAGCATATTTCCATCTCAGCTCTTCACAAGTGGACTGTTTGGCTCCGACAGCAATCACCCTTTCAGTGCAGTGAGCACGTCTTTCCTATTGGGCATATTTAGCACCATGTTCTTCTGCACAGCGTGATCAGTGAACAACAGGAAGTGCTGAGTGAGTGGAGGACAGTGCCTGGCTTGGCAGCTATTTATAGCGCTTTTGAGAACTGAGATGCACAGGAGTCAGACTCCCTCCAAACAAATGATAAGCCTGCTAGCCAGGAGCCAGGAGCTTCTGCCAGCCCTGCTGCACTGTCTTGTGAACAGTAGTTGCTGACTTGTTTTTCCTTTCCTTTCCCCAAAGTACAGGTTGGTTTGACTCTCATAAAACTCACCCTTTTACTCATTCAAATCCCATGAGTTAGATATAGTTTGATAAATTAACATTTCATGACTACATGCAAGGTGACAGCTCATGAAGTTTATTATATGCTTCTATATTGAAATAAAAAGGATTTCACAAAATGCACCCATACTCTTCCCATACACAAATTTTTGCATATAGGATAAAAAAAAAAAAATCAAGATCTGAGAGGCTGTCAACTGTGGCAGCTTTGACATTTAAGAACCAAGGAAGTAAATATTAGGAGTAGATATTTTGTTTGTTAATGAAACTCTACCTTCCAGAGAGTTCTAATGTGTACCCTTGGTTTAATGAGCCTCAGGTTTTAGTACTAGCATTTGTTAATCAATTATTAATGGTAAAACTGAATAACGATAATAGTACAACTTCAACAGATTTGAAGCCTGGAATCTGAAAACCAAAGAGGTTTTTTGTTTGCCCTTGCAACACCTCACTCATCAACAAAATCCAACCCTGTGATGCAAGGATGCTAGTAATTCTTTATTTTTCTGTCTATGCCTTTTGTTGTAGAATTACTAATATATCTGATTTGAGGTTGTTTGGACTTAGATTCAGGAACATGTGGAATTTATAGTCCCAAAGTTCTCCAATAGGAATCACATATGCATATATAAATATTTCAGTTGAGAGGTACCTACTGGCAATAGATCCCAACCTCCTCATTTTATGAATGAGGACTCTATGTCCAGAAAAATATAGTGACCTGCCAAAGGTCTTACTACTCGGTTAGTAGCAAGGATAGAAACAGACTTAGTTCAAGGTTCTCACGCTCCAGCTTCTCACAGGTGTTCTCTGTCTCTGCCTTTTCTCAATCTCCCCATTAACCACCCCACACCCACATCCACCACAAGGTCAGTTACCATAGGATTCTTCTGTATTATTAGGCAGCCTTTCAAATCTAACAGGGCAACGTCCTTGGCCTTCACTTTCAGTTTGAATTCATCCTTTTGGCAGTTTCTCTAAACAACACCCAGAATACATGTTATCTTTCCACAAAAACTGACAGGATCTCTTCTGTGAGCTAACCATGGTAAAAAAAAAAAAAAAAAAAAAAAAAAAAAAAAGCGAGTCACCAAATTTCAGTCAGAGAAACATCTTTCAGGGAAGGTTTGGTTGGAGCTGTTTCCAGATGTCAAAGCCTGAAGTGTGCTACTGACATACTGTGGCCTGAGGCCAAGAGACTCTACCAAAGATTAGCTATGCACGAACAAGCCCAGGCCCACGTGGTCAATAGTGCTAAGACCCATAACACTGAGGCTAAATACAACCCATTGTCCTCTTCTTCAGAAGCTCTGTTCTCTAACTCAAGACATTGGAAGAACACTTAGCTCAGCAGTCTGCAGACTTAAGAGTCAAAAGACCAAAGTGCAGGCCCCACACTAACAACTTCCTTGTGACCTTTGTAAAATCACCTAAGAATTCACAGCCTCAGCTTGCTTATCTCTGAGACAGGGCAGGTGATAATTAGCCCGATTCTTTCATGAGGCTGCAGCAAATGAGATAGTGAGCCCAGTAAAACATTATAGAAATGCACTGCCCTTTACCAAGTTCAGACATTTGTCAACATCCACCCTGGTCTCACCGAACAACATCCTCGCTGGTTCAAGCTAGGAAGGCCCTGTGGGCTTTGATTTTTTTTCTTTTTCTTTTCTTTTCTTTTCTTTTCTTTCTTTCTTTCTTTCTTTCTTTTTCTTTTTCTTTCTTTCTTTTTCTTTTCTTTTTCTTTTTTTTTTTTTAACTCATTGGGTGCCTTTTCTTTCTCTCACTCATTCACTGCCTTGTCTGTGAGTTCTGGAACTTTTACATCCTGTCTTTTCAAAAGTAGTTAAACGCATGGATAGAAGCCAAGCCAGTATGGTCTCAATCAAGAATTTAAAGTCAGATCTGATGCTGAACCACAGGCTAATCATGCAATATTCTTTCATTATGCTATGTCATGTTCTAAGTCTCCTGTCTCTCAAATCTCCTTATTCTTTGGAAGAAATAAACGCTTCCTTGAGCTTCACTAATAGGTACTGGGTTCCTTGCCACCTTTGTGTTGGATGCAAACATTTCAAAGCCAGATGGACCTGTGGTTATCAGCTGAGGCCCAGTGGAGGAGCTCAGGTAATTGTTTCCTAGAGTTTCTCTAGCTCCTTAAGTCCCAACCGAGATTATGGTCACTTGGAGCATCTTTCTATGAAAACATGGAATAATTGGCTGAACTGGGGATGGCTAACATAGATGTGGGAAGCACTACAGTGCAGGATTTTGTGTGGACTATTGTATCCATTCACACCCATCTATTTATATCAAAATATGTATTGTATTATGTTTTAATTAGAAAATACTCTGTTACTAAACTTACCCTAAGCCTATAATATAGACCACTTATATATAAATGAACCTCTTTTATCTCACTACAGAGCTCAGAGTGGTTTTGAACCCACAATCTTCCTGCCTTAGCTTCCCAAATGCTGGGATTATAGGTAACATCACCCAACACACACGTAAATACACACATCTTATATAGACCACTCTTGTTGTGAACCACACTGGTCCCACGTTGGGGTGCCAAAAAATGTTGGGGCCTAGGCTGGCCCACTTTGGGTGGCCAAAAATGTTGCGCCCCTCTCCACTCCACGCTTGGCGGCCACTGTTTCCCAGCCCAAGCTGCCACTCTGGTCCTCGGGTCGGGGTTCAGCAAGAGAGAGAGTGAGGACAGACTCGAAGAATGGAGACCAGACAGAGTGTGATTCAATCCCATTTATTCTTCAGTCTCTCTTCCTGGTCCAAGTCCCAAGTCTAGCTGTACTCGCTAAAGAGTCTCCCTAAAGAGTATATTTCCTCTAAGTGTCTGATTCTCTCATCTCTCTTCTGCCTGCCTCTTGCCTTTATATGTCTCACTTCTAAACCATGCCTTTTGGTCACACCTTTAATTATGCCCTTAGGTCTTGTCTCTTAATCTGATCTCTACACTTCTAAGTCACACTCTTAAGTTACACACCTTTAATCTCACACACCTTTAATCTCACACACCCAAGGTATCTAAACCAAGATTATCAGAGTGTTCTCAGCTGTTGTAGGCTATTGTAATCCAGGTCTCATGTCAGGGTATATGGCTCAAGATGGCTGCAAAGCTGATAGCTGCTTTCTGCTAAAAGTCGGCCCCCAACACACTCTGAGATTTATAATAATATAAAAGAGGTTAATTTATTTGTTAGTGGTCTATATTATAGGTTTAGGGTAAATTTAGTAACAGAGTAACTTCTAATTAAAACATATATACTAATTAGCACTTGTTGCATGGAAAAGAGAGGGCAAGGGGATCTCTGCATAGATTTAACAGTTGTATAGATTCATATTGCTTTGTTTGGCACTTGTACCCAAAGTTCATGTGCTAGAAATATAATCCGTCTGTATGCTGTCAGAGGTAGGACCTTTAGCTGCTGATCATACACCAAGATCTTTGCTCTATTGAAGAATTCCTTTCTTGGTGGAGTGAATTAGTTTTCATGTGAAAGTAGGCTGCTGTTGCTCTGTTTGTCCAAGCTCGTGTGCTTTTCACGTGTGTTTTCTCTTTCTCTTTTGCCTTCTGTGAGCTGACTCCATAAGGAGAATCCTGTTAAATATATGTTCCTTTACCTTAACTTCCCAGCCTCCTGAACTATAAGAAATATGTCACTGTTCTTTAAAATGTATCTAGTCTTAGACAGTCTTTTATAGCAGACCAAAATGAAGAAATACATATTGAAAGAAAAGAAGAAAAAAATGACTCCTTTCAAAAGCCCACCAATACAAACTAAGTCACAAAAATATAAACAGATTTTAATTCCACAGTTTTTTTTATTGTTTACAACATATAGATCTCTTACTATGATTTCATGAAGCATATAAATAAGTGTGGTAAGTGATTTATTTTAATTTTCTTACTTCTGGTGTTTTGATTGCTATTATAGTCTTGGCATAATATAGTCTTGTTCTTCAGTAAAATGTCCTCCATAAATTTCCACTATCATTCAATGTAATATAAATAATTATAATAAAACAAATTATATTATTGGATAGGCATTAGCAAACTCATCATGATTTTTTCCTCTTATGCATTCAGAAGGATTCATTTTCTCCACAACACATATATTTTTCTTGTACCATTGAATTACCATCTGTCTTTCTCTCTTTCTTTCTGCCTTGTCTCTGTCTCTCTATCTGTGTCTCTCTCTGTCTTTCTGTCTGATATCTCTCTCTCTCTCTCTCTCTCTCTCTCTCTCTCTCTCTCTCTCTCTCTCTGGTGCTGTGGATGGAATGCAGTCCTCATGCACACCAGGTGAGGAACTCTACCTCTGAGCAATTCCTCTAGCTCCAGCCTACATATTCCAATTTTATTCTAGCCGTTGAGTAAGAGAGAACAAGGCTGTGTGCCCTAACCAGGCTCAGCTACCAACCCATCATTATACAAATCCAGACTATAGACTTCCAACACTAACATTAGTTTGGCTTTCTTTTTCTGAGCCATGTGTATCATTGTTGCAGAAGTTTTCAGTATGTGAAAAAGTCTCCTTAGGATGGAATGATTGAGGAGCAGAAACAAGGAAACAAACTAGACAGACCTCATTTCGTGAACTACATGGAGATCTGAGTTTCCTTGTACTCTGAACTGTCACACAAAATAAACTAGATCATCCTAATGGATTATTCTATTCCTTCCTAGGACCTTATAACTCACACTTCCGTGTAGGGGTGATATTTAGAAATTGCCACCCTGGTCAGGCTTGTTCTTAGGCAGCCACCATGTTCCCACTGCTCCTTGGCACTGAATGGTGCTCCAGCTAGCTAGATGCACAGGCCCTGGCACCCACAAGATGCCAGCATGGGGGATGGCTCTGCCAATCCACTATGCCACATCCACAAAGCTTGGCTGAACCCCAGATAATATCTGCCATCCTCACAGTACCTGGTAGAAATGAGACTCTTAAAGCTTAATGATTATCTAAAGGATTTGTACATTTAGAAATGCTCAATCAACAAGATGCCCACACAATTAGAGTTGTTATCCAGTATCTAACTTTTTGATAGAAGTTGCTACCCAGGACAGCTTTTGACCCATCCGTGGATCTCCACGGCTAATAGCCTCTTTCCTCCTTTTCTCCTTCTTCTATTTCTCCCCTCCCCTTCCTCTCTTTCTCTCCCAGCTTCTCCTCCTCTTCTACTGCCTAATCACCGAGCTCCACTGCGAATACAATGTAGCAGAATAAGTATCCTGCTACACTTCCAAGTTTTGCTTCACTTGACAGTCAGCATTTAAAGCTTTGCCCTATAACACAGAGTGACACAATTTACTCTGTGAAATCACACACAAACACAAGGACCAACTGCACCCCTTTAACGTTTCGATAGACTAGGTTTTCTAGGAAAACCTCTTTCTAATACACACACACACACACACACACACACACACACACACACACACTCCCGCATCTTTTCCTCTTTCTTCCATTGAGCACCACCTAATGGCAACCCCTAGCTCTTCAACCACGAGGGAGATTAACTGTTTCCGGTATCCCCACTCCCACCCTCACTCCCCATCCCCTGAGGTTGGGTCGGTTGCTTCAAGCTTTCTTTGTGGCAGGGGTTGAGCATTGGGACCTATCACTTGCTGCTTTAGGGTTTTACTACTCAGACTGACTTCATTTCTGGGTGAAAAAGAAAAAAACTGTGTGCTCTGGCTTAGACATGCTGCAAAGCAAGCACACCTCTGTGTACCTGCTCCAAGCTGCAACTGTCAGAACTAAGAGCCATTCAGCCCTCCTCGCTGAGCGTCAGAAGAGAAAACGGGCTTGAGAATGATGTGGGCGGAAGGCCTGGGCAGCAGTTCCTTACTGTGCTGTTTTATAACACTGAAGCAATGCAGGCATCTGCAGTAAAGACAGACTGTAGTGGACATGCATTTCTAGAGGGAAACAGCAAGAGCCAAATCGTAGTGGCTCATTATGGTTACTCTGTTTCTCAGAGCTGACAGACCCAGAGTCCCTGCTTGGAGGCTGTCATTCAGGAGCTGCTGGCCGCATGCTCTGCTGAGTCACTGGCCTTGGCAAGATGCATTGGCTGAGACCCGGTAGGCAGGTGATGGACTCTTTACACCACCCTGTGCTTTAACAGTGTCCCTTTCGTGAGACTCACTTTTTATTTTAGGCCCTCCCATCAAGTGATGGACAGAGTAAAGCCTTCTAAACCAAGTTGTTCCTTAAACTGAGTCCGCCTCATAAAACTCAACTTTCATTTTTTTCTCTCGATCTTTCTATGGCTTCTTGATATGTATTTACCTTTAAGTTTAGTGTGTGTGTGTGTGTGTGTGTGTGTGTGTGTGTGTATACACTGGAGAGTGGGAACATACTTGACACTGTAGGTGTGCAGGTCAAAGAACAACTGTTCAGGAGTCAGTTTGTGTGCTGCAAGCACTTTTACCCATGCAGACATCTTGCAGGCTGGCCCTCAGCTCTGTTCCTCGTATCTGAGCCAGTGTTGGAAGCACATTTATTCAGAAATGTCATAACCTCCAAATGAATACCTCAAAGTCCTATCCTTAGATGTGACTCTAGACAAAAGATCTCTAAAGAGTTAAGTAATTTAAGTAATTAGGTTAAATGAGTTTTTTTTTTTAAGGTAGGTCTAATCTAACAGGGTGTGTGGTCTTTTAGGGAGGGATTAAGATGTTAGGCAAGGATTCATAGAATAGAATGTGAACAAAGAAAATCCACCCACCTGAGTCAGGCAGCTGCAACCATAGCTGACTCCAGGGAGGAGAATCTTTGTTTCTTCCTTTTTCCACTCTTGCCCCACCCTCTCCACACTCAAAGGCATATGAGTCTGTAGTAGAGGAACACACCTTCCCCCCCCCCCCCCACACACACACCCCTGCCTGGGAATATTTATGCTCTCTATCAGTACTAGTTTGGAAAAGTTAACCCAGAACCAGAAATGACATAATTCAGAATAAATGAGCAGGGCCAATCCCAGGCACCTGGTCCCACGTCCGTGACAGGAGCACCTGACTAGGAGATCCTTGCAGTCAGATGAACTCAGCTGCCAACTGAGGTGGGCTCCATCAGGAAGCTGAGCCAACTCCCACCTTGTGTCTTTACATCAACTTGCCTAACTGGAAAGATCTTCTATCCTGACTGAGCCAGTCAACATTTCCGCTGAGAGGCTGTGAAAGGTGGGAATAACACTTCCGGAAGCAGCTGTTTGCCTTCCCGAACACCCCTTGGAGCAGCTGGAGGGCCGTTTATTGTCTCTTTGTTCTTCAGCTGGCGTTTCTTCCTATAGAGGGATGTCTGGCTATGTTTACCCGGGACGATGCCAGTGACTTCACTCTAACCAGCAAAAGTGAATGAGTATCACAATACCTCGAATGCAAGAGATGTTCTAAGGGCAAGGACACCTTCCCACCTCAGCAAGGGAGCAGAACAAATGCACTTGCAGGGCTGGAGATGAGACGCAGTTGGTATAGTGCCTGTGGGAAACCCTAGGTTCAGTCCCTAGCACTGCATAAATCAAGAATGGTGGTATGAGCACCTGTAATCCTAATACTCAGAAGGTGGACGTAATAGTCAGAAGTTCAAGGTCATCCTTGGCTACATAGCAAGTTTGAGGCAGTCTATACTATAGGGTTCTATCTATCTATCTATCTATCTATCTATCATCTATCTATCAATCTATCTCAAAAACAATTGTATATCTTTATTTCAGTTCACTCAGCATCATCTCTCTCCCTTAAACCACAAAGATATCTCCTCTACTGACTGTTTTGGATCTTGTCTACAATGTGTTTATTAACAAGGACATTCTTGCCCTGGATCACATCTCTCCTAAGGTAGTAGAATGGCATTAGAAGTGACAGCTGAAGAAAACCAGGCTGTATGTCCTCAGGATGGAATTGTATTGTCTTGCCTCTAAGTATCAGGGTGACTTTTAGGAGTGTGATAACATTGGAAAACTAGCTCTTAAAAGCTCCTCCTGGATCCCTTCACAGAACACATGTTCCAGTAGGATTCCTCAGACACAAGCTCTCTCAGTGCAAACACCCATATCTTACCTCATACCTAATGGCAATAATATGGACCCATAATCCTCTTCCTTCCCTGAAACAGAGGAAGGTGTATTTCCTCAATTCTTTCTATTCTTCCACCCACTGGTCTAGAAATAAAGGCTCAGGATATGATACATCAATGTTTAAGCCCTGGCATTCCTGACAGATAATAGCCACACTTCAACCACAAGTGGGCTTGCCTATGTTATATTAACAGACAGCCATTCAGCTGCAAGAAATAGGGAACTAGATCAACAATGACTAAAATTCATGAATGCTATATCCCAGAAACCCCCAGTTGTGTTGAATTGCCCACACTGACGTCACATTGCAATACTTCTAACCCTTTCCCAACTGGGATAGAGCATAGGAACTTGTGAGTTTTAGATACACTTATTATAATACTGAATAAAACTACTAATAGAGTTGGGAGAAAGAATTCGGTTAGGGGTAATTGCTTCAATGCCAGTAAGTTCTTGTGTTCAGCAGACAGCAAACAGCAGTTATTGAATAAGACCCTACAGTGCTGAGACAACACAGGGTGAGCACTATTCCTAACATGGCAAAGCCTTTATTCCCTATAACTCATAAATGCGATGGAGCCAAGCAGAGCCAAGAGAGAAACCCTGGCTATGAAGGTAAGCCAGCTAAGTGAACAACTGCCTTAATTTCCTCCCTTTCAATCCTGGCTTCGACCTATGAAATAGAAAAAAAGGAATATTCAGGATAAATTCTTCAGTCATACTTCCAACTCTGACAAAAGCATAGTAGCTTTCAGAGTTAAAGGACTGTGGCATTGCTCTTCCCTCAATGTTCATGAATCACAGACAACCACCTATCTGACACTATGTCATTGTTACTGTTTCTACTTAGCTTCCTTCAGCACCTTGATTGCAGATCAGTCTTCCTGTAATAGAGATGCCCAAGGATGTTTTTGTCTTCTGTGAAGCCCTGACAGTTCAACTCAGTGAGGATTATTGAACATCAGCTGTTTATTATAGGAGCAACGCTGGGCCCAAGAATCTGCAAGGATTTGGCTCTAAGACTCCCCTCCAAAATCCTTCAATGTCTAAGACCCTTACATAAAATGATATAGGAAGCTGGTAAGCTGTTATGAACAAACCTTACATATCTGTATTCTTTAAATCATTTCTGGATGTCTTAAAATATCCAATACACTCTGAGTACTATGAAAGTAGTCATGATTATATTGTATAAGAGTCAGCATGTGTTCAGTTCAGATGTAATGACAACCCCCCCCACCACCACCAATATTTTGATTCGTGGTTGGTTGAAACTTTGGGTGAAAAACTTATGGACACTGAAGACCCAGTTTTGTAGAGAGGACTCAAAACCACACGTTCAGGGATCCTTTCTGTAGTTCATTATAGAGAGGACTCATACACGGCTTCCTGCCCCCAGTAGTTTATAATTCAGGACTGAGAGACATTTCTGACACGGCAAGTGTTCTCACAGTTGTGTGAGCATGGTGCTATCGGATACCAGCCTGAAGAAGCATTCTCAATGCTTCTAGAGGGATCTGGGTGGACTTTGAAAATAGTGTTCTTTACATTTGACTTGCATTAAAATAATATTAGTACCAGGCAAGAAAGAGATCCATCTAATCAGAAAAGCCCCTGCAAGGGAGAACAGAGAATGAGTTTTTGTTAAAAATCACACCTGTGGAGGAGGTTCCTAAAACTGGTAGAGTTCTAGGTCCCAGACTTGTGACTGTCACTATGTCAGAAGGAACACAAGAAGGACTGTAGGGATTCAGAAGATGACACAACTTTGCAAACTCTAATGATGCAGGGTCCTGGCATCTTCTCATCTTTGGTGGAAAAGGTTGAGTCACATACAACTTCCACAGTTACTTGAAGATTACCTCTTTATACCTGAAGGAATAAAACACGCCTACCAACTCAGGATTTCCCTCTCCATAGAGCTTCTCAGCTGAGAGCGCTGTCTAAATGATTTTAAAACATTTTAAAAATGAAATCAGTATTGTAGATATTCTCTGCAGTGATGCAAAAACGCCCAGCTGTTTATGAAATTCAAACTGGAAAGTTGGAAAGGAAACAAACAAACAAACAAAAAAGCCTTATGAGAAAAATCTTCAAACTGAAGTTTTCCCTCTGGAGACAACAGCTGCTTCACACAGGCTAAGAAGCAATTCACACCCCTGCTAACCTCCGCTTGAATCTCCTTCCTTCCAGTCCAAATCAGAAATGGAGAGACTCTAGCTCATGCATCACATGGAGGGCGACACTGTAGAACTCATGCCTGGATTCTGTCGAAGCACAAGATTAGACAATCGGACAGGAACTTAAGAGATGGCACCCAAGGCCTGCTAGTCTGTGCTGCTGTTCATATCTCAAGCTTCTCCTGGCTTCGAAGTGTCAATTTTTTTCTTTGTTGGGTCTCTGATGTATGTTCTCCATGAGAGGCTCCATTGACCAGATCTGTCTTGATAAGAGTGCTTGCCAACTCACAGTGCTTCTGCTGTAGGCTGCTTTGTTTCACTTGCAGAAACAACCGAGTCTACTTCATTTTGATTTTTCCCTGGGATGTGCAATTTGCCTTTTCACAGGAAATGCACACACAAGCCAGGCTGATGATTGGCAATCTACAAGCCCAACTCCCCTCTAAATGCAGGGACCAGGCAACCTTAAGCTCATCAGACAGTTAAAACAAAAGGACTTTGCATACACCAAAGTATAATTGCAGCCTTTCAACAGAAGCCACATTTATCTGCTGTTTAACTAGTAGAGCTTTGTCTAAAAGTGATGTGACTCAGATGTGACAGATTCAGGACAGTGGCCTCCTCTGGCCCTCATCAGCAGGTTCTTAGATGAAGATCCACCTCTGTGTGGCTACTAATGAGTTGGGACTCAGCACATGACACTCTTAACCGTAGCCACCATAGCCAAGGGTTAGGGTGCAGACCGAGCTGAGGATGACAGATGTGGAAGCAGACAGATACCCACCAGATTCACTTCTAAGAGGCATCCTTCTTGGCTGTCTAGGAAGCTAGTCTACTTTCCTTCATGGAGTATGTGGCTAACTTTCTGAAATCTCCCCTCACCCCCCCCCCCCTTTCTCTCGGTTTTCAAAATAGGGTTTCTCTGTGTAGCTCTGACTGTCCTGGTTCACTTTGTAAACCAGGCTGCCCTTGAACTCACAGAAATCCCCTGCCTTGATTTTTTCAGAGCTAGGACTAAAGTTGTGTGCCACCACTAGCCAGCTCTCTTTTCTTATTAATTGAAATTAAGAATCATGTACGTATAAAAAAATAAGATCTTCCAAATGATTTTAAGACAAAGTTGTATCAAAACAATGTAATTTGAAGTCACTTTAGAAACCGAATTCTGAGACATTCAAGTATTATATTTCCTTGTTACAAAAAAGATATCTTTAACATTTTATGTGAAATTTTCTTGTTTATGTACAAGCAGATATAGATCAAATTAGCCCATTAATTGATGTTCTTTCTCTCCTCTATCTTAAGTTGTTTGCTTAATTAAATTTTTATGTTTGTATCATTAGGAAGTACAGTTGCCCTGCAGGATGTATAGGGGATAAGTTATGAGGACCCTTCACATACCAAAACCTGTAGATGCCCAAGTTTCTTATATAAAATGGCTATAATACATTCTCCTGTATGTTTCAAGTCACTTCTGGATTACCTACATAACTTGTATATTGTAAATAGTAGGTAAATAATCTTTATACTATACTGTTTAGGAAAAACCAGTAAGAAATATATATATATATATATACAGATGTAATTTTTCTATCCTTGACTTGTTGGATCCATGAATATGAGACCCAATAAACACAGCATCCAAGATAAATTACTTTGGTGAGACTACAATAAGAAAACACCACAGGGATTTAGACAAGTTTCCGAAGGCTAGCCGTCACACCAGTTCTCTCTGGAAGGCAGGAATGGGCAATGTCAGTGGTTAAAGAGGGCAAAACTTGGTTTTGCAAGACCAAACATTGCTTACTTTTGGTAATATTTACCTTTATTAAGTCTTCTCTATTCTGTGACCAGAAGCCTCTGACTTCTGGATATTAACACCTGTTGTCTAACAGCAGCAAATTAAGTAAATAAATTACTCAGGCTTTTTGGTTTTTTTAGAGAGCCCCTCACTAATCAGGCAAGAGGCTCAGAGTTTCATTAATTCTTTGTGATCCAGAGAAAAAGTAAAAGAATCTCAAGCACACAGAAAAAAACTTCACTTATTCAGGATGAATCCCTTCACTTTACATTACATACATACACACACACACACACACACACACACACACACACACACACACGTTTGGTGGATGGAGCAAAGGCTCCATAGAGCACACTCCAACAATTTCATAGATATATATATATTTGATGGATAGAACAAAGCTCCTCACAGCAAACTCTAACCAACCTTTATTCATGCATGCAGAACAAAACACATTCTGGATGAAGCTGAAGAAAGCTGAACCCACATATAGAAACACACACATTCTGGATTAAGCAGAGAAGGGCTAAATTCCCTCTTTATTGTCATTCTTAGTATTTATACTTTCTCAGGAAAACGGATCACATGTTTTTTTTAAGCATCTTTACATTCCATAAGTTCATAGCAAATTCAAGACAATAATAGTTCATGTCATAAAATGACAAATAGTTACAACAGAAATGTTTACATGTCTTTCCATTAAGACCAGTCATTCATTATCTGTTTATATGTCTTTCTACCTGACTAAACAGTCATTATCTGTTACTAGCCCCCACGATAAGTTCATTATAAGTTTAAAATGATAATTATTATAGCATAAATTAGCATGGTTTTGTCAAGAGACAAATCATCTGCCCAGTGTCTCTTTAGTTTTGAAGTTTCATATAGATAAACTAGCCAATATTTTATTTTCTGTCCTTACACCTACAATAAATTGTCCATTCCCAGTTTATGACTTTTAGTCATAAACCACCAGATAGTGGTCTCACAGTTAACCTAGAAGGAATGTCTACCCAGATCATAAATCTGTTCCAAGCCTACTTTCTATCCTAGTGCAATTAGCCCATGACACATGAAAGTTTACAGAACTCTATTTGCAGCTTTTATACTACAGAGAGCTTCGAAATTACTTGTATAAATTTAGAAATTCCATAAAAATCATTCTTAGGAATTATGAAATCATTAATTTGTCTATACAGCTTTACTACATGGGAGTACATCTTTATGTTGGTCTGCAGAAAATCTGCCCAATAGGGTAAGCTAATTCCCAGGAGTCATTAGACTATTTAATAACAATATTAAAGGCATATCAGTAGCAGGAATCAATGCTGGAATGAAATCTTTTGAGACCTTGCCTCAGAGCTCACCCATTACAGGCCATGCAAAATGGTGGGCCATCTTCGGAAAAGTCAAATACATGTCTTCAGTCTTTCCTAGATGGCTTAGAAACAACTAAAATTTATTTTCTCATAGTTCTAAAAGCTGAAAGTCTAAAATCAGGGTCTAGGTCCAGTTGTTTAGTTGTTTTTTATTTTGTTTTGTCTTTGTTTTTCCTGATTCCTAAAATCTTTCTTTTTTTTTAATTATTAAAAATAATAATGTATGTCTACTACCTCTTAATAAGGCCATCAAATTATGAGTTCGTCAATGGACCATCCATTGATTAAGTCACGACCACTATGATCCAATCACTTTTCCAACACACCAGGTCTAATCAAGATTTAAACTCATGAGATTTGAGATGTTTCATAGTCATACCATAACAGATATTAAAATTTATTTTGTCGGGCAGTGGTGGTGCACGCCTTTAATCCCAGCACTTGGGAGGCAGAGGCAGGCGGATTTCTGAGTTCGAGGCCAGCCTGGACTACAGAGTGAGTTCCAGGATAGCCAGGACTATACAGAGAAACCCTGTCTCAAAAAAAAAATTATTTTATTTTCAACATAAGCTTGGCTTCCTTACTTGCTATTCAAAATTAGTATCAGGACTGCATCTTACCATTATTTATTTGGTTTTAATCGCCCCCAAGCCCCCAGTAATGAGAAACAGGATCTCTGTCTTTTCCTTTTGGGAAGAATCAAGCCCAAACTTGGCTTCACATTATTCAGTTTCATCCCTAAAAGAGGTCTTTAGGGCCTAGGTCTTCTTCAGAATAGGAAGGTCTCTACAATTTATCAAATTCATGGAAACCTCACCCTCATTGTCTCAGGATGGATAATTCACCCCCAGAAAAACTCTTAGATGTTAGTTGTCTTAGTCAGGGTTTGTATTCCTGCACAAAACATCATGACCAAAAACCAAGTTGGGGAGGAAAGGGTTTATTCAACTCATACTTCCACATTGCTGTTCATCCCCAAAGGAAGTCAGGACAGGAACTTACTCATACGGGGCAGGAACTTGAAAGCAGGAGCTGAGGCAGAGGGCCATGGATGGGTGTTGATTACTGGATTGCTTCCCCTGACTTGCTCAGCTTGCTTTCTTATAGAACCCAGGACTACCAGCCCAGGGATGGCACCATCCACAACGGGCCCTCCTATCCTTGATTACTAATTGAGAAAATGTCTTACAGCTGAATCTCATGGAGGCATTTCCTTAAGAGAGGCTCCTTTCTCTGTGATAACTCCAGCTTGTGTCAAGATGACACACAAAACCAGCCAGCACATGATCTTCAATAATCCTAACCTCCCACATTATTTAATATGAACAAAGTTCTTCTACATCTTCTATTAATGCAGCAGACATGGTTTCTACCAAAGGAAGAGTTAGTGACTGACATAGCTAAAGTATCAATTACTCCTTAAGATTAATCTTGGCACAAACCCATAATCTCTATTTTAACAGTGACATGCTTGCTCCACAAAACGCACTAGTATCAGGGCACAACATTTTGAAAACTATTTATCCAGAGTATGGAGACTGTCTCAATCATCAGCATTCTGAGAAATAAGACACTATTTCAGAGGAGATCTACTCTGAAGATTAAATGTTGTGCACACAGCATCAGTATCATGTAGACATTAAAAGTGTCTTGGTGCAACAGGACTTTTTTTTCCTCACTATAAGTATTCTTGATACTACAAAGTTAAAAAACTATAGTTTCTTATTATAGATAGTTTCTTATTTTTTTTTTATCAAAAAAAGCTCTGCTATGCTACATCATTTTTTAAGAAAGAAGAGAGGTTGCACGTCCTGATGAGTCAACACAGCAGGCAGGCCGGTCAGAAACATTCTGTGTTTGTCAGTATCAGCTCTGAGAAGTATTCATGTCAAAGGGCCGCCATGAGCATCTGCAAGAGCTCAGTATTAACCATGCAAGTGGCCAGGACGTGCGTGCCTTCTCGTGATTGCTCATGTCTGTCTGGTGTCCTCTGCGCTCTACTTTAACATCTGGAAGCTCCTTGGTGACACACCAGGATATTTTGGTTTGAGCATAAAAATGATTTCTCATCTTGGCTGAAGACATGGATTTCCTTCTCGAGCAGCATGGTGTGGAGCAGACCACCCATTACCCAAGAAAAAGGATCAAGTCTGTGGAGGCTCAGACATGATGGAGGGTTTAACTGCTCACTGCTCCTCCTTCAAGAGTGCTGGGAGGGAGAACATGAGCTTCATTTTTTAACATATAATTTAGATTATCTAGCTCTACTGTTGAAAAGATTATTTTCTGTTGATTGTAGTGTAGAGTGAAAAATTATAAAGGCCATTTTATGAAATATGTGTAGATTTTTCGACTTACAGAACTCGGAACTGAAAATAAGATTTCAGGCCTTCACATTCCAGGTGAAGGACACTTGCTGGATTACATTCCCCAAGCCTCGCCCAAGGCAGGAAGGCATTCCTGATTACAGATAAAGATGCTACCACCTAGGTGGGGCCATAGCCCTATAGCCGGAAAAAGTAAAGATAGTAATCTGAAATGGCAGAATAGGACACAATAGCATGGTGAAAACCACATTTTTGAGAAGAATGAGTGTGCAGAGTGATCTCACATGACTCTAGATCATTTGGGCTAGATTCTCTGAAATGTTCCACTGTTCTTGGTTACCCCTCCCTTGGTCTTCCCAGTGCTATGTTCAAAATTTGTAAAACAACCAATCATGTGTAAGCGTGCGAAAATGCCTTCCTCCCCCCACCCCATGCTATAAAAGACCCTTTAACCCACCACACGGGGCCAAAAACCCTGCTCTTGGAGCTAAAGAGCTAGTCGTTTTTGACCGCCGGCTCCTCCCCTAATAAACCTCTGCTGATTGCATCCAGGTATGGTTTCTTGTGATTTTTGGGTGGTCGCGATTCCGGAGGCTTGAGGAAGGGTCTCCCGAGTATGGGGGTCTTCAGTAGAAAGTCAACCAGTTCTGAAAACATGGGCCTCATTTCTGATCCTTTAATCCATCCCGTCCCTTGTTTTCTGCAATAATAGCAATACCACTTCTTTTAATCTCTATACTTTCTCACTAATTCTTTAAATCACAGAATGCACTAATCCTTCAACTTGTGAAAACATATTATCAATGATACAAAACTACCCTAGTGTTTATATTAAGATTGTGTTCCATCTATAGGTCAATTTAGAAAGAATTAAAATGTTTTATTTTTATTTTTTGCTCATTGGTGTTCCACCTACACGTATGTCTGTGTGAGGGTGTCAGATCACCTGAAGCTGGAGTTACAGACAGTTATGAGCTGCCATGTAGGTGCAGGGAATTGAACCCTGGTCCTTTGAGAGAGCAGCCAGTGCTCTTAACTGCTGAGTCATCTCTCCAGCCCTAATAATTGAAATCTTAATGATATTATATTTGCTGATCTGTGAATATTCTATACTTCACAACTATCTTAAAACTTTTAGATTTTATTTCATCCTCCTTCACAGTTTTTAATATAGCGGCACTGCTTGATTTTTATTGAATTTATTCAGAACTATTTAATTTAAAATATTTTCCTAATGTTTTCTCCACCTAAATAAACATAAAAATAAAGCTGAAGATGTTAAAGTGCTTGCCAGAGCAGCGTGGAGAAGACCTAGAACCCATGCAGAAAAGCCAGGAATGGAGGCAGGCCCTTGTCACCCCATTGCTGGGGATGAAGAAATAGGCAGATTCTCTAGGACTCACTGGCCAATCTAGACTATTCAGTATACTCCAGGCCAGTGAGAGACACTGTCTCAACAAAACAGTATGGGCACCTGAGAAAGAATACCCTGGCCTTCACATGCACCTGCATGTACACGGACATACATGGCTTAGCCCCACAAAAATGGGATGCTTTTTTTTTTTTTTTTAGGGATGAAGTATCAGTGTACTGCTAAAGCAGGCTTGGAACTCCTTGTTCAAGAGATCCTCCTGCGCTGCCTCCTGTGCAGCTAGTGCTATGGGCTTGGGTTCTTTTGCAGGGCAAGTCAATAGTTTCTTTCAGTTGAAAAGGAAGGCCTTTCCCCAGCTACAAGCAAGCCCCAGTTAGTTATTTAGCCCTTTCCATTTTTTTTCTCTTGTTACAAAGAAGTAACCTCGTGTTTCAGAGAGGTTATAAGAATTACAAACAAAACACTGGGCATCTCCCACATACTCTATAGGTATTCAAATAAAGGTAATTGCAAAGTTAATGACCATGACCATTATAATGGAAACAGCAAGTGTTGCCAGGCACCAAGATGCAAATTCCGACTGTCACTGTGAGGTCTATATTTGGGATTGGATCCCTGCCTTGCTGCAGCACCAAGTTCAGGAGTTTATGCAAAGTTGCCACATCTTTAATTGTGTGCCCCTGGCTTTCTCCTGCAGTTCTATCTGAGGCTCTCCCCGTCAAGGGATGAACTGAGGGCTGAGAACATAGAAGAGTCCTAGACCAGCTTGTGCTACATGAGAACCTGTCTCAAGGAAACAACATGAAAACAAAACAAAGTTGCTGTGGCTTGCGTCTTTTCTGTGACGTGTTTTCTGTGACTACTCACCTTTTATGCAAACGATGCCACAAACAAGTCGACTGGTCACACACTGTGTGTGGAGCACTGAGCTGGGTAGCCCTGAGAAGACGCTTGCCAGACCAGCCTAGAAACTAAAAAAGTATGAAAGTATTAGTATGTGTTAGTATGTACATGCATTGTGTACACATGTACACAATGTTAAAAGTCGAAGCGAACTTTTGTGTGTGCCTGTGTGTTTCCACCCTGACTAGGTGACTGTCCCCGCCATTTGCTGTAGGGCAGAAAGACTACTTAATAGGCAAAGACAGCTGCCAGCCTAGGCTTTAATGTGCTTACTTGGTTCCATCCAGCATGACCTGGTGTGACCACCCTTTCTAGGTAAAGAGGATTCTGTCTGCATTGGACAATAAATCCTCAAGCTGAGTCTGGATGACTTTAGGTCAACAGGAAGGTAGAGGTTTTAGGACTTAATATCACCAAGCAAAGGCCAGTGCTGATCCCTCAGGGTGAATCCAGGTGAGTTTGGTCCGGGATCCTATTTAATCAGCGTTTCAACATCAGTGATGTCTCTGAAATACTAACAAATATTCAGTTCTCCTGATATTTAAAGTTCCATTAAAATACAGTGACTAATCTCTGAGAACAGGGTACTGGTTGGGGTGAAGCAGATGTCAGCTGGGAATAAAGGGGAATGACGTTCATTCCAATTAAGGTTTCAACTATTTTAATGAGGACTTAAAACAAAAATTAATTTGCAATGGGGGGGAAAAAAAAGCAAAAGTCTTTTTCTTACACAGTTTTCCTTTCCTATGGTAGGAATTGTATCCAGAGCCTCACACAAAGTGTGAGGTAGGCAAAGTGCTCTACCACTGACCCAGTTCTAGACCTCCCTTTTCTTTTAACACATGATCTTGCTAATATGTTCATCCTGACCTTGAACTCACTCGGAGGCCTTGGCAGTCCTTGACTTCGCCATCTTCCTGCACCAGCTTCTGTTCTGGTTTGCTTTATGTTGTGATAAACACTGACCAAAAGCCCCTTGCAAGAGGGGAGGGTTTGTTTCATCTTATGCTTCCAGGTCACAAGCCATCACTGAAGGAAGGTGGGCAGTAACTCCAGCAGTTACTGAGTTAAGAAACCATGGTAGAATGCTTCCTATTGGTGACTCTCTCTCTGGCTTGTGTTCAGGTCTCTTTCTTACACAACCGAGGACCACTTGCAAAGGGATAACACCACCTACAGAGAACTGAGCCTTCCTGTATCAGTCAAAACATTCTCTCACAGACATGGCCAAAGGCTAGTCTGTCCTAGCCAATTTTCAATTGAGGTTTTCACATCCCAGGTGACTCTAGGTTGTATCAAACATACAATTAAAACTAACCAGTACAGCCTCCAGAAGGGTTGGGATTACAGGCCCGTGCCACTAGACCCAACTGGCATTTGGTATAGGAGGGTTGAGCATTCTAATTGCTTTAGACAGTCTGGGGGGATTTGATCTGAAGTGAAAATAGCCCAGTGTTAATTGTTCTGCAGCTGGCAACTTTAGCAAATTGTTTGGTACTGACAGCAAATACAAGGTCTTTGAAGACATCTGGAAAAGGCAAATAATTCCCAAAAGACTTATTTATAATATTGTGACCATTTCCCCTTCTCTCTTCACTTAAAAAAATAGTCAAAATTATCTGTGTCTAAAATTTTTAAATTTAAATTTTTTCTACTGTACTTTCCCAGTAACACCTCATGAAGAATGTTTTTATCCTAACATTAAAATTGCTATGTCTTTAAATATGTTTAAAGTTATCTTGGTTAGCTGTAAAGCTCCAGGATGCCAAAGAACCAAAACAACAAATAAGCAAACAAAAACAAACCAACCACAGGACAAAAAGCAATGATTCCTACAGCATGTTTGAGAACATAGAGGGGGTGGGGCGGGGCAGGCGAGGCCTAGACACAGCGAGAGGCTGTTGGTAATGGAAGGTGGAAGGTAGCTTTTCTGAACATGTTGGAGAATTTCCATGAAGATGGTATTTTTCAGCATCTTAAGATGTTTCATACATACAGATCTTACAGACTTTTATATTGCCTTTCCCTCAAACATGCAGGGTTGGAGGGCAAATCTAGGGAACGGAAGTATCCATTACTGATTCTCTTTCTTGTTGACATTTTTATTCTTATACATACACTGTCTCTGTCTCTGTCTCTGTCTCTGTCTCTGTCTCTGTCTCTGTCTCTGTCCCAAGTGGAGGGATTACTATAACTCACCTTTCACAAGAGTAAACAGACGGGTAGAAGGTTGATCATGCCCAGGTCACATGTGAGTATGTAGGGACTCTGGATTCTAACAGAGCACATGGTTTGATTCTAACACCTATGATCATGCTGTGCAACTCTCTACCTCCAGGTCCTAAGGCTTGGAGCTCGGTCACATATTCATTTTTGTTCCTAGAGGAGCTGTGCTCCAGCTGTCTCTTTGAATTTGAGAAATTCCACTGAACTCATTCTTAGCTTCCTCTTAGGATGGTAAATATAGTCCTGGATGAGTGGGGTAAACTTAATCAAGGGAACACGCACTCACTTTGCCAGAAAACAGTGGCCTCCTCTACTTGTTTAACGACTTTGCTGAGATGTTATGAACAGCAGAGATCAGTTCGTGGTGATGACCACATTGGGGGGGGGGGCGCATTTCTATCACCATGGCGACTCTTCATTGTCAACTTCAGTGGACTAAGAGATGCGTATGAGACTAATGGGTCTGTAATAATGTTTCTAGAGATGATTTTATAATGGAGGTTCATACCTAAATTGATTAAGTCTTTGATGGATTCATAGCTTGTTGGCTTTATTGGGAAGTGGTTAAAGGTAGGACATGGGAAGAAGTCCCTGGAGGGAGTAGGTCATGCAGGCATGATTTTGTGGTCTATATATTGCTCTTGCTTCTTCTTCGATCCCTTCTTTTCTCATTGTGCATCAGGAAAAGACTCTTCTGAAAATGTTCCCTGCCACAGAATATTTTACCAAAGCCTATGGAGCCAAGAAACTGTGGACTAAGAAATCACTACAGTGGTATATCAGATAGAATAGTGAGTGTTCACAATATCAGTAATTATGAGTCGGTACATTTGTTCACATGTTTTTCAACTGTCAAGGACACTGCATACACTCTGCAGTGCACAAAAATTTTGATAAAATATATTTATAACAGATCTATGTGTTTATAGTAACAAGTTGTAACACAGAGTACAAACTACATATATTTGTACAATCACAGAAAAATAGGAAAGTTTCTGTATGTCATGATTTCACAAACACACAAAGCTTATAGTACATGAACTTTTAGTTTTTCAAATTTTTATAAAACAGAAAAAAAGAGTTTGCCTGTAATAGACCTATAGAGTTGAGCAATGCATATCGCTCAAGAGTCTGCTGTATGTTCAAAGGAAATGAAGTCAGTACCTTGAAGAAGTGATATTATGTGTAAATAAAGAGGTAAAGTAGAAATAATAACACCATTTTGTTATTTACAACTTGTGGTGGCATTAAATACAATGAAATATTATTCAACAGTAACATGAAGGAAATTCTGCCAATTGTGATGGCACAGATGTATAGGCAGGGCGTAGGTGCTAAGTAAAAAAGTAAAGCTTATAAACACAAACACTCCATGACCTGCCCCACTTGTGTATGGAATCTTACAGAGTTGAATTCATAGAAAATAGGACAAGGTAAGTCATTCAGTAACTGGCAAGCTGAACCATAAATGTTGACTTGGGACATGAAGGGTTGGTCCAGAAGCATGAAGTCTGGGGACTAGGGATATGGCTCAGGTTGCAGAGTACTTGTCTAAGATGCATAAAGTCCTGGGTATGGCAAAAACCAAGTTTACTGGCACATCCCCATGATTACAGTGCTTGGAAGGAGGAGCAGGAGGATTAAGAGCTTAAGGTCTTTTTTTTTTTTCTATGAGCAAGCTCCAGCCTAGCCTGGATGACATGGTACTGTATACATCTAATGTCAGCATGGTGACCATAGTCAGCATACCATGTATGGCTGACAGGTTGTATACTGCAAGACTCTAGGACAGTGCAGTGAGATTAGCTTAGACTGTGTGCATCATCACTGAGCTATGCAGGTACATGTACAACCATTTTCCTTGAAACTAGGCAGAACCTCCGAGAGACGGCCTTCACAATTAGCAACACTGAAATTGTATGCATAAAATTTATGAGTAGAGTAGATCCTGAATTTCGACTACAAAATGATGTGTGTGTGTGTGTGTGTGTGTGTGTGTGTGTGTAGTCATGGATATGCTAACTAGCTTGATTGCGCTAACGGTGTCACAACGTGTATAGAAATACCACATTGTACACCTTAAGTATAGACTAATTTGTCAGTTATACTTCTGTAAATTGAAGAAAATTTGGACCATTTGAAATAGGATGTGTGAGGCAAGCTGCTGAGTTAGAAATACGAATGTTTGCATATTTAACAGACATGTATTGACCCATAAAAGATGTTGGTTAGCCCTAACAAGAATATAGTCCCAAGGTCATAAAGGATGATTTTTTTTTTTAACTGAGTCGGAAGAATACATTTTATTTTTAATTGTATGTTTATGTGTGTCTGGGTCAGGAGTATGTGAGTGTGCATACAGATGCTCTGGGGGCCCAGAAGATGGCATCAGATCCTATGCAGCTGGTTGTAAGCTACCCAGCCTGGGTGCTAGGAACCAAACTTGTTCTTTGCACGAGCAGTTATGTGTTCATATCTGCTGAGCCATCTCTTCAGCCCCAAGAGTACTTTTTAATTTGCTGTATATATCTATGTATATGTATATCTATGTATATATCTGCGCTGAGGCATTGGTTAGCATGACAGAGAAAGATAGCATACTGAGATCAAAAAATCAGTACAATGTAGTGGACATTTGCTTTTCAGATGTTTTAGGACTTAGTCTGCTTTTCCAGGCAGAATTGTCTCTGGGATGAGATGCCACCTAGCACGCTCATGCTTAATATGTAATTGAAGATATTAAACTCTTCATTTGTCTATTAAAGATTGTACTTCAACAAGTCACAGATCCTTCTAATCCAATAAATTTATTAATCTTTCATGAAAGTGTTTTCCATACCTAGAATCTACCCAGGTCTCAGAATCTACAGATGAATATAATACACCTTCCATTCGACTGGTGGATTTCTCTTATGAGACTGCAGTATGGTTCTTCAGATCCCTGGCAAGGCTGATTTTGTTGTTAACAGTTAGGCTTTCTTTGGTATAGATAGTTTAGTGTGCTTGGTGGCCTGTCACTACCCAGCAAAACAAGATAAGTCATTTGGTGACTGGTGACAGTTGAAAACAGAATCAGTCCATCTCTGTCATGTTAGTCTTGCCCAGAAGAGCTCCTTGGCACTGAAAACACACCAACCAGCTGGAGATGTCCAGGGCACGCCACTCACTCCACACCCCATCTCCCTTCATCTCCTCCAACTTTTTTTCCATGATCATACTGCAGTCTCTGCTGAAATTTAAGAAAGACTTAAAATCAGGGACACCTGTTGTAGTTGGAAATGACCCTGTTGTCTGTGTTACGGTGGCCATTGAGCCTGGGACAGCTGCACGAATCCAAGGCCAGTCAGGGTTCACTTCAGTAGTAGTCTCTCTTGGAAGAACCCCAGCTCCTCGGTGTTGTTGTAGGTTGGCTGGTTTTTTTTTTTTTTTTTTTTTTTTTTTTTTTTTTTTTTTTTTTTTTTTTTTTTCTGCAGAAAGACAGTTTTGCTGAGTAAATACACATAAACATAGACAGGCACACTCATGCACAAACACACACAGGGGAGCAGTGACTGAAAACAATAGTCAAATTGAAAGATCCTAAAAATAATCTGCGTGTATTGAGAGAGCTATATTTACCTGCTCTCCCCCTGCACTGACCTTTCAACAATGCTGCGTGCTCTGGGTTCATGATAAGCACAATGTGGGAATCCGTGGCAGTGTGCAGTCCTTTTACATCAATATAAAATACCAGGTGAAGATACCAGGACCAGAGCTCAGCCTTCCTCATTCCCAAACTCTTTTTTTCTTTCCCTCCTTTGTTTCCCATCTTTTATTTTTATGTAGTTTATGGCTGCCTCTTCTGGAGTTCTTTTGTCTTCTGATTATCTCAGGCTGCAGGTCAGAGTTACTGGGTAGGGTAGGGGAGACCAAAACGTTTGCACAAAGGTCCTACAAGATGAGGGAGATTAAAAAAAAAAGATTTTAATTCCTTGTCATGGTCAAGTTTTATAGTATCTGATAGAAAAAACTCATACTAATTGGTTTTCTTGTTTTTTTTTTTTCACACAGTTACCATATTACATTCTTTCTTTCATATATTTAAGACTTGTGAGCAAAGGGTCTAGTTTAAATAGCATGCCATCTTTACTGGCAATATAAAGCAATGGCTGCGTATTCTCAGACTTTCTAAGCAAAATGCAAGCAACGTGCCTCATGATTTGTGGGTGTGAATGGACACCCATGGTTGGATATCTGATGCTGGCCCAGTGGTTAAGATTCAGTTCAGTATCCTCCCCACTCTGTGGAGTTTACTGAATTTGATCCTAGCAATCAGTCTGCATGCATTTGGTGTGTGGTATCATGGGTGTGACTTTGACTTTCCTTAATACTACCACCTTTAGATATCTTGTGGGTCCAGTAAGTGTTTTTATTGCTAAATTGAGAGCCCATGGATTTACTTTCAGATTGCTCTTGAGGGGAGGCAGCATCCACATTGGGCTTAGTCCAGAGGCTGTGAAATTAGAGGCTGCTCTAGGTGGAGGTATCACCAAGCCCGAAGACTTGGAGGCAATTAGAGTATTAGTATTAGTATTAGTATTAGTATTAGTATTAGTATTAGTATTAGTATTAGTAGTATTAGCCACCTAGTATTAGACTTGGTGGCTTGGAGGTAGAAGATGGCACACAGCCAGTCACAAACAAATTGTCTTCTCTCTAAGCTGAGGAGTTTGAACTTTGTCCTGAGGCAGTGGAAAGTTATGAAAGGATGGACTGCAGGGGAGTAAAAGCATCAGGTTTGATTTACACTGGTCAGCTTGTCAACACTAAACATTGGATAGGGTGTGGGGTGGGGGGAACTGAAAGCAAGGAGGGAAGACAGAAGGCTGCTACCATAATTCAGGAGAGATGAAAGAGTCTGAACAAAGGCATCAACAATCTGGATAGAGGGTAGGGGTGTGTTCCAAGGCAGTAAACAAGTCTGGACTTAGGTAGAGCTTCACAATGCCCCATGACTGCATGGCCTGATGACAGTGGCCAGAGGATGACAGAGAATGCAGAGTTTGTAAATGCTCCGGCTTCAGATTTAGTTGCAAGGAATATTCCAGAGCTTCTAATTTTCCTCAGTGCTATCATGGCTGGATGGACCACATGCTGTAAGACTCCAGGACAATGCTGGGAGAATAGATTAGACTGTGTTTGGAGCACCCTTGAGCTATGCAAATACGAGGATGACCATTTTCCTTGTGACTAGGTAAACCTCCTGGTCTCCACAGCATCTTGAGGTGGGTAGAAGAGGTATCCAAGACCCCAGGATCTAATGTAAGACTAAAATAGTTCTTGTTGTAGACAACTGTTGAAAGGATCCAAATGAAAGCAAGCCCGCCAGTGGCTGGAGACCCCCATAAAGAGGTCATGAAATGCCCTCAGTACCAAAGCTGACAAGGAAAGAGACTATCCCTTCATCAGTGTGGCATAGCTTGGGAATGCCAAAAAAGTAGCCACAAAGGAACATCCTGCCAAAGTATTAGACAGAGGGCATAGGAACAGACTTCAGAGGAATGTGGAAGAGTCTCCAGCATGCTGAGCCCCTGGAACGCATCCATACCCACAAAGCACCAGGCATGTTGCTTCCATCTTGCTTAGAAAGTCTGAGGATCCACAGCCATTGCTTTATACTGTCCAGTAAAGATGCCACGTTATTTAAACTAGTCTCTTTGTTCATAAGTCTCACATATTTGAAAGACATGAAGTAATATGAGAAATTTTGTAAAAAATTAAATATGAGTCTTTTAATATCAAATACTATAAAGCTTGATCATGACAATGCATTCAAATCTTTCTTTTTTTCTTCCTCATCTTGTAGGATTTTTAAAAAAATGCTTTTCTCTCCTCTACCTCAGACAGTAAAATCTTGTTTACACAAAGGTCCTGTACACTCTCAGATTAAAAGTAGCTAGTCCTTTCTCACTTTATTCCTGTGGACCAGTTCTTTTAAGGCTAGTCAGTTGAATAAGACTGTGAGGTTGGACTCCGGGCAGTGGGGATACCACATAGTTACCACCTGAGTTTGAATAAGAGCTAAGTAGACTTCTTGTCTATGTATTTGATTGCCCAAGTACACCCTCTTGAAAGTGTGCCTTGTCCTGACACTTCACTTGTAGTGATGCTTTCTCTCTTCGTGATTCTGAACTTATTCCTAACCATTTGTGCTTCAAATTAGACAGCAGGTGTATTTCTAAGAAGTTGTGAAACCAAGTTTTATTTTTTAAATATTTCTATTGTTATGAGATTCTTAAGATGTGCAACAATGGTAGTTTAGAAAATAAATATAGCCATTACCACACGTCCGACAGCATCCAGCGTTGTGTAGCATTTTAACAGAAGCTAAGTAGAAGTCTCAGAAGAAAGCTGCAGTGGAGAGCACATGAGCTGTGTGGATTGCAGCATCAGCACCAAACCCATCTGTTTTCCTGGAACACCATGAACAGTCACCGGACTGGCAAATGAGGAGGCTGGCAACACAGAGTGACCTCATGTGACCACAACGAGTCTGTGAAGTAGGTCTAACTATCTTTGTTTTATAAAAAGGAAACAGAGGCACACAAAGTTCACCAGACTAAAGTGGTCAAGGTCTCAAGAGCCAATCAATACTGGGGACAGTAAACAAGATCTTCTGGCTCTTTCCACAGCATGATGCCCATTCATAACAGCTTCGTTTTGCATAACTTTAATTTAAAAAGATCTGCTATGTTCCTCTTGTAAAGAAGAAACTGTAATTTATATGTTGTAAGTTAAAACAAATGGCAGGGGAGATTTTTCCCTACGATCGAATTGCTCATGTATAAATGCTCGGAATCTTATTTTTCTACCTATTTTGAAGAAGGGCTGACGGAGCTTACCAAGAACACACGAATTGCTGGCAGTGACCAAAGGGGAAAATGAAAAAGGGCAAAACACAAAGCTGGGCAGAATTTTCACTCATCTTCGCCCCTGTCCTGTGCTTCATCAGGTCTTTCATATTTAACTAACAATACATCACAACTACAGGCTTGCTCTTAGACTGAGAGGTTCTTTTTATAAAGTTGTCACTATAAATCTGTCTGATTGATATGTTAAACTAATAACGTAGAAATTGGCTGCAAGCAGGCAAACAAGCTCCAGACCCAACAGATCTGGAAAACAGTAGAGGAGGGAGTGAGAATGCTATGGAGCCCTGCACGTCCTCCTGGGTACCAGCAGACGCCACTGTGGCGAGGGGCTATTTCAGACCGTAAGCCACAAAGCACAGGTGATACCTACTGGTGGCTGCTCGGCACCTCCAGTCCCCACATCTGCTCTACCAACCCCATGATTCACACAGGTTCCCGTTCTGAACCCAGGCTGGGTTGTGCACACATAATGTGATCTCTATCCTGATTTTTGGGTTTTTTTTTTTTTTGGGGGGGGGGTATGGGGGAGGTAAACAGAAACTGAAAGATCAGGTACTGGCTAAGAAAAGGAAGATTTTGTTTCTATTGGACCAAAGAAAGGGGAGCACAAAACAAACAAACAAACAAAAAAAATAAAGACAGCATCTTCCGTCAGGGCCCTTTCAAACAATAAAACGGGTCCCTTTGGCTCTATCACTGCTCCTGCAGACACTACTCAGGAAAGTCTATAGAGCAGCACAGTTCCTGCTTGTTTGACTAGGTCTTTGATGGGTGAAGGTGTCACATGACAACCACAGGGACATCAGTCTCAGCAGCCTGGCAGACATTTCCAGACACATTCAGAGACCTGACTGAATTATCAGTTCAATGTTATTATTATTTTTTTTATTCACCCTGCTTTGAGTTGGCGGTCTTTTTCTTCAAATTTAACTTTTTGACAGCACTGAACGCAACCTGACTGAAGGTTGAAGTTTAAGGTAAAAAGTGAAGCCGATGACAATTTGATAAGAAGGCCCAGAAGCTATAATTACGTGCGTGAGATTTGGGAGGACGTGGTCATGCCCTTCCCAGCAAGCACACAGCGGATTCATGGTGCTGTTTACTGAAGTGCTCTAAATTTAGAAGAGTCTAATGGAGCCTGGGCTCTGTGAGTCAGCCAAGAGCCATCTGATCCTCCCTTGCAGGGCCCTGCAGAGGAGAGAGAACTCTGAGGCCCCCATGGGGGAATCACCTCCAGGGTTTACTCCTGTGACCAAACATAGCCTTGCTGGACAGAAATTTTGCATGCAAGGGGGCTGTTTGTGTGTATTAGGTCCCTCTAGCAGAGCAGACTCAGCCACAGATCCAGGCTGGAAGACACAAAGGGGGACGTTCTTGGGCAGTTCTGGCCAGCTTCCCAGTGCTGCAAGCTTATGGTACAGCTGGTTGAATCTTCTCTGGAGGTGAAGACCATGAACGAATCTTCAAGGCTGGAAACACAGGACATGGGTGATAGCCTGGAATCCTGAATCTTTATCTGGTTTTTTAAAAAGCTGCAAAAGCTTTTATACTTCAATTTTTTTATGTATATGATATCTTTACAATTACAGAGACGGTATTTCTCCACCTGTGCTTCAATTTTTTTTTTTAAATTTAAAAACTGCATTACTTGCTCAAGAACGAGTTTTTCAACCCCTGATATTGCCATATTAAATTAAAACCATTCAAGACAAATGGATGCCCCATTGTTTCTCTCTCTTCATTTCTTTTCTTTCTTTCTTTTTTTCCCCAGGGGATGGGTCTTCAAGACTTGGTTTCTCTGTGTAGCCCTGACTGTCCTGGAGCTCACTGTGTAGTAGGCTACTCTCAAACCCAGAGATTTGCCTGTCTCTGCTCCTGGGTGCTGGGATTAAAAGCATGCACCACCACAGCCTGGCAAAGATACACCATTTTTCAAAGGAAATGTCTTGAACTTCACCTAAAGTAATTGTCAGTGATTTGCTATTTTCCCTGATCAGACATTAATCTCAGTGTAATTACAAAAAGTAAATATCAATAAAATACATTTGCTGGGCTTGAGGGCCTCACAATGTGTTACTATGTAAAGATCTGAATGCCGACGTTCAGACACGATGGTGGGCATGATGTAAAGGAAAACAAGATGTGGCAAACCATTTGGAAAAGGTTGCTTATGGTTTCTTGTGGACATTGAGATTTAAACTGGCTTTTAAGGTGATGCTATCATAAGACTTAAGAGCCATGCTAGGATAGAGTGAGGGTGAAATAATTGCTAACAATGAGTGGAGGTGGCGGGGACAGAAATGGTATCACTGAGATCCTTCCTTCTGGTCAACCCTCTCCCACCGCCCCTACCTCAGCTCCTACGTAGCATAGCTCATAAGGCTCCCAGCTGTTCTTTCTGCATCTTCAGCTCTGAGCCCTCCATAGAAGTGTCTTTCCACACAGCATTGTCACGCAGGGCTGTGATGTACAAATCACTTACTCCTAGTACATTTATAAAGCTATGCTCGGCATTCAAGGAGACGTGGATGAATGGAGATGTAAAGAAACAGTCAAGGCAGTCAGTTAAGGAGGGAGCAACCTCTACCCCTGGTGAGCCAATTGTCCAGACCTGGGTGGGGAGGGAGGAGGAAACCACATTGAGGAGAACAATAGGTAAATGCAAACAACTAAATACATAGCACACTGGAGAGTAATAATTGCTGCTTAAAACTACTGAGCAGTTAGAGAAGACTGAAAATAGTGGAGCTGGGAGCGGAGCAGATTTGAACACAGACCGGTCAGTGTGAACCTCATGGAGAAACTGGCATTTAAGCATCAACCTGAAAGAGGAGAAAGGGCTAGCTTGTGAGCCTGACTAAGAGGGAGTGTTGTGTGAAGAAGAGGTGGCCGTTGTGGCTGCTCTTCAGAGGATGTTGCAGAATAAATGTGGAGGAATTTTGAATGATAAAAACAGAAAATTCAAAGCAAAAAAAAAAAAATAGGAAATAGGATGAACTGTGAACTTTGCATTTCAAAGGGAAACAATCTGGAGTGTTCTTGTGATGGGGTTAGACTGGAGGAAACAGAAGCTGAGAGTGCTTGCAGGTCTTCAGTTGTCTAGGAGGGAGAGAAGGGAGATTGACAGCAGAGAAACGTAGAGGCAGCGAGTGGTCTGCAGTGTAGTTACAGTAAGGGGCATGCTGACAGGATTGGAGAGGGCCAACGCTTTTCCTTGGGGTGTTTTGTTTAATTTTGTTTTGAGACAGTGTCTCACAATGAAGGCCTGGCCGGCCTGGAACTTGCTATGTAAACTCATATCGATTCACTGCCTCTGCTTCCTGAGTGCTGGGATTAAAGGCACATGTATCAACCTAGAGTTAACAATTGGCTCTATCCTTACAAGAGTCTGCAACCCTTTTTGTCTTGAGCTGAGGCCATGGCCAGTTTCCTCTTAGTGGTTTTGTGCCTTCCTTGGGAGTCCTAACCCTCTAGGGATATATCTTCGTCTGGATTCCTTTGAAGTTATTTGGTGATTTCCATTTAAAAAAAAAAAAACAAAAAACTAGGCCATGTACAGAATAGCCAATGCTAAACTTTGGTTATGGAGGACAGCCTGAATATTGCTCAGGCCATTGCATTCCATACTGTGCTCAAAGCCAGAGACACACAGCCTAAATGGTCAGATATATGAAGAAACCTGCACAGTACACTTTACAAGTGGAAGCTGGTCTTCCTGTTTATTATAGCTTCAACACCAAGATGGGGTGGTGTTGACAGAAGTATAGTGGTGAGTCCCTATAGATACATTTCCTTGAAACTTAGAAATATATAAGAATGGAAAGCTTTTGAAAAATGACTACCAAATGACACTAACCAGGAGCAAAACCTTAAGCTGATTTCTTTATGTTTTTAGTCTAAATGGGGTACAGCAGTTTCCTAAAAAGAAACACAAGGACGTCTTCAAATGGCTATACAGAAGGTCAAAATAGCCTTGTGTTCAATGTAGGTTACGTTAATTAGGTTTTCATCACTTTGAGAGAATCAGATTAGGAAAAAAAAAAGGTTTATTTGGTCTCAGAAGTTTAGAAGTTTAAAAAAGTCCGTGAGCAGGTGGCTTAGTGTCTCTGCACTTGTGGTGGCATCTAGTGATCTGGGTTCATGCCTAGCAGTAAAAAAGAGAGAAGACTATATCACACAGTGTTCTTTAAGGGCTATAACCTCGGGGACCTAAAAAGCTTGAACAAGGACAGTGGTCTTCAACCTTCCCAGTGCTTCAATACAGTTCCTTGTGTTGTGGTGACTCCCCAGCTATAAAATTATTTTTGTTGCTACTTCCTAACTGTAATTTTGCTACTCTTATAAATTGTAATGACAATATCTGTGTTTTCCAATGAGCCCAAAGGGGTCCTAACTCACAGGCTGAGAACTGCTGCAATAATCCCGGCTGTATGCACCACAAAACTCTTCATTTATGTATTGGGGTGGTGTCAGCATCTCCACCCGAACTTTCTCAGTATATACATGACTGAGTCGGTAACAATGATATTTAATTTTACATTTTACAACAGACACTTCTCTTGGCTTCCTCAGTTTTTATACACGACAGAATGTAGTACATATGCTTATGAAAGAAGCACATACAACTGAGTCCAGTGAAGCCTAATTTTAGTAACAGATTTAATTTTAGTCATATTTTATAATATTCCTCTTGATAATTCATCTGTAGATAAGTGACTTGGTCGTAAAGACATAATTAAAGTGCACAATCTATTCAGTCATGGAACTCTTTTTATAAAAATGTTCAACCATATTTCTGATCAAGTATCTATATAATATTCCAGATTAACTAAATTTTAGTTCCCTTAAGGATGATCAGATTACATTATTTTATTGCCCCTTTTTTTCCCCATGGAGTTTGACGAATAGGCAAAGGTCTATGCCTCATTCGTTCAGACAGGTTTCTGACGGCAGTGCTTGTGGTAGATGGATTGAGCTGAGTGACCCATGGGTCATTCTTCTTGCACATTTCTACTCTCCAACAAAATCCACAACTCAAAGTTCCTCTCCCTGAAGGCTATAAAACCAGAAAGGCTTGGCTGAATCTGTTTCTAAACACAAATCCAGGATTAGAGGACAACTCTACTGTCTGGAACAGTGGTGAGCTCTAGTCTTTGGATTATCTTGGGCGAGTAAGTTAAGAAAACTGCACTTGATATAAATTCTCCCCAGGTGCCCATTATCACAAAACCAGTGATGCAAACCGTACCTGTGGACAACAGTGGAAGGTGCATCGCATGCTGGGCCCTGTTCTAAGCAATTCACCTGTATTATCTCCTTTAATCCCCATCCAGACCTCATTCACTATTCTTTACCATTTGAAAGGGTCATCCGGGTCTCACCAAGCAGGCTGTACACTGTCCAGGATGAGTTGTGGGACAGATCATTCCTACTCTCTTACAGTGAGTGACTAAGTCACCAGCATCATTTTCTTCATGCCGGTCACAGTGGGAGCAGAAAGCAATGAAGCCCAGCGGATTGGGAACGGAGACAGTGCAGCTGCCACAGCAAAAAGACAAGTGCAGGGTCTAGGAGGCCTTCCAAGATGAGTTACACTTTGCTCAGAAGCTTCGACACCTACTGCTTCCTGCCCAAATATGTTCATAAACATATACCAGATGCCAGTTGTCTACTCAAGGCTGAAGTGGCTTCTTGAGAACAGTGTCCAGGTACACAGCTGATTCCAAATGGACTTGTTCCCAACACAGCCTGGGAACAAGTCTTGAGGACTGAAGTCAGAGTTCGAAGCATAAATCTGTCTCTGACTGAAGCCAAGTTTCTTGTTGAATCTAAGGGTTTTCCATGGGCACAAAGTCAAGCACTGGGTTGGGGACAGCCAAGCGCTGATAGGTATTATTTTGCAAATGTGTTATTTTCTAAGTGGCCATGTATATTCATATACCATGCAAGACTATGGACAATCATTCTATACAGGGTTGTATAGCCATTATCCTGAAATGGGACTTAGAGGTGATTCTGATGGTTTTCAAGAAGGGTTTTGGCTCCCCTTGCTTTTTGTGTTAAGGTCTCATAGGCCTGACCAGTGTCCAGCCTGTAGCACATCAAATGAGAGAAACCATTACATAGATATCTTTCAGCACCCAGGTACTGATCCAGACCTGCTTGTTAATACAATGGTATCTTTTCTGGAATAAAGACAAGAGAGAAGTGTGTGTGGCCCTGAGTGTGCTCATCTGTCTAATAAGTCTTAGGATATGGCCACTCACAACTAGGAGAACATATTCCCAAGTTGGTACTCACACAGGAAAGCTAATAAGTATTAGCTTGGCTAAAAATGGCTTTTCTGTCTGCTTTTCTTTACGTGGCCAGAAAAATCTTCCACATTTATTTCTGTCCCAAGAGGCTGTATGAATGGTAAACATACAGATACCAGCTTGAATCATATAGAAGGGAACATGTGTTTGCAGGACATACTAAAATAGCACAGTCAAGTCAGACAGGTGTTTGAGTAGGGAATATGAAACCATCTTCTCAAAAGACTTTGGAGGGTTTTATTTAAAAATGTTTTCAGCAAAATAAACGGTTACTAGGAAAACATGTTGTAAATATAAGAAGGGTCCATTGGCTTGAAATGTGGCTGGCTGACTTCTCCTTCCTTTGTAATCCCATTAAGCTCAGTAGCAAAACCCAGCCCTCCTGGCTGCCCTCCTCACCCACGGCTGAGGGCAGAAAGCAGTCAGTGTTCTGAGCCCAGAGTAAAGTCTTTATTGGTTAATGACCCCTGACCTTTCAAAGACGATGTCTTCAGTAATGACACTTGACTTGGAGACTTCTACATGATATACAGGCCGATCAAGAGATGGCATGAAACTTTGTTGGAGACAGAGGCTGATGCAATAAAAGGGAATAGCATACCTGAAAATGTCCATTCCGGATTGACTCAACTGCTGAGTTAATTTTTTTTTTAAAATTTAGGATATAGTGATTTCTAATGTGTACTAATAACAATCTATTAGAGTTCTATTTTACCTTAAACAATCGGCTGTTCAGTTAGAAGGCAGGCAAAATTAAATGGTGATTTTTTTTTTTTTTTTTGCTACTTTTGAATCTTGACTCTAAGAACTTTAAATGCGGCTTTTAAAATTACATTAATACTACATACAGGTCGAATCATTTAATGCCTCATTTATTAACCATTCTTTCTTTTCAGCTAGTAAAAATCTCCCTAAATAATTTTGGCGGTTTGTCTTCATTTATTTAAAACAAACAAACAAACAAACAAAAAACTTTAATGGCTGACTTGATACCACAGAGTGTCTGCTCAGGCCTTACTCTCGAGTCATTTGCCAGTTAACAAAAACTTATTTTGTTCCTAAAATGTGCCAGACCCTTCTTTTGGAGGCAGGGAGAGATATGTGAGTGAAAAGGGGAGGGTCTTAGCCAAGAAAGAATGAAAAGCTTTCTTTTTATGAAACCTTTTATTGTCCAAAATGTTGAAATAAAAAAATAATAAACGAGCCAAACATGCACCTGCCTGAAGAGAGTATAAATTATTATGAGAAAGATGGTCAATAGATCAGTTCCATTTTTAAAATGAAGTGTGGTGGTTTGAATAAGAATGGTCCCCATAGTCTCATAGAGTTGAATGTTTAGTCACTAGAGAGTGGGACTATTTGGTTTAGGAGGTGTGGCCTTGTAGGAGGCAGTGTGTCACTGGGGGTGGAGTATGAGGTTTCAAAAACCCACACCAGGCCCAGTCTCTCTCTCTCTCTCTCTCTCTCTCTCTCTCTCTCTCTCTCTCTCTCTCTCTCTCTCTCTCTCTCTCTCTCTCTCTCTCTCTCTCTCTCTCTCTCTCTCTCTCTCTCTCTCTCTCTCTCTCCCGCTCTCTCTCTCTTTCGCTCTCTCGCTCTGCTTTGGGACCAGGATGTAGCTCTTAGCTCAGTCTCCCGAATCACCCATGGCTGCAACCATGCTATCTGCCGTAATGATATTTATGGACTAAGGCTCTAACTCTAAGCAAGTCCCTAATTAAATGCTCTCTTTTTAAGAGTCGCCTTGGCCATGGTGTCTCTTTACAGTGATAAAACAATGAGTAAGACATAAGGTAATTTGGTAATAATGTAATATGCATATTGGTGAGATAGGACGTGGTCATCCTAAGTAACATTGAAGCTAACACATTTTCCAAAGTAGACAGAATAAAAACAAAAACAAAAAAACGACTGAAGAGTTTGGAGCTTAAAATGCATCCTCAAAACTTAAAAGAGGAAAAAAATTCCTTCCTAAAATTACAGAACTATGCGACCTGTGTGACTGCACAAGCAGCTGACTTGGCTTGTTAAAGCTGGCCTGGGACGATCCACAGTAACCCATGCAAGGGCAGGAAGCCACCTTCTCTGCCCTGCTATCCTAGACTGGGAAACCCCATGCCATCACCTTCTCTCTTAACACACAATATGCAAGCCAGGATGACAGACAGGTAACAGATAAGATGGAGCAAGATTTAGAGTAAGGCTACTTTAAGTAGTGTTAAGGATTCCACCTGAGGGTGGTCTTCAGGGGTCATTTTCCTCTCTACAATCTTATCTAAAACACTGACACCCCCATAGCTCCCTCAGGAGGAAGGCCAGACAGACATTTTGTTGGACATAAAAAGTCAGGGGCGCGGAGGAATAACAGCAGAGAAAGGGGGTGAAGAAGACCCAAGAGGCGTTCAAAAGACAAAAAGAAGAAGAGGGGGGCAGCCGGAGAAGATGAACTCCCTGACAGGCCTCTGGCTCAAGTGGCAAAGTGAGCAACCACTCCACTCCGTATCTGAGCTTGTGGGCAGGCTCGAGGGTTGCTTACTAAGGGTTTATTTCTGGTGGTGAACTGTCCCTTCCTGTCCTTCCAAGTTTTAAGGGCATAGCTAAGGGGCTGCATCTAGAGTGTGTGTGGCCCTATACACCACAACGTGCTCCTCGCTCACTCGCCCTCACCGTACATGCTGTTTTCCCCGTCACAGGGATAGCCGGAGTAATCCTACCTCTCCATGTCTTTGGACCAGCTGGTCCCGTAGGCAGGCAGCTGGCTTAAGGCTATGAAACAGCTTAATTAGCCTGCAATGGGTATGGCCCTGTGACATCCCCCGCCCCCTCCCCACCTCAGAGACTCGTACTCAATTATGTAGGCTGGAACCACCTCACATCCAGTTTTAACCAGGGCTGCAGCATTTGATAATTGGGAAAATTGGTGAAAATCTGTACAGAGGCACAAGCTTTTACTTCACCTCACTTATTTATTTATTTATTTTTAGTCCATAAAGTGAAAACAATAATTACTTTTTAGTCATATGATTGTGGAGCACTTATTTCAATAAGCAGGCACTTTTTAATACATTAAAAAGTATGATAGGGCTTCTTTTTTCAGATGCTAACTTTCACCTGTCTTTCTCTGGGCTTGGAAAGGAGCTGGCCACACTCTGGGTCTTAGTCTGTGGTCCCCAGAAAAGCCTTCTTCACATAAGTGTGTGTTGAGAGCTACACACATCTTTATGGAAAGACCTTCTACTAAATACAGAGTAGCACCCTCTCTTCCTTGCTGTGCCCCAGCGAAATTAAGAGTGATTATCCTTGGTCAATGGTTTGGCATCTAATCTGAGGCTAAGTTTAACCTAATGCATCTATCTCTTCATTTCCGGTCTAAGGCTTACCTTCTGTAAACTGTTTCTTCTCTTGGATGGCACACTTAGTTATCATATTATGCCAGAGCTGGAGACCCAAAATATAAGCATGGCCTTTGATCAACTGGTGGGTGATCTGGCCTCCATTCTTTATTTCTTAAGTCATGTTAAGGTTTTACATACACTGATCTATCTCAGAAACCCTTCAGGTTAAGCTAAGAGACTTTCCCCTCAGAGAGAAATGTAACAATGCTGAGTCACTTCCTTTGTTGCTCTCAAGTCCCCATATAAAGTTATCAACAGGGCATACCATACCTTGCCTGTCTAACCAAGCATGCCTGCTCACCATGGGTTAATACTGGCAACGTTAGTCATGTCAGTTGCTCAATACCTGAGGTCAGGCAGGCAACCACTGAGTTCATCTGTAAAACTGTGACTGGAGTCATCTGTAAGAATAAAAGGCATGGTGGCTACCCGTCGGTAAGAATGAGAGGCATGGTGGCTACCCATGACTCCAAGCTACTTCAACAGATCTCAGACCACCCCTTTTCATAGTACCATAAACTAACCCAGAGCTCTGAAAAATGCCAGAAGGGAAACAGGGTGGAGTCCTTAATTGTCTGCTTTACCCTAAAGTTGGCCACTGTTTTTCTATTTATGTTTCTTTTCTTTGAATAGTCAGTCCTACTGTGGAGTTTCAGGTTATTTGATTTTAAACCACAAAAGGAATTCATGGTTTGACTTAAAAAAAAAAAAACCTTTTTGGAAATTGACTTTATATGAAGGAACCCCAACGACCTCCACACCTACACTGGCATCGGTTTGCTAGAAATCCTTGAAGGAGCCACACAGCTATTCTGAAGGTAAGTACCCAGGTTAGAACGGAACCATGCCGTGTCTGATTGCCAGGGAAGTTTGGCCAGGTCTGGGTTCTCAGAGTACAACTTGGGAGGAAGATTTTCAGAACTTTGGGTATTAAGAAATTATGACAACCAGTTGTGGCCTAGGGCCTTTAATCCTAGCAATGGGGAGGCAGAGACAGGTGGATATCTGAGTTTGAGGCCAGCCTTGAAAAACCAAAAGAAAGAAAGAAAGAAAGAAAGAAAGAAAGAAAGAAAGAAAGAGAGAGAGAAAGAAATAAAGGGGAAGGGACAGAGAGAGGGAGAGAAAGTTACCATATACCCTGTGTGCCAGACCTTTCAGTTTTATATTTTGCTAACCACAGAAAGAAACTTGAGAAAAAAAAATCTGTTGTGTTGTGATGACAGACAGGGCCATATGACAGTGCCAGAACGATTCTTCCTTGGACTATAATCTCCTGATGATCAGAAACTCTGCCTCTCGTTTGTTTAGCCATGAAGGACACGTGCTTCACAGTATCTGGGGCCATCTTCAGGGTTTTCTTACTGCCCAAGGCATGGCCAGCCTCAAAGAAAAGCTAAAATAGAGAGTTCAAAATTCTGCTTGCCTGAGAGAAGGTGACTATATTTAATTTCATTTTATTAACAGAATCATGGTCCTTAATCCCCCAAGACCAGAAACTGTTCTCAGGTTGATTATCTGAACTAAAAAACCAAACAAAGCCTAACCAGTTACATAGCTTATTTGTGGTCATACAGATTTGACAGTGAGGAGGTAAGCAGCCTTGAATGGTTATGTGGGGACCCACCTCGACTGTAGGGACCCACCTTGACTGCCTATCACAATTGTAAAGGTCTCCAGATGAATCTTGTACTAACTCCGAGTCTCAGGTTCCCCATCTATCAAATCAGTATAGTAATTGTACTTAACTCAGAGGTTCTTAACGGGATTCAATCATTAATATGTGCACAAATTAAAATGTTCCTAGCTAGTTATACTTACTAATTAAGAAACTAAGATTTTTTTCCCTTGATCCTGAGTTACGGCTTTATAACCGTAACTTTATTTCAGATGTTTTCAGCCTCTCCTGGGCATGTTTTAGTGTCCATAGAGGAGTCAGAGGGCTTGTTCTAGGGAGAATGGTTAGGTTAGGATGCCTACAGCCCAACAGGGAGAGAAGGTAGAAGCTGCAGTTGTTAGGGGTGCCTACTTCCCACCTACACATAAGCCTACTCAGAGGAAGGAACCCTTCTCAGCGTGGGGTGGCATTCGTGTCATAAGGGGATGGTTGGTGGTGTTATTTTCGCTTTCCACAAATGTGGATGTTTAAAATAGGGCTTTATCCAATCGGCATAGGTGACACACAGACTATGTATAGTGGTGGACTTGGGCCTGGCAGATGAGGGCCAGATCTCACCAAAACTGAGTGGTGGTTTTCCATGGACTGTGCCCAGGGAATCGCCCCAAAGGTTGCTAGCACCGACCCCTCTATTGCCTGGGCAAATCTGCCTGCCAAGGTTACTCTTGACTTGTTTGGAATGGATCTATCTCAGAGCGGGTGAACTGGGATTTTGGCTGTATTTTCATGGGGCATGCCAGCGGCTCACATTTCCCTCTCTGAACCTCCCTCCAAGCCGCACTGTACACATGAAGGGTAAGCATATTCGTTGTTCTTTCCTGTGCTTTGACTCTCTGCCCTGCAGACCTGGCACGCAGCCAGGGGAACCAAACCGCTGGGCTGTAGCTAAGGCTATATTTAACAGGACGTATTGTCTTATAGTGTGTTTGCAAGTTTAGGGGAAGGGTTTGAGCTTCAGGAGTCACTGTAGGGATTTGAAGTAGCATCCACATTGTCTTCCTGTGCTCCTTCAGAATGCCTGTAGCTCAAGTTTATTTAAGGAGCTTTTAGGTCTCTGAAAATTCCCCCTTTAAGCTTTGAGTAAACACAGCAAGGATCCTAGAAGAGTTTTTGTTTTTGTTTTTTTTTTCTATTTTGAAACAAATAGGTTATGTTCCACAGAGTATGAGTTTGGCCAAAGGGAAAGATGATGAAATATTCTTGTCCTATGAAAACTTTTATGACCATCCTTCACCTGATTTTATTCTCCAAAGAGGAAAAGACAATGCAAGTGAAGCAAATGTAAAATTACCATATGCACTAGTGGGACTTGAAATATTTCTGGAGTGTCCTTAATTGATTTGAAGTGCAGTGCAAAATTTGAATTTTGAACAAGGAGAGAAACTTCATTTAGTCAGAGGCTGGGGGAAAGATGGCAGCCAGTGACGGGGAATCGTGTAGTTGCTAGACGCCTCTAAAACAGATTACAATGAACATTTGGCTGATTTGAATCAGAAGCCACATTCCTCCCCCACCCTGCCTCCTCTCCTCATCTCTTCTTTTTACCCTCAAGTGTAGCTTCGATATGACTAGGGAATGGACACTAAAAATATTTCTGGAATGACGTGACCCTCTGTCTCCCCATCCAGGAGAGCGACAAAGCTGTACAAGACTCAGCACATGCTTTCCGTTCATTTCTGGCAGACCCCGGGTCGACCTACAGATGCTGCTTCTTCGCTGGCTAATGGCATTCAGACCCCCACCCACCGACGCTGTCAGACAAGCGACTGGACAGGACAGCTCAGCAGCAGGAGACTGGCCACAATCGCGACCAGAGCCGCAGCCCCCTGGCTACAGACCACCTCTGCTGCCTCTCTTGGGGGCCCTCCCACCTCCCTCTGGCTTGCCGAGGCCCCACCGCAGGGGCTGAAGAACTGGGCGGTGGTGGCAGTTGTGGCAGTGGTACCTACAGCCTTGGAGCCAGCCCAGGCACGTGGGAACCTGTTTCAGGCCACTCTGCGGCCCCTCCAGGACCAGAGGGGGACCCAGGACAGCCCCAGAGCTCACCACTGCCTCTTCTTGTCTCTAAAACCTGGGCAAGGGCTCAGAATGGAAGGCGGTACTTCTGACATGGACTCACAGACCAGCCTGACGCCTGCAGAGGACCCGGTGAGCCGACCGCAAGACAACCCAGAGCCCAGGCAGCAGCTGCGGCCACTACCTGAGCCCTCAGCCTCTACCCAGCCTGAAGCCAAGTATGTGGAGATGTGTGTTTCAGCTGGAGCTGCAAGGGAGAGCCCCGAGACCATGAAACTGCTACCGGAACACTGCCCTGAGGAGCAGGCCTCCAGGACCCCGAAGACAAAAGCCCAAGATGAACCCAGCAGCCATGCTCCTGAGGCTCCAGTTCCCGGGGAGAGTTCCACTTCCTCCCAGTGCCTCAGCTCCCAGGCTTGTGAGAACGATTTCTCATCGTCCTCTTCCTCCTCCTCCCCAGTGGACAGTGCAGAAGACAATGGCCTTTCCAAAATGGACGATCCCACCAAGTTACTGGGGGTCCTGGCTACCTCCTCTTCATCCTTAGGCTTTGAGAGTGAGCCGGAAACGCGCTGTGGACAACACAGGGGAGAAGAAGCAGGAGACGGGGCCGGAGCAGGGGAGGATAGAAGAGACAGGGTCGATGATAGAACAACGTGCAAGGACATTATTGCCAAGTCCCACGGCAAGAGGGGCCCCCTGAAAAATGAGGAAGCACACTACATCACCACCCATGAGATCCAGCTGACTGAGGTAGAGCAGGGTATGGATTTCGACGTGGGGCTGGCTTCTCGTTGGGACTTCGAGGACAACAATGTAATCTATTCGTTCGTGGACTATGCTTCCTTTGGTGGCAGTGATGAGACCCCAGGAGACATCACCACAGAAGAAGATGATGACAATAGCTGTTACGTCAGCACCACGCCAAGCACCAACACCACTCGGACTCCCAGCCCCATCAGCAGCGACCTGGCTCGTCCCAGGGCAGGCAGTAGTGGCCGTGACACCAGCAGCACAGAAGTGGGCAGTGGCCCCTCTGATAGTGACACTATCCCTCCACCCACTGGACCTGGCACTGCCACTCCATCTGAGACTTTGCTGGAGCTCCGGGAGGCAGCCTCAGGGGCATCGGCCACTGCTGCAAGCAGCTGTGGGGGTGCAGCAAGCCAGATCCGCCTGTCAATCAAGCCAACTTCCCGGGCTATAAATGAGCCTAGCAACGTGCATGCAAAGCAAAACATTATTTATGCTGCCAAGCATGAAGGCGACATGAGCCTCCGAGTCTCTGCAGCTGCTGAACACAATTCAAGTTCCCTGAAGCAAACTTCGGCTGCAGCCGTGGCTCAGGACCATGCAAAGAAATTCATTGCTGTCCCTGCTCGCCTGCAAACCAGGTGCGGGGCCATCCGGGCAAAGGAGCTGGTGGATTACTCCAGTGGAGCCTCCAGCGCAGTGAGTGAGCTGGACGACGCTGACAAAGAGGTGAGGAGTCTAACCTCCAGGGCCTTCCGGAGCCTTGCCTACCCTTATTTTGAGGCTCTGAACATCAGCTCCCGAGAATCCTCTACCACACTCTCTGAAGTGGGCTTTGGACGATGGTCAACCTTCCTGGACTTAAAATGTGGAGGTGTTGGAGCCAGAGTGGAACAGAGCCTGCTGAGGAGCAGTGCAGCCTCCGTGGCTGCAGGTCTGAGGAAGGGTGGTGGCACCCGAGCCGCTGCAGATCAGCTCTTCCTAAAGGCCAAGAAGTCGCAGACCAAGGCCTTGGAGTTTGTAGTCAGCAAAGTTGAAGGAGAAATCAAACATGTGGAGACGCCCCTGTGCTTCCAAAAACAAGTCCAAACTGGCTCTCGGGTGGTCACACTTCTGGAGCCCCTCAATCTCCGCAGTGAAAGCAAAGCCAGCTCAGCCACCGGGCCCTGCAGAATCACCAAAGGTTCTAACAAGGGTCCAGGGTCTGTGTACACAGACGATGGCTCAGAGACATCAGAGAGTAGCAAGCCCGCCTCCCGCAGTGATGGCCCCCAGAAGAAGTCCAAATTCGCTTCCAGCCTGCTCAAAAATGTCATTTCTAAGAAGATGCAGAGAGAGCATGAGTTCAAAATGGAGAGAGGAGAAGTCACTGACACATCTCACTGTAACCCCCCCATCACTAAGGAGACAGAAGGGCCTCCTGGAGCTGAGAAGCCGTGGGAGCGGGGTCTGCAGAGGCAGAGTTCACGACACTCTGAGGCTAGTTCTGAGTACACTGTGGTCAGCGTGTCTGATGCAGGTGAAGGGTCTGTTGTAGGTTCTAAATCCCCCATTTTCAAAGCCAGTACTCCTCGAGAGAGCAACACAGGTTCTGGCCGAAATTTCTCCGATGGACACACGGAAGTGTGTGAAATTAAAAAGAGTGCTTCAGAGACCGTGAAGGGCATCTTCCTTCGGAGTCAGAACAGCGCCTTCCGGACGTGGAAGGAGAAGGAGGCGGAGAGGCTGGAGGAGAAAGCTCCCATTGGGAAGCTGAAGCTCCCCAAAGGTGGGGACTGGAGGGCTGATTTTGGGGAGATCTCTGCCAGCAAGTCTACCATCATGTCTCGCCTCTTTGTTCCCAACATCCAGCAGACACCCAAGGACAAACAGCCAGAGAAGCAGGCCACCAAGTACCCTGCTGCTGCTGCCCAGGCGACCTCCATGGCAGTGATCAGACCCAAGGCTCCTGAAATCAAGATCCGGCTGGGAAGTGTACAACAGCCAAGTTCAGACTTCAACATTGCCAAGTTGCTCACGCCCAAGCTGGCTAGCGGCAGCAGCTCCAACCTCTTCAAGACCGTTGAGGATAACAGCAGGACCCAGCAGAAACTCTTCCGTGGTGGGGACAATCTGGAAAAGGTACCCCAGTTCCAGGTGAGAGATGTTAGAGATAAGTCCAAGGCCCCAGGACCTCTCCACCAGGTGAGGGATGTGAGGAAGCTAATCAAGGGGTCAGGTGACAGCAGTGACAAGGGCAGTGTCACCCCAGAGCAGGGCTTGACAGGGCCTAAGCCTAGGCAGCTGACTCCTGGCTCTGGAGGATCTAGGTCCTTGTCCCCTATGGTGATTACGTGCCAGGCGGTTGTAAATCCAAGAGAAGATGGAGTGGATCGAGAGCCCAGGGAAGGTGCAGGCAAAGTGAGCAATGGTAGTAGACTCCTGAGCTCCTCTCCAGAAGGGACTGTCTTGGTTCACAGAGCATCTGGCAGGCTGCCTGTGGCCACCATTGCCCCCAATAAATCTGAGCAGGGCTCTTACCTACCTGTGCTCAAGATTGTCTCCAAAGCTTCTGCTCAGAGGACCCCAGAGAAGCCCAAAGAGGAAGAGGTCAAAGAGGAGGGGAAAACCCCAAAGCCAGCCCGGAATGCCTTGGAGAAGCTGACCGCTGCCGTGAGGTCCATGGAGGAGCTGTACAGCTTCAACAGGAATGAATGGAAGCGCAAAAGTGATCCCTTGCCCATGATGGCTGACAGCCATGTCCTGTCACTCATAGCCAGTGAAGAGAAGGAAGGGGTAGCTGGGCCTGAAGGAGGAGACTCTGACAAACTGGCCAAGCAGCTGGGACAGGTGGAAGAACGGGACACAGGACACAAAGGTGGTGTGGTCCTGCGAGCTGCCCCCATAGAACGCCTGCAGAGGAGAAACTCAAACCCCAGCACTGAGAGCGTGTCTGCCCGGGCGGCTGCCTTTGAGAACATGGCCAGAGAAAGGCCCCGGTCTCTCTATATTCCTCCAGTCCACAAAGACATGGAAAGACCTTTGCAGCCCCTCCCCCCACTCCCCAGCAATCGGAATGTGTTCACGGTGAGCTCCAGCAACACTCAAAAAACTGGAGGTGTTGCTGGCAAGTTCCCACAAGGGCCTTCTCCCGAGATCCTTTCAACAGCCAAGGGCATCAAATCGCAGGGACTCAGATCCCTCAAGATCTCCCCAGCCACCCGAGCCCCTCCTGATGATGCCACCAACAGGAAAACTGCTGTCAGTTTGGAGAAGAGCAACAGTGAGTGTGAGAATTACCTGACTATCCCCCTTAAGGGAAGTGCTGCTTCAGGGGAGTTGCTTGGCAGACCCGGGGTTTCCAGAGATGGGCCCCCGAGCTCCTCAGCTGCCACTCTCTGCAGTTTACCTCCACTGAGTGCCCGCAGCCAGGTCCCCAATAACCCCAAAGGATCTCAAGTCAGTGGAACAAGCAGACCAGCTTGGCGCACCAAACCTGACAACCACAGAGAAACGGTCGCTGCTGCCCCAACAGGGCCACAGAGCCCTGAGCATCCCCCAACTGCTGTCTACCACCAGCAGGCATTGCCCTTCACCCTCCAGGGCACCCAGCCTCAGGTCCTCTGCTTCTCCCCGCCTGGTATGCCAGCCCCAGCCCCTGCAGGCCCAGCTGCCGTCCCCACAGATCCCTTTCAGCAGACGCAGCCTCAGCAGACGCAGCGCAAGATGCTCCTGGATGTGACCACCGGCCAGTATTATCTGGTGGACACGCCAGTTCAACCCATGACCAGGAGATTGTTTGACCCCGAGACAGGACAATATGTGGACGTGCCCATGACTTCCCAACAGCAGCCTGTGGCACCCATGTCCCTCCCTGTACCTCCTCTAGCCCTGAGTCCTGGGGCCTATGGGCCCACCTACATGATCTATCCTGGATTTCTGCCCACAGTTCTACCCCCCAACGCTCTGCAGCCCACACCCATTGCTCACACTCCAGGAGGCAGTGAGCTCTCTGTGGCAGCAGAGACCCCCAGCAAAGAGACAGCTACAGGGTTCACTGAAGCCCCATACTTCATGGCCTCTGGTCAGTCCCCTGCAGCCTCTTCCTCCTCAGCCCCGGCAGCCACACCCCAGCTCGTGGGGGCCAAGGGCTTTGCCCAGTTGCACGGCAAGCCTGTCATCAGCATCACCTCACAGCCCTTGGGGCCACGGATCATTGCTCCCCCTTCCTTCGACGGTACCACCATGAGCTTCGTGGTGGAACACAGATGACATGAGTCTCAGGAGAGCAGAGTGGAGCAGCTCCTGGTGAGTGGATTTTACTCTGATGATTAGGTGATCCGGTGGCTGGTGGCTTTGAGTTGGGAGTGAGAAAGTCACAGAGGCTGTCTGTAGATGTGGGCGTTCTGGGAAAACGAAACTAAACTCTGCCTGATTTGTGAAGTAATTAATGTATTGTCCACATTCCTTCACTCCCCAATCTGGACCGCCTTCCCCCTTTGACCATTGCAAATTGCCTGCTCATTTCTCCCAAAATGAACAAAGGAGAATGAACCTTCCACAAGTCCCTTGGCCTTTGTTTCAGTAAAGGCTGGAAGGAGAAGAAATGAAAACCTGGTCTAGATTTCTTGGAGTGAGCCTCTCTTTGTTCCTGGCCTCCAGGTGGGACAGGCAAATCATGTTAGCTGAAGTGTGGAGAGTTTCAAATGGATGTTTACTAAAGCCATCAAAAATATTCTTCTCCTTTCTTTCCCATCTGCCCCTTGAAATTTCTTATTCTAAAAACAAAAACAAAACAAACAAAAAAACCCCAAAATACAACAACAAAAACTACCTTTTTGTGGTTTTGAACCCAATATTTTGATTTATTAATGTAGTTCTTTCTCTCTCTCTCTCTCTCTCTCTCTCTCTCTCTCTCTCTCTCTCTCTCTCTCTGTCTCTCTCTCTCTCTCTCCTTCTTTAATTCTCTTCTCATATATTATATCTGAGTTGCAGTTGCCTCTCCCTTCCCTCCCTCAGTCTCTCCCTCCCACTTCTTTCTCCCCTAGATCCACCCCCCCTCCTCCCCTCAGAAAAGAGCAGGCCTCCCAGGAACATCAACCAAATACAAGCAAAGCAGCAAGCAACAATAAGACCAGGCACATACTAGAACACCAAGGCTGGATACAAGGCATCCCAGTAGGAAAGGGTCCTCCAAGCAGGCAAAAGAATCAGAAACTACATTTTTAAAAAGTTATTGTTTTTCAGTTTTCAAATGATTAGAAGAATACTTTCCTTAAGGCTTTTAGTGTATCTTATGTTCTTATGTGTGGTTACATATAACACACACAGACACACACAGAGTTCACACAGTGTGACCTTCAGAAGGGGGTAAGATTCTGGAGCCCAAGTTACTCCTTGGGTCAAGTTGCATTTTATGCCGTATTACCCTGGCTGAACCCCCACCCCCCCACCCATGTCCCAAGGCTAATCCCCATAAGCACCTACTCTCCCTTTGAAAAAGAACAACTTCCATACTAGCAAAGGAAATCAGAGAAAATCTATTCTGATACCGAGTCTGCTCACAGGCAGGGATTTCTGCTGGAAATACAGTCCTTGGAACTTGATAGGAGGCATGAATGTGAGTGAGTGGTTGGAACTAGGACACCTCAGGTCAAACACAGAAGACAGAGGGAAGACACCTTCCAGCAGGACCACATGGGTATCAGAGCTGTGGGCAGACTTGTCTCTCTGCCTTTCAGAGTAAGAAGGGTTGAGGTTATGTGCCTCCAGGATTTTCACTCCTTTATTAAAACCACACTGCACAGGAAAAAAAAAAAAGGAGCTGAGCTAAGAGAATATGGTAATCTTGGGGGTGACAGACTCTCTGACATTCCTGTTATCTCTAGTGGGGACACATTCCTGCCTCCTGTGTGTGTGTGTGTGTGTGTGTGTGTGTGTGTGTGTGTGCGATGCTGATTCAGGCATTATCAAATAAGATAATCACATAGGAAAATTTATGCATTATCAAATAAGGTAAACAGACCTATATTCCCATCTTGGGAACATTACTCTCTAATCATCCAATATATATCAGCATGTCAGTGGCTAGGGAAGTATCTTGCATACTATAAAGTATCTTTCAAGATAAGAAAACATTGCATAGGGTCACATTTATTGGGACTTTTGCTTAGAATTCAAGTAAAAGCACAAACATCATTCTAGATGCAATCTAGAGAAAGATTGTTGGTTTGGTTCCTCTCCAAGAGTCTTCAACATCCGTTCCACTATGTGGTGACCACTAGTGCAGAGAGATGGAAGAAACACAGGAAAACTCTAGTGTGTCTGCAGAGGAGACCCAGCACCAACAATTAGCTTTGCAGGACACTATCTTACAGGCAACAGCGTTTCCATCCCCTGGACAGATGGTGTGTTTACCTAGGGCTGTTTGGATCAGCTAATCCCTAGGAGTTTGTGAAGCTGTGGATGTGCAGGGAGCCTAGGAGGGTGCACAGAAGTCGCATGGTATCTTCATATGGCAATAGCTAAAGAGGAAAGAGAAAGCTGGACTCAGGGAGAGCCATCTTCAACACCCACTTTCATGGTGTGTTCTGAGTGGCCCTAGAGGACTTCTGAGACCATCAAGCCCAGATCCTCCTTTTGTATCAAAATAGCAGGAGGAAAGCGAGGGTCCTTCTGTGTATGGCTAGGTTTTCAACCTGGACATTGATCTTAGTGATTTTTTTTTTGTCTCTGTCCTTTCTTCTTTTCCTTCTCTCTGGGGACACTTTGGTGGTGTCTGCCCGAGTGTTCCCCTTACTGTCTGAGAAGTTATTCTGGGTTCTCCGTTAATTACTTAGCAGCACTAACTGTCCCAGTGTGGCTTCTCGCTTCCTATCCACTCCAGCTCAGGTGACTTCAATGGCCTGTCACACACATCTATACTCATGTTCGGGTCCTTAGTTTTTTCAGGGTTTGTTTTGTTTTTATTACAGAATGAATTGCTCAAAGTTGCAGAACTGGGTGGCCTTGCCAGCTCTTTCACCACAACATCCTTCAAAAACATTGAGCATCCCTGGTAGGTCAGGACTCTGGCTACCTCTCATGTCCTGGTGGACAGAGGCCAGTCGGCTGCTATAAGCTCCCCACTTCATTTTCCGTTTGTTCCATAATTATATCCAGGATCAATAGATTATTTCTTTCCCCTCCCCTAGTATGGCTATGGATCCCTCTCCCAATTATTATAATATTAATAAAGCTGCAGTTTTGTTCCATAATATTCTTAATGTACTTTGATTCTAATCGCCTCCTCTCCTTTTCACTGGATTGAGCTCCCCTCTAGCTCACTCTCATGCATTTCCCTGCAGTTCCGTCACACATGCACATATTTGCCAACACATATTAGCTGGCCTTGAACTTGTCTAAGGCTAACCTCCATGCCTGAGTCTCTGATGCCTCTGCCTCTGCTTCCCAAGCACTGCAAGTACAGGTGTGCTCTGTCTACCTTCATATTGTCTTCCTTACCATACCTTAGCCTCATGCCATGGGATTATTTAAACAAGTAGATACTTTTCTTCATCCCTGTTAGGCAAATAAAGATATAAGTTGCTCCAGTTCACAGTAAACGAAGTCTGGGCTGTTTGAACTGCGTGCCTGCATCATTACAAAAAGGTCCTTGGTCACTGGCTTCCCTTACTTTTCCTTTTTCCTTATGAATTGTCTCCTTCCCTTATCAGCCACTTTGTGCCAGGCTTACTTTCTCTGAACTTTTTCAGCATCTTTATTTTGCCTCGTGGCTAGTCAGCCTAGTAAAGAATTAATTCTGTGACATTTGTGCCCTCATAGAGCATAGCAGAACATAGCTAGGCTGGGTGCTCTTAGGTGCAGTTTTCTAATCAGATGAGAAATAAATATTCTACCCAAGAGAAAATTGAATCATGTAGCTATTTCACTATCATGAGAGAGAAGACAGAGAAAGACTGTGGTGTGTGTGTGTATGTGTGTGTGTGGTGTGGTGTGTAGTGTGTGATGTATTGTGTATGTTTGTTGTGTGTGTATGGTGTGTGGTTTAGTGTGTGTGTGTATGGTGTGTGGTGTGTGGTATGTGTGTATGTGTCTGTGTACTCTGTAGTGTATGTGTGATGTGTGTGGTATATATGTATGGTGTGGTGTGTGTGTGTGTGTGGTGTGGTGTGTGTGTATGTGTATGGTGTGTTGAGTTTGAGAAAAGGAAAAAAAGTAGGGAAAAGAGAATAAGTTGAAGTCTAAATATATCCAACATACACTAAGCTTCTATCTGGGGTTTTACCATGATTAAAATGTTTATTTTGATTAACATGATTAAATGTTCAGCCAGAACATTCTATGTTATAAAGAGAAACCTGAGCCATATTAGAGACACTAGACTCAAGGTTATTTCTTCACCTTGAAAAATTATGAGAGAGTTCAGAATACGAAGGGTATGGAATGCACATATGAGGGGACCCCATCTCCCAAGGGATGCTGATGAGTTGAAACATTCTGGGTAAGTGGAGCCATGTGCCTCTGACCAGAGAACGGGTACATATCACTTAAAGTCAGGCAGCAGGGATTCAGAGTGTAGTACTATTACTTACTGGTGTAGGCCAGTGTTATGTACACTTTCTTTTAATTGTAAAGTGGAAATAATTTTGAGAAAATTTGTAAAGATGGAACTGTTGATTCTCTTCAAAGAACATGTCATATAGAAAGCGTCAGTGTTTCTTGGAAACTAGAACCCATAAATGCCCTAAAATTTCCGAAAGTCCTGGACAAAGCAGGAAATCATCCCTATTGTTTTAGACATCCAGGGTGGGATCAGGGCCCTGTGCACAAGATAGCTAAAGTTCCAACCAGGAGACAGCTATGACAGCTCAGCAGTCCCCTCAGAGCTGGCCGGTCTCCAGGAAAGCCAGCTGGCTGGGTGCCAGGGTATTCTAGTATCCCCCATAGCCTTCCAGCCTGTTATACAACTCTGGGTCCAGCTTGTCAGCTGCATGTGGTGATTTTCCTCTCTATCTGGGCAAAAGCCTGGGAGGAGAAAGGAAAAGTCTGCCCCAAATCCCTGATGGATGCAGTCAGTGTTCCAGGTCTAAACTCCCGGGAAGGCATCCAGGGAGACCCCTCGGTGATACAGCATAGCTAACCTTCATCTTAACTCTCAGGATTCACTTGAGAAGCCTCTGGTTTTTTATTGGGTAATTACTACTATCTCATCCTTAATAAGAATTGTACCAATACCTTCAAACTTTCAAACAAAATTTCTCTAAAATTAATAGATACACAAAAAAATGCCTTATGGATGTCCACAAAGCAATATCTAGACTAATGATCCCTGAATGTGATCCTAGGATATTATATAAACAGATTTATCTCCATTTCTTAGTTGGTTGTCATCTTGGAGAGGAGTTTCTTATGCTCCTCCTGCTCCTCCCCCTGCTCCTCCTCCTGCTCCTCCTCCTGCTCCTCCTTCCGTTTCTCTTCCTGCTCCTCCCTTTTCTCCTCCCCTCCCCCTCCTACTGGCCCCTTTTTACTCTGCTCAAAAAGTCCTTATAAACCTTGCCTCATGACCACACCAAGTCAGAACTACTGTCAAGTTTCTTTATGGAATTCAAATTATTTTTCTTAGTCACAGGGTCACTCCTCCTTCACACGTGATTATGTTTAGTTTCCTCTTGCTGTTCTGTGTCTGTTGAGATAGAACATCAAGCTTAGCAAACTGGGTATCAGTGAATTCCAGGGGAATGCTAGGCAGTAGGTACCACGTGTGCCATACACCAGCTCTGGGGAGCTGCTCGGCTGTGGGTACGACATGCTCCATACACACCAAGAGTTTCTTTAGCCCGAATAGATCTTCTCAATATAAATAGGAAACAAGAAGATATATGTGAAGTATATTCACATAAGCTGCAAAAATTATATTTCTGTCTTTCATTCTTAATAATCAAGCTCAAACAGATTATTTTTCTAGGTCACAGGACTAAAGTATCCCTTGTCTTGCTACTTTGGTTGCCTATAGTTAGATGTTACTTGAGTCTTCTATCTCAAGGTTATGTTTCACACGATAGAGACTTCTTACTTCTCAACAGATAGCACTTAAAGTTCTTTTTATTTTTGCCTTCATACTATTGTACCTAAAAATCAACTTCCAGGCATTAAAAAAAATTCCTTAAGCAAAATTCCAGTAGATTATACTAAAAGATTTTAAAAATAGAGGAAATGAATATTTTTTATATTTTTGAATAATACCAGTGCTTTCTTAATATGGGTTTAATTGAGTTACATGTGATAGTAAATGTAATTTATATATAAAAAAGCACACTGTGAGAAATTCCTCATAACTTACTTAGCGATCATTTGCTTTCCCAGAATCCCTAGTGCAAGGATTCATTGATCTAATTAGATTACTGGCATAGTAAATTTCAAATGATGCCATTTAATTTAAATACCAGTTCTGTACGCTAATTTTTAGAGATTGACACAATATACCATTTTGTCCTGGTGAATGATTTCAGAGAAACTAAACATTTAGTTCTAAAATAATTTTGAACAGCTGATTGAATTTGAGTCAGTTTTCAAAGACAGGTTCCATTTGGTGGCACTTTCTGGAAGTCAGTAGTGTCTAATAACTGCAGTGGCATGGTTACTGAGCACACTTAAAACTCTAAATTCCATGCTAAAGAGAAATGGGACAAATAACCAAATAGCAGGCAGGGCGTGCAATGGTTTATTTTATTTTATTTTTATTTTTAAAGGGGAATATTCTTTCAGAATTAGCCATCTTTTCTTTGACCATGTTTTCTTTGCATTTTTTTTTCTTTTGCAGGAGCAAGACAGAAATAAGAACTGTTCTTTAATTTGAAAGTTTCATTGTAACACTGAATTCATCTGAAAAACTTCCAGTTGTGTTACAAACTTTTATTTCTTATGAACCACGTGTGTAAGTTTGTATGTTTTCCTGAACAACATCCTTAAGGTAGCTTTTGTTATTTCAGTTTTACTAAGATGACTGAATGGTTGCGTTTCTTTTTATACTTTAATGCAGGACATAAGCTTTCTGGCCACCGCCTGCCTTCCTGCTCTTGTGACCAGGCACACAATACAGAGTATTTGAATGGTTAATTCAAAACAGGCAGTGGAATCTGTTTGGTTCTATTGTAAACCAATCAGCAAATCAATAATTATGATCAGAAATCACCCTGGAGTTTCTTGAGCTATGTCAAGTCTAGCTGACAGGATGGCATCTCCTACTTAGGTTTTAAACACAACTGTCTGCTTCCAGTAAGAACTAGCCAACTCTGTCGTTCTGGCTGTTGCGTTGTTTGGGTTCTTGACCAGGTTTGGCATGATTTCCCATGTAATCATGACAAGCAGCATTTTTGACATTTGTGCTTTAATTTTTCTCATGTGCACAGTGCCACGACACTGTTTTTGCCTTAAAGCAGAATGTTTTGAGGTATGCGAGAACCAGTGACTACATTGCAAATTAAGTTCTTAGTTTCAGAAAGCATAAGCCACCCACTGTCCTCTAAGAATCCAACCTGTGTTGTAAGTGTGCAACACACATACCCTTAAATGATTGCCTTCATAGTTGTGTCCTGCCTCTCGCCGTTTGCAGTCGGAAGAGAAGCCTGTTTGGGGAAGAAGTCAGAATGGCTGTGAACTTTGTTTCAGTGTTTCCAATTCACTCCAGCCTCAACCATCTCACAGGGAAAGCCTGTGATTACAGTGCCTGCTTATTGCTTCTGGTTTTAACAATTGTTAAGATTCCAAATCACCGGATGCATTACTGACCAGTTGTAACCCAATTCTGACTGAATGGATACATTCAGCCTTTCCTAATTGGTGTCTCAATTAAGTGATACACTGAAGAATTTCTTAATTACGGTCTAACTAAACACCTCTTTAAAACCTAAGTATTAATTCTCAAGATTTCAGTAAGGAATCTCTGTTCAGTTTCTTGTTTGTTTAAAGATAAAGCATTCTGGTAATTTTTTTAGATGATCCTTTTAATTTTGACAATCATCAGTATTTGCTTTCCACTTAAAATTGCTTCTTGAAGTGAGAGATTTTATGCCTCTCAGAATACTGAATTTTCTAAGGCTTTTAAAATTTAACCACTGTGGGTTTTTTGTTTTTAATCCAGGCTTAGAACCAAATTCAATGCCACTTCTGGGGCCTTTTTTAAGAGGGAGAAAGAGGTTCTAAAAATTAAGTTCTTTTAGACAAAGAGCAAGACTTGAAACAGGAATAGTGAGTGGGCTTTGGCCACAATCCACTCAGTCACCAGCCAATGATCGTGAAATAAACCCTTGTCCTTGTCTCTGAGGCATGCACGGTATGAAGCTTAGTCTCTGGGTTGGAAGCTGCCTTTGGGCCATATTTAGGAAAACATTGTTACCCCAGAACTTGAACACTTTTTCAGACAATTGACTGAATATAAGGGTCACTTAATATTGGAACAAGAAACCAGAATCCATTTCTTTGGAAGATCTCAAACCCATATATATACCCAAGAGCAGCAGGTATGAAGTCTCAAGAATTTAGATGGAACGGATGGGATATGGGGTTTGAGTGGGGAGAAGCTGCACCTGGGAGGCCATGTGAGTTTCAGCAGACTCTTGGGAAAGCCCCACGGGTTTGTTTGTCAGCCAGCTCCCCACAAAGATAGGAAGAAAATGTGTCGTAGGCTACTATCAGTATTTATCAACAGCAGACCTGAGCCTTCCATTCTCCCACAGTAGGAGAGAAACTTGGGGTGGAGGTGAGGGAAAGAACGTTTTATGTGTTGCTTCTATGTAAAAACATGAGCCCGCCATGTAGCTTGTTAAGGGTGTGGTAAATGTCCAAGTGGTTAAAATGTAATTACAAACTGCCTTTCAGAGCAGATATTGATCATTGTCACAGCTGGGTCACCATCTGAGCTTTACTACCTTGAGTGACAGAGAAGGAAAAGTCTCACAGGCACATGCTGAATCCCACTCACCCGTTTCCTTTGTTTGGCCATTTCTTGAACTTACATAGACCTGTGAATGAAGTGGCTTCTCCCTCTTCTTTCAACCAAAGTAGAATGAACCTGGAATCTAGAAAATCTTCTAATGCAAGAAGCAATAACTCCAGCAATATCTTTTAACTACTGAGCTACCTGTCATGCTTTCTATAAGAAAACCATTAATTAAGAAGTATTGTAAATAGAGCCATGAGCTTAAATCTAAACAGAAAGTGGCCCGGTCACAGCTATTTTCTCTCAAGGTCATGTGTGAGCCTTAGTTTCCAGAATGATTGTACTATACTCTGGGAAAGAATTTTGACTCCTTTACTGTTTTTCTTTTTTCCCTGTTGATAATGGGATCATATTGAAACAAGCTCTGGTTTGACTTGTTTCTTGAAAACTAAACACATTCATAGCCAGTGTGAGAATTCAGTTCACCAGAATGTATTTCTTTGAACACTTGCTGAAACTCTCTTCAAGAGTAAATGAAGCCCATATTGAGTGTCTGTGTTAATATGACTGTCTCAGTGTAATTAAGCTAACAATGAATTACTCTGACAGCTTCGTGACAAATTTCAAGAATTAGCATGCTGTTCAACTTCCTCTTGCATCATTAGAGAATGTCCAGTGACATACATACCTTTTTCTTTATTCAGATTTGACCTTTTCACCTTCGCTGCTTAAAGAGATTTGATACAACCTGACTCTTTTGATCCACTGTAGAGACAAAAGCCCTTATTTGCTACAAACCAGATGCTCCTATTACCTGAACTCTACCTTGGACCGCAGGACAGAATTGATTCTTAAGTAGACTGCTATACTTCCACAATGATTGCGTGCAGTGTTGACTTCTAAGTAGATGACCACAACCTCATGATAAGTGTGTATATGTGCGTAGAAAACACATTCAGCGACACTCTTTGTATTTAAGACTGTCACAGTATATATACATTTTCCTCTGTGGTGCTTGAGGAGTCTCATTCTACAGTTTACAAGGTGTAATATTTGCACCCTAAATTCTCAGGGTGTGCTATTTTACCCTGATACTTGAAAGAAAAAGGTGCCCTGTGTTTTATCAGTACTGTTGATGGGAGAAAATTATGTGTAAGTTTGTTTGAGAAAACTGCTCATAAAAACCAAATCCAGAAGCTCTTAGGCTTTCACACAATCTCTAAGGAGATGTATACATAGGTAATATATATTATCGAGAGACAATAATATCTTCTTTAACTTCTGGGTCTGAGAGAGGCCTCACAGGTGCAGAGAATCACTAGAAAGCGTGTAGGCTTTGCTCAAAAATGCCTTGAACTTGAATCTAATATGAATCACACTCCATTTGTGACACTTGTGAAAAAAGACCCAGAAGGAGGACCCTAAAACATGGACTCCAGTGTGTGCCCCGTGTCTCTGGGGGAGGGCTGAAAGTTCTCTGCATCACTCAAGAGCTATCCACACCCTCAATATTTTATGTTGTAAGTGCCTTTTTAAAAAATTTACTCCTCTTTAAATCAAAATGGTGCAGAATAAAATACACACATCTAGTTTGGTTTTTCTTTTAAGTTTCTGAATTGCTTCTTTTCAAATTAGTATTAGTGGCATCAAGTCCTCTCCAGGGTTCCCTGGGTTACCTACTATGGCTGTATCTGTTTTCTAGCAGGTGGTCTCTCTCCACCCCCACCCCTTTTGAAAGATGTGTGTTTATGTATTTATATATAAAATTTTATTCTTATATGGTGATGGCTGAAGAGAATGTGAAGACTGTGGAAGTTGTGTATGAATAGAAAAGTCTATATTGTATAATGCGTACAGAAGAACATTGGACAATGTTGAACTGTACCCCAGACTGTGAGTGATGGCATATGGAAAGAATGCGAACATTTAAACAGCATCAGTGCATCCATCTTGGAGGAGAAGTTTCTGGCTGAGGTTTGATGTGATTTTTTGACGGTACAATGTGGTGAGCTGGCTACAGGAATTTTGCATCCAGCCAGCAGCTCCAAGATTTGCCTTGCAAGTGCCCTTGCCTATGGAGAAGACTGCTGAGATGGGATTCCTTGTGACAGGCCTACTTACCTTTAACTGCCAGCGTTTGTAAGGTGCGATCTTGTGTATTGGTTTTTTATTTTGACAGTTTTGAAAACATGTTTGTTGTTGTTGTTGTTGTTTTTCCAGTAAAATTAACCACAAAGAAAACATAGGTGGTGTTGGTCTTTATTTTTAACTCGCAAAGCAAGCTTTGGCCTGTCATTTTCTCCTAGCTTCTAGTTTGAATTTCCCATTTAAACAAATATAGTCCGTAAATACTGTCCAACCAAGTATGCTGGCTTTCTGTCAGGATGGTAACAAACATCTGCAGATTCAGTAGGTAAAGGCAATGCACATTTATGATCTTCTAGCCCTGCAGCTTAGAAGCCTGGTATGGCTTTCCTCGGCTCCCAGGAAATATCATCAGGCTATTCTAGTGTTATCTAAGCATACCTGCCTCAAGAAGTCACATTTGTGGGGTTCCTAACAAGGTAAGGCACTGCTTCACTGACTCCAGAGTGCTTCCTTGACAATTGTCTCTGAGAACCCACGTGGAAGCCCAAGAAAGCAGTGGTCATTATTCTTCTTAAAATCTGGAGATGACTACAGTGAAGCTCAGTGCTGTCGTGGTCTCTAAACACAGCGCTGGCTAACTGAGATCACTCTGAACATGAATGTTCAAGACATCTGGACCTACACTCAGGAAAGACTTCCAGCACCCCTTGTGTTTAAACAGGAAGGAGTTGGGCAATTTGGAGCCAAAAAGAAAAAGCTCTGGTTATATTTTCAAGTGTCACCTCTGGCTTCTGGCTCTTGTTTTTTTTTTTTTTTTTTTTTTTTTTTTTTGGGGGGGGGGCGGTTTCAGATTTCTCCGTGTCACCTCAGGTGTTCACCATTTTTCTCTGCCTGTGCTGCCTCCCTCATTGTCCTGGCAATGTGGGGAGGAAACAAGTCATTACATCTTGCTCAAAACATTCCAAACTTTTCTATTGTGATAATACACTGATTAAAAACACCTTGGGGAGGAAAGGCTTTATTTCAGCTCATAGATTGAAGTCTATCACCCAGAGAAGTCAGAGCAGGAACGCAAGGAGGAACTGAAGCAGAGATCAAGAGAAACGCCCCTCACTGGCTTGCTCAGCTTGCTTTATTAGACAACCCAGGTTCACCTGTGCAGGGGTGACGCCACCCACTGTGGGCCAGGTGCTTCCACATCAATCACTAATCAAGAAAATGCCCCCACAGACTTGCCCACAGGCTATTCTATGGAGACAATTTCTCAGTTGAGATTTACTCTTCCCAGACAAGTGAAGCTTGAGTCTATTGACAACAAACTAACCAGCACACCAGTCTTCATTTTGGCCTAAGCACCCAGTCCTAAAATGTCCAGGCTCACACTGTATGTGCGACCAGATTTCCCTTAAGGTTTAGATTGATGTCATGTAGATCATCTGGTGTTCTGTCACAGGGTCTCATCTACACAAGCAAACCTTAAACATGAACTACCGGAATCTGTGTTTATAACCAGTTCCACGCCACTTCTGAGGTAACTTTTGCCAGTTTTCAGCTCATGTGTGCTCAGCCATTGCCCTTAGTAATCATGGAGTTCTGTTTGTCCCTGGGTCCTCTCCTCCCTCTCCTCCACAGCTCACTGGCTTCCAACCCATCCCCTGTGTCATATTGATAGAAAACTTACCTACCTAACGGAGCTCCGATTATCAAACACCTGCTGCAATATTGTAAAACCTGTAGCTTTAGAGCCAAGTATGTCCATTCTTCTACTTACGTATTACAGAGCAGTGACCAAACCCCCAAACCTAATAGATTAAAATAGTAATTGTGTAGTTAGCTGACACAGCTGCAGGTTAAGCAGGGGCTGGCATAGAAGGCTTGTCTCTGCCTCATAAGGCATCAGACAGGGACCTGAGAGTATTCTCTCCCACTGCTCATTTTCAAACCTGACAAGTTGCTGCTGTCAAATGAGAGCTCTGCTGAGCCCCAGACAAAATGATTTTAGGTCCTCTTGAGAGCTTTGCTGCTCAGACATCTTCAAAACGTACAGGCTGGGTTCCAGCGGTGAGAATTCCAGGAGGTAGGGAGTAGATGTTGCTAGCAGCTTGAGGCCTCTCTCAGAAAGGGATACAGAATCATTTTTTATCATTTCCATCCACCAGGCAACAATAAAATAAAGATACACTATGCAGGAACATAACCACCACCTCTAAGTGAAAGGTTTGCCACAGGATAGGGTGATATGTCTTACTGCTACCATTTGTGATAATAGATATTATAAAACAGGTGTCTTAGAAGTTTTAAAGTCAGCTCTTAGATGAGTTTAGCCAAACATTCTAGAAGAACACACCTAGAATGGGGGCAACCTAAAATGGGCAAGGCGGGCAGACTTCTATGTGTGTGTTCGGCAATACATTGGAGTCAGGTAGGGTGGACATCACAGTTGTCCTTCCACTGTGGAGAGAATCAGTTTCCTTTGGGGAAAATGAACACCTGTGACAGCTATACCAGGCATTCTGGTCCATGAGAGATGTTAAGTTTTTGAGAAGCCTTGACCTATGGTGGAAATGCCTGATACACTTATAAAGCTGTTTAGGCCATGCCTTACCAAAGGAACAGAGAGTGAAGGGAAACTGGCCAAAGGCCACCAAAAAGAGAGCCATGCCAGCTATGCACCATGGGGCTGGCAGGGGTGAAGAACTCTAGGTCTGGGCAGGACCAGGAAAATAAGGGCCTTGAAGAGACAGGATGCCAAGCAGCCACCATCAAGGGCAATGAGGAACAGTGGGCAGACAAGGAGCAGTCAGCACCCCAAGGGAGAGATTACCAGCAGAAGCAGTGTGGAAAAAAGATAACTGATTTTTAACCCCTGTTCCTTGAAGCTATAGTCTGGTCAATACAATGGCCATTACAGACAGCATTTCTGTGAGACTTATATACTTTCAATACTACTGGACACAGACAGAAATTAGATTTACTTAAAGCAGAAGTGCCTGGGTTTGAAATTCATTTCTATCTTTTCTATTAATTACTTTGATCCCCTAAGTCTACATCATTACTGTAAAGTTAACGTAGTCATGGACATTAGAGAATGGCATACATGCATGCTGTAGTACTGAGGTACAGACAGACAGACAGACAGACAGACACACACACACACACATACACGCACGCACGCACTCATGCACACACACTAAATATAATTTTAAGAAATATAGTATCTACCATGACAGGCCTCTCTATTTCCTCACTTCCACCTTTGGAAGGTTCAACTCCGCTATCACACAGATAGCTTAGAAATGCTCAACCCATGGAAGAGTGGGGCTTCTTTTATTTAAAAATGTAATGCGTATTCAATGAAAGGAATTTGGAAAGTTTTAAGTGTTCTGAGGTGCGTTGGTACTTCACGTGCAGATTTGCAGTCTACACTTTTCACTTCATACCACTGAAAGCCTGCTTCTTTGTTTCCTAAGCTTTGTGGTGGGATAGTTACACAGGTGCTGTGTGCATGCCAGTGTGGAAGTGCATGCTCTCATGCACATGCATGTGCAGATCACAGGAGAACATTAAATATCTTCCTACACTGCTCTCCACCTTACTTTTGGACACAGGGTCTCTCTCACTGACCCTGAAGCTAGCCAGTGAGCTCCAGGATCTGCCAGCCTCCATCCCCTAATGCTGAGATTATAGGCAGGAGTGGCCATACCCAGGTGTTAAATGTGCGTTAGGGATTTAAGCTCAGGTCCTGCTTGCCCAGCTGTCTATCTCTCTCTCTCCTCTCTCCCATCCTCCCCCCCCCCCTGTCTCTCTCTCTGTCTCTATCTCTATCTCTATTTCTGTCTCTCTCACTGGAACACTTCCTCAGCACCCATTTTGAATTTTGAATGGCTACATCTTAGCTCTTCACATTACTCAGGGGTTGTTAAATGGGTTTCACACTAAAGTGTCTTTAAAATCATTTTTGTAGTTTGAGGCCATGCAGTTAATGCTACAATGAGTGCCTTTAAGCATAACTCTTTTCGAGCATCTTTGGTAATTTACTTAGTACAAAATCCTATAATTATAATTACTGAATAAAAGGCACAATTTTTTTTTTTTTTTTTTTTTTTTTTTTTTGTCATGGGGGATTTTGGCTGTCTTCAACAAAACCAAGTTATCATTTTTTAAAAAGAAAATTGGCATCCCATATGACAAGCCACCTCATAAATACCACAGTTGGAGATGTCTATTGTAGCACTCACCTCATTCAAATCACCCTGAGAATGGGAGGATGTGAGGCCTTCAATGTTTTGCAGAAAAGTACATTCTCCCACAGAAGGCAAGAGCTCTTACTTTCTCATCTGCTCTCCACCAGCCTGGAGTTCAAACATCAGGAAAGACTGTCTTATGATTTAAGGGTCTTCCATTTTCCCTGGGACACAGCTCCCTCAACGAGGTCTCTTGCTTTATCCCCACACCAAAAGCCTGGGCGTCACCTGGGAAACGTCTCCTGTGTGCAGCACAAATCCTGACTCACTTTCTCCTTGCTGAGACAGGGAGGGACAGGCAAGGAGCAGCCTGTGGTAAGGAGCCTATGAGTGGTTCCCCAGCATGCTCTGGACCACTTGGCCCAGGCCACTGTGGGTGGTCACCTTCTGAGAGGGGAGTAAGAACGCTGTGGCTGCAGAGTCCAGAGCTCTGCTCGCCTTACCACGCCAGTCCAAAAAGTATCCATGCAAGTTACTTCCTGTCCAGCACCATTGTTGGCCATGATTGCTTGTAAGCTTGAGACAGTAAACGCTCAATTTACTTTTTTTGTGTGAATGTTTTTTGAAGGTGAGGGCTTAAGAAATACTAATTTTTCTTCATTTTAAACAAAAAGTTAACTATGTGTGTGTATGTATGTATGTGCTTGTGTGTGTATAATGTGTGTTTGTTTGCTTAAGGTAGAGTCTTATATAACCCGTATTGGCCTTAAACTGGCTGTGTAACATGGGATAGCCTTGAACCCCTAATCCTCCTGCCTCTGTCTCTTGTGTGCTGGGCTACCATATTCAGTTTATAAAGTGCAGAGGATCAAACACAGGCCTTTGTGTCTGCTAGGCACTCTCCAAACTGTGCTACAGCCCCAGAACTAGGCTTTACTTTTTGATTCTTAGTTCTTTTTGTTCTTCTGAGGGTACCATGGAAGTGCTGGGTTGTGAGAGTAAAATAAACGTCTCAGTTATGTCCTCTCAAAAAACACCCTAATGACCTGGAGGGCAGATCTGTTGGGAATGCCATGGAAGCTAAAGAGGCTTGCATAGCAGTCAGTGAACAGCATCTGCTGCATGGAGGATATCGCAGGCTGTATGCATGGCTCTAGCCTGAGGAGTTTGCATTTTACTTGGGAAGATACTCACACAAGAAAAACAAAGCTCTAATGACTAGAGAGATGGCTCTGGGCTTGAGAGAGCATATTGTTCTTGCAGAGACTCAGTCTTAGTTCTGAGCCTTGGCAGCTCACAACCGACTGTAGCTACAGCTCCACAGGACCTGAAACCACTTTCTGAAACTGTCTTCTGGACTCCAAGGGCACCTGCACTTACGCGTGAGCATGCACGCAAGCACACACATACAGACACACACACACATACACACACACACACACACACACACACACGCACGCACATACACAACTTATACTTTGGAAAAGGAAAAATAAAGTTAGAAACTTAAAACACAAAGGCAGGAGACAACAAAGGACAGCCAAGTTTGTTGGTGCAGTGGTTAATTCCACCTGGGAACACTTAACAAGCCCTTGGGAGAGAAATGTCTTTGTTGCTGCTAGCTTCTATGTGCAGGGAACGGGACAGGAGGTGGCCTTGGGAAGGTCCATTTGGGCAGAAGGGTGACAGAAAGCATGAGAGACTAGAAAGGAACCGCCAAGTAAAAGTACATCTTGTTTGGGAAAAGTGATCCCAAAAGCAGAAGAGGCTGTTGTTCATGAAGAGTCATTCCCAGGAGTCTGGAATGAGCCGCAGAAGCCCCCTAACCATCTCTGTAGCTGTTCTATGCATACGAGTGTAAGTTGCTAGTTTCAACCTGGAAGGGCTGCCAGGAGCAGGGAGTGAAATGACATGTGCAACGCAGCTAGAGCAGAACACAGCATTTATGTGGAGTTACAGCCTTTGTGCAGAGCAGTCAAGGGAGACGTTGGTTAGCGTGGGGACTCTTAACTTCTGGAAACCCTCTACTATCCCAGTGCTCCGTATTGACCATGCCCCCTAAGATACCATTCCTGAACTAATGCCCAATTTCCTGGTTGAAGAGCATGAGACCACCTCCGCCTTTAAGCCCCTCTCTGTCTCTCAACACTTCATCTCACGCAGACTAGAGCTCTGTGACTGCATTTACAGAGCTGATTTTCAAGCAGAGTGAACATGCATAAAAACATAAAGACAGATCCCCCAAAGCAGGATGGAATTGACTCACTGAGAAACCAAGTCATTTGAACCTTAAGTCTATGCCCATACTTTTATGTGCAATCCCAGAGGATGATAGCAGGCATCTAGTAAAAAATTAATGGGTAAAAATAGTTTATAAGTTTGTGTGATACTCCAAGTCAACTGCAAATAAATTAAACCTTCATTAATGGGGACATCACGGATGTTCTAAACCACCCACGACCGCAGAGTAGACAAGAAATAATTAGTGAAGCTCATTCCAATAGTGAAGGTTTTAGGAATCTGAATTTTTGTGTTGTTTTTAATCTTCTCACATGTGGTCTGCAACTATACAGCTGGGTCTCTTTGAGCCCTAGTTGTTTACACGTCTGCTGAAGATATAGACCTGACTCTGCTCTGAGATCGCCAATGACCCAGACAGTAAGGGAAACCGGGGAACAGCCACAGCCAGAAACTGGGGCAGAGCTGAGGAAACCCTGGAAGCCAGCACGAGGATCACTTCTTGGATATTTTTCTCTCCTGCCTTTTATGATCCCTTTGGATTTCTAACACAGAGATATTGTTGTAAATTGTATGGTTTCCTTTAAACTTTCTTGAGTTGAAACAACATAACCTGAGAAGATTGGAGAAAGACAGAACTTGAAAAAAAATATTTGTTCTTTGACAGTTTCATACACAATATAACCTATGATGTATTCTGATCACATGCATCCCCCATTACTCTCAATAATGCCCATCCTACTCCCACTAGTGAGAACTTCTTACGTCTACGTTGGTTTGTTGGTTGGCTCTATAGTTGCCTGTACAAACATGGGTTAGAGTTATTACTGGAGCATGCTGGTAATGAAATACGACACATGCTTCCTCAGAAGCTGTGGTCTGCCACTATCTCCTCAGGGCTAGGCCTTCATGACCCTACTGCCAACCATACTGGAAGGTTGACAGGTTTGATCATGTACAGGTAACCATAGCTGCTGCAAGTTCATGAACATGACGGCCATGTCACGTCCAGGAGAGAGCACTTCGAGGCACTCCTCATCCTTCAGCTGATACATCCTTGCTGCCCCCTCTCCCATTGTGTCCCCCGAGTGTTGGAATAGGAGGTGATATAGGTATCATGTTTATAGCTGAGTATTTGAAACTGTCACTTGTTCTGAAATCTCTCATCGTTGTGAGCCTCGACAGAGGTGCTGGGAACTGAACCCAGGTCCTCTGCAAGGGCAACACATGGCTTTAGCTCCAGAGCCTCCATGTATACAATTTTAAATGTGTTAGGGTTTCAAATAATATTGGCTTTCAATGTTTTAAAAATCGGCACATAAAGTCACGAACTTCATTGTCACACACACACATGGGCACACACATACTAGAGGTTTGGAGATCTAGACATTACATGTAAATGAAACTGTGGTATTTGCCTTTGTGGGTCTGGCTTATATCACTTAATCTGATGATCTGCTGTTCTATACATTTTCCCACAATTATCATGATTGTGTTCTTTATAGATGAAGAAAACTACACACACACACACACACACACACACACACACACACACACATATCTTATATATACTAGTTCATCTGGACAACTGAGCTAGTTCCGTGTCTTGGCTATTGTGACCAAGTCAGTATCTCTGTGTTATGCTGACTTAGAATCCTTTGAATAAATCCCAAAGAGTATCTGCACTGGTTCATATGGTAGCTCTAGTTTTCATTTTGAGGAATAAGCATGGTGATTTCCACAGGGACCCTACCAGTTTATATTCCCACAGGCAATGAATGATAACTGTTGCTCTTTCTCTACATCATTGCCGGCAACTAGGGTTTGTTTTCTGGATATTAGCCATTTCGACTGCAATGAGGTAGAATCTTGATATAGTTGTGATTTGCATTTCCCCGGATGACTAAAGATCTTGGCCATTTCTCCAAGTATTTAATGGCTTTTTGGCATTTCTTTCTTTGAGGACTGTCAGTTCAGCAGTCTATTTTCTGATCATATTATTTGGGTGCTTAATGTTTGCAAGTTGTCTTGCTTACCATTTTTGTTGCTGTGACCAAGTCCCTGAGAAACACCAGCCCAGGGAAGACTTCTAATTTGAAGGAATCATGGAAGACTTATGATTTGAAGGGATACAGTCCATCATGGTGGAGAAGGCATGGCGGCAGGAACATGAGGCACGCTGGGTCTGTGGTCAGGAGCCGTGGACAGGATGCAGCTGGGCTATACAATCTCAAGGCCTACTGTCTGTGACCTACTTCCTTCAGTGAGGCTCAGCTTCTTAAAACTTCCACAGCTCTCCAAATCAGCACCATCAGCTAGAAACCACGTACTCAGACATGACCCTATAGGGAGCACTGTGCATTCAAAGCACAACAAAAGCCTTTATAGACTGCAGCTATTAATATCTTGTCTGATGTGTAGTTGGCAATGAGTCTTCTATTCCGTAGGATTTTTTTCCCCATTCTGATGCTTGTTTCCTTTGCTGTTCAGAGCATCTTTAATTTTATGTCTATTTGTCAGTTCTTAGGATTACTTCTGCTCTGTTAGCGTATCTTTGCAGAAAGTCTGTGCCTATGCCTATGTCTTGAGATGTCTTGTCTGAGATTTCCTCTAACAGTTTCAGAGTTCCAAGTCTTACACTGAAGTCTTTGACCCATTTTGAAAATGTGTGTGTGTGTGTGTGTGTGTGTGTGTGTGTGTGTGAAAGATATGGATCCAGTTTCATTTTTGTGCCAGCACCATGTACTGAACGAGTTGTCTTTTTTCTAATCTATGTGCCCGATACCTTTGTCAAAGGTTCAGTGGCTGTAGCTATGTGGGTTTATTTTTGGATCCTCTATTCTATCCCATGGATCCAAACTCTGTTCTCTCTCTGTACCTTGCTGTTTCTATGACAAAGGCTCTGTGGTGTAATTTGAGGTCAGGCACTACTGTGACCCCGGTGTTCTTTCTGCTCAGGATTGTGTTTCCTATTCTGGGTCTTTTGTGCTTCCTTGTGAACTCCTGAGTTCTTTTTTCTGCTTCTGTGAAGGATGACACTGGAATTCAATGGAGGCACAGGGTAGATTGCTTTTCTTGATGTAGTTATTTCACAGTACTAATTCTGCCAATCCACGAGTGTGGGAGATCTTTTTATCTTCTTGTATGGTTTTTAGTTTCTTTTAATAGTGTCTTCGTGTTTTCATTACAGAGGTTTGCTATCTTCTTTGTTAGGGTTACTCCTGGAAAATTTTCAAATGTATTGTGAACAGAATTTTGTTCCTGGGTTCTTTTTAAGAAAGCTTGTTATTGGTACATAGAAAAGCTACTGATTTCATCATGTCAGTGATGTATCCTCCTACTTTGATGAACATGCAGATGAATGTTTATCACATTGCAGAATTTTTGTTTATTTTTAAGGATCCTTGAAGTAGAGGATCATGTCCTGTGTCCCTCCACTAATGGACAGGTAAACAAAAGATACATCTATGTGATTGACCGTTACTCAGCATACAACAGAACGAAGCACTGATTATGCCACAGTCCACACAACATGGAGAACAGAATGCTGAGTGAAAGAAGCCAGCCTCAAACAAGTAATATATCTCATTCCATTAGCACAAGATGTTGAGAGCAAAAAGGTTATTGATTTTCTAGGGTTAAGAGAATGAACAGATTGAAGCCAATAGCTAAAAGAGGAAGGATTTCTTTTTTGAAATGATGCAAATGTTCTAAAAATAACTATGATGACTATACACCACGATTATATTAAAATACTGACTTTTATAAAGGAGTCAATGTGTGTAAATTCTAATCTTATAGAGACTATGCCAAAAATTATTATGTGTTATTGAGAATTCAAGCTTGCTTCTGGACCTATACATTCTTCAAAGAGGAACGGACTTCTGGCAAAAAAAAAAGGGGGAGGGGGAAAGGAAAGAGACGTACAACAGAGTGGGAGAGAACTTCTGAACAGCCATAAACTGGGATCTACAGAGGAACACAAGAGCTCCCGGAACATGGGACTCTTCCTCAAAGCTTTGCAGCTGCTTTTGTAGCTGCATCTTTACCCAACCTGTTGCCTGGATGCTTTTAGCAGTCACTATTTGAAACTAAAAGACAGATACAGGACAGTGGTGTCTGACAGCGGGTGCTGGGCGCTATTATTGAGAAATGAGCCCCAATTCTATCATTCTCTAGGTCAGAAAATGTCTTCGGTGCTTCAGTTTCTCCACCAATAAATTAACTGCTCAGTATAGTAGCCATTAACCCTGCAAGTCTACCAAGCACTTGAAATGTTAGTCTGAGAAGCAGGGAACAACTTGTCACAAGCCATTCTGCAACCAAGGACAGGGGATAGCAGTCACAATTCATGGAAGAGAAGCCAGGCTAAATCCTCCGAGCACGTAGGCAGGTGTTGGCTGAACAGAGCCTGGAAATCCACCTTAGGAGTGTCCCACAGCTTCCAAATCTCTTCAAAACACAAAGGCTGACTCACATGCACAGCCATCAAGTATCCAGAACAGGAGAGAGGACTCCAAGTGGATTCTGACCCAAACACTCCATTTCCCATCCTGGCATATAGTATAGTTCTCTTAAATTTTTATCTTGTTTATCTAAAAAGGAATTATCGATTGCCTTGGGTTTATGGATCCTTGTCTCTTTGGAGCATGTTTGGAGCATGCTAAATACTACCCAGTCTCCAGTGACTGGGTTCAGCTGGGCTAGTGGAGCATTCATGCTCCATGTACCAGAGGTATCTGATCTAGAGAAATGGTTACTCTACATTTCATATAGGCAGCTGTGTCTTATTCCACAGGCTTAGAACTGAGGTTGCTCAGCCCACGACCCCTCAGCCTGTGCCACAGATCAACCTGCCCAACCCCTAGCTTCAGGAGAGTGTCTCCCCCCAAAGCCAACCCACCGCCTTCCATATTCCCACCCACCTTCAGTTTTTTACTTCTTTTTCCATTCTTCAGTAAGACAAGCATGGTGATCTACTGATCTACGTGAGTAGCACAAGCATGCTTATGTATGTCAATAACACAAGTGTGCCAATCTATGTTGATAACACAAGTGTACAGTCTGTGCTGGTAACACAAGTGTGTCAATCTTTGTTGAAAACTTGAGTTGTGCATTGTTTGTAAGCTGCCAGGTCCTGAAGGATTGGTCCACCTCCCTCAGAGAGATGACTTGCCACCTAGAGACTGTGTGCTTGGCTTGCTGCGGGGTTTAGTGCAGTGCATCCCTGGGCTCATAAACAGCTGGATCAGAGGACTATGGATTCAAAGTAATACAAGACAAAAGGAGCACAGTAAATTACACATGTTTATTTTTTATCATCACAATTTACTTTCTACTCCAGCTAAACTTCCATTTCATGTGTTTCCAGTTCCGTTTTAAATTTCCATTTGTCTAGTGGATAAACAAGCACCTGACATTTGGGTGGGTGGGGTATTATAATAAACACATTTGTTTTATTAATAAATATGTTTAAATGTTTGGTGTGGCCTTTTAATTCGTACAAATAGACATGGTCTTTATTTAATTTCATAGTTTTGAAATACAAATCCATCACTTTTCTTGTAGCAACAATTATTCCAATTGTTATCGAATGTCACATAAATTGCAGTTAACTAGATGGAGTTTCTACCACCAGACAATTGAGGTATAGATAAAGTGGTAGTTACAAAATGTCCCCTACAAAGAACTATATACCACATTACAGTATCAAAAAGACACATCAAAAAAAATCTAATGCATGCTCTGGGACTCAACTATTTGTATTCCTGTATGATAATTTCATTTTTTTTAAAAGGGTGAGTGACTTCCAAGTGGTCTCACTGTGGGGCCAGCAGAGAGACATGTCACAGTCTGCTTTAATTCTGTGTCTTACCTTCATGCTTATAAAACTACCAGAAAACATAAATATTAATTCTTGAGATTGACTAACAAAATTCTTTTAAGTCAAAAAAAAAATTCTTTTAAGTCTTATCTCGATCCTTTCTCAGAACCTTCCCATATACACTAGAAGAAAAAAAAAAAGAGAAGAAAAACAACAACAACAGGAAACTGGTTTGCTTGGGTTCCATCCACCCCGCCCCTCTTAGGCAATGTGCTTCATAGAAAGCAGGCTGAAGGCTCTGTCCAGGCTTCTCTTTCACTGAAAAGTTGAATCAAATTCACATTTGCCTAAGCTTTTATGGTGTGGGAGTTTGTTGTTTGTTTGTTTGTTTGTTTTCTTTTGTCTTTGTTTTTATACAAATACAAGTTTCTCAGCACAAAACTAGACTCACTGTACTGGTGAGGACTTTGGCAAAGTACAAGAAGTAGGCATGTTACTAAATGTCCTATGGTGACTCAGAGGGACACTGTGGGTCATCTCCTGAATAGGCTCAACTTTAATCAACTGAAGCTCTCTCTTTACAAACATCTTAAATACAGGTAAAATATGTAAACACTGTGCTCTCGGAGAGCAAAGATTAGGCACATCAAAGCATGTCATTCTCGAGGAAAAGGACCCAGGGAACTCAAAACCATCCACCGGAGTTATCGCTCTCTGGCTGAGGCGGGAATACCACATTGCACATCTCAGAGTTCTCTTGATGGAGCGGGAGTTCACATCCAGCCACCAGGCTCTCTTTTCTTCTTCGAGAGACATAGCCCCTACCTGTGGATAGCCTTTCATATTTTGTCTCAAATTGCCTGTATAGCAAGAAGAGGAAGGACAGAGTTACACACAGTTAAGTCACCCACGCTGGTTCCTGCGCTGGAAGCTCTGTTGAGAGGGAAATTGTAGGTACTATTCTTTAAAGCGTTCTCATTGTTGTTTCTTCTGACACCAATAAGTACATTGTGACTGGATAGTTTGGGAATCATACCACGCTTTGTTCTGGAAAGAAGAACTGAAATCCTGAGAGCTGTTAAAGCTTACAGGCCTTGCTGCCTCCTACCTCCAGGGAACTCCCCTTCACAGCACTGAGTTCAACAGGGTTGAATGTTGAGAGGGAAATATACCCAGTGAATGGTCAGAGCAAAATGGCGAGGCAGGCTAGTTAGCCATGTGGCCGGGTTTGTAGTCACTGCACGTATTTATGGGCAATTATTCCAGACAAAAACCTAAGTTAATGTCAGTGAACACCAAAAGTTCTGAACACAAGCCACCATTATGTGTTGCAGGAAAATGTTAAAACCCTGGTGTTTGTAATTAAACCACTGATGTATTTTTAAAATATGGGTCATGAAATCCCAGTAGAATTAAGTACTCAACTTTGGCCTGGTTATCACAAAAAGTGATGTAGATCGTGACTTGCCAGTTCAAGTGTACAAATTACAGCTAACGGTTAGATACCGTTCATGAAAACCTTCATAACTACTATGGAGGAGTTGGGTGTTACCTAGACTCAGATCATGCTTGTTCTACAGGGTAGCTCTGCTGCAAAGAACAGCAGCTAGACCCAAGGACATGATGTTGATGAGAGTCCATCCCAGAGTGGAAGAGGAGCTGTGTAGGTACATAGACAATTGTATAGTGGGTTATTCAGGACCTCAGCTTTCTCATACTTTTTAAAAAATGAATTCAGAATGCCAAATTCTCAAGACTGAGTCCAAATTTAAACAAGATCAAACCGCTTGTTGTACAAATAACTGTGGATTCCCATGGGCTATAGAAAATGGGTGACCAGATGTATTCTGTCCAGGAAGCAATTGCAAAGATACCAGACAGCAAAGGCACATGTGGTATATTTTTTTCTGAAACTAGGTGGTCACTCCTACAGTAAACTGAATCCCTTTTGTCCTTAAAATGTTATTTCTAGATTAAATATGACTCAATTCCATAACAAACAAATGGACCCTTGGTGTCTTAGACACCTAGTTTTCTTTATTTTGATCTATCATTCTCGTCTTTAAGGATAACTTGCTGTTTACTTGGTTTCCACTGTCTCCTTTTAAGTCTCACACTGAATGTTGAAGATTGAATGCAGGCTCTTGTGAGGCAGGAGAGGCTCTGGAACCTGGGAGCACTCATCTTACCTGAGTGGGGCTTCAGCCCTGTCCATCTGCATGCAGACCAAGAATGGGTACTGGGAGAACTGCACTGTGGAGATGAACTCCAGGCCGGCCTCTGTCTCTGCTCTGCTCTCCAGGCCAGCTTTCACAAAAGAGGAGTCCACTGTGACGTCACTGGTTATTACCACAGCCACCCTGCAATTTTAACAAACATCTCTTATGGTCCAGTTGAACTCAGCAGGAGAACTAACCGAACTTCAGCAAATCTCCATTCATGGCACCAGGAGGAAATACTTAAGAATGGAGATGCAACCTCAGTGCACATAAAGCCTCGTTGAAACCAGGGCACAGTGGTGCCAGAGATTAACCACAAAAGAGTTGTTCTTTCCCTGGACTTCCCTTGCCTTGAATTCTTGACATGGGGGCTAAGTGTATATCACATATAAGCTGTTTGGAATATGTGCCCCCCAAAACCAAGGTGAATCATGCCTCAAACCTAGTCCTTTCTCAGTCCCAGCAACATCCACATTTTTTTAGAAAGAAGTATGAACACATCGAGAAGACACCTGGCATTTATGATAATTTTGTTGTTAGCTACTAGCTTTGTTAGCTATTTCAGTTCCATTCATTACTTTCCCCAGGGTTTTCTAGAGGCATGTATATGGTTGTCAAGATGCATGAAAGTGTGCTGTGTGACAGAGAGCCACTCCTGTAGTGGGATGTGGGTACACAGACAGGATGGGTTTAGCAGTGGTCACTTAGAGAACCAGACAGACAGGCTGGATGACTAGGGCATATGGCTCAGTTGACAATGAAGAAGTTAAAACAAAAATGTAGTACAAGTTTGGCTTTCTTTAAGCACCTGTAAACTTCAGCTAAATGGTGGGAAATTATGTTCATGGTGAAATCAGATTTACATGTCCATGATTTTTTTGTTTGTTTGTTTTAAAAAGAGGAATGCTAAATTTTGTCTGGAAAATTATAAAAGGATTTTGCTGCTGTTGTTCTCGGTATCAAACAGGCCATGGGTTGTCTGAGATGTGTACAGGTGCCTTCAGTCCTTTACCAGATCTTCCACTGCCTCATATGGAAGCTAATGTTTAAAGGGTGTTATTTATGCAAATGAAGAAGCAAGTGGAATAGAAGACAGGATAGTTATAACACTGGCACTGAGAGAACGGAGTGGGGAGTGTGCCTACGTGAAAGTGTGAAATGAAACCCAATGAAAAGTCTTAATTTGGTTAAAAATGAGGTTATGGTTTTATTATAACCTAGTAGAATTAGCAAATGAAGAGAGATTGATGCCAATAACAGAGCTAAGCTTAAACTTTTATGTTTTATGTTGTAATGCTAATATGAGATCTTGGGGATAAACAGGAAAGGAAAGGCTATGGTGTAACAGCAACGTGCTTGTGCATCAGTTCAACAAGGGATCACCTTTGCTCCATGTCAACACAAGTTAGAGTCATCTAAGAAGAGGGATTCTCAATGGAGAAAAATCCCTCCATAAAATCAGGCTGCAGGCATGCCTGTAGGGCATTTTTTAAAATTAGCAATTGATGTGGGTTAGCTTGTTGGCTCATTGTGGGTGGTGCCACCCCAGGCTCATGTTCCTGGGTGTTATAGATATATAAGCAAGCTGAGCAAGTGCCTCTCACTGCCCTCTGTATCAGTTCCTACTGTGAGTTTTTTCCCCAACTTCCCCAAGGATGGACTACAAGCTAAGAGATGCAATAAACCCCTAGGAACCCCACCTCAGATAATGTCAACTGCTGAAGTGAAATATGAAAGGAGGATGTCTTCAAAAGCAGGAAGAGTCTCCGTGCTCACCTCAGTGCTCACCTCAGTGCTCAGCCCAGTGCTCACCTCAGTGCTCAGCCCAGTGCTTACCTCAGTGCTCATCTCAGCGCTCATCTTAGTGTTCATCTCAGTGCTCACCTCAGTGTTCAGCTCAGTGCTTACCTCAGTGCTCATCTCAGTGCTCACCTTAGTGCTCACCTCAGTGCTCAGCCCAGTGCTCACCTCAGTGCTCAGCCCAGTGCTCACCTCAGTGCTCAGCCCAGTGCTCACCTCAGTGCTCACCTCAGTGCTCATCTCAGCGCTCATCTTAGTGTTCATCTCAGTGATCCCCTCAGTGCTCAGCTCAGTGCTTACCTCAGTGCTCATCTCAGTGCTCACCTCCGTGCTCACCTCAGTGCTCATCTCAGTGCTCACCTCAGTGCTCAGCCCAGTGCTCACCTCAGTGCTCATCTCAGTATTCACCTCAGTATTCACCTCAGGGCTAACCTCAGTGCTCCTTATCTCAATGCTCCTCACCTCAATGATCATCTCAGTGCTCATCTCAGTGCTCCTCACCTCAGTGCTCATCTCAGTGCTCACACTGACCTGTTTCTAAGATGCTATTAATGTAGTGAATTCCCACCGTCGTTTCTGGTCCCATGGCTTACACACATTGCAAACAGAAAGCACAGATTTGGAGTAGTCTAAAGGTTAAACAGCAACCAAGACAGATTCCTGCTTTGTTGTTGTTGTTATTGCATTATGCTTACCTATTTTTCACTCGGGTTTTAGACTCGCGATACCACAGACTGAATTCCATTGAACCAGAAATATCAATAGCTAGACCACCCTGGATCTCCATATTGGCCTTTAGTCCAGATTGCAGCTGAATGTCCTAGAAGCAAAAAAAAAAAAAATACAGTACAATCAGAAATTAGTTAACCCACCTTTCAGAGACACACTTGGCTTCCTGATATACAGTCCTCTGCTGGAGACTTTGTAAATCTGTTTGTTCCTGTGCAAGCCCAGGACCTCTCACCTGCTTAGTGTTCTGCCATCAAGCTATATCTCAGTGAAGAAGACTTAGAAATACAGTATTCTAATCTTGGTCACCAATGAAAGTATTGCTGATTTGTTAAATAAGTCAATTAAAATAGTGGAGGACTGGAATATCAATTGAGAAGGCTGTTTTCCTTGAGGAAGGGAGTCAGCACTATCTGGGAACAGTTTCACAATGCAAGCTCTGATTTAGAAACACTGAGGGCAGGGCCCGGCATTCTGCCTTTACTATGCCTTCATGTGATTCTGACACAACTCAATTTGAGAACCACTGGACCAGGAAGATGAAGGTATTTCCATCAGAAACCTAGCCGTGGCTTTTTTGGAAGCATAAAGATTGGACAAAATGATCTGTTCCAACCCTGAAGTGCTTTGCTAATTGTATGTTGAGGCAAACACAGACAACTGTATCCTCTGGCAAACAAACAAAAGGCAGAATGAAAATTCCCAGAGTAGTGCTCAGGTTCCTGGAACTGCCTAGGTCAAGCTAGAAAGGGAAAGGAAGGCAACTGAACCTGGCTTCAGCACCCTGCTGTTTGACATTTGAAATGACATCCAAACACTGGTCAAGCCAAGCACAAACCCCACTGTATTTCCCAAAGGCACAGTGACCCTCATGGATGGTTTTCTTATTGTCTGAAGCACACCATTTTGTGTTGCTTGCCTGTGTTTAAACTTTGGCTCTCACATTTCCCATGTATTAAGTGAGGTGATGCTGAAGAGGCTTCGTGTAAGACTGAAACCTGATGGGCTGAGGCAGTGCTGACTATAACAGTGATTCGGGAAACACACCTCTGGACCCTGCATTCTGGTATTCCCCCAAAGGCGTAAGAGTTTCTGGCAGCTAAGAGCATGACTAACCTCTTTGTGTAGCTGCCATAAGCAGGAAAAAAAAAAAAAAAAAAAAAAAAAAAAAAAAAAAAAAAAAAAAAGCCATGTGTTCGACAGGTACAAATGCCACGATTGTGCTTTTTTAGAAAGGATTGTGCTGTTCTCTCTGAATTTGAAACAAACAAAAGAACCAAACATGGCAGGAATCCTTGGAGAATTGGTTTATACCGAAATGGACTAAGAAAGTTTGACCTTGATATGAAAATGCTTTCATTCTGAATGTCACCCCTCAGAAGAGCAGTGAGCGTTCAGCGCCAGGGCTGAGACACATGACTCAACATCCCTAAAGATGCTTAAAGCTAGACTTACTCTAGGACAAAAATGTGGTTGCCATTGGATACAGGGGATATGTCATGCTTTGTAACTAAAGAAGAAGAAAAAAAAAAAACCCTCTCCTGTAAATCCACAACAGTCATGCCCAAGTATGTACTTAAACCTTGAAAACCAGGGGAGACATCAGAAGTCGGCTGCACCCCATGTCCATGTTTGTTGCCAAGTAACTTTTAATGTGTCCTGCCTCAGAAATACTCCTTAAATTTCTTGCATAGCATTTTGTTTTCTTGATCCGAAACACATAGCCTTGTCAATCCATCTAGTCTAGTAGGTCCTAACCTTCCCACTGACCATACATTATCTGGATGCCAAAGCATCCAAGCCATGAGATAGAGCATTTCACAGTTATCAGAAAAGGGCCTGTGTGAGAAGACCCTGTTCACTATGAGGGGTTTGGAGAAACACTTTGTCTGTCTCAAATGATTCCTTTTCTTCCCCACAAAGAGACCAGGGAGGAAGTCACAATGACTTCTACTGAATCCACTTATGAGGACAAACCAACCTGCCCACACCTACTACCCTGACTCTGTGGAGGGGACTAAACCATACAGTGGTTCTAAATGGAACTAACAGAGGATGAGCCCCACTATGCCCAAAGCCTTACACGTGATAGGTGGTTTAAACATAGAAGGCATCCTTCACTGATAGGAAAACTATGGCTCACCGGCTGCACCTAGAGCCAGGACTGCCCACACCTCGTCTAAGGTTGCGGCTTTCAGCTGCTCGTCACAACTGTCACACAGTCACAACTCTGTCTCACAGACAGCAAGTCCTTTCTGAGGGAGATTGCAAAGAAAACGGAGTATAAATTTAAGTCCTTAATTGGCCCAGAATACACATTAATTTAAAGTTTTTGTCAACAGACTTCAGGAAGAAACTGTCAGAACTTTGTGTTTGTGATTGATGTAATTCCTTCGCTCTTTAACTCTGACCTGAAAACTGTTTCTTGTAGAACAGACACTGATGTTTGACAGCTCCTCTTATTGTTTCTAAGAAAATACCTTATTTCCTGGCTAAAGAGGCTCCTCTTTTTCAGTCGTCTGTCTCTGAAATGTAATCCAATTCTAATGAGAGGCAGACAGACAAACAGACGCACACACACACAGGAGGTAGGGGGAAAGTCAGAGACAGATACACACACACATATAGACACAGAGATACACATACAGGGAGGAGGGACAGAGACAGACATACACATATAGACACAGAGACAGAGACACACACACACACACACACACACACACACACACACACACACACGGGGGGTGGGTGGTATCCTATCTGCTCTGACAGCTATGACAGGCTGCTAGCTGCCAGCACTTCCTTCAATGTCAGCACTTGACCTGGAGTGGCATGAGCTTCTGAAGCTCGGATGGCATCACTGAAGTGTTTTGCAGAGCCCAGGGCCTCAGTTATTTGTAAAATAACCTCAAATCCACCAAGTACTTCAGCCTGACACCCACAGACACCAGTTATGGTTAAAATTGAAAGCACAGTCTTTGACCACACCTTGCCCAGGGTGTCTTAATGAACAGAAAAATCATATAAGAAAATTTAAATCAGGATTAACAAACTGTAGCCTATAGGTTCTCTGCCTCTCTGGCTGTTTTTGTAAATAAATTTTTGTTGGAGCACAGCTCTATTCATCCACTATATTGCTGATGGCTGTTTTCATGCAGTAATCACGGGGCTACACAGATGTATCCAGAGCACTGGCCTTGAAGGCAGAAATATTCACTCCCTGCCATTTACAGGTTTGCCAGCACCAAGTGCTTACTTCTGTGTGACTTGGGGGCTAGAGAGAAGGAGCTGCACCTCTGGTTTTTCTCCTCTTCGTTCACATGGAGAACACCTATACTTTGGTATAGGTGTTTCTTTGGAGAAACACCTCTACTGTAGTGGTTTGAAAGAAAATGGTCCCCATAGGCTCAGAGGGAGTGGTGCTATGAAGAGCTGTGGGATTCTGGGAGGATGTGTGTCACTGCTGCCTGGGGATAGGATCAAGACACAGGACTCTTAGCTCCTTCTCCGTTACCAAGTCTGTCTTCATGCCACCATGCTTCACCATGATAATAATGGACTAAACCTCTGAAACTGTAACCCAGCCCCATCTAAATGCTTTCCTTTGTAAGAGTTATCATGTTCATGGTGTCTCTTCACAGCAATAAACCCCTAAATTAACATATATACTCAGTACAAAGCCGAAAAATACCACTTGCCTTGCAGCTAGAGATAGCTATGTGACGCCATTTTGGATTTTGGCATTCTACCAGCACTTTTGGGTGGGCACCCAGCTCTTCATCCTTCCCCTTTCCTTAAACTGGGGGCAGAGGGAGTGGGGTTTTCTGTGCCAGAAGGGAAGTGGCCATCACAAAGTCACATGGTGACAAGCATGAGATTAAAAGTCATAGGAAAACTGGGTATTGTTGTTCACGCCCTTAATCCTACCACTTGGGAGGCAGAGGGAGGCAGATCTCTGTGAGTTTCAGACCAGCTTGGTCTCGGTGATTTCCAGGCCAGCCAATGCTACACAGTAAGACCTTGTCTCCAAAAGAGAAAAAAAGAGTCAAGTAGGCAGGCAGAGCTATGCACACAAATTCTGGTCCCTGAGGATTTCTGTGTTAATGCTGGACTGTCTACTTCCAAATTCTTATTGCATCATAAAAGCCAAACTGTCAAATCATTTTTGCAGTCTATGGCTACCTTGAGCTTATATAAGGAGCAATAAAGATCAAAACATGATAGTATTTCATTTCAGCCATTGATATTTTGGGGTGAGTTTTAACAAAAGGCAGTATCAAAGGTTTCCCCAGCTCTTAAAACCCATGACTTTGGAACCAGAGCCTTAAAAAACAGAATATTCAAATAATTTGGAGAAGAGCCATAGAGCTGACAGAATACTCGAGTCTGTTATAACTGCCTCACTTTGTAGCAGAAAACCAAGCCTTGAAGCTATGCTTCAAGGTCTTTCTTCTCAAGACCACACCAAAGAAGCTGTAAAAACCAACCCCAAGCTCAGGCTGCCAGGTATGATGTCACCTCAGCCCAAAACAAGCCAGTCCCACAGTACATACATGTTAAAGTAAATCTCCATGTAGTCCTTCAATATTGTAAACATGAATTAGAGTACATGCCAATGCCCTACTAACATCCCATTTTTAATACCATCCTACTAAGGTGGGACATGCATAAAAACACTAAAGAAAAATAGTGTAAGCATCAAACACTCCATCTCTAGGGCTGTTCAGATAGACGAACCCTCTCTGTCTCTCAGAAAATCCAACTGGACAAATCTCCTAAAGCCTACAGTATCTTAGACACAGAAACTGTTCCACATAAGAAGAATTATTATAAGACTTAGCAACAAGGAGCTCTGAAAAAGAATCCTGGAAAACAAGGTCAAGGAAACAAAAGTACTTGTGTTGTCTATGAATGAGCAAGCCTCTCTAAGAGCCCATGACTCTGACACAAGAGCTGGTGTCAGTGGGGGCTCAGGCCTTTGCTAGTTTGACATCATCAAAATGATGTACCACACTGATTTTTCAGAATCATTATCATCACAAATGATAGCAGCTAGCTCAGCTCCTGCATTCAGGGTAAAAAGACAAGACAACCCCACCACCACCCCCGACTCCATCCCCCAGTGCAGGAAAACTGTGTTTGCAGGTAATACCAGCTCTGCTCTGTCGTATCTCAGGCATTCTCCACAAAGCAGCTAATAACCGATAACAAAGGGAAGGGGCAGCAATAGCAAGAGACCAAAGGCATAGGGGGCGAGCTCCAGGATACACAGAGCTTTAACTTGCATTTTTTAGACGTGTTTAAAATTTGTCCACTGAGCTGGGAGAGGCTCAGTCTGCCACACAAGCACGAGGCCTGACTTCAGTCCCCATCACTCACATAAAATCAAGGCACAGTAGTGCACAGCTGTAATCCCAGTGCTGGGAGACAGAGGCAGGAGAATCCCTGCGACTTCCTGTCCAGCCATCATAGCTTAACGGAACATGCTCTAAAGTCAGTGAGAGACTGTCTCAAAAAATAAGCTGGGCTGGGCAGTGGTGGCGCACGCCTTTAATCCCAGCACTTGGGAGGCAGAGGCAGGCAGATTTCTGAAGTCAAGGCCAGCCTGGTCTACAGAGTGAGTTCCAGGACAGCCAGAGCTACACAGAGAAACTCTGTCTAGAAAAACAAAACAAAACAAAACAAACAAAAGCTGGAAAGCAATTGTGGACTATGTCTAATATAATGGAGATTATTTTTCTCCATGTACTTTTTGCAACTACCCTAGGATGTATGGAAGATTTTATTCAGTTAGTAGACAAGGTGAGGACAGGTGACTGACTGACTATTCACTTAGCTAGTATGTTGCAGAAACCAGACTTGAATCCTTGCTATGAGACTACAAAGACTGCAGGTTGTGGACCAAGGTTGACCACTTCTACATGATCTAATAGTGCAATGATGTGCTTACTGTGCACAAACATGTACACACACACAGGGTGTCCTGGAACTCAGTAAGTACTGAGAGAGGTAGAGATTTACCTGAGAATGGTCTATGAGCAGAATAAGCCCTTTCACCACGCTGACAGGGTCGCTGGATGCCGACAGCATTTTGGACATCAAATCACTGTATCCATTAAAAAATGTGACAGGTCTAAGCTGAACATCAAACAGGATGGGTGACATGCCAGCATAAGAGTCAAGGTTCTCCTCTCCTTCATCAGGAGTGGCTGCAATTAAGCCTTCCAGCCCTTGGGCTTCAATGACCACCTAGGAAGAAAAGGACACAAGGTTGATGGTCACAGATCCCCTTTTGCTCCGTGGGTGATGGAGAGGTCTCTGAGCTACAGATAGACCTTGATGGAGAGGTCTCTGAGCTACAGATAGACCTTTTCCAGGATCAAAACCTTAATTATCTTCTGCAAGTAGGCAAGAACAAAAGCTAAGCCTCCATGTCTAATATAATGGAGATTAATTTTCTTCATGTAGTTTTTGCAACTACCCTTGGATGTATAGAAGATTTTATTCAGTTAGATGAGGTGAGGACAGGTGACTGACTATTCACTTAGCTAGTATGTTGCAGAAACCAGACTTGAATCCTTGCTATGCAACCACAAAGACTGCAGGCCTTCTCTTGGAAGGCACCACCCGAGATGCTTATGGACCAGCCATCTTGAGAGGTAGGGGCTCTCCACCCAGTCAGCTGTTCTAGAGGGCGCACTCATGGCCCTCCATTTCAAACTTTCATCCCTCACCACAAGAATGAGGCCACACTATGAGGAAGCTCACACCCAGATGACTAGCCCGTAAGGAATTTTGCTTATTTTCCATCCTGCATAGCCAGGCTCTAACCACTGTGTGCTTGGCATTTCTGAGGGCACATGAGACAGCAGGTGGCAATGCCTTGGCATGGTAGGTATGGGATTCTGACCATGATGCTATTGAATGGGATGGTGAGTTCATATTGATGAGCACCCAAGTTTCCATAACAATGGATCGTCATTGAGGCTTGAATAACTTCAATTAGAAGGTTATAATCTGATATTCATAAAACCAAACTGATGGTATGGTTCACAGTAAAGATAAATCATCACTTAATTTAGGAGTAAAACTCAACCAGTTCTCAACTGCTAATACTACTTGATTCTTTTCTTTCCTAGCACTGGAGAAATAAAAACTAATTCTTTAAGAACTGTAAATTGTGTGTGCATGGGGGGGGGGTGCACGTTGAAGTTTCTTTTAGAGGCAATTAGTCTCTGTAGAGATAAGTGAAAAGGCAAACAGAGCATAAAATTAAATTAAATACTTAGTGATATCTAAGTAGTGTATCCCTGAATGAAAGTCTGAAGTCTAACTAGCAAATTCTGGCGCAGCTTCAACTCTCTCTCTCTCTCTCTCTCTCTCTCTCTCTCTCTCTCTCTCTCTCTCTCTCTCTCTCTGTGTGTGTGTGTGTATTACAGAATATATATACATAGATATTTGTAAGCCACCATTAACTTACATACTAATTTGTAAGATATAAAATATGTTCTGTAATGCTACTCTCAGTATCTGCTGTTCTCTCTCAGACAAGTTTCTTTCCTTAGTAACTCATGGGCATGAGGTACCTGACTACCATGAAGCTCCGCCTTTCCGATGTACTGGAAGATGTTCAGGTTACTTCTCCTCAGAATGCCAGAACCAGAGTAAAGGATGTCAAGGCTGTATGTGGATGCTGCATGGGGACTACCTAATGACAAAAGAACCATGGAACTCAGTCACAATTCCTGCAATGTCGATGAAAGGGGGCGGGAGGGGGAGCACCTCGGGGGTCACATACGTTCTATGTAGCCAGTATAGGCAGAAGAGGATCCACTCTTGGAGAAACGGTCATAATTGTGAACAACCATCTCCCTGAGAACTCGACGGATCATTTTGCTGCAACACAGAAGAGAAGGCTTTTCATTCATGGTGACATCTGTTTCCCAGATCAAATTGGGAACACAACCAAATCCCCAGTGTTAAAAAAGAGAAGTCCTCGTGCCACTGTGAGACCCAAGGAAGTGCTGACTGGGCACCAGGGGCAAGATGAGGGCGCTCCCCTTCATTCCTCAAATAGCTGACATTTAGTTTGGTGTCAAAAGGACAGAGCATGAGGTGCCTTCAGCTGAGCAGTGGACACTTTGCAAGTAGAAAACTCATGTTCTTTGAGTCATCATGGTTGTACTGTTAAAATAGTATATTTAAGAAAGCTGTACCAAACAGGAGGCTGCTGCATACATTTTTTTTTTCTTTCCCTTCTAAGATCTCCATTGGCAGACGATACAAAACCACAAACTTCTAGGATTGCGCTCCATGTATTTTCTACCACAGCAAAAGCTCAATAGAGCTCACAGGAGACCGATTCTCCCTCCAAAGCTTTAGCTCGTCCTCCACGCCTGGGTCGTGTTCATGGAATTAGCACTGAGATCTCATTTCTTATCATCTCACACAAATCCGTCATTAACCCTGTGACTACAACAAGTCAAAACTAGAGTAAACCAGGCCTAGCTCTGAGGCAGGAGCATTTTGCAAGGAAGGAATGGTTCTTTATCAATAATCTCCTTATCCATCAATATCACCAAGTCACTTAATTTTTAGCTTAAAAGAGAAAAAGATCATGTTCTCAAATATTCGAGGGTTTCATGTGGATGAACTCCAGACACATTCTGCTTCGTTCCAGATACAAACCCAGAGCCAATAAGAAGGCATTGTTTAGAGCAAGACACAATAATGAAGTCCTGAACAGTGGCACAGATTCATTTAGTGGCAGTGAGCTCCCTGACATCATAGAGAGGCAGTGGAGTCTGGTGCCACTTTCCAGGAAACAAAACAAAATGAAAACAAACAAACAAACAAACAAACAAACAAACTACCCCTATACTGGAAAGAGATACAGACCGAGCAAGGTGGACCTGAATTTCCCTTCCTGCTCTAAGGGTTTTGATTCTGAGAACCTGATGTAAATGTTTACAATGGCTTCTGTCCATTCCCCAGGCTGCTGTCTATCCCACTATGTCCCCAGATGATGGGGTTCACAAACCAGAGTCATGGGCTACACCCAGGGCCTTCTCCAAACGTCTTGAATAACAACAACAACAACAACAACAACAACAACAACAAAACAAAACAAAACAAAACAAAAAAAAAAAAAAACCAGAAGAGTCTGATCCATACTGGCTAGAATGTCCTGGATTCCTTCCTGCTCCTGACACCTCTGTTCTGACTATCCTGCACCTCCCTTGTGGGACAATGCCCTAAAGAGTGGGTGACATTCAGAGTGAATGTGGAAGGCGGCTTTTGGGCGAGGTGATGAAGTGTGTTTAAGGAGAGCAACTGAGGACAGTGAAGTCAGCAGGTGCAGCTCTTCAGAGCCTGGTTCCTCCTAAACTGGGCCATGACCAAGATTTGCAACTCAAGTGGCAGGGGAGTTGTGAAAAAAGTCTTCAGAAAGTCCTCACATTTGAAAAGTTAAGATGAAAGAACTTTCTTAGTCTCATTGTGCTACTTACAAAAATAGTCCTGTTGAAAATGCAATTAGACTTTTAAAACTTTCCTAACGTTTGGTGATTTACCATATTGAGTGGATACCCAGAGAAGCAGCCCTACCCAGAGTTCCAAATCACAACCAGAGAAAGGAAAGCTGTTTCATCCAACTCACTAAAGAGTTTCTTTGGGGAAACTTGGCACTTGTTAGGTTTATATAACATTGCCCAGTGTAATAACCAGATCATGATTATTAGTTATGAGGCACCATATCAATACACAGATAGTCTTACGGAAGAAGAGGCTCATAGAATGCACTTTACCTTGCAGGCATTTCAAAATGCAGGATGTCTCGCACAACAGAGAGCATGTATTTACTCATTTCTTTAGGAAGTTCCCCAATAGACAGCAGAATGTTCTTCACATCCATGTAAGATGGGTTGTTCTTTAAGATAACGGCAGCGGCAGTTGTACGCACAGTCTTTTCATGTACCTTGTGATTCTGGTGGTATATCCTGTTCAAGGTCTTCTTCACCTGTTAGGAGATATTTAAGCTTAGCACACCCACGGAGTTTTAAAGTTGCTATTGTAGGGGCAGTGAGGTGGATCATCAGATAATGTTGTCTGTGGACATGCTTGATGATGTATATGAATCCACGTGGTGGAAAGAAAGAAGTGACTTCAAAGGTTGCTCTCTGAATTCTTCATGTATGCCATGATGTGTGCGCCCGCGCACGTGCACATGCATACACACATACACAATCAATAATTAATGTAATAATTTAGAAATTGATATTGTAGTGAGAATAGCAAGTGCTTGTTTAGATACACCTGAGTTATTACAGTTGCTAGATTCTTTTGCAATTAGGTGGATGCCATGTGACCAGGCCAGCTACTGGACCATGAACAGAAATGATATGGATGACTCTTAGGCAGAGGTGGTTAAAAGCAGACATGCCTTCTGCATCTCTTTTATGACTGCTGGGAACACTTAGCCACATATCCCCTAACCCACTTTAGGCACACTGTGTATAGCTGTGGACCAACTGTGAGGTTTTGTAGTTCATGTGTTACAGCAACAGTGCCTGGTATTACCTGATACACACTTCTAAGACTGCTGATGTGGCACCGGGGCTTTGGTGGGAGCAGGGGTGGGGGAAGAAAGCAATGTGAACTGGTATTTTCTTACAACAGAGTACCTCAGATTTCCTTTCCTCTCTTATGCAAAGGTAAATTTAACATGCTCATTTCTAGTGGTAGTTTCATGTTCATCACAAACGTCAAAACCGTTTCTAAATATCCTCAACCCCAACTCATGAACAACCCCCTACCCCATATCAACCTTCTGCACCAGTCTGTATGGTGTGAATGTGTCCCCCAAAGGTTTATGTGTGGTCATCTGTATGGTGGTGTTAAGGTGGTAGAACACTTGAGAGGAAGGGTCTAGTGCAGCACAATTAGGTCGTGGAAGCATTGCCCTCAGAAGGAAGCAACACAGGCTTCATGGGACTGCACTGGTTCCTTCAAGAATCGGTTTCTATAAAGGATCACAACTCCTCCCTTAAATCATGACTCTATGTATAACATGCTATGTTCTTCAGTTCTCCTTGCCTCTTGTTTTTCCCTGTCTCCTCACATCTTGTCCTTGCTGTCAGAGTTGTAGGAGTTAAATAACCCATCCAAGAAGAAGCAACTGGGAATTGACCCCGAGAATATATAGTTAGGCTGGTCTTTCTTAAAAGCCCACACCTCGTGCTTCTCAGCCTTTCATACAAAAATGACAGGAGGACTTTCAGCTGTGACCTGCAGATAGCTCCTGAGTGGCAAACACTCTCACAGAACGCTCATATTGAAACACTCTCATCTCTAACAAAATCATAACGTAAGTGGCTTCCAGAAAACGATACATGAGCTCTTCAACCTGCTGAAAACTCTAACAAAGTTCTGAAACATACAGAAGTAAAGATATTTCCAAAGAGGATTTGTTTCTTAGCATCACATTGTAACCAGCTGAGCTACTGGGCCAGCTACTAGAAATTTGTTCCTTAAAATAAGAAAATGTGTTTTAATATGTATGCTTTGGGATACAGGATATAGCTGTTCAAAATGTAGGGCCAATTGATATTAACCATAAATACAAATGAATTATTTCTAAGCAAAAGAGAGTGACTGTTATGAGAAAACATAAATAACAAGTAAATAAATAAATAAATAAACAAATAAATAAAGCAGAATGACTTGAGAGTAGATAGCATGTGGTTTGCCAGAAGTGGGTTTTTTTTTTCCCTCCCTCCTTCTGTTAATATAGCAGACGGTCAAGATGCTTACCTCATCTGTGATGAAGGAGACATCATATCTCTGGAGAACAGTGGTTGCCAGGTGGCTGATGGGTCCTTCTCCAGATTCAGCATACTTCAGAATGAGTGGGATGCCTTCGGGAAGCAAGGCGTTCTTCAGAGCCAGCAGGTACATCATGGTGTCTTCTTTTTTCTCTGGTTTTTCAAGTCCTCCCAGGATTAGCTTCTTAGCTTCCACCACTGCCTAAAACACCACACACCTCAGACAAATGTCCAGCTACAACACTCAGACAGGAAAACAACGTCAGCTTCTAGGAAGCTTTGCTTTGTTTACCATGTAAAACTTGTTAAGGTATTGAGTCTTCTCAAATGTATGCTTACGTGTTCTAGAAAAGCAGAGCATAATTAATAAGGGACAGTCTTTAACAAGCTTTAAATGCATAAGGGCGACTCCAGATAAACCTCAGTTGTTCTATATGAAGAAAATGTCCTCAGCACCCCAAACAAAAGACAACTGTGGTTCCAGATTCCCAGATCATTTGTTTATGGTTCAATACTACAACATCCATGGGGATTGGCTCCTGGACCTCCTGGTGATACCATGATTCATGGGTGCTTGGGACCCTTAGATAAAATAAGGCCGTATTTGCTTGTCTGTATGCACCACCCTGCTTACTTGAGTAATCTCAGGAGTATTTGTTGTCCTCAATATAAGGTGACTGTTGAGTAGATGGCTATGCTGTATTGAATACATGGCCATGAACATCTGTTTTTCCCTCACTATTTTCAACCCATGGCTGGTTAAATCCCAAATGGAGAATCCACATATGTACAGAGAATCACTATATTTATATCTTTGTATTTGATAAACAGACAAGGAATTTTGTGGTGGTGGTATGATATTCTGTGCATCTTTTTACTAAAGGATTGGCATCGTGCCTAGTATAAAGTCAGTGTTCATTAAATAATTATACCTAAGTATTTTATATATGGGTTTTATCCTTAGCCACAATGTTTAACATAGAAATTGAGCAAATAAATCAGATATTTAATAATCATTGAAATAAAAAATGTTGGGATTTGTCATTCTCGGGTGTCTTAGCTGTCTAAATTTAATTTCTTTTATAACTGATAATCATTTTCAATATCTGTCTTTTTCGTAGACATGCTTATCATGCATTCTATCTGTAGGCTGCTCCAGCGGAACCATTTGGTCTCAGTAGTGATCCTCCATATTGTTTTTAATAACAAGCATTTAGGAGAAAAGATGACACAGTAATGTTTTTCTGTAGCAGAAGAAAATAGCAGAAGAAGAGTATGAGCTGAATGTTAGCTCACAATAATAACGGGGAGAGAAAGAGCCGTGTGTACTTAGCATATTCATCTTGTAAAGTAGAAAAACGGCTTTTTAAATGGATATTACTAGATTAAGCCATGAGTTTTCCGTGTGTGGTTATGTTTCACACAGTTCCAGTGAAACCGAAGACCCCACAGCATGATGACTATAGTTAATACTGTTGTATTGTTATATTTCAAAATACCGTGAATATATTTTAAATGTCTTTATTCTAAGGAGATAATATGTACTGTAGGTCATGGATATGCTTATCACCCAATTTGATCATTGTGTCATGCATAAATGTTTGAAGCATCACATTTTACTTTGCATATACACACATGTATGTATATATGCTTGTGTAATTTGTCACAGACAAATAAGCAAAAACAATGCCTGAGTACAGACATAGAGGACTCTTAACGAATTTGTATTTAGTAGAAAAATTGATGGGTGATTTGATTTCTAGAGAGCATTTATTGATCACAATCTACACAGTAGGCATTCTTTAAGCAACAGGTGTTGAAAAACAAAGATCCATCACTGTGTGAAGCTTCCGTTCCAGCGTTCCAGCGAGAGACAGGAATAAGCAAGAATGCTAATGAGCAGCTAAACTGTAAAGTGTGTGAGACGGAATGACTGTGGAGTTGGGGGCTGGGGAGTGGCCGTGATGGCAGGATGGCTACACTGGGCATGCGCAGTCTGGACACAGTGACCACAAGACTGAGGCGTCACGCTGCCATAGTCTGGATGTCAGCAGCGTGGCTGGCGTTACACTGGGCAGTCTGGACACAGTGGGCACGAGACTGTGGCACTTACCTTGAGCTTGCAGCCTTCATTCTGACACAGCTTCCGGACTAGGGCTCCAATGATGATCATAACCGACTCTCTGATGTCGTTGCTTGCAAAGGAACCTTTGAACTTACTCTGTGGCCAAAACAGGGGTCAAATAGGTCATCAGGACACTTCAGCTTTCCAAAGGAACACTTCTCAGCTAATAAAGTGACCAACATCTGGGGAAATGACTTTGTGTTTCTAGACAACAAACTCAAAATTTTGTTTTTGAAACCCTTAGATATGTCTAGTTTTGCATGAAGGATTGCTAGACTGCCCAATCCTTAATGATCTTACTCCTAGGGTTTTCTGTGACCCCTTCAAGGTTCAGGGATTTGGATATTCTGTTTCACCTAGGATCCCCAAAAAGTCTGTAATAGTCTTTATATGAAGTGAAGATGTCAATGTGTATGTAGAAATAGCATGAAGATTTTTGAAATCAAAGTTATCCTAATTGCTCATTGAAACATCATATAAGCAGTTTACTCTGATGTCTTGTTCTTTGGCACATGACAAGGTAGGTAACCTGTAATCTTTATGTTGTCATAAAGTATAGGTCTTGCTGGTCACTGGACTTTCAGAGCGCCTAAGCGAGAAGGTTGACTGTGCTGGTTAATGCTACAGGGCTCTCTCCTTTGGCCTCAGCTCTGACCGGATCCACTTTTAATACTTGCTTCCATTTAAGAAGTTCTCTTTATCATCTTTACCCTAGCAGCCCGTGGTCACCATTTTCCCAGTGTCCCTAACTCACAAGGAGGGCTCGCAGGAGTTCTTCATCAGGGTGGGAGGCAAATCCACAGGCATAGAGGAACCTTTCCTGGAGAACAATGCTGCTGTCGCTTTTGAAATCCAAAAAGTCCAGGATGGCTTCCAGCGAGTCTGGAGTCTGAGCAGAGGTGACAGCATCCACCAGTTGAGGGCTGTAAAACAAGCATCACCGCAGCATCACCATGAATATCGAAGCTTACAGCACCAAGGAAAGTGCTACCCATCCCCACCGCTCAACAGCTTTCTGTTAATTTGAACTTCTTAAAGAAGTACATTTTTCCTTCGAACAAAAATTATAAATAATACACTCCCAAAGGACCACTTTATTCTACGAATCTTCTCCTCCCCTTCCTTCTCTTGTCTCAGAACATACAAACCATTACACTACACTAACCTCAGCAAAATACGCTTGAAGATTTGTAAGTTAACATTATGTAAATATCATAAATCAGGCTCAAAATACTTTTATGTGAGTAATACATATAAATCGAAGTTCCAAATTGAAATTTCTCTAATTAGCTTTCTAAAACACACATTTCTCAAATGCCTAATTAAACTAAAGCACCATTCATTATTGATAGAAAATGAAAACTACTTTAACTTCATATACAAGGGGGAAGATTTTGCCCCTTAAAAATAAAAAAGATACCATTATATAGTTCTATTTTATTCACGATGAATATGTTACTATCTTCCATGAAAAAAAAATTGTAGTTAAAAACTGGTTAGTTGAGTCTGGGCATGATAAAAAAATTTTAACTAATTTTTTACACTAATGAGCATATGGGGATAAATATTACATACTGAGCTCATGCTCACAGTGGCTCACCCCTATAATCTCAGCCCTAAGAAAACTGAGGCAAGAGGATCAACCCAGGTTCAAGGCCAGCCTGGGCTACATAATTAAGTTTTAGCATAGCATGGGCTACAGAGTAAACCCTTATCTCAGAATCCACCAAACAAGATTTGATTAATAGCTTGAGAACACAATTCCACAGAAGGAATTGTTTAGTACAGGCTCCATCTCAGACCATGATAAACTCAAGCCTGTACTAAAACACTAGTCGTGAGAATCAATGTGAAAACTCACTGGTGCATTTCTGGCCAAGTGAGCGTTAAGTTATTGACCTGTGGTACAGCTGTTAGAAAATGCAGGCCAGCAGAAGCACTGGTTGGGAAGTAGGACAGAAGACTGAAAGCGGGTCCTTTTTACTTAATAAAAAAAACTAACAGGGTTGCAGAAATGGTTCAGTGGCTTAGGGCACTGCTGCTCTTGCAGAAGAACCTAGTTTATTTCCCAGCACCCATATGGCAGCTCACAGTCACTGGTGACTCCAGTTCCAAGGTATCCAAAACCCTGCACTGACCTCCAGAAGCAGCAGGCACACACAGTGCACATACAAGTGCTCATGCACACAAAGCAAATATATCTTTAAAAATAAATTAAAAGACAATGGCGATGTGAAACTTTTCCTGACAGACGGGCCGAATAACAATGTGGCTTACAGAACTTCTTTCTTCTCTGCCTTCAGAATCTGGAGGATCTCTTCTCTCCTCGAAGTCCGGAGGTGCCGAATGAAGGCCAGGAAGCTCCGGACGGCCTCGGCATTGGACAGGTTGTCAGGCTCCAGGTGCTTTCTGATAGACTGCCAGTGCTCCGCGAGCTGCAAAATATGTCCGCGGGTGCAACCCCCTTAGTTCTGAGCTCCCAACTCACGAAAGCTGCTGTTCTCCACAGGCACACAATGGTCACGCCACCCATCTTGTACACTGTGTGAAGCCAGCAGCTAATCCATAGGCCTGCTTCCCCCTGGGGGCCCTGCTAGAGCTGCATTTGCAGGACCTTGGACCATTAGCCAACTGATGTTTGGATGCGTGGATCCACCAATGACTGTGTTGTGACAAGCACATCTCAGGCCAGGCTTTTGAGCACACTAGGGAAAGTGTGTAGAAGTTCCATTAACAGGCAGGGATTTGGTATTTGGGAGGGCAAAGTGAGACCTGCCACAGAGCTGTACCTGCTTTCTGACTTGCTCGGACCTCACTGCAAATCAAAGCTTCAAATAGTCTGAGCTCCTTACTCTTCTTACAGCATTGCTTGTGTGGAATCCAATGCCATGCTGTTGCTGGGATCTGAACTGTTCAGAGTGTGTATCTATGCTTACTGGGGCGGGCTGAGAAGAGGGTCGTTTTCTCATATGCTACAGTTGTCGTACAATGGCTTTGAGAGCAGAAACAATGCAGACCAGTGCCATCTTCCACCTCTGGAACAAGCCAAGTACCTTCCCTACTTCAGGACTTTTTTTCTTCTTACCTCATTGTATAGAACGTCAAATTCTATCCGTGACTGTTAACTCTGTGGTAAATCACCAGGCTGTTTTAAAATGATTGGTTCCATCTTTTAAAAACTAGCTGTGAGTTCTGCTGCAGAAAGAAAGAGAAAGGAAGGGAGGGAGGGAGGAAGGCAGGGAGGGAGGGAGGGAGGGAGAAAGAGAGACAGATAGAGACAGAGAGAGACAGAGAGAGACAGAGAGAGACAGAGACGGAGACAGAGTAATTACAACCCAGCATTTAGTCTGTTCACTTACAGAAGGACATCCTTTGCAGACATGCTGCAGGACCTGCCCCACAATAGGAATGGCTTTATACTTGGAATCAACTGCTTTAATTACACCTGCCACTTGCTTCCCAGGTATCATTCTTGGACCGGCTTCAGTTGTCTTCAGCTCCAGTCTCTGCCTGTGCAACACCAAATGGAAACAACACATAATAAGAATTTATATGTGTGAGAGAGGGGAAAAATACTAAAATTGCAACTCTTTCAGAAAACACAAACCCAACCAACTTTCTTCATCCATTTACACATGCAGTCTAGGGAAGCTCCAGGGATACCTTGAACCCCAACAATATTGTTCAGTTTTCCTGGTCTAACTATTTTATTCAAAGATTTGGAAGTTTAGGTCTAGACTTGCAAAATAGCATGCCAAGAGAATAGAAGAAAGAAAATTTGTCAGGATGCAGAAGGAGACATGGGAGGTCTGTCAGCCCTTTTGAGTTAGCTTTCTGAAAATCATGTTCAAGGCAATCAGGTGTCACCTACTAACCAAGACAGTCAGCAAAGCTTATTTTCCAAAAAAAAAAAAAAAAAAAAAAACGATCTCACTGGTAATTTTTTTCCCGACATACTCTCCTAGAATTTTGTCTTTCTGTCATCAAAAGACAGGCAATTGTACTGAAACTAATATTTCCTATGTGTTACTGTGGATTGTATAAAAATGATGATGAACAGGTTGGACCCAATTTTTGCAAGAAATTCAGTAGAAATGAAGAGGCCCAGTGTGCACGCACACATGTGCACACACACACACACACACACCCTATTTACAAGTCAAATACAATAATATATAAAAGAAAATGTTGACTATAACAATATGTGAAGGAAAATAACACTTTTAGTGTTGTCTTACTTCGACACTATTTTTCCTGCTATGGTTTGTTCGAAGTTCAAGGCAAAAGCCCTGGTCTCTTCCGCAATCACAGCGGTGACAAAGCTGTCCTCTATCTTATAGGTAGTGACAGATGTGGCTTTCGAACGGACACCCAGCACCTGCATAAGTAAGTAGGAGAATCAGTAGAAAGTAATGATCCTTAAATTTTGATTGACTCAAATAGCAGCCGACTTTCAACTTTCAAGAGTGCCTCTTTTATGCTGTCTCCCACCATCGAGAACACCCACAACACACTGAAGTGTCTATTCATGTGGCGCTTGTGAAGATATAACCTAAACTAAAAATGATAAATGTTTTCTAGGATTATTGCTTTGCTGCTTTTCTATTATCTTCAATCTCTACAGAATGTCACTGTCGAGTGCCTCAAAGGAAGCTGCCATACCTGATTTGCTGTTATAAATCCAGACCTCTCAGTTTTGCATGTATCCAGAGCCTTAATTTTGACCACTTTGTCTTGCTGGGCCTGGTAGGTCACTTTACAGTCCCCAGAGATATCTACCTGGAACAGAAAGCAAGAACATAATGCTTTGGATGCCAAATGGGCCATCTCCATTCTCACAGGAAGACGCTTGAATCGTGGGTTCCTTAATATGCCATTGAGAACGTCACACTACCCCAGAATGACAAAACAAAAAGTCCTTGAAGGCTTTTTACAGGATGCTGATTCTCACTGTCCTTGGTTAGGTCTTAGAACATCTCCTCAGCTGTCCCAGGAATCATGAGCCATCCTACTTCGCCCAGAGCTCAGGATCTGAATAAACTGCTTGGCCATAACTGAACTCTCTGGCCATGTGGGTAATTATCTGGTGAGGGGCAATGTTTTTAAAGGCTGTATCAAGATGGTGCGTGTGATTTTTCAAGAGAAAAATATGGTCAAAAACTCTTGAAACTCATGAGATTAACTAAATTCGTTGTCGTTCACAATAAGAATCCGAGTTTAGGCAAAAAAACATCCCAAAATAGACTGTGTTCAGCTCCCATGAGCTTTCCCCTTGGCCCCCTGCCAGCACCATGCCTGCTGCTATTTTAGTAAGCTAGCCACATTCCCTTGGCCCAGCCTGGCCATCACAGTTTCCCCTCTGTTCAAAGGCTGGATGACTTCAGGTCAGGAAAACTGGTGTCCAGCGTGACTCAAGTTGGATAGCTGGGGACCCACTGAATTCTCTAACTCACTTCTGTTTCCTCTCTGAATTAGGGGACTTGATTCTGAACCACCCATGATCCATTCCAAATTCCTGAGATTATTAAAATACAGTTGCTCGGCTCATTGCTTATTTATGATTTTAGCATCCTTGGGATATGTCTAGGGAATGGATTTTAGTATATTTCCCACAAGGCAGATGGGCAGAGAGTAACAACCACTGGGTCCCCCCAAAGTTTTCTGCATATTTTACAATTATCCAAAGTTCCTTTAATAGAACTTATTCCAATTCCTTAACTCTGTATTTAAGCAATAAATCACTTCATATGTAAGTGAAATTTGACTACCCAACATAAGTCAACTTTCCAAAACAATACTTAATACTTTTAATACTTAAAAGCAGTTATAATTTTCTATGGAATTTCAATAGGCAAAAAAATGCTTAGAAACAATTTGATATACCTGTTGACAAATAAGATGCTGGTTGACTTATTTATAAACCTACTCATTTATTTTGTAGTCCTAGGGTTCGAACTGGGCCTTATACTTGCTCAACACGCTCTCTACTACTGATCCATATTTCTATCTCTAATTATATTTTATTATATATTTTATTATTGCTTGGGAGATATATGCATGTTGTGTGTAGGGGGTGATAAATGCACATGTGTATAACTATGTGTATGTGTGTACACATCCATAGGCATACGTGTAGGCCATAGAGGACATAAGGTGTTTCCCTTTATCACTTTCTGCCTTATTCACTTGAGATGGATTCTCCCACTGAAACTGCAGCTCACCAACTGGATCAACAGAGCTGGTCAGTGAACTCCCAGAATCCACTTGTCTCTCCCTGTTGCATTGGTTACTAGCACACAAGCAGCCACATCCATCCTTTATAAGAGTGGTAGGTTTCATTAAGTCACCAGACTGTCTTAAAGTTACTCCATGACCCAGGCAGACTTTTGCTTAAAACTAGGCCTTAGCCCCCAATTAGTTGAGATTACAACGAGCGCCTCCTCCCCTCCACCCAGATACTGAGTTCTTAGGATTGTCACTAAGTACCTCGTTGGCGGTTCCAGAGCTTAACTGCATCTGGAATAAGCTGGCCAAGCCTCTCTTGAGGTTTTCTATGCCCACGGGCTCATTTTCGTAGGAGTAGAGCTCTTTGACCTAAAGGGAAAAAGACAAATAAAAACAAAGGTTTATCAAATTTGGTTAAATACGTGGCTGGAGAAGCTAGGTTCTCACATGCACTGATTGTGTGAGAGATTATTCTGTTAGTGCAAAACTGATTTCTTTCTCTTGAAAAGGAGCAGTTTTCAATTTCTAAGAAGCTAGATCATCAGGAAATTGAACTTAGGAGCTGAAAATGAAGGTTCTGAGCATGACGGTCACTGTGGAGAGCCTAGGATTTCTGTGAAAACCAGGGAGGGCTACACAGGGGAGAAAAGAAAGGAGCACACCCCACGGTTCAGAAGCAGAGGACAGATATGCTTTCCCTGTAAAAACACTACGCTCTACAGAAGCTGTGGCAGGGCATTCCTGCCTCCACCTATCCATTTCTCAAAAAACAAAACAAAACAAAAAACAAACAAACAACAACAACAAAATCAGAATTTCAAACAAAAAAGCAAGCTCAGGAATGTGATGAATTTAATTAATATCAATCTGAATAATTCGGCCTACCTAAAAATTTCTCATGCCTTCAGAGACAATGTTGTGTCTGAATTAACTACACAAGTGCTTCAAATCTCTATTTTTACTTCCTAGACATACTCTGCCTGGTGACAGGTCTGCTGGATACTGTATCTGTGATCAGTTTTAGACACTACACTGTGTAATCCTTAAGGGTTGGAATAGTGTTGTCTGTGCTGGTTAAAGGGGACCTGTGCCAGTGACTTCACTGTCTGAAAATCCAGGGATCATATTCTCAAACAAACCACTGGCCGTCTCTCAGATGCAAGCTCGCTCTCTGATGCTCTATGCTATGGGATTTCCTTCCCATAGCAATGACAATATGGTTTCCAGTGCATATGCCTGGGGCTAAGATATCTCTGGAGATCATGGCTACACAAGGCTTCTAACTAGAGTTCTAGGCCGGGGAAAGCTGGAAGTGCTTAGATGGTGGCCACGATGTGTGTTGATGGAGGGCGATATTTTGGGCATAGTCTTAAATGAATAATAGAAGCCATTAACTGGGGAAGCTAATGCATTCTCTTCGTTAGCTCCCATTTCCCTGGCCTTCAAAGAGCTCTTAGTGTTCTGGCTGTGCTACAGGAGACTCTGGCCTTGTATTCAGTCTATAAATAAGGTCACGTGCTCGTCTACTACTGGTCAAGTCTGCAATGTCCATCTTGCTGTCTTGATAAGACGATGCTGCAGTGCTATTATTTTTTTCTAAGTAAATAATCCAAAAGGCATCAACTCCTCGGAGGAAAAAAATTAATTTTTTTCCTATTGGTATCTATTGTTTTACTAAAAGTGGAAAAGTGAACCAGCCTTTTGTTTCTTCTTTTTGTATGGCTGCTATTTCAGAAGCTAAAGTTGTCCGTTTTTTAGAACAGACCAACCTGATCCGAAGTGAAGATAACATTCTTATCCATATTTGTCAGACATGGAAATTATTCAACAATGATACTGTTAATACATTGGAACTTTGAAGTTTGGCCCCATGTCACTGTAATCTTAAATTCACTGTTTCACAAGAGGAACCGAGTATGTTTTATGGCGTTCAGGTCATAAAGCTGATAACTTCATTTATTTCTGAAATGAGTTCTAAATACCCAAGGGCTGAAGCTTCCGATCTGAATCTGTAGTCACCAGAGTTTCCAGTGAACAGTAAGCTAAGTTTTCCACTTGGGAACTGAGAGTGAGGCTAGGTAGATGGCCAGGAAAAGTGGTCAAGCTTGGGGCCATTTTTTTCTTTGGAACTATATTTTCCCTTAGGAAAAAAGTTGCCCCTCTTTAATGGATACAGTAACAAAAGGCAAATTTACATCTACTGCCTAAACAACAGAAATAAGTTGAATTGATCCTGACAAACAAGGAGTCACCATTTTATCTCTGATATTTATCTAAGGCAATAGTTACCAAGTGCTGTCAGAGTAAATAAAGACACGGGCGAAGAACCTGGAAGCTTCCAAGGTGGTGCTGACAACCACCACACCCAGTGTTGCCTGAGCAGGGGCTGCAAAGTCTGATGAAGACAGCAGATCCACCCCAGGATTCAATGCAAACCAAGAGGCAAACTTAATTTCATCAACACAGACAAGCAAAACCAAGGATGGAATCCGGAAGCTGTCTAGTTTACTGGATTAGCATTTCAGATCAAGAATGAATTCCTGCTATCAATACAGGCATGTTTCATCCTTCAAGGTCAATGAACTGAACAAGGAACTGCCACGTTCCCAGCTTAGTTTATTCCATGGAGACAAAAAGTCAGGTCCGGCCCACGCACTTACATATGGGTAATGAGTGACTCTGGGCAAAAGAAAATATACAATGAATATGTATCCAAGTATTTTGTTAGGTTGTCCACAGTGTAAATATGGGAGCTTTGAATGGGGAGAAGAAAAGGGGGAACTTTGGAAGAAAAAAAAAATTCTCTTGAAATCCCAGGAATTTTGAGTAGAATTTAATTTTGGCTTAGGGTAGAAATGTCCTCTAAGAAAATTGCCCACCAGCATTTTCTCTGCTTTCTCAGTTTCTCTGCTCGTAATCTGAAACGACAATGACCTTTCTACCAGGGATTTGACCGGAAATTCCTCTGGCTCCTTCTTAGTCTACAGGGTAGAACCTTTCCCAAGCTCTTTATTGCACAGCTGAGAGATATATAATGGTGTCCTTTAACCTGTGGCTACAGCAAGTCATCACAGACCTCCGGTTCCACGTCGGTGTCACCAAAATAGTGATGTGGCAGCTTCTTCCAGCCTTTGATCACTGAAGGCATCCAGTTCTTATGCATGTATGTGTGTATCTGTGTGTGTGTGTGTGTGTGTGTGTGTGTGTGTGTGTGTGTAACAAGACTTTGTACTCAGCTTCTGGCAAAGGTACTATAAAATGATAGGTTGTGGTTAAGACAATAAATGCAATTAATATTTAATGGACTGGAGAAGCTTGCCACTTTGGAAGACCAGAGAAGAAAAGGACTGTGTTGTGTGTTAATGAAGTGGGGCCATATGCAAATCGAGTGAGTGAACAGTGAAAGATGACACAAAGAATTTTCCAAGTCAGCCTAGGAAGGCTTGCAAGGAGCCCTCTGTGCTACAAGGTAACATAGAAACTAGGCGTAGACTTTGCTCCAAGTCCTGACTTCATGACCTGCCAGTTCTGTGCCCTTTGGAAATTTCCTTAGAATTCTAGGTGCTCCTCTGTCACAGGAGGATGATATCAAAACAACAGCAGCCTCCTAGGTCTTTAACTAGCACAGGAGAAAATGTTCATTGTGTCTTCAGGCAGAGCTCGGCATGTGGCAAGCACAGAGTTCTCTCTGCTCCTCACGTCACTGACTAATCACATCAACCCCTGCGTTCACCACTTTATATTCATTAAGTTTTCACCACAAGCGGTTGCTGAATGCACTGAGGGAAGGATGTAATTGCCGCCGATGAGAAACTTGTTGCTGCCTCATGAGATAATTAGACTGCATTGTGACAAACTTCAGAAGAAATAATCCCAAGAGGTGGTGCGCTTGGGGGATGTGAAGAGAGCTTTATGGACACACCAGTTGGCACAAGGTACTCTGGGGAAGGGGAAGAAAGCCACAGGACGGAGAGTGGAGGGGCTGGACTATCAACAGGATTGGGCGTTTCCCTGCTGAAAGCCATAGATTAGCAAGGACTACAGATGGCTGAAAGAAAATGGGAAGAACCATTAAAGAGATCCGAAGTACCAGAGTGTTGTGGAGTCAAATGCTTACTTCCTGCTGACTAAGACAGTGTGAACATCACAAAAGGAAGGGCACTCCAGCAAAGTTTGAATCACTGTAATGATTCTGAGTAGTGGGAAAACACAGAGGTGCTCAGAAAGAAAGGGGTTCACATTTTGCATTATACTGGCACATGCCTGCTCCAGACTCCTTCTCTCAGGGCTCCATAGCAAAAAATTTGGATCCTGTTTGCAACAGAGGTTTTTGTTTGTTTGTTTGTTTGTTTGTTTTTTTTCATTCAAGTACTTGTCGTCATCGTTGTCGGTATTTGGAGTGTAGAAAGTTGAACTTTGGAGACATGCAAAGTGACCACTGTAATTCTCAGTAGAGCCCCATTTGTTTTTCTACCTCATGATTGAGCTTGACCTCCCATCCTCCCTAATGTGAATAAAATACCCACAACTTTCCTAAACCAGAATATGGAATGCCTGATAAAGAACTGGTCAGAGCTGCTTCTTAGTTCCAACAGATTAAAGCCATAAAATAAGTTAGGTTTAAATCATAAAACTTCTGAAAGCTTACAGAATTTCCTTACTGGCATTCTAGATGGACATGATAATATCCAGTCATCATTTTGCTATGCTTAATGCTTCCCCAAGTAGTATTTATAACAAATATCTACATATTTTGAAAGCTGCTATGTCTTCAATATGACACAGCAAAAGGTCAGTTTTATGCTTTGCCCAGACAGATAGCCTCACAAATTCATATTATTTACATACCCTCAAACCTTCTGTTCATTCTAATCTGCCCACTTTCCTGAACTTATCCAAACATGCTGTGATGATTTTCTGTGTTAAGCTAGCTCCATAATCCTTCCTAATTTAATATTTAATTAGATGTACTTTAGGAATAGTGTTTCTCATTCATAAGCCAATATTTCAAACTATTACAATAATTTCAATGAGGGGTGGGGGAAAGAGGGAGAACGAGAGAACCTGGGTAGGGAATAGAATTCAGGGCATGATTGGATTTACTTTGGACATGTTATATCAGCAGCCTTTAATCAGTTCTTGAGATGATTCCACTGAAAAGAAAGGTGGTAACAGTGTGACCCCCTTGGAGCATTACCTGCTGAAAGGGAGCAGCTTAGGAAGTAGGAGAAGAAGACAACAGAGCCATTACCTTCCCCCGGACTAGATGAAGAAGCATGGGTCTCTGCAGAGCCTCCAGGTTGTCCTTCCCTATGATCTTAGGCGTAGTTTTGCCCTTGAAGATGTTCTTCTCTCCTCTCTGTTGACCCGCATTTTCGACATTGACAGCCGTTATCTAGGGTCAAGGAAAGAAAACTATTAGAAAAACTCCCACATCTGCCTCTTGAAAATTAAAGTTGTGAAAAAACTGTGACTCATGGGACTTGTCCCTTGTGTCACTCGAAAAAACGCCTTAACCAACTAAGCCACAAAGGTTCACCGTCTCATTCCCTTTCTAAGAACGGAGAAGGTATTTAACATTAGATATTTTAACTAGTGGCTGGAATTTGGCTCTCCTGTGTCACTGTCACCTTTCTGACTTGTTTTGAGCGGTCAATGCCTGCCTCACCGGTTGCCTGTTTGTAGCACGTCTGAACAACGCCACACACTATGCTATGTGTTTTAAAATGGAAAGTGAGTGGCAGAGGTACAGGACAAGGATGTAGGCGATGTCTTCTGCAGGAAAGCTTGCTGTTCTTGTGACAAATGACTCAGAGGAGTGGATAGTGATACTTTGATCCAACTTTGAAAATACAGCAACCACTACAGACATTTAAAAAAAGAAAGCTGGGCGGTGGTGGCACACGCCTTTAATTCTAGCACTTGGGAGGCAGAGGCAGGCGGATTTCGGAGTTCAAGGCCAGCCTGGTCTACAGAGTGAGTTCCAGGACAGCCAGGGCTACACAGAGAAACCCTGTCTCAAAAAAAGAAAAAAGAAAAAAAAAAGAAAGAAAGAACGAAAGAAAGAAAGAAAAGAAAACCAACGACAGATTGGCAATTGGGCTGCAATAAATCTCACTATAAAGAACATCCAAACTATTGGATAGTTTTGTTCAGTGTACCTGTTTGATATTAACCTGAAGACTATCTAACTTTAAAAGGAATTTGTTGCCGTTAGATTCTGAGAAAGTAGAATTACAATGTATCAACATTAAGAAAACTTCTCACAAATCTAAACCACATGGCTGACCAAACACTGTCGTTCTATGGAATGCTTGGTTTCTTCTAGTAGAGGCTCTGTCCCTCTTTGGTAACCCCACCTGCTAAGTGATGCCTCTCTAATGCTTCTCCATTCCAGTTCCCATGGTTCCTTGCGTGATATGCATTGCAAATCCCTTCCTCCCAGGACACTTTGAATAGATTCCAATACTGTGTCTCTTTCACATTAAAATGATATATAGACCTGGAGATGAGACTCCAGTGACTCGGCAGCCTGGAGCAAGTATCTCCTAACAGCCGGCTCCAACAGTTTGGAGAACACTCATTACTGCCCGGCAACCATTTCAAAACTCTGAATGCCTCGCTCGTCTTTATCAAAGGGAAGCCAAATATAACCAGGAGCGCAAAGCAAGGGCTGCTGGGTGATGTCCTTCTGACATCTAATCTTAGTGAAGTCTTGTGTTTCATTTTGGTAGAAAGCGCCCACCGTGACTTGGATCAGTTGATCATCGTCACCGTCAGGATTCCTCCACAGTAACACTACGTCCACGTCGGATGAGATCCGGTAGCCCACGCTGTCTTGAGGTTTTCCTTTGCCCCCATCGAGAAACACTTCAGTGCTGTACGTGAGCTTGTATAGCCGCTCATTATTTAATGAGAGGCCAGTTGTGTGACCTGCATTAAAGGAGGGACACAGGTCAGGTTTCAATTGTCAGGCAGGCACCTGTCAGGCCAGAGAACATACTGTCTTGCCACCGTTGTGTTCTTCCAGGTCACTGAGGCTCGGCAGGGCTTAACCAGCACCTGCTGAACCAAAGATGGTGTGCTTCTCCGTGGCTTAAAAACCACAAATAACTGAGTTAACTGATGAACCACAAACAAGCTTTTGTTTCAGGAACCATTATTTATCTAAATCATCAAGTCATCTGTATATTGCCCTGGCTGAACATTAAAGACACTTTTAGAGCAACAGACATGTTGCTTTTAATCATGTGACTATAAGGTCAAGCAGAGGTCTTGACAGTAATTGCTTTACAAATTAAGTAAGATCATTTGTAATTCACATTTAAAAATGTATGTGTATGGGTTTTTTGCCTGCATGTGTGTGCACCAAATGCATGCAATGCCCAGGAAGGCCAGAAGAGGGCATTAGATTCCCTGGAACTGGACCTGCATTCAGTTGTAAGCTGCTGTGTGGGTACCAGGACCCAATCCCAGGTCCTCTGGAAGAGAGACAAGTGCTTTTAACCAAATCACAGATCCACTTTTAAAGCACCATAATTAATGTATTTTTAACTTCAACAGTCATCAGAAAGATAGTTCTTTTATCAGCATACCTGGTGCATTTAAAGAGTGTTTTCTCCCTGTAGTTTCCTCTATTTGCTTACTTAGCAAGCTTGTCCAAACCATATTCCACTGGTGGTTGTGGTGGTTCATACTTGTAAGTCCAGTGCTTAAAGGCTTAGACAGAAAGATATCCATTTGAGGGTAGCCTGGGCTAAATAATAATTTCAGGCTAGTCTGGACTCCATAGTGAGTCCCATGCCAACCTAGACTAAAATGTGAGACCATGTCTCAAAAAAAACAAAAGTAAATAAATTTAAAAATTAATAATAAATCCCCACCCAGGTATATTATTCTATAATAATATTTTAAAGAAAATTGGAACATTTCAGAGTCACCTATAAGTAAGTTTAACTGTGCCTGAAAAAAGACACTTAATTAAAAATCTAAACGTGGGATTAAATTTGATATTTAATATCAAATAGTATACAAGTCAGTATTGGGAGCCAAACAACAAACAAACAAACGAACGAACAAATAAGCAAATGACAGAGGAGAAGCTCATACAGTTTCCAACTCAGTTTAACTCATTCCCACGTCACACAAAGGGGAAGGTTCAAATTTTCCTCAGACACAAAATGTTTGTGATCACTAAATTGGCTTTGTATATGTTCTGTGAGTCACTCGCTGGGTGTGGTCAAGGAGGATTCCGTATGCATGTTCTTCCTTGGGGCTACTAGGTTGCTCTGCCCATTAATTCTATCTGGAAGTCATAACTTACTTTCCCCTTAAGGAGTATGCACACAGCCAGGTGGAGTGCTACACGCCTTTAATCCCAGCTCTTGGGAAGCAGAGGCAGGTGTATCTCTGTGAGTTCGAGGCCAGCCTGGTCTACATCAGATACCGCTCATCCACCTTATGTAATGACCATTCATCTCCAGAAAAAAAGGAGACCAAGACCTGTTACCTCAGGATTCTGTGTGCTGACAGTTATAAAAATCTAATAAGTTCAGCCTTGTTCTGTTGTTGTTTATTTGTTTTGAAACAGGGTATCACTATGTAGCCCAGGCTGGCCTGGAACTCATTGTTTTCTCTTGCCCTTTGCTTTGGGTGCCTGGATTGCAATTTTGTACCACCACGTCTGGCTCTGAGATGGCCATTACTATTCTTCATTAGATGAGGGAAGTGAAGGGCACAGAAACTACACAATTTCCCAGGGTTCTCAGGTAACTAATACTGCTGACATGATGGGATCTATGGCTAGCTGACTCTAAAAATCATGCTCTTACCTCTACCACACACCTCTACATTTTAGATCGAGTTCTCTTTCATTCCTAAGAAAGGAGCCAGGAATTAATCTTCTCCTTCAACAAGGATGCTCTGAGAAACTCCTAGGACATTGGTAGTTTTCTAGAGTCAACAGCCATGCCAGTGGACAAGGAGACAAAATTTCTACCCTCACAGAGTTAACATTTACATATGAGCAAGTACCCTAGGATGACAGACATGCTAATGGAGACAAGTCTAATAGGGAAGGGAATGACGCACCTCTGTGGCAAGGTCAGCCTTAGGCACATCTGTCCCAAGAGTCACACTCTGCTCCCCCCACTCCTGTTCTCACAAAGAGCAGCAAGTGCAAAGGCCCTGCAGAGGGCTTATGCAGATACAAGAGCAGCAAAGAATAGAATTAACTGAGTGAACAACACAACAGAAAGAGCTGAAGGAGGCGTCTTTGGGTATCAGAGAGACTAGGAGAACAAGCCCACAGTCTTAGAGTTTAACTCTGTGTGATGGAAAGGTGAAAGAGTTTTTTGACCTAATTCCAATGTCCACGTCCTGACAAAGATTCAAATGGAGGGCAAGGGTTTCAGTGGGCATCCTGAAGGGTCAGGTGACAGCTAAGTGAAAGCTGGCATCACACAAAAGGAAGTGCCGGCACCAGGTTGGCCTAGCATGAGGCATGAGATAGGAAGGAAGATAGAGTCCCAAAGATCTTGAAGGAGGCGGAGCCTGTAACTCCGCCTCTTCGTCCTGTTTGTACACTAACTGGGTGCTCTGCAGCAGTTCAAACACTGCCTCGTGGCCAGGAAGGATATTTTGGCCAGAAAGATCTTTTTTTTTCTTTTCTTCTTAGTGACATCTATCAAATTCCTTAGAGGGCACTAAAGGAGTGTGCGCTGTCTTATCTTATCCTGACAGCAATTGTGAAAGGCAGGCCGTACAAGAGGAAACTGACAGAGGCCGACCCCGAGTTCAGCCCACACACAGGGTAGACTTTGAAGCTTGGGTTTTATGAAATCTGAGTTCATGGGCTACACAGAGGTGCTTTCTGAAGAAAATCACGATGAAAAATGTGTAGGAGAGAGTAATTCTTAAACTGCCGTGCTGTATCAGTAACAAGGAGCATATAACGAGGAGTCAGCTCCTGACTAAGCTGGGATGATGAAGCCCAGAGCAGGAAGGGCTAGCCCATGCCTTCTCCTACCTCTTTCAGCAGCCCTCAAGTGTCTGTCCTTTTCATTAAGATAGTCCAAAAAAATTAGCCTGTGATCCAGTGTTACTCTCCATCCTTTCCCCAGACTACTTCTATGCTTAAGTTGTCCAGGGTCCGGCTGCATTGGACATCCAATATGTCATTGGCTTAGTTTCTATTTCAGGGTATTGCTCTTCAGACTGGACATAATGGCATTTTTTAAAAGATTTAAATATATATATTTGTCACTCTCTTCAGACACACCAGAAGAGGGCATTAGATCCATTACAGATGGTTGTGAGTCACCATGTGGTTGCTAGGAATTGAATTCAGGACTTCTGGAAGAGCAGTCAGTGCTCTTAACCACTGAGCCAGCTCTCCAGCGCCCATAACGGCATGTTTTATCCCCAAAGTAGAGATGTCGTGATGGAGCTGCTAGTTGGCTGAATCAAGGAGGCAGAGTAAAGGTGAGGTTCAGGCAGTTGGGTTGTGGAGGCTAAGAATCTGACAGGGAAATGTAAGGCAGGAGGAGGGATGAGATGTGGGGGTGATTAATGCAGATGGATAAAAACTAAGGACTGGATCAGGGACTGAGTGAAGACAAAGCAAACACAAAGTAAAAGCCATCCATTAACAAAACCGGAGTCATCACTGAGAACAGATCCACCACTGGCAGCCCAATCAACAGCAGGTGGGGAAAACTTCAGCCCCTGGCTGGTCCCACTCAACAAATCACTGCTCTGCACACTGCCCTTCATCCTAAGAAAGGATGTTTGCTTGTTATCTACCAATCATTTTCAAGGCAAAGACTCTACCATCAAATCATGGTCCTCTAATACTGAAGGCTACACCACGTACAGGGAGAGAAATAAGTCCTATATTGTGTGTTTGTGATATTTAGCATCAGAAGGTCTTAATGAAATGAAGAAACTTGTATAAAGAAGCATAGGCCCTGGGCCTCTCATTCCCAGGCTCCTTGTAAGACTCTGGAAGAGGGAGGGCCCCAGCAATTGCCCTCATCCCTTATCTTTCCTCCATAACCTTTGTAAGCAGAAGATATTTTTGTAATGTTTTCTCAAAGACGGCCTCTCAATTGCACAAGCTTTGGGTTCTAACAACCTGGATTTGTCATTGAGCGTGTAAACAACAAACTGTCAGGTTCTAACCACATTTTCCCCATGCACAGGCGGCATGCCTGCATGCTCCTGGTGCCTGTGTATGTGAGTACGAGTGCATGTGTGTGTGCATATGCGTGTATGTGTGTGTGTGTATGTGTGTGAGGGTATGTAAATTTGCTGTTTTTAAGTTAACAGAATGGGAATCAAACATGAAACCACAATAGTTAATATATCTCCATTTTTTTCCTTCAAAATAATCATGGTATTGGGTTCTATATTATGCCGTTTGCATCATATTAGACAAACAATAAAACTCTATCTTATAACAATTCCAATTCAGATATGATTTATGAGGTTTATTATTTTCACTCGAGGCAGGGTTATATCTTAAACACTGATGATTTTTTAAAGTACTGAAAATATTCCCTCTAGTTTAAGAACACATTCACTCAGGTAAAACAATTGAATTGTAGCCCTTGATATCTTGTTGTAGTAACAGTTCTTTTTCATGTAAAAAATTTCACACACACACACACACACACACACACACGAGAGAGAGAGAGAGAGAGAGAGAGAGAAATATGGAGATAAACTTTGCTTTATGACCAAAAGTCACACTTATCCCAAACAGATTTAAAGTTTATGTGTGGTTACTTTATGTCCATCACTCAGAGAACACAGGACTAGAAGATGACTCCTACCATAACAGATTGCCTTTAGAGCAATTGGTTTTAACAGTATAATAGTTTATGAGCTACAAAAAGTGACATCTTTATACAAGGTTACAATATGAAATCCAAAGAGTTTATAAGCTGGTAGATTTATAGAAGATTTCAAATCAGTACACTTCACACAACAGTTTCAAACCATTCCTTACGAAATCATTTTTCTCTCATATTTTCCTGATGTTATTGATTCACATTTTTAAAGTAATTTTTGTCTTAAAACAAAAATTGTTAACTAGGAACGCTATTTTTAAAAGACATCTTATTTCTTAAATCCCTATTATGTAGCTTGATTTTCTTAATGCAGTAACTCGGGTTATTCTACTTCCTTTGAGAAGCAACAGAATTCCAGACATGCTTTACCAGTTCATTCATAATTCGGCAATCAAATGCCTTTCTTTTATTGGGTCTGATTCTTCTTGTTGTTCCATTGCTAAGCAACTCGAAGGAAATTTCAGGACTGGGTTATTTTACAATTCAAATGAAGGCACTGTATGGATGTGTGCCCATCAACAGCAGGTAACAATAGCTCACATCTCTCTCCAAGAATGAGAAACTGAAGCTAGAGACACACTGGTCTGGGGGATGGCGGGGCTAATATGAGAATAAACCTCTTGTTTTGTAAAAGAGAGCCAGAAATTAAATTCTGTCTTCCTTTCCACCTAGTCACTTTCCCCCCAGATATTCCAGTCTTACATACTTTCAAACACTGTATAGTTAGGAACTCTTTCAACACACAGAGAGAGAGGGAGGGGGAGAGAGAGAGAGAGAGAGAAAGAGAGAGAGAGAGAGAGAGAGAGAGAGAGAGAGAGAGAGAGAGAGAGAGAGAGAGGGAGGGAGGGAGGGAGGGAAGGGAAAGAGAGACTGAAATTCGAGTTTAGAAAGAGGCAATGTAAACTTACCTTTAACGGAAGCAGAATAGGAGGAGAAGAAGCAGAGGAAAAGCACAGCCAAGAGGATCATGCTGCCTGGCTTCCCCTACCGCATCCAGTTCCCAGGAGTCACTGAGCAGTAGACTCTCCTGATGGCAGCCAGCAAGGAAGTGACCCTCCTCAGAATCTGCGACAACAGTGTTTATCTATAGGGGAAAGGTCAGATTCCAAACTCCAAAATCAGGACCTAAGTTCATGGAAGGGCTCACTATTAATGATTAAACGTAGGTGGGCTATGGTTTGTAGTCTCTCGCTTTTAAGAAATTTGTTTTATCTGAGAAGGAAAATCAAGGAAGTTTTCATCTTGTCTTCTAAACTAAACCAGTGCACAGTCTGACATACGCAGAAATGCAGAAGCATCAAGGAACCATGCCAAAAAACCAAAAAGCAAAAACTACAACAAAAAGCCTAGTCATGATACTTTTCTGCTCAAGTACATAATCATCATCAACACTGGAATATTCCATAAGTTATAAGAAAAAGTGAGGTCAATTAATCCCAATCTCATTCAACTGGATTGAACCAGAATACATCTTCTGTGGTTATTTTTGGATTTTTATACTATTCACCAACCATTTCAAAATGACTTTTAATTTCGTAATTTAACCTAAGTCATACCACCATTGAGAAGGATAAGACTGTGATTAGGCCGTTCATCCCTGAAGTACAGATCATTGCCCTTATGTGTGAGAAACTGTAGGGTTAGGGTAGTCAGCATTTGTCAGCATTAGTGTGTCAGTGGGCCAACTGAGGCTACCAGAGCAGCCCTCTATTTGTAAGGACAAGTGATGCCTGTTTCCCAGATACCCAGGTTGCTAGACTGGCTGACCAGAGTCCTTTCCCTTCTGAGCTACATTTCTAAGAGGAGATTCAGAGGAGTCCCAGTTCTCATCACTTTTGCAACAGAATATTATCTAGGAAACTCTTTAAAGAGAATGCTCTTGTATAACTCAGGCCACTCTAGGTGACCCAGCCAACACTCATCCCTGGAAGTCCTGATAGAAACATAAACATTTCTAAATTGAAGTAGCATGGGGGGAGGGTGTCAGTTGGGTCGTAGAAGAAGAAAGTGTGGAAGTGAGGGCTATGGGGATATTGGTCTTACTTAGCTATTAAAAACAATGAATTCATGAAATTCTTAGGCAAATGGATGGAACTAGAAAATATCATCCTGAATGAGGTAACTCAATCACAAAAGAACACACATGGTATGCACTCACTGATAATTGGATATTAGCTCAAAAGCTCACAATACCCAAGATTCAACTTACAGACCACATGAAGCTCATGAGGAAGAGCAAAGTGTGGGTGCTTCGGTCCTTCTTAAAAGAAGTAACAAAATACTCAGGGATGCAAATATGGAGACAAAGTGTGGAGCAGAGACTGAAGGAGGGGCTGTCCAGAGTCTGCCCCACCTAGGTATTCATCCCATGTGCAGTCACCAAAGGCAGACACTGATGTGGATGCCAGGAAGTGCATGCTGACAAGAGCCTGATATAGCTGTCTCCTCAGAGGCTTTGCCAGAGCCTGACATATACAGAGGCAGGTGCTCACAGCTAACCATTAAACTGATCACAGGGTTAGAGAGCAGACTAAGGGAGCTGAAAGGGTTTGCGGCCCCATGAGGAGAGCAACAATACCAGCCAACCAGAGCTCCCAGGGTGTAAACCACCAGCCTGGGAGCACACATGGAGGGACCCATGGCTCCAGCTATATATATAGGAGAGGATGGCCTTGTTGGGCATAGGTGGGAGAGGAGATCCTTGGTCCTGTGAAGGCTGGATGCCCCAGTGTGGGGGAATTCGAGGGTTGGGAGGTGGGAGTGGGTGGGTGGGGGCACATCCTCATAGAAGCAGGAGGAGGGGAGATGGGATAGGGGGTTTCTGGGTGTGTGTGGGGGGAAATGGGGAAAGGGGATAACATCTGAAATGTAATAAAATATCCAATAAAAAATTTTCAAAAAAACAAAAAAGAATACATGAGTATTCTTAAATCAATCCTGGCTTCTCTGAAAACCTGCCACTCCCCTAACCTCAAACTTAAGTCTTTTAGACAATTTAGGTAAAAGATAGCAAGCAATAGAACTACAAAATGAAATCCAAAAGTAAGAACTGTCTCTGTACTTAAGCATGTCCTTTGAAGTGTATTTTCCTGTGCAAAATTGAAAGGTGAAAATTATTTTAACCTCCTCCTAAGAGTAGAACTTCATTTGTTATTACCAGTTTTCCTAAGGCCAGACCAAAAATAAAAGCATGCTCACAATAAATAAATAAATAAATAAATAAATAAATAAATAAATAAATGAAACAAACAATAAAACAAACAAAAACAAGCAAACCCTCAAAACCCAAACCTTTACGGGAATGATTTATAAATACCAGGTGTCCACATGCAATGCACGTACAATGTAATGTGAAAATGCTTGTCCCTTGCTTTTTGTTTAGTTGCTGTTGTTGTTACTATATTTTATTTTTTGAGATGGCACTGGCTGACCTGGAAGTCACAGTATAAAACAGGATGGCTTTCCACTCACAGTGATCCTCCTGCCTCCCAAGTTCTGGGATTAAACACATGTGTCCCAATGTCTGTCATTACTCTTATTTTCACAGATCTCCACAATATTAGATAGGTGGACAAGGAAGCCCTCATGATCACTGAGGCTTACACACATACTTATTACAATGAAGAACTATTTTGCGTCTTACTCAAATGTCTAAGAACTACCTTGCATTTTCATCTCAGAGTCATAGTTGGATATATTTTACAGCTATCGTTATACTGTGTGGTATGTGATACGTGTCTCTTTGGGTAAAGTTCTAGTCGTTGTCAGGAGTTCGTATCAGAGTCCAACCAATAAAAGGCATATCACGATTACCTAATCAAGTGAGTGCTGTTTCACTTGAACATTTGATTTCCACTAGAAAGCACTGTGGTCAGGAGTCATCTCGTCACACGACACACAAAGAGGCTGCCTCTGCTCTTCATAGCATTATCCTTTTATCTTTGGCTTATATTTTTCTCTTCTTACAAAGGATTTTGAGAAAAGACTCCTCATGATTGTTTCACAGGGATGAAATAAGAATGCCAAACTCTGGATGGTACAAAGCACTGTCCTGTGCTGCTTTGGTGCACAGAGCAAACAATATATGTGTCTCCTAAACTTATTGCTATTTTGCGTGGCTCATATGGGAGGAAAGAATAACAGCATAAAATAACAAAAGCTGGTGTCAATACAATAGTTGACATTTGTCCATCACAACTGTCATTTCCTCTTGGCTCAGGTTAATTGATTAACACTACTTGAAGGAACAAAGAAAAACGAACCTTAAAATAAGAGATACAATATTTTTGATTGCTTAAAAAATATTAAAGTTGGGATTACAGAATTTTCGATCTTGGAATGAAATTGTTACTAATCGGGGCAGTCCTTTCACAGGACCATGACAATTTCATATGGAACACTTAACAGAACACTTGTTCTTGTGGCGGGTACTCCAGGCTGACAATACAGGGGCACACTAATGGATCCTGATCAGTACAAACACAGACATATATTGTGTATACTGTAACACAAGACAGACAATAACACTGTAACACAAGACAGACAATAACACTGTAACACAACACAGACAATACACTGTAACACAACACAGACAATACACTGTAACACAACACAGACAATACACTGTAACACAACATTGTTGCCACAAAGCCCTTTGGTGGCAGGCAATACCACCCAAGCTACCATGCTGCCTTGACAAATGAGGAGACTGAAATTATCCATGGATAACTGATTCCAAAGTGCAGCTGTGCTCTGAGAGTACCATAGGTTGGTAGGAGTTAACTTATTTCCTGAGATTAGAAGATAAATGAACTTTAGCCCACTGAGGGTTGGAAGGAAATGAGTTACCCTATCACATACAGATGTGGTAAGTCAGGGTTATGAGAGCCCCGAGAAGAAAGGTCTATCAGTGTCATCAGAACATTTTGCTCTGCTCTTAGAAATGATGACATATAGGAAGAAAGAAAGGAAGGAAGGAAGAAGGAAGGAGGGAGGAATATCTCAGACACTTTAAATCATCTCAGAAGCTCATATGTTTTCAAGTGTGATGGCATTTGTAATTTACTAAGGAATTTATCATTTTGACAAAATCCTGAGAAACATACTTGAACAAGAACATTCTTATAGATTGGTGAGGTCTTTCATGGTGTGGCAGAATATATTTTGACAAATATTGCTAAAGATTTACTTTGTTAAAATAAAGAAATATTAGATTATTAACTTTAATGAAAGTAAAATTGAGACTTAAGCATAACACATTTGGAACTAAGATAAAATGTAGTCATTTTTTTTTCAAAACAAAATTCAGTAAACATACATAAATACAGATACACATATTTATCAATAATCAGAAAAACATTGTGCGTCACTAAGAGAATTCTAACAGTGTGTCTGGTCACTAAGAACTGGCTTGTCAGACTGAAGAGAACACAACCACTGAAGTGATTTCAATCATTTGAGTATAAAGAAAATAAAATTTTAATTATGATAAAATAATAGAATAATTTTATTGCACTTCTTAAAATGGAAGTTTCAAGCCTAAAATACAATATGGAATAGAAGTAAAAATTTTAAAGGTATACATAACATAACTCAATCATGTTTCTATTCAAACTATTTATAGAAATAAACATGAGTTAATTTACAACAGAATCAGAAACCAATAGTTTTGAGTAACCACTAAAATAAAAAAGGTACAAAATATTTAAGATTGGTCAAGAGATGGAGGGTAGAGGGTGAGTAAAAGACAGTATTTTTAGACTGTATTTGAAGAATTTCCCAAACTTATGGAGAGCACTGTGTTAACTTTTCAGCTGTCATAACAAGTTACTAGCTTAGAGCAATAGAACTCTGTCCTCCAGTCCTGGAAGTCAGAAACTCCACCAGAGTTCACTGGACTGAAATCAGAATGGTGGCAGGTGTGCCGACTTCTGGAGACTTGAGGGGAGATTCGTTTTCTTGCAGCTTCCAGCTTTCAGGAGTTGCCTGTATTCTGTCTCAAGGCCCACTTTCTACACCTTCACAATCAGCATGAGTGAGCTGAGTTCTTCAGCTTTAGATCACTCCAAATGCCTCTTCTGTCTGCTTCTTCCACTGTGTGAACACAGTTGATTATGTTAGGCCTACATGGATAACCCAGCGCAATAATTTTACTTGGGGCTTATCGGATTAGTGACCTAAATTAATCTACACTATTAACATGGATGTTCACTAGGAATTAGAATACAAGCATCTTTGGAGAGCTATTTTTCTTCCTATTACAGATACAGCCATCAAACAGATTTAAGGGGCTCTGCAAAATGCAAACTTCACGTAGAATAACGAGAGAGGGAGAGAGGGGGAGAATAATGAGAGAGAAGGAGAGAGGAGAAGTTTGAGAGAGGGGGAAGGAAAGGGAGGTGGAGAGAAAGAGACACTGAGAGAGACATTGAGAGAGGGAGGGAAAGAGAGGGAGAGAGAGAAAGGGAGAGAGACTGATACAAGGGAAAGAGAGAGAAAAAAGTCTCAAAAACAACATAAACTGCAGGCTGACTAACAATAGAAAGGGGTGTCCTGTGAAGAGCCAGATAAGAAGACAGGTCACCTTAAAGGAAACATCAGACAACTGTATAATTATTAACACCACTAAGGAAAATCAGGCCTTAGACAGCGTATCTCAACCTATGGGTCTTGCACATCCAATGTTTACCTTACAATTCATAGCAGAAGCAAAATTACAGTCATGAAGTATCAATGAAAATAACTTTATGATTGGGAGTCACCACGACAGGAGGAACTGTATTCAGTGTTCACAGCATTAGGAAGGTTGAGAATCAGTGCTGTAAAATGATGTTTTTAATGTGCAGAGTAAATAATATTAATTTGTAAGCTGATACTTGTCAACCATTATCAACATAGTATTCTATAATATGTGAATGTTTTCATCCCAAAACAGAAGTAAAGATGTTTCCAGGAAATAAATACAACTAAAAGATCCTTCTAAAGATATCTTTAATAATCTATTTCACAAAAGATGTGGTGACCCCTGCCTTTAATCCCTGCTGTCTGCAGGCAGAGGCAGGAGATTCTTTTTGAGTTAGAGGTCAGCTTTGGCTACCTAGCAAGTTCTAGGCCAGCCAAGGCTATGTATTGAGAGATCCTGTCTCAAAAGACAACGAAATCTACTCCAGCAGGAAAACAGTGACCCTAACCCAGAGTTACAAACTGAGGTGAAGAACAAAGAAGTGGTGTTTGAGGAGACACGCTCTTTAAATGTTAATATTTTATGTAATTGAACTGATGTTAAGGTATACAAAAAACATAAACTATGTCACATCATTTTTTGGTGTCGCAAAAATTTAGATGTTTATTCAATGGCAAGAATTAGCTCAATAAATTAGCGTAGATCAATTCAACATGAAGCAATTAAAATACTATGCAAATGTGTGTATTCATAGATCTCCTGTAGTTTAGAAATAGACCTACTAAGTAGCAGCTGCAGATACTTTGAGATAATTTCTTGTTTAAATGTAGACATAGATGTGAGCAAAAAAGCATTAAGAGAAAATTCACCAAAACTTGTAATTATTACTGATTATTATAATAATTTATATTTTCCTTTTTATATCTTACTTATATCTTCTTATAGTCTATATACTCTATTCTATTATTTTAAAAAAAACTTGGCTTATATTCACAAAGTAAAATTATAATAATATAAAGATTTTTCATATAGCCTTTATCCAATTATACCCATAGCTAACATTTTATATCCATGTGGTAGGTTCAATATTAATAAACACATTTATAAGTTATTAACTAGAAACCATGGTTATTCAGATTCCATTTGTTGTTTTAGATATTTATTTCATGTGTATATGTCTGCACCTGAGTATATTTATATGTACCTTATGCGCAGCAGCCTTCAGAGCAAGCTGGAATTACAGAAGGCTGTGAGGTACCATGTGGGTCCTGGGAATCAAAACTGGGTCTTCTGCAAGAGCAGAAAGCCCTCTTCACTGCTGAGCCATCTCTCCGAGGCCCTCGACTACATGTGTTTTTAATTAGTCCTTTCACCCGTTCCAGTACCCTAGCCAGGGTACATTACATTTCATTGCCATCTCCCTTTGGGTTCTTTTTTGGCCGTGCAGCTATATAGAGGAATCCTGCTTGGTATTTCGTACAGTGTTCTTCTGTTGGAAGAACTCTGGAAAATCACCCTCAGTTATCCCAGTAGAAGACCCCAGAGCTCAGGGTTTACTTTCATCAAAACGCTTGAGAAGATCAATGTGATTTGTCAGTGTGTGGTTACTATGAGTCCTTGGCTAACTGGTGTTGTCAGAGTTCTCCACGTAAAGTTATTCTTACTTTTCACTCCCATTTTTTCTTCTTTTTACCCTAGATTCTTGGAAGAAAAAAGAGCCTCGTTTCTCCCTAACTGTGAAGTAGTGATAAAAATTAACAGGGCTTCTTCGGCTTCTCTCTTCTCTTGTCCATTTACTTAACTCCTTGCATCAGAACTCACAGATACCTTATACATTGGAGCATCACCCAATACTACTTTATTTAATCTTTCTATAATTGTTTTGTTTTGTTTATGCCATGGTGCTTTTGAGGAGGTCAGAGGGCAACTTTCAGGAGTCAAGTACTTTCCGTCTACCTTAAGGGTCCTGGATATTGAACTTAGGCCCTCAGACTTGGCAGCAAGCACTCTTTATGCATTAAGCTACCTTGCTGGCTAAGCATTATCTGTACTTTTAAGAGGAGGATAAAACCACTTTTCTATTTTCAAGACTACAAATGCCTTTTCTGTCACTATCACAAAATAGCATCTGGGTACCAGTGTCGCAACCTTCATGCCTGCCCTTCCTTCTTACATCTGGACTTCTTCCCCAGCTTTTTGTTTACTCATAAGTGTTACTCTGCGCCCCCCCCCGCACCCCCCCCCCCCCCCTACCACTCTCAACTTGCTAAAGACGACTCAGATTTAACAATCATAACCAGACTGACTTGGAACTTCTAGTGCCTGCACAACGCTCACAATCGCACTTACTACTGTAGAGTGAAAAATTATAAAGGCCATTTTATGAAATATGTGTAGATTTTTTCGCCTTACAGAACTCGGAACTGAAAATAAGATTTCAGGCCTTCACATTCCAGGTGAAGGACACTTGCTGGATTACATTCCCCAAGCCTCGCCCAAGGCAGGAAGGCATTCCTGACTACAGATAAAGATGCTATCATTTGGGCTAGATTCTCTGAAATGTTCCACTGTTCTTGGTTACCCCTCCCTTGGTCTTCCCAGTGCTATGTTCAAAATTTATAAAACAACCAATCATGTGTAAGCACGCGAAAATGCAACCATTCATGTGTAAGCGCGCGAAAATGCCTTCCTCCCCCCACCCCATGCTATAAAAGACCCTTTAACCCACCACTCGGGGCCAAAAACCCTGCTCTTGGAGCTAAAGAGCTTGTAGTTTTTGACCACCGGCTCCTCCCCTGATAAACCTCTGCTGATTGCATCCAGGTATGGTTTCTTGTGATTTTTGGGTGGTCGAGATCCAGAGGCTTGAGGAAGGGTCTCCCGAGTATGGGGGTCTTCACTACCATGTGCTGTGTCCTAGAGCTCTGTTCTGTCCGGAGACTTCGGCCTACTCTACAGTCTGCAGTCCAGCCTAACGAACTGGCTGCCAGCTCTCTGACACTGGTACACAGATACGATTTGTTCAGGGTGCCCAATATTTATGCGTGATTAAGTTGCATAAACCTTATTGTTTTCTATAAATGTTATTGCATACATTTAAGGCATGCAGCATGACACTGTGAGCTACACATGACGAGGAGAAAGCCTGCTATGGGGAAGCAAGTTAACAAGTCCATCACTCACAGTTAGCCTACTACTGTGGTTTCCTTTGTGATGAAATCAACTAAAACCTACTTCATTAGTATGAAAATAATATACAGTTCTCAGGTTATTCATTTACTCCCTGGACGTGTTTCTTATACATGTTACTTTTGTTCACATCTTCCTCAACCTCCCCTGTGCTTCCTCTTTCTGGTACCTGCAGCTTTATCCCCTATTTAGGTGTATTTGAATATTATTTTTCACACATGAGTGCAAACCCAAACCCTTCTAGCTTATTTCGTAGCACAACTTCTCCCAAGCCCATCCACACTTAGGCAAGTGACAAGATTCTCTCTCTTTTTTTTTTTTTCAGGGCTGTCAGTTCATTATATATTTAATGGTTTCTTAGTTCATTCATTTGCTGGCACTCCCTATCTTGGTGATGGGGAGTGCTTATGTGGGACACAGCAATGAAAATATCTCTGAAGCAGTGACATTATTTTCCCAGATTTGTGTATGTAGTTCTAGTTTCAACGTCTCTAGAATCCCATATATTATTTTCTAGAATGGCTCTTCAGTTTTTTAAAAAGCAAAGCAGTGTCAATACCAACACACCAGATTTCATACAAATTAAATTTCTGACTGCTCTTTCAAAACTTAAGGTCTGTTATCAGGTGGCCAGATTGCCACTTGGAGCTTGTACTCTGATTAAAAAGGGAACACCCTCTCAGGCTTCCCTGTAGATAACTTCTCTACTTTGCTATATTCCTGATCCTGCAAATATTATCAACTTGTAACCCATGGAAACCTCTTATATTGGTTAAAAGTACAAACATGAACTATTGATTTTAAAGTCTGTTTCTATTTAGATGCCTGCAGATTCCCCAGACTCCATATATATTCAAATCCAAACTTGCTATATGTTTACTTAAAATCCAGTTTCCTTCTAGTATTCTCTAAATTATTCAATTAATAGAATGGTACTTCTACCACTGTTCAAGTTAGAAACACCTTTAGAGCTGCTATTCTTTCTTACACTACCCATTGCTCTTCAGTCACGATGTAAAACCTTCATGTTTTGCTCTTTGCTTTCACTGTCCCCAGCTTTTCAATTCTTTTTATTTAAAAACTGTTTACTTTCCAAGATGGAGCAAAATTACAAAATCTCTGAAACTACAAGCTCAAGAAACATTCATTTCTTCCTTTATACAGCAGGCATCTTAAGTATGTAATCACCTCTGGACCCCCTATTTCTTTGGCAGAGATAATCATTTAGTCATTGTATAAAATCCTAAGTCAAACACAAAGAACTGCCAAATGTGCTAAATAAGCATGAGTTTTATAAATCAATGACTTCCTCACATCACATGACTTTAAACTTTTTATATGCTTCTGTCTTGGGCTAAACTGCAGTTTTTACTGGTAACTTTTTTTTTTTTTTTCATACTCTGGATTGATTCTGCAACCATGAGATCAAATAACCAAGTCAAATTTGGTGACATCATTAAAATGAGGATTTTCTCATAACTTAAAAACTCTTTTAAATATCGAGGATGCCAGGCATTACCTCTAAAAACGTACCATTATTTATAAGACAGATCCCACAGGGGCAATGGAACAGCTGCTGGTAGATTCGGCGCACCACTATGCCAGCCTGAATTTCATGACCTACATGTGAAGGGCTCCATATCCAATTACTAATCCTCCTGCAGCTACTCTCTGCCCTGATATGGAGGCAGCTGAAAAAAGATGCCCTACTAACAGATCATAAATGGATCCACATTTTACTGCCAATGTTCAGTTAACAGAAATCTCTTGGATTTGAGAGATCCACACCAGAATCCTGGATCACATATTTTTCCAAATAAAAACAGAGTTTAAGAAAGTCTTTTCCCCCCACTAAATTCAGACATGTTTCAGTTCATTTAAGAGCCTGTAACATGTTCAAAGGTCAAGCAACAACAACAACAAGAATCTAATTATGCGTCTTCATTTGAAAATAGTTATTAACTTCAAATTCTATAAGTCATCAATCAGAAATGCCAAATTAAAACAACAAAAAGACCAGCCTAACCAACTGTTTTAGTTTTTTTTCCCCCTCGGTTGACTTGATCTATATTTAGCAAAAAGATTATATAAGGTCAAGTATTTACAAACGATGAAATATGACTAGTGTTTTGCAAAATAGCATAGGAAAACCTCAAAGAATGGATTGTAAAGTATATGTTTTACTAAGGACATAAACTTTAAAATTTCCGACTTCAATGAATTTTTATTAAAATTTCAGTTTAAAATATTTTCATTTATTAAAGACCACGTGATATTGGTAACTTGTTCCTACATAAATTAGAAATAAATTGGGCAATGCTAGATCATTCTCTTAACACAGAAAAAATAAGAACATTTCATCTGTTTCGCATTTCAATTTCTTTAAGTGGGGCTAGATTCGCCTCAAGACCCGAGCTTACACATGAATAAAATGCCCGTGAGTTGAAACACAAAGGATGACTGGGAAAAACACCTCGCGGTAGCCACTAACCAGTCCCACAAAACCCAGGTCCCGCCCCCCCCCCCCCCCGGCCCCTCCTCTTTCTCTAGTTTGGAGTTAGCGCAGTCCGATGACGTAAGCCGTAAGTGCCGTAGCCAGGCGTGCAACCACCGCCTCTGGGAGTTGAAGTTTCTGAAGGAGGACCATCGCGTGGAGCCGAGAGCACTTCAGAAAGGCTTTCTGACCGCACCCCGACGTTCCCCGTAGGCCCCGCGGCTTGGTAAATATGGCACTGCGGCTGTCGCGCCACAGCACTTTGGTATTCTTTCGGATGCCAAAGGAGCGTGAACTACCATATCCTCCGCTGCAATCAGGGCTTCCGGAATAGAGGGCAAGGGCCTCGGAAGTAGTTGCGGGTTCGCAGAGGAAATGGCGTCAGGTGGCGCGGTTTCCCCGCCCCTCGCCCGCTCACGTGCCGCCTTCCAGCGTCATGATTGGTGAGCTGTGGTTCGTCCGCGGGCGCAGGCCCGCTGGGGGCGTGCACGGCCCGTCTGTGTCTGCGCGTGCGCAGCTGTCCTGTGTCTCCGCGTGGTCGTTCCCGGTTGTCACGTCTGGTGTTCCGGGTTTCTGTTGTTCGTGGGAGTCCTGCCGGAAGTGTGGCAGAAAGGGCAATGTGGAGTCTAAGGGTGGCTTGTCGCAGTGCTGCGTTGTGCTTAGAGGGCAGGCGAGGCGTTTTCCCTGCCTTTCCTCTTGTCTCTTCCTTGGGTCAGGCGGTCGGATGTAGGGAGGCGAGGGGCGGTTGCTGCAGATGCGGCCCAGCCTCGTGGTGAGCTGAGGATGAGTTTAAGATCGTTATTGGTTAAGAACCAGTAACGTGTTACTGGTTGTCGCTGAAATATTTTGTGTTTAAAATGTGGCTGTGTGTCCGGAGGTATAAAATTATTCACTTAAAAAACAAAAGCTCTCCTGAGATTCCCACCCAAGCCAGAACTCCGACCAAAGGGACTTTTAACAGCTGAACAAAGGGCTATTGCTACTGCGGTACTGACCAACGCGTTAAAAAACAAATAATAATAAAATAATATAAAGATACCCTGAAGCAGGCACGTATTGATTTTAGCAATCACCGAAAAGAACGCTTAAAAACTACGAGGGCTGTTTTATTTTAGCCGGTTTGCTAACTGCCCCGTTTTTGTCGAGTTTTGTCTTTAGCATCAGGTGACGTATGCTCTCCCCACACCAAATAGTCTTTGTCAGTATTATTCAGTTTTGAGTCTTGTAATCCCATCTGTTAACCTATATCCATGAATTAACCATCCAGCTTTTTGTTTTTTTAAAGATACGCTAAAGTAAAGTCTCACACTTAGCGTTCTGTCTGTAATGTTCTTAAATACTTGTTAAACTTGGATTAGTGAATGAAAATGTGCCGTGGGCATCACTGCTGGGCGGGAAGGAGCCCCAGACTCGCTGCCATAGAGATTTATGACTCAAACTAAAACCTAGTGTGTTCAAAAGTGCCATGTTTTACATAATTGCATCAAATTCATACACTGTATTACGTAGTAGACAGTCGGAGCGGAAGCTATCTTGGTAAAGTCTAGCCAAAATAAGACAGCCAGCTAGTATTTCATGTGTTGTTCAATACGTATAGCTTATTTAATTAAAGGTTAAGAAACTCACCCAGCACAGTGTTTCAAGAATTGATAAAACACATTTATGTTAGGACTAGTTCATGATAGGCTGCTCAAAAATGTTACTATTTTGTGATAGGTCAAGTTAAATTTAACTGGAGACTTTTTAGATGTGAAAGACAAAGGCTCCCCCTGGTGTAAGAGCTGTAAAACAGGGCTTTTGTAATTCTTTACAGTATAGCTAGCTCAACACTTCAGAATTTTGAACAACATAGAGAACTACTGAAAAATTGCCACAGATAAACAGAAATATGTTCTCTTGGAAATTTGTTTCATAAAATGATTTCCTGTCAATTTCAATTCTGCTTTTAAGTTTGCATGCTCAATGAGAATTGTTTGTTTGTTTGTTTTACACTATCCATGGCTTTGGGTATATACATTTTTGAGTTTTATTTAATGCCTTTAGAGCCATCTGTCAACAGTGTCCAGTCAGCACTATCCCTTCAGAATTACCCCTACTCTCAAGGTTTTAAGTTACTGGGAGGTGTTGGTGTTGGAGCTGGGTTTGAGTCAGAATGCCACAATTTCATTCATCTCTTTGAGATGCCTTGTTTCATAGGAATTACTAGAGACAAGAAGAGTTAGTAACTTTGATTTTACTTTCTTCATTTTCTTTTAAAAATCGTTTGAAATACCATATCTGCTCACTTATTTATCCTGTCAGTTTGAAATACGAGTCAACTAAGTCTCAAGTAATGTGACTGCACTTTGAAAGAGTGAGAAGCAGAGTAAAACTGCTGTTTAAGTTCTGCAGAAGTTATTCTCAGTATTACATCGTGAAGAGTAACTGGTGTTTTGGTTGTTTGTTTGTTTGGCTTAGATTAACTAGTTAGCTCTGTAAGAAAGAAGAATCTCAGAATGTTTCTTAAGGCCATACTCCATTTAGTAAATTATGCTTAGTCTGAGGTAGGGACAAATAGGCAAACACTTGTAAGCTTTGTTATTAGTAATGTATTAAAGAGAAACGACATTTCAGTATAGTTAGCCTCCCCTCAGTCAGCAAGCTGAGTTCTAGCTGTTATGGATAAAGATGTGTGTGGTTGGATTTAAATGAAGATTTATTTTGGTCAGCACTAAGAATTTTGCAGACTGATTACAGAATCAATTTTTATATTGTTTTTAGCCATAACTAAAGTGCTTACAGATAGATATACAGTGACATTTATTAGAGAGAACTTGTCTATATCATTCAAGTTAGAAAATACAGATATCTATGAACAGAAGTGGAAGATGTGTATTTATATGTGCTTTAATAAATAATAGTATTTGCATTGAGTCTCAGATTTAAAATATAACAATTACTTCTCATCAATAAGTAATTTTGGAAATACCATTTTTACTGGCTATTTAGTATGAATAAACAACCTATATTATAGAAGAACCATAGTTTGTTTAATCTTTGCTGACACTCAAGTAAGTTCTGACTTTTCATATTTAAAAATGTTAGAATGAATAAATTATGATGCAAATTTTAATGTATGTTTCTGACTTGCTTATAGTAATTTATTGTAAGAAGATACATTGCTGGGTCAGAAAGTGTCTGCAGTAGTTTAAATTCTTTGTTGTTGTGATAAAACACTCCAACCAAAAGCAAGTTAGAGGAAGGGTGTCTCTGGCTTATGTTTCTAGATCACAGTTCATCACTGAGGAAAGTCAGGGCATGATCTAAAGCAGAAACCATGGAGTCTGCATGTCAGCTTACTCCATTGCTCATACTTAGTTAGCTTTCTTAAATGGCCCAGGACCACCAGCCTAGGGGTGGCACTACCCACATTAATAAACAATCAAGACAGTTCTTCACAGACATGGCCACAGATCTTCTGGGCAGTGTCTGTGTTGTTACCTCTCCCCCCATCCACAATTGAGCCTTCCTCACATAACTCTGAGCTTGGGCTATGTCACCTTGACAGCTAAAGCTAACTAGGACACTGTCGGTTCATTTACAACTTTCAAAACATACTGCATTCTGGAAAAAAACATATGAAAAAACATATGAAGGTTGTGAATATTATATGTAAACCCTCTATTTCTATAGTCCTTCCAGTACTGTTAGTGAATGGTATTTAATTCATGTCAAATGATAGTTAAAGATCTTTGCCAGTAAACAGAATTTATATGAATTTGTATTGTTATCGGTGATAGAGGTTAACATCTGGTGGTCTCTATTGGCCAAAGTTATTTTACTTTGTAAGTTATTGATTCATGTAAAAAATTTTGCTTTTCAAATTTTTCAGAGACAGCGAATATGTCATCTGAAATGCTGCCATCATCCATTGAGCCTCCTAAGGTGGAAATAAAGCCAGGCGCGAGTGACGGTGAGGAGGAGAGACAGAAGCCGAGAGCGGATGCAGGGCCTGAGCCAATATCTAAACGACAGCTGAAGAAGCTGATGAAACAGAAACAATGGGAAGAGCAGCGGGAACAGCGCAAGTGCGTACCTCAGAGCATGCGCCGCCGTTTTGCTGAGAAAAGGGGTATTGGGTCTTGTTAAAAGCTGACTACCTTGAAACGGAAGTCATGAAAAAATAAAGTTATGCATGTGATTAGCTAACGCTGAGTTGCAATTAAAAGCACGTGTGTTTTGAATTGTTACTTCTTTTTTTGCAATACTTAGACTCTGTCCCCTTTCCCACGTAAGACTGCCTGAATAACCGCAGACCTGCTAGGATGGCTCAGACAAGGGCGCTGGTATCCGTGTCCAAGTCTGCACAAAGCAACAGCGCGGGAAGGTCAACTTTGGCCTGACATGATGTGGCTAATAGAGGGTTTCATGAAAGCATTTCTGTTTTAGCCATTGTCTAACACCAAAACTTGTAAGACACTAAAAAATCTTGGACTTTTATTTTTGTTCTTTTAGTAAATTTAGTGAAATTTTCCTTTTAGTATTCCTTATGATACTGAACTAGAGAATCATTTAGGGGATGAATTGTGAATAAATTCTTTATAAATCATGTTTCTCTTAGTCCTATATGATGTCAGTAATGAAACTATTGAATAATGCAGTTAATCATTAAAGAAAGCTCTATATTAACTTTGCAAAGTTCTTTTCTTCATATGTGAAGTTATTGTATGGAGTAAATGAAGTTATTAAGGTCTGACCCTTTTCTCTCACAGAAGAAATATGTCACACAACCATGACAACTTTAAAATGTAATTTTTTGTTTAATTAGAAGTTTTGTGAATGTCTCAGTATACAAATAACAAAAAAATGTTGTTTGCTATTTTAGGGAAAAACGAAAAGAAAAACGCAAGAGAAAGAAATTAGAACGACGTCAGCTGGAGTCCAACTCAGATGGAAATGACAGGAAACGCATTCGAAGACAAGTTGCTCGTAGCAGCCTCCGCCTGATCATCGACTGCAGCTTTGATGACTTGATGGTGTTAAAGGTATCATGAGGTCCCTGTGTGTGAACTAGGTTAAGTCGCTTTTACTTTCTTATGTAGTATTACAGATAGTGTTTATATACTAGACTACATCGTAAGTTCGTCAGACTCTCTTACTCCTAAATTAAGTGCTTTGATATGTACAGCATATTTATGTATATGTTTATATATGCATAGACAGACATTTACCCTATAATTAGATAATAAAACTCAGAAACCACATTATGGAATTGCATGATGGCACATGTCTGTAATCCTACCATTAAGAAGACTGAGTCAGAAGGATCTCAGAGTTTTAGGCTAAGCTAGGATATAGCACATTTGAAGCAAGCCTGGACTACTTAGTGAGATCCTATCTCAAAAAAATAAATAAATAAATAAATAAAATCTGTAGCATGGCTGGAGAGATGGATCTCAGTTAAAAGCACTTTTTGGTCTTTCAGAGGACCCAGGTTTGGTTTCCAGTAGTGACATAGTGTAGTAACTGACGACTATCTGTAACTCCGGTTTCAGGGCCTCTGACCCCCTTTTTCTGGCCTCTACAGGATGGTGTACATACATATATCCAGATGTGGCCGCATCCATCCATCCATACACACACACACACACACACACACACACACACACACACACACACACAGAGTTTGTTTTAAATCAGGTATTTTACCAGTGCTGCTAAAGTAAAGTGTGGAAATAGAATAATTTTACAAAAACGTTTTTTGTTGTTGTCTGTTAAACCAGCATCACTAGCATTTCAAATGGATAAAAACTTGAAAAGGACAGGTGAATTAAGAGCATTGTCTTTACAGGTAGTAATTTTGTCAGTGTTCAGGAAAATCAAATGAAAATTATCACAGTGGCGTTACTTTTTAAAAGAAAGATTTTTGCCTGTCTGGCCATTTCTTCTACTTTCTCTGTTCCTGTAATACTATAGAAGACCTTGGATGATTTTGATAACTCTCTTTTTAAATTGTGCTATTTTATAGGATATTAAGAAACTTCATAAACAGATTCAACGATGTTATGCAGAAAACCGCCGAGCATCTCATCCAGTGCAGGTGTGTGTGAAGGAGGCTCTGCTTCCTTTCCTTCCTCCCATGACAGGAAGCTTGCATCGCTCCAGTTGCTCTTCCCTGACACTCAAGGCTCCTGTGTCATGCTTGTTTGATGACTTTTCCTACAGGACTATGTTGGACATGACTGTCGTTCCCAGACTCGTCCTCACCAGTCTCATAGCACTGTGTAGTGTTGGGTGTCTCTGTTTAGGATACGTGCATATCTTCACAGCAGTTTCTCAGCTTTGATTCTTTCCAGTTGTGGGAAGTGGGGAGCGAGGGAAGTAGGCTGTCACGGCCTGTTTTCCCCGCAGGGCCTCTTAGATGTGTTCTGTTTACATTTCGTTTTGAGCTACAGACTGTTGTGAGAAGGGTTTATTAACTTAGAGAGCAAGTGTGGACACTAGCTTACTGCTGCTGTGACATGAAGAACCAGGAACTCCCGTGGATGTTAGTCAAGTGGACGCAACATGGGACTGGGCTTTTATATAATTTTATACCCTACAATAGTGACACTCTTTGCATCTTTCTTTTTATTCCTACCGAGGCCCTCAGCATCCTTGATAGAGCTATAAAGGAATTGTCAGGGAAGGCTCAGCAGCGGCAAAAATAACAATGATAGTTAAACACCTTTCCCAGGGAGGTGGATGAGAGCGTGGTGAAAACCAGGGAGTCTGTAGAATGCTCATCAGTGGCAGGCAGATTATAACTACTCAGCTGAGGTGGGGTGGAGGTGCAGGCGGCATGAGCCGGTCGGTTGAGGAGACCCCACTTAACAGGGCTCTTTCTCAGCTGAATCAGGCGCTCAGAGTTGATCACAGTTCTTTTTTTCTAGCTCAGTGAGAACTACTTGTGTTTTTCTGGTGATGAGGGGATAAAGCAGTAAACTTCACTGACTGGATTTCTCCTTTTTCTCTGCCTACCAATTGCTCATCAGTTTTACTTGACAAGTCATGGAGGCCAGCTGAAGAAGAACATGGATGAGAATGACCAAGGCTGGGTCAACTGGAAGGTAGGAGGCAGTCCGCGAACTTGTAAGCTCCCAAAGGCCTTGTGTTTGAGCTGTGGTGTGCTGCAAAAGTCTGCGTATCATTATACCATGTCTAAAGTTACAGGGGTGGAAGCTAAAGAAGAGACTGGTGTATCTGCTCATTTGTATTTCCTCCCATGAATCTTGTCTGCCATCTTAAGCCACTTCTTTAGAAAAGAAGCATCTAAAAGCCTTGATAAGATTTTTTTGCTTCAAATTCACTCTAAAATTGAAACTTTCTCTACATTTTGTTTCTTCTAAATCCATACTGTCCATTCTGTGACCAATAGCCAAACGTGGTTGTACATTCCTGAAATGTGAGAATCTGGATTGTGAGTTGGCATGGGCTGTAAATGTAAGATATGCTGACTTAGAAGGGTGGGGACATAACATGGGCATATTATGGTAAAATAAGACTGAAGGTCGTTTATCTATTTTTTACTTTTTAGTGCAGCTTCTAGCAGATTGAAAAGTATCCTTATAATTTCCCTGTTCTAGGTATATGTAAAGATGGCTTGGCTCAGTACAGATGCAGCCAGCTTGGCTCAGGACTCTTGTGCTCAGTGGACTGCTGTGTTATGCCTGTACATGTTGTTCACTGTTTGTTTTCAGATCCCACAGTGCCCTGCTTTCCCCACTAGTACCTACTAATCTAATAGCTGCACATATTAAGAGCCCATATGTAGACATTTGCAAGAAAAGTATCCTTAACAAGTACCCTTTAGATTAAAGTATCCTTTAATCTAAAGTATTTTTTAGATTCATGTCTCTTTCTAAGAAATAATATGTTAGACAAACGTACTTTATAGTTTGTGTCTTTCTAAGCTTATTTATGTCCTTGGTTTTCTAGAGAAATACAGACTCACTGACTTCTAACTACTCCGATCCTTCTTGAAGCTGTTATTAAGTATAAGAGTCAGATTTATAGCATATTCTTTCTGAGAAAAGTAATTGTATTCATCAGTAGCATACAGTCTTAAGTGTCTGCTTCATTTGATTTTCTTTAAGATTATTGTATAACAGTCAGAGTCTGGAGACATATCATTCTGGCAGTTAATGTGACTGGAAAAGTCTTACAGCTCTTACTTAGTCTTGTGTCTCTGAACTGACAGTTTGGCAAAGAAGCCTTCAGATGTGTCTCCTTGTGGAAACAGACACATTCTATTAATTAATTTGACACAGTTTCCTTTTGATGAGTCATATGGGAGACATAATTCAAAAAGGCATTTCTTACCTGGAAAACAATATGATCAAGAAGGCAGGAAAATGCATTTTTATTTTTATTTTTGGAGTAGAGGTAAGTGAGAAAGGTAGGCTGATGCCGTATTAAGGAAAGAGCCCCTAAGTTGAGTTGGAGTTGAGCCTGCAGGAAAGGCTGGAGATGAGCTTTTAGAGACTCGGCTTGGCATCAGTGTGCTGGATTAGATTAGGAACTGAGGCCCCAGCCAAGGGAATAACATTGGTAGACTATTTCAAGGACTGAGATATGAGGGAAGGAGTTGGTTATGGGGTTTACATGCTACTCTAACAGTAGCCTCTCAAGCTTGATATCAGGTGGTTTTGGACAGGTTTATTTTGAGAAAAGAGGATATCAGTTCAGCCAGCTTTCAGTGTCCTACTAATGATACACTCGCTCTCCTTTGTTGTTGAAGGATATTCACATCAAATCAGAGCACTATAGTGAACTCATAAAAAAAGAAGACCTGGTCTATCTGACGTCGGACTCACCTAATGTACTGAAGGACTTAGATGAGTCCAAGGCCTATGTGATTGGAGGCCTAGTGGACCACAACCATCACAAGGTACTGTGCTTTGCTCCTCCCTAAGACCTGACAAAATCCTAATAGTGATTGTCTTTCTTGAGCACCTACTACTGTCGTGGTGACCTAAGCTAAGCAAAGGGGTCACTTTAACTTACTTGACCCTCTTGCAGCTCAGGGAGGTTGCTTCAGTGATTGTCTACATTTCATAGCTGCAGGATCTGAAGAACAAAGAGATTACGCCTAAAGTCCACCATGGCAGGTGGCAAAGTGAATTATTAGAAATGACCAGATAGTTGTAGAGTCTGCATGTGTAAGCTGTGCTGTATTGCTGGAAGCTCTGATATTAACAAATTCCTAAGCCATTGAAGTTTATACTAATTTTTAAAATAGTTAATTTTTATGGTATGAGTGTTTTGCCTGCATGTATGTCTGCTCTATGTGTTTGTCTGATGCCCTTGACAGTCAGGAAATACTGTCAGATCCTCTGGAACTGGAGTTAGAGATAGTTGTGAGCCATCATGTGGGTGCTGGGAACTGAACCTGGGTCCTCTGGAAGAGTGCTGTGCTAGCTACTGATTCATCTCTCCAGCACTATACTAGTTTTTAAATATCTGTTTTCTCACCTATTTTTCTCTTCTCGCCTCATGTTTTTATATAGATAAAAAGTTATTTTCTAAAGAGAATATTGCTATGTACTTTGCAACATGCTCAATTCATCTCAATTTTCTAAAGGAAAGGTATTCTTTGTAAGTGAAGAAATATTGTCAGCACAGTATATGAAGTAATCATACACTTCAGCAGCAGTGTGCAAGGAGAATGTCTCCCACGTCACACATGATCACATCTGCCTGTCCGGTGGTGACTGCATGCATGGCTGTGGAGCTCCTAGGTGTAATATGGCTGAAAAACTGGATTTTTTTTTTTAATTGTAATTTTGAAGTTGTCAGATGTGGCTAGGCATTAGGTGAGCAACTCGAGAATATCCCAGGGGCCTCATCAGAATAGTCATCAGGCTTTCTGTTGTCAGTGGGGAATTCTAATTTATAATATATGCAAACATTCTCTGCTCAGTTGTGTCTGTTTCTCTAATAAAGCATTTTTATTCCAAAAATCCCCTGGCTCCTCTAATTTTTTGCCCCTACATAGGCTAAGTACTTGTTGAGAAATTCAGCTTACACTTCCTGGACAGTCTTTTTGTTTGGGATAGGCACAGATTTTAAGCATCTTAAGTTTGAGAAAATATAACATCCTTATCTAAGAGTTAGTTGGTAGAAGGGAAAAATAAAATGTAAGAAAAAATGAAATACTCTTCACTCAGGGTTTTATTTCATTGACATATTTATATCTTTGTGTATAATTGAGATTGAATTTCCTTTAAAATTTTTTGTAGCAGAATTTTAGCAGAGCCATTGTATCTGGCATGAATTTTGAGTAATGGCACCTGGGCTTTGAAGTAACCTTTGGTAAATAGTAAGTGATTTTGTGGGGTTGTTCATTTGAAGGATTCTTAGAGCCTGCCTTTTTACAGAACAGTCTGAAAGACTTACCTGGCAAACCAGGAAGTCTCCTATGGCTGAGAATTGCTTAGGTAATGGTTCCTTCAGACAACCCCTAGATGGTATAAGAGGTTCTGGTATTTGGAAATTGACTTGCTAACTGTGCCTTTTATGTTAAGTAAAAAGCACTCTGCTAAGCTGTAGCGTTCAGTCCTTGAGAGGCTGATCCCCATGCTGCTGAGGACCCTGAACTCATCCTGTAGTGGTGTCTCTCTCTTCCGACAATTATCCAGCATAACCTAGAACACCAACATATTTTACTCTCAAAGAAAGAATGATGCTGCTTCTCTCTCTCGAGTTCAGATGGAGTGTTTCATTGAGAGAAATGGGATAGGGGACTGGCAAGGGAATAAGCAGAGAGGAAAATCCTCCAGGGTTTCCTTGTTGTGCCACTGAGAAGCTTCCTACTGGCTGGGAACATCTTTTCTTCACCTCACAAAATGAGTTGGTTAAACAAAGGCTGTAAATGCTTCTCCTGTCAGGACTTAAAACACAAGCCATTCTGATGTTTTCTGCACTGAAGTCCTTTCTGAAAAAGAACTCCATTTTCCTAGACTGCACAACACCTGAATCCCAGTGTCTTTATTTTCAGGGACTCACATTTAAACAAGCATCCAGTTACGGAATTGAACACGCACAGCTTCCTCTTGCAGATTTTGTGAAGATGAATAGTCGAAAAGTCCTGGCGGTTAACCATGGTAAGCTGCTGAGGTACCCTAAAGTGGACCTAAGTGAACACTGAAAGAGACAGTACATTTCAGATTTGGACAAATAGAAAGAAGGCATGTGTTCATCAGAAGTAAAAGGGAGTACTTTAGACATTTTTGAAAATTGACAAAGTATAAACACAACTAGCTGTAAACTATTACTCACAGGATCTTGTACTTGCTATTAGCTTTTGGATGTATTTCCTCCCAGTTCTTTTTCTGTGTCTATGGTCTCTGCCAGCTTTACTGACCTGAGGTTCTCATCTTTCACTTCGTTTGAGTTTCTGTGGGATTGATTTTTAGTGATTATGTGATATTCCATCCTCTAACTAGATAGTCATTTAATCATTCTCCCATTGTTGGATATTTTTAATTTGTTTTATAATATAAAAATAGAAATTTAAGTATATATATATTTTTACTATGTGATGCCCCAAGTTAACCTATAATCCATACCTGCCTAAGAACCAGATAACATCATGAAATGCTGGGACTTGTAGTTCTTGGAAAGTAACAAAGAATCATGGGAATGGACAGTGGCCTATAAGTTTGTCCTTATAAAGCCCTTCAACATTTGCAGCTGTGAAATTCCAGGGAATGGTCCTGACCAAAGCCCATCTCTTGGTCAGTATTTAATATGTAATAAAGCTTGCTTTAAATTTGGCCCCTAATGGTAGAATTTTTTTTCCTCTGGTGAATCTCAAGATTAACGGCTATCATGAATAACATTGTGGTACACTTATATATAATTCATTGCCTCAAGGATTTATTTAAATTATAATAAAAAAATTTTTTTGAGACAGGGTTTTGCTATGTAGACCAGACTTCTCTTGAACGCTGAGAAGTCCACCTACCTCTGCCTCCCTCCTAAATGTTGGGATTAAAGACACACACCACCAAGCCATTGAGCTTTATTTATTTATTTATTTATTTATTTATTTATTTATTTGAGATTCATTTGTTTTTAGGTTTTGTGTATGAGTGTTCTGCCTACATGTATGTAGGTACACCTAGTGGAGGCCAGAAGAGGAAATTCTATCCCTGGAGCTGGAGTTACAGGAATTATAAGCAGCCAGTTCTCCTACCCACTGAGCCATCTCTTTAGCACCTCTAATTAAGGAACAGTTTTAGTCAGTACACAATAATTTATGTAACCCTAAATACTTTTTATATAGCAGGCTATATGGAGTTAGAAAAATGAAATTAATTATTCAAGGAACAAATTTCCTCTAAAACCTTTGGTAACTAGTAGAAATTCCTTTTCTTCAAAATAACCTGGAAAGCCCTTGAGTAGTGTGGTGAACCTAGGAACGGCATTGTTTTCCTTTCTACTTCTATGAAAGCAAGAGCAGAAAGCAGGCAAAAGCTCCTCACAGTGGCTCTTTGTAGTGAAGATAGAAGAAACAGAGCTGGATGCTGATTAACCGTGTGTGTTAGTGCGTAAGAGATGAAGAATATGATGGAGCCCCTCTCTTGATTATAACACACACCTGATGCTAGTAAGTTTCTGGGGCTTAAGAACTGACTGAGGAAAATCTGGAAAGGACAAAAGGGCTGGAGAGCCATGGGCAGTTTGTCCTTGATAGGGAAGAGGAGAAAGAGGTAAGTAATTGGGACAAGTGAGCACTCAGCTCACAGTACCTGCCAGTGTGCAGCATCGTGGTGACCTTGACTAAGGAGCATCTGCATTTGTCCTCGTTGCAGTGTTTGAAATTATCCTGGAGTTCTTGGAAACAAGAGACTGGCAAGAGGCATTTTTTACAATCTTGCCCCAACGGAAGGGAGCTATTCCTGCACACACAGCCTGCGAAAGCTCTCCTCAGGACCACCAGTCCCTGCCAGAAGGATGGGACAGTGCCAGCGAGGGAGAGCATTGCAGGGATGATCCTGACTCACCACAGAAAGAGGAGCAGGACCAGCAAAGCAGCCCAGTTTCTGCAGTGAGCCCTGCCCCACAGTAACCTTCCCTTCTCCTCTTGCTCAAGAGAAACTACACAGTGCGGTGCTTCACAGCATGCTCAGACTACGAGAAAATTTTCTTTTGTGGAATTTTAAATCTTTTAAAAGAGTTAAATGATAATGAAAAACCCTTTGAGCAGTAAGAAAGGTTTATTTGGTTTGGGGTAAGAAGACTTAAAGGTATGATTTCAAAATTGCTTTAAGCTTCAAATCAGTCATGGAGGATGTTATATGCAGGTCTGCCTCCGTTCATCACTCACTATTCACTGGAGCGTATCCTCAGGGCGTGCCTTCTGACCTTTGAGCTTGGCTCATTCGTGTTCCTACCTGTGTCTTTTTGGTCTGATGTCTATTTGTGGGAGCAGATATTCATACTGTCCTGTGAGTCTCTAGAATGCTGAACTTGGGAAGCTATGCTTTTTTCTGTGGCTTCGGTGTTCAACTTTCTCTAAGAAATACATTAATTCTAGGAGACTATCAGTTGTTTGCTGGGCTCAACAATTCAGTTTTTTGGACAACGAAGTCTATTCCTGTGCCTCTCTTAGGATATCTTATGTTTCTGAAATAGTCACAAGAATAATCTTTAATCCTGTAATGACAATAATTTATTCAATTACACAAGTAAGTTTTGCTGGCTAGATTATTTTATAAGTTTATTTTTGAAGGATCAATTTGTCTTTATTTACCTCAGTTTAAAACAAAAAAAAAAGTTATCCTTTCCCTTTATTTTCCATATATATAACATATTTCCTTAATGTTAGCTTTTAATGTGAATATTATACATTTGCCTCCTACTATAATATTCCAACTAATGTAAATGTCTTTCTGTAAATAACAGGCATGTAGGAAAATGTGCATGTAATAGTGTTTACATCTGTCCATATCACATTTAGCTTTCATGCCTTAATCACATTGACAGGACTAATATGTATTGTTTGTGGAATGGTTGTGTTGAATTCACTAGTTTGAATTCATTAAATGGGAATTGAACAGTGGTTTAGAAACTGATGGAGACAGAGCAGAGGGATGCTGTTGGCTTCTGCACAGTATTTGCAGATCACGTGATCCTTACACACGTGCCATGCAACTCCAGGAGCTCTCACTGAACTGTGTTAAGTCAGTTTCTGGTCTTTTCTCTTTATTATATAGTGCATGTGCTCATTAGATTTGGTATTGACGTTCACTGCCTATTTTTGTTGCTTTATTCTTAGTTACCAATTGTAGCTAGCTCTTTCAAAGTTTATAAATGAAGTATATAAACAGTCATATTATAGTTCTAAATGAATAAAGTTCATGTTGTTACTGTACTTTTTGAAGATTCAGATTTTGTGAGATGTCCCCCATGTGCCGGTGTGTTTGGACACTTGGTCTCCAGCTGATGGTACTGTTATGGAGGTTGTGGGACCTTTCGAAGGGGAAGCTTTGCTGGAGGAAGCATGTCACTTAACTTAGGTTGAACTTTTCAGTCCTGTTTCTTGTGCTGTCAAATGTGATCACTGCTTCCTGATCTGATGATCCTGCTGCCAGGCCTTCCCTGCCAGGATGACTATATACCTCCTATAGAGCTCTAAACCAAAATAAACTCTTCCTTCCTTACTGGCTTTTTTGTCAAGGTGTTTTGTCATGTAGCAACATAAAAGTATCTAATACATATCATTTTATATGGAATTCGGACCCTACTTAATTATAAAAGTGAAGAAAATTATTTCAAGTACCACATAGTTTAATTTTCATTAATTGCAAAAGCTCTGTTGATTTCCTGCGCATGCTATAAGAAGACACCACAGACTTGGTGGGCTAAAATAACCACAACTTAGGTTCTACAGTTTCAGAGGCTGCAAGTTCAGAATCAAGCCTGATAGGGTTGTGCTCTCTCTGCCTCACACGATGTCCTTTTAACCTGAATGTGTTCTTTTCTCTCAACTTTTTTTTCCTGTATAGCAACAGATAGAAAAGGAGAAAAGAATAAGTAACAATGATGTGAATTAATGGCAGCAGAGACCTAAAGTAGTCAGTGAGTGAGCCCATGGAGATCTTTGTTCCTCTTTCTCCAGCTTACAGTGACAGCATGTGCAGTGAGCTTAGTATATATGAAGAAGAGAGTGATGGCAGCCTGAAGAATCAGGATTGTTGCTGGGGAGATTAGGGAATTAGATGAGGCTTAAGCCTTGGTACTTTTATGTTTACATTGTGAAACTGCATGTTAGAACTCAGTGTCCTTGTTTAAAATGTGACTGTTACATATTGATCCTGTCAGCGCCATGTGAGATAAGCCATGGGAACTTGGTGATGACTTTCTTCCTCTCCTTGTTCTCTTCTCCCTTGGCCTTGCCTGCTCTAAAATTCAGAAAACCTGCTTCAGACTTTGTTCCTTCAAAGTACAAGGCTTGACAAGATTTGAAAAGTCTGCTTTCTGCCAGAACAGGGGCAAAGAAATAAATACATGTTATTTAGTAAAGCCTTTATTGGAACAGTGAAAATAATGCTAACATAAAACACAATCATGCAAGACCAAATCCATATGTTCTGTCAGCAAATGTTAATATTAGTATTAAATATTAATATTTTTACATTTTAATGACTAGCTAAAATGTTAATGTCTACTTTTAAAATAGTAATAATGAAATTTAAAAATAAGAAAAAGGGCATACCAAGCTAGTAACAAAGACCTAACATTTGAAAAACTTCAGCATTACACACAAGCAAGGGGAAGAGAGGTGCTGCAGTGACAACCAGAGCTGCTCTATATCACAGCACAAACTGAGAGACAACTTTATGAGGGTTGGATGGTATAGAAACACATCAGTATGAGAAATTTTAAATCATGTTCCCTGTGCCATGACGGTGTAAATGCAGGAAGTAGAAATAGTTTAATTAATAGCAGGTCTATCTAGATCAAGATTCATATGTGGAAAATAAAAACGAAATTGAATTTCTTTTCCATCATCTGTGGAACATTTCTAAAAAGTGGCTATATTGGATTGCCAAGGAAAATCAAAACTTAAACTCTAAAGCCAGGCTCTTTGTAACAAAGCAGTACAGTGCAAACAAAACTTAGAAGCTAGAGAGATGGCTTAGTGGGTAGAAGCACTTGTCATGCAAGCATGAAGTTCAAATCCCTTGGTTCAAATCCTCAGACCCGACATGAAAAGCAAGACACAGAGTGAGCACCTATAATCCCAGTGCTTCTACTCAGAGATGGGAAATGGAAACAGCCCGCAGGACCTTGCAGGCCAGCTAGCCTGCACACAAAGCAGAAAAATCAGCAGAGAGACTGTGTCTCACAAAGGTAGACTGTTGGGGGCCGACTTTTAGCAGAAAGCGGCTATCAGCTTTGCAGCCATCTTGAGCCATATACCCTGACATGAGACTTGGATTACAATAACCTACAACAGCTGAGCACACTCCGATAATCTTGGTTTAGATACCTTGAGATTAAAGGTGCGTGAGATTAAAGGTGTGTGACTTAAGAGTATGACTTAGAAGTATAGAGATCAGAGTTAGAGACAAGACCTAAGGGCATGATTAAAGGTGTAACTTAGAGGCGTGGCTTAGAAGTGAGACATATAAAAGGCAGAGACAGAACAGATCAGAATCAGACTGAGATCAGAGATTCAGACACATCAGACATTAGGTAGAAGACACTTGGCTCCAAACAGAATCAGACACAGCAGACAGAGGAGACACTTAGAGGAAGAGAGACTGAAGAATAAACGGGATTGAATCACACCGTGTCTGGTCTCCATTCTTCGAGTCTGCCCTCACCCTGGCTCTTGCTGAACCCCGACCCGCAGACCAGAGCGGCAACTTGGGCCGGGATACAGTGGCCGCCCAAATGTGGGTCGGCCCGGGCCTCAACATTTTGCCTGGGCTGCGTTGTTTTTTGGCTGCCCCAACGTGGGGTTAGTGTGGACCCCAACATTATTTTGGCCGCCCCAACGTGGGGCTACTGTGGACCCCAACATTATTTTGGCTGCCCCAACGTGGGGCTACTGTGGACCCCAACAGTAGACTAGGACTTATATCCAGGAGCTGTTGGCCACCTGCCCGCAAGCACAGAGAGAGCAGAGGATGGTTTGGACGACCTTAGAGTACAATGGGATTACTGACTTCCAGGATCAGCTTCAGTGAGGCAGCTCAACATTATTCAGGGTGAACGGAGCATGTGCTATAATAGGTATGGGGGGGGGGGGGATTTCCAGGGTGGGTGTATATCATTCATTGGCTGGTGCTTGAGGTATTTGGAATGATTCCTTGCATGGAGAGGCATTCCAGGAGCTTACTGGACAAGTTCTTATTGGGAGAAAGGAAATTGAACCTGTAATCTCACTAAAAAACTACGTCACATGGCTCAGGTAGAGGATGTGGGAGTCAGGCTGGGAAGTCTGACTGGGAAAGCCCTGGGAGGCCCTGCTGTGAAAGGGAGTCCTCCAGAACCTGACTGACGGTGATTTTTGCAATGCTACTTATGCTGGTTTAAAAATTAGACGAGGCAGGGTACAGGCATAAAAATGAAACACCATCAGAGGACTTAGAAAGGGAGGAGCCAAGAACAGAGCATTCAGGAGCCGGGACAGAGGTTCTTGAGGTGGACGTCAGGCCGGAGTAGGCTCCTAAGGGTTTTTACAATTTGCTCTACCAGACCGAATTCAGTAGCAAACAACATTCTTCCCCACCAAACCACACAGCTTCCCCCACATTCAGCCGTTATCAAGATCTCTCCGGTTTTGGAGCACGACCCCTGCAAGAGAGTTCATCTGTCTGTCCTTGGAGGGACTCATGGCTGTCAGTTGTAGATGCTATCACCTGACAGAGCTTATCTTCAAAGTCTCCTGCCAAGTGGTGTGTCTTTGACAATGGCAGCTGTTGTGGCCCCAGCAGATCCAAGGGAGATGTCGAGTCCCAGTCCTTCTAGTAAAAGGATAAATATTTCCCGACTCTGGTTTGTAGTAGCCGTGCAGCCTCCTCCTCATAGAGACCGGTCTGTGGAATGATGATAACAGGTATCCAAAATCCTGGTGGGGGAGTACCCATACAGGAAGTTACTTTTCTTTGTTTTGTTTGTTTTTTGAGACAGGGTTTCTCTGTTTAGCCCTGGCTGTCCTGGAACTCACTCTGTAGACCAGGCTGGCCTCAACTCAGAAATCCGCCTGCCTCTGCCTCCCAAGTGCTGGGATTAAAGGTGTGTGCTACCACTGCCCGGAATTATTTTTCTTTAACACCAAAGAAAGGAAGCTGTGCACAGGTTAACAGAAATGCAAAGGGTTATAGTAAAAGTTGGTGAAAACCGGGAATGTCAAAAAGGCCTGGTCGTGTCATTTCTCTCGACTGGAGCTACCATTAAAATATTCATGGGCACTGCAGCAAGTAGGTGGTGGGTTCTAGAGGTGCAAAAGACAGTGGGGAGCTTTTGGGGTAGTAAACAGGAGGAGGTCTGCAACATCGGATGTATCAACTCCCTCCAGGATGTTGTTGACCTTCCTTTTTCCTCCATTTGTTTTTTCCAGTAGAGCAGTGTGATGCTTTAGGCTTAGCTTCAAACATATGCTATTGAGAGTTGTAGAAGTCAGCAGCAGAGTCTCTAGTAAATTCACCTGTGTAAAACTTGTTCATTACCTTGCCAGTGATTGTGCTGAGGGTCTGTCATGTATATTATAGAACAGGGGCTGTCATTGTCCACTAAATAGAGGGATCTGTTACGTCCTGTCATTACACCAGCTGATCCTCAGTGAACCCATGTTCCATCCTGCAAGAGTGGTGGTAACAGCCTCCATAGTTGTGGACACCCTGGAGACACAAGGGTCTGTCTGAGGAGAGGAAAGCAAGCACATTCAGTAGCATACGCACGTGTAAACTGGAATTTGGGGATACTACAATCTCTAGGGGTTGTTGGCATCCCACCAATGGGCAGTCTCTGGTCCCAGTTATCTGATTTCTTCCCTCACATGTTTCCCTGGCATAAAATCACCAAAACATTTTATCGAGGGGAAGGGTATTCTACTAGATTTATCTAGGTAACTATATTGGGCACTAGATCTAGGTGTCTGTCCAAAATGGAGGCCTATTCCTTTGGCCCTCTGACTCAGGACAGCCTGTAACTTCTTGTAGTAGGCAACTTACCTGACCTGTCTGACCTGTCTGCAGGCAGGTTTGTTGGTTCAGCGTTTCTAAGCTGGAGTCACATCACGTGACTTGTCTCGGCACTACTTATTTACTTTTCCCTTTTTTCAAAATCTCAGTGCTATTCACTCACTATATTTTTAATAAAAATATATATAATTATAACTCTCAGGTGAATAATCTTGCTGGGGCTGTTTGTCCAGCTGCCCTGGATCCACTGCCAGGTCTTTATTACCTGGGCCCTATCTATCTTCATAGGCGGCAGGTGGAAAACCACCGATTTGTTATAGTGACCCCAGGTCCCCAGTACAGTCACACACACACACCAAATTAGGTGGTGGCCAACTTGCGTGGCTGGGTGGTTCAAAGGGGCTGTGCTGGGGAACCACGAGCTGTCTCCCACCAAGTGCGGGCTGGGTGAGGGCGCCCTCCATGTGGTGTTACCTGGAGGATACCCTACATGCGGTAGGCAGGCTGTCCGAACACGAACCGAGAACATGAACAGCGGTGGGTGTCCCTTACTAAAGGACCTGCCCGCCTCTCTCCTCTGCAGCAGCACTCTTGTACCAGAGGCTTCATCTCTTTCTCTGCCGGCAATCGTGTTATCTCTTTTTAACTCAGGATGTTTAATACAGATTAATGGCTAACACAGAGAATTTGCCAAGAAAACACACACACACACACACACACACAAAACACAGATAGCTCACCCCTCTCACGGGTGGCACATAAACCAGGTGATACAGACAGTTCTCGTCCCTGCCACGGGTGCAGACCAAGTTACACAATAAGGGCATAGAAAGACAGCCAGAAATCTGCCGGCCTCTGCCTCTCAAGTAAGACTCCAATAACCAGAAAACTAGGTCAGTTTTCACAGATTCAGATTTAACAGATTCAGACGACTTGGCCAGCCTATGCTGGACCAAGTCTAACAGATTTCTAACACGCCAGCAATGAACAACCCAAAAATAGACACACTGCCATGAGAGCACAACAACCACTGCCCTAGGCAGTGGTGGCTATCTCTGACCTTTTCTCTCTGCCCCATTGTTAACACACAAAGAAACTAACAAAAACCCATCTCAACCACAAGTACCAGCTGAGAGGGATTCCACATCCTCTCTGGCACCTAGATGAACCCAGTGCCAGGCTAATCACTCATTTATATCCTCTTGAGACAGACAGAAACGGTTTACTGCCCCTCATGAGACAGAAACAGCTGCCAATTCAGACAGACGGGCACAAACAACTTAGAAACCAAACAACTTAGACAAACCTAGACAAACCTACGACAAAATGGCACACGAGAAATCAGATGATTTAGACAACCCAGCACATGAGAAACCAGACAATTTCACACAACAGATGGAAAATCTCGGTGTTCCCTTACCTCCCAATGCCCAATGGGTTCTTAGATTGGGGTGGTCACAAAATCCCGGACGAGCCCCCAAATGAAGACCCCCCCCCAAACTCGGGAGACCCTTACTCAAGTCACCATACCTGGATGCAATCAGCAGAGGTTTATTAGGGAAGAGACTTGGCAGCCAGCAGCCAAACTGCACACTCATGCAGGAGTAGAATTTGACAAAGCCAGTCAGTCTGAGGAGGGTTTTTAAAGGAGTAATCCACAAACCAGGGGAGTGAGAAGGGGGGGTGAAGGGTTGTCAAGGATACATAACATAAAAATAGTGGAACATTTCAGAGGAACTCACCCTAAATGATTTAGAGTCATGTGAAAATCACTCTGCACACTCATTCTTTTCAAAAATGTAGTTTTACCATGTCACTGTGCCATACCCTGTCATTACCAGCTATTTCAGGTTAACTATTTTTCACTTGTTCCGGCTATAGCCCCACCTAGATGACTTGCATCTTTCTCTGTGGTCAGGAATGTGTCTTCTTGCTTTGGGCTTTCCCCACCCTGAGGCTTGAGGAATGTTAATCCAGCAAGTGTCCTCTGATTCAGGGATAATGTCCTCCACCCGGAATGTGTCCCGGGGCAGTGAAGGCCTGAAATCTTACATTCAGTTCCGCGTTTTGGAACCTGTACTTTTTCGGCTCAGGTCTAAGGGCAAAGAAAAAGTCTACATATATTTCATAAAATGGTCTTATAATTTTACACTCTACAGTTGATATAAGTCAGTTGATAGAGTTCTTCACCAGTAGGGGAAACATAGTGAGGGCCCCAGTTGTGGCAATCCTAGCAGCTAAGATGTTCTCATTAGGGAGGACTCAGGGAGGGGTAAGTGTGACCTTATATGACTGACAAAGATGGGGCATGTTCTTGCCTGGCTATATTTGAACTTTTTATTCACAAAAGGGAGAGAGGGTTACCATCAAGCTTGACATAGGAGCCAGCTGTCTGAGTATAGATTAAATGATACTTTGAGTTATATTAGAACCAGAAAGAGAGCATACTGTTCCTTGAACTAGGGAGATCTGTCTGGGAAGAAGAAAAGATGGGATTCAGTGTCACCGTCTCCTCTCTATATATCACATAGGCAACCCCTTCTCACCACTCACCTGTGCAATGTCAGGCTAAAAACATGCAAGTGACTGTTTTGGAGATGGCCCACCATTTTGCATGGCCCGAAGTTGGTGAGCTCTAAGAATGCATGGTCCCCAGAGACTTCATTGCAGGATTGCTTCTTGCTGCTGATATGTCTTTTCTGTCACTATTACATAGCCTAATGATTCCTGGGCATCAGCCCACCCTGTTGGGCAAATTTTCTGCAGACCAACATAAAGATGTAGTTTCATGTAGTAATGCCTTGTAGATGAATTGATGATTTCATAATTCCTTATAGTGATTTTATAGAATTGCTAAATTTATACAAGAAATTCCAAGGCCTCTGTAAAATGAAAACTGCAAATAGAGTTCTGTAAACCTTCACATGTCCTGGGCTAATTGCAGTAGGATAGAAAGCAGGCTTAGGACAAATTTATGATCATGGAAGACATTTCCTTAGGTTAACTGTGAGACCATTATCTGATAACTGAAGGTCATAAATTGGGAATGGGCAACTGATTGTAGGTGCAAGGACAGTAAGTAAAATACTGATTAGTTTATCTATAGAAAACTCCGAAACTAATGAGACACAGGGCAGATGATTTGTCTCTTGACAAAACCATGCTAACTTGTGACAAAAATTATTGTTTTAAACTTAAAATGAATGTATGTAGCTGGAACAGACAGTGAGTGTTTATCGGGTACTAGTCTGAATGGAAAGACATGTAAACACTCTGTAAGTCTTTATCATTTATGACATGGATTTTTGCCTTAAACAAGTATAAGAGCTAAAAACCAAAAAATAAATGAAGGTGCAGCTTTCTTCAGCTTCATCCAGAATGAGTGTTTTTTTGTTTTGTTTTGTTGGTTTTTGTTTTGTTTTTTTTTTTGTTGTTTTTGCATGCATGAATTTTCTATCTTTTCCTTCTTTCATTCATTCTTTTTTTTTTTCTTTATTCTCTGATTCATGAAGAGCTAATGAGTTCCAAGCTTCTAGCCTGGCCATCTAGAGGTCCTCAAGCCAGAGAGGAAAAAGTCCTAGCAATTAAGCCTTTTCTTCTTCTTAATCCCCTGCAGCTGCCAGCAGGAGTCTATCACCAGAAACCAGCAGTGTTTAGCCACAGAATAGTAAGAAACCAGCACTTATTAGCACAAAATAATAGAGTTACAAGGTCAGAGATCATCAGTCTTTGCCCTTCATCTAATGCTCTGTCCTACCTCACCCAAACCTATAGGCTGAGGCAGGCCCCTGACAGTGAAAGGCGTGGGAGCCCATGGGAGCCCATGGGATAGGGGATTGGGAAAATAAATGTGGGGCAAGCCACCTAACGAGTGGTAGGGTTGCCAGCAACTTATCTTTAGGGCAGTGGCTATGTATTTGTCCTAGGAAGCTGATGAGGCCATTAGCAAAGAAAACATGGTTTCTTAAGAGCCGTTGGATATCTGGAAGGGGAAAGGTAAAACAACCATATCAAGTTCTTTACCTATGATTTGTGATGTGTGTTCTCTTCCTGTCCTTATCATGGCGGATGAAGCGTCAACCTCAGTTAGTAATCAAGGCACTCCCCCATTGACACATAGCACCATTCTAGGATCCCCTGAGATTGATATAAGGCTCCCACTACTGTGGGGGAAGAATTGAATATAAGGCCTTGGACTGGCTACTGTGCTCGCAGCGAGCCAGGGAGGCATTTTTAATGTTGTTATTAGTGGAGCTGGTATCAGAGAGTGAGGAGAGAAGGGGTTCTTGACACTTTTAAGTAGGTCAAATAAAGGCTGTAATTGGCTGGACATGATGAGGAGCCAAGGTCTTAGCCAATTAATGTTGCCCAAGAAGCTTTGGAATGTATTTAGAGTTAGTGAGCTGGGGAAGTCGGTAACAGGTTTAGCTGGCCAGACTGAGGTTAGGATGATTTCTGTCCCTAGGAATGTGATGGGGAAAACCAGTTGGATCTTATTTTTTATATATATTTTATATATTTTTAATGATCTGTTGCTTAAGATTTTATAAGGTTGGTTCTTGATCATGTCTTTTATCTTGCCTCACTAATAGTCACCCATGTAATGATACATGTGAGGAGCCTCATTCACCATTATAAGATGGCGCCGGCTTCTGCTTCCTGGTTCTTCACGGAAGCTTTACTTGAGAATGCGCCTGCGCATGGCGCGAAAACCGAGTATGACAATTGGATGAAAGATTTGAGCCAATAAGGGATCTGCATGTCTCCCAAAGCTCTATTTAAGCAGCGGGCTTTCTGAGCTCGGCGTCCTTCCCCTTTTCTCCATCTTGAAGAGCTGTTCAATAAATGCTATCAGAAGAATCCTGAGTGTGGCGTTCTCCTTATCGGCGAGGTAGAGCGCTACAAGTGGAACCAAAACCCGGGATGAAGCCGAACATCTCGGGGTTTTGACCAGTCACGAAGGACCCTGTTGGCTCGCAGAGGATTCAGAACTGACGGCACGGAGAGTCTAGACGCTTTTCTGCAAGGTATGGCGGATCTTGTTTGGCTTAACAACAAGATAGCCTATCAGAAGCAGAAAAGGGAGAGAGCGCTAATAAAATAGAAAAGAAAACTAGGATAGAGAAGAAAACTAAGAAGGAAAGGCTAATTTGGACAGAGCCTCAATGTTTGAACTCCAGTAAGCGGGATACAGTGGAAGACACCCTGCGCTGGAGAACCAGTCAACTGACAGAGTCTCAATGTTAGAGCTCCAGTAAGTGGGATACAGTGGAAGACACCCTGTGCTGGAGAACCAGTCAACTGACAGAGTCTCAGTGTTAGAGCTCCAGTAAGCGGGATACAGTGGAAGACACCCTGCGCTGGAGAACCAGTCGACTGACGGAGCTGGCTGAATTTGGAAGTGAAACAAAGGTGATTGCATAGTAACAAAAACGGGGCAAGAAAAAAAATAAGCAGAAACAGATGAGAAAAGTTTTAAAGATGCAAGGAGTAAATTGCAGGCTGCTCTGAGTCAAGAGAGCCAAACAGATAAAGGTTATAGTAATGAAAATGGGGCAAGAAATAAGTGAGTAAAAACAGATGAAAAAGGCTTTAAAGACACGAGGAATAAATAGAAGGCTGCTCTAGACAGAGAGCTAAGCAGAATGATAATGTTAATTGATTTAACTTTCAAAATGGGTGTGATTCTGAGTTGTATAATATTTTTCTGGATAAAAACTCAATGTAAAGGTTTTTCTGGTTACTGGCTTAAGGAAAGGTTAATTCGGAACAAAAGGTTTTTCTGTGAGTTTTCTGATGAGGTCATTAAGGTAGTAGTTATGTCTTCCAGAATTATATGGATCAGACATGACAGAGGTAGGCCTCCAGAACACTAGATTTCAGAGAATCAAAATAATTATCTTGATACTAAACCTTGTTTTGAGATTTGTATATTGCAGAATACACAGCTTTGGAGAATGAATCTTATCACCTGCATGTTCACTGATGCCCTGGACTTCCAGCTGGATGCAGTTAAGACAGACTTCAGATGCTTTCAATTTACCCTTCCCCTCATCCCTCTTCTAATATCTCAACACCCATGTTCAGCTTGACTTGCTTGGATTTCTCCCTGACCCAGGGATTCTCCTCGTGGATCTCTTCGGTTTTTTCTTTCTTTAAGGAATGGGTGGGGGTAGGGTTATTTGGCTGCATGATCTTTGGGGGAGTGCTGCTTACCCTCTGGTTGCTCTGCAAATTCAAACAACAACATCAAAAGGATAAGGTGGTGATCACGCAAGCATTGCTTGCCGTGGAGCAGGGAACATCCCCTCAAGCCTGGTTGAATCTGCTTAAACAATGAGACACCATCACTTAACAGGATATCTTGAGGGCTTGTGTTCCCATTGCACCAGGTATCCTAGTGGTGGTCCTCCATACTTCCTGGGGCTCAGGTTCCCATTGCACGGGATAAAAGGTGTGGAGGGTCTCGTACTGCTTAACTGCCTTGAACGCCTATCGGTAGAACGGTGGGCTAGATCGGCAACCTAACAGCCCTCGATTGTTGTTGCAGTTTAATAAGAAAGGGGGAGATGTGAGGAGCCGCATTTGCCATTATAAGATGGCGCCAGCTTCTGCTTCCTGGTTCTTCACGGAAGCTTTACTTGAGAATGCGCCTGCGCATGGCGCGAAAACCGAGTATGACAATTGGATGAAAGATTTGAGCCAATAAGGGATCTGCACGTCTCCCAAAGCTCTATTTAAGCAGCGGGCTTTCTGAGCTCGGCGTCCTTCCCTCCACCTCACCATCATGAGAGCTGTTCAATAAATGCTGTCAGAAGGATCCTGAGTGTGGCGTTCTCCTTATCGGCGAGGTAGCGCGTAACAGATACATATGGAGACTTGATTTAATAGGTAGTATTGAATGCATGGGCTACAGCCTCCTGGCAAATAGTAGGGCTGTTAGCCATGCATTGGGGAGTACAATCTGTTCAAACCTGTAGGCTGGTCCTGTGTCATTGATTTTAGGTACAAAGAAGGTGAAATGCTTACAGTCTTGTTCACGGAGTGGTATTAAGAAGAAACAATATTTGATAATACTAATAGCAGGGTATTTACAGGTATGTCAGAAATAAAAGGGAGGCTGTGTTGAGGACAGTCCCAGATTTTCATGGTCTTATTAATTGCTCTTAGATTCTGGAGGAGCCTCCAGGTCCAGGTCTTCTTTTTAATTACAAAAACTGGAGTATTCCAGGAGCTCCTAGAGGGTCAAAAGTGCCCTATATCTAGCTGGTGCTTAACTAACTGTTGTAATATTGTTAATTTCCCCCTGTTTAATAGTCATTGTTCCACCCAGACAGGATTGTCTGTGATCCATTCTGGTAGGGAATAAAATATTTGACAGTGGCCCTTAGAACTGGGGGTTCTTTGGATCTTGATATTTTGGGTACTCTTGTATTTGGAGGCCTTCTCCTCCTTCTCCACTAATAAGGACCACAGTTAAGTCTTCTAAGATATCTTTACCCAGCAGGTTAGTGGCCACATCAGACACTAGGGGACTAGTGGTCCCACTTGTCCCATCTGGGTCTTCCCATTTGTCTTAGATAATAAATACATAGGAAAGACCATCTACTTCCATCACTTGAGGTCCTGGTAAGGATGGTCCAATGTGAAGGGATCTCGGTTTCTCTTAGTATGGTGCAGCCTGTGGAACTTGTATGGAGAAGTTACCCTGACTGAAGCGTTGGTCATAATTTCAAGTTATTGACTGAATGAGAAGGTCTGGTCCTTTTTGTTGTGGCCCTAGTTTTTTGTTTTTGTTTTTTGTTTTTGTTTTTCTGTTTTGCATCTAGCATTCATCTATAAACAGGACTTCCCATTGTACGAACAAAGAGGTCTAGAAAGACCTGGCGATCCAGGAGATTATTATTCCTGAGGCTTTGTAAAATGGACTTTGTCCAGAGGCTGTGGACTCTGTCCTCAAAGATGGCCTGGAACAATTCTTTTATATCTGCTACTGGGAGTTAATTACACACACACACGCACACGCACACGCACACGCACACACACACACACACACACACACACATACACATACACACATACACACACACATACATTCTATATTAAATTAACATCCACTATTAGTACTGTGTGAAAATAAACTCCTTTCTGGCTCATGAATTACAGATAACTTTTACATTTTTTCTTTTTGTAGGGGAGATGAGAATTTCTCCATAATGGTCCCTAACATGGAAACATTGAAGGTTGCCAAAATTGGTGCAAATATTAACATTCTCAAGCAGTTTCTCCCCCCAACTCTGGATTCAGCACTTAATTCTGATTATGGATGGTTTTCTGGTATTGTCCCGATGTTTAAGTACACATACTATTAGTACAAGAGAGGAAATGGCATTTAAATAAGCATATTTATTCTACAAGTATTAAAACTAACTACAAATAGAGATAGTCTTTATTAATATTTATTTCTAGCATTATATGTACGTGTTTTTGAGACTTACATGTGTCACCACATAGAGGACTGGTTATTTTTAAAACTTTTTTGATGTTCTGTCAGTGTGAAGCTCGTCTTTGTGAAAGAACCACCCAGAGTTCATTTCTACCTTTGATGTGTTAGGGATAGAATGTTCTCTGAGGGCTGTAGCTTTGCACACTCCTTGCTGACCCTGGTTTTGCTGCTCTGCTCTCCTGAGTGTTAGACTTGAAAGGAGACTTTGGACTGCTGAAATATTCTGTAACGGGTATTTTCTTCTTGTTTCTTCTTATAAACAACGGGGTCTCAACCCCTGAAATAGAAAAAAAAAATCCAAATAAGATCATAGTAAAAAGGCTCAATATAACCTCTCTCCTTTATTATTGAATGGCATGGGTTGAGAACAAAAGAAACATCGAGGTTAGATGAACCACTAGAGAGACATGACAGTCTATTCGTCTTTACCATGTTCTCCTCCAGTAAGATTCTGTGCTAACATATGCGATCTTAGAGATGTTGGTGGAAATGATTCAGAGTTAGGGATGTGTGAGGGTGTTGGGGCAATGACTGGACCAGTGAGAGAAAAGGACCTGTTTTCCCGACAGGCGAAACAAGAGCACAGTCAAGCATCCTAGAACAATCTAACCAGACTCTTTAGACCTCAAAGCCTACACGACCATACCTAACCCAGTGCAGGTTTGGAGATGCTGAATGCCAAACGTGGAGAGAAGCAGCAGGATCTGGAGATTCTTATTTAAAAGTTTATGTATCTAGGTGGGTTAAATCTATGTGTGGGCTATCAGGGAGACATACAGTTGAATAGAAACCATCATGCAATAACTATCTTCCTCGAGGGAGGAATCGGAGGAGGGGCCAGGTGGAAAGAGGCAGGGTTTACTTTCCAATTCTAGCTATGCTTGCCGCTAATGTTTAAGAGCCACTTTGGAGTTTGGTGAACTCCATAGGCAAGTGATGGGTGTAGAGGGACCGTAAGGAATTCTACTGGATATACCTCTCATTCCTAGTCCACAGAAACTTGGAGAAATAAGGCAATTTTTTTTTTTTTTTTAATTTGAGGCCTGTGGATATACCTGACAGTTGCTCTGTTATCCTCCAGAGAGGCCACTGTTGGACTATTGAGGACCAATGTAGGGCTTCCTAGGACCATTGAGTCTCCCTAGTCTAAACTGCAGGCTGGTACAGGGCTACTGATATGGGCATGTTATTTCCCAGCTGCCTCACGGGTACCTGTTTGGCATAGCTGTGGCTGTATTCTTTTCTCTGGCTGATTTTCTTTACAGTAAAATCATTAAGGTCCATGACAGCTAAGCTGTACAGAGTTAACCTGTGAAATCCCTGTGTCTGTGTGGATCAGTGAACCTGTCCAGTGTATGGATGTAACCACTTGCACCTCCTACATCTGTGTTTCAGGGTGTTTTGTCTCCAAAGACATGTTTCTGTCAGACTTATGTCAATGCAAAACTGAGCAGATGCATTTCTAAAGAGTTGAAGCTAAGCCGGGCAGTGGTGGCGCACACCTTTAACCCCAGCAATTGGGAGGCAGAGGCAGGTAGATTTCTGAGTTTGAGGCCAGCCTGGTCTACAGAGTGAGTTCTAGGACAGGCAGGGCTACACAGAGAAACCCTGTCTCGAGAAACAAAAAACAAAACAAAACAAACAAACAAACAAACAAAAAAGAGTTGAAGCTAGAAACCACTGTAGTAACCACAAACTGTACTTAACCTTGTGATACTGGCTTGTTTTCTTCGGATCCTTGACTTGATATTCTAAATCAATTGGAGAGAAAAAAAAATTGAGAGATAGCAATAGACTTATAGTGTCACCAAGCTAATAAGGGCGACGTTAAACACACTGTCTCCCCAATGCTTGCTTAAATCATGCAATCACACACAGCTCTGTTTTTTCTTTCATGACAAATGCATGGTTTAAGATACTAATGTAAATACTTAACCAGTGACAGCTTACTTTGAGCAAATATCTAGCAGGACTATAATAAGCCACTCAATAAGAGATCAGCTCTTACCATATCCCACTTTCTGACTCTGTGGAAATGTAATGGTGCAGACAAGTTAGAGTGTGTACTTTTCAAAGTAACACACTGTTTCTGTCGTATTATTTCTGTGACTTTACATTTAACCCAACTTTTAGACTTTTAATTTTAAACCAAAAAATTGTCTCTCCCAGTCTAACACATATTCCTTCAACATGTTATACATATAAATATACATATGCATACATTGTTTGTTGTTTGTGTCATTTTCAAGATAGGGTCTTGCTATGTAGTCCAGGCTAGCTTTAAATTTGCAAAACTCTTGCTTCTTCACCCCAGAGATGAGATTACAGATGTTTACCACTACACCCAGCTCTGTTTCTTCTTTTATGACAGTTGCATGGTTTAAGATGTATTTCTTTTAAAATAGTTTCCAAATGGCTTAGTAATTATTTCCTCCCTCTGGAACGTCCCAGGGATATATCAGTGGCATCAGTTGAAGCAATTTATTTTTTACCTTCAGTGCTTTACATTAAAATCATTCCTGTATAATAGTAGCATTCAACAAAATATGCATAACACTAATAATAGTTTCAATTTTTGTTATAGTTTGCATATTTAAATGTTTTTAAAGTTTTGGGGGCTGGAAAGATAGTTGAGTGGTTAAGAAAGCTCACAGACTTATAGAGGACCCAACTTTAGTTCTCAGCACCCACACCAAGAGGCTCACAACCTTCTATGACTCAGCTGATGCCCTCTTCTGGCCTCTGTGGGCACTGCACTCATGTTTGTGCATGTACACACACATACACACACATACACTCACACTCATTTAAAAATAACCTTAAAACACCTTATTTTTTCCTAGATTTCTAGATGTCTAGTCTTACTTAGTGGAAAGGGAATTTTCCTTAAAAAGGAAAGATTATTAACTAGAGAACACAGCCTTTGCCAAACAAAATGTTCTAAACAGTAGAACTGAGAACAACTCTGTTACTATGTGTGAAAATGAAAGAAAACAATTACATATGTACAGTCACTTGCTAGGTAGAGTTGAGACTTAAAACCTCAGCCGGTTGAAAGAGAAAACAAGGAGGTGTGAAGTCTTTATGTTACAGAGATCCCCTGGTGGCTTCTAAATCACATGGGTGGCTTCTGTATTTAATCACCTGAGTAGCTGATGTTCTCTCGATCCAGTCAGTGCTTTCAGTTTTGCACGTGAGTTTTGCAGCAATTTGGTTGTGGTGTGTGTTACAGAGGTGGATGGCTTCCTGGGCTCTGCAGCTGGGTCTGCTGGGGTGTGTGTTCTCTGGCGAGTCAGCAGGTCTACCTCAGCTAGTTCAGAATGAACCAGAGCTGATACCCATTCCTTTTCTGATGGGGCAGGGGGAGGGAAAGGTTGGAGAGCATGGGTTACTGCTGTTATTGTCGCATTGACTAAGCACATCATTGGCACACATTTGTGTCATTTCAGTTTCCACTGTGTCCTATGCAGGGATGCACACAAATCCCCCCCCCACACACACAAATACACACACATACATATGTTTTTATTAAATGTCACATTCTTTTAAAAGCCTCCTCCACTCCAAAAAGAAAAAAAAAAAAGAAAGATAAGAAAAAAGAAAAAAGAAAATTGCCCCCAAACCCTTTCCAATTAAAAGGTAGTCTGGAACTCTACAGCAAGGATCTATTTTTCCAAAATGCTCCCCATTCTCAAAGCATGTTCTCCAGACCAACATCACCTGTCAGCATCACCCGAGAATGTGTTACAAAAGCAGATTCTTGGAGCCCCTGTAGGAGGTTTTGGCTCAGTTCGATGATCAGCTAGTCTGAAGATATCTGCTGTGTGTGGAGTGGATCGTTCTGCTTGGGAATGGTGTTTTCATGATGTATACCAGGGAAGCCCAAAGGAGGCCAAGAGACAACTGTGTCATTAGCTAAGATTAAGTGATCATAGGTGTTAGGAGTCTGAAACATGGAAGGCCATGCTGCTGCCGTCCACACCAAAGGAAGAAAACAAGCCTGTCTTCCGATGTTCCGATTTCACAGCAGGCCGGAGGCTGTGTTCACGGAGAGCTCTAGGGTTTCACACAGCATGGAGGAGATGCAGAAACCAGCCTTAGCTGAGAATACATGCTTCCTAATCCTCTAATGGATTCAATCTGAGATACACTTCACTGATTACCTGAATAGCCAGCTTACAGGCCTCCAAAGACTCAGGTAAGGAGCTCTGGACAAATCATGTCTGCAATATTTGTTTGCAAATGGCAAGTAGAAAACTTCAGTTTGGCATATTCATCATCTGACGATAACCTGAGGTTCCACAAACACTTGTCTTAACCTCACCTTTGGAACTTGCTTGAAGCAGCCAGTCCAGAACCTCTGCCAGAGAATCGGTATGTAGAATGTCACAGAGCTTTGCCAGGATCTGACAGGGAACATTAGAGTCACATGGTGAGGAAGTACATGCATGGTACGCAGTTTCCTTCTCTTCCTTTAGAGTCTCACCTTCACAAAAGTCACTCTGTGGACATGACCCTCTGGGGTCCGCTTCAGACAGTGCAAAGGGGGTCACGGAAACCAGCACTAGTACAAGTGATGTTTGCTGTTAGTCGTGCTGGGTCTGTCCAGTTCTAATGTCTGTGAGGAACAACTCATTTCAGGAAGTAGACCCCTTAGAGACTTGAGGTGGGGTCGGGTGGGGAAGGCTCTAGTGGGAATCTGTTGGTCACTGAAGTCGCCCATTTGGCTGCTCCTCTCCTTCTTGTGGCTAAGAAGGATGTGAATCCGAGCTAGAGGTGCCCCAGTTCTATGAATACAGTGTTGGGCAATTGAGACAGGAATCCCCTTCAGTTAGTGAGAAGCTGGGCTTAAGGATCTAGGAGGGGATTTTATCTGCTTGTCTGTTTTTTTCCCCCCAAATTTCCCTGCAGCTATGGTCTTTCCGTCACACCATTCTTCCCCTTTAAAGAACAGAACTCCACCGTGAGAGCATTTTACAGATGGCATTCCACTGTCATGAGTGTACAGGTCTCTACTAAGAAGTCAGCAGTCATGGCAGTACCCTGTGCAATGTGTCTTCTTTCTCTAGTTTTTCAGCAGCTGGATTAAAGCACTTAGGAGTGATCTTCCTTGAGTTCATCTTTCTTCAGTTTAAGTTTCTGTCAACTTTAGGAGAATATTATCTGCTAAGTATCCTCATATTTATGTGCTCTAATCTGTACTGCTTTTGAGACTCCTGTTACACAAATATCAGGATACTCAATATATTCTCATGGCTCAATAAGGCTTGCTTATATTTGTGTGTCTACTTTAGTTTGGATAGCTTTTAGTTGCTCTGTGTTTAAATATATATATATTTATATATATTTATATATATTTATATATATTTATATATATAACAAGTGATGTTTGCTGTTAGTCGTGCTGGGTCTGTCCAGTTCTAATGTCTGTGAGGAACAACTCATTTCAGGAAGTAGACCCCTTAGAGACTTGAGGTGGGGTCGGGTGGGGAAGGCTCTAGTGGGAATCTGTGATATATATATATATATATATATATATATATATATATATATATATATATATAGAGAGAGAGAGAGAGAGAGAGAGAGAAGAGAGAGAGAGAGAACAGGCATGTGTGCGCACATGTATGTGGAAGCCAAAGGTTGACCTTGCATGTCTTGCTCGGTTACTCTCCCCAGTTATAGTATTTCAGTAACTTCGTTCCTCAGGTGTGAAGTTTCTGGGCCTCCTCTGACTACTTGTGATTGAAGCACCTCTCTAGGCTCTGGGATGTGTGATTGACAGCCAGCAGTTCCCAGGAACTGTTCCTTCCTTCCTTCTCTGCAGTTGGCTCTGTGCGTGTAAAGGTTACTTGGTTACTGTAGTCCCAAAGGCTCGCTGGGCCTTTGCATGTGTGCACTTGTTTCCATGTTGACTCCTTCAGCATGTTTCACTTTGCTAATTCCAGGCACCTCAGCATTCTCTTTCCCCTTTCCCCTGCAGTGAAGCCCTCTGAACTACGGATGCCTCTTCTCTGTACCATGAATGTGCCCTAGCAGAAGTCTGAGTTGAATCTAGTAATCACCCTAGTTGCATGGTCATGAAGCTGTACTGTCAGTTGCCATGTACCTTTTTCTACGATGATTTACAGTGGAAGCTGTCCTGAGCGAATCTCCCATCTTGTTACCAGTGTCATACTCTTGTGACACTGCTGCTCACTATTCTCAGGTGTGTGTGTGTGCACATGCATATGTGGTGTGTGTGTGTGTGCACACGTGCACACCTGTGCATGTATGTATAGTGTGTGCATGTGTGTGGTGTGTGCGTGTGTGTTCGTGTGCACATGTGCACGAGTGTGCATGCATCTGTGCACATGTGTATGCGTGTGTGTGCATCTTTGATTGTGTTCATGCTGTTTCCAAACTGAATATCTAAGAAACCTGCCTCTCACCTTTATCTCCTGATCCAGGTAGTTTGGTATGCGCACAGTGTTTTCATTCCCATGGATCTTGGGGCTCATCACATCTGAGCACGGGGAGGCAGCCGCAGAGTACATCCTTGGGGATACTAGTGGCTTTTTAGCTTTATCTTCGATCTAAATCAAAGATACAGTATGATTGGCATGCAGTTTTACATTTGCAATTTCTACATAAACTAAATGCAAAACTAAAAAAAAGTTTTTAGCTTTGTTTAAATTTTTAAAATTACATCTCTCTCTTTCTCTCTCTGTCTCTCTGTCTCTCTGTCTCTCTGTCTCTCTCTCTCTCTCTCTCTCTCTCTCTCTCTCTCTCTCTGTCTGTGTGTATTTGAGTTTGATTGCATAGGAACATGGCATGGTACATGTGTGGTCACAGGACAACTTTAAGGATGCAGTTCTTGCTGTATACCCCACAAGTCCTGGGTGTCTACCACAGGTCATCAGGATTGGCAGCAAGTGCCTTAACACATAACAGAGAAACATTTTCTTTAAGAAGAGAACCATAAAAGCCAAACAATTTAAAGTGCCCTTTAAATTCTACCAAACATATGTGTTTGGAGACAAAGTACATGAAAACATATTATTAACTTTGGTTGAAATCATTTAAAGCTCTTGATGAGACTCAAGATAATAGTTTAACTGTTGAGTGTGAATTTGTATATTGTTGTTCAGGCAGCAATGAGCTCTTACCCCAGTGAAATATGGTTTGAGTTGGGAAGATTTCTTTTATCACCAGGAAATCGAGAAGATCCATGTTCTGTCTATGAAGAGACTTCACTACGTGAACTGTGCATCCTCCCTCTGCTAAGAGCTGGAGACTTAGAATTAGGAACTAATTTTCTTCTCTTTATTAGTGGAATAAGCAATAGAAACACCTGGGCTGGGCTGGGCTGGGCTGGGCTAGAAATACAGCCTGCAGTTTAAGCAATGGTAACAACATAGGATGGGGACTTTATGTCCAAAAGAGATACACAAAGTCTTGGATCTCCGTGTCTGTTCTAGGAAAGGCTTTTCAGCCACCTTCTGCTGAGGCTGATATTCACCAGCACATGAGTATTATGGTTTGTAACCAGGGAGTGGCACTATTAGGAGGTATCACCTTGTTGGAGTAGGTGTGTCACTGTGGGTGTGGACTTTAATACCCTAGTCCTATCTGCCTGGAAGCCAGTCTTCTAGCAGCCTTCAGATGAACATGTAGAACTCTCAGCTCCTCCTGCACCAGGTCTGCCTGGATGCTGCCATGCTCCTGCCTTGATGATACTGGACTGAACCTCTGAACCTGTAAGCCAGCCTCAACTAAATGTTGTCCTTATAAGAGTTGCCTTGGTAATGGTGTCTGTTCACAGCAGTCAAACCCTAACTAAGACACCAAGCTAATGAGGAAGTGAGTCAGCTTGGGCTTGGGATGACCAGAATGATAAAAACGAGTTTAATTGCTGGCAGCCATTCGAGGAAACCTGCACCACATGCACTCTCTCATTGAAGACTTCTCACACACACACTTAACTGAAATGGAGAGTGATACACACTTTGCTTCTATTCCCCCATGGAACATAACTGAAATGCCCAGAGTTGTAACAAATAAGTTGAAGAATCAGAATGTATAAGACAACAAGGATTTCACAGGTTTAAAGTAAAAGGACAGTAAGGAGCCAGTTCCTTAGATGAACCAGACATTTTTGCCTTGAGATCATCGTATGATAATGAAAAATAAGAACTTTTCTTTTTAATATCCTGAAATTGTCTGAAAGACAGATCTCAAAGCTCAGGGCCCAAAAAGGACCACCAAAGGAATGCATCTCCAGATGACGGTGGCCCAGTCATGCAACAATCACTGAATAAGATCAACAAGATATAAAAAGGCCGAGACATTGATGATAACTGATGAAAATTTAACACTTATTCTTGTGGAAGATAAGCAGGACTTGTAAGCCTGGAGGCAAACACATTGTTCTGGCTAGCTTTTTGTGAGTTTGAATCAAGCTCTAATTATCTGAAAGCAAGGAATATCAATTGAGAAAAATGCCTCTGCAAAATCCAGCTGTAAGGCATTTTCTTAATAAACAATTGATGGGGAAGGCCCAGTGCATTGTGGGTAGTACCATCTCTGGGCTAGTGGTCCTAGGTTCTATAAGAAAGCAGGCTGAGCAAGCCATGAGAGGCAAGCCAGTAAGCAGCATCCCTCTATGGCTCGTGCGTTAGTGCCTCCAGGTTCCTGCCTTCACTGCTTTTGATGATGAACTGTTATACAGAACTGTGAGTGTGATAAACCCTTTCTTCCCCACGTTGTTTTTGCTCATGATGTTTCATGACAGCTGTGATGATCCTAACCAGGACAAACAGCAAGGGAAAAAAGGCACAAAATGGTAATATTAGGGACCAGAAGACAAACGACTGTGCAGATGTAAAATGATGAAAAAATTTATTTTGTGAACAAATGTATTAGTAAATCCTAAAGTTAAATGAAATACACAAATTCCTTGAAAAAAAAAATGCAAGTTGCCTAAGCTTACTAAAGACCACATAAAAAGCAAACCTCTAGCTATGAAACAAAAGAAACCGAATTTTCAGTTTAAAACTTTTGACTAGATGGAAACTTTGAGTCTAGCTAGCTTTACTGGGGGATTTTAGCCATCAACTCAGATCATTTAGAAGATTAAAGAGAGGCTCCCAACTTATTATGTTGTGCCTACATTGTCCTGAGATCAAACCAGGAAAAGACATTATAAGAAAAACTACAATTTTTCACAAACAAGGACATAGGAATATTAAATAGTATTTTATAAACTGTAATATTGAAAATAACAACACACTGTACCAAATTGACTCTTTAACCCAGAATGCAAGGATGATTTAATATTGGAAAACTGGACTATGTAATGCACTATATTCATAACCTATTATCTTGGAAGCAGAAAAATTGATTGGCAGGACTGATCCTCCATGTCTGATCAAGCGTGGAAATGAGACGGAGCTGCCTCGTGGGTGTCTGAGCAGACAGAACCAACACTGCCTTTCGAAATGGAAGTCTGGAGGACAAGTGTAAGGCGAAGATGTCGCTCCTATTGTTTCTATTTTACGTACACCAGGGGCTCAACCATCACAGTAAAGCACAACAGAGATGTGCAGTGTGCACATTTGAAAATATTATAGAAAAATTAGAAATTTAGCCCTACCAAAAATAATAATAAAACACACGTGGGAAAGGACTTAGATGACTATGTAGGAAGCGTTCCTATCACATTTACAGAAAGGCCAACAACTCAGTTTAAAGGCAGGCAGAAGATTTGACCACGCCCCAATGAAAGGTCACATAAATGACAGGCAAGGAGAGGAAAGCTCTCGTCTTCATCAGCTGAGAGAACAATCAAAGCTAAAACCACAAAAGTAACACAGCACCAGTCCCTGGACTAGCAGACTTGGCTTTTGAGTTTGGTTTTAAGGTAGCAGCCATACTTCAGCCTCCTCGTGCGAGGATGGCATACTGCAAGTACACTTCACTTCCATTAGCTAAAAACTGAAACCCATCAGACTACATTTAAGGAGGAAGTGGAGGATAGGAAACTGGACACTGCTAAGGGAACAGAACTCGGAAAACAACTTGGCCACAAACCCACTGTGAGTGTACCTGCAGGTATTGACTGGGAGGGGAGCAAGGACGAAAGCAGATAAAGACTGTGAGTGTGCTCATGGTAGCTTGGTAGAAAGATGGGCATGACCCAATGCCCTTCAACAGGTGACTTCAACCCAAGAGGCAACCAAGTCCCTTTGGCATTAAGAATCAACATAGCAACTTCGGTAGATCTTGGAAGAATCTTGCTGAGTGAAACCTAGTCTTGAAAGAGAACTTTCATGTGGTCTCATTTACAGAAAAATTAAAAGTCTGTGCCACCTTTAGTGACAGATCAATGTTTGTCTTTGGGGGGTGCTCATGAGGAAAGGCATGGAGCTCCTGTTCTGGGTGCTGCTTCCCTGGGAGTGGTGCCTGTGTATTTGCCAATGTGCATCAAATTGTGTATTTGGGATGGAAACATTTGATATCCCATTAGCTATACTTTAATAGAGCTGTAAAATGATGTGAGGGAGCCTCGTGACAAGCATTGTGAGGAAGATCCAGTGCCAGAAGTCACAGAAGCTACAAAGCTCGCTGCAGACAGCCAGTTCTTTACCTTATTTTTCACCAAGGGTTTGTCTCTGGAAGTTTTGGAGCACGGACTGAATTTTCTACATGGCTCTGAAAGAAATTGGGAAATATATTTAAGTTAAGTTAAACTGTTCCATACATGCTTGAAGTATTATGTTGCTGAGATAGCCTAGTCTGTCTAAACTTAAATTAAGGTCAGCCCTGACCTATGTGTGTGTGTGAGGAAACTTGTGTTATAAATCTATGTATAATAACATTATACAAGTTTGTTTATGTTTAAAAAAAAAAAAGATACTGATTCTATTCCCAGCTTAGCTCTCACAACACCACCCAGGCTGACCTGGGAACCTCCTGACTTCACTTCAGCTTCCCAAGTAACTAGAACTGAAGGTCTCTTCCAGCAGCCCTGGCTACTCCAAGGTTTTTTGATTCAGTTAAACTGACTGTAAAAGCAGAGACTTACTATATGTTTCTTATGCATGTCCCTGTCACTTCTGTTTCATAGACAATGTGTGTGTTTTGTTTGCCCCAAAGACAGAAGATTTGCCCTGTGCTATAGTTGCATTCTTTATTTATTTGTCTCTCTTCTTCCAACCCTAATGCTCATCTGTGATCTAACTAAATTGTCCACAGCTTTACTTGGCCTCCTTTCAATTGACACGAAGATAATGTCTTTTCTAAGCAAAACCATAGTTATGCACCATTTTTTTTTTAAAGTAAACTTTTTGTGCACAGTCCCCATAATAACTAAATTCACCAGTTCTGTCTGAAGAAAGGTTGTTACCTTCAGGTAATGAGCAGTGTTCTGGTGGGTGACTGTGTTCAGCTAATGCTCCCTTACTGGAAACAGAAATTACTCTGTTTTAAGACAAAATTTAAGTGATATAAGGAACTGAACATGTGTAATTACGTTGGAAGGACTGAGGTATAACCTTTTGTCTTAAAATCTAGAAAACAGATCTACAGCCCGACCCAACCTAGAATCACCTAGGGAGAGTCTCAGTAAGGAATTTTCTAGAGCAGGTTGACTTGTGAGTATGTCTATGAGGCATTGTCTTGATCGTCTTAGTTGATGTGAAATGACCAAGCCTGAAAGTGGGCAGAACCATTCCCTGGTTTGCTTACTGAACTCTATCATATTAAGAAGGCTAACTGATTTCTTTCTATTCCATTGATCTTCCTGCCTGTTTCTGTACCAATACCATGCAGTATTTATCACTATTGCTCTGTCGTACAGCTTGAGGTTTTTTTTATTGTTAAGAATTGTGTTTCACTATCCTGGGATTTTTGTTTTTCCATATGAAATTGACAATTGCTTTTTCCATGTCTGTGAGAAATTGTGTTGGAATTTTGGAGGGAAATTGCATTGCATTTGTAGATTGCTTTTGGTAGGATGGCCATTTTTGCTATGTTAATCCTACCAATCCATGAGCATGGGCGATCTCTGCATTTTCTGAGGTCTTCTTCAATTTCTTTCTTGAGAGACTTGAAGGTCTTGTCATACAGATCTTTCACTTGTTTGGTTAGAGTTACTGCAAGATGTTTTATATTATTTGTGACTATTATGAAGGGTGTTGTTTCCCTATTTTCTTTCTCAGCCCATTTATCATTTGTATAAAGGAAGGCTACTGACATGTTACAGTTAGTTTTATATCCAGCCACTTTGTTGAAGTTGTTTATCATCTCTCTGGTAGAATTTTGGGGTTGTTTATGTATACTAGCGTATCATCAGCAAATAGTGATACCTTGACTTCTCCTTTGCCAATTTGTGTCTCCTTGGTCTCCTTTTGTTGTCTCATTATTATAGCTAGAACTTGGAGTAGTATACTAAGTAAATATGGAGAGAGTGGGCGGTCACAAGCAGAAGGACCAAGTGAGGATACTTCAATCCCACTTGGGAGGGAGAAGAAACCAATCATGGGAGGCAGAGGGAGGGAGGGACTTGGGTGGGAGACGAGAGGGGAAGGGGAAAGAGGGAACATGATCTGGCATGCAGGATGGAGTGGGGTAAGGGTGGAGGAGACAGGAGAGAAGCCCTGAGGGCCAGCAGAATGAATGGAAATATGCAACCTCAGGGGGTGAAAGGGGGTGGGACCCTCTAGAAAGTACTAGAGACCTCAGAGGTGAAAGACTCTCAGGACTCAAAGGGAGGGACCTTAGATGAAATTCCCAACAGTGGGGAGAGGGAATTCATTAGAGTCCATCTCCAGTAGAAAGACAGGGCATCAAGCAGAAGGATGGGATTGCCAACCCACAGTCAAAAACTCTGACCCCAAATTGTTCCTGTCTAAAATAACTGCAGAGACAAAATTGGAGAAGAGACCGAGGGAAAGGTGGTCCAGTGACTGGGCCAACTTTGGAACCATCTCAAGGGAAGGCTTCAAGGCCTGACAGTATTACTGATGCTATAGTGTGCTTACAGACAGGAGCTTGGCATGGCTGTCCTCTGAGAGGCCCAACAAGCAGCTGACTGAGACAGAAGCAGATACCCATACCCAATTAATGAACTGAAGTCAGGGACCCCTGTGGTTGAATTAGGGAAAGGCTGGAAGAAGCTGAGGAGGAGGGTGACCCCATAGGAAGACCAGCAATCAAGTAACCCAGACCCCTGAGATCTCTCAGGCACTGAGCCACCGACCAGGCAGCATACACTAGCTGCTCCGAGCCCTTTAACACAAACAGCAGAGGACTGCCTGGTCTGGCCTTAGTGGGAGAAGATGTGCCTAACTCTCAAAAGACTTGAGACTTCAGGGAATTGGGAAGCCTGGAAGGGCATGGGGGACATACTCTTAGAGATGGGGGGGGGGGCGCAAGAAAGGGGGCATGAGATGAGGAACTGTGGGACGGGTGGACCAGGAGGGGGGTGATGACTGGACTGTAAAAAGAGTAAAAGTAATAATAATAATAAAAGGCACCTGAGCACTAGCAGTATATTCTCTGTCTGCTCCTGACTGGATATCATGTGACCAGCCATCTGAAGCTCATCCTGCTCTGACCTCCCCCTCCCTTGCAGCAATGGACTGTAACCAAGAATTGTGACCTAAATCAAACCCTTTCTCCCCTAAGCTGCTTTTTCTTAGAGTATTAGGGCACAGTAATGAACAAAAGTAGCACCAAGGAAGTGAGGTTGTTGCCGTGGTCCAACTGTTGCCATGGTAAAACTGTGTTAAAGGTCAGAAAGATGGCGGCTGGGTAGAAGAGCCCTGAATTCTCTTGCAGAGGACCTGGCTTCAGTTCCAGCTTGCAATGGTGGTTCATAACTCTCTGTAATTCCAGTTCCAGGGGATTTGATGCCCTCTTTTGACCCACTTCTGGACCCGACACACAGCTGTGCATGCAGGCAAAGCATTCATACATATAAAACAGAATAAATCCAAAAACAAGTTTAGACTTGTTTTTGAGCGTGTTGCTGTTATACTGTTGGATTATTTTGCGGGAAGAACTTGGAAGCTTCTGATATGTTGATCAGGGAAAGCCATTGCATGCTGGGAACAGCTTGATGGGCCAATCTAGCGGGAGCTTGGAAAACAGGAAGCGACTATTAATTTATTTAATCATCTACCAAAGACCTGGCAGTGCATGTGAGCCAGAGGGAAAGATAAGTGTGTCATGAGAACAAAAGGCAATGTCTTCAGGGCATGGATGTACAGAGATGAGAGTCCTGTGGGAAGCTGTATGCGAGTTTTCCTCCCTGTTGTGTTTACTGGACCCACCTTTTGTCTGTTGGGTTTTTTAATCAGTGCTGGCCACACACTCATATCTGATCTCTCAGCTAGCTTGTTATTTTTCTCATCACACTGAACACATATCTTAGAGGAAGACAGACTTATTCTGGCTCATGGTTTGAGGTTATACATTCATCCTCGATGGAAGTCTTAACAGAGGGCATATGAGATAGGGGTGGAGTCAGAGAAGATGGGGGACGGCGCTCAGCAGGCTTCTTTCCCTATTTCTATTCAGCCTGGGATATCGTGCAATCGTGCCATCCACATTCCCTGCTCACCCACATTCTCCAAAAATGCCCTCCTCCGCACACCCAGAGGTGTGCCTTCCCAATCCAGTAGAGAGCTGACACTTGAAAGCAGACATCACACCTACTTTCTTAGAGACTAGGCACTAACACCCACACCAAATAGTATTGAGTCTGGCCTGGACTCAATAATAAAAGGAATTAATAACAACAATAGTATTTGTTAACAATAATGTCTTACAGGATTGTGGTTAGAGGAATGTAAATTGTCTATAGTGAATAACCTAGCTCATAAAGTAAGTTGCTGCAGCTATTTAAGCAATCAGATTTCTTTCCAGTCACTTGCAAGAGGCTTACGAACACATTGCATTTGTTTATAGGGACTCACCAGAGTGAGGCCTTGCAGGCTGTCTGTTTGGGACTGGTGATAGTCCTCGGACACTCGGGCTCTCTGGGGATGCGGTGCTGGGTGGTTTACTGAATTTTGTTAATGATGTCTCATTCCTCTCTGAAGGGCTAAACTGGTCGGAGCAATACAGCATTCTGGGAAATATGTCATCATCATTCACAGTGCAGACTGGGATGTTGTTCAAACCTGGAAGAATAGGGGCAACCATTTATTTGTCTGCTGACAAACCTGTTAGGAACACCGGCATCCCACACTGTCTCCTAACGTTCTCATGTTTTCCCCCAGCACTTCTTACTAAGTCTTACTCAATGTTTGTAAACTCCTTGTCAGAGCTGTGCTAGGCTGTGAGTCTCATGGAGGGGGTTTTGGCCCCCTCTTTGTTTTTTTTTACTGTCTGTGGCTAGTACCTACTCTAGTGCCTGGCAGGAAGTATCTTTGATGGTTGAATGAGTGGCGGGTCAACACTACCAGCCATTTTATCTGGTCACATACTTCAAACTTTACTGATAGTAACTGTCTATCATACAGACATTATCATATGTTATTGTTCTGCTTTAAACACTAGAGCAGTGATTAGCCCAGGCACACAGTAAAAAATTGGATGCTAATTAAATATAGGCAAGCTTACGTGCACATGTTCACTGAAATCCCTAATTTCTCTTTTAATTTGTTTTTGAAAAAGAAACCATGTATTACATGTTTGGTGTATGTTGGAATGCTGGAGCGCCTTCACAGAACAGCCTTCCCTGCTCATACTGTATTTCGTCTCTCTCTTTTCTATTATTGGTTCCCACTTTTTCCATATTTGCACATAAATGTGCACACATGGTAATCTCACAGCAGACAGAAATAATATGAAAAAAATGTACACTCCATTGATTCAGGAGTTGGGAGAGAGCTACTTAGATGGTGTAGAGGAACAAATGGGCTGGCCAGCAGGGTAGCAGTCTGAGAGTCCGATGAGACAGGACATGGCTCATAGTGTGTGGAAGGGCAGTGAACGCCACCCATCCTGCGGCTCAGCAGGGGGCTCCAGAATTGAGCTGCAGAGAGATTTCACTCACTACCGGGAGTCAAATTTCTGCTGCAGAGGGCATAATGGCTCCCTTGTCTGAGAGCCAAGCAAAGGCTCTCTCTTCCCTTTTTAGTCTCTGATTGATATTCAGTCTCTAATGGGAGAATGTGTTGTATCGGTTTTTGTTTTGTTTTGTTTTGGTTTGGTTTTTTTTGGGGGGGGGGCGGGGAGGGGGTTGGTTTTGGTTTTAGTGCAGGCTAACTGTTTCCTTAATGGATGACTATCCCTTAACAATTAGGTTTAAAATGACAGAAATTATTAAGAAAATGCATACTACTTATCCTCCTTTGTTTCTCTGCTGCTGTAAATAAAACACCGTAACCAGAAACTTAATAGAAAAAGGGTTTGTTTGGCTTAAACGTCCATCATGGTGTATCATGAACGGAAGTCAGAGCAGGCGCTCAAGGACGGAGCCTGAAGGCAGGAACCGAAGCAGAGGTTGTCTGTCCCACGGACATGAGTGTCAACTGTTGATTCCTATGGCTCAAGCTAGGTCTTCTGTGTCTGGGAATTTCCTTTTGGCTGAAGGGAGCGCACAACAAAGCACTAACCCCTAGTCCCATGCCTGGCTGATGGAAGTAACAAAGAGCTGAAGTCTTTACCTGAAATTGAGAACCCTATAAAAGGGTCCCCTCTCTCTTGTAGCCTCTGTGACATCCCTCACCTTCCTGCTTAATTCTGCCTCCTTTGTTTTTTTTGTAGATGTTGCTCCACAAAGCACTTCCAAATCAGGCTTCTTGACACAAATTCCCAGATCAGAACCCCCAGAGAACCTAATTTAAGAAAAACTTCTCTGGAGGAAAATATAGGGCACTATGCCAAAATATCACATGACAGTCTAGACTGAAGATATGGGACCTAGGAAGTCTTTGGAAGTGATGTTTAAACCAATATATGAAAGACGAGAAACAGTGATTCGTGGGGGAGTTTTCTATCTAGAGAAAGTATGTGTGAAAAGCTAGAACTTGCAAAGGGATTGTTATATCTTCAAGGAACTCAGATAAGCCTACAAGGTGTGTGTGCAAGTAGGGGCGGGGATATGTGAGGTGAATTGAGAAGACGGGAGACATATGCCAGGATTAGACGTCAGCACATAAATGTAAACTCTTCTGGGGGATTCTAGCAGGATGCTTAAATAGCCAAATTGATACGGTAAGTATGGTTCTTGTTGTGCTCTCATGGAGGATGGGTTAGATGAGGGTAACTGACTTACTTTTCTGTTACCAGCCTCACGGCCTGTCTGACTATGCTTATCCGTTTTATCAAAATAAGGATAGCTGTAACATTAGCAAATATGATTTTCAGGAGGCAGGAGGCAGCCAGGATGCAGTGCGCTAAAGAGTGGCCCAGGGGCGAGGGTGTGAGGACTCTGAGTGCACGAATACATCTCTTCTGACTGGGATGCAATCTCAGTTTTCTTAACACGCTATGCAGCACGTCGTAAATGTACCATGCAGCCAGTGGCCGATTTCCTCCTCTCACAGGTACTCTCCTTGACAAGTCTACCTTCTGCACTGTCTGTTCATGTTCTTTCCCTTCACCTCCCATGTCATCTCCGTAACCACCGCACGGGCATTGTTGCTGCTGGGCCCTGCCTGTAGACTCACGCCAAGTGTTTGTTGATAAAATGAATAGATGGATATATGACTGAATGATTAACTTGATCTGTATCTGTGATTCAAACACTATGTTTCAATCGATGACTCTGCAATGTGCATCCTACACTTGCAACTTCTACTTGAGACCAGTCTCGGGTTTCCATTCAGGCAGACTGTTATTGTTGGGTGCCAGGAATGCTGTCTGCCTCACTGATGGAATACGGCGTTTGACTAGAATGTGGTCTTTGTGAGATTGTTGGGTTTTGCTGATATATTTACTACATCCAGAAAACAAGTTAATCTGGATTTAGGCACAAGCCACTGCTGAGTGAAAAGGCTCCACATCTCCCCTTAGCTCCCGTTTGACCAGAAGCAGCATATTTTTCTGTAACCTTTAATATAAGGTTAACCTGATAACCTTAGGTGGCAAAGCGAAGAAGCACAGGTTCACATCATGTCTCCTTCATACTTTGTTCCAGCTGGTCACCATGATATTTTGTATCCCCTGAATATCCTCTCCAGCCTCACATTCTAGTGTTGCTTAGCTACCATTGTATGGCAGGAATACTCGTGTGGTTTGACAGGATTGGCAGCATCCAATTCTCTTTGTTCCCGGGCTCTGTCCCTTCCCACCAAGAGATGGTTCATTTTTACTATGAAAATGTTCTCACTTTTTTTTTTTTTTTTTTAGGAATATGACTCACTTTCATCTACTGGGGTTATTATACACTACTCATGTATGTGTTCCTCATGACATGAGTAGTGTCTAAGATATACCTGCCCTTTACTCAGTTTCTGGATGTTCTTTTCCATTTTGGCACCTTTCACCTCCCTTGTCCGTTATACTTAACCACAACATAGTACTATTGTCATCAGCCTTGCCTGTATTGTCACTCCAGGTCGGCGTTTGTTGAATCCACTTATTGAGCAAGCAAGATGAGTCTCAGGGAAGGATATGAGAGACTGATGGTTAACCCACCAGCTGAGGTGGCTTTGGTGGGCAGTGTCCCACAGTCACCTCCTCTGGGATGAACTGACTGGCTCACTGTATCTAGTACCAACAGTTCTGTCTGTTTTCTATGTACCTTGTAATCTTGAGAACTCTACCTCTCAAAACACCATTTCTTGCTACAGCCCACCTATAGGTAGAAAGCACATATGCTTTTATTCTTCAGTATAAGAGAAGATACTACCAATGTCTAATTGCCAAGGGCTTGCTACAGAAAGTTAAATAAGAAAATGGGAAAGGAATGAGAGGTGGGAAAGGAGGCAGGGAATGAGGAAGAGAAGAGAGGAAGAAAGGAAGGAGAGATAAAATATATGCAAGGCCCTGGGCTCCTTCTCCATACATATGTACATAAATATACATAAATGTCCTTCACTAGGGCTTATGTTTAAATCCCAGCATGGATGTTGTTGTTCTTGTTTGGCAACTTGACTACATCTAGAATTTAACTAAAACTCAAAAATGGATGGGCACACCTGTGAAAATTTTTTTGCTTGTTGTTTTTGCTGTAGCTGTTTTTGCTTAGATGAGTCATTTGAAATGTGAAGATCCACTTCTAATCTGGATCTTTGAGGTAGGAAGATGCATGTCTAATCTAGGCCACACCTTCTGCTGGAAGCCTCTGCAGAGGACATGGAAGGAGGAATCTCTCTCTCTCTCTCTCTCTCTCTCTCTCTCTCTCTCTCTCTCTCTCTCTCTCTCTCTCTCTCTCTCTCTGCCTGCTGTGTCCTACGTTGCTCACAAGTCCATTTCTTCACTGGCTTTAAATCATATATTTTATGATTCTGGTGTATACTGAAGACCAGCTGAGACATCGAGCCTCATGAACTGAACACTTACGGACCATCCTCTGTTAGACAGCCATTGTTGGATTAGCTGGTCCATAGCCTGTAAATCATTCTAATAAATTCCCTTCAGCTAGATGATAGATACATATAGATAGATAGATAGATAGATAGATAGATAGATAGATAGATAGATAATAGACAGATAGATAGTAGAAGTCAGATTGTTTGATACATTGTATAAGTTATGTTACTCTAGAGAACTCTGACTAATACAGGTATGAAGGTAGTTAAGATATCAAAATACTTTTAAGTCATTGCCACCTTGAGCTCCCTAAATGACTTCCCCAGCTCTGAGTACTTTGGTCATTTCCCTAGGCCCCTATCCCAACACAAGCAATCTATGGACTACAGATGCCTATAAATGTCTACACTACTGGCACTAGGACCTAGCTCCCAGTATCTTAGCACCTGCCTCAGCCATTGGTTAAATGTTTAAAGTAAAAAGTTACAGTTTATGCATGGAAGAGTCAAACATCTGAGTGGCCGAGGGCCTATTACCTTTGATGTGGCAAACTCTTCTGGGATGAGGCGTGTGCCTGACTACAAAGCAGCCTTCGAACCTCTCCGTCATGTGTCTGGCTTTGTACTCTGGGTGAAGAGAAGATGTTGAGCATTTAAGGACAGAAGTCATGGTCTCTTGGTTTCCCCCCTCTGCCATTGCCACAAAAGTTCTTGGGATCTAACTTGATTGGCCTCACTTACAGATGGACTGCAGCCTTGAAATCACAAAGTGACAATCATCCTGAGAAAAGATCTTTGACAGTCACTTGTCTAGCAAATATTTTTCCATCCTTTCATTAAATTACTTCTCAAAACAATATGAGGATAACAAAATAAGCAAATGAACAAAGACAGACAGATCAAACTTATATAAGCATTCTAGATCTGAACAGAACATAAGTTCCCCTGGGGGGAAAATCGTAGTCCTTATGAAAAAAAAATGAATCTAAAATTCTATTTTTTCATTGTGTTTAAGATCACTGTTGACTTATGAGCAAATTATTTACATGATTAGTATTTATTTTAATGAGTTCATTTAAATTAGGCTTTAAAAATATGATATCTGCAAAAATACTTTATATTAAGTTAGCTTTATATAAGAAACTCTCATATTGTATCTGTAATAAATGTAGGTTTTCAAATTCATATCATCCTCCAAATGAATAATGGTACCCGAGAGAGTGAACTCTGACCCCACATGCTCAGCTGGTAAGCTGGATGACATTTGCTAAGTTGTTTGCAGCACAAACGGTCTTCTATCACTATCATCAGTCACACACCACGGGTCTAAAACATGGGTGCAATTTTAAATGACATACTGCTCTCGAAATCTAAGACAGACATTTTTGACAGATGTTTTATATTTTCTATGTTATAATGGAAGCCTTGTTCATCATACCAGAACTGGCAAAGAGACAGTTTTATTGTCATTTATTTTATCTGGTCAGAAGAACATGTAGTATTAAACATGTCCAACTAATAAAACTTGAATGCAGGATGTCACTGAATATGTCTAGTTTATTGATATCTTTTATTTATTCATTTATTTCATAGTAGTGGTGTGTATGTGTGTGTTTAAGAGTGGGCTCGTGCATGCTGCAGTGTGCATGTGTGGGTAACAGTGCGTTCTTTCCTTCCACTATGGAACAGGGGATCCATCTCATACAGCAAGTATTTCTACCCACTGAGTCATCTCACCAGCCTATATCGATACCTTTTTATACTATACTGATCTGTTCAAGTTTTTCAAGGTATTCTTCTAGATTGCATGATGTATAAATTACCAGCCATGTTACTAGAAAACACTTTCAAGAATCTCATTGTGTGTTCATGTGTGTGTGTGTGTGTGTGTGTGTGTGTCCAGCTGGCCTGTGGGCATGTTTGTGTGGGATTGTCACAATCACTCACGTTGTACAAGGCCCAGCCCTCTGCAGATGGTACCATTTCCTGGTAGGTGGTCCTGGGCTGTACAAGAAAGCTTGTACAGATGAGTGTTTTCAGGTTTCTATCACTGCAATAAAACACCATGACTAAATACAGCATGGGGAGGAAAGGGTTTATTTCAGTTTACACCACTCAGATCACACACATTTCATGAGGATAGTTAGTGCAGTAACTCTAGCAGGGAAGGAATCAGAGGCAGGAACTGAAACAGAGGCCATGGAGGAGTTGCTACTTGCTCAGTCTTCCGGGCTTGCTCAGCCTGCCTTTTTTTAAAATACATCCTGGGATCACCTGCCCACGGGTGATCCCACCCACAGTGACTGGGCTCTCCAACATCATCACTTCTTAAGAAAACACCCTAGAGACTTGCCCACAGCCTGCTCTTATGGAGGCATTCTCTCAAATGAGGTTTTTTTTCTCTCAGATGATTCTAGCTTGTGTCAAGTTGACATGAAAGTAGCCAGCATAATAGGTCTGTAAGTAAGCCATTAAGCAACACCCTCCATGGTTCTGTTATGATTATTTTGTCTATGAAGTGAGTTCCTTGATTGGAGATAATGCTGTCTGGGATGGCAAGCAGGCTTGCCTCCCAGTTCCTGCTTGAGCTCCTGGTCTGGCTTTCCTCCAGGACAGACTCTGAACTCAAAGCTGAAACAGACCTTTCCTTCCCCCATGTTGCCTTTGGCCATGGCATTTGTTATAGCTACAGGTTGAAACTCGGATGCCATTTTAAAATTATTTTAGGTTGGATAAGTTATACTTAAATATTAAATTAGAAAGTATCCTTACTTAACATAAAGAGTATATTTTGTTTTAACCCTTTAGGGTAATATCGCAAGGAGGATTAATTCAAACTATTATACTGTATAGACAAACTATATGTATATTGTTTTACTGACATTGATTTTTGAGATAGAGCCTCACTATGTAGCCCAGGCTGGCCTAGAACTCACAGTCCTCCTCAGCCTTCTGACTGCTGGGATCATAAGTGTCTACCACACCAGGCCTATAACCAAACTTTACATTCAGTCTTTCAGTGTGGGCCTTCTGGTTCAAACAAGCAAACACATTCATTTTTAATCTACAGTACAGAAGAGGGATTCAAGCTTGCAGGGGAGGGTCAATAAACCAGGAGTGAAAATTGGGATCACCATAGACTGGTTAATTGGTTTTCTAGGTTCACATTTGCTCATCTACAGTCTGTGGGAACTGACTTAAATGCCAACTGGAATGTCCAGTTTTTCTCCTTGATGTATCTGAACCACACAAGTTCTCTTAGGTCAGTTTGAAGGGACATTGGCTGGGAATTTGGGCATGACAAATAAACCAGAAAACAATACAGCCTCCATTCTTCTCATCAGAAGAACCACAGAAGGGTCTGGGACTCATCACACTTTTTCTAATGAAATGCTTTATGCAGGCTTTGAGAAAGATCGATCAGATGTCGTGTTCTGCGAGGTGAGTGTTTAGCGAGCAAAGATCGTGTATAAGTATTTTGTTCAGATATAGCATTCAAATTTTTGCAGAGTCTAAAGCTATACACAGAATTCTTGTACCCCACAAAATTATTTTGTTGATATCTAACCATCAACATGATAATATTAGGAGATAGAGCCTTTGGAAGATATTTAGATCATGAAGGTGGAGTCCACAAAGACTGAGATTAGTGCCCTATAGAAAAGGTCCTGGAGAGCCACCTTACCACACACATGCTGAGAAGACACTGCCCAGAGGCCAGGAAGTTGGCTCTCACCAGCCTGAGACTCTGTTGATGCTTTCCTGTTAGACTTCACAGCCTCCAGAAGCATGAGAAAATAACTTTCCATTGTTTATAACCTACCCTGCTTCTGGTATTTTGTTATATTTACTTAAATGGATTAGGACCCTGTTCCCTGAAAGTCCGACAGAAACTTACATCTTGGGAAAAAGCAGTTGATTAATAAACTAACGTACTTTAAATTATTTTAGCAAGTGAACTAAAAATCCAAAAACTTAAACCAGAAGAAAAGCAAACCATTGCTCCTTTGTCCTAACAATGGCCCTCACGTTTCTCCTCCACCTCATGCTCATGCTGACTTCATTGCTGTGAGAATCCCCGTTGCCTCCCGTTTTTATTAAACTTCTTTCTAGAGTCTGTGAATTGGTTTAGAACCATAATTTTCTTTCCAAGATTTACTTTCTAGCAGATAACAAGTCTGAATGAACGATAAAGTATAAGAAATGAAAGTATGGTAATCCTCGTATCTACATACATTTACAAAACAAGTTTAACATAAAAGAACATACTTAATTTTTTTTATTTATTATTTTATGTATATGGATGTTTTCCTCGGATGTATGTGTGCCCCATGTACATTCAGGACCTTGGAGACCAGAAGAGGGTATCAGATTCCCTGGGACTGGAATTATAGACAGTTGTACATGACGGCTGGGAACAGAACCTGGGTCCTCTGGAAGAACAGCCAGTGTGCTTAGCTGCTCCAGCCCTGGGCATACATTTTCTAATAAGAGATTAATGGTAGTAGAGACCAAGAAATACAGTCCTTAATTATTGAATAAATATCTTTGCTGGAAAATCAGAAATGATATTCACTTCCAATAAAGAGACTGAATCTTTTTGCCGAACTCAATATTAGAGATATTTGTTAGTGCTAAACTGACTGACATCTACCATAGATGAATTCCATAAGCAAAGTTATGATCACTCCTACACGTAAGCCAGTAACATACAGAATCTTGTGATGCATAATGGAGGGGAGCAGAAAGGAGGGAGGAGGGGGAGAGAGACAGAGGTGGGGTGCTGGGGAGGGGGGAGAAGCCACACACTCGTTTCCAGTACTTCACAGGTACTCTCTGCATGCTATAGAAAGCAATCCCCAGATTATTTTCCCTACGTCAGATGGTCATACAGAAGACATGTCTGCATTACAGAAGCACCTATCTCAAATCATGGGGAAGCCACATACTAAAAACTACCAGTTCAGCTGTGGTGCCAGGGACCGTGGCTTGCAAAAGTGACACCCACAGGCTGCATGTAGCTCCAGCCAGTCCAATCAGGTTAGCACAAGCATCAGAGAGTGGTCTAGAACTTAGCCTTGTTCTGGCACTAATTTCTATTACAAATAAGATCATTTGTAAACACACAAGAACTTTAGTTATGTTTAGTAAACGTCCCAGCTCTTACTATTTATGTTATAAAACGTGCTTAAGACTTCTTCACTAGGCAAGCATACCTAGATTTCCCCAGAGAAGGTCACTCTTCTGTTCGGACTCTACTTGGAGATGCTCCGCTGCTGTCATGTTGAGAGGGAAATGTGAAGACTATGTATGGAATTTAATTTCACATCACATTCATCGTTCCAAAATCTACAGCCGGGAGGTGACTTGGCACTTATGAGCGCTTGCCGCTCTTGCTGAGGACCCAGACTCATTTCCCAGGGACTATAATGGGCAGCTCAAAACTGTCTCTAGCTTCAACTTCAAGTGATTTAAAGCCTTCTGACTTCCACAGTCCTTCATGCACGTTATGCACACCCATAAATTCAGGCAAAAAGAAAAATTACACACACACACACACACACACACACAGAAGTTTCAAAGATACCTATGAAAGCAAAATTTCCTTTCTTGTGGTCTCTCGAATCTACCCATGTATCAGTAAATTATCAAATTTTATTTAAAATAGGAAAATACAATCCTCCAGAGAAGTCTTTTTTTCAATCCTTCTCTGGGGTTAATGTTATTCAGCAAAATGCCCTGCCCATTTACATAAAATATTAACGTTCTTAAGTTCAAAGTAGTACACACATGGGCTTACAAAGGGAACACACCAAGTAAGAAGCAGCTGAAAATCACGTGCGGTGGCCATCTTGTACAGCTGTTGCTGGAAATATGAACATGGCTCCCCCAGTCTTCCAGACCAGCACACCACACCAGTCCCTGTGGCTTCTTCTCATGCAGGATGTATTGTTCTGGGTACACGTTTTCTCCAAAAGGTGTCCTAACTCCCCCTTGCAGTAATCCCCCATTGTCACCCCAGCCTCACCACCTTCTAACACTCTTCAAAGCACCTGCTCTTCCCTGCGTTTTGTTTTAAAACATGTCACTTCTTCATGGCTCCTTTCTAAAGGATGTCATCATCAGGCGTGCCTGGATTTACCCTGGTGTTTCATCTTCTTCCCTGCTGTGTGCACACACCTGGTATAAACTCAGCAATTGCTTTAAATGGGCTAGCAATTTTCCCCCACAGGATAAATGTCTCTATGAATAACGCAGTGCTGTTAGTATGATCCCCTCAAAATAAGTGACTAACTTTAAAAGGCAGCATCCTTTTTCCTCAAAATGACTTACTTGGTTTTTGTATGCCTTAAAAAGCATATTTGAGACTCATAAGTAAGCATACCTAAGATGTTAGCAGTATTTTTAACGATGAATAGAAAATTATACCTGAGAACAGTTGTTAAAGAAGATAAATCAACTGACAGGAACTCAGGTCTGCCGATGTCCTTCCAGCCTCATACTGGGTCTTGGCTGAGTTTTTGTTATTTTCTTAAATCTCCAGACTTAAGGAGATTTTATCCGGTGGAAACAGCCGACTGTCTGATGCCTTCAAAAGAGCAAAGCTGTGCCCCTCCAGTTTCTCCCACTCTCACTCCAAAGAGCCCAGGCGGCTGCCTCCCTGGTTGTGAGGAGATAGCACACAGCTTAGCAACGGAATATAGCATTCCAGGAAATCTAAGTTCCAGAACTCTGTAGCAGCCATTGCTCTCGGGCCTCTGGTTACACAGCCTCATTAACGTAGCACAGAGCATCTCTCCCCAGCTTCAGGCGTGTGGTGGACGTGCTGTGGATCTAAGGAATAGAGAAAAAAAAGGGAGAAAGACAGCACAGTGCGTCCTATGTGACATAAACAGCTTGCTGAACAGTGATGGGATGGCCGGTGGGGATTCTGGGATGGCCTCCCAGTCATTGTGAAAGGATGCCATTTGATTGCCAGAAGTGGGAAGAGGAGGTCTTAAGGGGTGGTTGAGGAAAAGAGGATAACAGAGTACCCATAACAGGAAATGTAGGCCGCCGTCCTGACTTGGCTGGTCAAGATGGCGCTGGCTTCCAGTATGATCTACTGGTAAACAAGTGCACTGCGCATTCGGTCACCCTTGGACCAACTCAGTTTGGCACCGACCCCTTCTGAGTGGGATATGCTAATGAAACACTGCAATCCTGACCAATCGCGCACCTCCACGTGCATTCCCCTGCCCAGGGCTGAGCATATAAGCAGCTCACTCCGGGTGTTCAAGGTCCCCAGGTAAATGATGAATGAAGCGCTTCAATAAAGGTGTTGGGAAGGATCCAGTTGCTCAAGTCTTTCCTTGCTGGTCCAGGGAGGGCACGACAAGGAAAGAGGAGGGCCGGAAGAGCAAGGAAGGGGGCGGGGCAGAAGGAGAGGGGAGGGGCATGGTGGGGAAAGGGAGGGTGGGAAATAAACAAAACCAACGTAAGAATTAAAGAACTCCACAGAGAAACCCATTGCTTTATATGTATGGTTGAAAATAAATTAAGGAGAGAGAAAAAAAGGAGGAGAAGCTGGGCGTGGTGACTCATTCCTATAATTCCAGCCTTTGGGAGAATTAAACAGAAAGATTGCCATGTGTTCAAAGCCAGCCTGGGCCACAGAGTAAGACCCTATCTGAAAAATCAAAATGACAACAAAAAATGAGTAGAGTTCCTAGGATGTCTAACAAGCTTTACCAGGCGTGATTAGCGAGTTTAAAAACATTAGCTAGGACCATTAACAGCAAGCAATGCAGCTCCTGTGTTCCGGAGCTCCTCAGAAACTGCATTGCTAACTCTTTACCGCTTACTATCTTGTAAAGTGCCCACTCCCCCTCACCCCTTTCACCCCTTCACTCGCTCCACCATCCTTGCCATGAGGTCTTCATAGAATCGGCAGCATACTGTTCTTTCAGTTAACTTCTCAACCTGTGAGCTAAACATACTTTTTTTTTTTCTTTGTAAGTTAGCTGGTCTCTTACATTTTATTATAGCAACATGGAACTGACTGGAGCATAAAATACATTAACAATGTTTATCTGTGTAACATAAACAATTCAATTGTGTTGTGGGGTGTCCACAAGAGAAGACTGCTCAGACACGGGTTTAAGCCAATAGAAAGTCTTTATTAGCCTACAACTTACACTGGGTGTTTGGGATCCCAGTGTAGCTCCAAGCTCTTCTTAGGCTAAGCTTTTAAGCACAAAAATCATTTCCTGGGTTGACATACTTCACTTAACAAGGACAGTTAGCCAGAAGCAGAACTACAGAAGCCAAAAAGCAAGGTCAGTACATTTAGTGGCTTTCTCATAATTATGGCCTTTGATGGACTAGTGGTGCTGTCTCTGTGCTGAGTTTTACAGCCTGAATGGCACTTTTATCATGGACTCAGCCATGCTAAGGTCTGGGGGCCTACTAAGGTCTAGTGCCCTGCTATAACTGGAAAACAGATGAGGATTATGCACAGGAATTTTACAAAAGCAAAACTATGGACACGCATAATAAATAGGTCTTCACTGGTGAATAGAAATAAGCAAACTGAAGCTATCTCATACCATCAGAATCCTGGAGTATGTGTAGACCATGAGAACTCACATCCAATATTAATAGAATTATAACTTAGTACAAACTCCTAAATCCAACTTGGCATTCAGATAGTATTGAAAGCCGAGAAACTCCACCTTAGCTCTGACACTTACAGTCAAGCACAAAGCCATTCATGTAAGACAATTCACAGATATAATCTCTTCCTAGAAGGCAAATCTATTATGGGATACATAGCTATAGGGTCCAATAAAACTACATCAATAACACATTAAACACGAATGCATTTAAAATATGTGAAAAATAAGTTGAAGAGTTTATTAACAGAAATACAAGAAGAATATTTGTAAAACTATTTGCAAACACATAGTGTCTAGTGAATCTACTGGGGCGGGGGAACCACTCAAAATTCAAGAAAATGATTCCCTGGGAAGGGAAAGAGAAAGCAGTAATGGAGGGGCACAGAGTGCTGAGCGGAGACATCGAGAAGAAGCCAAACAAAACATGCAGTCTATATGCAGACATTTTTCTCATAGATTTTGCTACAAAACTACCCTTTGTGGATGTTCTTGTACTATTAAAAATTGGACCACCCCATTTTAATGAACATTTTAGTTGACATAATTTGATGTTTTTATAGTGCACACAGGGTGGCATTGTTACACTGTATGAAGTGATCGATGGTCCCAGGACAATTAACATACATACCTACCAGCTTAACTTTTAAAATTACGTTTATTTGATTATTTGATGTGAGGAAGTGTGTGTGTACAATTGAAGGACTTAGTTCTTTTTTTTTTTTTTTTTTTTTTTTTTTTTTTTTTTTTTACCAGGTGGGTCTCAGGGATCAAATTCAGATCCTCGGGCTTGGTAGCAAGCATACTTAACTACCAAGCCATTTTGACAGCTGAATTTACTGTGTGAGCTCATATGATGAGACCATCTGACTTTTTTTTTCTTTGAGATAGAATCTCATTATATAGTCTTGCCTGGCATGAAATTTGCTATATAGATCAAACTGGCCACAGACCTTTGAGGAGCCTCCTGCATGCTGTGATTACAGACGTGTGTTACAACACCTGGTTAAAAGAACATGCACATTAGTTTGTGTCCATAGAAACTAAAGCTTTCTCCATCTCCCCCGCTAGGTTTAGGTCACTTTCTAGCCGTTTGCTATAAGCCCTGTTTGTCTTGCTGTGTCCTGTTGTGTTCTGTTTCATTTTGTTTGTGGTCCTGGGATCAAACACAGGTCCTTGCGCATGCTGGGAAAGTGTTCTGTGCCTGAGCTGCATCCACAGCGAACACAAGCATCTTTGAAGTTCTGGGGCTTTCAGGCAGGATCTCACACATGCTAGGCAAGTACTTGATCATAGCTATATTCCTTAAAATTTTAAACTAGACACTTCAATAATTCAGAAATAGCTATGGAAAATAAAAATTAAGTGTGTATTCGTTTCCTGTGGCTTCTTAACAAATCTTTTTGAGTTAGTAACTTAAACCTACAGAAATGTATTGTCTAAGAGTTCTTCAGGCTACACGTGTGTGTGTGTGTGTGTGTGTGTGTGTGTGTGTGTGTATGTGTGTGTGTGTTGTGTGCATGTGTGCGCTCTGCGTGCAAACATGCATATGTACATAGCATGGCTAATCCCTTTCTAGTGTTCCTAATTGAAATTCAGAAAACATGAACAGGTCTTCTAGGGTCACACAGTGAGGGCCTGACCTGTGCCCAGACTGGCTGCATGATCATGTTTCTTATCTGAGCAAAAGGAGCCCACAGCGGCGAGATCTGTGGGGCTCCAGTGAGGAAAGGTGGGATGAGCAGCCTTGCTCTGGGGCGAGCTTTCGGTTTGCTTCTTAGGACTCAACACGGAGCGGTTTTTTTGCACACCTCTTCTCATGCTGAGGGGTTTTCTTCACTGGGAGAAGAACCACTATTCAAGTGTCTGTTTAATCGCCCTTCTCTTCTATTTGTTCATCCATACAGAACCCTTCAATGATCCTGTGAAGTTAACTTATGTAAGATATGCCTAGAGAGGGTTGGGGAGATGGCTCTGTTGATATAGTACTTGCCACACAAGCATGAGGTCACGAGTTCGGATCCTCAGCACCCACATAAGAAGCCAGGTGCTGAATAGCCTGCCAGTAATCCCAGTGCTGCCGGTAGAGGGGAAGATCCAGAGGCTTTTTGGCCGGCGAAGAAATCTAGATTTCTTCTAGAAATTTCAGTCTAAAAATCTGTAAGCTCTCCTCTCTATGAGACGTTGTGTCAGAGAATAGTGTAGAACTTTCAGACTGTGTCTTTCCATGCCTGCTGCAACCCGCCTTCAGGCATAGCAGATCCACCCACCCCTCGGGGGTGTGGCGGCACAACAGGGCAAGGACCAGGGTATGGTGACTGCATGGGGATCCTCAGGGCTCAGAGCTGGCTGGCGCTATTTCACTATTGGCCATGAGTCTTCCGATCGTCGCCTCTGCCTTTAGGCTACGGATTTGGAGCAAGCTCACACATTAGATTAATACGGAGTTTGAATCTGCCATCTGAAGACAGGAAAAAGCACAGCTTAGACCAAAAGTATAGTGACTTTCTGTCCCCGACTTTGCAGGGAACTTAGTAAGAACGGACTTTGACCAATACTTTTTTTCTTTTCTATGTTTAGTAAATTTTTTAATTAATCAAAACACAAAATTAAAGAAGTGGAGAGTGATTGAGGAAGATACCCATCATCAACTTAAGACCTCAACGCATATGAGTACATCTTGTGTTTATGTGCCCCCTGCACAGGAGTACATCTCCTGTGCGCATGTGCTCCCTCCACCCGTGCACACACCGAAATGCACAAAAGGGAAAGAAATATGTGACTAGAGAAAAGATAGGAAAGGGGCACTTGCCATTCATGCTCATTAAAAACAATAGCTGCTTTCTGAGATGCAGTTCTTCTCTTCAAGTCTGTAAATGTGAAATTGACCACTAGGTGGCAGCAACGGGCTATAGTAGGACAGACAACATGGTCCAAGACTAGGATAGAGAGGAAGCTTCAGGAGGCAGATCCTGCTGTGGTCATTCAATTCTGTAAATGATAAACCTTCATCTCAGACTCTCAGGTGTCAATGAGAACTTATGTCCAGACCTCCCAGTAAGCTACTGGGCCACCAGAGTTGATGGCCTCCATTAGTGGACAGACGCTTGAAACCAGGATGGCCTTTTCTTAGAATTTCCCTCCACGCTGTTCTGTTTCCTGTTCATTGAGGTTGAGCTGTGAATGTTCTGAAACTCAGGATGTGCAGAGTGAATAACTAGTTTCCACGAGAATGCCTAACAGGTTCAGAAGTGCTACAGCAATCCAAGCTAACTATTGACTCCTGGGAAGGGGTGTTCTCAGTCCTGGGGATAACAAAGGGTCTCTTAGGGATGTTTTTATGGGAGATTCTCCAGATTAGGACCCAAACCCATTTCTGTTTGAAACCAAGGCTTCTGTGTAGCCGTAACTACTCCAGAACCCATACTCATGTTGGCTCTGGTGGAAAGCCCAAGGGAGAATTGGATTAATAATAAGATCCTTAGTCATAGGACCCTCTGTGGGATCCATCAAAACAAAGTGAATCAAGTTTAGAACCACTGTAGAAATTTAGTGATTTTTGTCATGTTTCATTTTAGCTGGAAATTTTTAAGTTGAGTAATTGAAAAATTGATGAGTTATTAATAAATGACTGGAAAAGATTTTAAGGGCCAGAGCAGTTGGGTAGGTGACCTTAGAGAGAATGAAGGTGAAGGAAAATATTATTCTGTATCTTTCAGTAAATCAATTTTTATAACCTGATAGTTCAAATATTAAAATGTTTATACTATTCAGTTGCCTCTTGTTTTCTCCCCTAAAAGAACTGCGTATGGAGTGTGGTCCGGGACACAGTGAGATTGCCCACCAACAGGCGTTTCCTGCCAATCTTCTCGTCTCCATAACCGCACGTGGATGTTGACTGCAGAGCAGGAAGCAGATGTCTCTCAGCAAGTGGAAGCCTAGAGCCGCACCCCATTCTCGTGGAATATCCTAAAGGGGCTTCACTAGGATGCTGTCTGGGAGGCCATTTCCCCTAAAAAAGAAAGTGGGGTGAGCTACATCACTGTGCCCGAAAGGGAAGGAAGAAGATGAGGTAGCTTCCGGTTGGCAGCCATCTTACTAGCTCAAAGCAGAACAATAGGTAACCCCGAACTCTGGCCGTCCTGTGGTTTCTGCAAGCTTTGCTACATGGGATTAAAGTACATAAACAGGCTTAGTTGAAGGCATGGTGTTCCTGGTGGGAAAACAGCTTTCTACCTGTCGTAAAGGACTTACTGCAGGTAAGTCTGAACTGTGAGCTTTAGGGATTATATAGGATGATAAACCCATCTGTCACTGAGCCAGCACAGTGTCGTCCTCCACACCTTTCACATCCTCATCTTGTTCCCACTGAATTAAGGAATTTCCCTTTAAAAAAGCTTAAGTCAAACGGGAACTGGAAGTCACCAACTTGCGATAGTTAGCAAGAATCCCAACTATTTCGACTGTGCCTGAATCTTTCCAGGACTTACCTGACTGAAGGCATCACATGATTCAAATAATATAGCGTGTAGTGGCCCCTGTAGCCCCCTGCCTCTACTTCTGTGAGTCCACTTCCCTATGCCTAAGCATGGTCCAAAATTATTAATGGGATAATTCCTAAAATGAGCCAGTCAAGCATCTTCGTTGTCCTTTGCCTCCCACTACTGAGGGAGATAAAACCCACGTCAGAATGGCTTTCCCCTTTCCATGGCTTGTTTGATGTGCTGTTTGTTGAATATATCAGTTTGAATTTGGCAAGAAAAAATTCCCAAGAAATACCAAATTGAGGTCCTGGTAGAGCATCTTAAGCTCATTTAAACAAGCCAACCAAAGTGTCATAAAAGCAAAAACAAATAGAGCAAAAGAATAGTTTGCTTGGTAGGCCATCCCTTGATTAAAACTCTTTAAGTATTCAAGGTTGGTGGTGCAGCACTGAACACCTTTAATCCCAGCACCTGGGAGGCTGAGGCAGGAATACTGGAAGTTGGAGGTTAGAGGTCCTGTCTTCAAACAGACAAAGGGCATTAGACCAACACTGGCTGATACACATTCGTTTACTACTGTCGTTTAAACTCCACATTGTCTTTAAATATACGGTGATGAACAGCTTTTGGCAAAACGTTTAAGAGTTTGTGAGTGTTGTCTGGGGTGTACAGTCCCTAACATAACAGTCCCATCACAGTGACACGAATCTGCCACTGGTATCTCTTGAAGAATTTGAACAGCCAAGTCTCTAATAACTCAGTATGACTATGCTTCAGTGCACTTATGTGTCCAGTCACCCTCTCTCGATATTACAGGACAACAGGCACTTGCTCTCATGGTGTCCCCTGGAAAAGTACATCCTGATCCTTTATCTGGACACCTGGGTGCCCACCCACATGAGAACTCACTAGCAAGGCTTCTGCAGGGCTGAGCTTCCAGGATGCTTGGCTTTCTTCTTGTTCAGCCACTGCCCTCTCTCCTCTGTGTTGGGGATTGGTTCTAATTCTTTGCCTAATTTTGAGCACCTCCTACCCCCAATCAGGAATCTGTGTGTCCAAGTGCTGACAGTCCCTATCTCCATTTGGTTTTTGATTGATCAATAAAGATCCAGCAGCCAATGGTGGGACTTCTAGGTTTCCAAGGGATAGCAAGGAGGAAGAAAGAGCCACCCCTGAAAGACTGCCCAGGAGGATCTTACTCAGAGAAGAGAAGAAGAAGAGGGGAGTGTTTGCTGGCTTTGGGGAGTTTTAGAAGTGTTCAGCCATTGAGCTAGTCAAGGCATATCAAAATTAAGCCTGTGTGTGGTGTGTGTGTGTGTGTGTGTGTGTGTGTGTGTGTGTGTGTGTGTCTTTCTTTCATTTTGAACCCAGAGGGCTCTGGTGGGTGACTGGAAGAGCCACCTGTCTGGAGCCAAATCGGTTTAACTAAGTCACCGCTACACCTCTGCATTAGCCTAGCATATCGCCCTTGTTTTTAAGCTTTCCCTTTTTTTTCTTTCTTCAAGGCAGATTCTCCTCTGTGCCGTTTTCACTTCCTCCTTCACTGAGTCATACAGGTGCAGCCTTCAGTCATCCATCCCACCTGCAAGTTCTCACAAACTTAAAAAGACACTGAATGTTGAATTTAGGTCCAACCTTAATGGACAAAATATATGCACGAAAATAAAATAATTTCTAATGATGTCACACTCTGGCATTTGGGTAGAGTAGACATGAATTTGAGGTTGACTCTAGCCTGGGCAGTCTTCTTTCTTCTTAGACACACACACACACACACACACACACCCCAAAACTTGAGACAGCATTCACCTTTATTTTTCTTTTTAGTTTTAGCCCACAGTCTGAGTGTCTACTTTGATCTGTAGCCTCATCTAACTAGAGAGAACTACAAGTTAATTTTGCATCACTTGTAAATACATTTAAAGTCACCAGTTCAAAAAGAATAAAGTACACATAAATTATCCAGTATACCAGATGATGCTGTGGTGAAGAACTTCTACCTCATGCTTAGTTAGAAGTTACCTGAGCCAACAACAGCAATAAAGCTAATACCTGTTGATTGTTCACCATTTGTCAGAGAGTATATCAAGTGTCTCATATATTAGATTTCTTCATTTCTTCTCAGAATGTTATGAGGTATGAGCTATTTAACCTTTTTATAGATGAAGAAAATGAGGCTTGCAGAAATCAGGTAATACATCAAAAATTACAGTATTTTTAAATTGGTGTCAGAGTTCAGCAGACTTAAGCACTGCTCAGTATTTCCTGTATAAGAAATGAATCTTCTCCATTTGCAGATGAGAAAAAAAATGTAGAGAGCAAGAAATCATCTCCCAAAGTCTCATACCCAGTGAATCAGAAATGTAAACCTGGTTTGATTGTATGTAATCTAAATTCCTTTTATGGCATCTGTTGGTTTAATTCCCAGGGATCTAAATGACTCGAGATGAGGGGAAGGGGGCTACTGGCTTTTTGAGGATACAGAAGATCACAAAAGGAGGAGGTGGAACCAGGGAGAAGGAAGGCCATGGCCTGTTTGTCCGTGAGCTTATGAAACCCATGTCAGCCTGGCTGTGCCCAGCTGTACAGGACTCTTCATTTCGTGACTGTGAGAGTGTGCACATGGATGAGCAGGATAGCAAGGGCTTCACACTCCTGTCCTTGGATGTGGCATCTGGGGGGGGGGAATGGGGGAGGGGATTCTCAGCAGGGGTTTTGCGAATTTGATAGAAGGAATTTGTCTTAGGACTCAGAACACTGCTCTATTCTCAGCTCCTTTCTCCCCCTTCCAACTCCATGTTATTCTATTTTTTTCACTTCTTCTCTCCCCTTTTGATTAGTGATTTTATAAACATTTCCACAGTCCAGTCATAGATCCTATGTCCTTCAGGGAGCATCTCATTCATTCTTGAGACTAACTCTGAGGTTATGTTGCGTCTTAGTCTCATCTTAATAAACTACAAGATTACTTAGCTTGCAGGGGTTAATGATTAAATTATGTAATGGATTAATGAGCTAGTAAGCACTACATACAATTATTTGAAGGAAAATTCACTAAGTCATAAAGAAAACAAATCAGCTTGACTGAGGTCATTCCCAACAAATTACTTCAGATGTAAGAAAGTCATCTCTTCTCTTTACAGACTGCAGAAATTTGGACCTATCTCTGGCTTTTAAGCATTTCTCTGACATAAAATCTTCCATGCCATTTTTTCACAAAGTAGTGAAATGTCTCAGAAATCCCTAGAAATGAATGCCCAAATGAATATTTCCAAGACTAGGTCTCAACTGTGGGAATGAACCCACCACCAACGAACCCTATTCCTTGTCAGACTGTGCAATAACTTGTTTTCCTCTTACTCATTCATTCATTCAGTCAGTCAGTCATTAATTCATTCACTTTACAGCTCTCTCTAACCTGAAATCATAAGGTAGAACAGGCTAGCCTCAAACTTTAGGCCATCTTCTGCCTTTGCCTCACTAGGCATTGTGGGTATATACTACGATGCCAGGCACACTTCTAATTAGAAAAACAAATTTGCCACAGCTTAGGCACAGCCAAACCATCTCTATGTTTGAACTTGAAGTTTTTCTATTTTGAAATAATCCAGAACAGACCGCAGACTTGTTCTTAAGTAGACCTCTCTGACAGGCTTATACCTCAGGTCTCAACTTGCCTCCAGCTTTCTCTTGTTAGGTAACAGCTGGGCCTACTCTCCGTGAAAAGGTTGTATCATTCATAACAAGCTGGGTGATTTCTTCAGTCCTTGTATAAGGTGACTACTTAAGAGGACTCTCCCAAAAGCAAACTAGGCATTAAAGAAAGGAGTAAGAGTGCCTTGATAAATGAGATCCCAACAAAAGGATAATATTGTTTAGCAAGGGATACCTAGGTAGGCCCAAAAGATGTGGTTGGTCTGAGTCTTTGTCTAGTTAGGATTAAGGTTAAGGTTGATCAGGGTGTTCCAACTTTTGGACTTGAAAAATCCACCCACTAGAGTCTGGGGAGATGGTTTGACCAGTAAATCATTTATCATTTGTCTTGCAAGCTTGACTTGGGTATGGAGTTTGCATTCCTAGCACCCATATAAATGCTTAATGGGCAAGATGGCCCTAGCATGCAGGAGGTTGAGGAGATCCCTGGAGCAAGCTGACTAGCTAGGCCAAGCATGAGCTCTATGGAGTTCAGCAAGAGACTTCACCTCAATAAATAGCTGGAGAGCTATCATGAAAAATCCCCAACATCAACTTTCAGCCTCCACATGCATGTGCATACATAGATGTCCCGAAGAGAAAGTCTCCCTACAGTGGGGTTCTCTACCCACTGTTTCATTGTAATCTGATGTGTTGTATAAACACCCTCAGCCCATCTTACACATTCAAAGATGGGTCTTTGAGACATAAGTCTTTTCTATTTTTCTCACCTCCAACAAATTTCCTTCCACTTAATTTTATCTCCCAGTCTTTTTGCAAAGTGATCGCATGAACCATACATAGATTATGGTCACAGCACTGTCAGACTAGAGTAGTAACTGGCTAACTGGCTCCCAGGGTGACCTCTCATGGAATCAACTGGAAAAGTTTCCATACATTTGTACTTATAGTTGAAAGAAGAATGTGTGAGAGTTGGTCTTATATGTTCTAACCACTCTCCTAGTCTTCCTAATATTCACCACAGTTAAGAAATATTGCTTTAAAATGTAATACGTTGATTTTATTGAAACATATTTTTCCAACTAACAGCCAGAAGTGCTACAATATCAATCAGTGGAATTTACTCATTTCAGCCCAATGTAACCAAAATAAAAGTCGTTTTAGTTTTTATGTTTTAAAGACCATCTTGATATTCACAAGGAAACTGTAAAGAATTTTAAAAGAAACAACTATATCTTTTAACTTTATGTCAACATGAGCTATTATCTGATCTAAATTTGTTTCCCATATGAATTTACCAAGAGAGAATACATTATGTGTACATTATGGAATACATAAAATGTCTATTGTCAGAACACAGTCCATGAAGCAGTGTGGGATTTCTGAGACCTTGAGAGAAAACTCAAAGTAAACAAGACAGAGTCTTGTAATCTCTTCATAACTTGGGTTGTTTCTGAAATGTGTTCCCTCCATGAGCAGCAAATAGGAGTTTACTCTAGCTATTCATGTGTCTCTATGGAAAAACATGTTTTTGTCGTGTGCAGTTGGTCCCTGTGATTATACACTTTACTCTGGTGACTCTTCATACTCTCAGAGTATAAATTGTCTGATGCTCTGAATAAAGTTGGCTATACATGAGACTTTAGTCCACCCCATTTTTAGGCCCCACTCTCCCAGGTTTACACCCCCTAACTAGAGCAGCAACATTTATAAGCCAAACTCTGCATTTCATTACTGGTAAGACCAAAGACAATTTATCCAAAGTTATTGAGCCCCAGCTCCTTACATGCCCCTTCAGACTACATTTTAGTACCCTTTAGACCAATGAAAAATTATCAAAAGTTTCAGAATCATGGCTTCTTACATGTTTACCTCAGTGTATTCCTGTGAGTTCTCAGTGTATAAATGTATATATAACCCACAAAACTGTTTATATATCATATGTTAGTATATGATAATTCTTAATATCAAGTGATACAACTTAGAAAAATGATCTTAATTTTCTAAGTAATCTTAAACAAGTTCTCCTGTCAGCATGTCTATAGATAAGATTGTCTTGATTAATAATTGATGCTAGAATACACAGTTCACTGTGGGTGACACCATTTCCTAGATAAGGAATCCTGAACTGTATAAGAAAGGATACACAGAGCAGGTCTGGATGAATTAATTTTTCTCTGCTCTTGACTGTGATCAGCTATCTCAGGCTCCTGCTGCTGGGATTTCTCCACAGCAATGGACGATAACTAGAATTCCCTAAGTTGCTTTTTATCAGGACATTATATCACAGCAACAAAAATGAATCTAGAACATAACATAGTAGTAGAATTACTCAAATATTACCTCTGACCACCTTTTCCAGGGATGGCATCTACTTAATACATCCTGAAGTGTAACATTATGATGCCTTGTGGACCTGACTCATTGGTCAAGTTCTTTTGGTTCATCTGCATTATGTTTCAATACAATCAGAAAAACATAGTTATAATGTTATAAATTAATATAAATATAAAGTTACAAATTAATAAAATATACCAGATTGGAACCTAGTCTATCAATCTTTTTTTTTTTTTTAACATGGTTGACATGAATCTTACTTCAGAATCTCACCACAGTCAGAAACATTGACCCAATCAGCTCTCAGACTCAAGCAGCTGAAAATATCTGGCACAAGAGTGGGGTGTTACTCTAGGGAGGTGACTATCCTAGATCTGCTGTGCTGGTAGTGCAAAACACGAGAAGCTTATGGGTAGAACAACCAGAGCAAAAACAGCTGACTCACTGTGACTGCAGAATTCTTGTTCTTGGAAGGCCCAGATAGCATTGGAGCTTGAATGAGATAAAAGAAAACAAATAGGGTCCTGAGGGTTCGTGCATTTTATAAAATTATGTAGAAGTCTGTGTGTCTCCTCTTCTCTGTCACAATCTTCATTGTTCTTGCAAACTGTCTTATATTTCAACACATATTAGATAGGAGGAGTTGGGCCCCTGGGAAACTTCTTTATATTCTGTGATATATCAGGCTTTGCTGAGATCCATAAGCAGCCAGAAATGTCAGGGCTGCTGTCGATGACAGCAGTCATGATGATTTTTGTAGACTTAAATCTAAATGTATCCTTGCTGTCTTCTGTATTTCCAGTCCTCAGTTCATGTGTAGATAATAGTGACTTCAGTCCTTCCTCCCTCTAAGTGCAGGACTGTGTGTTGTGCTTGTAAATGGTTGGTTCTGTCTTTTTAAATGACAATTAGTTTAAAATTATCCTCAACCAAGGGCTGGAACAGTTTCTTCTTTATATCAAGAGAAAATTCATCACAAGTGTTTCATGTGCATTTCTGTGTCCACAATTCAGAAAGCAAAGGAGGTGCTTTCCTTTTCTTATAGGAGCCTGGAACCTCTGCTGAAACAAAGATTTCTCAACATAAAACAGGCTGAAGCAGAAGTGAAGCAGTTCAGGTGGAGCATTGACTGCTCCCACCTCTGCTCACCACTCACACCATAGGATCCAAGCCCAAGGTACTTCAGAAAGTAACATCTGAATAGGGCTTCAACAGTGAAGATGTGGCCTACAGACACCTCTGTTAACATTCTAGGCTCCTGCTCAGTATTTTATTGAGGCAAGCCATGAGGAAAATATTGTGCCAGGAAGTGTTCATGAACTCCAAAAGACCACCACAGAGCCAACCAATGCAATAGCACTAGGGTCTTTATTTACAAGCTCAAGCTTGGGCAGACTCCAATGCAGCAGAACAGGAGGATGTAGCCCCAGGCTCTCAACAGGACAGAGTTTTATAGAAAATGGCAAGCAAGTGAGGGGGTTTTGTCCTGGCAAGCATCTAGTCATGTGACTATTATAAGCAGACAGGTGGATGCTCTGAAGCAAAACCATGAACAATCACAAACAGTTTGAAAGTACATCTGAAACAATCAGACTAATTTTTGATTGAATGTTTCTAGGAAGTAACTCTGGGGTACCGGCCAAGGACAAGCCATAGGTTTCTTCCTGGTACTCAGGTTCAGCAGTAGGTCAGAGGGGTTCAGCATTAGGTCAGGTTTCTCTTAAGATGAAGTCTGGTCCCAAGATGGAGTAGGTTTGGCCTCTCAAAAACACTGGAAAGAGACTTAAAAGAGAGAATGCATCATGAACTTGATTTATCAGTATAATGGATGCTTTCTTCTTCCAAGGCTGTGTCTCTTGCCTCCCTAGCTGCTCAGGTGTATTCACATGTGGTTTGTTTGTTTGTTTGTATAAAGAGAAGCTTCCAGGTGCAGTCTCTGAAATAACTGTTAGGCCTCAGTAACCAGAAGTCATTTTCAACATGTCCTAGCCAGACACATTTATTACCACCACCTACCTACCCTACATCCTTGCACGTGCAAATGTATGAGAGAGAGAGAGAGAGAGAGACAGAGAGAGAGAGAGAGAGAGAGAGAGAGAGAGAGAGAGAGAGAGTGTGTGTGTGTGTGTGTGTGTGTTTAAAGAGAGATTAAGTCCAGAAATAAAACCAACTTGGGTTTGTTTTTCCCCACAGCACTTGACCTTCTCAAATTGAAATTTCCCATCCAACAGCAGTCAGTTGGAAAACTGGACAAATGAAGACTTAATTCAAAGCACATGTGACATCCCTGTCTTGCTTTGAAAGAAAAAAAAAAAAAACCCTCATTACTCTCTTGAGTTGGATGTACATGCAAAGGCAAATGTGCTGAAACTCCCAAGCATGGTCTCCATGGCAGCCTTGGGAGCTGGCATCCAGTGCCAGCAGAGGATTAGCCTCCCACATCAGGGCAGAGCCTGGGCTCTTCCACTGCTCTGCCCCTGGCATGCCTCATCCCCACAAGGCCTGGCATAGCTGAAGAAGGTAGGAAAGGATGGGTTTCAGCTTGCAGCTGGTTGCCTACAGCTTCCATTTTCAGCATTAGACTGAGAGAATGTGAGAAACCACAGCAGAAAGCCCACCCTCAAGGTTTGGTGGTTGACGAGGTGGAACAGAATTCAGCAATGTTTTCCCAATGCTGGGTGACTAAGCTCTTCTGTGCCCTTCAGTAATTACAGTTCCATGGTTCACTCTTCTGAGAACTCAACAGCCCATTGATGTCCTTTCCCATGTTTACACGATGGCTCCCACTCTTGGTAGCTTTGGAGTTATGGTCATTATCATTTCTGTTCTTACTTCACCAGTGCCTCTACACCTCTGTCTCACCGACACCTCTCAAGAAGCCACCAATGGAAACATTTAGCTTCTGTTTGTGTTTCCCAAGTATACAGTTTGTCCCCTTAAGCACTTACTGGCCACTGCTGGAGCTGACAGGTCTGCTCCTGACTTCAAAGCTCTTCTGACGTCAAAGGCTCTACTCCATTCCTGCTGTCCTCATGGGACAGGGTGATCAGCATCCTGGAATTGATAATGCGAAGCAAAAGAAACAGTGTCCTGAGAAACAAGAGCTAGTGACCGCCTGCTACCCAGCAGGTCTCATGCACTCAAGGTCTAGGCAAGGCAGTTTGAAAACAATGGCAATCAGCTAGCTTTCATATGCCTGGGCTTGCCTCTTTGGGTCAGGGCACTGACAATCCTGCATTCTGGAACCTTCCTCCTTCCAAACAATCTGATGGGTGATCAACTCATGTATGGATTACAGCCTATCTATCCCTTTATTTCTGATTTTCAGAAGAAGTTTGCTATTCAGAGGACTCTTATTGTCCAAACTTGGTGAGAAATTCTGGAGGATTCTAAGACCTCATAGCTAAGCTATGCAGGGACATTTTCTCTACCATCTCAAACACTTTAAAAATCTAAAAATTTAAAAAGCAGTAAATCAGAATAATAATCCATATTGGGCTGGAAAGATGGCTCAGTGGTTAAGGGCACTGACTGCTCTTCCAGAGGTCCTGAGTTCAATTCCCAGCAACCACATGGTGGCTCACAACCATCTCTAATAAGATCAGATGCCCTCTTCTGGTGTGTCTGAAGTGTATTCATATAAATAAAATAAATAAATATTTTAAAAAAATAATCCATATGACTAGAACCAAGTTATCACCAACATTAGCTCCTAGTTTTGAATGGAGCATTGTACTAGGAGTTTCCTCACCATGAACCCTTGAGACACACAGGTACTGTAGCTATTGTCTCTCCCCTTGCACATGTGCTGGATGAGGTCACCCAAGTGGGAACACAGGCTTGAGACAAGCACACTGAGTCCCAAACCTTTATCTTTTAAAGCACATTTCTTAGAGTCCTCCCAACTTGCCCAGCAGTCAGGACTGTGTGAGTTCATTTCATGACAGACCCTCCCTAACTTTGGGATGAAACAAACTCCATTTATTAATGTGATTTCTGCCCTGAACCTACTTACGAACTGCATTAAGCTTCCTGATTTGCCTATGCCAAACCTTCCTTTCATCCCTGAATGAAACCAACTAGTTTGTGTTGTATGATCTTTTTAATGTTTTGATCTTGGCAGGGTAGGCATTTTTGTTGTTGTCTTTTCTTTCTTTCTTTCTTCATTCATTCATTCATTCATTCATTTTTTTAAAGACAGAGTCTCACTATGTAGTTCTGAGAGTGCTGGAATTCACTAAGTAGGCCAGGATGCCCTAGATCTCACAGAGATCTGTCTGTCTCTGCCTCTCAAGTGCTGGAATTTAAGCCATGGTTCGCTATGCCCATCTTTAATGTATTGTTAAATTCAAGTTATGTTAAAGCCTAAGTAAAATATTAAGACCTAGATAGGCTGTTAAGGCCTAGATAAAATGTTAAAGCCTAGGTAACAGTTACCTGGCTGGCCTGCCATTATAAGGAAACTTTCTCATGTGTTTCTGCTGCTATTAGGAAAGTTTCTAATGCCAAGCTTGATTACATATTCTGTTATGTTCTGTGCCCTTGGAAGCCAATCACAATACAAGTCAATAGAACTGCTTTGTATAGTTACTCACAATAAGCTTGGACCTGAACCAACCATCCAGAAACTCTTCCTGCACCTGTGTTAACTTTTATGGTATTTGCCTTTATCAGCTGCCTCTGGGATAAACCCCCAAATAAGAGAGACACCTGCACCAATATAAAAAAATATTTGGAATAAGATTTGCATTTTGAGTAGTGGTCTAGTAAAGTTTCAGTTCCCAAGGAGGTTTTGAATACTGACATCGTACTTGGCAGAATGAGACATGTATGTGGGTAACTGACATCCTGATTGGCAGGTTCAGACATGAGTGTTAGACAAATCCCATCCTGGTTGACAAGTTAAGGCATGAATGTTAGACAAGGCAAGTCCCCTGTCACAGTTGAATACCCCACCAATGGGAGCAGGATGTGCCTACAACAAAGACATGTTCCTATGCAAATCCCCATCTCTAAGTCCTGGCTGTCAAAATAACTTGACATAGATGTTTGTGGATTTGGGGCTTAAAATCACTTTAGGAGCTTAACTCAGGGTCAAGGTTCAATTCCTGAATCTGGACCATTGCCCTGGTCAACCAGTCCTGGGGCGTATGCTCAATAAACTATCCCTGAATGGCTTAGACCGGTGTTTGTGTGATCTGTGAAGCGATTCCTGCACCCCAACAGTCTATAAGCCTTTTATTAAAGATTTTTGCATTTGCCTGCATCAGGAAAGTGGTCTATAGTGTTTCTGTTGTTGTTGCATCCTTATCTGATTTTGGTATCAGGGTAACAGCTTTGACAGGATGAGTTTGATGTGTTCATTCTGATTATATGAAAGTATTTGAAAAGTACCATTGTTAGCTCTTTTTAAATGAGTTGTGGAATTCAACAGGGGATCCTACTGTCCTGAGGTTTCCTTATTAGAAAACTGTTATTATAACAGTATTTTTGTTCATTATAGATCAGTTGTTTATATCTATTTTCATACAAATTTTACATGTTATATGAGTCTCTAAATTTATTCATTTCTTCTAGACTTTCCAACTCTTTGAATATAGGATACTCAAGTATTTTTTCCCATGCTTCCCTGGTGTCTGCTCTCCTGTCTTTCTTTTATTTCATTAACTTGATTTCTTTCATTTGGCTAGTTTGGCTAAGGACTATTTGATCTTTATCTTTTCAAAGATTCAAAGTTTTACTTGCATCTTTGTTTCCATTGTCCCTTGAGTTTCTAGTTCACTAATTTGTCTAGTTTCTCTAGGTTTAGCTTATTCTTGCTTTCTCATGCTCGCAGTGAATCATTAGTCTGTTAATTCAAGAGCCGTTTTTGTCTTGTGAACAATCACAGCTTCAAACTTACTTCTTGGCCTCAACTCCCAGGGTGGCACCTGCCACTGCCCTGTAAGATGTGTGACAACTGGTGCTGCTCTGCCCAGCTGCACCTTCAAGCTGGACTCACTCCCTGCCACACAGTGTCCTCTAGTGTTCTCAGGCCTGAGACGACTGTCACTTTTCTTTAGATGAGGCATCTGTCTGGTCCAAGAGCCACGGTTTAGCCACATGCTGCCCATTCCTTTGCAGTACATTCTGCTGCTTTCCCCCGCCCTGGCTTTTCCTTTAGCATCCTTAGTGCTAGCCGGTGCTCCCAGCCTCTCTGTTTTAGCATCCTTAGTGCTAGCCGGTGCTCCCAGCCTTTCTCTGTTTTAGCATCCTTAGTGCTAGCCGGTGCTCCCAGCCTCTCTCTGTTCAGAACACTTCACTTTCTAACCTTTGCCATTTGACTTTTCTCATTTATTTTGTTGAGGAGGAGGTTTGTAACCGGATGGCTTACCCTGGAGACTCCAAGCCATTCATTTTAAGTGTACCTTTTACTATAGCCTTTGTATTCACTCTCTGAGAATTTCATGCGTGCACACAATACATTTTGATCATAGTTGCTCACCTATTCCTTTCCTTCAGCTCTTCCTGGATTCGGAGTCTCTTGTGCCCCCTCCCCCCAGCATAATCATTTTTTAATTGGGTACTTCCTAACTTTCAGCTTTTCACATTTATTTTTAGCCAGTAGATTCTGGAGAAAGATGGATTGGTAACAACAACAACAAAAAACTTATGTAGCTATTCAGCATTGCCTGGCAGATTAACATGAGAATAGTTTACTTTTCAGACTAATATGTTCTGAAGTCTTGCAAAACCCTCAAGGAATTTATCAACTGAGAAACTTTGCCTCAGTGCCATCCTGCCCATGTTGGCGATCTGCAGCCTTTGAGCCGGCTCCACCCTTGTTAGTACTCTTGCTTTTGTTCAGAAGTAAACACGCTTTGGTGGTTGAGCCAGGGCTTGGTCTTTGACAGCTGAGACTCAGAGTCTGTCTGTATGCATGTGTCCTGTCCATACCTGCCTATCTCTTTTCCGTACCTACAATATATGCTGTGTTCTCCATCATTGCTGCCAAAACAACGACGCTTGCATATGAGCCTGGTCCATTGGCAATGCTTTTTTACCTGCTCTGTTTAATTTGGCCAATGCACTAGAGTCACTGATTATAATTACTGCTTCTGAATTAGATATGAATATGTGTGAAATTAGACTTTCAACGCCTACTGCATTATGTTGAGAGATCTGTGGCCATCCATGTTTTCCATTTTTCAGACGAAAGGTTTGGTTGATAAGTGAGTAGTTGGTAAGTGTCCTTATTCTGTATTTCAGGACTGAAGAGCTTTATCTAAAGACAGAAAGTCTGACTCACTGTGTCACCCCACAGGAGTGAAATTTCATTACTGTATGGGGAGTTTGCTGGAGACAGCGGTGTACCAATGTGACAACTAGCCACTGTCAAGTAAGAAACACCTTGGACACTCTCCTGTCAAAGGCAAACACAGATCCAGAAGGGTCAGGTGCTGCTGCTGACTGGAAAACCGTGACTTGAAATGATGAGATAGCTAAATGCTTGCCCAAGTCATTTCCTTTAGGGATGCAAGAGCCTCTGTGTATAGCAGGATTCTGATTTCTTCTCAGTACTTCTCCTGGATACCAATATGTGTAAGCAGTAAGCACTTCTGTGGGTAAATAATGTGTCTCGAGCCAGATGGCCAGTGTTCTGAGGGCAAGGACAAGTTTTAGTTAATTTTCCATCAACAGAATACCTAGAAATTACAGAAACATCTTTACTCCTATTTCATATTCTTTCATTTCAACTCTTTCTTTTCAACCTTCACCTTTACTAGTTTTACACATCACACACACACACACACACACACACACACACACACATATTGTGTTGTGTTGCTAAGAACTGAGACCAGATTAGGGCATGTGCTTTACTATGGGGTCATACCCCAACCTCATTTATATTTTACCACATTTTCTACAAGCTATATCAAGTGCAAACGGAGTGCAAATACAAATGCCTAACCACATCTCTAAAACCAGCTGCCTGACAGAACAGCTTGCACGTAGAAGCATGCAGTACATTCCATATCAATTGTACACAGCTGAGCTAACGTGACCTGTTTTTACATTCTCTAAAATAAAATGGGGAAGAGTGCTTCCCGGCCCTTCATGGTAGACTTGAGGGTCCAGTGTTTGTTAGATTCTTATTCTTGTCTAATCATAATGCTTATTGTATTTCTTTTCAACACTTGGCTTGGAGGAGGGTGGAGCTTCTTGGGTTGGGAAAGTTCTAAGGCTATGAATCATGTCGCCGAAGGCAAGCTTAACTTCCAAGTCACGCTATTTATTGAAGGCAGAAGGTGCTGCCACACATAGAAGAGTGAACTGTGCATCAGTCAGAAAACGTTCCTGTTTGCAGATCACAAACTCAGGAAAGCCAGGATGGGCACCGCTGGAAAAGTAAGGGAAACATGTCGGCTTGCTCGGACTCTTGAGCTAATAATGGGGGTTGCTTCCGAGAGCTCTGAATCCAGGACAGAAACGAAATACTGGGGCTATTTCTTGAGGAAGGAAAGGCTGTTAAGTAGGCACAAGTTGAGGAGATGTGAGTGAGTTGTATCAGAATACCAACAGCAGCAGGATTCCATTGAGAACCACGTGCTGAAGGTTCTCCCAGAAAGCAGGGAAGGGCAGTAGAGAACTGTGATTTCTACCGATGTTATCCATAACTTAATTTCCAGCTAGCCAGTCATTTGCTCTGGATAGCAAACTGTTTCTACAAGGATATTTCAATAGGGTCAGTGGTATCTACCCAATTCCTTTCTAGAGTCTAAAGGGTCTAGGACCTTCTGCGCATCTGTTGGGGGAAAGTGCCCCGCTGTTGAGGATGGAAAATGCTAATTCAGAAATGCAAAGTCAACAACAGAGAAATCACATGTTCTGAGTTTCCTAGGACATGTTTTATATTACAGCATAAGTGCAAACACTCTTAGAAAATAGGTCTATGTTGTGGATGGATAAAGTGTGTTTATTCCTTCAGAAGATGGCAGAGCCAGAATGGTGACAGGAACTCCAAAACCAAGGCTGGCTTTTTTTCCTCACTTGCAGATTGGGATAATCCGGTTCCTGCTTTAAATGCGTACATAACTGCTTGAGGTGTTGGGTACTGTTATCGACACTACTTTTACTTTTAAACAACATTGCATTTAGTCTACCTTAAAATTTTAGGAAGCTAAAGATGATGTTTGAAGTCTGGAAGCATGAGAGAGGAGCTCTGAAAGTTAGAACCTGAAATAGCTTTCCCCACATTTGAAGAAAACCAGAATGAAAACATCTTGGTTTGAGTAAGAAATCCAGTAAAGACCGGTAATCAGGAGAATTAGCTTTGCACTGTGGGAGTTAGTAACGTAATGCTGCCCATAGAAATAAATGAAATAGAGTTGGAATGAATCTTAAAACACTTGTAACTCCACACAACCAGTTCTGTGGCCTCCGTCAAGCGAATGTCCAGCTGCTGTCAGAACATCCACAGTAACGGGGAACTCATGGACTCCAGACAGCACTCATAACTATGATCAGGAATCCAGCATACACAACAAATGGCACAATAGATTTAGAATGTGGATTTGACGATGTTATACAGTGGGGTAGTTCAAAGTGAGTGATGTGGTCCCAAAACTGTTGTGGTATTTCCATGTATCTCAGGAAGAGAGGTCCCCTTTTATATCAGTACTTCCCCTGTTAATTTTTTGCTGTTTCATTAAAAAATAAAAGATGATTATGATAGTTTGCTAAAGATGCCATTAACAAAGTACCAGGACTGTGTGGCATAAGCAGCAAAGATTTATTTGCTCGTACATCTGGAAGCTGAGAACATCTGGATCCTGAGAACAGAGTGTGGACAAGATTGTGTCCTTTAGAAGCCTTTTCCTCTGCTTAGGAATGCTCTGCTTTTGTTTTTACATGATCTTCCCTGTGTCTGTCTTAACCTCAGTATGGAAATATCCTATAGGTCTAGTCTAACTTCAGTGGCCACATTGTAACTAGATTGCAATGTGAAAGACCCTGTCCCCACATGTTTTACCATCAGAATCTGAGGTTCTAAGCATTAGGACTCCAACCCACAAATGTAAAGAAGACATTGGGCTAGTACAGTGTTTATTCTAGAAAATTTGGATAAACAGACAATATGGAGGAAATCAAACATGTTCTCATATTCACAAACTACCACTGACTTGTTTTTACCTGGTTTGTTTCCTTATGTGTTCTCCAGCCATATTTTATGTGCTCTATGAGAATCTGTATAGCATAAAATATTAAGCATATTTTTATGGAGATTTATTTCTTTTGTATGTGTGTGTGAGTACACGGTCACTGTCACACACCAGAAAAAGGCATCAGATCCCACAGGGTGGTTGTGAGCCACCCTGTGGTTGCTGGGAATTGAACTCAGAGCCTCTGGAAGAGCATCCAGTGCTCTTAACTACTGAGCCATTCAGTATCTTATACTGGCTGCTAGATTTAGGTCAGTTTCTTCCATTCTTGTTTACATATTTCCCTTATAGTCCTGAGATGACCTCTGAAGCATATTAAGGTTTTTTTTTTTCCCTACACTTTGTTCTCCCCGAGGCTGATTTTTAAGCTGGAACTGTGGGATAAAAGTGTCAGTCCGTGCTTATGTGTCTTGATGTACTGAGCAAATCACCTTCTGAGGAGGCAAAGCTTAGTGGGATTGCCCATTTTACTGCTTAGACAAAATTGAATATTTTTATTAAGTGAAAATTCATTATTATCTTGATAAACAGAGACTTATAGCTTGTTAATTTTACTCTCTTAAAAATGTTCTTAAGACCAAGAAGAAACATGCCACCATATATTAACTTTTATTTTTTCAGCCTAAGTTCTCCATGTGCATCTCCTGGGAAAGAGGAGCAGTTAGGTGGGCAGACCAGTGACTGGAGACCTTGGTACTTCCTTGATATATTTGGTTAAGCTTTCTGTGTGCCAGACAGAAAGTGACTTACCATTTCACATTAAGCATCCTCTTAGAACATCTCTGTGTTCTACTGAGAAAAAGCTGCTGTCTGTCAGCATACAACACGTGGAGATCGTCACACATGCTGTATTGCCAGCACACAGGAGCTTGAGACAGGAGGATTGCTAAGTTTGGGGCCAGCCTGAAGCCTGAGTTACATAGCAGGTTGAGAGGATGGGGTAATGGCCTCTGAGGAGCAACTGTTTCCTTTATGACATTTGTTTTCTACCACTGTTAAATAAAAAAGTTACTCGGTGCTCTCTGTCACTGCCACTGAGGTGGTGAGGGTCCAGTCCAATGTTGAGCAGACATGCCTGCAAACATCATGACTGCAAACTTTCCTTAGCAAGACAGAGGGTTCATGTTAAGTGGAGACATGGGTGGCTTTCTGCCACTCATTTGTCCCTAGCAAGTTTCTCACACGTAATTTCTGAGAAAGGCACTGAGGCATCTGAAGAGGCTTGCATGAGTCGGCCAAGAAGTTAAGGAGTAGCGTGTTGTAAATCAGGAAAAAAAATGAGTATTTTACTTGTTGTTTTATTTTTATCTGTGTGCTCTCCCTCTCCTTCCCTCCTTTCCCATCGTGTGTGTGTGTGTGTGTGTGTGTGCACGTGTGCCTGTGCGTGTGCCTGTGTGTATGTGTGTGTGTTTGCCAGGCATGTGCATTTCTGTGTGACTATAGGTGCCTGTGTGCCATGGTTCACATGTGGAAGTCAGAAACAAACTTACAGTCCCTCTCTCTCCCTCCCTCCCTCCATCTCTCCGTCTCTCCAGCGCTCTCTCTCTCTCTTACTAAAACCAGTTAGCAGAGTAGCCCTAGCAAAGACACTTACGTGCCTGGCGGCCAATTGCTGGGCATCTGCTGTTTGTACAAGGTAAGAAGCTCTGACTTGGGCCAGGCTTAAAAAATGGTGAGGAGTTACAAAGGCACAGGTGACACCCCAGCAGCAAAGTCACAGTCCACACGCCTCCTGGTGACAGCTCATGTCTTGCCATGGGCCATCGCATTGCGTGGCTGTAGATGTAATTAAAGACCGGATTAAATTCTCACACACAGATCAGCTGTGTTTTCTGTGTTACAGCCTTGTCCTTTTTAATAAGGTGACAGCTGTACTTACCTATTGCATTCGAAATCATACCAAGAGACTAGTTTACTGAAATACTGTGTGAATCCCAGCCCTGACCACGTGTGCTGTGTGGTCTTGGACCGGTCATTCCATGTCTCAGGGCTGATTCCACAGGCCATTTTATCAGACAAAGGTCCACACAAGATGATCTGTAAGGCTTTGATTCCATCACTGAAGGAAAGCTTTCTTAGAAAATCAGAATGTTAGGCGTGATCTTCTGGGAATATTACTATGACTCAGGAAGTCTGAGTGTATGATTAGCACCAATAATGATGCTTGGCTTCTTAGGTGATTAAGTGCAAAGCAGCTGTACTATGGGGAATGAACCAGCCCTTCTCCATTGAGGAAATTGAAGTAGCCCCACCAAAGGCTAAGGAAGTTCGTGTTAAGGTAAGAAGGGGCTCAGAACACAGAAACATGAAAGACGATGTCATTTACATTGAGAAAGCCATTGCTGTAATGCTGACTTCCCTTTAAATTTTTATGGATTTATTTATTTAATGTGTGGGGGGTTTGTCTGCATGTATGGCTGTATACCACATCTGTGCTCAGTGCTGGAGGAAGCCAGAGAGGGCATTGGATGCGTGGAACTGGAGTTACAGAGATGCAGTTGTGAGCTGCCATGTTGGTGCTGGGAACCCACCCTGGGTCCACAGGAAGGGCAGCCAGTGCTTCTAACTGACTGCTGAGCCGTCTCTCCAGTCCAGAGGTTGGCTTCTTGAAAATATGTTTCCCAGCTAATAATTCACCCACCAATCATGTCTGTTGGTAGGGAAGAGATCATGTTGACTGTGAAATGCACCAATTAACAAAGCTAATCTAGGGCTGGAGAGGTGGCTCAGCGGTTAAGAGCACTGACTGCTCTTCCAGAGGTCCTGAGTTAAATTCCCAGCAACCCCATGGTGGATCACAACCATCTGTAATGAGTTCTGATGCCCCTTTATGGGGTATCTGAAGACAGCTACAGTGTACTTACATATAATAAGTAAAAATAAAAACCCTTGGGCCAGAGCCAGTGGGGCCAGAGGGAGAAGGGTGTGTGTGTGTGTGGAAAACCAAGACTAATCTAGCTTTTTAAAGAGAATATTTGTTGAATTTTTATTGATGTAGTGTTTGATAGAAAATAATCAATAGTCATGATCAAGAATTATCTTAAAATCTTCTGGGAGTCGAAAGGTATTGAGATATGCGTGTGTGTGTGTGTGTGTGTGTGTGTGTGTGTGTGTGTGAGAGAGAGAGAGAGAGAGAGAGAGAGAGAGAGAGAGAGGAAGAAGAACAGAACCTTGGGCATCATGCATGTCAGGCAAGTACTTTCCCAAGGAAATATATTTCTAGCCACGCTTTCACTTCTTGCTTAGAGACAGGGTCTTACTAAGTTACAGAGGCTGACCTTGAACTGACTTTGTAGCCTGGGTAGGCCATGAACTTGCTGATCCTCTTGCTGTGTTTCCCAAACAGATGTGACCCAAGCCTGTGCCACCAGGACCACCTAGAGGAGTCTCACTAGGAACTCATTAGTGCCTGAGAAGTAATAGCTTCCTGTAGTGCCCTGCCCCTACCCTTTGGACAAGCCTTCACCTTTGGTCTAGATGCCTGTGTTTAACAGGGCTTTATGCTAAATCTTTTTTGATCTCTTCCCTGCAGAAGGGTATCAAGATCCAAGCAGGAAAGGAGGCAGCAAGGCTCTAAGTCCCTGAAACAAGGGAACTTGGCCTGAGGTTTGATTTAGACTCAGGCTGTTTTAGCATCAACACTATAATGTAAGAAAAATGATGCAGAGTTAAAGAGAGCTGTTTGCTGGTCATGCAAGTTGTTTGTTTGTTTGTTTTAAACACAGATTTTGGCCACAGGAATCTGTCGCACAGATGACCATATAGTAAAAGGGTCGATGGTGTCTAAGTTTCCAGTGATTGTGGGACATGAAGCAGTTGGGGTTGTGGAGAGTGTTGGAGAAGGGGTCACTACAGTGAGACCAGGTATGGAGGCCTTGATTACACCATTAAAGGAAACAGCACACCATACACTAGGGGTCAGTAGAGAGACGCCACTTAAGGGAACATAAGGAGAGTGAATTGTACCAAGTAAAGTCAGCTTGCCAAATTGCAGTTTTTAACACCACTTTGTCTTACTTATAACTCTTAGAATATTTTAAAGACATTTTTGTGTAAAATATAGGTTCAATTTGCACCTGTTTCATTAATTAATTAATGAAATTAATTAATTAATTAATGTAACTATGTTCCTCGAGGTAATATTTCCAAGGCTGGCCTGAAACTTACTACAGGCTGGGCTGACAATCTTCCTGTATCAATCTTGTACTGGGATTACAGGCATGAGCCACCAAACCTTCTTACTTCCTACTTTAATACAAATGAATGACATCTTATGTCATGCTACCTTCCTTCTAGGTGACAAAGTCATCCCCCTCTTTCTACCGCAGTGTAGAGAATGCAATGCCTGCCGGAACCCAGAGGGCAATCTCTGCGTTAGGAGCGAGTAGGTGGCATTCTTTACTCTGTCATTTGAGTTCCCCATGATAGTTTCTGAAATGACTTAAGGAATGTGTACATTTGATGTATCTAACAGTCTGACAGGCCGTGGAGTACTGGCTGATGGCACTACCAGATTCACCTGCAAGGGCAAACCAGTCCAGCACTTTATGAACACCAGCACCTTCACCGAGTACACGGTGCTGGATGAATCCTGCATAGCTAAGATTGATGGTGCGGCTCCTCCCGAGAAAGCCTGCCTGATTGGCTGTGGATTCTCCACTGGTTATGGGGCTGCTGTTAAAACTGCCAAGGTAAGAATTGGGGCCAGCAAGCTTAGCTTCTGCCTTCCCGCCTGACAGCCTTTCAGAAGGGGATTTTCACAGAGCCCTAAAGCAATTTGGAAATGAAATGTTTGGAAATCATACACACTGCCAGATGAACTGGAAGGAAAAGAGGCGGGATCAAAGTCGAAATTTTAATTCTGAATACACGGAGCTTCAGTTTCTAGATTTACTTTCTGCTGCTGCCACATCACTAACGTTTCACTTCCCGGAATCTCTCTTTTCCCACCAAACTCATCTTGGTGGTGGTATGTCAGTTTGCTGGAGAGTCGGTAGTAAGGTGCCTCAGACTGGACAGCTTAAACAGCAAACGTTGACTGCCACAGAGGCCTGGAGGTCAGAACTCTAAAATCGGAAGGCAGCGTGGTTGGTTCCTTCTGACGGCTGCTGGGGAAGGACCTGCTTCAGGCCTCTCTTCTTGCTGTGTACATAGATGTTAATAGCCCAGTCTTTTCATGTCATCTTCCTTACTGTGTCTTTATACCTGTTGGCATTCCTTCTAGGCTCCACCCCACAGTTACCTGGCAACAGCTGGGTATGCCTGACTCACTATAAAAGGGGCTTCTTGCCCCCTCCTCTCTCTTTCTTCTCTTCTCTTGCTCCCTTCCCCCTTCCCCCCTCTCCCTATTCCCCCCCCCCACCCACAGGCTCATGGCCAGCTTCTACTCTTCTTCTCTGCCTCCCCACCCACCTTTCTCTGTCTCTACTTCCTCAACCCCCCTCCCATGCCCTATACTCTATTCTGTACTATATGGCTGGTATCTCAGGGGGAAGGGATGCCTCAGCATGGGCCCACAGAGGCGCCTCCTCCCCCACACCATACCACGCCCCAACCAAACATTATCCCTGGCTTCTTTTTCTTTTTATAAAACACCACAATATCTAAGCTTCATTTTGTTCTGTAAGAATACCAGTCACATCGAGTCAGGGATGTGCTAGTCGGTTTTATGTTGCTATAACGGCATGCCTGAACATGGGTACATATAAAGAAAACAGATTACTTGGCTCGCAGTTTTAAAGACCAAACCTTCAAGCCCACATGGTTCTATCTATTCATCCTTTGGCTAGGGACCCCTACGAGCTCCCTCACAGCACAGAGAACTGAGACAGGAGACGGTGTACACAGCGTACACAGCGTACACAGTGTTCAAAGCAGAGGCTAACTGCAGAATGCGGTCTCATCTTACGGCAGCCCACTCTCCAAGAAACTAACCAAGTTCCACCAAGAATGAATCTCCGCTGAGGTCAGCACCTTCAAGGCCCTGCCCACCCATCCTTAGGCCACACACAGGTTTCACGGCCTCTTACATAATCGGTTACACTGCACACAAAGTCCCCAGCACACAAGCCCATGAAAGACAGCTCCAACTACATCTAAACCACAGCCCATCTTTCCCCAGTGACATCACTGTAGCTCAGTGACCTCTGCAAAGACACTCTCCAAATAAAACCAGATGTTGAGGTACGAAAGGTTAACGTTTCGACACATGGGTTGAAGGATACAGGGATGACAGCACAGCTGCCATGTCACACGGAAGCACCAGTGAGTTTTTAAATGATCACTTGGATACAATCTTTGTTATTCTTCTAACAGGAGAATACGGCAACTTTCATCAACCATTGAATTGCATGTGGTTTGGAAGTTGGAAAAAAAAAAACAATATATCTCAAAATGACTCAGAGTCAAGGTTACTCAGTCGCTGTTCTTCAGACCAAACCTAAAGCGAAGCAGCACAGCTTTGTGGAAAGACAATAGGGAGGCCTCTGTGTTTGCCTAAGCCTCCCATAGGAGCAGAGGGCATTGTGGGTAGGCCAGGCAGGCTACAAAGGCTTCTGGCCTGTGGCTAAGCCTTTAGGAAAGCCTTCTGTTAATCTGGCAAATACTGCTTTGACTTGGCAAATCCTTCTTTTCTCAGGAATTCTTCTACTTGTAATTCTTCATGTGTCATCCTCATGAGTCGTTCACCTGGAGTCCTGACCCAAGTCATGGCAACCCTGGTGAAGTCTGTGCTCTGGACACTGAGAATGTTTTGCAGGTTTCACTGTTAACTCTTTGAGGAACCTTTCTCTCCACAGGTCACCCCTGGCTCCACTTGTGTTGTGTTTGGCCTGGGAGGAGTTGGCCTGTCAGTCATCATGGGCTGTAAAGCAGCTGGTGCCTCCAGGATCATCGGAATTGACATCAACAAAGACAAATTCCAGAAAGCCCTGGCCGTAGGTGCCACAGAGTGTATCAGTCCCAAGGACTTCACCAAGCCCATCAGTGAGGTGCTATCCGACATGACAGACAACACTGTACAGTATACTTTTGAAGTTATTGGGCGTCTTGAGACTATGGTAAGACTCACGATTCAGGAAGCCACAAGGTACCCAAGCTACTAAATCAGGCTAAAAGTGATTTTTCATAGTTTCATTAACAATCGATTATGGGAATATCTCAGGCCAAAAATCACAGGGCTTGTTAGATGGCCCAGTTAGTAAAGGGGTCTCCAAACCAAGTCTTGGTTCCCAAGACTCACCTGCAGAAGGAAAGAACCAACTCCCACAAGTTTGTCCTGTGATCTCCACATATGCACTTAGCTGTTTTCATGCCCATATACAAATAAATGCATTAAAAATGCAATGAAAACTGTAATAGAAATTTTACCTAAAAACTCACAATCTTAAGATCAGTTTTACCTGATCATGGAAGTATCACATCACGCAGTTCTCACATGTCTACAGGGCAAGGAGGTAACCTGTGGTCCATAGATTTCCTTGTACAAATGGCGGTCTTGGCAACAATGATTCCATTTCTTGAATCTGTGATGCTAACGAAGGCTATTGAGCAGGTGCAGGGGAAACAATATCGTTCTGAATGTGACCTCCTCCTCCAAATCCTGCACCTCAGCTTATCCTGCCTCTCAATCCCCATAGAATAGACCAGAACCATTGAATCCTCCACCTCAGCTTATCCTGCCTCTCAATCCCCATAGAATAGACCAGAACCATTGCCTTCCCCTCAGAGATGTCACCAAGAAAAGCAACTCCTTTGCTTCATAGTTTAGTATTTGATTTAATTTTCAGACAAAAAATTTAAACATTCTAATTGATTATTTCAATTTCATTGAGCTCCAATAGCTTAAGGCTTATCTGAAGTGTTGATGATGTTGTTATAAAAGTATCACAAGGATTTTTTTTTCTGCCTTGTTTATTAGTGAGAATCAACTAAATGTACTAAGAATCACAATTATGCTGGCACAGTAAAGGCTACTTCATATCTTAAGAGCCATGTGTCCATAGGAGATTAATTACTAAGGACTAAAGTTGCATTGAGAATTTTTAAGTCAAGGTGAAATCTAAAGCCCAGGGGCCAAGTTTGACTTTGTCGTTGGAAGCCATGTTAACTACTGGAACTCTGGTGTCGTTGGAAGCCACGTTAACTACTGGAACTCTGGTGTCGTTAGAAGCCATGTTAACTACTGGAACTCTGGTGTCGTTAGAAGCCATGTTAACTACTGGAACTCTGGTCATCCGTCGGTCGTTTCTGAGCCCATGATCTCCATAAGCAACAATCCCCTTCATGTTAACCTCAGGTTGATGCTCTCTCATCTTGCCACATGAACTATGGAACCAGTGTGGTGGTCGGTGCTCCTCCATCAGCCAAGATGCTCACCTATGACCCAATGCTGCTCTTCACCGGGCGTACATGGAAGGGCTGCGTCTTTGGAGGTAAGAGCAACTGGACAGTAGGAAGTAACTTTACCTTTCCTGCCTATCAAGTAAGAGAGACCTATGTTCTCATCTCCTCCCCCTCGAAGCACTTTCTTCCAAGGATGAGTGGTAAATGACCCCAAATGGAACTATGATAGCAATCACACAAAAGATAGCTATCTGTTCTATATGTCTGGGAGGTGTGGAAGATTCATAAAAAAATCTTCCCCTAGCTGAAGTAGGACAATAATGGTGATAACAAATGAACAGAAGCAAGAGAGCAGAGTTGGAGACAGAGAACTCCACCACAAACACTCCCTGGAGTACACACCAGTATAGGAATCACTGCTGACCATTGTGTCAAAATGCAGGTGGGGGAAGTCTTGACTAAAGCCTAAACATGAGTGTGCTGGAGTATATGAATCTCTGCAGAGTGAGCTTACTAGAGAATAAAAGGGGCTGGAACCGAAAACAGTGCATGAGGGACGATTATGTCTGTGGCTCTGTACAGCACAGAGATGTGGAACTGGAAGGAGACCAGGAACTGAGGAGGGTTTTAGTAGCCGTTGTTTCTTAAGATGGGGGAAATACAGCTCATTTATATGCTGGGAATGACTCAAGGGGTGGGGGTGGGGCGGAAATAATGCATGAGAGAAATGACACAAATGTCACTCCATGAAAGGATTACTTAATAAAGTACAGAGAACAAACCTGAAGTTACCCACAGGTTGGAAGAGCAGAGATGATGTACCTAAACTGGTGACTGAGTTTCTGGAAAAGAAGTTTGACCTGGACCAGTTGATAACCCACACCATGCCTTTTAGTCACATCAATGAAGGATTTGAATTGCTCTATTCAGGGAAAAGGTATGTGTGTGGCTTTGACTCTCTCCCACAGGATACTTTTAAATTTTGGTATTTATAAATATACCCGTTTCCTTTGGTTTTTATTATGGATTATTTAAACTATCCAGGTGAACACAGCTACTCACTTCTTTCTTCTCTTAGAATGTCATCCATATATGAGCTCTTTAAAATCCCATGGACGTCAGTTTTCCACAGCAGATGGATCTCATTGGGCATTTTTTAAATTTATAAAGCTGCTAGATTCCTCCCGCATGGCCTTGATGACCCTTGTTACAGTTCTCAAAGCTCTTTGGTAATGGTGCTTGTTTTCTGAGCTTTGTTTCTCAGATGTTATGTTTGCCCTATTCAGACGATGAAGCTGAGGTCACGAAAGACAAATAAATAATGTCTGGTCTCAGTGGAGCTGTGTCAGAGTGCACTGTGTACCACACAGGCCATACTTCTCATCTTGAGCCCTGCAAGCACCAGGTAACCAGTGAGTGCTCCTCCAGGTAAACTGAGTGCTCCTCCAGGTAACCAGTGAGTGCTCCCAGCATATCCCTTCTCCCTCCTGAGCACTTGGGCAAGAGCCAGGTGGAGTGTGAAGAAGTCCAGTGTCAGTTACCCTTTCCTTATGGATGTTTGGGACCCACCTGCGAGATCAAAATGGACGGCATTCGTCGGTTCTATAAATCTTGAGCATCTACAGTGTGCAGAGTTTAGATCCTGCTAGTTAGAGGAACTAACATTTCTTCTCAACGTTCTCTTTATGCCTGGTGCAGTCTACAGAATCATAATGTATGTTTAAATTTTAATTTTTAAACAAGTAAACAATGGATGGGTTTCTGCCAGAAACAAATGTCAAAATGCATTTGTTTCCATAAACAAAATTAATATTTTGAAATAGTTTGAAAAACAATTACTAGTTTTCTTTCAAATATGCAAAATTACTTTCTGGAATCATATTCTAGTGTTTCCCTAATGCAGCAACTTCCAAATGACGTCTGTAGACCTGAGTCCTTCCATGTCAACGGCTTCCAATGCAGGACCCCAGAGTGTTCCACTCACACCCAGTCCACAGGACAGTGCTTTTTTACTCCTAAGCACAGAATGGCATTTACCCTGCATCATTCTGACTCCTGCCCACTGTGTGCAAAGCGATGCTGCGTCCTGCAGGCAGCCCCTACCCCCTTTTCCTCTTCCGGGCCCAAGGTCATTGTCTTGGCCAAGTCTGACCATGGCTGCTCTGGACATGCTAACATGGTAACTTAGTGGGCCTCCTGTTCTGTTTTCTAATTCTAGTCACATCTTCAGTAGCAGCCGCTTTCAGGCTGCCTCCAAACACTAATGTTTAGGAGGGGTTTTATTACTGAACTAAATTCATTTAATTTATCTAATTTACTAAATAATAAATTTATCTAATTTATTTAATAGCAGTGAAGAATGCAGCACCCACTATTCTCCAGCCCCTGACAAAAATCTGGGGATACAGAGGAAGTAGGCCTTGCCTGCTTTACCATCTCTTGTGCATCGAGAACTCCATACCCTCTGGATTCTCTTTCCTCTTCTCCCCACCATAGTCTCGGTCTTGTGTTTGCTGGACCGACTCCTGTAATGACTACAGTTAAGCAGATGCTTCCAGAGTCAGTTCAGCACTGGCTCAGGTTCCCTACCAGAATGCACAGAAGACGTGGACCTCAACCCCAGAGGGCTTTCCCATAACAGGATTAGCCACAGAGTTTCTATAATAGGAAGGAAAGTTTTTACACAAACACACACTCAACACATGTCTAAAAGCTATTATCATTTTCCATTTCAGCATTCGGACTGTCCTGACATTTTGAGATCCAGAGAGCTGGGCATTCTGTGCTGGGCGGCCGTGACCTGAAGCCTTGTTCCTGACAGTGTTCTCTGACATCATGAGTCTGACTCAGAAGTGCATGCAGAAGCAGATTTGGGGGAGGATAGCGAAGCTTTATAGAGTTTTAGAAACATTTACATGTTTAGTTTACAGAGTGCCTAGGATTAGCAGAGAACTCAACAGTAACAATAGACGTTTCAATTTGTGGTTTCTGAGACTATAATTCTATATTTTATAAGCACATACTTGGGGTTATATTTGTTGGAAGAAGGATTGTTTTCAGAATTTTACACAGTTGTTATGACTTAAAGCAGACGCAATGTATAGAGATGTAGAAAACGCGTTTTTCAAAAAATACCCATCAAAACCACCCAAACTCTCATTCGGTTTTTTAACAGAAATACTTTTAAAACATGTTATAAATTAACTTGCATTAGATTGTGAAATTGCACACATAACTTGATTAGATTAAGAAAGAAATTGGGAAATTTAAGGGAAGGGCACATTTTTTAATGATTAACTTTAAGAATTATCATTATGTAACTTCGTGACATGGGAAAAGCACAGCAATGCCAGGGATATTTGTCAGTGTTTATTAATACAAGACAAGGCATTTTTAGAATAGCAATTAAACATGAACCATACCTATAACCACATTGTAATATTTACAGTACTAAGTTTAATAAAGTAGAATTATAAGTCCTTAAACACATAGCAATAACTGCATTTAACATAAAGATTATTTTTAGTTTGCTGTAACTATACCAGCATGTATCTGCATCTCTCTGTGGATATAATATACATATATATATATATATATATATATATATATATGCATTAAAGTTTCATTCTGATATGTTTCAGACTGCCTTAGAGCCTCTGTGTAGCCCAGTATAACCTCAAACCATGGTGACCAGCATGCACACCATGCATACCTGGCTGAAAGTTCTTAATGAAATTAAAAGTTACACAAAATGATTTGTAGTGACAGCCATATTGAAAGGCACAGTTTTATTTAGTTGTTGAGATTTGGTGGTGGTAGAAGTATTGAAGTATCTGGAAACAAAGTGATTTATAAGAAAAAGAAGTTGAGTAGGAATGGGGGCATTTGGGTTTCCCATATAAGGACATAGTACAGGTTGGAAACTCCAGGCAACTACAAGCCAAATACACAGTAAACATTTTCCAGTAAAAAGTGACGTGACCCCAAGGGACAAACATGCTACTTTAAGGATGGGAAATTTTCCAAATTCATTTTGAGAGCCCCATGTTTCTCTGATAGCAAAATCAGACAAGGCCACACACACACAAACTACAACTGCAAACCAAAATACCTAACACAGGAGGAAAAAACTCTCAGCGAGGCATTGGAGAGATTGGCCGAGTAATTAAGAGAACAAGCCTTTGCAGAGGACCCAGGTTCGGTTCCCAGCACCAACACTGGGTGGCTCATATCTGATTATAACTTCAGCTGCAGAGAATCCAACATACCTTTTCAGCCTCGGGGACATCGGTACTCATGTACACAGAACTCTCCACATGCATATTTAAAAATAATATTTTTTAAAAAAAATTCTCAATAAATACTTTACAAATAAAATACTGAGTCCTACAAGATAAAAATGGTAAGTGGTTCTATACTGCAGTTTTAGATTGGGTTATTTGTTACTGATATTCAGATTTTTCTTTGTATATTCTAGTTACTAACCCTCTGCCAGATGCTTAATTGGTACATATTTTACCTATCATGTAGGCTGCCTTCAAATGGTGGTCTCTTTCATGGGACAGAAGCTTTTCAGCTTCATGAGGTCCCATTTTTTGCTAGTCTTAATGCCTGTGCTATTGGAATCTCATTCAGAAAGTCCTTTCCTGTGCAATAAGTTAAAACCTAGTCTGTTGCGGTAAATCTCTTGCCCATGGGAAGTCCATAGAAGAAAAGACACAAGTCAGTAAGTATCAAATGAATGCTGCATGCCTAGATTGGGCAGATTTACCATTAAACTACACTATTCCCCAGCTATGAGAGCTCTTAACAACTTCTTCTTCGTCTTCTCTCTCTCCACCAACTCCCTCTGCTCAGACCAACTGCCAACTCCCCCGCTTCTTCCTCCTACGGCTCCCTGGTCTTCCTCTTTTTCTGCCTCTGGCTCCTCCCACTCCTCTTCTACTGCCCAATCACTGGCTGTAGCCTTTATTTAACAAATTTGATTGGACAGAAGGTTTACAAGATTCACTCCTCCTTCGCAGCCCCTCCCAGGAGTGGAGTTACCATGACAACAAGAGGCTAGGGCTATCCACCACATTTCCTCCTTTTTGTCCAATAATAAAATTTTTTTTTCTTTTCACATATTAATTGAACACTAACTATATTACCATGTTGTGATTGTTAAAGTACAAGATAAACCTAACACCCAGTCCATCATTTTTGATAACTAAATAGAACCTTTACCATCTCTCTCAATTAATAAACTTAATTTTGAACCTGGTTTATGTCTTGTCTTCAAAATGAATAGCATCTGAAAACCATCCTCTCAAAGTAAATAGCCTGGGTTGGCTGTGAGATTATAAATCTTCAACCCCATCAGAAATCCAGAATGACTCAGTTAAATAAAGATATGGGAAGCACAAAGCGTGGCTTCTAAACTCAACCAATTTAAAAAGACCACTGAACATCTAGACAGTTCCTTATTTCAAAACGTTGGAGCATCTGGTCTTCAGCCTTCTGGCCCAGGAATCATCTGACAGACCTAGTAATGCAGAATTACTAAGGGCTGATTACTCTGTCTTGGCAGATATAATCAGTCGACTATTCTGCAAGTGTGTTTCTTTTTTGCACACTACTTCATCTGTAGATGAAAAGAGGCAATACTTGCCTAGTGGCTGTCATACCACAACTGGTGTAACTCCAAAGATGCTCAATTTCTTCTTAGAATCCAAGACTGGGAAGCTGTCAGGATCAGATAGGTCTCCAATAAAATAAATGTTTATATAAGAATGTTTGTAATGTCAATTCTATGGATTTCTGACGTTTTTGAAAATCAACTATGCAAGGCAATCTGAACAGTTGTCTGTTAATTCCTTTCCACTATTTTTTTTTTTTTGATTAAAAAGGACTGGGTCTAAGCCTTGTATTTCTAAATAAGATATATAGGTACAATGCCTACATGAGAGTAATATATTAATCCCACTTTTGTATTAATAAGAAACTTATGCCAGTGAAAACCCTAAATTTGTATAAAATAAATTCCACATCAATGTAAGAGATTATAATTTCCACCTTGTAACTATCATAAAGATTTCTTACCAATGTAAGATATACCTATTTTTTTTTAAACTGGGTCTAAGCTTTGTATTTCTAAATGAGTTATACAGGCACAATGCCTATATAAGAGTAAAATATTAATCCCACTTAATTCCTGAGATTTAGCTCTCTAATTCCCTTCCTGTCTGAAGCTACATTTGTAAAGTATTCCTTAAATTACAACACATGTATAATTTACAAAGTAACCAGAACCATCCACCCCAACATAAGGAACTGGGGCGATGATCTCCTTTTGTCTGCTTCCAGCTGAATTGGGGCGAAGAATTCCCATCTGGGGGCCCAAAGGGAAACAGGAAAATTGGCTTAGTCAAAGGAGAGCTAGCTGGCATCATTTGCCTTGAAGTCACTGTGTACTGAGAAAGTTCATAGCAAAGCTGACACCATAACTGTTACAGTCAGAAAGGCTGGACAGGCAAGCTAGCTGTTCTGGAAAAGTTCTGGAAGCAAGTCCTTAAAAGAAGTAGCTTTGATGCAGTGGCAGTAGAATCAAGCACGAAGCTGGAATAGGAGGTCCAAGAGACTCAACATCCCCGAGTATAAATCATGCTAGGGCTGAGTTTCTCTTCTTTCATCCTGTAACATATAAAACTTAAAAGCAACAGGTAGTTTTATAAAAACATTCACGTGGAACATGTAGGGCACACAGCTTTGTCAATGAAGATCAATAAAGAAAGGCCACTGCCCTCTTCAGGTTAGTTTGATCACTTAATCAAACTATAATATAACTTATATACATGCTCTCATAAAGGATGACATGTATTAAGTCATGAGAAATTATTACCCAATTAAATGTTCTTGGCTTTGTACTGACATTTTAGTCCCAGCCAGTTAAGTCCATATAAGAGACATAACACCATATATACATCACCCATTTGGTTGGTTGAGTTAGTCTCCCTTTTCTTCTGTGTCGACTAGTGCTTCAGGGGGTCTCCCTTTGTCATTTCTGATCTTTATCATTTTGGAAGGAACCCACAGCTTTTCTTTTCCTGTGGAAACATAAACATAACCTCTCCCCCAGCGTAATACATTTCCCACTTTCCATTCTGACGTCATAATATCCTTAATATAAACAGGTTGATTTAGTTCAGAAGTTTTTTCCACAATCCAATGTCTCTCAACAGCTGTGGAGTTTTGTTCATTAGCATTAAAAAAATTTAGAGTTAATAAAGCACTATGTAATCTATCTTTGGGGGTTCTTATTGATCCCTTTTGCCTATTAAGCATCTCCTTTAGAGTTCGATTGGATCTCTCCACAACTGCTTGTCCCGTAGGATTATGTGATATGCCTGTAACATGTTTTATATTATAATATGTAAAAAACTTCTCCATCTTATTAGAGGTATATGCTGGACCATTGTTCTAATTTGTATGGGTATTCCCATAATGGCCATGACTTCTAACAAATGTGAATTACAGAATCAGCCTTTTCTGATGCTAATGCAGTTGCCCATTGAATATGTGTCTATAGTATGGTGAATATGTGTCTATAGTATGTGTCTATAGTATGGTGCACATATTTCAGTTTACCAAACTCTGTAAAATGAAAGACATCCATTTCCCAAATGTCATTTCTTTGAGTACCCTTAGGGTTAGTTCCTGTAGGCAATGGAGTTTGGTTATATAATGAGCAAGTAGGGCATTGCCTCACAATTTCCTTGGCTTGTTGCCAAGTAATAGAGAACTCTTTCTTTAAACCTTTGCTATTAACATGATGTTTTTTATGAAATTCTGAAGCCTCTAGCACGCTTCCTATCAATAGCTGGTCAATATCATTATTACCTTGTGCTAGAGGGCCTGGCAGACCTGTATGGGATCTTATGTGTGTTATATATATTGGGTTACTTCTATTTCTAATAATTTGTTGTAGTTGAAAAAATAATGAGGTCAATTCAGAATTATCTTGAATAAGTTCAGCAGTCTCTATGTGTAAAACAACCCTTTCGGCATATTGAGAGTCAGTTACTATATTAAGGGATTCTTGAAAATCTGACAATACCATGATTATTGCGTATAATTCAGATTTTTGAACTGACTTATAGGGACTCTCGGCCACCTTACTTATGTCTTCTGATTTATATCCTGCCTTTCCTGATTTACTAGCATCAGTGTAAAATGTAGGGGCTCCAGATATCGGAGTTCCTTTTAAAATACGAGGGATAATCCAATTAGTTCTTTTTATGAACTGAAGTCGCTTGCTTTTAGGATATTTGTTGGTAATCTCTCCCAAAAAGTTACTACATGCTCTTTGCCAAAGTTCATCTTGTGCCCATAACGAGGTAATTTCTACATTAGTAAAAAGTACAACAATTTCAGCCGGGTCCATTCCAACTAATTGTCTAAGTCTCATTTTTCCTTTCAGTATTAATTCAGAAACCTTCTCAACGTAGGTTTTTAACTTTTTACTCTGTTTATGGGCTAAAAATATCCACTCTAGGATATAATCTTCTCTCTGCATAAGAATTCCAGTAGGAGAGTGAGTAGAAGGTAAAATAACTAAGATGCAGGCCATTTTTGGATCAATACGATCTAGATGTGTATCCTGCAGTTTTCTTTCTACCAAGGCTAACTCCTTCTCAGCATCAGGAGTCAATTTCCTAGGACTATTTAAATCTTTATCACCTTATAAGGTTTGAAATAAATTACTTAGTTCTTGAGTGGTCAAGCCAATTGCTGGTCGCAGCCAGTTTATATCTCCAAGTAGCTTCTGAAAATCATTTAGGGTTTTTAATTGGTTTCTTCTAATTTGTACCTTTTGTGGCTTAACCATTTGTAGACTTATCTTATACCCTAGATAATTAATAGAATCTCCTCTTTGTATTTTTTCGGGGGCTATTTGCAATCCCCAGCAAGGCAAGATTTTCTTTACTTCATCAAACATTTTTTCCACGATATTAATATCTGAATCACCCAAAAAAATATCATCCATATAATGATAAATAATTGATTTGGGAAACCTTTTGCGAATTATCTCCAATGGCTGTTGTACAAAGTATTGACACAAGGTAGGACTATTTACCATTCCTTGTGGTAAGACTTTCCAATGATATCTCTTTACTGGGCAACCTTTATTAAAGGTAGATACTGAGAAAGCAAACCTTTCCCTATCACATTCATGTAGAGGAATTGTGAAGAAACAATCTTTCAGATCAATCACTATAATGGGCCAATCCTTAGGCAACAAGGAAGGCAATGGGATACCAGGCTGCAAAGAACCCATAGGCTGAATAATCTTATTAAATGCTCTGAGATCTGTCAACATCCTCCATTTGCCAGATTTCTTTTTAATGACAAATACTGGAGAATTCCAAGGACTGGTAGACTCTTCAATATGCTGAGCCTCCAGTTGTTCCTGGACCAACTGTTCTAATACCTGTAATTTTTCTTTTGTCATAGACCACTGCTCAATCCAAATGGGTTGATTAGACAACCACTTTAGTGATAATGTTGTTGGTGTCTTGGTAGCAATGGCTCTTTGGGGTAGAGCTAAATTGTCGGCCTTTACCATATGTTGTTTATGAACAGCTTGGACAGTGTGAGACTGCCTTAAATAACGTTTCTTAACAAATTTTAAATTTTTATTAGGAGCCTGATGAATTTCATGATTAAACATTGACACTGAGGGGATATTAATCTGGGTTTTCCACTGTTGTAATAGATCTCTTCCCCATAAGTTAATGGCTATATCAGCCACGTATGGCCTCAATTTTCCTAGCTGACCTTCTGGTTCTATACATTTAAGCCATCTGGTGCTTTGTTTTATTTTGGATAAAGTTCCAAGTCCTTGAAACTGGATGTCTACTTCATGAAGTGGCCAACTTTCAGGCCAAGAATTTGGAGAAATAACAGTGACATCTGCTCCAGTGTCAACCATCCCCTCAATCTCAATATTATTCACTAGTATTCTTAGTTTTGGTCTTTGATCTTCTATAGAAGTTTGCCAAAATATTTGCTTTTGACTCCCTGTGCGGCCTTCTGAATTGTCTATAAAACCTTCCTCAGCCTTATCTGGTCTTACAAAATTTGTTTTTGAAGCAGTGACATTTAATTTTCCTGGGAAAGAGAACTCTTTTTGTCTGGCATTGGGGCCTGCAAGAGGGCCCCCTGGAAGTTTTTTGGCAGGGTATTGCCCCATTTGTCTGTTGTTGCTCTACAATCCTTAATCAGATGTCGGCCTTTGCCACATCTTTGACAAATTCCAGAAAGCTTAGGCCCCCATTTCGTATTATTTTGATTTGTCCTGTAGTCATTTCTGAGATGACCCCATTTACCACAATTAAAACATTTGAAATCTTGGGTCATCTCTAGGTTTCCAGTTGCAGTTTTTCCTATTACTGACATATCAGCTGAGTGAGATCCAACATCAGCTGTGTATCTAATCCATTCATCTATTGATGCTGACCTTGCCCTCAGTGGTCTGATTACTTCCTTGTACTCAGCAGTTGCATTTTCAAAGGCTAAAGACTCAATTATTGCCTTTCTTGCTACTGAATCTGATATACTCCTTTCGACAGCTGAGGTTAGCCTTTGTAAAAAATCAGGGAAGGTTTCTTTTGGCCCTTGTATGACTTGAGTAAATGGTTCAAGTCTCTTCCCGGATTCTGCAACTTTGTCCCAGGCATTTAAGGCTGACAATCTACACAATGCCAGAGTTTCTTCATCATATACAGCCTGCACCTCTATTTCAGCAAAACGACCTTCACTAAGCAGTTGGTCTATGGAAATCTCTCTTCCTCTGGCTCTATTTTGTCATGCTATCTCCCTCGCCTCATCTCTCCACCATGCAACCCATTGTAAATTTGCGGCAGGTTCTAATATAGCTCTTGTCATATCTTTCCAGTCTTGGGTATTATTCTATTTTTAATAGCCCAAGAAGTCAGAATTTGTTTAACAAATGGTGAGTGCATACCAAAATTAGTGACACTCTCCTTAAATTTTCTCAGATCTAACACATCCACAGGTTGCCATTCAAATTCCTCATAACCCTGTGGGTAAACAACGTTTGGAGGTCTTTGTTGTACAGTAACCGGATAGACCAAGGTGTGTTTTCTAATAACTCTTGGTTGACTTTCTCTATATACTTCTGTCTTAACCTCAGTATTTTCCTCAGCTGAAAATTTAAATTCCTCCCTTAAGGTTTGTATACATGCTTCATATGTTTCTTTATATTGTAATTGTTTCCATTTCTCATTATTTTCTATCTGTTTTTCCATCTGATCTGTGAGCTGTTGTATGCTCTGTTCGATCATCTTTTCTAGCTCCTGTCTCCCAGTTTCATTTTCATCTTTCTGTCTCTTATTCTGATCTATAATTTCTTGTGTCTTCAATTCATTATTTTCTATCTGTTTCTCCATCTGATCTATTAACTGCTCTATCTTCTGTTCAATTATCCTTTTAATCTCCTGTCTCCCACTTTCATTTTCATCTTTTTGTTCCTGTAACTTCTGTTCTAAGCCCTGCTTCCATTCCTCATTATTTTCTATCTGTTTCTCCATCTGATCTGTGAGCTGTTGTATGCTCTGTTCGATCATCTTTTCTAGCTCCTGTAACTTCTGTTCTAAGCCCTGCTTCCATTCCTCATTATTTTCTATCTGTTTACAAATCTCATCTCTATCCTGTACCAAAAGTTCTATTGTTTCTTGTAATCTCTTTTCCAAGGCAAAGAATTTTTTATCTAGAGCTTTGTCTTTTAAGAAGACATAGTATATCAAAAAAATAAATATAGCAATACTGATAAATAATAAAGTGTTCCCTAAGTTGATTTCTGTCAAACCATTTGAAATATCATCATATAAAGCCCAAAAGATATCCATTGTTTTTGTCATCTTTAAGTATCAAAATGTTTCTTTTTTTATATATATTAAAAAATTATCTGGTTTGGAGGCCTCAATTCACTGTTTCTACCTGAAAACTCCCTCGCAGGCAGTTGTGTTCTAGGATCACCAGTCCCTCCTTACAATTTGTTACTATAACCTTTCTATTTGTCTGTTTGGCTCTCTTGACTCAGAGCAGCCTGCAATTTACTCCTCGAAACTTTAAAACCTTTTACATCTATTCGTCTGTGTCTATTCACCTTTTTTTTAATTTAATTTTTTAATTTAAATGACCTACTGGTCTGGCTACAATAACTTTTGTTTCATTGTTGAATTTTCGGAAGACCCATCTTTCAGTTTTCACAGGGCAGTGAGCAAGCCCAGCTGTAAGCTGAGTGCTGCTCCAGACCTTGGCCGTTGGGGAAGTTTTTGTACTTTGTAACCTTTCTTTTGTTCTTTCATCTCAAGTTAGTTGAGTTCTAAATAATACATGGGTGCCAATTTGTTGTGCTAAATCTCTCGCCCATGGGAAGTCCATAGAAGAAAAGACACAAGTCAATAAGTATCAAATGAATGCTGCATGCCTAGATTGGGCAGATTTACCATTAAACTACACTATTCCCCAGCTATGAGAGCTCTTAACAACTTCTTCTTCATCTTCTCTCTCTCCACCAACTCCCTCTGCTCCGACCAACTGCCAACTCCCCCACTTCTTCCTCCTATGGCTCCCTGGTCTTCCTCTTTTTCTGCCTCTGGCTCCTCCCACTCCTCTTCTACTGCCCAATCACTGGCTGTAGCCTTTATTTAACAAATTTGATTGGACAGAAGGTTTACAAGATTCACTCCTCCTTCGCAGCCCCTCCCAGGAGTGGAGTTACCATGACAACAAGAGGCTAGGGCTATCCACCACACTAGTCCCTGTTTTCTCTTCTATCATATTCACAATATCTGGTCTCACATTGGGGTTCTTGATTCATTTGGTGTTGAGTTTTGTGCAGGCTGATAGATATGGATCTGTGTTCGTTCTTCTACATGAAGCTGTCCACTTTGAAGATCATTGTAATAGAATTAAAGACCCAGACACAACTCCACCCACATATAGATACCTCATTTTTTTTTTGACAAAAAAACCTACAAATATCAGCTGGAGAAAAAAGAGCCAATGCCATGCTGGTTTTAGTGGCTATGTTTCTGTAACACAACTTGAAATCTGGAAGGGCGATGTCTCCAGCAGTTCTTTTATTGTGCAGGGTTGATTCAGGTAGGTGTGTGTGTGTGTGTGTGTGTGTGTGTGTGTGTGTGTGTGTGTTTCCACAAAAAGTTTAAGCTTTGTTTTTCAACTTCTGTGAAGAATTGTGTTCATTGTTGCCTTAAACGTTATAGCCAGAAATTGGACACCCCTTAGATGTCTATCGACTGAAGAATAGATAATAAAAACATAATACATTTACACAATGAAAAAAATGTAAATTGGAGGTAAGTGGATACATCTAGAAACAATGGTCCCGAGGGAGGAGGTAACCCAGACGTAGAAAGACAAACATTGCACGTTTTCTTGCAAATAATGATGTTAACTTTTTAAGCTTTAGATATGTGTGTTTTATTTAGAACGACTACAGAGGTTGGGTAGCTAGTAAGGGACCAGGGGAAAAGAAGAATAGCCCAAAGAAGGGGAAATACAATATAGTATTATAAAGAGATAAAGAGGAAACTATAATTGGAGAATTAAACAGGGAGGGAATGGGGAAGGAGGAATAAAGAAAGGAATTAAGTAGGGATGAGTAACACTAAAGGCCTTTTGAAAAAACATATGAAAATCTACTACTGTAGAAGCTTCCCACAATATATATGAACATAAAAGGAATCTAAACCGAGTCACCATATAGTGGGAGAGACAATGCCGAGTTAAACCTCCAGAACCAGGAATGGCTTACATCTTGTTGAGTGCTTGGCCCAAAGGATCCCACAGACTTCCCCAAACATTAGAGGCAATTGCCAAGGCAATTGGTTGCTCTCTATAACCTGATGCTAAGGCCCTATTGCTGAAAACACCACTTATTTTACATCATCAAACATTGGAGGAAGTAAGCTGGCACACAGCTAGAAGCTTTACCACTACTGACTAGTGTTCACGGTGCTGGAAGGTATCATGCATGCTACAGGAGGAGAAGGGTAGTCATCAATATTGCCATGTAACCTATCCTAGTGCCTTCATGATATACTGGTGCAAGGGTGGCACAAATGTTATGGGGGCAGCCAACCACATTTTGTTGGATTTAAGGCCTGTTCTATAAGCTATAAGCCACATGTAACCCTGCTAAAGAAGCCAAGAACCTAGACTAGATAGGTCATCGGCCTTAATAGAAAACCTACAACTGTTAGTCTTCTAAGTGAATATAGCAATAAAACAACTCCTAAAGACATATTGCTATGCCCGTAGACCAGTGAGTTGCTCAGCCCGCATCAGAGAAGCTTTCTCTTTTAGTAGATGGAAATCAACACAGAGACACACAACTGGATAACATACAGAATGGGAGACTTTGGAGCACTGGGCCCTAAATGAGATGTCTTTATCAAAGCCCTTTCCTCAAGGATCAGGGCTCTATGCAGAAGAGGAAGTGGAAAGATTTAAGAGGTCAGAGGTGATGGATGATGCCAAGGAAAGAGCATCTTCCAGACACAATAGAACTGATGTACTCACAGAGAACTCACAGAGACCATGACAGCATGGAAGAGCTGCACAAGTTCAAACCAGACAAAACTCCAGCATAAATAAAAGTAAATAGACATAAAGCCCCGCCCCCAACCATGAAGCTATTTGGAGTTGATACCTGCTGGAGAGCAGAACGTCAGTTTTCTCTAATACAGTGGAACTGGGTATGTCAACTGTATTTCAGAGCAGGTCTCTCAGGAGTCATTGGCCACCACAAAAGGGTCTCTCTGTTTCTTTATGTGCTGTTTGTTAGCTTGTTTGTGTGAGTGGAGTTTCTATTTCTTTTTTATTTTATTCGTTTGTTTGTGTGAGTGGGGTTTCTGTCTATTTTTTTATTAATATTTTGAGAGAGAAAAATAACCATGAAGTTGAGTGGGTAGAGAGGGGGTGTGTGTAAGAGAAGTTGGGGAAAGGGAGAGAATATGAACAAATAAACTATTTGAAAAATTAAAAGCAACACTTTTTAAGATGAAAAAAAAAAAAAAAAACAGACTTAAGTGTGTGAAAACTCCATCATAGGTGGGTGAAAAGTGTATGAGCCCTCTCTCTGAGGAGCCATCGACAGTGCATGGCTCGCTAGGGGAAGTGGAGTTAGCTTTCTTTAGATGCATTTCTCCATCAGTTTGTTTCTTGATCTCTCAGAAAGTCGGGTTGCCTTCACAAAGAAGAGTGAGATTCCTGTTATACAGACAGCCCTATGTTTCAACAGTTTTTTTTTTTTTTTCCATCTTTCTCGAATTGCCAGACGCCCTCTAAGCTATGAAGAGTTGGTGGATCTCCCAATAATTACCCGCTTGTGTGTGGAAGGTTTTAGAAAGATTGTTCTCCATGCTCTGCCTTTAAAGGGGACATAGTAGAAGATTCTGTGTTCAGTAGATGCTGTGCAAATATTTGCACTCACTCACCCATGGACTGAAAGGATTATTTGCTCCTGACTGTGTCAGTTTTCTTGCTCAGAAAACGCTTTATCAGATTTGTCAAAGAGCTGAACAAGGCATTTTCTTGACAACTGCTCTTTCAGATGTCCAATCGCCTTAAATTTTTATTTCGTTTGAGGTGACTGAATAAGGATTTCGTTTGAGGTTTAAGACAGTACTACTAATAATACTCGCCTGACTTTGCAGTTATGTGTTTGAAAGACCATAAAAGAGTGTTTTAACTTTGCTATCTTAAGCTGCAGTGCAATGTTGGCAAAAAACCATAGACTTACACAACTCCCTGGCATTCGTCAAATGCAGTGTTATTTATCCAGTAAAACCTGTTATAAAACAAACTTTCCCATATAACAAACAAGTTAAGAAGTCATGTGAATACTATAGATTATGTGTCCAGCTAAAGCCTCACAATGGGGATATTCCAAGAAGCCCAGTTTGATCCAGCTCCACCTCAAACAGAAGCCCCCAGCAACTGCTTACTGTGCCCACCCCACCACCCCTCAAACATAATCCAAACTCTCAAACACTCTGATCACAATAAGAGTTCTATAAGCTTAGTTTTCCCTTACTTCTAAAGCTGAAGTCAAGAAATATGTCCTCAGGAATAAAAATGAACTCTTAGATCCTTTCTTCTAATCTAGTGCTTTTGTTTAGGAATGAGAAATGGGCTCTCCCAAGCACTGAAGGTTCTGGGAAGCACTTGTCTAAATCCTAAAGAGAATTAGGATTTAGACAAAATTAGGTCTAAATCCCTCAGACAAAATGACAAGAGGACTCAGTGCTGGGGTGCTGGTCCTGACACTATGTGAAGCTCCATTTTATTCCTGTTACCTAAAGCGTGTTTGACCTGCCAGAATTCTGATCCTAATTTGGACTATCATCCCTTTAAAAAAATTGTGTGTGTGTGCATGTTCATCTGTTCATTTGTGTGTGTGTGTGTGTGTGTGTGTGTGTATGTGTGTGTGTGTGTGTGCATGCGTGCCATGGTAAGTGTGTGTCAGAGGACACACCTCTGGTGTAAGCCCTCATTTTCCACATTATTGAAGACAGGGTTCACCACAGGATAAGTGGCCTGTAAACAGGGATTATAGCCATGCACCACCATACCCAGGTTTATGTGGATTCTAGCAGTTTAAACTCTGGTCCCCACACTCACATGCTGAGCCACCTCCCTTGGTTGTCCCTTTGTAGGAAAAACAAAAACAACAATAAACAACAACAACAAACCCAACTCCCATCTTGTTAGATGAACAACAGCTCTCATCTTGTCTACAGGTTCCTTTGAGTTGCTAAGCCAAGTGAAATAGCTGATTGCTCTAATAGCTGCCAAGGTGGCCACTGTATCAGAAGATCATTCGTCTATGGTTAGCACACTGAGGATGTGTACGGACACTGAGGACTTTCATAGGGACAATGAGACATGTCTCTTGGTGTCAGTACTTTAGACAGTATTTCCTGGAACAGGAAGAGACTCTAAAAGGGAAAATAGCTTGAAATATCTCCACTCCACTCAGGAGACTTCTAACCAAGCAAGGTCTCTTTAAACTTTAATCCAGTTTTTTCACCTTTTCAAAATGTGCACAAGTGACGTCACTGAGAGTACTTTGTCCCAGGATAGCGTGATGCTGTGACCTCACCTATCTGGCTAAATCCAAACCTGGTGGAAACAACAACCTAAATGCTCAAGGGTGACACAGCTGAGCCCTTCGTTCTCCCCCATACTTTCCTATTTCTTGTGCTCTCAAATTTGGGGCCAAAGCACCTGGGCTCACTCAAATGGAAAACCTGGGGGCCATGTTGATCTCATCGTCCATTTCCACATCTCACGGATGCTGGGAGAATGTGAACCAATCAGTCCCCTTTCTCCTCCTCCTCTTTTCCCTGTACCTTTCACCCAGATTCCTGCAATCTAACACACATCCTGCCTCCAATGGAATAGATCTGGACTGCCTAATCCAAGTACTCCTCTTTTTCCCTCTTAAAAATACCAAAAGGGATATTTATTTATTTATTTATTTATTTTAAGAGCAAAGGAGGAGGCAGAACCAAAGCCTTCCAAACGTCTTCCCTACCCCTCCCACCCCACTCCCGGAGCCTCAAAACACGAGGTGTCCTGGTCATTGTACATCATCCCTGTGTGAGTGACACTGATGTTTGATCATGTAGGAGTGGGAGGAACATGACGTCACCTGAAAAGGTAGTGGGAATGCCACCACAGGTGTGCCCAGAGGCCAGGGCTCAGAATCCCTCTACCACTCCTCCCTGCTATTGGAGCAGAATTTCTTTCTTACTCTTCTCCGGCCTTTCTGTCCCTCTGTAACAGAAGACAGTGATGCATGTTAGTCAATTGTCAACTAGGCTCCCTGAGGAGCTGTCTCTGGAGGCAGGGTGGGTAACCCCGGGTAATGGTAACCTCTATTACCGATCCAAGCATGATTATCCTAGAGTGTCCTCCAAGACTCTTTCTCAAGGGGGCTAGCCCCTGACCCCTGTGAGAAAGGGAACAGAAAATTGCAAAATTGTTTGAAGTGAAGATATCATTCACATCCTTAAGACCAAAAAGTACAACATGGGAGTCAAAACCCTGGCCCTGAACACAGCTGGGAGCCAAACACTCCCAGACCCCCCCCCCCTCCAAAGCGAAAGACTCGGCCACAGCTTATCTCATTACGTTAAAATGCCTGTTAATAGTTAAAAGAGAACACTTCTCTTCCAGAGGGTCTCAGTTCAGTTTCTAGCAACTATACCAGGTGGCTCACAACAACCTGTAACTCAGGCCCCATGGGTTTGTTACTCTCTCCTGGTCTCTAGAGGACCTGAGCACACAGTAGCTACACATACATATATACACAGAAAAATAAAAATCTTTTAAAAGATGTGAACTTCCTATGGTGGGAAGGACCAGTTAGAAGTCTCACCCAGAAGAAGACAGTTGCTTAGGACTCTCTTTATAACTGTCCCATTCCGCAGTCGTTTCTGCTGGTCAGTATGTCTGTTCGGATGTCCTACTGTCTTTCTGTTGGCACCGATGTAGTCTTTCATTCCTGCTGGCTGTGCTTAGTAAACTCACTCTTTCACTCTTTGTATGAGACTAACACTCAACAAGTCAGGGTTGAATTGCCATAGACTTCAGCTTTATTGTTCATTACAGATGAAGTTGGTAATACTTTGGGGATCACAATTTTTTAGTGACACAGGGTCTCATATAATCTGGGCTTGCCTGGAACTCACTACATGGTCAAGGATGGCCGCTTACTTCTGATTCATGAGATGCTGGGGATCAAACCCAGGATTTTGTGCATGCTACGCAATTAGTCCACTAACTTAGCTACTCTCCCAATCTCTATCATGGTATTCTCAGATTTCTTGAGTTTTAAAAAATAAATTAACTTAGTATTCACTAAAAACAAAAAACAACAACAAAAACCCAAAACCATCCAGAACCATAGTGTGTGACTTACAGTTTATGTAGCAAAATCTTCACTATCCTTTTGAAATTGCCAATACCTCAGTGTAAATTTTGCTATCCTGTTATCTTCATTCAGTTTAAAGTACAGTGAAACCTAGGGAAAGCCCATGGTGTGCCTCTTGTCTTGTCCCTGAGATATAGCTCTACAACCTTCTTTAGGCTAAGCAACTGAAAGGCAACCCCAAGCACATTGCTTTAGTTTAGAAGGTGTTCAGAGACTCCATTTCTCCTTTGGGTTTCTTAACAGGATTGGAGCCCCTTACACTAACTAGCTCAATAACCTCTCTCTGCCTCTGCCCCAACACTGCCTGCTCAGGGCGTGTTAAAGAAAATGCTTGTGGCTGCTGCACTAACCCACAGGGACATCTTCTCCTTCCTTGGGATCCCTCTGTAAGTACTCCTGTGATCTCCTTTCATCCTACCCTCCCTGCCTTTGATAATTTCTGCTCTTCCTTTAGGAGTCAGCTTAGTCCTCTTAAGGATGTCTATTCTGACCTCAGTCTTTCCCTACCCATGTGTTTTCCAGAACCAGAATGTGATTCTGTCATCAAATCAACTAGGTCATACTTTACTTTTATGTTCCTTCACAACTCTATTCATCTATCACCAGCTGCTGGAACAAGAAGTGACATCCACCAGTTTCTGAAGTACACGTGAACATGAAAGCGCAGTTGCAGTTTCGGCCCCACAGTTTGTCTCCATATTTGCTCCCTTGAGTATTTTGTTACTCCTTCTAAGTAGGACCAAGGCATCCACACTTGGTCTTCCTTCTTCATGAGCTTCTTGTGGTCTGTGAGTTGAATCTTGGCTTTTTCAAGCTTTTGGGCTAATATCCACTTATCAGTGAGTAAATACCATGTGTGTTCTTTTGTGATTGGGTTACCTCACTCAGGATGATATTTTCTAGTTCCATCCATTTACCTAAGCATTTCTCGAATTCATTATTTTTAATAGCCGAGTAATATTCCATTGTGTAAATATACCACATATTTTCTATCCATTCCTCTGTTGAAGGACATCTGGGTTCTTTCTAGCTTCTGGCTACTATAAATAAGGCTGCTATGAACATAGTGGAGCATATGTCCTTGTTATATGTTGGAGCATTTTCTTCTTATATGCCCAGGAGTGGTATAGCTGGGTCCTCAAGTAATGCTATGTCCAAATTTCTAAGGAATTGCCAGACTGATTTCCAGAGTGGTTGTACCATCTTGCAATCCCACCAAAAATGGAGGAGTGTTCCTCTTTCTCCACAAGAAGCTCATGAAGAAGAAAGACCAAGTGTGGGTGCCTCAGTCCTACTTAGAAGGAGTAACAAAATACTCAAGGGAGTAAATATGGAGACAAACTGTGGGACAGAAACTGAAGGAGGGGCTGTCTGGAGACCATTCCACCTGGGTATCCATCCCATGTGCAGTCACCAAAGGTAGACACTGATGTGGATGTCAGGAAGTGCATGTTGACAAGAGCCTGATATAGCTGTCTCCTTAGAGGTCTTCCAGAGTCTGATATACTCAAAGGCAGATGCTCACAGCTAACCATTGATCTGATCAAGGAGTTCCCAATGGAGAAGTTAGAGAGAAGACTGAAAGAGCTGAAAGGGTTTGTGGCCACATGAGGAGAGGAACAATACCAACCAATCAGAGCTCCCCAGGGTCTAAACCACCAGCCTGGGAGCACATAGGGAGAGACCCATGACTCCATCTGTATATCTAGGCGAGGATGGCCTTTTTGGGCATAGGTGGGAGAGGAGATCCTTGGTCCCATGAAGGCTGAACACTGAGTGGGAAGGGGAGAATTTGAGGGTGAGGAGGTGGGAGTGGGGGGTAAGTGGGGGCACATCCTCATAGAAGCAGGAGGAGGGGGGATAGGATAGGGGGTTCCTGGGAGGTGGGGGGAATGGGGTAAGGGGATAAAATCTGAAATGTAAATATAATATCCAATAAAAAAAGAAAACAAAAACAGAGTAGTTCCTTCTGCAGAATTTCTAAAAGAGCAGAAGGTGGCAGTATGGAGCTGGGAAAAGGGAAGCAAGCTGGCCAGTCAGCAGTTAATCTAGGAAGAAAGGCTCTCTCTCTCTCTCTCTCTCTCTCTCTCTCTCTCTCTCTCTCTCTCTCTCTCTCTGTCTCTGTCTCTCTCTTACACAAACACACACACACACACACACACACACACCATATGGGGATAAACTTTCAGTTGAGCACTTGTTTTTCTCTCCCAGTAGAATTTAGGAAAAAGAATCCTTGGGGAAATTTTGTGCTCAACAGAAACACCACACCCAGAAGTACTGGACCAATGGAGCACCCTGTAAAACACACACCCTCTCATTTTGTTCATGTAGTTCACTTAAACTGCTCCACAAATGATCTGTTTCGGCCATAAACCACTGTCTAGTTTACAGTTTCATGGACTGGGGGATTATTGGGAGAGTGTTTCTCCCTCTACTGTGATTCCACACCCCGCTCTGTGTGGTACGGTTACTCTGCTCAACTCCACCTCTTCCCCCAAGTCAGTGGCCTGATCAGTCCAGCACACCACTCACCTCCAGCATCTAAATAAACCCAGGCTGAAAACAGCTTCTGGTTCAGCAATGCCTGGCTTCTGCTTTGTGGGTATTTTTCAGTGTATTTCAGGGTATTTTTCTCCCTGCCCATCCCCACCTTCGCCAGCAAAGACCAGTAAAGTCCTAAGAGGACAGGCCAGAAACCTGAGCTTCCATTAGACAACTGTCTGCAGTCAGACCTGAGGATTCGCAGCTGGAAGGCAGGAAGGAACTCTGGGTCAGGTACTCAGCAGGGCTGCCAGGGCAAACTGAAAACGCTTTGATGAGCTTTGTCCAAGTGGACTGAAGGTCAGTCACACTAAGGGAATGATAAAAGGCCCGGGGTCCTGTGATAAAGGGACACTGTTACTGCCTCTAGGTCCGAAGGGCAAGGGGCAAAGAATTATTAACATCTGGCAAGTGCCAGAGCCACAAATGAGAGCCACCTGCCAGGAGAAGAGGCCAAATGTGAGAGAATTGCTATTCAGACCACTCACCAGTCAAAAGCCAAATCCACTCCATGAGACCTGAGAGCTCTCCTTTCAATGATGGAAAAACGAGGTTATATTTTCAGGTATCCTTTCTGTACACTGTCAATCACAAGAGATTCGCCACAACCTCTTCTTTTCTTGTGATAGACCCCACATGAACTTTAGATCAGTGTAAAGTAATAGCTATTTTCTTCATTATTATAAACACTAATGACCCATTTTTTCCTCAATGCTGTTCAGCAAAAACAAAACAACAGTATAACAAAAAAACCTGTTAGTAGACTGAGTTCAGGCTACCCAGCTAAAAGCAATTTGACCTGTTTATTACCCTGTAAACCAGACTAACCCTGGGAAGTGTTAGCATATGAAAAACACACAGGTTTGCTCTCTGGCCAAGAAGGAAGCCTCGGGGATTTTCATGAGCTTCATTCTACAGGGAAATTAAGTCAACGTGAAATTTACAATTCACTTTTACAAACTTCTCCTCTATAATAGAAATGTATGCTGCATCTGCATGTAAATAAGTTTGGAATTTTGAAGAGACAGGTGACCAGGATTAAAGACTCCAAGTTCACACCAAGGACACCCTCTATGAAGCACACCTGGGACCCTTACTTAGCAGGCATTGGGCTTTATTACACTATCTCAGAAAGCACCCACACTCCCCCTGTGTAGGTCTTTCTGTTTCTCCACCTAGCACCCAGTTTCTTTCTCTGAAAAGTGTAAGCAGTCTTGTCCTCTGACATAATGTGGGACTGGGGTTCACGCCTGTGTGTACATGGGCACACCAGAGAGGAATGCTGGGTATCTTCCTCCATTACTTTCAACTTCATTTTTGAGGCAACATCTTTCACTGAACCTGAAACTTCTCTAGGCTGGCTGGCCAGCAAGCTCCTAGGATCTGCCCTTTTCCACTTCCCAGTGCCAGGCTTATGGGCAAATGTAGCCATGTTGGCTTTCAGGCAGGGGCTGGGAACTCAGCATCTTCTTACTTTCACACCAAGCACTGAGACATCTTGTCAGCCCTGGAGCTTGACATTTTTATGACAGTCACTTTTGAGTGTTAGTTTGGGGACAAATCTTTCTTTGTCTTTCTTTTCCTCTTTCTTTTCGTTTTTCTTTTTCTTTTAGGTAAATATTTTATATGGCACCTTTCATGATCCAGGGCCACTCAAGGCTGGCTATGTCCGGTTGTCAAAGGTTTATAGCTAGTACATGCTTGGTGTCAGGCAATGTTGACATTGAGGTCTATTTTGGGTCTAGTGCTGGATGGTTCCTCCCTTGAGCCTCTACAATCCGTCTCAGAGAAAGCCGTGAACAAAGTGCTTTGTATCACTAACCATTAACCTTAAAGTACAGGGAGCCTCGTGCATGATTAGCTCAGCTTTCAGCTATCAAAGGCTTTAAAATATGAGAAGCCATCAGGACACACTTTGTTCTGTTTCAGTAAGTAGCCCCAAACTGAGGGTTTGCTCCTCCAGTTAGGAACCTTTACTGTGAAGTTGTGGTTTCTCTTGGGGGGCGGAGGGGAATGAATGTGGGATTTAAAATACCCTTGCCAGCCCTTTTGATGCTTTCCTAGAACAAAGTCACACTCCATTTCAGAGCAGCAAAAGGAGTGTTGGTGGTGCAATGCTCTCAGTTAACTCAGGACTCACCCTGGGAGAGCCAAAGGGGCCTTTGCCTTGGTCACAGTGCAGTGAAGCTGTTGATTGGGTAAGGAAATGGTCATGTTGGTCCTTTGGCTTCAGTTCCTCAACCGACCAGTGAAAGGGACTGTAGTAGAGGTCGGACGGGGACTTCGTTCCTTAGGGCTTTATGTAGACAAGCGAACTTGCCTTCTTCTCATCACTAGAACATTGCTTTGACTAAGAAAGGAGACGTTTCTTATTGACCAGAAATCGGGAGCCAGGAAGGCACTGCCTTTTCTTAACGGACAGTGACAGCTCTCCATCAGGGTGGGGCTTCCTTCTGCTGTGGCCTTCTGAGCCTTTGACTCCTAACCATTTGTGCTTCATGGTAGCACCCAGGAGGAAAAAAAAAACAAAAACAAAAACAAAAAAAAACCAAACAAACAGTGTTTAGGCTGTTCTGACTACTGTTTAGGCTCAGAGCTACTGGCTCCCATAAAAGAAGTGGAGGTGGGGCTTTTTAGGGAGTCCTGGGAGCTGCTGCAGGGTAAAGCAGTTAGTACTCAATAGTTGGTTCACTGAAAATGAGAGTCTGACCAGCATCCAGAAGATGTTGGCTGCTCCATTGTCTCTGGCCTCCACCCACGGTATGTCCAGCTGCTGCCTACAGACCAACTCAAGCCAAGTTATAAATGTCCCATGAGCACCCCATTCTCATTATTGTTTTGTTTTGTTTCCTGGTTTTGTCAATTCGATTGCTTTGGCCTCCTGGCCCAGCATCTTATTTCGAAGCTCTGGCTAGCCTAGAGCTTGCTGTGTTGCAGACTGGCTTCAGTGTCCTTGTAATCCTATGCCTTAGCCTCCCTGAGAACAAAGGCATGTACCTCTATGGCTGGTACTATTTTATTAATATATGTTGAGGTGTAGCCCATAGAGTGTACCCAGATCCCAAGGAGCCCCTTCTGGATGGACAAATATCTCAACATGTTGTTTTCTTTTGTGAAAATGTTGCTGGGTTGTGAATGTTTGTATCTCCCTTAAAATTCATATGTGGAAACCCTAATCCCCAAAGTGATGGTGTTAGGAGAAGCAGTCTTTGGGAGATGATTGGTCCGTGAAGACGGTACTCTTGAATGAGTTTCATGACCTCATGACGAAGCCTGAGGAACCCCACTCACCTCTCCCAGCATATAAAAGCACTTGTGTACACCCAGGAAGAGACCTTTTACCAGCCTCTGAACATGTTTCTTGATCTGTGACTTCCCAGACCCTCAGGAATGAGAAATCTGTTTCCATTGTCTATGGACCAGCTGTCAATAACATGATTTTGTTACAGCAAACAGACAGCGTTCCTAGTACTACTCCACACGGGTTCGGGAACTTGAACATGTAACAGAGGAGAAGGCTTTCAGGTGTGCCAGGGCCCTGCCCTTTATCATCATCCCTCTCTCTAGAGTCAGACAGTGGGAGACCCAGACCATCCTGAAACCTGGAAATCTTAATAGGGCTTAAAATACCTTTCTCTTGGCTGCCAGGCCTGTGGACCCACCCAGTCTCTCACACTTCAGATTGTGAAGGTTCCTTAGCGAAGAATCATAGGTGGTGGTCCAGAGTGTAGTCTTTTTGCCTGGAATTGCACCAGCTCTGAGATGATCTTCCAGAATTACCATTTCCAGTGCTTCTGGGGACATAGAATGAATAGGACACTGGTTAAATATAGAGGTCTCAAGAAGAAAAGGGAAGGCCAAGTCACCATGCTTTTCCCTTAGAGAGAATATTTACAATTGCATGCCCCATCCCTTGGCTTGGTGAGGTGTGGAAAGCAGCAGAGTGAGAAGGGGAATCGGCTCCTGGTAACACCAGTGGACTCTCCCACTGGCCGTGGTGAAGCCAGACAATAGTTCCCTGAGAGGCTAAGGATAACTCACTTGAGAGCAGTGAGAAGTGTTGAAGAACAGGAGCTCTGTGATGGAGGGCGCCTTCTTCTTCAGATTCCAGCTTTCAGAGTCTCATGTCAGCACCTCTGATTTTAGCACAGGCCCAGTGCACAAGGACAAGACAGTGAGATCAGTGAGCCTACTAAAAGTCTGCTCTGAAGAGAGGAAAAACAAAGTCAGTGATGTCCACACAAGGGATTGCTGTTTTCATCAGCAGTAAATGTACATTTGCACAGCAGAGCAGTGATTCACTACTTGTGTCCCACGCATAAGGATGGAATAAAGGTGGCAACCATTGGGAAAATGTGCTCATACCAAGGTTCAGACCATACTTAATTTGCACAGCACAACTCACTGTGCGCTCAATTTTGTGCAAAAGGGAGATCTCTTGTCACTTTCTATCTTTGCACCCACTAACACTTTCCCCACATTCCAGGGGCCCCACACACAGCATTGAGTCACCCATGGTATATGCCAGACTCTTTCTTTTTTTGAGATTACTCAAATTCTTCAACCTAAAGACTGGTGGGCTCCAAGCAGAGCTAGAAGACCAAGGTTTCTTCTCAGTGCTGTTTCTTCCAGCCTATGCAGCACGTCACTCCACCTTCCTGAAACTAGAGTGTCTTTATTATCAAACTTTAGAACAGAGAGAGCTGCTCTCAGCCAGTTGTAAAAGGGCCAGAGAACAACGTGTGCGCTGCAGCTCTCCAAAGGATTCTAATCTCTGGTTAGAAGCCCCCTGTAGAAGTCATCCGTGGAGACGCCCATCCTTCCCATCTGGTGGACTTCCCTCCGCCGTGGTCTGCCAAAATGTTGCATAACTTTTGCTAGAGCATCTCCAAGTCCCATAAATCACAGTTCTTCCCATAATTATACACAACAGCTGGGAAAATAAATAGCAAAGGACACCAGGGGACATGCATACAAGGGTGATGTCAAAATGGTCCTCAGGCAATGAAGAATAATCAATGTCACCTCAACAGGGAAACAAGGTCTGGAGGCTGAGCATCACATTAGACTGCACAGCCTCTTTCTAGGCCCTAGGTCTCCAGAGCCCTGCTTCACACACTCAGAAATAGGTCTGATCGTTTGTCTCGTCAGCCTTTCTTTGGGTCTATAGGTGGCTTTCTATACTGTCCCTGAGCTTCTATGTATGCAAATGAACAGCCTTGTTTCTGTTGGTACCCCCATCAGTTACATGTCTTCAATTATATTTTCATTCCCTTTTTCTCAGGGGTTACAACTCAGCACACTGCTCCTCCTGACAGTCTCACTGATGATTTGGATGTTCCTTCTGATATTTAATTTGAGATAGTTTCTAGTTTTCTTTTTTCTTTTAAACTCATTTCTTTTTCCTTCTGCAGCATGTATGTGGTCTACTCTTGATTCCATTAACAGTGTTTTGTTTTCATCTGGATGTTTGAAAATTCAACTTGGATGCTTTTCTTATTATAGTAAAACATCATTTTTTTTAAAAAAATCACCATTTTACTTATTTGGGGTGTGGTATTCAGTATTTGGGGCGTGGTATTCAGTATTTGGGACGTGGTATTCAGTATTTGGGGCGTGGTATTCAGTATTGCTGCCTTTACTTGGATTATTGAAACACACCTCCAGAAATTTTTATCTTGCAAGACTGAAACAGTATATTGAGATTATAATATAACTACATAATTTCCCCTTTCCCATTCCTCCCTCCAAACCCTCCTACCTACCCTTCCCTGTTCTCTCTCAAATTCATGGCCTCGTTTTTCATCGTTGTTACATACATATATGTGTATACGTACGTCTTCCTAACTACAACCTGTCTCTCGGTATAATGTTAGTATTCTGAATATGTGTTCAGTGCTGTGCACTTGATATTGGACAACCCACTAGTATGCTCTTCTGGGAAACGACATTTCTGCTCTCCTTGTTCTGTGGTTGCCTGCAGTGCTTTGAGTAGGCTTGAGGCCTCGTGGCCTTTCCCATCCGCTACACCACGTCTGTTGTTGCTACCCTTGTTCAGCTCACGTTTAGAAGCCATGTTGATGAGACTTTGTGGGTGTAGCCTCTGACTTTACTAGGAGACACAGTCTCACAGTAAACTTCCTGACCCTCTGGCTCTCACAGCCCCTCTTCCATAATGTTCCCTGAGCCTGAGGTTCAGGATCCGTGTCTGGGTGGATCAGCTGGAACTGGCCTCGTGGCTCTGCATTTCGATAAATTAACTTTCAATGGACTTTATGATTTGGAAATAATTTGGGGGGAATAATTTTGGAAATAACCTTTTTCAGAGGTTCCTTCTCATTCTCTTGACTATGTTTTGGAGAACCTAAAATGTCTTTCCTGTAATCTCATTTCTCTCTTACTGCTTTTGTCTCCTATGGGTTTGAGTCATAGTGAAGAAATGGTTGCTGGCCAGCAAGATGATGGGAAGGTAAAGGTGTTACCTGCAAGCCCAAAGTCCTGAATCTGATCCCTGGAACCCTACATGATGGAAAAAGAGAACTGGATCCTTAAAGTTGTCATAAGACCTTTATATCCATGCCATGGCATGTGCACACACATACACACACTTATTAAAAAATGAAAGATCACCAGATCTAATATGATAAAAAGCTTTGATCTGTTTTCTGCCTAGGGTTTTATAATTTAAAGGGTTTTTTTCCCCCACTTTACTCCAAGTTAGGTTGACATTTTATTTAATGGGGATGAGGCCCAGGTTCATTCTCATTCGTGTGATGTACAATATCACTAATAACACTGAAGAGGGTTTGGTTTTTCTCCCACTGAGTGGTCTTAGTACCTTGTAGATACGGAACCTACTTCCCAATGTGAGGTTACTCCCAGAGACTGTCTGCTTTAAGGCCTTACAGCCACAAAATCACAACATTGAATGCTACAGACATTAAGTAGATGTTACAAGGAAGTCCTTGACAGCATGGCTATTGTGCAGCTTTTTCCTCTGAACTGAAGCATTTCCACTTAGAGTAAGGAAGTTGGCCAGTGAATTTGATGCCCAGACTATTGACTGATGTTGGTTGTAGACACAGACAGTAGACAGAGAAGCTCACCAAGATGCTAAGCCTTCCTTTTCCAGAAGAGCAGTGGGGTTCAGCCTTCTTGGAAAAGACTGACCCCTGGTTCGCTCACTCCAGTTACTTTATTCAAACATTATCCAAGGTTAATTGGGGCTGGGAAAGGTTCCAGCTACCAAAGTTATCTTGCCCTTGCTGCCTGTGAGGCACACAAATCTCAGTCCCTTTTGATCCTAGATAACTATAATCAAAAGTGAGAACTCTAGATTTGCTGCGAGTGGCTTAGGACTAAGGCTTAGGCCCACGTCCTCAATGGAGCACCAAGTACAGATTCTCTAGAGAGATACTTCTTCAAGGTTCGGACAGTCTTAAAGCAACTTCTCAGCCTCTACTGATTGATCCAAACAGCAAAGGCTTTGCCGAAACATTTCACTCAAAGCCAGACACAAAGATTTTACTATACATACCATTCACTATACCAGAACCCCAGGAGGTTAGAGAGAACTCATCTCTACGTGTGGCCTGGCATCTGTGACACTCACAGATCACACTTGGACACTCTGGTGTACAACACACGTACACGATAATAACAATAAATAAAGTAATTTTTTTTAAAGATTCAAGAGATAACTAAACTTAAGGAAGCTGAAAAGCTGCAGGGTTCCCGTTACACTTAAGTTACTAACCTCCTGTGCATGGGTCTGTGTCTTGTTCCTCTGTGTGTAGTTAGTGTCGTGAGCAGCAGTTCCCGAGAGCCAGCCCACCCCTATTGTGTGTCTGTGCATCCTTGCTGAAGCTTAGTTGATCATGAATGTGTGTGCTGATCTCTGGGATATCTGCTAGGTGGCATTTGTCCTCGTATCTGCTTCCATGCAGTTACACAGTGGTAGATGCATGTGTGTATCTGGGTGTGTATGTACATGTGTGCATGCATGTATGCTCATGTGTGCACATGTATGTGGTGGCCAGAAGACAATTTCGGGTGTTATCCCCCCCCGCCCCCCACATACTGTTTTGGTATCTACAGTTCTGTAATACATCTTGGCATCAGGAACCGTGATGTCTCCAGCTTTGTTCTTGATTCTTATGACTGCTTTGGTGACTCAATGTTGCGGAGTCTCACGTATGTTCTGAGATTATTTTTCTGTATCTGTGAAACATTTTCTTGGAATGCTGATATGGACTTCATGGAATCTGTAGACTGCTTGGATGCTATGGATATTTTTGTTCCATTCGTGTAGCAGAGCCATATAGCTCATGTTTCCTTATAGGAAACAGGTGTGCTAAAGTCATTTTATCTTGTGTTGTAAATAAAGTATACCAAGGGTTGGACACCGTCTGACTACTGTTAAACAGTAAATGAGGTAATTGTCAATAGGCTAGAGTGTCACCTATTTTATTTCTCCATAAAGGACAGCACGAAGCTTGTGCTTTGTATCTGAGCCAGGGTGGAATGATACGGCTCAATGGCACTAGAGGCCTGTCTAACTTGGGAACGTGAGAGGAAGACAAAAGCTCTCTTTTCATCTCTTCCTGGAGAGAAGTCAGGTTGGCCCAATGGGGATTCCGGATTAGAGCCTTTCTACAACAGCATACTGTGCAGGCAGCAATGGCAGCTCTGAGATTCCGTGTTGGGGATGTTGGTTGGGAATGCTCATCTCCAGGGAGGACCAGGCAGGACTCGGCTTCTGCTGGGCTGCAATTCTCTCTGCACCAGAGTAAAGCAGAGGGACCACACAGGAGTTGATTAAACCACATGATTTATAAGTTATGCATATAAAAAAGTGATTGGATCCATTCGATTGAATCCAGGCATGGGAATCTTGGTGTTCCCTATCCTGTTAAGTTTTATGTTCTCTTATGTCCTTGACCTAAATATAGTATTAGAATTTTTATTATGAATGCAGGCAAAAATGTCTTATGATTCTGGCTAAGAAGCTTCTTGAAAAGTTCAGTTCTTCATTGCTTTTGTTTGTTTTTTCTATATGTGTGTGAGTGAGCACGTTCACATAAGTGTGGCACATATGTACGGATGAGCTTTTAGGGGTCTCAAGGTTGATGTCAGGGGTCCTCAATCACTCACCTCCCTTTATATGGAGGTTGGGTACCTTGTCAGCCCCAGAGCAGGCTGTCTGAGGTAGTCTGACTAGCCAACTTACTCTGAGTTTTCCTGTACCTCTACCTCCTGACTGAGAGACGGCAGGCAGGCTGTGACAACCACCCAGTTTACACTAGCGTTCTGAGGTTCCAAACTCTAGTCTGCAAGCTAGCATCTCCAGGGGCCCTCCATGGTGCCCCTGAGACAACACCCACTGTTCATCTTGCCCATTTGTTAGTCAGTTTAAATCAATGTAATTCAATCTTAATTTGGTCTTTTAGAGCATATGACTTGAGTAATGGTTGCCTTTTGGAGACAGTTTGGATCCATAGCCCAGTTATGCAACTTGTATGTCTTTCTTCATAAATGTTCAAAACAGAGGCTGATATTTGTATAGAGCATATATATTAATCTATTTTATCCTGTATTAATATAAAATAAAATATAAAATAAATATCATTAATATAAAAATAGATAAAATACTTTGTTAATATAAAATATTCTTTGTATATCAAGCATGTATGTGCTTTTGAACAGTGTTCATCAGTATGGGGGGGGTTGTCTTAGAAAGTATGTTGTAATACAGTAGAAGTGAGGTGGGCTTTACACTTTTCCAACTCTTGTAGGCTCTGGGGTGATGCCCAAGTGTTGTTCTGTGAACGTCACTTAGAGTAACAAGAACCTGCTCGAGCCATCATTAGCTGGTATCATATGGCTTGTAGTCTACCCACCCTCATGAATAGCAGACTTATTTGCATTCATTTCTTCCTGCAGATTAGACTGGTACTTCCAATCCTGCTGTTTGTTTTTCCACAATTCTAACTCTTCAAAGACGGCATTGTTTAATGCTAGGAAATCCCCTCATTTTGCAGCTCTCCTTCAGCCAATTACCCTTCTTGTCAGGTTTCATGCTTCCTGAACAGAACTCTACAGGGTGAGATGTTCTGATTGGTTTTCCGTTGACTTTGTTCAATATGTGCCCCACTCATAATAGATGCTAAATAAACATCAGCTGAATGGTGTGCCTTTGACCTTTGTTTTCACAACACCTCCGTTCACTGATTCCAGGGGGTTTGCCCTCTAGATTGGTGATCTGGTATAAAAGATGGCAGACTTTTCCTTGCTGCATTCACGTTGTTGATTAGTTTATTTGTTTCATTGATGTTTCTGTCAGTTGTATCTGTGTAAATTGCCCATTCATAGTTTGTCACCTGGGATCCCAGCCTTCACCTTTGCCTACTATGTAAAACATCCATTTGAAGACCCAATAATTCAAATCTAAACTGCCATTCATCTCAGTTAACACTGTAGTCCTTTATATTTGGGGTATTGTCTTCTCCTGTGTGTCCATATCCTTTTAAAACCCCACTGTCGTTTATTGCCTGGTTGACTCTTCCTTCCCTTACATCTATTCAGACACTGCATCTATCTGAGGACAGATGGCTCAGGCTTATGTTTCCACTCTATAAACTTGGGAGCTAAGTTTTTATAGCTGAAGCTGAATTTCCAACTCATGAACATGGTTCTGAGGATCTAAATTTGCATTGTCTAGCAGAGCAACTGCCCCACACTATGTTTCCTTACTTAAATAAATGTAATGCACAAGACTGGATTTCAGCAGAACAGTTCCACATGCTGAATCTATCTGGACATGCAACGTTTCCTAAGCCCAGCCAATGTCTCAGGATAACTGTCCCAGCTGGTTTGTTTTGATTTTATTTTTGTTTGTTTCGTTGGTTGGTTTGGGGTTTTTTGCTTATTTGTTTGTTTGTTTTTCTAGACAGGGTTTTTCTGTGTACCTCTGGCTGTCCTGTAACTTAATCTGTAGACCAGGCTGGCCTCAAATTCATAGAACTCCACCTGCTTCTGCCTCCTGGTTGCGCAAGGCATTATCACAGCCCGACTTTTTGTTGTTATTTCTGTTGTTTGCTTGTTTGTTTTGGTCAACTCGACATGGCTTGGAAAGAGGCCTCACTAAGAAAATGTGTCCATCAGACTGACCCATACAAAAGTCTGTGAAGCGTTATCTTGATTGTTGATTAATGATGACCCAGGTCACTGTGGGTAGTGCCACCCTTGGGCAGCTGGTCCTGGGCTGTTTAAGAGCAAACCATTGGAACAAGCCTGAAAGAATTCTTCTATGGCCTCTGCTTTAGTTCTTGGCTCCAGGTTCCCATCTTGATTTCTCCTGACTTCCCTTTGAGATGGCATGTGACCCAAGAGTCATAAACTGAAATAAATACTTTCCTAACCAAGTTGCTTTTTGATCATAGGTTTTTGGTTTTTTTTAAATAACAGCAATAGAAACTCTAAGAAACACATATTTCCCCAATATCTTTTATGCAAAATATTACAATTAAGGAAAGGCCTGGCTGGGGAAGGGAAACAGGGCCGCTGTGGGGTCTGGCTAGGAAGGGAAGAACAATGCTACGGGGCAAAGACAGACCCTCACTGTCAGTTTAGAGAGCCAAATTTTTCTCTGGCCAGTGGAATCCTTTGCCTTGGAAAGACATCAAGAACATGGGGAGGTGGGGAAGTAGGAGGGGATATATTTCCCCATTTCTTTTGGCACTATAAAGGGCAATATGTTTCAAAAGCTGAAGTACACACGCTATCCCTCAAAGAATGTGTTTCTCAATATAGATGGAAAACTCCACCCTGCCCTGTGGGCTTCAGTCTTACACTGCTGTTTTGTGGTGACCATGGTTTTACTGTGAGGAGACAAGTTACTCTCCTACAAGGATACCTTAATAACCCGACTCCAAAAGGTACTTTGCTACAGATAGAACTATGAAACCTCTGATCAGACTCCCAAATGAATAAAATGTACCACTAGGCTAAGCATCTCCCTCTCTGGATATCTCCGCAGCCACCACTGTCAGCCTGCTCAGATTACACGATCTCAGAAGACCTTTGCTTATCTTAATTCAGTGTAAATGATCTCTCTCAGCTGCCAAAGCTTCCTAAACAAAACAGAGACTCTCAGAGCGCAACCGGAAAGACTTCTTTTTCCAGGAGAGGTTTAGACTCAGAAAGCAGGAGTTCTCAAGTTTTCAAAAGACATAGTTCTTAAAAATTTGTGATATAGACTTTATGAATCTCAAGGCCAGCACCATTCATTGTCTCTGCCTCGGACAGTATGCTCCAAGAAAACTTTAAGCCTGGATGTCCGTCCCTGGACCTGCTTTCTTCCCCCCTCCCTCACAACCTCTACCCCAGCTTCCTACACTCCCTCCCCCCCCCCCTTCTCTTCTTTTAAGGACTAAGCCTCTGAAATGTGTGGCATAGCTCCTCCTAGACCATGGTCATACAGAAGGATCAATACCATTTTTCTCTTCTTTAAGAGGCAGGGCAAACAGGATGACAGACTAAAAGCTACACAGATGAATGTGTGTTTTAACACGTGGCGTGTCTGGTCCACTGAAGATCAGAATTGTTCCACTTGCTTTTTACTCATAGTTATGTGGGCGGAGTGGGCTACTCAGTACAGCCCTGGTAAACCAAGAGTGTTGGGAGCCGACTTTAGCAGAAAGCGGCTAGATCAACTTTGCAGCCATCTGGAACCATATACCCTGACGAAAGATTTGGTTTTCAATAGCCTACAACAGCTAAAGCACACTCTGATATCCCACATATTTTGTGTTGCTGTTTACTGGCCCCAGCTGCAAGGTGCACGTGGTGGCCACGCCTGCAAGGCATGCAGTTCACGTGCTGTCCACGTGCTATCTACGCCATACATGCCTGTAAGGCACACGTGCTATCCACGCCTGCAAGGCATTGCGGTGCACGTGCTGTCCACGCTATAGACGCCTGTAAGGCTTACGTCATATCAACACCTGCAAGGCACGTGGTATCCACGCGCCTACAAGGCACGTGGCAAAAGCCTATAAATAGCTCAGAATTCCCTTCAATAAACGAGACTTGATCAGAATCTCTGTCTTGTCTCCATTCTTCGCGTCTCTTCCCCTTTATCCCCACTCTCTCTCTCGCTAGACCCTGACCCTCGGACCGGAACGGGCAGTACAGGCTGCAACAGTTTGGCGTCCAACATCGGGCTCCAGTAAGCGCAACAGTTTGGTGCCCAAGCGTGGGGGGTTCGCGACACAAGAGTCCACGAAGACAAGCGTGGCCTGCAGAAGGAGAGGAAGCAGCTGCTTCAGCAAAATGCCCTTCAGCTCTAGGCAAGAAGAAGAGAGATGTGAAAAAATCACTGGAATTTTCTATCTACTCTAAAACCTTCTCAAATTAATCTGAAACAGCCTTATGAATGGTGGCCAAATAAACACAGTGTGTCCACTCACCCCTGACACTTCATAGAGGACTTTGAATAAAATAATAAACTTCAAAGTCCTTCAAGGTTTTCAAGGGACAGAATTTTTCTTTTTTTTTTTTTCTTCCTTTTTTTCTTTTCTTTCTTTTTTTTTTCCTGCCAGAATGGAAGAGTCTCTCTCACCTCTGCCTGTGATGACTACCAGGACTCGCTATACAATATAAAGACAGAGAATCAACACAGAGTAAGAAAGGAAGCCATGCTAGGCTCCTGTCTGCTAGTAGAGCATACTTAATAGTATCATTAATAGTGTGAGGGACTGGGGCCTGCCCGTGGGACAGATCTCAGCCGATCACCGCTCGGCCATTCCTTCAGTCTCCGCTCTATCTTTGTCTCTGTATTTCTTTTAGACAGGAGCAATTTGGGGTCAAAAGTTGTGTAGGTGGGTTGGTGTTCTCGTCCCTCCACTGGGGATTCTGTCTGTCTACTGGAGGTGTTCTCTTCAGGGTTCATATGTCCACTGTTGGGCATTTTGGCTAAGGTCACCTGGGAGCCTCCCTCATCTCAGGTCTCTGGGACTTCCTAGAGAATCTCCCCACCCTCTACCCCCAGCAGCTGCATGTTCCCATTCACTCTCCTGGCCCTCTGGGGCTCTCTCCTGCCTCTCCCCATGCAGGATCCTGCCCCGCCTCTTCCCCTCCTCGCTCCCCTCTTCCACCCAGTTTCCTCCCTTCCTCTGCCTCCCATGACTATTTTGTTCTTCCTTCTAAGTGAGATTCAAGCATCCTCATGTGGGCCTTCCTTCTTGTTTAACTTCTTTGGGTCTGTGAGTTGTATCATGGGTATTCTGAACATTTTGGCCAATATCCCCTTATCAGTGAGTGCATACCATGCATGTCCTTTTGGACCTGGGTTACCTCACTCGAGAAGATATTTTCTAGTTCTATCTATCTGCCTGAAAAATTCATATTGTGCTTACAGGTAGGAAACTAGCATAGCAGCCCCCTGAGGGGCTCTATCCAGCAGCTGACTGAGACAGAGGCAGATACCCACAGACAAATATTGGACCGAGGTCAGAGACCCCCTATGGAAGAGTTGAGGAAAGGGCTGGAGGCCCTGAAAAAGATGGCAACTCCACAGGAAGACCAAGAATGTCAACTAACCTGGACTCCTGGCAGCTCTCAGAAACTGAGCCACCAACCAAAGAGCATACACAGGCTGGTCCAAGGCCCCTGGCACATATGTAGCAGAGGGCTGCTGTGTGTGGCCTCAGTGGGAGAGGACGTGCCTAATCCTGCAGAGACTTGATGCACCAGGGTGAGGGGACATGGGGGGCGGGGCAGGGCTGCCCTCTCAGAGGCAAAGAAGAGGGGGAATGGGGAAGAAAATCTTCGAGGGGGAGGAACTGGGAGAGGGCAGCATTTGAGATGCAAACAAACAAAAATATAAATATTTTTTTTTTTTAAGGAAAAACGAAAAAGAAGGAAAGAAAGCCAGTGAAGCCACTCTGATGCCAGGGCTTATGGGATAGAAACAAGAAATAGAGAAGATCCACGAAAGAGCCCAATCTGAATTTCTTAATTTCCTGGGACTGGGCGCCAGGGAAGAATAGGACAGTGTAGGAAGAAAAGAGCCCTTAGGTACTGATTGGTTCTCTGCCAAGTGGCCATTGCCCAACCTGGGGCAGAGCCACATTAGAATTTAATTTGGCAACACAGTGCGATTAGTTTGAAGTTACACTTGAAGTTCGCTTGTCAGTCAGGGCAGCGTCTGTCACTGCATGACAAGGAAAGAGACTGAATGTTCCTTTATCTCTGTATTATAAGACAGAAGCAGGAGGAGGGAAGGCATGGTTGAGAAATCAGGTGATTTGCAACCAAATTACAGTTCTGCCCGTGGGGCCTGGATTTAAGAGATGAAATCGGAGTCCCAGTCTTGTCTTGGAATAGATTATCAGATGAGGAAGCCATGCAAAGGTCATGGGGGTTATTTTATGGGCTGGAGCTAAATTAAGTAAATAACACGAGGTTCTGTCTTATCAGCCCCTGAGTTCCACCAGTAAGGCTCTCAGCAGTAAGGTGGTTCATTGCTATGAACACAAAGACACAAGAAAAGGGAAGCAGGGCTTGGGGATTTAGCTCAGTGGTAGAATGCTTGCCTAGCAAGTGCAAGGCCCTGGGTCTGGTCCTCAGCTCTGAAGAAAAAAAAAAAAAGACAAAGAAAAGGGACACATCCTCCCCAGATGTGCCCAAGTGCCCCTTCATCTGATGCCCTGGGAGACAATCAAGGCAACTCCAGGAAACGGGTGCTTCATTTTACTGAAAGATAAAGAGTCCATCATAAGATGTTTGTCTAATTTATTTATTATTATCATTGACTTGCCTGTTTGTCTGTGGCAAGGTCTAACCCACACTGGCCTCTAGCTGGCCACCTTCCTGCTCAGTGATGAGATTACCTGTTGTGTGACACCTAAAACAATCACATAAATTATTGTAGTGATCTGCTTCTGAGACCTCATTCCAAAGATATGCCAGGTTTCGTACCTTCGATGCTGGATACATACATTTCCAATACAAACACTTACTAAATGGTACGTGTGCACTCACGAATGAAGCAAAAAACCACTGGAAGTGGCGGGGAGCAGATGGAACGATTGCCACACTCTCCCCCTCAACAGTAGGGTTTATTTGCCAGGGAAACACTACCAGGCCACAGCTTTAGTGTGAGCTTATGGTCCCCTCTGAAAGAGCATTCACAGATAAGACAACTATTTTGTATATGTTGCTTTCTGGGGAAACTCCCGGGAATATTAATTATGGACCTCAGGATGAATCTATTGATGCTAAATGTGCCAAATACCAAGTTAGTACATGTAAAGTTATTTCTTTGCTACCTTTAAAATGAATAGTCATAGTCATTATGTCAAAGACCTAAGGAGCTAAGTGGGGATGGAGGCAGACCCTCAGAATCCCGCTGAGGCAGAGGTTGGGCCTAGTGCTGTGTAGCCTGACTCCGAGAAAGACGGAGTGAGCCAAAAGGACCTCAAAGGACCTCAAAGGACGGAAGCCACAGAATTTTTAGCTCCTGCCAAAATGAAAGCAAGTGGGGAGCAAGGTGTGGATTGAAAGGTGGGGGTAACAGCGTGGCATTATATTTCAGGGCAGACTTGAAATGTGAAATGAAGCTCTCCCAGAAGGGGATGTAACTACTTCTTCAGCAAGATCAGAGTGTCCAGGCTCCCTGTTTGCCAGGCTCCAAATCATCGCCCCGGGGAATTTTCACTTCTATTCATGAGAGTAGGGGACTGACTCTTGGCTTATCGTGTTAGCCATCTATGCGATGATGGCCAAGCTCAGTGACACATGAAACCTGCGTCATCTCTGTGAGGCCGTAGGTTTGACAGTGATGATTGTCACAAAGTAGTCACTAATGACTCCTCTTCCACTTGCATGTGTTCTAGTTTGGATGTCTGGCTGCAGGATCACTCTGGTTAAACACCTGTCAGCCAGGTCTCAGGCAAATGGAGAAGCTCCATAAAAACCAGAACAAACCAGTTGCTATGCTTTCTTGATAGGAAGCTCAAAGCTTACAGAAAATTGAACTTCATGTTGCCTAACAACTGGCGCTACGGCCGTGACCTATGTTTCGGTTACCACCTAAAAGAACACAGAAAAATACTGAGTAAATCCTGTGACTTTGTGGCTCTACCGGTCCTACAAGTAGAAGTGCAAATGTCAGTGACAGTACCATCTGGAAGATTTGGTAGATTAGGTGCAAATTATTCCCTGTAGCTTAAATAGAGGAAATCAAAGCCTTTGTTATACAACAACAGAATATTTAAGTACTCCGTGTTGGCAGTTCCATTAAGTGCTCCCTAAAAGGTTTGGAAGCAGCAATTGCATTGAAATCGTATTTGTAGAAACTTACACTAATGTGGAAAGCGGTTGCTGGGGAAAAACAGATGAATTTTTTTTGTTGTTGTTTTTTTTTTGTTGTTGTTGTTTTTTGGTAAGAATGTTTGAAAAGTACCATAATTCTTACTTACAGCTTTTAATCAAATTGGTAAGCAGGAGTGCACATATGAGTATCTTTTAATATTGAGGTTTATTGTTTTTAACTTGGGCACATACTGGAAAACATCAGACATTAGTAGAACTTGTTTAGTGCTTCAAAGTGCATGCTAAATGGAAATATTAGAACCCCAAGTCACAGCAGTGTAAAAGGATGCCCAAGCACACGGTTCCTAAAGTATTGACTCTGACAACAAATATTGGGAAATTGTCCTTTTGTTGAGAGCAAAACAGAGAAAATGCAAGGTCACACTTACATAAGTATAACTAATTTTTTATTTACTTTGTGTGTGTGTGTGTGTGTGTGTGTGTGTGTGTGTGTGTAGGACAACCTGTAAGGGTTGGGTCTCTTTCTTCATGTGTGTTCCAGGGACAGAACCCTGGTTGTCAAACTTGATGACAAACTCTTTTACCTACTGATGCAGCTGCCCAGTCCTCCTCTATAATTTTATATGAAGCCCTCCCAGCTCACCCCTGCTGCCTAATCCTGAGTTTTGCTTTCCATAGCTTCAGTTACACAGGGTAATGGTTCAACAATATTAAGTGAGAAATTCTAGAAATAAGCATAAACTCTCCACTGTTCACCAGTATTTTTGAGATATAAAGTGTTTACTATTTTTATACTGGATGGTAGCTCACTAAAGATATATTTTTACCAGATATAAAAAAAAATGCTAGTTCATATGCTGAGTGAAGTTCGAACATCTTAAAAAAAAATAGCAAGTCTGTGTTCTAACATAATTAGGCTACTTTCCACTCCCACCAACACTGGATGTAAACTTTGGCTTCTTATCTCTCCCCACATCAGGATGATATCATCCGTTAGAAAGGCATCCTTAATCTTCTGTCTAATATTTTTTGGCTTTCATTTACTGTTCTTGTTTTAATGTACTTATGTCTGAATGCCTTCCCTGAGTGAAAGTCAAATTCCTGGGAGCAGAATTACTTGTCTTGGTGCCAACCATAGGCCCCAAACCATTTAATATGAAGTTTGAAGATAGCATTAGGTTTTTTTCTAAGTTTAAATTTTGTAGTCATGCATGAATGACCCGGTCCGAGGGTCAGTCAATGGGGTCTGCCAGAGAGAGAGTGGGGATGGAGGAGCAAGAGACTTGAAGAATGAAGCCAAGACAGGGTGTCTGATCAAGTCTTGTTTATTGAAAGAAAATCATGGGTCTATAAGCACAAGCAGGAGAATGCAGCTGGAGACATTTCACCACTAGAGTCTTGCAGCTGGGGACACTAAACAACAAATCCAGGATATGTCTGAGAAGAACAATATGCTTATCAGAGTGTGCTCAGCTGTTGTGGGCTGTTGAAAAACAAGGCTCTTGTCAGGGTATATGGCCCCAAACGGCTGCAAAGGATGATAGCCGATTTCTGCTAGGACTTGGCTCCCGACACATGAAATTGGATATTTATTGAGAGTTTACTTGCATCTATGAGGAAGACAATATATGTCTTGCCTCCATCTTGTTATGAGCATTCTGTGTCAAGTTACATTAACACTTGAATGCTAAGTAAGTGCATTCCCCGTGTAGATTCTACTCAGCCATAGAGTGTATTACTTTTACATATTGTCAATCATGAGTTGATAGCGCTTTGTTAACATTTTTGTGTCTATGTTCATGAAATCTTAAGTCTTCCCGTGAAGAGTCTGAGTTAGGTTTAGTTATCAATACTGATCTGATAACATGAACTGGGACTATAAATAGTCACTGCTTTCTGAAATGGAGAAAACTAGCTAACGTATTCTTTGAAAGATTTCTAGGATGCATGACCCATATTACCAGGGCAATTAGTTTGTGTGAAGGTTTAAAATAAATGTCTAATGTTTTACTTAGTCACATGGCTTATCAGATTTATTTTATGCATAATATCACAGTCGCCCTCTGTTGCCCCCTTTTGGTCTCATCCTCTACAGCGGCTTGTGTTTTTATGTTAATTATGTTACCCAAAAACCGTTTGTAGTGTACCGCAGTTAGGACTAAAGGAAGCCTGTCTCCAATTGTTTTTTGACTGGTCAATAAAGTTTTCAGCAGCCAATGGCTGGGCAGGGAGTCAGAGGCGGGACTTTTAGGATTCCTGAGAAGGGACAGAGGAAGGAGGAAGAGGATTCTTCACACATTCCGCTGTGATGCCAGGACCAGGGCATAAGAGACAGACTGTGCAGGAAAGGTGCAGGACAGCAGACATGTAGGTGGAGGGCAAAAGCAGCCCAGGAGGGCTGCCCAACAGGGTCCAGGGCAGCAAAGATAAAATACAGATTTAGTAAATATTAACTCAGGAATGTCAGAGGGGAGTGTGTGTTAGCCATGTGGAGTTAGAGTGCGGCCCAACCACTGAGCTGTTTCAAATATTTAAAATGTAAAGCTTTATGTGTGTCTTTCTTTTGGGAATCCAGAACATTGGGGCAATATCAAGAAGCACACACATACACCTGCTGAGAACTATAGAACAAACTAATAAACTACCACAATGGTCTCTCCCCCTCCCCCTCCCCTTCCTCCCCTCCCCACATCTCCTCCCTGTCCTAGACAGCTCCTACCTCTTCTTCTTTATATCTTTTTTCAATGCAAGACTAAACATGTGATATTTACCTTTCTTCTGGAACCTAGACTTTCCATTTAACATGATCATCTCTTTGTAGGAAGCCGCTGTTAGCGGTGGTATAATCTGCCATTCCAAGATGGCACGGACATCGTGTCCTCCACTAGTAAACAATTAACTGCGCAGGTGCAAAAAGGCAAAAGCGCGCCAAAGTCACTGGCCAATCCCAAGGCGTAATATTGGGTGATGAGTGAACAGCCAATCAGAAGTGAACACATCACTCTAGGGTGTATTTAAGCTGTGCCTCTTCCTGTCTTTGGCCCTTCCTCAGTTTTCTCTTCTGCTTATACAAGATTAAACCCTCGCTGTAGTAACTACCTGAATTCCGTCTCTCGTGTCTCTCTTCCACGGGCGAAAGGGGACGCGGGAGGTGCGCGGAACATCTCTTGATCCTCATCTTCATTAAAACATCATAATTTCCTAACTGCTACTTGGTAATAGTCACCTACCTTCATGTAGGACCGTAGCTTTTTATAGAAACCAATTAGGATTGGGCATTTCCATTTTCTCCTGCCGTTTTCAGAGTGGCTGGCATCGCGCAGTTAACTTCTAATGTCTTTGCTATTATATTTGACATAGACAGCAAGTGTTTGGTGTTTAAAAATAAGAAGAAATGTCTTCTACATATGCCTTCATTTTGCCTTCCAGTGTTCTTCATTTATGTGTATTCAAATTTCTGTCATCTCAATCCTTGTGCCAAGGAAATGAAATGACTTAGAGACTGGTTGGGAAGAGCAAGGGCCCATCGGGAGTGAGAAGACAAGAGGGGGTGGGTAACTGTGATCAAAATACATATGTCCATATATGAAAAGGCACAATGAAACCTATACAGTTTAATTACTATATGTTAATGAAGAATATCAAAGAAAGAAATCCGTATGACATTTTGGTCTTAAAGCTATGCCTACAATAAATGCAGATATTTTTTCTTTAAAAATTATTTTGCATTCATTTTCTTCTAAAGGTGAATGAGGAATTATGGACAGGTTTTCTTTCTAGTACATGTGACTTGTGTGCTTTCTGAGGTAACAATATCTTGAATCTTAAATCAATTTTCCTTCATTAGCTTTGGAAACTATTAATTATCTTTTAAACATTTCTTATTTATTCTAATATTGCTTTTCTTCTGGAACCTTTTTAAAAATTTGCTTCTCTTATTTTGAGATTATAAAATAATTGCATCATCCCCCTTCCCTTTCCTCCTCAGAACCTTTCCACATGCCCCTCCTTGATCTCTTTCAATTTATGGCCACTGTTTTCATTAATTACACTTACCTGTAGTTACATAGTTATGTATGTATCTGTATGTATGTATAGTTATGTATATGTGTGTATATATATGTAGTTAGTTATATATGCATACACACATATATACACATATATATATGTATGTGTATATATACATATATATGTGTATATATGCATATGTGTGTATATATATGTATATGTGTGTATATATGTATATATATATATATGTGTGTGTGTGTATATATATATATACATATATATACACTTTCCTCTTTCCTGTTGCCTTCTCATTCCTGCAAAGGCCCTTCCTCTTTCTAACCAAACTCTCTGTCATTTTCTTAGCCCAAGGATGCCAGATGACATTAGAAGGAGACACAATCTAACAGCAAACTCTCTGATCTTCTGGCTCTTACAGTCTTTCTGCCTCCTTTTCCACGGGGTTCTCTTAGACTTGTGAGTTGTGTTGTGTGCCTGACCAGCAGGGAAGAAAGACTAGCACACCAGTTCCTTCCAGCGACAGTTTTACTCAGGAATGACTTTCAGTTACAGCATCAAGGGTGTGCACCCCCCCCCCCCCCCCCGTGCCTCCCGTGCAGCTTAAGTAGCCTCCAGTGGACTGCCCATCAGCCCATACTACGTTCCGCTCCACCATAGGCTGATACCCATGACGAGAGATCAGGCTACTGGCAAGCCCAGCCTCCTCACCAAATAAGGACTTGTTTACCCCAAGAGGGTTAAGGCAGTAGGCTCCACCTTTAGGGCACAGCAGAAGCTTTCCACAGTGTTGCACTTGCATCCGCCGGGGTTGGGCTCCACAGCTTAGCATTCTGATTGGTTCTGTGTTTTCTGAGATGCTTATTTCTTAGCTGTCAGATCATTTGACATCCTTTAGGTTGTGACACTGTGATATTTTCCTATTTATCTTTGCTTTTGGCCGTCATTTGGCAGAATTTCTATTGCTCAAATTCTCTTTTACTTTCTTTGGCTGTGCTCAGTGTTCTCATGGAGCCATGAAAAAAAAAATTCATCTGTAGTTCAGTGCATTAAAATTCTTACTACATTTCTGTCTGGCTGTTTTAGATATCCCCATCATGCTAATGAAGTTCCCCAACCTGTTCTAGTGAGTTATGTTTTTCATATTATTTTAACATAATAGTGATGATCGTTTTCCAGTCTTCATAGATCCTTGTAACATCCGAGTCATCTCTAGCTTTTGATTGCTTTACCTATTGATAAAAGATAATTGATAGGGTCCAGGAATCACAGACCACACAAACACTGATCTCAGTCAGACACGGATAGTTTATTGCACATACACCACACGACTGCTCCAGTAGGGCCATAGTCCGGATTCAGGAATTGAACTGTGACCCCGAGTGAAGATTCTACAGGGTTTGTACACCCAAAACCCATAAACATCTATGCCAAGTTATTTCACCAATCAGGACTTAGGGATAGGAGAATTTCCTTAGGAACATGTTTTTGTTGTATAACCTGTTCCCATTGGTTGGGGGTATTCAACTGTGGCAGGGGACTGCCTTGTCTAATATTCATGTCCTAACTTGTCTACCAGAATGGGACTTGTCTAACATTCATATCCAAACTTGCCAACCAGGATGTCAGTTATCTATGTACATGTCTCTTTTTGCCAAATAGGAAATCAGTTCCCAGGGAGGCCTTGGGATCTTAAACTTTACTCAACCACTACTCAAAAGTCTTATTCCAAATAGTTTCTTTATCAGCACAGGTGTCTTTCTTATTTTGGGGTTTATCCCAGGGACAGCTTATACCATAAAAGCTTATACATAGGTACAGGAAGTGCTGTTGGGTGGTTGGTTCAGATCCAAGCTTATTGTGGGTAACTATACAAAACTGTTCTTTTTTTGTTGTTTTTGTTTTGTTTTGTTTTGTTTTGTTTTGTTTTTCGAGACAGGGTTTCTCTGTGTAGTCCTGGCTGTCCTGGAACTCACTCTGTAGACCAGGCTGGCCTCGAACTCAGAAATCCGCCTGCCTCTGCCTCCCAAGTGCTGGGATTAAAGGCGTGCGCCACCACCGCCCGGCTTACAAAACTGTTCTATTCCCTTCTTTTGTGACTGGCACAGAACATGATGAAATATGTAATCAATCTTGGCATCAGAAAGTTTTCTATTAACAGAAACATACGAAAAATTTCTTATAATGGCAGGCTAGCCAGGTAACTATTACCTAAGTCTTAACATTATACCTAGGCTTTATCATTCCATCTAGGCCTTAATATTTTACCTATGCTGTAACAATAAAATTCTCTTATTTTTGTCTTAATATTTATTAGATACCAGGCATCCTGATTAGAATACCAGAAAATGAATTATGTGTTAGTTACATCAGGAAATGGGTGTCTCTTATCTCATAGTGTTGGAAATTGCATAAATTTTATGAGTGTTTAAGCTAGATTTGGGTTTGAGGTTTTTTTATATTTATTTTTTATTGGATATTATATTCACATTTCAGATTTTATCCCCTTACCCAATTCCCCACCACCCACCCAGGAACCCCCTATCCCATCCCCCCTCCTCCTGCTTCTATGAGGATGTGCCCCCATCTACCCCTCCACTCCCACCTCCCCACCCTCAAAATTTTTCCCCACTCGGTGTTCAGCCTTCATGGGACCAAGGATCTCCTCTCCCACCTATGCCCAACAAGGCCATCCTCCCCTACATATACAAATGGAGTCATGGGTCCCTCCCTATGTGCTCCCAGGCTGCTGGTTTAGACCCTGAGGAGCTCTGGTTGGTTGGTATTGTTCCTCTCCTCATGTGGCCACAAACCCTTTCAGCTCTTTCAGTCTTCGCTCTAACTTCTCCATTGGGAACCCCTTGATCAGATCAATGGTTAGCTGTGAGCATTTGCCTCTGAATGTCTGGCAGACCTTTAAGGAGACAGCTATATCAGGCTCTTGTCAGCATGCACTTCCTGACATCCATATCAGCGGCTACCTTTGGTGACTGCACATGGGATGAATACCCAGGTGGAATGGTCTCCAGATGAATCCTCCTTCAGTTCCTGTCCCACACTTTGTCTCCATATTTTCTTCCTTGAGTATTTTGTTACTCCTTCTAAGTAGGACCGAGGCATCTACACTTGGTTTTCCTTCTTCATGAGCTTCATGTGATCTGTGAGTTGAATCTTGGCTATTTCAAACTTTTGGGCTAATCTCCACTTATCAATGAGTAAATACCATGTGTGTTCTTTTGTGATTGGGTTACCTCACTCAGGATGGTATTTTCTAGTTTCATCCATTTACCTAAGCATTTATCAAATTCATTGTTTTTAATAGCTGAGTAATACTTCATTGTGTAAATGTACCATATTTTTTTGTATCCATTCCTCTGTTGAAGGACATCTGGGTTCTTTCCATCTTCTGGCTATTATAAATAAGGCTGCTATGAACATAGTGGAGCATATGTCCTTGTTATATGTTGGAGCATCTTCTGGGTATATGCCCAGGAGTGGTATAGCTGGGTCCTCAGGTAATGCTATGTCCAATTTTTTGAGGAACCACCAAACTGATTTCCAGAGTGGTTGTACCAGCTTGCAATCCCACCAACAATGGAGGAGTCTTTTTCTTTCTGCACATCCTCACCAGCATCTACTATCACCTGAGATTTTGATCTTAGCCATTCTGACTGGTGTGAGGTAATATTTCAGGGTTGTTTTGATTTGCATTTCACTGATGACTAAGGATGTTGAGCATTTCTTAAGGTTCTTCTCAGCCATTCGAGTTTCTTCAGTTGAGAATTTTTTTGTTTAGCTCTGTACCCCATTTTTTAATAGAGTTATTTGGTTGTCTGTAGTCTAGTTTTTTGAGTTCTTTGTATATATTGGATATTGGCCCTCTATCGGATGTAGGATTGGTAAAGATCTTTTCCCAGTCTGTTGGTTGCTGTTTTGTCCTATTGACAGTGTCCTTTGCCTTACAGAAGCTTTGCAATTTTATGAGGTCCCATTTGTCAATTCTTGATCTTAGAACATAATCCATTGGTGTTCTGTTCAAGAACTTTTCCCCTGTGCCTAGGTATTCAAGGGTCTTCTGCACCTTCTCTTCTATTAGTTTCAGTGTATCTGGTTTTATGTGAAGGTCCTTTATCCACTTGGATTTGAGCTTTGTACAAGGGGATAAGAATGGATTGATTTGCATTCTTCTACATGCTGACCTCCAGTTGAACCAGCACCATTTGTTGAAAATGCTATCCTTTTTCCACTGGATGATTTTAGCTCCTTTGTCAAAGATCAAGTGACCATAGGTGTGTGGGTTCATTTCTGGATCTTCAATTTTATTCCTTTGATCTTCCTGCCTGTCTCTGTACCAGTACCATGCAGTTTTTATCACTATTGTTCTGTAGTACACTTTGACGTCAGGGATGGTGATTCCCCCAGAAGTTCTTTTAGTGTTGAGAATAGTTCTCACTATCCTGGTTTTTTTTTTCCAAATGAATTTGCAAATTGATCTATCTCTATGAAGAATTGATTTGGAATTTTGATGGGGATTGCATTGAATCTATAGATTGCTTTTAGCAAGATGGCCATTTTTACTAAGTTAATCCTGCCAATCCATGAGCATGGGATATCTTTTCATCATCTGAGATCTTCTTCGATTTCTTTCTTCAGAGATTTGGAGTTTTTGTCATACAGATATTTCACTTGCTTGGTTAGATTCAATCCAAGATATTTTATATTATTTGTGACTATTGTGAAGGGTGTCATTTCCCTAATTTCTTTCTCAGTCTGTTTCTTCTTTGAGTAGAGGAAGGATACTGAGTTGTTTGAGTTGATTTTATATCCAGCCACTCTGCTAAAGTTGTTTATCAGGTTTAGGAGTTCTCTGGTGGAAGTTTTAGGGTCACTTAAGTATACTATCATATCATCTGCAAATAGTGAAATTTTGACTTCTTCCTTTCCTATTTGTACCCCTTGGACTTCATTTTGTTGTCTAATTGCTCTGGCTAGGACTTCCAGTACTATATTGAATAGGTAGGGTGAGAGTAGGCAGCTTTGTCTAGTCCCTGACCTTAGTGGGATTGCTTCAAGTTTCTCTCCATTTAGTTTGATGTTAGATTCAAGGCCCATAGCTAAAATAGTAAAAGCAATATACAGCAAGCTACTATATAAGCTTTTACTATTTTAGCTATGGGCCTTGACTTCCTGATTTTCCAAGACTTTTACCATGAATGGATATTAAATTTTGTCAAATGCTTTCACAGCATCTAATGAGATGATCATGTGGTTTTTTTTCTTTGAGTTTGTTTATGTAGTGGATTACATTGATGGATTTCCGAATATTGAACCATTCCTGCATTCCTGGGATAAAGCCTACTTGATCATGATGGATGATTGTTTTGATGTGTTCTTGGATTTGGTTTTCGAGAATTTTATTGAGTATTTTTGCATTGATATTCATAAGAGAGATTGGTCTGAAGTTCTCTTTCTTTGTTGGGTCTTTGTGAGGTTTAGGTATGACCGTGATTGTAGCTTCATAGAACGAATTGGGTAGTGTTTCTTCTGTTTCTATTCTGTGGAACAGTTTGAAGGGAATTGGTATTAGGTCTTCCTTGAAGGTCTGATAAAATTCTGCACTAAGACCATCTGGTCCCAGACTTTTTTTGGTGGGGAGTCTTTTAATGACTGTTTCTATTTCTTTGGGGGGTTATAGGACTATTTAGATGGTTTCTCTGATCCTAATTTAACTTTGGTACCTGGTATCTCTCTAGAAAATTGTCCATTTCATCCAGATTTTCCAATTTTGTTGAGTATATGCCTTTGTAGTAGGATCTGATGATTTTTTTAATTTCCTCAATTTCTGTTGTTATGTCTCTCTTTTCGTTTCTGATTTTACTAATTTGGATACGGTCTCTGTGCCCTTTGTTTAGTCTCGCTAAGGGTTTATCTACCTTGTTGATTTTCTCAAAGAATCAGATGATGGTTTTGTTAATATTTTGTATAGTTCTTTCTGTTTCTACTTGGTTGATTTCAGCCCTGGGTTTGATTATTTCCTGCCGTCTACTCCTCTTGGGTGTATTTGCTTTTTTTTTGTTCTAAAGCTTTCAGGTGTGCTGAGAAGGTGTTAGTGTATGCTCTCTCCATTTTCTTTTTGTAGGCACTTAGAGCTATGAGTTTTCCTCTTAGCACTGCTTTCATGGAGTCCCACAAGTTTTGGTATGATGTGTCCTCATTTTCATTAAATTCTAAAAAGTCTTTAATTTCTTTCTTTATTTCTTTCTTGACCAAGTCATCATTGAGTAGAGCATGGTCCAGTTTCCATGTGTATGTGGGCTTTTCATTGTTTTTGTCATTATTGAAAACCAGCCTTAGTCCGTGGTGATCTGATAGAATGCAAGGGATTATTTCAATCTTTTTGTATCTGTTGAGACCTATTTTGTGACCAATTATATGGTCTATTTTGGAGAAGGTACCATGAGGTGCTGAGAAAAAGGTATATTCTTTTGTTTTAGAATAAAATTTTCTATAGATAACAGTTAAATACATTTGGTTCATAACTTCTGTTAGTGTCATTGTGTCTCTGTTTAGTTTCTGTTTTCATGATTTGTCCATTGCTGAGAGTGGGGTGTTGAAATTCCCCACTATTATTGTGTGAGGTGAAATGTATGCTTTGAGCTTTAGTAAAGTTTCTTTTAGGTATCTGGATGCCCTTGCGTTTGGGGCATAGATGTTCAGAATTGAGAGTTCATCTTGGTAGATTTTTTCCTTTCGTGAATATGAAGTGTCCTTCCTTATCTTTTTTGATTACTTTTGGTTGAAAGTCGATTTTATTTGATATTAGAATTGCTACTCCAGGGAGCTAAGGTGGGAGGAGTATGGAGAGGAAGAGAAGTAAAGAGAGGAGGAGGAGAGGAGGAGCTTGGTGATGAGAGAGAGAAAGAGAGGGGGGGACAGACATGGAGGCAGATGTTCACATGCCTCCACCAGTCAAAGATAGTTGATATATCTAGGTTGGGTATTGGGTTACACTTCTGACTGATATTGAGCATTACCAAACTTATAAAGCCTTTGGTTAACATTAAAAAAAATTGTATAAAATCAAAAAGGAGAAGGGGGCATGGGATAGGGGGTTTCTAGGGAAGGGAAATGGGGAAAGGGGATGGTATCCGAAATGTAAATAAATTATCCAATAAAAATAAATTTAAAAAAAGAAAAAAAAAGAATGGCTACTCCAGCTTGTTTCTTGGGACCATTTGCTTGGAAGATTTTTTTCCACCCTCATACTCTGAGGTAGTGTCTGTCTTTTTCACTGAGGTGCGTTTCCTGTGTACAGCAAAATTCTGGGTCCTGCTTATGTATCCAGTCTGATAGTCTACGTCTTTTTATGGGAGAATTGAGTCCATTGATATTAAGAGATATTAAGGAAAAATGATTGTTGCTTCCTGTTATTTTTGTTATTAGAGGTGGAATTGTGTTTGTGTAACTGTCTTCTTTTGGGGTTGCTGGAAGATTACTTCTTTGCTTTTTCTAGGTTGTAGTTTCCCTCTGTGTGTTGGAGTTTTCTATCAATTATCCTTTGAAGTACTGGATTTGTGGGGAGATATTGTGTAAATTTGGTTTTGTCATGGAATATCTTGGTTTCTCCATCAATAGTGATTGAAGAGTTTTGCTGGGTATAGTAGTCTGGGCTGGCATTTGTGTTCTCTTAGGGTATGTATGATGTCAGTCCAGGATCTTCTGGCTTTTATAGTCTCTGGTGAGAAGTCTGGTGTAATTCTCATAGGTCTGCCTTTATATGTTACTTTACCTTTTTCCCTTACTGCTTTTAGTATTTTTTCATTGTTTTGTACATTTGATGTTTTGATTATTATATTACGGGAGGTATTTCTTTTCTGGTCTAGTCTATTTGGAGTTCTGTCGGCTTCTTGTAAATTCATAGACATCTGTTTCTTTAGGTTAGAAAAGTTTTCCTCTATAATTTTGTTGATGATATTTATTGGCCCTTTAAGTTGGGAATCCTCACTCTCATCTATACCTATTATCCTTAGGTTTGGCCTTCTCATTGTGTCCTGGATTTCCTGGATATTTTGGGTTAGGAGCTTTTTGCATTTCACATTTTCTTTGACAGTTGTGTCAATGTTTTCCATGGTATCTTCTGAACATGAGATTCTCTCTTCTGTCTCTTGTATTCTATTTGTGATGCTTGCATCTATGACTCCTGATCTCTTTCCTAGGTTTTTTATCTCCAGGGTAGTCTCCCTTTGAGATTTCTTTATTGTTTCTACTTCCATTTTTAGATCCTGGATGGCTTTGTTTAATTCCTTTACCTGTTTGGTTGTGTTCTTGCAATTCTTTAAGGGATTTTTGTGTTTCCTCTTTAAGGGCTTCTACCTGTTTACCTGTGTTCTCCTGTACTTCCTTAAGGGAGTAATTTATGTCCTTCTTAAAGTCCTCTATTATCATCATGAGAAGTGATTTTAATTCTGAATCCTGCTTTTCCCGTGTGATAGAGTGTCCAGCAGTTGCTATGGTGGAAGAACCGGGTTGTGATGATGCCAAGTAACTTTGGTTTCTGTTGCTTACGCTTTGAGTGCAGTGGCTCCTCTAGGATGTCTCAGGATATGGTGTCTTCATGGGAGCAGACCAGCTACGTGTCTGCCCCAGCCACCAGATTTGAGTTTTATTGTTATTTACCTCTGTATCAATTGGAGAGCTCTGAGGAAATAGAAAAATATGATCTGGTTAGCTAGCTTTGGTAAATTGATAGACAGATCTAGTCAGGTATTCCATTCAAGTTTATTACACAGGCTCAAGTGTATTTGCTCTGCCATATTTCATAATTCACTAAGTGTACTCAGTTCGTTTCAGTGCACGAGTTTAACTCTGTCTTTGGCCTTCATTTCCTTTATTAAGATTCTAGTTCCACATAAGACTTTTGTTAAACATGATCATCTCCTTTTCCAAGTTTTCTTTTTTATGTCATTGTGTTTCTAGGATCTGACCAGGATAAACTTGCTAAAAACTATAGCCACTTAAAGCACTGTAACATTTCAGACTGATAGATATAAACAGAACACTCTAAAAGTTTACAGGTAGAAAAGGAAGAGGAGGAAGGGGAAGGGGAGAAGGAGAAGAAGGAAAAGGAAGAAGAAGAGGAAGAGGAGGAGGAGGAGGAGGAGGAGGAGGAGGAGGAGGAAGAGGAGGAGGAGGAGGAGGAGGAAGAAAAGGGTAAGGGAAAGAAGGGCACAGAGCTAAGGAATGCAAGCAGCCACAGAATCTGGGAACAGTCTCAAAAAACTTCCTTGCTCAAGGCTCTGGAGAGAAGCCCACTTGCCACAAGAAAACAAATGTCTGTAACTTTTAATAATTTGTTAGCACACTCAATAAGGTAGTAGCTTGGCTGGTGTGCCCCAGATCCAGAGTCCACTCAGGCCTTATTGAGCCAGTCAAGATGTCAGAAAAGACTTCTCTAGAGACAAGTTGGCAGGCTACTTGACACATCTGTCTATCCTAAAAGGAAACTCAGACGGTAATGATGCTTTGGGAATTAAGCAAGCCTAAGCTAAAGATTTAAGAAAAGCGTTGATCATAGGGGAAAGGCATCGTAAATGGCAAGGCTGATTTACAGCGGTGGTTTCGGAGTTGTAACTCAGCATCCTATTGTTCAGTTGGGAATCAGAAGAGCATCAGGCCTGGTCCTAAAGTCACAAATCTACCTCCTCCAAGATGACATTAGAAATGCCAAAGGGTCCCCTTGAATATTCCTGGGAGTTTTCATTGCAGTAGGTTTCTACCTCACCCAGAGGAGGAGCAGATCTCCGGGATAGCGGAGGTCGGGGAGGGACTGAGAAGAGAGAAGGGAAAGAAAACAGGGTAGGGATGTAATATATAAGAGAAGAATAAATTTTAAAAAGAAAGAAAGAAAAAGAACTGCCAAAGGGAAACCAAACAAGTAAAGAACACATTGTACTCAGAGATGAGAGGTAAGAGTCAAATAAGGTTCAAAGTCAGCAGTACTGGCTCTGAGGAAAGCCAGGAGAAATGAGAAAGCAAAGGCTACTGTCCATCAGTAAGAAGCTACATAAGAAAACCATGCATACAGATGTGCGTGTGTGCGTGTGTGCCTGTGTCCGCACAGCGCCCATCAGCTGGAAGGCTTGAAAATGAGAAAAAGTGATAAAGACAATAGAAGTCGTTACACTTGAAGATTTGCAAATAAAGTAATAAAAGTTTAAAAACAAGTTTCATAGCTTTATATAAGCGTGTGTGTGAGTGATAGATAACATTTTTAGTGACACGTGTTCAAAAGAAGCTACTAAGTATTGAACAGCATGGAATTGCCCTAGGAATCTCTACATGAAGGCAAATGGAGGGTCCAACTCTTCAGAGCCAAGTTCTCTCTCACCACTAATAGAAAAGGGAATCCAGGCTCTGCCCACTCATCTTCATTGGCTTCTCCTCTGGTCCTTCTAGATCTTTCCCTGTCTTCTCAAGTCATATAAACAGCCTCACTCTGGTGCTAGTTCAGCAAATAAGACCCATCATAAAGTCATCATTGCCAGCTGTTTACATGTGTGTATTCACTTCAAAGTCTGTTCCTTCCAGGACCTTAGTGCCATGAACCATCCACATGTTGCTGTCCTCAGTAAGAAAACTCAGCAATCCAAACGAAGTAGATTAAACCTAAAATTACGGGTTTATTTGAGGGCCGAAGGTGACATGATGAAAGTTACTCGAAACACTAAGAGCATTAAGTTCCTTGAAAATTGGAAGGAAACAGAATGTAGTGGGATTTCCAGAGAAAGGCCACAGGAATCTGGGGTGGAGACCTTCAATGAAACAGGGTAGCCTGTGGTTACTTAGAAAGCAAATCTCATATTCATTCTACCGGAAGGGTTGTAGCTCAGCTGTTGCTCACCTCTCTGAGGGGGGGCAAATCAAGGAGAGTGTGTTGGCAGGGCCTAAAGCAGCTGGGAGATGAAGCTAATGATGGAAAGATATCACAGAGAACTTGGAAAGAAGTCCCGCCCCTCTCCTCATACCTTCCCATGTCTCTAGTGTTGCTTACTGGTAGAGCTGTTAGGAATGGCAGATTTCGAGGGAGTTTGCCAAATTGATTCTGAAGATCTGTAGCCCCAGCAGCATGGAGCATACTCCAACAGGGACACTGTGGGAGATGACAAGGGTATGAGGCGCCTAGCATTTGTATTCCTTTGCTTTAAAAACTTCAACCTATGCTCATCCTTCCAAGGGCCACACAGGTCTCTCTAGGAGGCTAAATGCTTCTCCTGCCCTTCAATCCTGGCCCCCCTCCCCCATTTCTCCAACATCCACTCTCACTAGGTTTCCCTGATGTCTTCACTTTTGCACGTGGCCACAAATAGCCATGAAAAACTCAGCTTAGGCTAGCCTGTCTCCCATTTGCTCTCTGCTTCCTGCCCTTCATTCCCCAAGGTGGAATCCTGCCCCCCCCCCCCCACACACACACCCTTTCTCATCCTGTCTGGTCCCCAGAATGCCAAACAAAAGAATCAAAAGGTGTACTGACTGGTTTTGTGTGTCAAGTTGCCAAAATTTAGAGTCATCAGAGAGGACGGAGCCTCAGGTGAGAAAATGCCTCCATGATATCCAGCTGTAAGGCATTATTTTCTCAATTAGTGATCATTGGGTGGAGGCGGGGGACACAGCCCAAGGTAGGTGGTGCCATCCCTGGGCTTGTAGTCCTGGGTTTTATAAGGAACCAGGCTGAGCAAGCCATGGGGAACAGTCCATTAAGAAGCACCCTTCCATGGCCTGTACATCAGCTCCTGCCTCCAGGTTCCTGCTGTGTTTGAATTCCTGACTTCCTTCGGTGAGGAACTGTAATGTGGAAGTGTAAGCTGAATAAACCCTTTCCCTCTACAACTTGCCTTTCGATCCTGGTGTTTTGTAGCAGCAATAGAAACCCTGACTAAGACAAAGGATAATTTAAAAAGTAACCGATGACTTCAAGAATTCTACAAATAAACGGATGGATAGATGAAGGAAGACAATTCAGGACATGAGAGAAGTCAGTGAAGAGACAAAGATTCTGAAAGGAAGAACCACTTTAAAAACTTGTAAAGGAAAAGACCGATAAATCCAATTCTAAAAATTCAGTGAGACAGCTCGGCAGACACTCGCTTTGAAAGCCTACGAAGCTGTGCTCAGTAGCCAGCACCTATGGAAAAGCTGAAAGCAGGAACCAGTCCTCTGACCTCCACATGTGCACTGGAGCACTTACACCCCACCTCTATAATAAATCTTTTTTTTTTTTTTTTTTTTTTTAAAAACCTCAGCTGAGAGGCTCCCCAGAGCAAGCGGAAGGGAGGGTATCAGGGCTTGCAGACCAACTTTGAGAATCATCATGTTCAGGCAATAACAAAGAGGAAAAATAAGAAACCATAACCAGAACTTTCCATATTCAGGGACAAGTTAAAATAGCCTTGAGCAGTCGACAGACTCACTGCCAAGCCCATCAAGATTCTTCACATAACTAGAAACCAATTCTAAAAGTCACAGGCTAGCACAAAGACCTTGAATAACTAAAGGAAAGAACAGTGCTCCAGAGGCAACTGAGCTTGGTTTTAAGGTATACCGTACAGCTACAATAACAAGACAACTTGATAGCTCAAAACAGACACCTAAAGCTTGTAAATAAATCTAGACAGGTCATCCCCAAAGCCATGCCTACACTGCACAGCCTACAGAAGCTGGTTCTGTGGTTAGGATTTTAATGATTATGGGGAGAGGGAGGGTGGAATACTACAGGTCCAGAGCCAGTTTATCCAGTGCTATCTTAGTCCCGTAAGTGGTTGTTATTGCCCACATGTGTCTGTGACATCCTTGTGACTAGTAGTAAATACTTTTGGAATGTACAAACAGACCTATCCTCCACCAGCAGATCACATCTGAAGCCTAGAGACCCCCACCCCTAACCCCACCCCCACTTTAGCCCACCTGATGGACCTACGTGCATTGATGTATTTCAAAAGTGTTTTAATTTGCACTATCTTTGTTCTGTTTCCATGACAACTTCACAAAGCCGCTACTATGCTGGAACAAAGAATTCTGGGTAAGCTATCTCTATAGTCCCAGGCTATGCTAATACTAATACTTGGCTCCAGAATAAACTTCTCACTCTTCAGGTGAGATGTGTATTTTTTTTTTTTTTTTTACATTGACTCAGTTACAGTGAACTGAATTTTAACCAAAGTGCTGAAAACATTGACAAGAATATTCTTTGACAACCCTTGAGAAGTGTACATTGTATGCTATGTATATGCTTCGACCGCCTATGTTTGATAAGGAGTGGTACGTACTATGGCTCACTAGCATTGGCAGAAGACTTGATATTCAATAAAAGTCAAATTTGAGTTCTTGTTCTCAAGTTCATGACAGTAAACAAAGGACAATGGAGATGTCTTAAGTGACTTTTTGTCCCATTTGCCCAAACAGTCATTCATTAGACTAATTCAAATGTATGCTCTCCCCGTGCCTCCTCTGGGTCTTCAGTCATCCTTTTTCCCCTAGCACTTACTATATAGCCAACACGTATACCTGTGAGCCTTTCACCTCCCTGTGTGTTGTGAACTTATTTTCACACATGGTAGTCATAGCTATAATTCATTGAGCTGTTTCCCACCCATATGGCTCCATAATAAGCAGGCATGCTTATTGTTTTATTTGTTCACCACGATCTTTGAAATGACACTCTTATTCATCTCTGTCTTAAAGAGAAGGAAACTATGGCAAAGAGCAGTTAGAGATTCCCAAGTTCTCTCAGCACGAAGGAATAGGGCATGTTATAGTCACTATCTCTTGGTGGGAGTGGAGTCCTTCTCTTATTCATGACTGCCACCCACGGGCCAGCTCCTTCCCTCCCACAGGCTCAGTCAGTAGTTAATGTCAGCCTAGTGCTGCGTGTTGCAGAAACACCAGGGGCCTCGGCACCTTCCTATGACTGAAGGTGCATTTCTGCTTTGAAGAATGGAGGCCAACCTTCTTTCCCTGAGGCTCCGTCTATCCACTCCATCAGTCCTGCCTCCTCATCTCTCTCCTCTTTACTGTGCACCCTGTGGACTGTAAGTTGCAGGTTTGTTCTATAGGTAAAAGAAACCAGTGCTCTAACCTGACTGAGTGCAGCTGAGAAAAGGGAGGAGTGGATTGAGAGACAGGGACATAAATGAGAAAGGAAGCATTAAGAATAAAAAAAACAAAATGTGGCCAGCAACACATTCCCAGAGCAAGATTTCCTTGATAGGCCAGCGCCCTTTGTTTTAATTTAACTTCCAGAGAGAATAAACTGAAGGGTGTGTTGTAAAGGGCCATATCACGTGTGGGATCAGCTGACACGCCAGCAAACAAAATATGAGTGCAACTTTGGCCGAGTTCACTGGAGGAGGGAAGAAGTCTACAAGGACCCATCAGTTTCCTGCCTGCAGAGAGGACAGACAGCATGAGCACCGCGGGAAAAGTAAGAAAAAGATCTCACTGTTGGAAATATATTCTCACTGATATGTAAAGAGATGCAGAGTCCTGACTTAGAAACAGCAGGCCCTGATAAGCTGGAGTGCAGAAGGGACATTGTATCTTTAACAAGAGGGTATAGAATCTAGGTTTGTGAACCTCTTTGTTTCCTCACTAACTCTGCAGGACAGGGAACTTATTCCAAGTCAATGGTGACTGCTTTGCAAACAGAAAGTTTTTAAAAGGTCTTTTATCGAAAGTCTGTATTGATCTTAAGATGCCAAGGATGTGCTACTCTTTGTAATCATATTTTATTATGAACACAGAAGAGTTAAATCTGATGAGACTTTCATACAAGAAATTTGATTCTGAGAACTTAGTACTGTCCCCATAGCCTTTAGGTAAAATTTCTGACAAGAGATGGATTGATTTGAAAGCATTAGTCATTCACAGTAAGATTATGTTACCGTGCAAATTGTAATTTGAAGGGGTCCATTACTGCACAACTCACAGATTTCTACAGAAATTCTATAAACAGTCTCTTTCCTGTTTAAAAAAAATCAACCAGATTTTATGAAAAATTAATTCTAATAAAAACTGAATTGGTTGTTAATACTAAGAATACACACATATGGTACTGAGTTTTCTACAAAATCACACTTACTTGTTTAATCTGTTGATGGTACTGCAGTTATGGCAAGCAGTCATTCAGTATAACTAATTGGTTCATGCTATCTAATTGCTTAATTATATAAGCCTATGTTTCTGTTGGCACAGAGGCTATTTTAGGAGTGGGTCAAAAGTCCAACAGCTCACAGTGAGAACTGGGTATCCGGAATCACCAAGGTTTCTGCGTGTACTGTGTGACAAGATACTTTATTTTTATTCCAATTCACTTTACACTTGTTATGTTTAGTATGATATATTACATTTCAAAGAAAAGTAGTTAGGAAAAAAATTAAACCGAAATTTCTAGCTGAAAAAGTTTAAAAAAAAAAAAAAAACTAGTGAGTTTATACAGCAAAAGTGTAAACCAACCATATCAATCAAACAAGAACTGAGGGAACAGAGAAACCAGGGTCTTAGATCAATAACGGCACTATGATGATATCTAGTCTATGTTTATACCGCCTAGAACAGCAAAATGATAATGTAGCCAGGTACGGTAGAATATCCCTGAAATCTTGGGCCTAACAAGGCCAAAACAGAAAGGTCCGTAGCTTAAGGCCAGCCTGGGCTGCTTATTAGAATATTTACCTCAGAAATCCAAAGCCTGGGGGTTAAACTCTGATAGAGTACTTGCCTAGAATACACAAAGTTCTGGGTTCTGTCCTTGAAAAATGCTTGAAAAATGAATAATTATAATTTAGAATTAAATATATGCCCAACAATTGCACATAAACAACCTTTTTGGGAACAGTACAGGTGACATCAAGGAAAGAAAGAAACAAACAAGCAAGCAGTCAAAAACAGTGCATTGTAGTTTCACAGCACCCGGGGCGCTTCAACTCGGTGGGTTACAGTTACTTGCTTTTTCCTGACCTTGGGCTAAGGTGTCACCTATTTTTAAAGGTATTTTAACTTCTTTGTAAATCAGAAATGTCTGTTTCTCTGTAACACTTACTGGGTGACAGAGCTGGGGACAGATGCCATATATATAAAGTAGAAAGGACACAATTGATCTCGTTGGAGCTGAAGTAACCCTTCGCCTTCCAGGTAATCAAGTGCAAAGCTGCTGTGCTATGGGAGACTCACAAGCCCTTCACCATCGAGGACATTGAAGTTGCACCCCCCAAGGCCCATGAAGTTCGCATTAAGGTGACACCCCTTTTCAACTTCTATAAAGTTAGGTTGGAAAAACCCGGAAAATACTCCATAGCCGCATCCAGAAATCCGTTAATAGCCCCTTTCATGTGCTTAAATAATTTGCTGCTAAGGCAAGCTATCAATACCAAATGCCCAAAGTCTGAAGTGACTAAAAGTATGTTTAACATAATCCCAGAATTCTTTTCAGATGTTTATGTGCTTATGAAGCGTTAAAAATCTTGAGTTCAAAGCCAATTCATATTAGGTAATGTCTCGGTGTTAATGCCCTATTTCTATTTGCATAAAGCATCATGGATTTTTATATATTGCATAAAATACATTTTCAGGGCCACCTAATTCACAGGATTGATAATTGACTCTTAAGCCGTTTAATTGGGAAAAGGTAGACGAAAACAATGGAGAGTCTTGGACATAAATGAAATCTTTGGAATTTGGAAGCAATAGGGATTGTTAATAAGCTCGTCAGAAGCACAATTTCAGGCGAATTAGGGGTGTGAAACCTCCAGTCACAAACCTGGTTAACTGAACTTTATCTTTAATGCACAGATGGTGGCCACCGGAGTCTGCCGCTCAGATGATCACGTGGTTAGCGGATCCCTGGTCACACCTCTTCCTGCAGTTCTAGGCCACGAGGGAGCTGGCATCGTTGAGAGCATTGGAGAAGGGGTGACTTGTGTGAAACCAGGTACATAATTCACCCTCAGGGCTTTTGTTTCGGTTCCGATCTCAAGAGTATCCCTCCCAAGAGAGGAAGTCGAGGAAGTGGGAAACTTCTCATAAGGTCCCAATTGACCAGGCAATAGAAGGCTTCCTCCACCCCTTCCTCCCCGCGTGCTTCAGTCGTGTTTCGTCCAAGCATGTCTTTTCTCTTTCAACATCTGCTTATCTCCTAGATGTCAGGCATCAAGTCAGAGTCTCCTATATGAAGATCAGGAAGCATGGTGCCCATAGGGTGTGGAGTTTATAATCTTCTATCTTCAACTTTAGTGTCCCTGAGCACTGTGGACTTTCAAGACCCAGAGAAACCTACAAAAGTACCCGGGGCGAAAAAAAAAAAAAAAAAAAAAAAATGCAGGTCCAGGTTCTGAGTCTCTAGGTGCATGGAAGCTGTTCTATGCTGAGTTCAGAGAAGTGATGGCTTGCCTTACTTGCAGGACGCCCGCCATAGGCTTAACCACACACTGGGACAACATGATGGCTTTCTCTTCTCCTATATGCTCCTTCTTTATGGATATAGAGAAAATAAAATATAAGAGGAAACTTCAGAGGGAAAAGGGCTTCAAACCCCACAGACCTTCTTATCGTTAATTGTGGCTGTAGGTGGTAGGTTGCACAGTGCTTGTTCCTTCATGCATAGTTTTACTTTGCATGTATGTTTTCAGAGGTAAAACATGAACAAAAAATAAAATTTCTGTGAGGTCATCCCATGTTAATTTTATCTATGAACTATAATAACCAAACTTTTTTTTGGTCCAATAACATAAGTGGCATAGATGATTTAAAAACAAAATTTATGTTCATCTTCAAAAAGATGGCTTTAGCCAGTAGAGTCAGACTTCTCTTCTAAATGACTAAACTGTAAGCAAAAAATAGGAAAAGAACTAATCTGGTTTGAGTTAAGCATTTATTATTTCTTTTAGTTGGAAAAAAAACAAGTAGTAATATGACATCTTTATACTCCAGGTTGCTTTTTCTGTAGCAGAAAAGTCGATAATTCATAAATAATTATCAAAAAACCCTAAAGTCTCTTTTCATTTCCTAGAGAAAGCATCTAACTCATTGTTAAGAATTGAGATTTCCAAAGCATTTTGCAGCTTGTCACATTTTTATTACGCTTTCTCAGAAAATAACTAAGATTATTTTAAGCACTTATTTCATAATAGAAGAAGCACAATCACTTTGAAAAGTCAAAACTGGACCATGGAGAAGTGACTCAGTGGCTCAGGGCATGTCGTGCTCTTCTAAAGCACACAACTGGGTCATCCACAACCACTCATAACTCCAGCTCCAGGGGACCCAACGTGCTCTGCTGACTTCCAAGGGCGCAAATACAAATGGCATACACGCACAGATGTTGTCACATGCACATAAAAAAAAAAACTTAAACAAAAAAGGCAAAAGTTAATTATCAAAATTCTCACTTTAATTTGATCCTATGATCAAGTTTAATTTGTTTTATTTTTATTATAAAATATTGCCCATGTTGTGTTTTTTAATCTTAGTTATATTGTAACTATTATATCAGTTCGCTCTAAAATCTAAGAAGAAGCTAGCAACTCATTTGCAACAAAAGTATTAGCAGTGTGCATATCCAAGGTTTGGTTAGGATATGTACAAAACTCCCAAGAGAAACTGAGGCACACAACAAAGTTGACTTCTGATGGGCGGAAATGGCTGGTTTCACGTTCTCTTTTCTCTTCGGGAATCTTCAGGCACTTAAAATGTGAATGACTGACTAGGCTGGAAGGCGATGACCACTGACACAGGGTGGATGGGCCCTATCTCCAGGAGACTTTTCAAAGCCACATGTCCCTATAAGTGTAAGCTTCAAGTTGTTGCTTTGCTTTATTGATTTCTGGACAGACATTTAAGTCTTTTTGTTTTTTTTTTTTTTTCATCCAGGTGATAAAGTCATTCCACTCTTTTCTCCTCAATGTGGAACATGCAGGGTTTGCAAGCACCCAGAAAGCAACTTTTGTTCCCTCAACAAGTAGGTTTCTTATTGTCTTCTTGTACAATTGGGTGGGCACACTGGTTTTGATTCTGTCTCATGTCCTTTGTATGCCTGTGTTTCACCAACCAGTCTGACACAGCCTCAGGGGACTTTGCTGGATGGCACGACCAGGTTCTCCTGCAGGGGAAAGCCCATCCACAACTTCATCAGCACCAGCACCTTCTCCCAGTACACTGTGGTAAATGATATAGCCGTGGTCAAGATTGATGGGGCTTCACCCCTGGACAAAGTCTGCCTCATCGGCTGTGGGTTCTCGACTGGTTATGGCTCTGCCGTCAAAGTCGCCAAGGTAGGATGGACAGTGGCCTGTGGAACAAGCTAGGTACATAGTATTGCTACCTAAAGGGAAGACATTGCTCCTGGGCATCAGAGTATTTTTGTAGAAGAGAAATGAGTCTCTCCAGCCCCAGTGAGAAAATTCACCCCGCACACTCGAGAGAAGCAAGGAAGAGTTTTATACTAGTGAGCGTCTACTTCTAGCTCTTAACCCAAAGAGAAACTAGCCTCTAACAGAAATTATTTGAAGTTTATATAGATCTTGAGCTGTAACATTCTACATATGCTATTGTCTGCAAATCTCTGTTATGTCCTAGCCCCAAGACTCACTGAGCAATGAAATATGTTTTTAAGGAGATAGAACCTGGTAAGCTTGACTATTTTGGACAAATGGGAGATTTTATAAAATGGAGATGGCATCACTGTTGTTTCTAAAGCAAGCCATAGTGGAGATGTTTGTACTGCAGAGATAGTGTCACAAGTGTTAGTTAGTTTGTTTGTTTTTAAGTAGACCAGCATTGTTTTCTAGAGCCGTCCTGCCTGCCAGGTGGAATTTTCTAGATAAGCAAAGCAAGGCTTAATGATGGACCAGGATTTAATGGTACCATGACTCAGCGCAGCACTGTGAACTGCCTGACGGAAGAGCCTGTGGCCAGCTGTGGGCCGTGGTTGTCTCCTTTTGTTATGGGGATTGTGAACAAACCGTAACAGAAACACTTTCCCTGCAAACCTAACATTGATGATGTCAGAGGCATGCCTTTTCCTATAGTTTCTGACAAGTCTGCCTCGTGTGCTGCTCTTCCTTAACTCACGCTAGAGACAGCACTGGGTTAGCTAAGCTCTACTTTGTGTGATATCATATTTCCTAAGCAAGTTCGTTAGTAGATCCTTTAAAACATTAATTTATTATTCTAGATTTTTCCTATGTCATTTCATAGATTTATGGTGCTAAATTATTAATAGAAAAATAACCCCAGAAGGAATTGGAAATAAAATTCACCTTTTTGGTTTTTTAAAAACGAAAATGATGCTGATTCTGAATTAAGAAAAAGTAATATTTTATATATTATATATACATATAGAAGATATTATATTCTATATGACTACCAAATTTTAAAAGAGGGAACTTGTGTAGTCACTTATTCTACAGTCGAAAAGAAACTTCACTCATCAGTCATGATGGGCCCTGTTAGGTTCTGAAGTGGCCAAAGCAAATGGTTTGTCTCCTCCCAGCCTCACTTTATTCATCTGCAGCATGGGCGCCCACTGAGTGGATCCCAGAAGAAGAGAATTTATGCAAAGCATTGATTACATTTGAGACCTCTTAACTACATTGCAACCAAAAGCGTGTACACACACACACACACACACACACACACACACAAAGTGATATGTTTCAAGCAGTAATTTTAAAAATAATTTCCTTCCCAAATGTTTGAAACAAATCCAGTAGTTATCTTTCATTTTATGAAAACTAAGATCCAGAAAGATAAAACTATTCATCTAAATTTTTACTGCTAGCTACTAGGGAAAGAAAAACTAGAACTTCTCTCAAATTATCTGCTGTTTCTGAAACTAGAGCACATACTGACTATCACTTCAATCACAATAACAGGCCTTGCATTTTTCTGGGCCGGTTGGAGAGTGGCGAAGTGTCCCAGAGCACCGCCAGGGGGAAGTGACAGTCGTGGTATGGGGTACAGATGGTTGCGTTTATTAAATAGACCTAAGTCAATCACAGTAATGAGGAGCCTGCCTTTTCCAATTCTTGTGGCTTTAGACCTAAATGCAGTTAGTGCTTTTGCTGTTAACTGTCTCAGCTGGAGGACCAAGTGTGCCTATTTGCAAGCCAAGGGCATTTGTAATCATGGATTTTAATTAATCATGATTAAAATACAGACCAGCTTTTGTTGAAGTATTTTTCATTTGTTTCTTTAAAAATTCAGGCATGAAGTCCCACAGAGATTACACTGGTCTCATGTTATATTGTCTTAAAGTTTTGTGTCCCTTTTCCTGTTGCATTAAACCAGGCATGACTTCTGGATGCTTCTCAGCCGACTTCTGCTCCCAGTACCCTGGTTGTGACTACGGAAAGTTAGTGAACCACGAAAGGCGTTCATGATCAAAGGGCAGCTGGGTTACTTTTTAGTCTCCTGGAGTAACCTTGACCACTTGTTTCATTTATTCAAATTGTTTATGTGCACGTGTAAGATGTTACTGTAAAGCTCTCAAAGATGAGAGTCATTTCTATTTAGAACTCAAAGATCATCTGGTACAGCTGGTCTCAACTTGGGTTTTCCCCCATTGAAATAGAAATGAGGTTCCATTTGCAGTGATTCCAATTTAATTGGTAGTAGCTGCTACCAGACCTTGAGATTAAAGAAAGAAATCTCCAGATATGTCTAATGTATAGCAAATTTTGAGAATTGATGATATATGCTTTGGGCAACCATAACCAGAAGTGGGTTTGGCAACAGAGGGACTGAGGTAGCCATGATAAAGGACAAAACAAGGCAATATATGCAGTGTGGAGCACTTCCTAACAGTGACCATTCAACCCACTTTTGCATTTTCTGAGAATACAGGTGACTCCAGGCTCTACCTGCGCTGTGTTTGGCCTCGGAGGTGTCGGTCTGTCTGTTGTCATTGGCTGTAAAGCAGCAGGAGCAGCCAGGATCATTGCTGTGGACATCAACAAAGACAAGTTTGCCAAAGCCAAAGAGCTGGGTGCAACTGAGTGCATCAACCCTCAAGACTACAGCAAACCCATCCACGAAGTTCTCCAGGAGATGACTGATGGAGGGGTCGACTTTTCATTTGAAGTCATCGGCCGTCTTGACACCATTGTATGTACTTTGGCATGCCTTGAGATTTGTCCTGCCATCTAGAATGCTCTAAGTAGCCAATAGGAATCTCATGCAGAAAGCTATTTTTAGAGTAGTGATTTTCCATCTCCCGTTTCCTGCTCAGATTGCTTGATTCACTGTTATGATAAACCTTTCATTTTGTCAGCTCTACAAACTTATCTCAAATAGCAATTTAATGCAGGGAAGCTTTTAACTGGGACACTGTAAGTTAACTGATTTTCTGTAAAAATCAGTTCATCAAGCAGGTTTAAACACAAATTCTGGTCTTAAGAGAACAAATATGATTTTCTTCCTGATTCTTTATACTACTTAATATTTAGAATTAAATATTCTGAAAAAGCATTTTTAAGTATCAACATATGGCCAAAAGGAATAATGAACAATTTGGGGCCAAGGATTATTTTATTAACATGCAGCCTGTAGAGGGAAGTGACTGATTTCAACATCACCATTTTGTTCTTCTCGCAGAGACAGCACAGTGCTGGGCCTTGCAAGCACCCAGACCTACGTGTTGTAAGAAACACCTTTTAAAAAAGAATTAACAGATTCTGGCACACCCCTAAATTGAAGAGGTCCATTTTATAGGATTGCTTATGATCTACACAAGACAGTGCATATAAAATACTCACCCACCACGTGGGAAGGGCTCAGTGATGGTCGGCTGAGCATAATGATGAGAAATACTATGGTCAAGCTTAGAGCGCTTGTGTTTTTGGAATACAAATGACATTACATTCAAGTAGTTGCAAATGTCATTCTTTGCTAAAGAAAAGTTCTCCAGTTACATCTCACCTAACCTCCAGAACTCTACTGGGAAATATCCTCAGGGACCTAAGATGTCACCATTATCAAGGTTCTCCACAAAGTCTTGGCAAAGCTGGTGACAGAGAATGGGTGTGATACACTGTTTTTTGTGGCAGGTTTTTTTGTGTGATGTTTTTTTTTTTCCATCCTTAAACTGTGACAAGATGCCATAGACAGTAGAAGATCCAAGAGAATAGTCCCTCCTCTCTGCATACAGAGTCCTTCTAAACTCAGGCTTCCAGCTCTTCTCAGGGCCACAGCTCTTCTGTGGCTCAGTGGCAGTTCCCCCCCCGACACCCCCCCCATTTATTTCTCTTAAACAGGGTTGTCAATTGACTTGAAGATCTGAAAGTCTGATAACCACCTGTTCTGAGGACGTCTAGTTTCTAAATGTCATATTTCGAAATCAAAAGGCCAGTCATGTATCTTCAAGGATTCCAAATGATTTTTACTATAAAGTGTGTTTTAAACAAACAGACAAACAAAAAAAAAAAACTAAAGAAAACGACCTATTGGAAGGCAAAAACTTCCTGGATGTCTACATCTATAGAATAATGTAAAACTATTGCATTACCACTTAAAATGCCCATTCTTGATGTAAGAGGAGGGACTCATTAAAAGAGAATTCAACAGATGGTCAAGAGAGACAACTTTTGATGATGTCATCATCATATCTTTTTCATCATTTAAATTTCTGGCTCAGAGTACTGGTTTAAAAACTGTCCTTACTGGACAAATGAAAAGTGAATTAACCAGTCATAGAGAGTTATGCGACAGGGAACCAATATTCTCCTTTGAGAAGCAGACTTTACATGTTCATGATGATACTTGCTCCTTTAAGGGAGAATTAAACATAGATGAACTAATTCATTCACTCTTTCATTTAAAAAAAAAAAATCTTCAGTATATTTCCTTGTATTACCTGAAACTGCATAGTGAGGAGAGACCACAAAAGAATCTACTTTAACTATGAATTTCCATTCCAGACTTCTGCCCTGTTAAGCTGCCATGCATCATGTGGTGTAAGTGTCATTGTAGGGGTGCCTCCTAATGCCCAAAACCTCTCGATAAACCCCATGCTGCTGTTGCTGGGACGCACCTGGAAAGGAGCAATATTTGGCGGTATGTATTTATAGCTAAAGATGAAATCCTGCATCTGTTCACATACGTCAAGGTAGACGTGTGTACATGAGTGTGGAGACCAGAGAACATCCCATGTCATCACATGGGAGCCATCTGCTGTGTTCTTTGAGACAGGGTCTCACAGTGGCCTGCAGCTCACTCCTCAGGCTAGCCTTGCCGGCTGGAATCCACTGGTTTCTTTTCTCCAGAGCTGGAATTACCAGCACTCCCACAACCAAATTAGCTGTTTGATTGGTTGGTTGTTGTTGTTTTTTGTTTTGTTATTCTGAAGATCAAACTCAGGTGGAAGAACTTTATTGACTGAGCCAACTCCTCAGCTTTGAGGATCAAGTTCTTAACTTATTTCAGAATTTCTTCCCTGTTGTAACACAAAAGGTCAGATCTTAGAAGGCAAAACAATTTAAAAACCATGAAAATTACTGTTCTCTCTAAGCACGAACCAATGCAGGAAATCCTAAGACAAGCTTCTCTGTGTCCCCATAAACTAGCCAGGACTTTCTCTGGCTCCCTCTACTTGTGTCATTGTGAGACATCCAAAATACTTATAGGACACAGGAAATCCAAGGCAGTGGTACTTCATACCTATGCTCATTACCTAAGTTTGAACGGCTCCCTTATTTTGAGTATAAACATCTGCAATATAATTTTTCTAGGAAAGAACTAATAAGCCACCTTCATTAGCCAGAGACCATGGTTTATCAGGGTGGCATACTATGAAATGCAGAATGTTTTTGAGCCTCTGTGTCTGTGGCTGAGATGGCAGCCTGTAGAACAATGTACTTTCGTGACCTTTAGTTTCCCTGGAAAGTCCCCTGTCTGATTCTCTTGCTTGCCCCCAACCCCCCACCCCCCAGGCTGGGTCTCATGGAGATGATGCTTTTCCTTTCAGGGTTTAAGAGTAAAGATTCTGTCCCCAAGCTTGTGGCTGATTTCATGGCTAAGAAGTTTCCATTGGACCCGTTGATTACCCATGTTTTACCTTTCGAAAAAATAAATGAAGCATTTGACATGCTTCGTACTGGGAAGAGGTAAGCTTTGAGATTATTTTTATGGCAGAGGAGTTGGCTGACAGAAAATGGGGAGAAATGGGATAAGGCCATAATTAATTATTATTAAGGGGTGCCTGGCTTCTATCACCAGTGTGGCTCTGCACACAGTTATATGACCTAAGGCAATTTGAAAATCTAAGCCTTAGTTTTTACAGGTCCCTAAACCTGACAAAATGTGATAATCCACCTTGCAGCATTGCTGTTTAGGATGAAGTTTAAATGAGATAATACTGCCTGAGAAGCTTCTATAAAGTACATGCCAAGTAGCAAGAAGGAAATGCCCATTGTTGCCCATTGTTAACACTTCTTACAGAAGGGATCCAGGCTTTCAATGTTATTTAAGAATGCTAAACTAGAACCAGCATCTAAAGGGCAGTCACATTAGGAGGTTATGTGTGAGTTTAGAACTAGAGAGAATGCAAGAGAAATCAGAAAGGTGGATTGCTCATTTACTGACTTGACCTTGGACATGGAATGGTTGGGAACACAGATTTTCTCAGAGACTCCTAACACATGCTTTACTCAGTCATATGGGGAGAGTAGCTGTAGAATGTGAAAACAGTGTCCTCTATTTTGTCTTTCAGTATCCGTACCGTCCTGACGTTCTGAGATCATATGGATGCCTTCCCATGCACCAGTTTCTGACCCCTCCACCTGACCAAATCAAGCACCAGCCACATCACAGCCTTAATCTTGTTCTTTAGAGACACAGTTAATAATGTACTTGTGTAAGCTTGCCACAAGAAACTGAGTTTTCTATGAAATCTGTTTCATCCACATGTTTAAAATCCTACCGAGAGTTATCACACCTCAGCTGGAGAACTGTAGGGTACCAAACCATCCTTCTTATCTGATTGGACTTAGATCATCTCTCCTACTGGGGACACTGTATCTTGTTGACATCTTGAATTCTTTTCTCTTTGGAATCTTAGTCACTGATACTCAATGGAGAAGACAGATCTTTCTACCCCAATACACACAGAATGTCCTATGTGCTCAGTCCTCCCCAATGCACACAGAATGCCTTATGTGCCCAGTCTTCCAGCTACAGCCTTTCCACTGTCTGAACTTCCTTCTTTATGAAATGCATGAGTGTGTAGTAAGAACCACAGCACACCAATGGACAGAGCTGGGCTGGAAGCTGGAGAATCTCTGTCTTAGCAACTAGAAGGGAACATCCCACAGGGCCACTCTGTTCTTATGCTCTTTTGTAGACAATGAATATAGAATCGGTCCCTTCAATAAAAGTCAGTCTGTCAACACCTCCAGAAATAGCACAGTGGGAGGGAGTGGGGAGAAGAGCAGTGGGCTAGCAGCTGTGCTCCCGGTGTTGAGCAGTGGCTGTAGGACTAGAGAGCCAGGCCACAGTTGTGGGGACATTACTCCAGAGTTGAAGAAAAGAAACATTGACATTTGGTAATTTCTTACTTCCACTAAACAGGCATTGTTACTCCCGTGCTGTTATAACCATTACTGAGAATTCCCTTTAAATGTTAAAGTAGCAACGTTATCCAGATACATTAAACACTGTCTGCCAAATATCTAACAATATTCAAGACATGTATCATTGCATTAAAAAGGAGAGAAAATGGTGAGATAAGTATAGTAGTAAAAATGGGGGAGGTTGAGCTAGGGTTAAATACCCTTCTGAGAAGATATATGCACTTGTATGAACAAGTATGTGGACTTT